>NC_081855.1:24316181-25516181 GCF_963259705.1 Myotis daubentonii
TGTTTCTCTCTCCCTTCCTCTCTCTCTCAAATCAATAAAAACATTTTTTAAAAGTGAAAACCATTCCTAGCTTACTAGCCATATAAAAACAGGCTGCCATTTGCCAACCCCTGCCCTGAAGGCTCAGAGGAAAGGGAAATCAGTGAGACTGAAGTCATTGTTTTGAAGCTTCCTGAAATTCTGGGATTTGATTGGTGCTTTCAAGGATGGATAAGATTTATATTGAGAAGGACACTTAGGTTATTTCCATATCTTGGCTATTGTGAATAATGCTGTAGTGAACATAGGGATATATATATATATATATATTTTTTCAAATTTTAGGGGTGGATACCCAGAAGAAGAATTACTGGGTTATATGTTAGCTCTACTCTTAATTTTGGGGGGAATTACTGTAATGTTTTCCATAGAGACTGCACCAACTTATATTTCCACCAGCAGTGTACAAGGGTTTTCTTTTCTCCACAACCTCTCCAACACTTGTTATTTTTTGTCTTATTGATAGTAGCCATTTGGTACTCAGCTATAAAAAATGATGAAATATTGCCATTTGTGACAACATGGATAGATATTGAGAATATCATGCTAAGTGAAATGAGTCAGATGGAAAAGGACAAGAATCATATTATTTCACTCGTATGTGAAATATAAAACAGAAAGCAACAAATGAACAAACAAACTCATAGACACAGAGAACAGTATGGTGGTTACCAGAGGGGAAAGGAGGAGGGTAGAGGGGAGGACGAAGGGGGTCAAATATATGGTATTGTAAGAAGACTAAACTTTGGGTGGTGAACACATAATGTAATGTACAGATGATGTATTATGGAATTGTATACCTGAAACTTATATAATGTTATTAACCAATGTAAACCCAATCAATTTAATTTTAAAAAATGATTTAGATTGAGAGATTATGTTCTTTCTGAAGGGAGTAATGAGTAGAGAAACAAACCTGTGATACCATAAAAAGAGCTGTGTGTTACATGCAAAGAGTGGAGAGCAGCAATACTTTTGCAGATGATATGGTATAATTGCACATCAGAGTTAAGGCGTACTGTAGCATGAATACCTACACTGCCTCAGCCACTGACAAGCCGACTTGCTAAGTAGATCTAAGAAATAAAGATGCTCTTTTGGCATATAGCCTCCACTTTGACTGGGCCAAGGAAGGCAGTGTCTCATGTAACAATTGGCTCTTCAGGAGCTGTTGCTACTATGACTAATTAAAGGAAAAACATCATGTGTTTAGGATAATGAAGATTGTTGGTCTCTTAACCATACCTATACACAAAGATAATAACTTACCTTCAATATGCGTTATTGTTATTGGCAACAAGGAAGAATTGAAACAACTAATGCTAAGTCACTTACTTATTGAACATTTGTTGGATGCGTTCTGTGTGCCAGGCCCTAGAGATACAGTTGAAAAGCTCACAGTATAGAGGGAGAGAAACACTATATATAGACATAATTACAACAAAGTGAGATAAGGGTTAGAAAATATGTGCAAGGAGTTGCCTAGAAGAAGGAACCAACAATTCGTTTTGCTTTAAATTTTGAAGTTGACTCAGTCTAATTATTGCTGTCCTTCTTTGCCATAGATTATATTCTTAATACTAGCCAATGACCTTATATATCTGTGCCATTAATTACGAAGAGGCCTGCGGGAAATACTGTAGTTGGGTCCAATCTAATTTATCAGTCTCTCCAGAAAAAGCAATTTCAAACATTCTGCTGCTACTACTAAGTTTTTAGGAACCTCTTTATGTGCAAGTACATAGCTATAGTATTGCTGTTAGTACTAATGTTGAGCTTCCTACTTGGCTGGTGTGAATATTGGGTTCTAAAAAACAATCGTTTTCCTAAGTAAAAGTTGCAGAAAAGGAGATTCTGCGGTAGGCAGAATGATGGTCCCCCAAAAGAGACCTTATCTTCGTCCCCTATGAACCTGTGAATATATTGTTACATTATGTAAAGGGAGAGGGGAGATTATAGTTGCAGATGGAATTAAGGTAGCTAATCAGATGACTTTAAAAATAGGAAGATTATCCTGTATTATCCCAGTAGGGGCAGAGTAATCACAAGTCTCTTTAAAAGTGGAAGAGGGAGACAGAGAGGAGGTTGGATTGATATGATATGAGAAAGACAACCCATTTTTGCTGACTTTAAAGATGGAGGAAGGGAGGCAAGGAAAAGGCAAGGAAATTATTCTCCCTGTATTAGTTTGTAAGGGTTGCCATAACAAGTACCGTA
The DNA here is from genome assembly GCF_963259705.1 of Myotis daubentonii. Taxonomy (NCBI): domain Eukaryota; kingdom Metazoa; phylum Chordata; class Mammalia; order Chiroptera; family Vespertilionidae; genus Myotis; species Myotis daubentonii. Next base: position 24,318,438 of record NC_081855.1, read on the forward strand.
GACGGGGGCTTAAACTGCAGAAATCTATTTTCTTATATTCTGGAGGCTAGAAGTCAGAGGACAAGGTGTTCGCAGGGTTGATTTTTTTTTCTCAGGCCTTTCTCCTTGACTTGTAGATGTCTGTCTTCTCCCTCGGTCTTTACATTGTCTTTCCTCTGCATGTGTGTGTCCTGATCTCTTCCTCTTATAAGGGCACCAGTCATATTGGATTAGGGCCCACCCTAATAACCTCATTTTAACTTAACGACCTCTTTAAAGACCATATCTCCAGATAAAGTCACATTATGTAGTATTAGGAATTAGAACTTCAACATAAAATTTTGGCTGGAGGGACATATTTTAGCCCATAATACTCCCCTGAAGCTTCCAGAAGAAGCATGGGTCTGCCACCACTTTGATGTCAGGACTCTTGACTTCAGAACTATAATTTGTGTTGTTTAAGCCATCAAGTTTGTGGGAATTAGTTATACAGCAAATTATAATACAATTACAAGTAACTTAATGAAGTACTGATTAACTGAATTGTGGAACATCTATAAAACAGAATATTATGCAGTAATCAAAAATAGTGAAATAAATGTCCATTAACAGGTAAATGGTTGAACAAAATATAATATATACATACAATGCAATACTATTCAATCTTAAAAGGGAAAGAAATTTTGACACATACTACAACAAGGATGAACCTTGAGGACATACAAAGTGAAAAAAGCCAGTCACAAAAATACAAATACTATGTGATTCCATTTATGAGGTACCTAGAGTAATCAAACTCATAGAAACATAAAGTAGAATAATGGTTGCCCAGGACTGTGGGAGAGGGAAACAAGGTTTTTTTTAAATGGGTTTTATATTTCTAGTTTTGCAAAATGAAAAAAGTTCCAGAGATTGGTTGAACAACAATGTGAATATAACACTAATAAACACTATACTTGAAAATTATTAAGATGGTACATTTATGTTATGTTATTTTACCACAGTTTAAAAATTTTTAAATAGTGAAACAAAGATATTGTAAAAGGCAATGATAGAAAAATAGGTATAATGTGAAGTGCTTCCATTATATATTTTAGAGAAAGGATATATACATATGCAATGCTTTATGTACACAGAATATCTCTGAAAAGATATTCAAGAAACTGGCATAGTGATTACTTCTGGGAATGGGGTTGTAGAGAACTAGGAAGTAGGGGACAGGGATGAGAAGAAAAATTAAATACTTTTTGACACCTTCTGAATCTTATTTACCATGTGCATATATTACATATTGAAATAATGTTTCTTACCAAGCTCATAGAGACAGAGACAGATTAATGGTTGTCAGGGTTCAGGGTGAAATGGGTGAAAGGAGTCAAAAGGTAGAAATTTGAGTTATAAAAAATGTAAGTTATAGGGATGTAATAATTTTAAAAAGAAATAATGGTTTTTTTAAATGTGTCATTTGGAGTTAGAGACTGCAGAGAGAGTTTTCTCAGGTAGGTCATCCTTAGGCTATGAAATTGCTTTGTCAATCCAGTTACACTTAAGTATCAGAATAAATAAGATCTACTTCTTGTCTTTGCCTTTAAAGGGTTAAAAGATCTTGGTCCCAAAGTGGTGTTCAGGCTTTAGGGTACACATGCATTTATTGTTTGAGGTCTGTCAGTACATTTTCAAAATCTCTTGTTTCTTTCAGAACAACTACAATGTACTCACTTGATTAGAACTTCCCAAAAAAGGTTGTAGACAGAAAAGATGGAGGAAAAAGGAAAGACAAAAGAAATGCTACACTCAGTGTTTTCTGTTTCTTAAAAGCACATAACCTCAAGCAATATAATTAAAGAGACTTAACAGTAACAACAGGTTTTGACTCTTGTGGGATTATTTCTTAAGACTTCCGCTTGCAAGTTGTTAGGTAACTGCACAAGTTAGATTTTAACACTTTTCAAAACATCCTTCTTAGTACATGAGTCCTTGCACCATATATTCCATATAAAGATTGCAATGTTTTATCACTGCAATTCTTGTTTAGAAGCTGTTCTTGGAACTTCTTGTTATACATGGATGTGTTTTCCTTACCAACAACCTTAGCCTATATTTTTCTCCAAACAATACTTGGCCAAAGGGGTATACTTGGCCACAGAGCCATATCCTTATATTTGTGGGTTTTGGATATCCATAAAAAGCAAAAACAAAACACTATTTTTGGAATCTTTTTAGTTATCTTTTCCTTTGGTTTGGTGTTTTACTGTAACTAATTCAGCACTCAGAAAAGTGCTTAGTACATAGTGGGGGTACAATAAATGCTAATGAATGAGTCCCTGTGAGCTCAATACTCCAGGGTTATATAGGGAATACAAATTTGTCTTTATAAGTGAAAAACTTATAATTTTATAGAAGCAAAATTTTCCTAGATGGCAAACGTTTCTTTGAAAGAGAATTTAATCCAAGTGTGTAATTCTTTTACATGTAGGAAGGAGATGATTATTACTATAATAATATTTATTATTGTTGTTAGAAACAACAGTAGTAGTAGCAACATAATGCTAAGTGCTTTACTTTTTTTATTATTAGCAGCTACAAAAAGTCATGGGAACTAAGGGCTTTTCTTACATTATCATTCATACAGTCTTCCCAACAACTCTATTGGATAGATGTTATTGTTGTGCCCATTTTCATAGATGAGGAAATTGAGCTCAGAGAGATTAGGTAATAGGTTCAAAATCCCATGGCTAGTAAGTGGCAGGGCCAGAAAATGAACTCAATTTAGTTTAGTTAAGATTTGGACTTGGTACTTCCAATGCAAGAATATGAGTTTAACTTAATTCTCTTCAAAATTTCTACTTCAGTGGCTGAAGGGACATGATAAAATAGAGGGAGGGAGGGTAGGAAAGAAGGGAGAGAAAGAAAAGGAAATTGATATCTGTACTACAAACTGGGTATGATCTCCATCAGCATGCTAGAACTAACATTGGAGGAGTTTCCACAATATGAAATTCAGACAAGACCATGTTGAGGTAAGGGTCCACCAACCTGAGAAGTACTGTACATATTCTTCGCTTACTAAAAAATGTTTGAAACCAAAAATGACTGTTAATTTTTATCTGTTGACCATAAGACAAGTCAAGTAAGTGCTCCTTCACCAAAAGGGATTTTTTTCAGGGGTAAAAGAAAGGATTGCATTCCTGTAGATGCAGACATGGCAAGTCCTGTGCACACACTCCATAAGAAGTGGGAAAAAACCCTTTACAAGGGGGAAAAGGAAGTTAAGGAGAGGGGCTGTTACAGCCATAGAGCTCTGTTGTAAACAGAGTTCTTTTTATAGGGTTTTCCTGAGGACATAGGGTTTGAGAGCTCCTCCCACAGGTCTTCCTGATTCTTGTCTAGGTAAAATCTTTGTCGTAAATTTTGACATATCAAATACCTTTTCGCATCTATTTAGATAATCTTATCGTTTTTCTCAAGAGTATGCTGACTTAATAATATGCTAAATTATATTAATATAATTCCTAAATATTAATTCTTGGAATAAGCCCTTTATAGTCATAAGCAAAAGTTTATTCTGCAGAACCCAGGAACAATTCAGGAATTAGAATTACCCAGGACCTCAGAAAGCATAGGAAAGACCTTTTAATTGAATTTCAATTAATAAGTATACAGTAAAGTCTTAAAATAACTGTAAGAATGCAAGTGTCATTACAGGACCTCTTTCTTGAAAGATCATTTTCAAAAAGCTAGTGTAAACATGAAATATTTATAAGAATGAAAACTTTAAAGTCTTAACTAGAGTAATTTGGGTTAATTGCCTTGTATTTTTCTCTCTTTTCAGTTTGTATATGCTGTGGCAGTGACATTTCACTTTTGATCTGCTTAATATTATCTGTTATCTTTTGTAATATAAGAATTTGGGAGAATTGAAAGCAGCTTTGGTTTCTACCTTTAATTCCTTCGAATATTTTATTTGTTATGTATTGAGCCTTTAGCTTTTATAATGTGACTTTTAGAAGTCTTAAAGTATTTTTTAGACTGACTAAAAATAAAAAGACAAATGAGTGTAAATTTTTCCCCCTCCAAAGTGCAAAGGAGTAAGGAATAAAGAGACTATGCATTTGCAGGATTTAGAAAGTGATTTTAAATGCTTGTTTTTTTTTTCTGAAAGAGGAAGAGGGGAGGGATAGCGAAAGATGAGACATGGTTGTAAGAAGAAAAAACAAAGATAGGCAAAAGATCACAGTCGGAAAAAAAGCAAGAAGGAAATAAACCAATAGAAGGCAGTTCCCAGAAATAGTAATTCTGACCTTTACTTTCTTTCATTTAAGTTTATTTGCACTCTCAAACTCTTAACATCTACAGGTGTTCTGCAGGTTAAAACAGCCCCAGCTTTGAAAAATCAAAGGAGTCAACTAGCATAGCCATAGAGTAGTTATAGATGGTTCAGTTTTAGCCACTGGTAGTGAGTTTTTGTTTAACAGCTTATTGAGATATAAATGATACACACACAAAAATGCACATGGTTAATGTATTTAATTTGATGAATTTGGACATATGCATACACCTGTGAAGCCATCACTATAATCAAGGTAACAACATATTTATCATCTCCAAAAGTTTCCTTGTGCCCTTTGGGGGTTTTTTGTTTGTTTGTGGTAAGAATATTTAACACGAGATCTATCTTCTTAACAAAAATTTTTCATGTACAATAGAGTATTGTTAACAGTAGGGACTAAGCTGTACAGCAGATCTTACTCATTTTGCATAACTGATACTTTATACCCATTAAACAACAACCCCCATTTCCTCCTCTCCCTCAACCCCTGCAACCACCATCTATTCTGCTACTATGAGTTTAATTATTTTGAATACCTTAAAGAATAGAATCATGCAGTATTTGTCCTGTGGCTGGCTTAATAATTTTACTTAGTATAATTTCCTCCAGGATCATCCATGTTCTCATATATGGCAGGATTTCCTTCTTTTTCTTCTTTTTTTTTTTTAGGCTGAATAATATTTCATTGTATGCAGATACCACATTTTCTTTATTCATTTGTCTGTCAATAGGCATTTGGGTTGTTTCTATCTCTTGGCACTTGTGAAAAATGCTGCAATGAATATGGGAGGGCAGGTATCTCTTTGAGATCCTGATTTCAATGCTTTTGGATTTATACCCAGAAGTGGGATTACTAGATCATGTGGTAGTGAGAAATTTTGATGACATCAGCATATACATCTCCATGTAGGGATAGCTGGGTTTCTAGCAGCTGTTTCCTAAACAGCAAGCATTTGAATAGAACTTATTGGGTCACAGTTGGATCTCTCTCTCTCTCTCTCTCTCTCTCTCTCTCTCTCTCTCTCTCTCTCTCTCTCTCTCCCTCCCTCCCTCCCTCCCTCCCTCCCTCCCTCCCTCCTGGTATTGTTAGTCATAATGGGAAAATACTCTTGTGTTACCAGCTAATTGTTTCACTCAATTGTCCTGTTTTCCTTATCACTCTTCCAGATAGATTTTGAAAAAGAGATTGGAGAGTGGAAGGAAGGTTTTAAATTGTGTTTTTGGAATCTGTCAGAGAGACTTGAATAGGGCATGTCTTTTGGCTCGTCTTATAAACACTTGCCAGCAGAGGGCTAATGAAACTAGTGGTTAGATCACCCCCCAATCATGTGCTATATTTTAAAGCCTGTGTCTAAATAGTCATATCAAATATGTACCTTTGAATATGAAGATAAATGAACACAATCCTACCCATTCTGAGAAGAGTCCAGAGTACATACTATGAAGAGTTAGTAGCACCATTTTTACAGAACATCCCATTGCCTATAAATTGGAAACCACAGAAATGCTTCAGCTAATCAAACATAATTAACTTTTCAATCACCTAAACAATCACCTGTTGGCTTTTTCTTTCCAAAATAGTGATTGCTAATCAGAATTGCAGCTTCTCACCTATGAGCTAACACTGAATCAGTGATTTCTGCTGGCTTTTCCCATCATGCTTGTTGCCCCATTCGTCTGGATCTCTGAAACAATCTTATTTGTATTACAGAGTTCTCAGTTGGAAGACAGTGAATCAGCAGCATTACTTTGCTGTGAATGTGAAGAATCAGAAATCTTTAGTGATTCCAATGTACGTAGGTATATGATTTTATACAGTCTTTGGTGATTGAGTGAAAGCTTTTTGGCTTTTAAATGCAACTGGGATAGTGCCTATTATTTCATCTATTTAACCTCACTCAGCAAAATACCTGGGAAGGCAAATAAGTGACTTAGAGTGAATGTATATACAATAGTATGGTATATTTATATGCATAATAAGCTCCCCTCAAAGCTTATCTATAAAAAAGTAGAAAAATTTTGTATCCTGGGAGCTTGAGTAAGCCTCCCTCAAAAGAGAATATGATTGTTTTTTCTGGGGGCGGGGGGAGGATTCTTTTTCTGGTGAGTAGTATCCTTTTCCCTGTGACAACTGCTTAGCATTGGCGCTGCCACTGTACCTTTATTCCCCCATATACATAGACCTAATATATCCTAGCTGTTGATAATCTTAAGCCAAATAGTGTAATTACTTGGCTGGAGAATCAGCTAGATCATCTTACCTACATTTCATGAGATGTTATTAATTTTATTTATCTCATCTGACCCCCAGCAAAGTTGCCGAATTATTGCAACTTACCCATGGAATCAGGCTAAAGTTACAGAATGACTTAAATTTACTTTTTTAGACGTTAAATATATCTTCCATAAGAATAACTGCCTTTGCTAGCCATGGCTAACCTAGGTTCTACAAACCTCGATGAGAAATCTTGTTTCTGTCAACTTCAGGATGTTTACTGCATAATAGGCACTCTATAAATTTTGTTGACGTTTCACTAATGGAAGCTCTCTCTTCAAGGAAGCTGTGCCTCTCAATTATATATCACCACAGCTCCTTAACTGTCTTCTTTACCTTCATGGCACAATGAAGGTGATCACTATTTTAGAATCTCATTTGACTATTATATTGATTTACCTGATTGCACTTCATTCAGCATTGATGAGAAGTCTGGAATGGCATGAAGTCATTATTGTGACTCACTAATAGCTGAAGTGGTGCTCATTTCTCTAGTTCTTGAAAACATTAACTGATGAATTCACATGAACAGTCATTTATTGTCAACATTTGCAGATGACAGACTTAGGGTAGAAAGGTTATATTCTTTGTCTAGTATGTGATAAGCAGGGGCAGCACTGACATCATATCTCAGCTGACAATCATTAGTGAGCTCATTATCAGCAGGCAGCATCATCATTGACAGAATATGTACCAGCTCCTTGAATAGTATTCTACAAGATTTATTTTGTTCAGTCTGCACTGCAGTCCTCTGGACTTGGATGGACTTATTGTTTTGACTGCTCTTGTCTTAGAGAGACCAGTGAGTGAAAATCCACATGAAGAATATCTTTAGGAAGTTGAACACATGTAGTGAAATATGATTCTAATTTTAATGGTTTCCTCCTTAGAAATAATTAGTTGGGTATATGTATTTGCAGATTACCTGGATTGCTTTTTATTGCCAGAGCTTTCATTCATTTAAGTCAGATTTGTTTTGCTTTTTCTCTTCAAGAGGCAAAAGTAGTTATTTATACTTGGCTGGTTTTTTAAAGGTATTAGATCCTCCTCCGTTTTGTTTCTTCAAGGAGTATTTCCCACACTTTTTTCTCTTTTCTTGTCTCCCCATTCGCACCCTCACATCAAAGGAGATTGAAGAGCTCCTTTCCAATTTGAAGACTTAAACTTGAAAAAGAAATTATTTGTAGAGCAAACAAATTGAAATCCACACTTTGAATTTTCTTCAAAGGAAGTGGTATGGCATCTGGACAACTATTTGAAATAGAAGTTAACCTGATGTAAAGGAGAGTAGAAGATAAAATCAATCTCTGAAGAACTTTCTCTTTAATCTTGGGATAACAGAAATATGAAATTTGGTTAGCTATATTCACTCATTCATTTATGTATGTATTCACTCATTCACCAAGCATTGATTGACAGTCATGTATAAATCATCGGCCCCAGGACTATGGGGGTTAGGCATAAAATACAGATTCTACTCTAAGAACAAACTTTCAGCAATAAAAAAATAATGTCTGCTGTTCTAATGTAAAACATGGTGACTATAGTTGATAAACTATCCTATATAATAAGGAGGTGATATGCAAATTGACCGTCATGCCCTTGCACAAGATGGCTGCCCCCATGTGGTCAAAAGATGGCTGCCACAAGATGGCCAGCAGGGGAGGGCAGTTGTGGGTGATCAGGCCAGGCCTGCAAGGAAGGTTAGTTAGGAGCAACCAGGCTGGCAGGGGAGGGCAGTTGGGGGTGACTGGCCTGCAGGAGAGGGCAGTTGGAGGGACCAGGCCATCAGAGGAGGGCAGTTGAGGGTGACCAGGCCTGCAGGGGAGGGCACTTGGGGGAAACCAGGCCTGCAAGGAAGGTTAATTAGGAGCAACCAGGCCGGCAGGGGAGGGCAGTTGGGGCGACTGGGCCTGCAGGGGAGGGCACTTGGGGGCAACCGGGCCTGCAGGGGAGGGAGGGAAGTTGGGGGGGATCAGGCGTGCAGGGGTGGGCAGTTAGGGGCAACCGGGCCGGCAGGGGAGGGCAGTTGGGGGGACCAGGCCATCAGGGGAGGGCAGTTGAGGGTGACCAAGCCTGCAGGGGAGGGCACTTGGGGGCGACCGGGCCTGCAAGGAAGGTTAGTTAGGAGCAACCAGGCTGGCAGGGGAGGGCAGTTGGGGGCGACTGGGCCTGCAGGGGAGGGAGGGCAGTTGGGGGGGACCAGGCCTGCAGGGGTGGGCGGTTAGGGGCGACCAGGCCGGCAGGGGAGGGCAGTTGGGGGTGATCGGGCCAGCAGGGGAGCAGTTAGGCGTCAATCAGGCTGGCAGGGGAGTGGTTAGGGGTGGTCAGGCTGGTAGGCAGAAGTAGTTAGGGCCAATCAGGCAGGCAGGCAGGCAGGCGAGTGGTTAGGAGCCAGCGGTGCCAGATTGTGAGAGGGATGTCCCAGATTGGAAAGGGTGCAGGCTGGGCTGAGGACACCCTCCTCCCAGTGCATGAGTTTTGTGTACCGGGCTTCTAGTCCTATATAATAAAAGCCTAATATGCTAAGTGTCCAGTTGTCCAGTCGTCCATCCAACCAATCAAAGCGTAATATGCTAATGATATGCTAAGGCTGCTCAACCACTCTCTATGACATGCACTGACCACCAGGGGGCAGACGCTCTGACCAGTAGGTTAGCTTGCTGCTGGGATCCAGCCCATCAGGACTGAGCGAGCCCTCCCACGGTCCCTCCCCAGCCCCAATCGTGCACTGGTGGTGTCCCTCGGCCTGGCCTGCGCCCTCTAGCAATCTGGGACCCACTCAGGGGATGTTGGAGAGCCAGTTTCGGCCTGACCTGGCCAGGCCAAGGGACCACTGGTGCACGAATTTGTGCACCAGGCCTCTAGTGTGTTGTAAAATTGTTAAAAGAGTGAATCTTAAATGTTGTCACCAGAAGAAGAAAAAAAGAATAAATATGTGAAGTGATGGCTATGTTAATTTACCAGATGGGGAGGATCTTTTTACAATGTATATATATATCACATCATCACAATGCTGCACTTTAAATATTTTACACTTTTGTCAATTATACCTCAGTAAAGCTGAAATTTTTAAAAAAAGAATCTACCCAAGGAGAAGGAAAAAAACTAATTTTTCAACAAATTAGTTTTATGGATATTCATGGAAATCATTCATATGCAGTACATGGGGAGAAGAGCAGAAATCTGTGAATGAGTGGAAGGAAGTTTGGCTGGAGGCAAAGGGATGGCTTTCTCTGGAAGAGGGTTGGCTGCTTTAGATCTTCTGGGGCTTTTTCCAGAAGAGAGGAGAGCCCTTGAGATCTCTGTTCCCACTCAGCCTCTAGGGAACCATATAAAGGATAGAAGCAGCAACTTGTTCCTTCTGCTGTGCACATGGTGGTTGGAGGCCCCAGAGCAGGATGACGGTGTGACTGGAAAAGATCATAGAGGAGGAAGATACTAGCCCTAACTTCAGGAATTTCACTTTGGCTCTAGATAAGAAAGAATATAGGCAGTGACTAGGGCAAGTTGGAATACTAGTGGCTGTAGCAGCCACTGAGACTCCTGAGTGTCGTCTCCATCCCCTACCCCCATAACTACTGCTATCCTGCCTTAAAGGAGAAAGAAAGCTCTGCATGAGCTGAGATTCCAATTATTGTGCTTGTGGGGGGTCAGCTAGAAACAAATGAATTCATTACTATTGTAGGGTTGTTTCTTCTCCAACCTGGAGATCAGGAAAATGCTTGTTATATTAGTTTATTTTCTAAGAATACAACTCATTTTTTTGTCTCCTTTCCATGCTCTTCTGATCTCACTCTCACCCTCTACAGGAAGAGGGACGAATATAGGTGATTATGCATTTTTTATGGTCTATTCATTTCTTTGCTTGGATATTATATCCTTGTAGGGAATGCATTTTTCCTCTGTGCAATCAAACAGCTTTTATGTTTAAACTAGAGGCCCAGTGGCATGAAATTCATGCACTCGGGGGGATCCCTCAGCCCGGCCTGTGCCCTCTTGCAGTCCAGGAGCCCTTGGGGGATGTCCGACCAACAGCTTAGGCAGTCGGACATCCTTAGTGCTGCCGAGGAGGCGGAAGAGGCTCCTGCCACCACCGCTACATTCGCTCTGCGTTCACCAGCCGTAGCCCAGCTTCTGGCTGAGCGGCACTCCCCCTGTGGGAGCACACTGACAACCAGGGGACAGCTTCTGCATTGAGTGTCTGCCCCCTGGTGGTCAGTGCATGTCATAGCAACCAGTTGTTCTGCCGTTTGGTCAATTTGCATATTAGCCTTTTATTATATAGGATAATGCAGTGAAAGGAAGAAGTATTAGCCTTTTGTTGTTAAAGAAAGAAAAAGCCACCTTCTAGAATCAAAGGTGGAAAGGTAGACAAAAAGAAAATCTAAAATGTAAAAATTACTTAGTTTAGAATACTTTTTGAAACTGTAGATTTGCATTCTCCTCTAGTGCAGGACAAATATCTCAGAATACAACAGTATCCTAGATGGCATCTGCTATGGATGTTTTCATTTGTATCATTTTGTGGAGTGGGAGAATGGCTTTGGAGAGAGTGAATATTTAACCTAATACTAAATTCAAGATGAAGGATTTAAAAATTTTAAAAAGTTATAGCTTTGGAGTAACCTACCTATATGGATTGAAGATAAAGGGACTTGAATCTTCAGGATTCTTCTAAAGCATCCTGTGTTCTTGTATGTTTTAAGTTTTGGAATAAGTTGAATGGGATGATAAAAACAATGAATGATTTGTTAGCTCAGAAGTAAAACTACACTTAAGAGGGGGAAACTGGCCGTGGATGGTTTTGCTCAGTGGATAGCGCATCAGCCTGAGGACTGAAGGGTCTTGAGTTTGATTCAGGTCAAGGGCACATACCCAGGTTGCAGGCTCGACCACCAGTAGGGGACGTGCAGAAGGCAGCCGATCTCTCGTTGATGTTTCTCTCCCTTTCCCTCTCCCTTCATCTCTGAAATCAATAATTAAAAAAAAAAAAAAAGAGGGGGAAACTGCTATCATCATTAAATCTACTTTAGTAAGTCTCTCACGATTGTGAGCACAAACAAGGTGCTTGTGGATAAACCTGCAGATACAATGATAAGCCAGCTGGCTGGAAGATGGTGATGTAGGTCAACAGTATGTACATGTGGTCATTTTTGATGATTTATGTTTACCCTCTTCCTTTCAGCTCTCTGTACTGTGTGTATTTTTTATTTCTTTTTTAGACTCCGTTTGCAGAGACACCTTTGAAGCAACCAACACACACAAATATAAAAAGAACAACAAAAAAAGAAAAATTATTACTAGGGAGATGGGGATTTTTATTTTGAGTTTCAAGTGGCCAGTTAGTCAACAGCAAACAGTTGTCCCCACCAGGGTTCTGGATTATTTGAATTGTTTTTGCTTTATCTCTGCTGCATAGTACTAGAGAGATTGCTGATAAGAGCACCTGTTCAGGAAAGGAGATAAAAGTGTTGCTGATGGCAAAAATATGTTTCACCATGAACAGTATTTCTATTTTTTTTCCTTTGGGAGGGGGTCTGATCCAAATGATTACACTGGTAGAAATCTTCTGTGATGTTAAACATTTTTTTGTTGTTGTTCCAGAGTAAGATATAAGAAAGAATAGCTTGACTGTTTTGCCCTAGAAAAACAAATGAGAAATAATTTTCAAATTTTCTTTATTTAAAATCTTAATTTATTGGATGACATGAGAAATGAGACTTGTAGTAATCTTGAGTAAAGGGTATTTTAAAATTTTGCTTTGTCATTAACTATGTGGTTCTCATCATGGCTACACTTGGTAACCTTTTTAAAATAATTTAATAGAGTCTCACCCCAGTCCAGTTAAATCAGGATCTATGTGAGTGGGACCCAGGTATTGGTATTTTTAAAATGCTCCCAGTATTGTTCTAATGAGAACAAGGGTTAAGGACCATTGTTTTAACTCTAGCTATGCTAATGTTTGCACCTCCATATCAGAGCTTCAATCTCTAATATTTGTTTCCTTGAAGAGCTGATAAAATGTGATATTGACTAGAATCATAAAAGTTAACGGAGGGTATGTATGCATTTGATAATTCAGGTACAATGCAATTAACTTCTTTTTAGTGAAATTCCTTGGCTAGGCTTTTGATAAAAGAGGAGCAAGACCTTAGCCAGGGAGTTCAGGTTGTTAGAACATCATCCTGATACACCAAGGTTGCGGGTTTGATCCCCAGTCAGGGCACATACAAGAATCAACCAATGAATGCATAAATGAGCAACAAATCAATCTCTCTCTCTCTCTCTCTCTCTCTCTCTCTCTCTCTCTCTCTCTCTTTCTCCTCTCTCCTCTCTCTCCTCTCTCTCCTTCCCTCCCTCCCTCCCTCCCCCACTCCCTTTCGCTCTCATTGATAAATTAAAAAAAATTTTTTAAAGAGAGGATAAGATACTGAAATTAATTGATCCAAATCCTTAGTAATCCTGTGACAATGAAGGGTAAAGTTTTCCAAGAGGTTATTACTCTTCCGGTGTCAACACTACTAGACATAAAGACTAAGAATTAAAGAGCACTATTGTACTTTGTATATTATACTCTTATTGAAATAAAATATACATACACAAAGTGTACTTATTTTGCACTTTTATGTATATCTTGATGAGTTTTCACAAGCACACATCAAGAAATTGTGTAACCTTTACCTAGATCACAAAATGGAGTATTATCATTCCCCATTCACCAATCTCCTCTTCTACTAGCTCCCCAACCCTTGCCCCCTTCCAGTCACTACTCACCCTCCCAGCCATCAACCCCCAGAAATAACCAAAATCCTGGATTTTGATGTGGGCATCAGGCTCTGCGCTTTAGAGGACCCTCTCTGACCTCCAGAATCAGGTCTAGCATCATGTATGTAATAGTTAAAGAGCTCAGGTTCAAGGGTCAAAGTCCCACCACATACAGGCTTTGTCACTCCACTTCTCTAAGCCTCACTTCTCCCTTTTGTAAAATGGAGATAATAGTACTTGTCCATAGAGTTGTTATAATAAAATGAGGTAATTTATGGAAAGTATTTAGAGGGCCTGACACATTATCAGTGCTGAGAGCAGGGCAGATATAGGATTCCATGGTGTCACCATCTCTTCAACAAAGTCAGAACAATGCCACTGTTGTCTGTGAGAATAATTAAGCTCATAGTCCAGCTCTGGAGGGGAGGAGGAGGGGAAAGTGGGCATCCTAATCATCTTTCCTTTTTTTAACCATTCTTTTTTTAAAATTTATCTTTATTATTAAAAGTTTTATAGATGTCCTTCTCCTCCCCCATTGACCTCCTCCACCCTGCTCCTGCCCCCTCCCCAGGCCTTCACCACAATATTGTCTGTGTCCTTGGGTTATACATATATGCATATAAATTCTTTGTTTAATCTCTCCCCGCCTCCCGTTCTTGATTTAGCTTGTGTCATGTCTAAGTTGTGGCAACTTCTTAAATACATTTAAGTTCATAAAATGGCCATTGAAAGGCTAGAAACTTTCTCTTACACATCTTTATATTTGCCACAGTGCCTAGCACAGTAATTTGCAAAGTGTACATAGTTAATGCCTTGGCTAAAGGAATCTAAGTATGATACTCAGGTTACAGTGCTTTCGTGTGCTAGATTTGTACTGATCTGACTTCTGATCCTCCTTTTTTAAAAAAAAAATATATATATATTTTATTGATTTTTTACAGAGAGGAAGGGAGAGAGATAGAGAGTTAGAAACATCGATGAGAGAGAAACATCGATCAGCTGCCTCCTGCACATCTACTGGGGATGTGCCCGCAACCCAGGTACATGCCCTTGACCGGAGTCGAACCTGGGACCTTTCAGTCTGCAGGCCGATGCTCTATCCACTGAGCCAAACCGGTTTCGGCTGATCCTCCTTTTGACCAGAGACATCTTTTTGAGATGTTATTAAGAGGATACAAAATATAGCAGTGAAATAATCACAGGCAGAAACCAGGAGCTTGACTTGATTTTTAAAAATCAACCAAATAAAAGCTCCAACTAGCCGAGTTAGCTTTCTTCTATAATCTGAGGTGAGTCTCTTCTGGTGTACTTACCCCTTATATTAGTTTAGGAGAGTGGTGAAAACAGGAAATGGCAGGGCTTTAGGGTTTTTTTAATTAATAAAATTGTATAGACTTCTTTTTTTAGATTATAGTTTAGAAATAATTTACCGTTTGGTAGGTAAGCAAGACAATTTATTGAGCACTTACTATTTTCTAGACATGCTAAATGATTTTCATTCAATTTAGTGTTGAATCCAATTTTTCCAGGTTAAGTACTTTTAGTATCGCTTGTTTAATGCTGAAGAAACAGAGGCTTGCACTTGCCTAAAGTATGCGGCAATGCTGATAACGACAGCCAAGCCTGCTTGACACTTCCTGCTTGAGCTCTCAACCCGATTGCCTTTGCCTTTGAATGGAATATTGTTATTCTGGTGCTAAGAGGTAAGGGGCGAATGGAATAGTGGTTCTCAACTCTGCTTGCACCAAAATAATCTGTGGGCACTTTTAAAAACAGATACGCAAGTCTCACTTTTGGAAGTTGCTCATTCAGTGGGTCTTGGATGAGACTCAACGTTGTTATCATCCATAGGTGTTTCTTCATGCAGTCAGAGTTCAGAATTGTGGGCCTTAGAAATTCCTTAGAGTGGAATTATAAGATTACAGATTTGGGGGCATCTGAAGACCAAATTTGGAATATTGTAAAGATACATGGTTACTAGAAGAGTAGGGAAGGAGGAGGTCGCTGAAAAACAACCAGGTTTCATGTTTCAGGTGGTGATTAAGATAGTATTTATCAATGGAAATTGGTTATATCACTGGGGTATTTTATAGCCAGATTATTTCTCCATTCTTTCTATGAATTTCTTGAGTGCTGCCACTATAATACTCAAGCTATCTTTCTCAGGTCTAGTTTGCTCTCCCAGATTTCTGGGTTCTCAGTGTTTGGGATGGAGTCCTGATAAAGACAGACATCACAGGAGAGTTGTAAATTTAACAAATTCTTAATATCAATGGAAACTTACCTTCTGAGTTCCTCCTAATGCCTTTTGTTTATTATTAGTAGTAGCAGTAGTAGTAGTAGTAGTAGTAGCAGCAGCAGCAGCAGTAGTAATCTCACAGTGTGCTTTGGCAGTTGGAAAGAGGTAGTAATTCTTTTCACTTTACAATTAGGAAAGTTGAATTACAAAAGCCATGACTTGCTGAGAACTATAATTTAAATATTATTGTTGACCACTAAACCATGTGACTGACACTATACTAAATGTTTTTTACATGTATTATCCCATATTATATCTCTAATATGAGTAGTGTCGTTACCCCTGTTTTTGAAGAAAACTGAGCTTATTTAGTCTATAATTATTTGTGTGAGTATCCATTGGTGAACAAATAAAACTCTGCCCTAAGGGATTTACAGTCCATTGGGGAAGATACATAATAAAAAAACAAGTAAGCATTCAATTATAAAATGTGATAGTGCTATGAAAAATACAAATGGGGAAATAACAATAAAGAATAACAAGGCAGAATGTCCACTAAGATAAAGAATTATCAAAAAGGGCCTCTCTAACATGGTGATATTTTAGTCCAAAATAGTTAAGGGATTTGCTTAGTGTCACATATCCAGTGAATGGTGAAGTTCGAGTCTGATTCCCAAGATTATGCTCCATGCTGTACTGCCTGTCGGAGATGTGCTTGGAATAGACTCCAGGCTTGTGACTTTCCTCTCTGGTCTGACCAACATTCATACCATGACACTGTACCAAATTTCCAGAAGGGGCATTATAAAATTTATAAGTTATAAATTATAATCTACACTAATGAAAGAGAAAGATGCAAATTGACTTACCTTCATGATGCCCACCAGCCAATCAGGAGTGAGTATGCAAATTAACCCAACAAAGATGGGTTAATTTGCATATGCAGGTGCAGAGCAGCCGGGGGCAGGACGGGATGCTTACATCATCACCATGATGACGATGCAGGCGTTCCGCACCGCCCCAGCCGCTCCGGGCCTCTGGGCAGTGTGGGAAGGCGGAAAGGCGGCTCCTGGCCAGAGCAAAGGCAGAAGGTGGCTCCAGGCCAGAGCGAAGGCAGTGCCAGCAGCCAGGGAAGGAAGACCCATTCTTGCATGAATCTTTGTGCATCGGGCCTCTAGTCTATATATATAAAAGGCTAAGTGTCCGTCCAGCCATCCAACTGGTAGCTATGACACTCACTGACCATCAGGAGGCAGACGCTCAATGCAGGAGCTGCCATGATGTGCACAGGCCATTAAAATAAATGGCACCATGGACCTGGCGCCGACAAACCAACACTAGGCTTCCCCCAAGTGGGACACAGGCCCCGCCACCACCCCGGAGCCACACTCTACCAAATCTCAGCCAATGCTGCCAAGACCCCATGGTGCAAAATGTGGCCCACAGCCCAGACCAGCCCGGAAACGGTTGCTGTGGGTGCTGAGTAATGATGTCATATAGCAATGCCTGGTTTCCTTTCCCTAGCAACTAACCTCCTTGGAGTTTCTTCAGCCCAGGAACCCGACTTGCTTTATAGCCAGGTGCAAACATTTTACACTTTAACCAAATGTCTGTGAAGCGTTTTCACATGCCTCATCTCATTTGATCCTCACAGAAGTCCTGGAGTAGGTAGATAGGAGACTCGGTAGAATCCTATTTTCTTTTCATTAGCCGGGAAACAGAGATTTAGAAAGTTTAGAAACTTGACCCAACTGAAAAAAAGTAAGAAATGATGGAACTTGAAAATGACTTCAGATTTTTTCACTGTGCAGAATATAGTCAGACACTGCTATAGTGAAATATTTTACCCTTTTTTCTCCCTGCTTGATCTACAATAATAATCTGCTTCTTGTTGATATTTACTGCTGTGTTGCTGACAATTACCTCAAAGAGAAATTAGGGTACATCACTGGGCTGGAAAACGTTTAGCTAAATCAGAAAGCAGGTCTAATTAAGCAAGTTTATTCTATATAAAAGGCTAAGTTGACTCATACATGTGCAATACATATAAAGTTCTTGCTGGCGCCAATTGCACGTGTGTGTTTCGATCTGTCATTGTCGATTGTGAATTTGGTTGACATTTCTATTATAAAGAAAGGGTGAGTCGCAATATTAAAATATTTCTTCTAATTAATTTTCTTTCAATGTGCATGAATCCATGCACCAGGACACTAGAAGTAGGATAATTCTTTCAAAAGAAATCTGCCTCCTAAAATACTTCATGAAAGAGATCCACAGGAGGTAGTAAGAAGATGGGGGAGCAAAAGAATTGCACGTAGTATATGATTCAGCAAATGATAAAGAGACACAGCTCCAAAGACGCAGAAAGTCTCTGCTATATCCATATTAGGCTGCGGATAGATGTTTAGTGTTTCACTCTGGATCAACATCTTATTTCCTGATCTTAACTTGACTTAAAGAACTTGAAGGATCTGATCCAGCAGCCAAGTGGACGACTGCTCATGAAAGAAACTGAAAAAGAGTTATTAGATGGTAGTTAGATCTTCAAGGTACTTGGAAAGAAAGTGGGAGAAAGGGAAACTCTGATATTGGGAAGGGAAAGGAGAGAGGTGAACAATGAAATACAGCCTTGAATTTAAATGCTGCAGTGTTCTTTTGATTCTACTGCAATGCTTGATTTGCTAAGTTACTTTTTTAGGGTTTTCCAACAGAAAATTGCCCTTTGCTCCAGAAGAACTTGTCCACTTACTCTTTTTCCTCCCAGGAAATAGGAGCAACTCTTAGGGTGATCAGATTCCATTTCAGTGTGATGTAAGTTTTTTGTCTCTGGATTACGAGCCAACTGTTTATATTTGAATAGTGTCTAGTGTAAATTTCTTTTTGGAAAATATTTGTGCATATTCATATGTACATGTTACTTGATGATTGTATTGGTGAAGATTATAAATTGGTTAGATCATCCAATTTATCATAACAATCTGACAATTTAGTCAAAAGTTATAATAATATTCAAACTCTTTGACAAAGAAATATGATTCTTGAAAATTTCCTCTAAAGAAATTATTTAAAAAGAAAAGGATTATAAGTAAAATTTTAATGAATATGTTTAGTAATAGGAGACAAGTAACAGTTAAGTAATCTATGGTAATGTTAATTTAATGAAACCATTAAAATGAAAACTGTATAGTTCTATGAGAAATTGTATATGAAATGTGAAGTGAAAAAGTAAATAAATGGAAAAATAAAGTTTACATTTAATTCTCAGATGGATCAGAGAATAAAATGTGAAAATATTGACATTATAAGGAAGAGCATATAAGAGAAACTTTTTTATAATCTTGGAGTAGGGAAGACTTTTAAACTATGTGACACAGCTCTGGCCAGTGTACACTCAGTGGTTAGAGGATTGGCCTGCACACCAACACATCGCAGGTTTGATTCTCACTCAAGGGCATGTGCCTGAGTTGCAGGTTAGTTCCCCCACCATAGTCAGGGCATATGTGAAAGTCAACCAATCTCTCGTGTCTCTCTCAATGTTTCTCTCTCTCTCTCTTTTCCCCTGCCTACCTCCCTCCTACTCTATCTCAAAATCAATGGAAAAAATATCCTCAGGTGAGGATTAACAACAAAAACACAAAACAGCCAAAACCGGTTTGGCTCAGTGGATAGAGCGTCGGCCTGCAGACTGAAAGGTCCCAGGTTCGATTCCGGTCAAGGGCATGTACGTGGGTTGCGGGCACATCCCCAGTGGGAGATGTGCAGGAGGCAGCTGATCGATGTTTCTCTCTCATCGATGTTTCTAACTCTCTATCTCTCTCCCTTCCTCTCTGTAAAAAATCAATAAAATATATATAAAAATAAAAATAAAAAGGTAATATGTGATCAAAGTGAATTTTCTCCCTAAGGCTTAAATAAAGAGAAAGCAGTTTCCCAAAACAAAACAAAAAAACAACAACAACAAAAAACAAACAAAAAAACCCCACAAAACATATAACACAAAACCCAGGAACCATAAAAGAAAATATGGATAAATTCAAATACATAAAGCCAAAAATTTTACATTAAAAGATCCTATAAGCAAAATCAAAAGACAGTACATTGTGAAAAATATTTTTAACATATTACAAAGAACTAATTTCTAAAAACATAATGTGTTCTACACTTTTTTTAAAGATCAGAAATATAAGAATAATATGCAAAAGAAATTAACAACCTTTCATAGAAAAAGATACAAAACTGACTTCAACATATGAAAAAACAAACATGAAAATAGTCCTCATAACCAATACCTATTTTTACCTCTTAAATTGGCAAAGATCAAAAAAGTTTGCTATTGCCTAATCTGGTTTGGCTCAGTGGATAGAGAGTTGGCCTGCAGATTAAAGGGTCCCAGGTTCCATTCTGGCCAAGGGCACATGCCCGGGTTGCGGACTCAGTCCCCAGTGGGGGACGTGCAGGAGGCAGCTGATCAATGATTCTCTTTCATTACTGATGTTTCTACCTCTCTATCCCTTCTCCCTTCCTCTCTGAAATCAATAAAAATATATTAAAAACAAATAAATAAGTAAATAAATAAAAATTTTTAAAAAGTCTGCTATTGCATTGTGTTGGTAGGAACATAGGGAAAGTGGCATTACTATATGTATATTGTTGATAGAGTATAAATTAACCTCCATAGAGGACAATTTGAAATACCTATCAAAACTCTGAAAGTCCATAGCATTTGCTCCAGAAATATTCCTATATTTGTGAAATTTCATATATTCAAGGATAATCACTGTAACGTTGTTTGTAATAACAAAAAAATTAAAAGTATCCTAGATGTCCATCAAGGTGTTTCCATATCAACTAATATGAGACTATATCCTACTGCTAAAGAAAATATCAGGGTGCAAAGCATTTGTGTAAAACAAAATTAGGAACAGCCCTAACCGGTTTGGGATAGTGGATAGAGCATCGACCTGTGGACTGAAGGGTCCCGGGTTCAATTCCGGTGAAGAGCATATGCCCAGGTCCTGGGCTCAATCCCCAGTAGGAGGCATGCAGGGGGCAGCCAATCAGTGATTCTGATCATTGATGTTCCTATCTCTCTCTTCCTCTCCCTTCCTCTCTGAAGTCAATAAAAATATATTTTTCAAAAAACAAAAGTGTTAAAAAAGGAATAAAAAAAAGCCAGAAAAAATCATTTATTTATATTAAATGCACCTAGATTGTATCTGGTAATATACATGAAAAAATTAAAAACAATTCTTTTAGGGAAAGAACTTGTATTGGTGGAAGGAGCAGATGTGAGATAAAGACTTATTATTCAATGTTTATCATATTGTCCTTTTTGAATTTTGTACCATGTGCGTGTGTTATCTACTTTTTAAAAATACTAAAACAATTTAAAGGGAGGTAGAACAACATTTCATAGCCATCATTCATTCATTGCACAAATATTATTTTAAAAGAAAAAAATATTTTTTTCCTCAAATGCCCACAGCCTAGAAAGAGAGACATATAACAGATATATAAATAAGACTGCTACTGAAATATAGTGTGGCAAGTGCAATAATAGAGATGTGTATACTAGTTACAACTGCGACATAAGAAGAGAGTAAGTCATTATTTGCTTGATATGTCAAGTTTAAAAATGAACAAAATTTACATATATACTCTGATTACAACTACATAAAATCTATACAGGGTCAACGAAAGTAGGTTTACAGTTGTGAGTATGTGAAACACATAATTTATTCTTGCATTATTATTTATTGTTATATTATTTATTTGTATTACTGTAAACCTACTTTTGCCCACTCTGTGTATAAGTAGATTATTGAAACTCACAGAAGCTGCCTTAAATAAGAGTATCATCCAGATGGTGAGGATATAAAGGGCTTTTAGAATATCAAAGTTGTCATTTATATTTTAGATTCAAGTTTTTTTTATTTACTTTAGATTTTTAAAAATAAAGTAATCCAGCCCTAACCGGTTTGGCTCAGTGGATATAGCGTCGGCCTGCGGACTGAGGGGTCCCGGGTTCGATTCCGGTCAAGGGCATGTGCGTGGGTTGCGGGCACCTCCCCAGGGCGGGTTGTGCAGGAGGCAGCTGATCGATGTTTCTCTCTCATCAATGTTTCTGGCTCTCTATTCCTCTCCCTTCCTCTCTGTAGAAAATCAATAAAATATATTTTTAAAAAAAAATAAAGTAATCCAGGATTCTGCAGGGTCTTAGCTCTATACTAGCATCTCCTAGTTGTAGTCTTAAAGATGAGAGTATAGGAAATACTGTATTTGCCCTATCTAACGATAAAGAGACACCATCGCACACCTCTTAGCCTAAATCTCTCCATGCTTCTATGAAGAGCCTTGGATCTGATTCTTGTGCAGGCTATATCTGTAGAAGTGTCCAATGATCTTCAGAGGGGATTTCCTTTTAAATATTTTGGTATGTAACTGATTTTTTTCTTCTTCAAGGGGCTTTTATAACACTAGCAGACTCTCACCGGGGCCAATTTTAGATACCTTAAAGGTGAGCTGCAGAGTAGCAAGTACTATATTAAGCAATTCTGACACTCAGAAATTATGGCCCTTCCTGTTATGAGCTACATAAAACAAGTAAATACCAATTAAAATCCACTGGAACATTAATCAAATGTGATGTTGCTGTGTCATAATACTTTAAATTCTACCATGCAAAAGTTAGATCCAGGTCTTAGGATCAGCTTTATCTTTCATTAATTCACACTTTAACGCATTACTTCATTTTCTTCTCCATTCGTGTATTCCAATGGTCTGGATTTATGACTCTGTCTTGAAGTTTTTAAACTGGCTCAGTCTGGAGCAGCAGCAACCAGGCACAATATCCAAAGTGGAGCAAAACTGATACTTCCTTCATTGGCTTTAGTCACACTTCCTTGCCTGATCCCTATTTCTTAAGGGCATGACCTTAGTTTTCATTTCTTGTGTTTATGGTTACCTTTCACTCAGTTATTCACTCAACAAATATTACAGAATACCTCCTATGTGCTAGATAGATACTGTGCTGGTTGTTGGGGATATAGTGTTACATGTGACAAACATGGTTCCTCCATGATGTTCTAGTAAAGAAAGGTAGCATTAAACATCTAATCTGTGATAAAATTTTAAATTTTGATTCTGAAAAGAGGAAAGTATATCATACTATGAGAAAGTACACTGGACCTGACCTGCTTAAGGGTTAGTAGTCAAGGGAGGGCTTCCTTGGAGACCTGGTTTTTTGAGTTGTGCCCTGAAAGGTGAGTCAAAGTCAACCAGAGAAAAGTTGAGTGGAGAGGGTGAGAAAAGAAATACAGGTCAGAAAATGTATGGCATATTCAAGGAACCAAAAGAATGCCAATGAGATTGGAACATAGACAATAAGGGAGGAAGCTCAGCCAGTTTGGCTCAGTGGTTGAGCGTCAGTCTATGAACCAGAAGGTCACAGTTCAATTCCCAGTCTCTTGCCCAGGTTGTGGATTTGATCCCCGGTGTGGGGCATGCAGGAGGCAGCTGATCAGTGGTTCTCTCTCATCATTGATGTTTCTCTCTCTTACTCTCTTTCTCTTTCTCCCTTCCTCTCTGAAATCAATAAAAATATTTTTTAAAAAAAAATAAAGGAGGAAATAACACAAGGTGATGTTGGCAAAGTCAACAAAGGCCAGATGGTGCAGTCTTGTAAGATGAATTAAGGATCTTGGACTTTATTCCTCAGGTAATAAGAAGCTATTGAAGATTTTTCAGTTGGGGAGTGAACATGTTAACATTTTTTAAAGATCTATCTCGCTTTACTATGGAGAATGGACTTCTGTTATATATGTTTATTTATATTAGCCATAGGTTGTTGGGACTTCATTTTTCTGTGGTTTGATTGGTTAACTCATTTGTTGGGGGATGAGCTCTTTGGAAAGAGGTTGATGAAAAGGCTGTATGATATGGTAGTGAAGAGTGTGTGACCCTGGATAAGTTATTTTCTTTTTCTAAGTCTCAATTTCCTTACCCAAAGAATGGATATAATAAAAAGTATACCTGCTTTGTGGGGTTATTGTGAAGATGAAATGAGATAATGTCTGCAAAACACTTAGATTAAGACCTGTGACATTGTAAATGTTATAATAAATGTTAGCCACTGTTATAATCTAAATCTCCTGAAAGGTTTACTACTTCTCTGAGAACTACCCATTCTTCATGGCCCATGGAGTAGTTTTCCATCCATAAGTCACTGCCACGGGACTGGAGGAATCTAGCCTAGTCAACTGATATAGAAACATCATGCATAAGGTTTAATTTTACAAATGTCATTTGGAGATGGAAATGAACGCTGAGGAATGATTGCTTACTTTAACCCTAGCTTTGGTTTTGCTTTGAAGCTGGCTTTTCACAAATACCAGTGAGAGGGTTCTTGACACTTGCAGTTAACTCCACAGAATGCAGTTAGTTGCTTGGAAACATCTGTATCTCTTTGTTTCCCACAATACTAGGTAACTAATGTATGTAATTATACTGCTCAGCAAGGCTTCAGGTTAATCAAGGTTTAGTTGTCGACAGTATTTGAAATGTTAATAATGTCTCCCCATAAACTGCTTTTCCAAAATAGATGTCCCAGCTTTTCAAAAGATTTAAATGACATTGATTCTTCATTCGGTGAGGTGTAATTCTAGGGCTAAAAACTGGGATCTTCCAATTTTAATATTTTCTAAGAAATTAGTAAGCACACGGAAAATGCATTTTCTCTTCTGCTTTAAAACTTACCACATTACATGCTTAAAGAAATTCTTCCCACCTGGCTTTTGTTATCTTTAAAATTTTACATTTCTGCCTTTGATTCATTTTGTGGAATGAGGGAGAGTGGCTAACACATGCTATCTTTATGCAAAAGTCCTGGGGAGTTTTGGGCTGGTGGGAATCTATTCTAAAGGTTTACAATGGGTTCAGAACCTGCCCAGGAAGTCTTTGTTTTGTGTTTAAATGTCTTCTATCTTGAGAACATAAGAAAGCAAGATTTTAAAAGGGTTTTTGCTACCAAGTGCTACAAAGGGAAAAATGTCTTAAATAGAGTTCACTGCAATCAAGTTTACTTATTGAATTTGTCAGAGACTTCCTGTGGTAAGATGGTTCACTGATGGTGAATAATTCTGTTTTAAAAATAAAAGTGAGCTTTTTGTGTGTTGTTTTTTCTCTTGTTCAACATGAAGGCTCCACCTGCATAATTAAGCTGTCTTTTCTGTTACTCAGTGCTCTAAAGGAAGACCCAAAAGAATCAGCTAAATTGTTCTGGCAATGGAAGGGGTGTTGGGTGGGAAAGGAATTGGGCTTTATCCAGCTGTTGCTGGAAGAAAAACAGAGGTTCTGCCACAAGTAACTAACTACCTTCTTCTTTTTTTTAAAAAAAGAGGATATGTTGAGAGAGAGAGAGAAACATCGATCGATTCCACCCATACATCCCCTGACCAGGATCCATCCCACAACCCTTTGGTGCACAGGAAGATGTTCCAAATAACTGAACCATCTGGCCAGAGCACTAACTTCCTTCTTTAAAATGTTTAAGTAATGCATTACATAGCATTACTACTAAAATTTAAGTGGTGTATGGCCTATGTTGATCTAAAAAAATGTTCACATACAGATGCTATAGCTATGTTGGTTTTTAAATGTACTCCATTTAGTTTTTGTTTTCTTTCATTGTTTTGCGTTTGCCCTGCCCAGCTGCAAGAAGCCATAGTGAGGAAGGTACCAAGTCACAATGTGTGTTAACCTGGAAACTGAGCAGTTTATTACTGTAGGTATTTGTTTACCCAAATTTTAGAAGAATGACAACATGGGAAAAGCAAGTTATTTATTGCTGTTGACTATTACTTAAAATAGGAAAAGGAACTTAATCCTTGCACGTCTTTTTGTTGTTGTTGTTTTTGTTAATCCTCACCCGAGGATATTTTTCCATTGCTTTTTTGAGAAAGTGGAAGGGAGCGGGGAGAGACAGAAAGAGAGAAACATCAGTGTGAGAGAGACACATTGATTGGTTGCCTCCCGGCCAGGGATCAAGCCTACAACCAAGGTACATGCCCTTGACCACATTCAAACCCAGGACCCTTCAGTTTGTAGGCCAGTGCTCTATCCACTGAGCCAAACAGACTAGGACAACCCTTGCTCTTCTTCATCCACCTCTTAGTATGTGCCATATACTGTTCCAGTTGCTTGAGATGCATCTGTGAACAAAACCAAAACCAAAAAGCACTGACCTATAAAGCTTATAGTTCGATGCTTGTTACCATTTCACCTTCTGCCTGTCAAGGGAAGTGCTAGGTTCAAATCCTAGCACAACTATATGTTGTCTGTGACCACAGGAAGTCATGTCCCTCTCTTTAACTCTCGTACTTGTAAGTGTAAGCCTAGAAATCATGTTGTCATGTTATAATTCATTTGGGTATCTCAGAAATCATCCATTGCATTGGTTCTGTCAGAGTAAATTTCCTTCTTAATTGCTTGGATTTATACTCAGAGGAGCGTTTGCAAAATACCTTAAATTTTGTCCCAGGTGTGTTTTTACAACTGATCTGGCTTAACATCAGCAACAATTTGTAATATGAAAGCCAAGACCATGTGAGTTTATGTAGCTGCTATTTTTCTGGATGGTCTCCTTTTGGGGAGCTTATCTACTCTGCGCCATGTGATTCTGGTGGGGCTGACAGTCACTTGGCCCTGCTTTTCTACCACTGGGAGGTCGTATGTTCATAGATCCATGTCTATGCTTATTGCATCCCATCTGATTGATACATGTGTGAAATACATTTTCTATATTAAAATATTCTAAATATTTCATGTGAAAAGTATTTTAGTATAACATCTAAAAACCCTAATCTCCACAGAATGAGAATATTAAATATTTAAAATATATTTTATTGGTTTTTTTACAGAGAGGAAGGGAGAGGGATAGAGAGTTAGAAACATCGATGAGAGAGAATCATTGATCAGCTGCCTCCTGTACACTCCCTACTGGGTATGTGCCCACAACCAAGGTACATGCCCTTGACTGGAATCGAACCTGGGGCCCTTGAGTCCGCAGGCCGACACTCTATCCATTGAGCCAAACCGGTTAGGGCTTAAATATTTAATATATGTGATTGTTCTAGTTCAGTGGTTGGCAAACTCATTAGTCAACAGAGCCAAATATTAATAGTACAACGATTGAAATTTCTTTTGAGAGCCAAATTTTTTAAACTTGAACTATATAGGTAGGTACATTGTTATTAACTTAATTAGGGTACTCCTAGCAGGGGTCCTCAAACTTTTTAAACAGGGGCCAGTTCACTGTCCCTCAGACTGTTGGAGGGCTGGACTATAGTTAAAAAAAAAACTATGAACAAATTCCTATACACACTGCACATATCTTATTTTGAAGTAAAAAAACAAGATGGGAACAAATATAATATTTGTATTTGCATGTGGCCCACGGGCCGTAGTTTGAGGACCCCTGCTAGGTCTTAGGAAGAGCCACACTCAAGGGGCCAAAGAGCCACATGTGGCTCGCGAGCCACAGTTTGCCGACCATGTTTCTAGTTCAGTATTAAGCTATAGGCTGGAAGTAAACAGCAGTGTTTCCTGGTTCCATGCTTTTAGGGCTGTAATCTCTGACCAAATGATAGTTGCCTTGTTTCATATTATGTGGCAGGACAAAGTCTATAATGACAGGTGTTTATAACTCAGACACGATGTAAGCACTCTAGCCTTACCCATGACAATTTCTCTTATGTGGCCAGGACAATAATGTCATCTCCCTAACCAGGTCTTGCTGTCTGAAAATAGAGAAACCAGGCATGTAGGAGGAAGTGGTTCAAGAACAAAAGTCTGATTTACAGCCATCTAGTATCAGTATGAAGGCCTTGAAATTATAGTTTTGGGGAGATAACCATTAAGGAAAGTGCCTGTAGTCTGCAAAGTGAGTGTATAGTATAGGCAGCAGTGAGCTCTGTGGCCATGAACATTCCTTTTGAGCTATGCCTATTGGAGGCAATGCCATTTGTCCATGCCACATAAAACATCCTCTCTTCTCCTTCCCTCAACCTCCATTCTTCTACTTCAAAGGCACATTTATAAAATGTCTTCACTGAAATTTTAGGGAACATTTTACTTTAAAAAACAAAAACAAAACTATATAAGACCCTGACCAGGTGGCTCAGTTGGTTAGAGCATTGTCCTGATACACCAAGGTTGAGGGTTCGATCCCTGGTCAGGGCACATACAAGAAGCAACCAATGAATGCATAAATAAGTGGAACAACAAATTGATGTTTCTCTCTCTTTCTCTGAAATCAATAATTTTTTAAAACTATATATATATATATATATATATATATATATATATATATATATATATATATGATCTTTAATATCTGTGTTGGATTCTCCAGCTTGTGTGAGGTGCAACATGGGCAGAGCACATTTTGGTACTTTAACTTTTCTACCTATAAAATGGAAATAAAAATATTTTTCTGTCTCACCTCTGATTGTGCACGTGGGAAAATGTGGTACATAATGTATTTGTCAGGTCTCTTATTTGAGGATAATAGAAACTGGCTTAAGTAGGAAAATAAAGGTTATTTGTTGTTTCATGTAACATCCGATCAGAGCCTGCCACTGCATTGCCAGCAGTTGGCTTAAGCATGAGCATGTGATTCAGTTCAGAACAGTGAAATGAGAAGGAGGCTGGGGTCTGGGGTGCAGGAGGCTTCTGGGACATTTTTCATTTTACTTAAGAGACACAGGGAAGAACTGTTTACTTCAGCTGGACTGTTGTTGGGTATATATGTAATGGACCTTGAATGTGACTCTCATCTTGGGACCATATTAGCCTAAGAGCAATGCTGACACAATGGGAAAAATGGCATTCTTGATAAAGTTCAGCTACTGAATTAATCAAAATGATACTTTTCCTTATTTAAGCCATTTAAAGAATTTTTAAAAATTGATTTGAGAGAGAGAAACATCAATTTATTGTTCCACTTATTTGTGCATTCATTTGTTGCTTCTTGTGTGTGCCCTGACCAGGGATCAAACTTGCAATCTTGGTGTATCAGGACGACACTCTAACCAACTGAGCTACCCAGCCAGGGCCTTAAGCCATTTTTTGGTGGATTATTGATACTACTTGAGACTGAAAAACATCCTGAATAATATGTAGAGATATTCTGGGTTCCTCAGACAGAAAAGAAGCTCTGGGAGAGCTTCATAGTTCCACTAGACATAGTTGAAGCTCGATAAATATTTGTTAGACAAATGTGGTTGTCTTTATTTGTATTTATAATTGAAGCATTAAAAAATAAAACACCTTTCTTTCCCTTCTTTAACAATTCAATACAATAGTCATTAGATAGGTGTCTTTGGGTGGGCACCAAGACCCAGTGTGGGTGGGATTTTGGAGCCCAAGCAGGATAAGGAGGTCATATTCACAGGAGAGAAGGATGGAAGCCAATTGTTGGAACCTGAGTAGTATGAGGAGGGAGTCTCTGTGGGAAATAAGGATTGAGGGGCGGCCCAGTATGGAGTGTTAGAACCTGAGGAATGTAAAGAAGGTGTGTCGACCTATGAACCAGGAGGTCATGGTTCAATTCCCAGTCAGGGCACATGCTGGGGTTGCAGACCAGCAGACTCAATCCCCAGTAGATGGCATGCAGGAGGCAGCCGATTGATGATTCTCTCTCATCATTAATGTTTCTATTTCTCCCTCTCCCTTCCTCTCTGAAATAAAACTATATATATTTTTTAAGAGATATTTCTCTAATAAATGGTCATGTCAGTCTGAAGGATTATGTCCCATCTTTCTGTGGTGGATTCATTTTAAGAATTTAAGAGTGCTGAGTCATAGAGAGATAGATTTTATATTTGCAACCTGCATATACCCTTTAGTTTACATTTATTTTGCCTTACATTATTCACATCACTATTATTGTCATTGGTCTTTATTTTAACCAATATGAAGGCAATAACTATGTCTTTTGAATTAGTTTGCTCATACCTCCAGTATGAAATATGATGAGACCTAATCATGTAAAGTAGAATGGTTTAAAAAGTGGGATTGCTTTACTTCAGAAAATTTTTCTTTTATTAGATTTTACTTATGTGAAACTGTTTTAAACTCTTCACTTATATAGGCCAAGAAAAAAGTATTTTTGATTTCAGCAATAATAATTAAGTTATCCATGCAATGCAGCTGCTCTAAAGGCTGAGGATTAGATCTGGATATATTACATAGCTTTCATAATTGTCCCAGGTAGCTATCTAGCTTACTTTCCATTTGGATTGTACATACTGAGTATTCAATTCTGTGACTTCTCAAAGGTATGGAAATTGGAAATTATCACTTTATAAAAACTCAGTTCCATGACACAAGTCTCTGTGGAAGCACTTACCTGAGACTGATAGTGACTATGCACATGTGTTCACATAATACACATAGATAGAACTAAAGCCACGATTGATTTTCTTCAAAGCTTAATTTTTAAAATTGTTTGCCTCTTAGATCTTGTAGAAAATATAGCATGAAAGCATTTTGTGTGTCATCTCAATTCGGTTTGATAGTTTGAAAGATTTTTTAACCTACAGTATACTTTATAGCTATTATTTTACTTCAGTTTCAGTTGACTTTAAGTTATATGAAATAGTACTGTGTAATCTTTCATTTACCAACATTGAGTAGTAGTCTTTGTTATTCTTTTCATGAGATATTTAAGGCATTGTTTATCAGGAAAGTTATGTAGGAAATGAGGCAAGTAATAAATATTTCCTGGTAGTTGCTCAAAAGTGTTTGCTGACCAGGATGTTGTTTGGGGAATGACTTTTTATATCTACTTTTGCTTCTAGGAATTGCGTTTTTATGGAATTGATGGTGCCTTTTATTGGTTCTTTAAATTTATGCAAATAATTCATATTGGGATTGTACTAGTTCCTCAAGCAGAAATATTTAAAATGACAATGAGGATGGATGTTTTTAAAGTTAAGCTCACTTATATTGGAATCTGTAAATCAGGTATACCCATCTTGGCTTTTATTGTTTACCTTTTTTCTCCCTTTTCCTCTCCAGTTCTATTCAGTTTGGGATGGGGGGGCAAATCTAGATCAAAGAATATGTTATTAATAGATAATATAGGATAGGTAGCAAAATAATCTGACTATATTATCATAGGCTTTCTGTAATTTGTCTTGTCAGAATTCTAATGAGCGTAAGCATCAATGAGAAGTATATTCTGAACTCCCTTAGGGTGGCTGAAGAAAAGGATTGCATTGAAATGCTGGTTAGAACAATTCCTTCTGTCCTAGACTGTTAATTGGTGAGGGTGTGGCAGGGAGGGTTGCATCAATATTTTTTCAGAGTTTAGAGCATAAATATTTTCTAAAGTTATCGCAAGATATAAAATTTCAAAGAAAAACCAAGGAGAAAATGCCTTAAGGTTTGTGCAAAATGGAAGGCAAAGGTTGGGAGGAGCCATATGGAAATACTAAAAGTGAGACTAGAGAGAATATGAGGAGACATTATTTTCAGTTAATGAAAAACAATGGATACTTAAAAGAGTGAATAGCTGAAGAGTTCCTGAGATGGATTGGAAAGTCTAAAAATTGACAATACATGATGCTGATTTTCAACAAATTGGAGGAGAAATTCAGAAGACTGAGTGTTTCTTTTTCATAAGATTTTACCTTTCTCAAACAATATTTTATATTCATGCAGTCCTCATTAGATTTATATTAGTGGGGGAGGTGCTGTCTTGTTCTATTAGAGTTTGTGTGTTTTCAAGGTTAACAGGTACTGTGAGTGTAATTAAAGTCTTCCTACCTTAAGTTGCCATTTTTTTAATCTATTATTTATTTCCACTAAAGATAATAAGCAAAGAGCGTTTTAACTGTGAAAGACTATTAATAATTGGTCTCCTGCCCTGACCGGTTTGGCTCAGTGGATAGAGCGTTGGCTTGCGGACTCAAGGGTCCCAGGTTCGATTCCGGTCAAGGGCATGTACCTTGGTTGCGGGCACATCCCCAGTGGGGAGTGTGCAGGAGGCAGCTGATCGATGTTTCTCTCTCATTGATGTTTCTAACTCTCTACCCCTCTCCCTTCCTCTCTGTAAAAAATCAATAAAATATATGGGGGGAAAAATAATTGGTCTCCTTATGATGTTCAGTGAGTTAGCAGGGATCACTAGTTAGGTGTAACTTACATTAGAATTAGATCAAATTCTGATTTATAACTTCATATTTTTTCCCTTCATTTCAGTATCTATGTTTCACTTCAAGTAAGCTTGGAGGCTTTGTGTTTGTTTATTAGTTTGAAATACTGAATCAATTTTTTCAGCACTTGTTTTTCTGTGTTTTGTTTATGGAAGCTAAATAAAGTTAAATGACATGTCTATATTTTTACAGGTAGGTCAAGAAATTAGACCATCATAAGCATTTGGTCTTATTTTCATACACGTTAATCCATCATACCCTCCAGAATTTAACTTGTATCTTAATTGTTCAATATTAAGCATAGGCTTTACTTTTTTTTCTGTAGATTAAAAAAAAATCTTTATTATTGAAAGTATTACATATATCCCCTTTCCCCCCATTGACCCCTTCTAGCCTGTCTCCATCACCCCCCAAACACCCACCTCTTCCCCCCCCCCCCCACCGCCCCAGGCCTTCACTGCCCTATTATCTGTATCCATGGTTTATGTATATATGCATACAACTTCTTTGGTTGATCTCTTCCCACACTTCCCTCTGAGATTCTACAGTCTTTTCCATGCTTCTGTGTCTCTAGATCTATTTTATACATTAGTTTATTTTGTTCATTAGATTCCACATATAAGTGAAATCATGTGATACTTATCTTTCTCTGATTGGCTTATTTCACTTAGAAAGTTACATACAGAAGCCCTCTATAGTGCTCTTTAAATCTTTCCACCAAAAGTTTCTCTAACAGCAGAGGAGAGTAAATAGGGAACCCCTGACAGTCTGGGCATCTACAGTTTAAAGGAGCCTATTACAAGGCTGAAACTTGTTTGAGTTCTTTTGGTTTACTTTAAATTTCATGCAAATGTTTATGTATCTGTATCCTGTTACTATAAAAATATTACTTTCCATCAGGTAAAATTGATGCTCTGGGGAAACGCTTTATATTTATCCTCTGGTTTCAGTAATTCTTACCACACTGAGGCATGACCTAGGGGTACTTGCATCCCAGTTTAAAAAGCACTGCTCTAGAGAAAAAGAACATTGAATGGATAGAAAAAGTCGTGAGCTTGAACTGAGTTCACATGGCTATAGCAAGAGTTTAGGAGCTGCTGTTCAAAGAGGGAGGAAAGAGAATATGCCATTTATTCAGGTAGCCACCTGCAAGTAGAAGCTTTTATGTCTCTTTTAAAACACTGGTCAGATGATATGTGTAATCTTCTACTTAATGTCTCAGAAGACATCTAATTAAGAAAGGAAAAAGTATAGGAATTTGTATATTTCTCCTATGTCCCTACTTCATATTTTTAAATGTGTTTTTTCTGATTATAATGCATGAACATTGTAATCATTATATGCTGATCATGTTCTTATTTTAAATAGACAATGTAAACTAATGGCTTAATAAAATTTTCTTATGAGCAGTTTTTCATTTAATCAGCTTTTCCTGTCTTTCTACATTAAGATAGCTAAAAAATTGTTTGCTGTGATGGATTGTCTGCATTCAGTATCCTTGTACATAAATCTTTGGTGAAATCTCCGATCATCTTGTACTAGAATGTATTTCTAGACCTAAAATTATAAAGTCAAAAATATGACCCAATTCTGTCCTGGCCGGTGTGGCTCAATTGGTTGGAGTGTCGTCAGTACACCAAGAGGTTGCGGGTTCCATCCCCGGTTGGAATGGGACCGATCAGTGTTTTTATGTCTATATTTCTCTCTTTCCCTTCCTCTTTCTAAAATAAAAATACATATATATATATATATATATATATATATATATATATATATATAAAACCTAATTCTAAAGCCCTTGATACAGATTACCAAAATGATTGTCCATTTTTTTGATCCATTGGCAATCAGTAGTGCACATTTTTATGTTTTATTTTAAATAATTTCATAGGGAAAATATAGTACAGCATCTTTATTTGAATTTTGTTTTTTATTTCAAGCAAAAACATAGTTTTACTTCCTTTTCAGCCCATTTCTCTCTCTCTCGTGAATTATCAGTTCCTAGTCTTTGCCCATTTTTCTGTTGGGGTGTTTGCCTTTTTCTTACTGATTCATTGGAATGCTTTCTTTATTGAGACATCCCATTGTTTTATATATGGTAAAAATATTTTTCTCGGTTTATCATTGGACTTTAATTTTTTAACATTTCCCTCCCTCTCTGCGTATACACTTTTATTTTTAATATATTTTATGGTTTTAAAACGTATGGTTACATAAAATATCTTCAACCATGTGAAGATATTAAAAAGTAAATAGGTGAAGTGTATAGAATTTATAGAAAATGAAACACCTTAGTTAGGATCTGTCCCACTATATTGACCTCTCTTTTATGTTAGCATTCTTTTAAAAAATATATATATATATATATATATAATTTTATTGATTTTTTACAGAGAAGAAGGGAGAGGGACAGAGAGCTAGAAACATCAATGAGAGGGATCAATCAGCTGCCTCCTGCATGCCCCCCACTGGGGATGTGCCCGCAACCAAGGTACATGCCCTTGACCGGAATCAAACCTGGGACCCCTCAGTCCTCAGGCCGACGCTCTATCCACTGAGCCAAACCGATTAGGGCTATGTTAGCATTCTTTCAACAAATATTTATTGAGAATTGTTGAATGCTGGGATGTTGTGGTGATTAAGATACAGTTCCTGCCTTCTAAGGCAGTGTGAAAATTTCTCCACTAGACAACTGTATGGTTGCTCTTGAAAAGAGTACACTACTCACAAAGGAGGCCTCTGGAGAGAGGGACATCCTAAGCTACAATCTGAAGGATGAGTAGAAGTAGACAAACAAAGAAGGGAATGAAGTTTATTCTAGACAGAGAACAACAGAGCAAAGTCTGAGACACAAGATGGCCTGGCTTGTTGGAAATAATACAAGAATTTCAGTATAGCAAAATTCACCTGCAGTTGAAGTACTTAATATCTAAAACTAAATGTTGTCATTTTCCAAGGAGAAAGAAAATGCCTGTGATCCTAGCATTGGTCGAAGAGTGGAAGAAAACTACTTTCAGCTAATGACAGAAAGTCAACCTACTAGATAGGATTGCCTTTGCACCTTTAATGACATTTTTCAAGAGATCAAAACAAAGAAAGTATTTATGGTACTTTGCAAAATCTAGCTTAGGATCTAAAAAGTCTGGTGGAATTCTCAAATCTTTTATTTCGATGTTAATGTTCTTGCTGTGTCCTAGTTATTGAGACCTGAGGACTCCCACCAACACCCTCATCTGACAGCTCCTTGGCCTGCTGAGGAAACTGCACAAATAAGAACCTCTCTACCTAGTAGCCTCACCTCACTGACATGATAGGAGTCCTTAAAACCAAGCCCTTCCCCAGTTGACCAAAAGGAGAACCTAGGTTGAAATTATGGTTCAGATAGTATACACATCGTGAGCTGTTACCTTGTGTGTGATTAGAATGTGCCTGAGATGGGTGGGGAAGACGGAGGTAAGGTAGCCAATGATGGTTGCTGCTATTGGCATTCTAGGTATGCTTGTCATGTAAAAGCACTGTGCCAGTCAGCTAAGCCAGATTCCTAAAGTATAACTTTACTGCCCCATTTTACAATTAAAAATAATTTCTTACCACATAAAGCTATTCTATGAAATATTTATTTGCTAGCTTAAGGCTCTGCTCAAGGTTGAAGGCACTGAAAATGCTCTTTAAACAACATATGAAGTTTTCTCTTAGGATTTTCTGTTGATGCAGTTTCTCCAGTTCCACCAAAGTGTAAACTTTTACTTGTCTGCCCTCTAGTGGATATCTGTGATTACCAGTGTCTACTGGCTTTAGGAAAAGTTACTTTTTCTTGATTGGCTTTCCAAGTTTAAGCTGCTGTTTCCTTAAAGAATGTGTTATTGCTACCAAAGCAACAATTTATAGTTTTATTCCATTTTCTAAGATGCCAATAAATACTTTCCCTGGCTTCCTCATGGGATCAGGTGTAGACAGCCTGTCTTCAGCAACTTATCTTTGCAGTGCACAGCCACCCTAATGTATCAACCATATTCCTGTTCTTTCCTCTTGCTTATATCTCAAATGCCTGTCAGTCTCTGTGCCTCTTCAGATCTTTTTCTTCCTTTCAAGATCAAACTCAAAGCTGATTTGTTCCTGTAAACACTGTAAAAGTTCCCCCTGAAGTGAGTGGGAGCTTAACATCACAGTGTTCTGTGAACACTAAAGGTTCCCCAGCCCAGAGCACCAGAGCCACATAACATTGAGAGAACTCAGGGTATCAGATACCGAGTTGTGTGGCTCTGTGTCAGATACTGAGTACCCCTTCCTCCTCATGTACTTGACTGACAGCTCTCCACCCATGGGAGAGCCACGTCTCTACCCTCCCAATTCCCAGTGGCCCTGACCTGCTGAGCTCATGCCCTGCAGAGGAGTCAGCTGACTGTGGCTAGCTGGGGCCCACAGTGCCACCCTTTTAGTAGGCTCTCAAGGAGGGAGAGACTGAATTGTTGGCTCTTGGGCAGGGGCCATTTTTCCTTCGCACGCCCAACCAGCGACATCCATTCACATGTGATGTTGAGATCCCACTCACTTCAGGGGAAACCTTTCCAGCAGAGATATTCCCCTGGATTCTAAACAGCTACACGTGGGTATAGGGCTAGCCCTTTTCACATCTCCACCCTTCCTATCAGTCAAGAGCAGCTTGGCCCTTCCCTCACAACACCCAGAAGAGGTAGCCACAAACTGTGGATTACTTTGTAGCTCCAAACAGGTAGCCCAGGGCTGGTCACAAGAGGTGCTTTACATTGATCTGCATTTTAGTCCCTCCCAAGAGGCCCCAAAATCAACACACCCAGTGGCAGGATTCAGACCACATCAGAGCATGACCCAATTAGATCAAAAGTGGCACACCCAAAGGGAGATTTCTGCAGGCACCAGACCCTGCTGGAGCAAATTCCTCCGCATGGGTTTGGTCTTCATGGTTTGCCAGACCAAGACAACCTTACCCACAGATGTGCCAACAGCAATCAAGATTCAACTACAACAGGAAGGTTCACATAACCCACACAAGGGACATTCCTGGAGCACCTAACTCAGATGATCAGGGAGACTGTGCCATTGAGCCCCACAAGACATCCATATAAGGCCACGATACCAAGACTGGGAGGAATAACAGATCTACCTAATACACAGAAACAATTATAGAGAGGCAGCCAAAATGGAGAGACAAAGAAACATGCCCCAAATTAAGAAACAGTAGAAATTTGTAGAAAAAGACCTAATTGAAATGAAGGCAAGCAATTTCCCAAATACAGAGTTCAAAACAATGTTTAAAAGGATGTTCAAAGAACCTGCAAAGTTTCTGTTGAGAAATCGGCTGATAGTCATACAGGCACTCCTTGTAGGTAACTAACTGCTTTTCTCTTGCTGCTTTTAAGATTCTTTTTGTCTTTAACCCTTGGCATTTTCCCCCTTCATATCGCAGCAGCACCAGCCTTATATTGTAGCTGAATCCTCTGTGCCTGCCTTTTCTCCCCAGCACACTGGCTGGTCAGTAACCTACTTTAATACTATTTAGACAAAAGAGGCGTCTTGCCAATAGTTACATCAATCATTTTGGCTACAGAAAGGTACATGTGCACATTGTACCGTGAGATTGCTATCCTTACATCTGTGTATGGCATCTTAGCCTTGAACATTCTGACTAAGATTTTTCCATGTTCAGAGTGGCCTTGGCCATCCAGTGTACTAACAACAAGGCCTTCATTCTCTAATTGGCCTTGAGTATTCAGCAACTCTGGCATGATTCCCACACATAGGTTATACACACTCAATTATTTTATGTGCCACTAAGAAAAAATAAATATTGCAGGCAAACTATGATTCAGTGATTTTTTTTCATCACATTGATTTATCCTAAGTTATATATGTTAGAATCAGTGAAAATATGGACCATTAACCTTTTGGGTTCATAAGAAATAAGTAGGACAAAGTGTTGAGCAAGATGCCTGACGGTTATAAATACTCAATAAGTAGTAGCCATTATGTTGATGATAATGGTGATTTGGTAATGAGTACTTTGTGAAGTGGTGCTCATTGTTTAGGTTGTTCTTTGGGGATCAGAATCATTAATAGGTCATTTTGAATTTGAAGTAGCATAGAAATATATGTAACAATAATATAACATCTTAAGTTGGTTTTTAGAGGTAATTCTTCTATTATTAGTACTTTGTTATCAATGAAATTTGTAGACTATTTTTGAAGTTGCCTTCAGGAATGACATCTATTAATATGTATCAACCTCCTGGGTTTAAGTCATTTTTTATAGAGAATTATGTTCAAGTACACAGCATGAAAAAGGTGTTCCTACATGTAAAGCTTAGTAAAATTTCATTGTTGATATTGTGATATGAGACCTCAGGTTGTAAATTATTTTTCTCATTTTCCTGTCTATACAGGAGGCAGACAGTGGGGAGGAGGAATGCCGGTCACAGCCCAGGAGGTATGTTTATTCACTATATCCTATAGGTTTTCTTTTTGTTGTTGTTTTTCTATTACAGTTTACATTTAATATTATCATGTATTAGTTTTAGATGTATAGCATAGTAGTTAGACAATCATGTACTTTACAGAATGGTCCCCCCATATTTCAAGTACCTACCTGGCCCCATACATAGTTATTATTATACTGATTATATTTCCTATCCTGTAATTTACATCTCTGTGACTGTTCTGTAATTACCAATTTGTACTTCTTCATCTCTTCACCTTTTCACCCAGCCCCCCAACCCATCTCGCCTCTGTCAACTGTCAGTCTGTTCTCTGTACCTGTGAGTCTATTTCTATTTCATTTATTTAGTCCTTTAGATTTCACATATGGTATTTGTCTTTGCCTGATTTATTTCACATCTATGGCCATATCCTGTAGCATTTCTGTAATTAATGTTCTTTCTCTAATTTTTCTTCAGTCTTTTCATATTAGCTTATTCTGGTTTCCCAAAATGCTTAATTGGTCTCTCAAAATAGGATTGCTTTAACAATTCAGTTACTGACTCAGATTTAAATGGTAGATTGTGTTATGTTGTACAATTGAGACTAATATAATTTTTATGTTAATTATGCCTCATTAAAAAAATAAAATGATAGATTGCTTTTTTAAAAATGCAGAAAGGACAATGTTGGTCTAGTTTTGGCCCAAGTCTTCAGAACTATCTTGAGTAATAAAAAAGCAAACTGTCCTTACCTTTTAAGAAAATATCAACCGAAGAACATTTTAGCCTTCAGCTTTATACCTATGTTTGTCATTCATTTTGATATTTTTCATTTCCTACAGACTAGTTAATATTTCACTTTCTAAATACAAAGGTTATACTGAATAACATCCCCAGTACTTTCAATACGATGACACTCGCTCACTTGGAATAGTGGGCATATTGTTATAAGGGTACCAGTAAAAGAAAAAAATTATGCTGCCGTTAAAAGAAAAAAATTATGAGACATCCAAGAAGTATATGATAACATTTATATTACTTCCTTTAAGTGTTTTTTAAAATCAACTCCCTCCCACAAGAAAGAGTCCTCGCAAATTCTACATGGTCATTTAAATGTTATCAAACTTGTATCTTCTGAACTCAATCACATGAGCCATTCTGGATGATACAGGGAAAGGGTACAATAAGCATGCTCATTGTGGAGAAGCTGGCTAAAGGAAATGCTTCCTTAAAGATGAACTACCACGTGTTTGTTGATATATACCTCACTCTTATAAACTACAACCTAATATAAAAAGTTCCTTTTCCTTAGTAACTAAGGTTATTGGCAATATTTTTCCTGTCTTGGTTATCACAAAAATTTTGACTTAAAGCTTAACGGCTCTTAGGGAATATCTGATGGTGAAGTGTCTTTCTTTTACATAGGGTTAAAAGATAGAAACCAGAAGAAATTTTAGCTGAATGCTTACCAGAGGCATCATAATCTTATTTCCAGTAGAATGAAAAAAAATTCAAAGGATTCTTAAACT
Organism: Myotis daubentonii; assembly: GCF_963259705.1. Classification (NCBI taxonomy): domain Eukaryota; kingdom Metazoa; phylum Chordata; class Mammalia; order Chiroptera; family Vespertilionidae; genus Myotis; species Myotis daubentonii. The sequence goes on from NC_081855.1 coordinate 24,358,227, forward strand.
TTCTAGTAGAACAAATTTAAAGATCTCTGGGTTGATATTAAACTTTACTTATTGGCTTGGTATCTACAGAGATAATTGTTGTTCCAAAAAATTACATAATGATGAGCAGTGAAGTCTATTCTATTCACAGCACTGAATTGTCAAGCCATTAAGAACCACAAAGACTCCTGTTTAAAAAATTATTGCTAATAAATCATTAATATGACTAGCAGAGGGTATTTATAGGGTTCTTCTAGTCACAAGAAAAGGATTATGAGAAATAAAGAAAAAGTTACTAACACCCATTATAAAAATCAAAATTTACTTTCCTGTTGTAATTTCTTGCATTGTGTGTTTCCCAGGTTATTTCTAACTCTAATTGCTTTAGTCTGACTTAAAGCAAAGAAACTTCTCATGAGTGTCAAATGAATGCCCCTTGTAGCTAGATGGTGTGTAAGAGGTTGATTTTTGTACTAGTATACTTGGCTACTACTCTGCCATTCTCCATCACTTACCACAGAATAAACAAGCATTGAGTTAGCATCTCTTGATTGAGCATGCCTAAACTCATCTTGTCAATTTGTGGGTTCAGTTGTGGTTTGTAGTAGGGAATTGAAGAGTAAATAACATCATTAAACTAATGCCAGTTCCAGGTAATAAAGAAGATGTTGCATTAATGATCTCTCATTTTAACCAATGCCATTTATTGGAAAAGTCATAAGTTAAAAGTACTTTTAATATAATTAGACATAATCATGATGCCTTTAAAAAACAATGAAAAGACAACCCAGAAAATAGGAGAAAATACTTGAAAATCATACACAGGGCTAAAGTCCAGAATATATAAAGAACTCTTACAACTCAACAACAAAAGACCCAAACCTACCTTAGTCAGCTCGGGCTCTTATAACAAAATAACATAGACCTAGTGACTTAAACAACAGGCATTTATTTTTTACTGTTCTGGAGGCTGGGAAGTCTAAAATCATTGTGTCGGCAGATTCAGTTCCTGGTGAGAGCCCTCTTCCTGGCTTGCAGATAGCTGTCTTCTTGATGTGTCCTCCCATGGCTGTGAGAGGGTGCTCTGGTCTCTTCCTCTTTTTCATGGCCACTAACCCTGTTATGGGGGCCCTACTTTCATGGCATCATTTAACCTTAGTTACCTCTCAAAGGCCCCTCTGTCTTTAAATACCATCACATTGGGGGTTAGGGCTTCAATGTATGGAATTAGGGGCGGGGGGGGCAAACATTTGTCTATAACATTCTACCCCTATAACCCCATATATGTCCTTTTCACATACAAACTATATTTATTTCATCCCAACAGTCCCAAAAGTCTTAACTCATTCTAGCATCACTCTAAATCTCAGAGTCCAAAGTCTCATCTGATCTGGGTAAGACTTGGGGGAAAATTCTTTTCCATCTATGAACCTGTGAAACCAGGTAAATTATGTACTTCAAAATACAATGGTTTAACAGCCATAGAATAAACATTACCATTCCAAAAGGGATAAATAGGTAAAAAGAAAAGCTAACAGGCCCCAAATAAGTCCAAAATTTAGAGAGGCAAATTCCATTAGATCTTAAGGCTCAAGAATAATCCTCTTTGGTTTGATACTTTGCCTTCTGGACCTACTGAGGCAGTGATTTTTTTCAGGAGTTACTAGAGTGGTGGTATCATCCCCATGGGGCAACCTTGCACCTTTGGCTCCCTTGAAGTGCTACCCATGCTGTGTTCTATAAGAGCTGACCTACATGACATTCTTCTGGGTGGTGGTACTGCCCTTTGAAACCAAAGTAGAGGCAACCTTGTCCCTTGAACTCCAGTCCTGTGGTGGGAGTAGCAGCCCTGATGATCTCTGAAATTGCCTTTGGGGTCCTTATTCCTTTTTCTTGAAGGGTAATGCATGTTCATACTGCCTTCATTTTGAATCATTTTCTTTATTTTCTTTAGTCTCAGCTGGCAGTATTTCTGCTGGTATAATCCCAATCCTGGCTTCTGTTTAGATGGCCAATTGGTTCACAGCCAAATTAATCTCCTTACAAACAGTTGGCTACCGTACACTTCACGTTCACTTCAGAACATGCTCTATTGTTTTGCAATATGGACAAGCTGAAAATTTTCCAAATCTTTAAGTTCTTTTTTGCTTCACAATTCCTTCTTCAATTCATTTCTCTCTTCTTGAATTTTACTGTAAGGATGAAGGAACTAGGCTGCTCCTTCAACACTTTGCTTAGAAATTTTCTGAGCTGAATATCCAGTTCCATCTCTCACAAACTATACTTTCCACAAAATATTAGAACACAAATACCACTCAGCCAAGTTCTTTGCTGCTTTATAACAAGGGTTGCCTTTCCTCCATGCCTGTAACATATTCTTCATTTCTGTATGAGACCTCATCAGAATGACTTTCACTGTCCATATTTCTGCCAACATTCTATTCATGATTATTATGCATTCTAAGAACTTGGAGGGCTTTTTCTCCAGCTCTCCTCTTTTCTTTCTAAGTTCTCATCAGAATTGCCTTTTAACACTCCCTTCATGGCAATCTCAGCCTTTTATAGCACACATTTCAAAACTTTTCCGGCCTCTACCCCATTATCCAGTTCCAAAGCCCTTCCACATTCTCAGGTATTCATTATAGTAGCACCTTACTTCTCAGTACCAAAATCTGTATTAGTCAGGGTACCCCAGAGAAACAGAATCAATAAGAAATATATAGGTAGATTTGTTTTAAGGAATTGGCTCACACATTATGGAAGCTGAGAAGTCTCAAGGTTTGCCGTTTGGAGACCCAGAAGAGCTGATGGTGAAACTTCCAGTCTAAGTCTGAAGTGAGGAGAAGACAAATGCCCTAGCTCAAAGATAGTCAGGCAGAAAGAGTGAATTCTTTCTTACCTACCCACCTTGGAGAGGGTAATCTGTTTTACTCAATCTACTGTTTCAAATATTAATCTTATCCAAAATCCCACTCAGAGACATAATGTTTAACCAAATATCTGGGCATCCTTAAGCCCAGCCAACCATAAAATTAACCATAACACAACCTCAATTTTAAAATGAGCAAAGAGCCCACCTGGTGTGGCTCAGGGTTGAGCGTACATCTATGAACCAGGAAGTCCCAGTTCGATTCCCAGTCAGGGCACATACCCAGATTGCAGATTTGATCTCCAGTAGGGGACGTGCAGAAGGCAGCCGATCAATGATTCTCATCTCTCTCTCCTTCTCTCTTCCTCTCTAAAATCAATAAAAATATTTTTTTTAAATCGGCAAAGAACTTGAACAGACAAGTTCAAGTTTTTGCTTCAAATAAAGTAAACAAATGGCCAATAAGCATATGAAAAGGTATTCAACATCACTAATCATTAGGGAAATGCAAATAAAAACTACAGGATACCACCTCACATCATTAGGATGTCCACTACCAAAAAACAAACAAAATAATAAATGTTGTTGAGGATGTGAAGAATTTAAACCCTTGTGCACTATTCATAGGAATGTGAAATGATTACAGAATGGTGAGTCTTCAGAAAATTAACAATAGAATTACCATATGATCCAGCAATTACACTTCTCGGTATTTACAAAAGAGAATTAAAAGCCGGGTCTTGAGAAATGTGTATACTCATGTTCATTGCTGCACTACTCACAACAGCCAAGTTCTTCACCTTTCACAGGGGTCCTCAAACTTTTTAAACAGGGGGCCAGTTCACTGTCCCTCAGACCATTGGAAGGCCGGACTATAGTTTTAAAAAAAACTATGAACAAATTCCTATGCACACTGCACATATCTTATTTTGAAGTAAAAAAACAAAACGGGAACAAATATAATATTTGTATTTGCATGTGGCCCGCGGGCCGTAGTTTGAGGACCCCTGTTTCAAAATATGAGGACAGTAACTGTGTCTTTTATCTCAGTATCCACAGCAATTAGCATGTAGTTAGCATTCAGTAAATGTTTGTGGAATGAATAAATGAGAATAAAATAATGTTGACATATCTACTAGAAATGATAGTTTTATTAGAAATGAATCAGGACATGCCTTTGTGTAAGATATAGTTTCACCATAGTATTGTTACTAATTCATTCAGTTTGTGGAAAAATCTCCTCCAGATCTGTCTCTGATACCTCATCAAGTTTTCTTTATCTTTGTTTATTTTTTACTTTTGAGATATGATTTCATTTAATTCCAGCCTATTTTATGAAATAATTTGTTCATGGATTTAAATATAATGACAATAAATGCACTGTATTGTCCATCTTTTGGCTGTGAAAAGAAGACAAATGTACTTCTCCCTCAGTACATGTTCTAGTTAAAGAATATATTAACCTAGAGAATATTTTACTTCCAAAACTGAAACTCTATACCCGTTAAGTAATCATTCCTGAACCTCTCCTTAACCCAGCTCCTGGCAACCAACATTCTATTTTCATCTCTGAGATTTTGATTACTATAGGTACCTCATATAAGTGGACTCATACAATATTTGTCCTTTTGTGACTGGCTTATTTGACTTAGCATAAGGTTCATTCATGTTGTTGCATATATCAGAATGTTTTCCTTTTTAAGGCTGAATAATATTCTATTGTAAGCATATGCCACATTTTGTTTATCCATTCATCTGTTAATGGACATGTGTATTGCTGCTACCTTTTGGCTATTGTGAATAATGTAGCAACGAACATGATTGTACAAATTTCTTATAACCTTGATTTTAATTGGGTATATACCCAGAATTATGGGTATATGGTAATTCTTTTCTTTTCTTTTTTAATTATTTGAGTACCCACCATACTGGACCATTTTACACTACCACCAGTAGTGCACAAGGGTTTCAATTTCTTCATATCCTCAACAGCACTTGTTATTTTCTGTTTTTTGGATAGTGGACATACTAATCAGTGTGTGGTGGTATCTCGTTGTACTTTAATATTTTTAGAAAGTGGAAAAGAAGAAAAGTCCATTGTAAATAGGAGTGTATATCCTAGCTAATAATAGACAAACATGGTAATTAACCGTAACTTTGCTACCCTTTCCATTGGTTAATCAGGGTGATATGCAAATTAACTGCCAACTAAGATGGCGGTTAACCGCCAACAAAGATGGCAGTTAATTTGCATATGTAGGCACAATGCTGGGAGGCGAAAGGGGAAGGACGGAAGAAGCCCCCTGCCGCTGACGGTGATCGAAAACCCAGGGGGGAGCTAAGAGCCGGGGGGCAGGGCAAAGGCGGCCCTGGGGGCTGCCTTTGCTCTGCCCCCCACCGTGATTGGAGAACAGGGTGCCTTTGCCACCCCCCAGCCAGTGAGCGCGGGAAGCAGCGGTGGAGCCATCAATGGGAGCTGGGCAGGGGCAGAGCTGGCAGTCCGGGGAGCTAGGGGTTCCTTGCCCAGGCCTAACGCCTTGGCCACAGGCGTTAGGCCTGGGCAGGGGCAGAGCCTGCAATCGGGGAGCTGGGGGTCCCCTGCTTAGGCCTAACGCCTTGGTCAGAGGCATTAGGTCTAGGCAGGGGCAGAGCGGGAGATCGCGGAGAGCTGGGGGTCCCCTGCCCAGGCCTCATGCCTAGGCCAGAGGTGTTAGGCCTGGGCAAGGGCGGAACCAGCGATCGTGGGGAGCAGGGGCGGAGTCAGCGATCGTGGGCAGCTGGGGGTCCCCTGCCCAGGCCTAACATCTTGGCCAGAGGCATTAGGTCTAGGCAGCGGCGGAGTCAGTGATTGTAGGGAGCTAGGGGTCCCCTGCCCAGGCCTAATGCCTCCACCAGAGGCCTTAGGTCTGGGCAGGGGCAGTGCCAGAGATCGTGGGTAGCAGGGGCGGAGCCGGGGATGGTGGGAGCTGGGGGTCCCCTGCCCAAGCCTAATGCCTTGGCCAGAGGCATTAGGCCTAGGCAGGGGCGGAACCAGCCATTGCGGGGAGCAGGGGTGGAGTCAGCGATTGTGGGCAGCTGGGGGGTCCCCTGTCCAGGCCTAACGCCTTGGCCAGAGGCATTAGGCCTGGGCATGGGCGGAGCTGGCAATTGCGGGGAGCTTGGGGTCCTCTGTCCAGGCCTAATGCCTTTGCCAGAGGTGTTAGGTTGGGCATGGGCAGAGCCAGCGATCATGGGCAGTAGGGGCTGAGCTGACGATTGAGGGTGCTGGAGGTCCCCTGCCCAGGGCTAATGACTCAGCCAGAGGTGTTAGGCCCGGTCAGGGGCCAAACCGGCAATTGGTGTGAACTACAGAGGAAACACCTTTTCTGACAGCTCATTGGCTTAGCTCCCTGTATGCCACTGGTAATATTCTTAGTAACTTGGGTAATAAGAATCCAAATAGGTGATCTAGGGTTTTTTACCACACTCCTGGAGAAAAAAAGGAAGGTCCGCTGCTGTAGGGCTAAGAAATGTCATATCCTGTCCTAGCTGGTTTTGCTCAGTGGATAATGCCTCGGCCTGCCCACTGCTGGGTCTGGGTTCAATTCTGACCAAGGGCATGTACCTAGGTTGCAGGCTTCTCCCTGGCTTGGGCCCAGGTCAGGGCTCATGCAGGAGGCAACCAATCAAAGTGTTCCTCTCACTTTGATGTTTCTCTCTGTCTTTCCCTTTTTCTTCCACATTCTCTAAAAATCAGTGGAAACATATCCTCAGGTGAGGAGAAAGGAAAGAAGGAAGGAAGGAAGGAAGGAAGGAAGGAAGGAAGGAAGGAAGGAAGGAAGGAAGGAAGGAAGGAAAGAAGGAAGGAAAGAAGAAAGGGAGGGAGAGGAGGGAAGTAGGGAGGGAGGGAGGGAAGGAAGGAAGGAAGGAAGGAAGGAAGGAAGGAAGGAAAGAAAGAAAGAAAGAAAGAAAGAAAGAAAGAAAGAAAGAAAGAAAGAAAGAAAGAAAGAAAGAAAGAAAGAAAGAAAAAAAGAAGGAAGGAAGGAAGGAAGGAAGGAAGGAAGGAAGGAAGGAAGGAAGGTAGGTCATATCCTATGAAAGACACATCTTGAAAATGCCTAAAAAAAGTTGTCATTTTTTCACGGTAAAGGGACTGGAGTCCGTGTTGATGAAAACACCTTGGTGGCTGCGGTGACTGGCAGTGGCTGCAACAGCGGGGTGATAGGGTTGGTGCCTTCCCCTGATCAGCCCAGTCATGGCTTAGGCCCGCTCCCCAAGGGAAGCAGGGAGCACGGAGTAGGACATCCCCTGAGGGCTCCCAATATGTGATAGGGGGCAAGCTGGGCTGAGGGACCCCACCCCCCTCCAGTGCACAAATTTTTGTGCACCGGGCCTCTAGTCCTATATAATAAAAGGCTAATATGCAAATCGACTGAATGGCAGAATGACTGGTTGCTGTGACACACACTGACCACCAGGGGGCATACGCTTAATGCAGGAGCTGCCCCCTGGTTGTCAATGTGCTTCCATAGGGGGAGCGCCGCTCAGCCAGAAGCTGGGCTCACAGCTGGTGAGTGTAGCGGTGGTGGCGGGAGCCTCTCCTGTCAGTCAAATATCCCCCGACAGCTTCTGGACTATGAGAGGGCATAGGCCGGGCTGAGGGACCTTCCCCCAAGCGCACAAATTTCATGCACCAGGCCTCTAGTATATATATATATATATATATATATATATATATATATATATATATATATATAATATTACATATGTTTGATTTACAAAAGTAGAGTTTTCCATGTATTAAAAACTGGTTTTAATTATCACACCGAACTGAACAACTTTTGCTATTGGCCCTTTTGAAATCTAAATCTCCACCTTCAAATCTCCAAAAACTTTCAAGCTGTTTACAAACATTTGGGTATGGCCACAAGGGGGTGTAGCAATCTGTCCTCTCGTCCTAGACTTCTGCCACTGTATGGAGTAACCCCTTAAATTGATAAGTGCACATTTATAAAAACACTTTTCCTAGCCACTTGACAGGAATAAGAATTTTAATTTCACTGAAGTACTCTTTGTTTCTGAAGAATGTGTTTACAGATTCTCTTATATTTATCTGGCATGTTTGGCTTCTAGTAGCATAAAAGGCATTCTTCAATCTGATTTGAAAAGTAAATTTAATTATTGCAGCCCTAATGAAATTAGGTATATCTTTTAAAGCTAGGTAAATAATTTTATGTTTTTCCCCCAGATGTTGTTGTTCATGGCATAAACAAAAAAACAAAAAGTAAAATACATTTCCCTTCAGTTCTTGACTTTGCCAAACTAAGTTTTGGAAAAATTGTTTTCATATATTATAAAAGCCCAAAGATTAATAAAGTAACAAATATTTATCACTGCTAGCAGAGGATTCTGAGAAGATGGTGGGATAGGAAGCATCAAGAGTCTATCTCCCTATTTAGAGAACAATTGTACTGGCAGAATCTGTCCGATGGACTATTTTGGAACTCTCAACTCTGTTGAGGGCTTTCAACTTTCAGGAGAAGGCTTGGGAGGTAAATTGTGGTCACTTTCAGCCCTTAGCAGATACCCATACTCCATCGTCAGCCCATGGCAAGCAACTGTGTCTATGTTCCCAAGCACCTTGCACACAGCTTGTGGAAGACAGAGTGAGTAAAAAGGACCCTGTCTTCTATATATCAGGGATCTGTACTCTGGTAGCTGATTGCTGCTTCTGATCACAGAGGTGCCAACAAAGAGGAAGCAGCCTTTGTTGCAGCTCCCCCAGTGTTGCAAAATCCTCTTCCTCTAGCTACAGTGACATCAGCAATTTAAAGCGCCATCACTTTTTTCCTTCATTTTTTTGCGTTTTTTTCCCCTTTCAGGAGCCAGACATTAAAGATTAGGACATTCAAAATCAACCACATGTGAGGGAATAATTAGAATGTGACCATGCATGTTCAGGGAACGTTTCAGAAACTACCTGAGAAGACACGTAAGTTTACACCTCAGTCTGATCCATGGTAAAGAGACAGTCTACAACAATTAAAAATAAACAAACAAAAACCAATAACAATAACAAAAGAAGTAGTAAACCCTGGAAAAGATGGAAAATCTGATTTCCAGTTATCACATTATTAGATTCAAATGTCCAAAGTTCAACAAAAATATCACAAGTCATACAAAAAAAAAATAACAAACTGGAAAGTATGACACATTCAAAGGAAAAAAAATTAAACAACAGTTTTCCCTGAAAAAGACCTAATGAGAGATATACTATATAAAGACTTTAAAAACAATTGTTTAAGGATGTTCAAAAACTAAAGGAAGATGTGGAGGAAGTTGAGAAAATGACGTGTGGCCCTAGCCGGTTTGGCTCAGTGGATAGAGCGTCAGCCTGCAGACTGAAGGGTCCCAGGTTCGATTCCAGTCAAGGGCATGTACCTTGGTTGCAGGCACATCCCCAGTAAGGAGGGTGCAGGAGGCAGCTGATTGATGTTTCTAACTGTCTATTCCTCTCCCTTTCTCTCTGTAAGAAATCAATGAAATATATTTTTTTTAAAAAAGAAAATGACATGTGAACAAAATGGAAATATTACTAAAGAGAAAACCTAAAAAGAAACCAAGAAAAACTTCTAGAACTGAAAAGTATAATAACTAAAATGAAAAATTGCCTAGATTTCAAATTGCCTAGATTCAAAGGCAGATTTGAGCAGACAGGAGAAAGGATCATCAAACTTGAAGGTAGGACAGTGGAAATGATCAAGTCTGAAGAACAGAAAGAAAAAAAAGACTGGAGAAAAGCAAACAGAGCCTGAAGGACCTGTGGGACACCATTAAGAGGACCAACATACACATTATAGGAGTCCCAGAAGAAGGAGAGAGAAAGGGAGAGACTATTTGAAGAAATAATGACTAAAAACTTTCCAAATTTGCTGAAAGACATGAATATAAATATCTAAGAAGTTTAGTGATTCCATGTAAGATGAATTTGAGGAGTCCCACACTGAGACACATTATAATCAAACTTTAAAAAAACAAAGAATCTTTTTTTAAATTTGTCTTTATTGTTAAAATTAAGAAAGAATCGCCGAAACCGGTTTGGCTCAGTGGATAGAGCGTCGGCCTGCGGACTGGAAGGTCCCAGGTTCGATTCCGGTCAAGGGCATGTACCTGGATTGTGGGCACATCCCCAGTAGGAGATGTGCAAGAGGCAGCTAATTGATGTTTCTCTCTCATCGATGTTTCTAACTCTCTATCTCTCTCCCTTCCTCTCTGTAAAAAATCAATAAAATAAAATAAAAAATAATAAAAATAAGAAAAAAAAATTAAGAAAGAATCTTAAAAGCAGCAAGAAAGAAGCAAATTGTCATACACAAGGGATCCTCAATAGTGACTATTACCTGAAAATCCTTCTTTGCTTGGCTCTTTATGAACATAGCCTTCTATTAAAACAGTTTGCAATTGATGGTGAATCCTTTGAGCTAAAGACTGTGCAATGGGGCATGCCTCCTAGAAGTAATATTTTTCTCATGTTCTATAAGGAAGGTCTTGAGACCTATTCAACTCAGATCCTATAAATCCAAAATATTGGAGGAATAGCATACTCCATCGGTCTGTCATCTTATATGACTGATCAACTCACTGGTTGCCTTGACCCACTGGGGCTGGAATCACATCTGCAACTCAGGTGCAGTCCCTTGACCGGGAATCAGTGCGCGGGCCAATGCTCTAACCACTGAGAAAAAACGGCCAGGGCAAGGGCTATCACTTTTTGCTAAGACCACCAATAGACTCTTCCTCCCTATTGGCCTTCAACCCTCACAGCCAGGAGGGCAGCAAGGCTCCAAGTGATCTGGGCAGAAAATTGCCAAGCTACTGCTGGAAGGAGCCTGTAGAGGCAAATGTGTAGGTTTTACTAACTAGAGCCTGATCCTAGAAGCTGCACATGAACCAAAGCACACTGAGCCTATTGTCTTCCCCTTACCATAGAGTTTTTGAGGCATTTGAAGAGCTTTTTCCAGATTATGTTTAAAATTAAAATCAAAGCCATGTTGTGAAGAACTCAAGGGCAGAGATAGAGTACTGGTGACTTGTGTTGGCATTGGCTTACCAAACTTAGCAAGACCACCTAGTGATATTGTCTCAGGATAAGGCCCTACAAAAACAATGTAGCCATGGAAACCCAGGGAATGAGTTAGTTAGAAGGCATACAAACAGGACACGAGGGTCTCTACATTAAGGACTTTCCATCAACATCAACAACAACAAAAATCATAACATACAAATCAAAGACAACTATATATATATTTTTTTTTTAAAACATTCACAAGATAGTTTCACTCACTCATGAAAAAGTTTTAGTGAATTTGCTGTTAGTCCTGCTCTAAAACTGTGCTGAATTTTGAAGGTCTGTTCTATATTAATTCAGTGAATAAAATTAGTAATGAAAGTTTATAATAATTCAGATATTCCTTTCTAAAAAAAGACTTCATTTTCACAATCTTGTCTGTCTCCCTTCTAGGCTGTCAGCTCCCATGCATTTCTCATTTTTTTGTATTCCCAAGGTTTAAACCAAGCCTTGGCAGTTAATAGGCATGCATTACCTAGTTGGTAAATTATTGAGTAAATAAGTGATAAGTGAATGAATTGAAACTAGGGAAGCTTGAATAGAGACAGGCATCTTGCAAATTAAAAGTAATTTATGATTGGATGATTAACTTTTTATAGTGCTGTTACCTTTCCCAATGTGATTTTCTCAATTAAATAAAAGTTGTAGCCCAGCAGCATGGCTCAGTGGTTGAGCATTGGCCTATGAACCAAGAGGTCATGGTTTGATTCCCCGTCATGGCACATACCCAGGTTGTGGGCTCAACTCCCAGTGTGGGGCATGCCGGAGGTAGCCGATCAGTGATTCTCTCTCATCATTGATGTTTCTATCTCTCTCTTCCTCTCTGAAATCAATAAAAATATATTTTCAAAAAATAAAAGACATAATTAACTTCATTTTTTTAAAGAACCAAATAAGAACCAAAGATTTGCCCATTCTTCTTCTCCATTTCTTGACCCTCCCATTCCAGCCCCCAAAATTAGAATCTTGCCTTCCCTCAGGAAATATTCAGGGAACTTTAAAAGTTAATAAAGTTAATATACTTTCCTTTTTGTTATAAGTTATTTGTTTTTGGATGAAAGGATAAGAGGCTACTAGGAAAGGTTTGTTCTGAACACATAATTCAAAACTGCTGAGTTCATTATAAGGTCAAAGTTGTTGTTTTTTTCTTATATTCTTATGCTTGTGAATTTAAACAGTATAAATTGTAGACTTTTTTTTTTTTACCCTGAAACATATATACATGTGCATGCATGTGTGTTTGTATACAGGATATATACACACACAAGTATATATTTCAGGGTAAGAAAAATTACGTGTATACATATCCTATATAATAAAGAGCTAATATGTTAATTTGACTGAACAGCAGAAAAACCGTCCTGATGACCTTCCAGCTGTGAGGGCCAGCCGGGGCAGGAATTTCATGCATCAGGCCTCTAGTGTGTGTGTGTGTGTGTGTGTGTGTGTGTGTGTGTGTGTGTGTGTGTGTGTGTATTTGTGTGTATGTTTCACTTGTGTGTGTGTGTGTGTTTTAAATATATTTTAAAGATTTTTTAAATTGATTTTTAGGGCGAGAGAGAGAAACATCAGTTGCTTTCTGCAGGCCCCCTGCCAGGAATCAAACCTGCATATGCCTGACCAGGAATCCAACTGACAACCCTTCGGTACCTAGGACGATGCCCAACCAACTGAGCCACACCAGCCAGGGATGTTTTAAATATATTTTAAAGGAAATAAATACTACCAAAAGATTTCCTATTATAACCCAAAAGAACTTTCAATAACCACCATCATCAAATTCCATATCACTTCAACCTTCATATTTAATTATCTCAAAAGATGATGAGTAAACCATCTATTTAATGGGAAATTTTTACAAAGTAAAATTACAGAACACTTAATAGAACTAATATGTTGAATATTAGTATTATGTGTAGAATATTATTTATCAGAAAAGAAAGTTCAAAATGTTTGCCATATTTTCACCAGTTGTTTAGAGATCAAGATTTCTGAAAAATGAGATTTCCCAGGTAAAAGTGAAAATTTATCCCAGAGCAGCATCTGTTCTTCAAATTATGATTAAACAGGAAATGTATATAAATTATAGGCATACAAATATTTTCAATTATACCTGTGTAATGGCAGAGAATTGAGCTATATTGTTGTTGTTTTTCTATCTTTATTATAATATATTTCTATGGATAAAAACTCAGTTCTGTTTTAGCTTTCCTGGCTAGTTAGTGTTGATTTTCTTTTTATATATTCAAAGGGCTCAGCAAGAGAAGTGTGGACAACCAGCAGTGTAATAGAGGGGAAAGACCAATGAACTAAGAGCAAGAAGACCTGATTTTAGTAGTTTTGTCTCACCTCTTAGTATGCTAAACTTCAGCTTCCTCATTTGTAAAATGTGGACATCTGCCCATCTAATCCTATCGGATTGTTAAAAAAGCAAATAAAGTAGCTTATAGAGAGCACCAAATATGTAAAATGATGGTACTTTCATTAATATTTGTCTAAATTATTTCCCATTTTATTTTACAAACTCCCAGCCTGATTTCTCTAACTCTCTGCTTTGACTTCACCCTTTATATCATATAGAATTAAGATAATTTACTGAGGAAAAACAAGGAGAGAAATTGGCAGACTTTAGCTACCAATAAAGTTCTTATTTAGTACAAATCTAATATTAGAAATAGGAGCTTCCCATCTCTGAGTCAGTAGGTCAAATCTGATATTCAACCTAAAGTCACAGCCACTGGGTGCCATTTAGAAAATCCTGTTTAAAGGCACTGATTATCTTGTTTCATCCATTCAATGAATATTTATTAAGCAAAAACTCATATACTTGCTTCTCTGACTCACTACTATTCCACCATCCTGAGGTAGAAATAATGTATTAATAAACATAACTAGCAGACTGTTCTGGTGTTAATTATTCACTGGGAATTTCCCCAAGCTAAGCAGCCATTTGGCGAGAGAAGAAAGGACCTGTTATCAATGACGTAACCCAGCCCTAAAACAGCTGTTCTGCTGAAACACCAAACAAAAGTTCAGGAAATTTAGAAGCTGTTTAAAACACATAATTGGTTATGAGCCACCTTTGCTTACAACAATCCTTAGAGTTCCGTGTAAAAATTCTCACTTCATGTTCTAACAGAACCCTCAGCTTCCCTGTTACAGTACATCCAACACTGCTGTTACACAGTATTTGTTGTCTATGCTTGCCAGTTACAACTGAGGGAGGGCAGGGACAATCTCTATTATGATTTTATCCTTGAATTCTTGCACATAGAAGGTACTCAGTAACTTTCTGTAGAAGGAATGAATAAAGATCCATAATTTTCATCCATTTTCAGCCATTGGGGAAGGATCTTTAGCTTCTTTGAGCCCATTCCCTCAACTCTGTAATAGAAACAATATTTTACAATTTTTCATAAGAATGTTAAATATGAAAGTTAAGTGCCTATCACATAGTAATAGGCACTCAACAAGCAGTAACTATTATTAGTATTTTTACTATTACTCTTTTTTATCCATATAAACTGAATTCTTCTCAAAATAGAATTGTAATTTTATGTCCGTATTTCAGAAACCTTCGAAACGACTGCAGCTTAGTTCTTCATCTAACAAAAAGCAGTCGACATTAAGGTTAAAGCCCTTTTTAAGTAAGCTAAAATACGCTGGGCAGGCCAGTTTGGTTTTTTGTTTGTTTGTTTTGCTTTGCTTACTATCCTTCTTAAGAGCTGGAATGTGAAATTAATGAAATCACTTTTAATATGCAACTGAGTTAAATGGTGATTGTCTTAGGTGGGTTGGTGTGTGAATTCTACAGAATACCAAATGACTTCTTTTTAAAGTCCTTCGTTGATTTCCATTCACTATCAACCCATGACGTCTGACTTTTGTTCCCTCCACCACTCAAACTGTTGCTCTTATTAAGATTGCCAGTGAATATTTTTGGTCACCATCTTAAATGACACTATTGACCATTCCTTTCTGCAGTTCTCACCTCCTTTGGCTTTCTTGTCATCATTCTTTGCTGGTTCTTCTTATACTCTCTACCCATAGCTGCCTAGTTGTTTTCACCAGCAATTCTTCCCCTGTCCATTTCTTAAAGGCTAATTTCTCCCAGGAAACCATCCTTGCCTCTCTTTTACTTTATAGTATAGAGGAAAATTTTGAACTTTTGGGGGGGCGGGGCATGGAGTCATTATACAATGTCACTAAAACAAAAAAAAGATTTCTGGTCCATTGTTCTTAGTTATGTAGAAAGAACACTGGTACTAGAGTTAGGAGATCTGTGTTTGTATTGGTTGCATGACTTTAAAAGTGCATTCATTCTCTTTTTAGTCTGACTTATTTCACTTAGCATAATACCCTCTAGGTCCATCCATGTTGTTGCAAATGGCAAGACTTCATCCTTTTTATGGGTATTATTCCATTGTATATATGTACCACGTTGCTTCTATATCTTGGCTCTTATAAATAATGCTGCAAAGAACATAGGGGTATATATGTCTTTTTGAATTAGAATTTCATATTTGTTTGGGTAAATACCTAGAAGTGGAATCACTGAGTCATATGGTAGTTCTATTTTTAATTGTTTGAGAACCTCCATACTGTGTTCCATAGCAGCTGCTCCAGTTGGTGTGGCTCAGTTGGTCGGAGTGATGTCTAAGCACTGAAGGGCCATGGGTTCAATTTCTGGCCAGGGCACATACCCAGATTGCAGGTTTGCTCCCCATTTGGGGGTGTATGGGAGGCAACCAATGGATGTTTCTTTCTCTAGTCCCTTCCTTCTTCTCTCTCTAAAATCAATCTTTTAAACATTTTGAAGGTCGGGGGATTAAGATGTACAAATTGCCAGATATTAAAAAAAAACCATGGGGATGTAAAGTACAGCATAGGGAATAAAGTCAATAATATTATAATAACTATATGTGTCAGATAGGTACTGCTCTTCTTGGGCTGATCACTTTGTAGGTTATGTGGATGTCTAATCACTGTGTTGTACACCTGAAACTAGCATGGTGTTGTATGTAAACTATAATTGAAATTATTTTTTTATTTTTAAAGTACATTCATTCTTGAGACTCACTTTACTCTTCCTTAAAAAAAACACCTGAATATTTATTGTGAGGCATAAATAATATATACATCTGAAAATACCTCAAATTGTAGGCAAAGTACTATTGCATAATATTATATCACCGTCGTACTTTATCAATAGTAAATGTCTTTTTAGTTCTTCTCATGTCAGCTTGTAGCAAAACATTTTCCTGAGATAAGGGAGTTCAGAAGTTTTGTGAGAGGGAATATAAAAATCTTTTTTAAAATTTTAAATGTATTTCTCTTCTAATTATATAATGTACTCATTTTATTAGGGATGCTTATCAACCATAAATAGTTTTCCAGCTTTGGGCTTAAGTCATGGTGAGAAACCATTTTATGAAAACTCTAGAAAAGGATGGAAAAGTCAAAGCTGAAATAACTGCTTTAGAGGAAGTGACTATGTAAGAATAAATCTTAGAGGAACTGATCTTTTCTCTTTTTATCTGTTAGACACCATAAAGCAAGAGCTTAAACAGTAATTAGACTATCCAGCCTAATTATTGTTTTCTGTAAGTATACTAGGTCTTTAAGTATCTGAAACCAATTGATATCCCTACTGAGATTTTTAGACAAAATATGAACTAGAGGTTTTTGCTTGCTTTTTTCCCCCTAAAGTTTTATTATAAAAGAAGTAAGCGTGCAGGTAAGTTGAAAGGATTGTACAGTACACATCCCTCTTGGGCTTACAATTAACATTTTGCTATACTGCATTGGCTTTATTAGATATCTACTCATTTATCCATCCCTGGGCTAGAAGTTTTTAGGCAGGAAAAAATGTTTTATTTAATTTTTTCATATATTTCATATAACAACCTTAAATTAAAAAAAGTTCAATGCTTTACAAGCTGTAATTTTAACATTTTGAATATATTTAACATTAAATAAAAATATACCATATGTAAAATATAAAAATATGAATGGAAAGATAATTGTCAAATTCAGGAGAATGGTTACATGTACAGAGAGCGGGAAAGGGCTCATAGAGAAGTTCACAGTGGTCTTCAACTGTAATGTGTGTGTTTTTATTGATTTTAGAGAGAGGGAGAAGCATCGATTTGTTCCATTATTTATGTATTCATTAGTTGATTCTTGTATGTGCCCTGACCGGGGATTGAACTCACAACCTTGGCATATTGAGACAACACTCTAACTAACGGAGCTACCTGGCCAGGGCCTTCAACTGTAATGTTTTATTTCTTAAACTAGGAGGCCCAAAGCATGAAATTCGTGCAAGAGTAGGCCTTCCTTTCCCCAGCTGCCAGCACCGGTTTCCCTCTGGCACCTGGGACCCGGGCTTCCCTGGCAATCCTGGCTTCGTCCAGAAGGACATCCAGTCTAATTAGCATATTATGCTTTTATTATTATAGATTCTGAAGAGTAAAACATTAGTATATGATATTGCATCTATTGAGTTATTTGGCTGTTTGTTATCCTGACTGTTCTTTGCTAATATGTTTGAAATATCCCACAATTAAAAATTAAAAGTAAGATTTACTACTTAGTTGTCTTTTCCCCTGGCAAAGTGCTTTTCACTTCACTAAGATCCTTTGTTCAGTCGGCCTTCCAACGGAGGTGGATTGAATAGAATCTGACAGCACCTTATCTTTTCTCAGCTAGTTTGATGTACTAGCTAGCTAGAAGAATGATACAGAGTGCCCCCTTTCTACCAAGGATTGAGGAGTATAACTTTTGCTTACTTCTTGGTTTGGCCTAACTCTGAGAGAAAAAGAACAAACATTTCCTGTATTATACTTAAATTCCTTGAAGCTATTTTACGTGGTTGTAGAAAAGTGTATAATTGTGTAAGTATGTAATTTTGCATGTTCACCTGATTTCAAAGAATAAAGACATGGAAAGTGAAATATGGCCAGGGAAGCTGATACATGAAAACTTGAAGAGATAATGATGCTGCTCGGCCAGAGCCTGGAAACTTGACCAGTCTAAACAAACTACATAGTACTAAATTGCTTGTGAAAGAGCTGAATCAATCCTGCTGCGATTTGAACTTTTGGCTCCTGAAAGTCTAGGGCAAGCTTGAAAATAAAAATAAAGCCCTTACCTACAGGGTTGTGTTCCAGGCCCTTTACTGGATTCTCTGTATGAAGGAGACATCTATCCAAAAAGCAAGAGGCAGCAGGAGAAATCTGAGGCAGTGAAAAGGAATCTTAGGAGTTTCTCCCTATGCCAGGTGTGGAGTGAGCTTGCAGGGGGAGAGAACCTCCATCACTAATTAATGTGTTGATTCCTTCAGGAAATATTTATCTAAAGCCCAAAGAAAAAAATATAGTGGGGTGTGATATAAAGGATCAACCAACCAGAATATATTTAGTTTTTATGACTTGCCAAGCATTTACATGCCTCTTTCATGAAGTAAGATGCTATGTAAAAAACAAAAGTCTAGGAAAACAAAAAATCTATAGATATAAGTGCTTTGAAAAGTATCTGTGGTGGATATTAGTTTTGAAATGCAGAGTTTTGAGGGATCTGCTAGCAAGAGGATGACATACAACAGCCAAAAAATCATCTTACTTATATCTTTAATACTGGGTTAGGTCCCTGTTATTGTCAGGGCCTGCTAGGCATAGCTAGGATAAAGTAGAGGAGAAGCCACCAGGTGCAGTGAGGAGGGCATTTAAGATTTCCAAGAGTTCTTCCTTTTAGCAGTAGACCTTTTCAGACTTAACCTGTTCTGTAATGAGCCTCCATCATCATAGAGACAGTATAGAACACTGGTTAAGTCACAGCGGTTCTCAACCTGTGGGTCGCGAACAATGAAAATACATCCTGCATATCAGATATTTACATTACGATTCATAGTAGTAGCAAAATTACAGTTATGAAGTAGCAACGAAAATAATTTTATGGTTGGGGGTCACCACAACATGAAGAACTGTATTAAAGGGTCGCGGCATTAGGAAGGTTGAGAACCACTGGCAGGCTCTGGAGCCAAAATAACTGGCTGGGTTTGAAATAGTGCTGTATAACCTTATTCAAGTTACTTAACCTCTCTGAGCTTTATAAAGATAATAATAGAATCATAAGGTTGTTTGTGAGAATTGAATACTACATGTAAACTCTTAATAGAGTATTTGGTACACAGTGAATGTCAACCCGACAAATGTCAGTTATTGTTTTTATTTTCAAGAACTTCACAGCTACTCTAGCCTCTATTTTTTGTTACTCCTAAATTCACTTCCCAATTTTCTACCTCTGTTTCACCCTATTCCAGGACACTGAAGGCTGCATTTGGCTCACTTACCTGTAACATGTTCTACAGCATTAGTATCAAACAAGATCTTAAAATATATTCTGAAATAAAAATTACATAATCTTAAAAGTAGTTTAGTATTATATATGTATGTTATAGTCTAAATAATTCTTGGAAATCCATAGTATGGTTCTTCATAATATGTTTCTTTATAATTCAGTGTATTTTTCTAGTCTCTCTCTCTAAGCATATGTTACTTTAAAAAAAATGTTATTGATTGGTTTTGGGGAGAGAGAAAGAAAAACATCAATTTGTTGTTATGCTTTCATTGGTTGATTCTTATATGTGCCCTGACTGGGGATCAAACCTGCAACCTTGATGTATCAGGACGACCCTCTAACCAATTGAGCTACCCGGCCAGTAATATATATATATATATATATATATATATATATATATATATATATATATATATATATATATATAATGAAGTATATAAAAGATGGGGTATAGAAAGATGATCTTGGGCCTGATATAATAATAGATCACATGGGAAAGTTAAAAACTAAACCTTTTAGGAGGGCAATTTTATAATATCTACCAATTCCTAAGATGTTTGAAATATTTTAACTAATTGCCAATTTACACTTTCTAGGTATCCATCTAACAAATGTATTCACATGTATGCACAAAGATTGTGTGAAAGCATGTTTTGGTGATATTGTATATAATAGTAAATACTGGAAACAACTTAAATGTCCATCAGTAGAGGACTCTTTAAATAAATTATATATAATTGTAAAAATAGAATACCATGCACTTCTTTAAAAGAATGAGGTAAACTATATAAAAATGAGAAAATGTCCAAGATATAGTAATAAGTGAGTGGAAAAGCAAGAAGCAGAATAATATGTATAATACAGTTATATGTTTGTGTGCTTATGTGCATGTATGGGGGTGGGGTTTTTTAAATCCTCGCCTGAGGAAGTATTTATTTATTTAGATGTGAGAGAGAAAAATCATTTATCAGTTGCCTCCCATATTCGCCCTGACCAGGGTTCGAACCTGCAACCTTTTTGGTGTACTGGACGATGCTCCAACCTGCTAAGCCACCCAGTTGGGGCTGCATGTGTATTTCTTAAAGGGCAGCTATTATATTAATATATGCATATGAAAGGAAAACTTCTGGAAATATTAACAATTATCCCTGTGAGTAGGATGATGGAAAGAAGAGTGACTTTTTATTTTACCTTTCTGAATACTAGTGGTGGGGGTGGGGTGGGGTGGTAATCATTCCACATGTGTTACTTATGTTACTTATACTTTTTTTCTAACTAGTTTTAAAAAAAATGTTTAGAGTGGGGATTAAATGGTTAAATGTTTTATAAGGTGTGTTGGACGTGAAAAGTGATCTATAAATGCCTATTATTTTTACTAAACAATAGAGCGTACGGCTTTTGTAACCTGAAGAAAGCAGCATTTCAGCATCTCTTCCTACTGGAGCATATGGTGGTTAAGACCATGTGGGATGGATGAATGCCTTAGAGATTGCTTCTCATGGAGTTGATATGCAATCTTTTTAGTATTCCCCATTGCTCTTATGGTGGAAAGTTCCATGGAAGGGAGTGGAAGGGCTCAGTGACATTGTTCCATCCAGTGTTTAAAACTATTGTCAGGTATTCTTTTAAATAAAACTATTAGCCACATGGTGATTGCAAAACAGGATTGCTTCTAAGAGCCTTTGTTTACAGAGTTTGGTTTATTGTATTGTATGAAGAGTGCCTTTGACTAAGTGTAGTGAGATACCTCTTGGTGCTATCTGGACAAGTTTAAAAATTAGGGGTGTTATCTTGAGAGTTTTATCCTAGTGTTTTACAGACCAACAGGAGATAGAATGTTTTGCTACTCCAGGTAACAGGTTTTTTGTTTTGTAACTCTTTAAAGTGTTTTTTTCCCTTTTGACACTCGGGGGATTAATTTACTATTTATTTCTCCAGCTCACACCCTTAGAAAAAAAACATAAAAATATAAATAAATCCCCCTGGCGGGTTTGCCTCTGTGGTTAGAGTGTTGGTCTGCAGTCTGAAAGGTTGCGGGTTCGACTCCCAGTCAAGGGCACATACCTCCTTGGTTGCAGGTTCGATCTCTGGCCCTGGTCAGGGTGCGAGCGGAAGGCAACCAATCAGTGTCTCAACTTTCACATCGATGTTTTGTTTTGTTTTGTTTCCTCTCTCTCTCTCTCTCTCTCTCTCTCTCTCCCCCCACACACACACACTCTCTAAAAAAAATATCCTCACTCCTCAGGTGAAGATTAAAAATAAATAAATAAAATAACCCAGTCAGTGGTTGAGCGTCGACCTATGAACCAGGAGTTCACGGTTCAATTCCCCGTCAGGGCATGCCTGGGTTGTGGGCTTAATCCCCAGTGAGGGGTGTGCAGGAGGCAGCCAATCAATGATTCTCTCATCATTGATGTTTCTATCTCCCTCTCCTTTCCTCTTTGGAATCAATAAAAAAAAATATTTTTAAAAAATAGATCTGATTGGTATAATAATTTTTCCTTATAACTAAGTATGTGTGTTTTTTAAGCCTCACCCAAGTATGTTTTGTTTGTTTGTTTTGTTTTTTTTAAAAGATTTTTAGAGAGGAAAGGAGAGAGAGAAAAATTAATGTGAGAGAGAAATATACATCGATTGCCTCTTGAACACACCCCAATTGGGGATCAAACCCCCAACCTGGGTATGTTCCATGACTGGGAATCGAACCCACGACCCTTTGATGCACCAGATAGCCAAGGCTTAGTTAGTTGGGTGTCCTCCCATGCACCAAAGGGTTGCTGGCTCCATTCCAGTGTGGGCTCAATCCTTGTTGTGTGGGGCACGGCTACAGTGTTTTGGACAGGTTCAAGCCTCGGACTAATGAGAGGACACAGTCCTCTCATGGCCACGTGCAAGTCCCAGCTGGAGGGCAGAGCCTTCCCAGCACAATTATAGCCAACAGCTATAGTTTTAAGCTAGAACCTATGGTCCGAACACGTGGCCTCACGTGCCTTGTGATAGAGTTCAGGTGCATGTAGTTGAGTAGGGTTGAAACTCACGAGAATGCTGTAAACATCTTGATCACACCCCTACTTTGCCTCATAGCATCTGCTATAAAATAAAGACACGGCTTGTGGGCGCTGGCACTGTCTCCTCATCAGGAAGCAGTGTCCTACCGAGACCCAGCTTTCATTCTCTTGTCTGTCTTTTCTCAATCCTTTCATCACCCCCCACTCAGGATCACCCTTGGCTGTGCTGGTATGGCACACCGTTGGGCGGGGAAGGGTGGTGTAAGAGGCAACCAATGAATGTTTCGTTCTCTCATCAATGTTCTTCTCTCTCTCTCTCTCTCTCTCTCTCTCTCTCTCTCTCTCTCTCTCTCTCTCTCTCTCTCTCTCTCTCCTCGTCTCTCCCCCTCCATCTCTCTCTCTAAAAATCAATTTTAAAAATATTTAAAAATATTTTAATGGTTTAACATGTAATTCTATAAAAATTTTATTTGGTCATAGCTAATGGTGTCAAGAGCCAAATTAACACTTTAAAATATTCATGTTTCTGAGCCTTGAAATGGTCAGCAAATGACATGACAAAATTAATTTCAAATCCAACTCAAGCAACAGTGTAAAAAAAATGCAGCAATTTTTCTTCAGGAACTTTGTGCAAATTTTTTTAGAGAAAGTTCCTGACTTCATGGGGAGTAGAAAACTAGCTTAGTTTATTTCATGCTGCTCAATATAATTTGGAATCATTTTTTTTTAAGTCCTAGATGCTTGGGTACAGAGATCTTGCTCCCTAGAGCCTTGTTTCCTGACAGTGGAGAGTAAAGAATTAAATTGAGCTGAAACTAAATTGATTGACATTTTGACATTGTAAAGAGTGTGAAAATAATGGAAATTTTTTCAACTTTTTAAAACAGGCAGCAGTAGAAAGAACTATTTCCTTAAAGGTATCTCAGTTTGCAAAGATGATTTAATTATTTTCCTAAAAAACTGAGAGGCATATTCTAGCACTTTCCCAATTTCTTATGTTACAGTTCAAAGCAAGAATTTAACTTGAAAAGCTTTTGAAAAAGCCTGGATGAGGGAGTTAAAATAGTCTCCTTAGCTGAACAGGCACTGACAGAGGTCTTTTGAGGGAAAACAAAGGACTATGCACTTCTGGGGTGTCACTATAGGAACCTATTTATAAAAGACAACTATACATATTTATGAAATCTTTATCGCTAGCATTTTTAAACGTGAGGGATATTAAGTGTGAATTGAGTAAGGTACATTTCCTGCTGACTTTCTTTTTAATATGTTTTTATTGATTTTGGAGAGCGAGAGAAACAACGGGAGAAGCATCCATGAGAGATCGATCAGTTAGTTGGGCATGCTCCCATGTACTGAAGGGTTGCTGGTTTGATTCCATTGTGCTCTGACCGGGAATCAATAGGGTGCCAATGCTCAATCACTGAGCAACACTGACTGGGCCTACTGACTTCTTTTTAAGACAGATTCAGATGATTACCGTGCCATCATCTTTCCTAAAAGACATCATTTAATGTTGACTTCAGTAAAATCTCATCTCTGCTGTGTCATGAAAGGAACTGGACCCATCACCTTAATAGTTCTGTTTACTAGTAAACAGCCTGCTGCCTTTTTTTTTTTTTTTTTTTAATCACTGCAGGAGGTTGTAATAAATTACAGCCTGGAAGAAGTTTTTAAACTGGCAAGTTTGCCAGATATTTAAAGCAATTTATTTTGGGATGTATCAGCAGATTTTTTTTTCTTACACTGCATTTGGGTGCATGCTGACGCAGCCAGAACAAATCTTTCAAACATTTTCCTTCCTAGAGATGGATGAAGATAATGATGCACTGGACTCTAAGATTCAGACCTTTCACTAACTCTTCACTTGCCAATTGGTTCCTTCCTATAACCAGATCTGTAGAAAACTTATATATCTATTTCCAATATCTATTTTCGGTATGAGTTTGCCATATTTCTAGTTCCTCAGTGCCTTGGTAACAAGTTTTATGGAAGGATCAACTAACAGAAGAATAATTCTGGTTTTAGACACTGAATTTATAGTTTAGATTATTTCATTACTAGTATATTGAAAATTGCCAAACTTCCCAATAGGAAAAGAGATCTGAAAGTTTATATTTAAAAAGACACAGTTCTTCTTGATTTTAGCATATGTTGAGTCTTATGATGACTTTTTTTTAATTTTAGTCTCTTTTCTCCTATAATTGGATAGTGAAATTGTTTGGGGTTTTTTTTATTAATTTTTGGCTCCGGAATCGCTAAGGCAGCTTTAATGATATACATTTTAATCAAGTATTCAGAAAAGCTAAACATACTGGTGCCTAAAAATATTTGTCCTGATGAGATTAGGAGGAGGAGCGATAAGGGAGCTAACTTTTATTGAGTGCCTCCCTGGGGCCAGCCTCTTTTGTAAGCTACTACATAACATGTAGGAGAGAGAGAGGAGATTCTCCTTTTACAAAGAGCTGGTCCCTAGTCAGGTGAAAGGCACTGCTCAGTGAGTTGTTAGGCACGTGATAAAGGCTTAAAGGCTTAATCTCATGAAGGCCTCACCGATTGGTGGGAAAGGCCCTAGATCAGGAGTCATAAAACTGGAGAGTTCCTATCAAAGTGGCATCAAACAAGGTCAACTGGCTCGACTTTGAATTTGTACACATCTGTAAGTATGAGGATATAATCTCTAGCCTGTCTTCCTTTCGGGATTGTTTGGCACAATGTAATTCCCAAGCATGACTGCACACTGGAATCACCTGGGAGCTTTGAAAAATGCTGACATCTAGATTCCAACCTCAAGAGATTATTACGATTTGATTGGTCTTGGGTGCAGCTGGTTACTGGGCGTTCTTAAATCTCCACAGGTGATTCACCTGTGCAGCTAAGGTGAATCTTGGTTTGGAGGATGGTTAGGGAAGCGTTTTGTAAATTTATTTACAAGGGTTAGCAGACTGTGTCGATAATTTGTTTTTTTCCATCATAATTTCAACTGTTTTGCTTTTCTTTTTAAATCCAGCTAATCTCTGAATTTCCCCAGCCTTTAGCACATAGGAAGCCGTTGATAAATTGTTGCATTTATTAACGAACAGCCTTTTAAAGTTTTAAAGTCATCTGAAAAATGGGGTTTGTTTGAGATTCAATGTATACAGACTGTTAAAAGGACCTTTATGTTGAAACATTCCCAAGAAATGTGAGAGCCTTTCTTGCCCACCCCCGGCTCGCTTCACTACTTCGCTCAAGTCGCGGCCGTTTGGGGATGACCCTTCTCCCCCCAAGCCCGACGCACGCAGCGGGATCCGGTGAGTGCCACGAACTCCGGGGCGGGGCGCAGCGGCGGGGTGGACCCGGCAGGCGTGGAGGGTCGGCCCAGCCGGCGCCCCGCCCCGGACGCGGGTTGGGGCGGGCTGCTGGCTGCGCCCTGCCGCCGGGATTCCACTGCCGAGCCCCAGGGCTGCGGTGGCTGCCTCCGCGCGACCCGGCGGTCCCAGTTCGGCCGCCGGGAGCCGGTGCTGTCCGCGCCTCGGGCCGGGCAGATCCCAACGCGATCGCCTCGTGCCCGCGCCGGGCGGGGGCCAGGATGCGGACCTGAAAGCCTTGAGCCGGCCTCATGACCCTGAGCACGTTGACTCGCGAAAGGAAGGCGCCTCCCGCCTGCACCTGCAGCCTCAGTGGCCCCGACATGATCCCCTACTTCTCTGCCAACGCGGTCATCTCGCAAAACGCCATCAACCAGCTGTGAGTGCACCGCGCGCCCTCCTGCCCTCTGCTAACGCTCTGAAAGTTTGCGTGTTAGCAGTCGCTTTCCCCAGCATCCTGGGGAGCAAGCAAGCGAGGGCGAAATTGCACCCTGCGTTCTTGGCGGTCCCGGGGCGTCCGGGGAGGATAGTGGGGTGGAGGTGGGGGTAATTCTTGGAGGCAGAAAGTGTCCAGGGGTGGGGGATGTTAACGGACAGAAGAATCCTTTGCGATAATTTTTGGTAAACTTTGAGGGTATCTGAAAGTGGGGTCTTCTCAGGGAAGTTGTTGGGTGACCGACTGACAGCCGAGCCATATGGCGCTCAGGAGACCGAAGGTGAAGGGCGGTGTGTAGCTTCTGAACAGCCAGCCGGAAACGCTAGGGCTCCCTTGCGGGTCCTGCTGGTGATCCAGCGCCCGTGTTTGTTGTTTTGGTTTTTGTTTCAAATAAGTTTTCATCTGACCATAAGTTTCTGTTGCAAGTCGTTCACACAAAGAAAGGCAGTTTATTCTTCGCTCCCGCTGGTTGTGGTCTGGAATTATTTCAAAAACTGCATTTCAGTAGTTTGGCTGGTTTTCTTGGGGGGGGGGGGGGGTTGTCTTCCCCTGTAGTAGTACATGCTCACAACCCAAGCCTGTGTGCAAAGCTTCATTCACTAAAGTGCAAGATTCAGGCGCATCTTTGTGACTGTTTTTGAAGTCTCTGGAGTTCTCCTTCCTTTAAATTTGTGGTTTAGCCATTTTTGAGAACTGTGGGCTGAAGCTGAATCTCACCTCGCAGTTATAAAGCACAAAGGAGCTGCATCTATTCAAGTCGCATCCTCAAACCTGTGGAGTGGTTTAGTTTACTTTAGATAGCAGGAGTTTGGTCTTTGTAGTGTATTAGCACTCACTGTAGAGTGGCTTCAGGAAAGTCACCTACTGAGGTTTTCTGGACTCCTGGAACTTAAGTAAGGCTTCTGTCTTCCTCCCAGGTCACCCTTAAGGGACTTTTATTTTTTATTTTATTTTTTTTCCCACCCACCCTCCCCTGAGTTCCCTTTCCCTTAAGGGACTTTTAAATGAATGTCCAACAACAGAAACTTTCCATTATTTATTAAAGGTCCCAACAATGGCATATAAAGTGATTTGTAAATAATCTTACATCTATTTAATTATTTTAATTAATGGTTTGCCCTTCTACCAAATCAAACTAAACTCATTTGAGTTTCAACTTTTTCCCTTTGTGTAGATTCATGGTGGAGCTCCTAAAAAATAGCCCCCCACCAAAAACAACAACAACACAGTGCTTTTACTGCTCTGTACTGTAAACTCCACAGAATTAAATCAACTGTTTACTTGTGTTTTCCTTAAAAAAAAAAAAAAAAAAAAAGGATACCTATGGAATGACAAAGAAGAAAAGGAGTAGATAATCTGAAACTGGACAACCAATCTCAAAATAATAGTGTCAACAATATTTTAAAAATGAAAAAAAGTAGTGGGAGCAACTCACATGTCCATCAATGGATGAATGGATAAACAAAATATGTATATAATACAACTAAGTATCTCTTAGTCTTTAAAAGGAAGGAAATTCTGACAAATGCTATAGCATGGATAAACTTTGAAGACATTATTCCAAATGAAAAAAAGCCATAAAAAAGGAAAAATGCCATATGATTCCACATATATGAGGTACCTGGAGTAGTCTAGTTGTCAGGGCTTGAGGGAGGAGGAATGGGAGGTTTGTGTTAAATAGGTACAAAGTTTCATTTGAGGAAGAAGAAAAAGTTTGGGGGATGATTGCATAACAATGTGATTATTTAATGCTGCTGAACTGTACACTTACAAATGGTTAAAAGGCAAATTTTGTTATCCTATGTAATAAAAGGGTAATATGCAAATTGATCCTAACAGCAGAACGACTGGGAATGACTGGTCACTATGACACACACTGACCACCAGGGGGAAGATGCTGAATGCAGGAGCTGCCCCTCTGGTGGTCCGTGCACTCCCACAGGGGAGCTCTGCTCAGCCACAAGCCAGGCTGACGGCTGCCAGCACACCGGTGGTGGTGGGAGCCTCTCCCGCCTCCTCAGCAGCGCTAAGGATGTCCGACTGCAGCTTAGGCCCGATCCCCTGGGGAGCAGGCCTAAGCCAGCAGGTGGACATCCCTGAGGGGTCCCAGACTGCGAGAGGGCACAGGCCGGGCTGAGGAACCCCCCCCACCCCACCCCCAAGTGCACAAATTTTTGTGCACCAGGCCTCTAGTGTATGTATAACTATAGTTTTAACAAAGATCAAACAGGCCACGCTCTCTCTAGAGCAGGGGTGGGCCATATAAGATCCTAGAAATCATTTGGTCTAGCCCTGCCAAGGCGCTAGGGGTGAGTTAGTTAAATGTTTGACCAAATGTAGCAAGCTAAATTTTAAGGAGAGCATGCTGGTGCCTTCTCCTTTTCTTCCCTCAAGGCGCCTGCATACCTTTGCTTTCTCCTGAGCTCCAAGGGCCCTTCTTTTGCCTCTGTAACTTGTTTCCTGAGCCCACGCAGACCAGCTGGCACATTTCTTCCACGGCTCACTTCTACTTCTGTGACTTTCTAAGTAAACTTTTGCTTGTATTTGAGTCTTGGCTATGAATTCTTTCTTAACCAGAACTCAAGTAAAACGATTGCTGAACGAAGGTCTAACATCTGGTGCCCTTTGCCACTAACACATCCAGGCTCCACTCACCTCCAACCTGTTGTATGCGCTGGAAGCCTTACCAGACTGCATTGCCTGGACATGCTGTTAGCTGCCTTTCAACTGTATTCACCCAGTGGGAAGTAAGAAAGAAAAAGAAAAAAGATTAAGCAAAATTTTAAAAGCAGAGCTTATAAGCTTTTAGCAGGGGCGGGAGGAAGGGGGTGGTGTCAGTTTTTAATCTTGCTTCCTAGTATAATCAAATAAGTCCAGATTTCTTTGGGTAAGTCTTTTGACTTCAGTTTCCTTCCACTGTAAAATGAGAACACAGTGGGTCCTACCCCCAAAAGATCATAAGACACTATAACACTTTGCAAACTACAAATTCCTGCACACAAAAAAACGAGTTAATTGAAATTAAACAATACCTAATAGCTGCCATTTATTGATTGCTTGTTACTGTGCTACAAGTTTAATGTATATTATCTTGTTTAATCATCACAGCAATCATGTGAACTTCTTTGTTCTATTTACAGATAATGAAGCTGAGGGTTAGAAAAGTTAAGCTTTGTTCAAGGCCATAAAGCAAGTAAATGACAAAACTGTCTTTAGAATCCTGATCTGTTTCTTGGGCAGGTGCTGTTAACCACTATAAAAATGATATTCTGTCATTGTAGTTGCAAGTTAACTTACACTCTTAGGAATTATCTTTAACTGGTGACATCTTCAACTTAATAGTGAAAAATATATTTGCTATACTAAGAATTTTGATGCTAAGGTAGACAGTCTCTTAAAGAATTTGCAAAATATTTCTCTTTTTGTCTCTTGCCACTGTTTTTTTCTTAAAAGAGACTAATATCCTAATATTCATTTATTCTAAAATGTATTTATTAGTGTTGCTTTAGTCATCATTTTTATTGCCTAGTTCATCATTTAAAAATCTTTAGGGATCATTCTGAATACTATCCCAAATTTTGTTAACTTAAACATTTTTGGCACCTAATGCAGAAATTCCTATTTCGGGTCCATGGTCATCTAGAATTCTATGTACTGGCTTCAGAAACTCCTTAAGATTATATGAAAATATTGGGTAGATAAATATATGTTAAAAATCAGATTCTCAAAGTAATGTGATCTCATAAAATATTAAGAATCTCTTTCATAAAGAAAAGTGTTGTTCCTAAGGCCTAATATCGTAACACTCAACTGGTGTGAGCATTTCTCTGTGGTACCAGATCTGTACTAAGTAGCAAAGACTAGTGGGAGCAACTACTAGTAAAAGATTAAGATTTAGGGCTCTAAGAGAAGACTGACTCAAAAAGGTTTGTGTGTATGTGTTTTTAAATATATTTTATTGATTTTCTACAGAGAGGAAGGGAGAGGGATAGAGAGTTAGAAACATTGATCAGCCACCTCCTGCACACCTCCCACATCAGCCACCTCCTGCACCCCTCCCACTGGGGATGTGCCCGCAACCAAGGTACATGCCCTTGACTGGAATCCAACCTGGGACCTCTCAGTCCGCAGGCCGACGTTCTATCCACTGAGCCAAACCGGTCAGGGTAACTCAAAAAGTTTTAAGTGTATATGTGGGGAAGGGGGTACTTTGACACATGAATACTATTAGCCCAGTGGTTCTCTTTTCATTGCTGAGGACCCCTCATAAGAGGTTTTTTCCTTCTCTTGTTTGCTACCTCCCATTTGCTGTGGGTTTAGAAGCCATGTAACAAATCCTATGAGAATTGTGTCAGAGTGAAAAGGTCAGAATGAGATCCTAGAGACTCTGCTATGGAGAAAGCTCATGACCTTTAGAATATGGCCTTTGGATACTCATTTTGGTGATTTCACAGGCTCTTTCTAGTTCCTTGACTTTTAACTGTTAGGTACTGTATCATTGAAAATAGAGAATAGCTGAGGTTTTACTGTATCTTATTGGGAATTACATGATCATTTTTAGATTAAGGTGTCCCCTTGCCATTGTATACAATTCACCAAATATGTGTAATTTTTTATGTATCATTGAAGATATTAAGTGATAGGATTCACTTCAAAAACAAAGTATAGTTACTGTCATGAGTGTTAATTCTACTAGAAAAAAAAAAAATGTGAGCAACCCAGAGCATCATCTAATCAGACTCAAAAGTCTTGTCACACCCCTCAAATGATTGTGAAAAGTTTCATTCCTCTAAGAGTCTATACATACTTTTTAATAAAAACAAAATTCTGAATTTCTGAAAGATATAGAAGCCTATGTTGTTTTTAGGGATCCAGCATTCAACCTCTGAGAAATGGTCACTAAGCAAGGGGCCGAGGCTTTTGTAGTGTTGTTATGTGCCAAACAAATAGCTGATCAAAAGATAGGTAGCTATTTTTGTGTCCTAAAAAGTTCAGGGAAGGATCAAGGATTATTAGATAAAATGCTGGCAAAACCTAACATTAAAAGTGTTCCCATTATGAAAACCTGTTCAAAAGTGTTGAAACTTGCCCTAGCCAGGTTGGCTCAGTGGGTAGAGCATCAGCCTGAGGACTGAAAAGTCCTGGGTTCTATTCCTGTCAAGGGCACATGCTGCAGGAGGCAACTGATCAATGATTCTCTCTCATCGTTGATATTTCTATCTTTCTCTCCCTCTCCCTTCCTCTCTGAAATCAATAAAAAAAAAATGTTTTTAAGTGTTGAAACTTAAGTGATTAAGACATTGCTTGATTTTTTTAATGAGGTTACTTTGAGCTTTTTGTCCTTGACCTAAAATGTTTATTTTCTTGTTTCATATATGAGTTTGACTTCCTAGCTTGAAGTTTGACTTCAAACTCAGCAAAAGAGGAGCGTATCGAGATTATTATCCAAAAATGTATCTTTTAATGAAATTGAAAGGTGGAAACAGTTTTATTTTTGTTAAATTAGTAATGGTACTAGTGCTCTATAGTTGGCCAAGTGAATTCAGTTTTGCTCTATATTTACGCAAATGATTTCACATGTGCTCATCTCTAAACTTAAGCTTGCATCTGAATCACCTAGATGACATATGAAAACATAAATTGCTGCCCCACATCCCCAGAGTTTCTGATTCTGTAGGTTTGAGGTGAGGCTGGAGAAGATGCTGCTGCTGCTGATGGTCCAGGGACCACATCCTTAACCCTTTGAGTGCCAACCAATATCCTAGGAATTATGCTAAAATTGCCAAGGCATTTTTGCTGATTTTACAGCAGTTTAGGAAAAAAAGTATGAATCGCAAGTAAATGAAGTTACATATTCAAAAACTTAAGGAAACCTTTACTACATTTGTTTTCATCTTTGATATATATTGTTTGCTGATTGTATTATAAAATACTAGTAGAAAAAAATTTTTGAACAAAACATATAATGTTAAAATAAAGTGCTCCCGGCATTTTTGGCGAAAGACAGGAGGAGCGCAATTGTGCTCCCTAGCACTCTAGGGGTTTTAAAGTATTCCTCTGAGGCATATTGGACAAGTTGTCATCAAGTTTTACGGAGTAAAAAACTAAAAAATGTTAAAATGGTCAAGTGATTGTTTTGGTGGTTGTTTTTTGCACAGGGGTTACATGATTTGTTGTTGTTGGTAGAACTAAACTAGAACCAGCATTTCCTGTCTCCCAATTCAGAACTCTTGTGGTCTGCATTTGAAGTTCTGATACATATATCTTTATATACATACTAGAGGCCCAGTGCACAGACTCGTGCACTGGTGGGGCCCCCTGGCCTGGCCTGTGGGGATCAGGCCAAAACCAGCTCTCCGACATCCCCCGAGGGGTCCTGGATTGCTAGAGGGCACAGGCCAGGCCAACGGACCCCACCAGTGCACAAATTTGTGCACCAGGCCTCTAGTATGCATATAAGATCTTTGGTTAATCTCTTCCCGCCCTCCCCCCTCCTTCTGAAATTCATCAGTCTGTTCCGTGTTTCCATGCCTGTGGTTTCCACTCCTGCATTGAGCATCTGCCCCTTGGTGGTCAATGCGAGTCATAGCTACCAGTCGGACATTCGAATAGTCGGCCAGTTGGCCAGTCGGTTAGGCTTTTATATATATAGATAGGAACAGTTCTTTAGGTAAATTTCTAGCAGTGAAATTTCTGGGTCTAATGGTATGTATAAGTTATATATTTGATACATACTGCCAAATTGCCTTCTGAAAAGGCTCTGCCAATTTGCTCTTACCAGTTGTAAGAGTATATCTTTCCCTGTATCTTCACCAACCCTGGTAATATTACTAATGACATTAAATAGCAGTTATTTTTTTACTATGTGCCAGGCATTGTTTTATCATCTCATTCTCTCTTCTTAACAACCTTATGAGTTAGATATTACACTCCATTAGAGATGAGAGACACAGAGATGTTAAGTAACTTGTCTAAAATTATAGTCAGGATGGAAACACAAACACAAACACAAACAGTCTGACTCCAGGATCCTTACTCTTAAATACTTCTCTAGCCGAGGCCGGTTTGGCTCAGTGGATAGAGCGTCGGCCTGCAGACCGAAAGGTCCCAGGTTCGATTCCGGTCAAGGGCATGTACCTGGGTTGCGGGCACATCCCCAGTGGGAGATGTGCAGGAGGCAGCTGGTCGATGTTTCTCTCTCATCGATGTTTCTGACTCTCTATCTCTCTCCCTTCTTCTCTGTAAAAAATCAATAAAATATATTTAAATACTTCTCTATTTGCAAATCCTGTATTACTATGGAAGTTTAGCATCTTTTTATATTTGTACTGGTCTTTTTCACTTTTCTGCTATGATTTGCATGTTTGTACTTAATAGCCATTTTTCTATTGGTATTTGTTTTTTTCTTTTTGATGTATTTTGCATTTTCTGGATATGTGGAAAAAATAATTTTTACCAGCTTATTGCATGTCTTTTAACTTTGCATCTTGTTATAAAAGTTTTTAATTTTATGCAGTAAAATGTGTTAACATTTCTCTTATGATTTCGGAATTTTGTATCTTGCTTTAAAAAACCCTTCCCACCCACTCCAAGGATTATAAAGGTTTTCTTTCACATTTCTTTCTGATGTATCTATACTTTTAAAATATTTCACTCTTTAAAACATCTGAACTTTTCTTTATAGTGTGAAGTAGAGATGTAACTACCTTTCTTCAAAATGCATAATCAATTATTTAATACCATTTGTTTAGTCCGTTCTCACTTCACTGATTTGAAATGCTACACATGTTGTATATTAAATTCTAACAGATATTTGGGGTCTTCATCTATATTATTAAGTCTTGTTAATATGTTTTCTGTCCATTTACCAATACCATACTGTTTTACTTAACATAGATTTAGTGATTAGTTTGATATCTTGTATGTCAAGGCCTACCTCTTTTTTTATGTGCTAGTTATTCTTGCTTATTTTATTTTCCAGATAAGTCTTAGAAACAGCTTGTCAATTTTCACTTTTGAAAATCCTCTTGGGGCCCTGGCTGGTATGGCTCAGTTGGTTGGGCATCATCCTGTGCACCAGGGGGTTGCTGGTTCAATTCCCCATCGGGGCTTGATCCCCAGTAGGGGGCATGCAGAAGGCAGTTAATCAATCAATCGATGTTACCCTCTCACATTGATATTTCTCTCTCCTCCCTTCCTCTCTCTCTAAAATAAATCAGTAAGCTATTCTTTTTAAATATAGATTTTTTTATTGATTTCAGAGAGGAAAGGAGAGGGAGAGAGAGGTAGAAACATAAATGATGAGAGAGAATCATTGACTGGCTGCCTCCTACACGCCCCCCATTGGGGATAGTGCCCGCAACCCGGGCATGTACCCTGAACAGAGATGGGACTACAACCTTGGCATATCAGGACGATGCTCAAAGGTTTCCTTAAACCAGTGGTCGCCAACCTTTCAGAACTCACAGACCACCAGTCTAACCAACTGTACTACCCAGCCAGAGTGTGGAATATATATTTTAAAGGGTGATCAAATAAGTTCACTAGTTAATTCAACTAGTGAATTTTCTAGGTGTTATATAGCCTTCAAATATGAAGGAAAGGTTAATGGTCCTTTGTCAGGGTATAAAGATGCATTTGTGTTTTCATTAGCGGTGGTGGTAACTTTGTGTGGCTTTCTCCACACTGTGCTTGTTTGAAGTCAGTACAGCAGTAATTGGCTTGGAATTGAAGGATGGAGGGGAAAAGCTCTCAACTTTGGCCTTATTGGAACCACCTTTAACCAAATTAACTGAAGATTAAATCTGCACAATGACGATGAACAAGAATGGTGAGGTTGTGACGTGCTCAAGTCAGATTTTCTTTGTGATAAATCTAGAGTGGATTTTTTAAAAAGTGTTGCTCTTTGTCTTGTGTGTTCACCTGTAAGCACTCCTGAAATTGGGCAATTTCTTTAGACTTACTCGGAGAAACCACTGCGCAAAAGCTAAATAACAGGATGCTGTCATTCATTCTTTGTTTCTAACAGCTTTAGGCCTTGGAGTGATAGAGAGACTCAAACATCTACGATTATCTTGCTGATATTTCTTCTTAGGTCTCTCCAGTAAATGTGAGTCCTCTTGATTATCATACATTAAACTCCTAAGGGCTAAAGGACAGTGGTGTAGATGCAGCCACATTAATGTTTCTGACTTTCTAAGGTGACAGAAAAAAAAGATTATCCTAACTACTTTAAGATAGGGTTAGTTTTGCATTGTTGAATGACACGGGATGTTGCTGCCACGAACATAATTAGGGTTTAACTTGAAGAAACGTGCTAAGAACATTTTTAGGTGTTCCTGTGATTTGGAAGGCATGTAGCAAATGATATATAAATAGATTGCTAGTGTTGCACACCAAAGGGCAAGTTTGGGCTCACTTCCTCTTTGCAGGCTGTGCAAGTTGAGTGACTCTTGTTTTCCGAAATTATCTGTTTTTAGAGGGTGTGACCCTTCTTTTAGTAACCTAAGGGATTTGGCATTAGTTATGTATATAAAGCAACAGAATCCAAAGACTTGAATTACTCAAAGAAAATCCTCAGCATAAACCTATTCTAGAGCATTATTTTTTAAAGTTGTAACAATTTTGTTTTTCAGATGTAGAAGATGTAGAATTATTTTTTTTTTCCGCGACCAGCTAGGGTCAAATTATTACTTATGTTTGGGAATAATATCTGCCTCATTTCAGAGAATTGTGGAGATCAAATGAGTTCATTAGTTAAAAAAAAATGAAACAATAAAAGTTTCCC
Organism: Myotis daubentonii; assembly: GCF_963259705.1. Taxonomy (NCBI): domain Eukaryota; kingdom Metazoa; phylum Chordata; class Mammalia; order Chiroptera; family Vespertilionidae; genus Myotis; species Myotis daubentonii. The sequence continues at coordinate 24,394,124 of NC_081855.1, forward strand.
ATGAGATTGTTTCTTTTACCATCTATACTTAACACTCGTTGATAAAGAGCTATACACATATTCATGATCCATAACGAGACATTTCAAGCCCTGAGAATTTTAATTGTGGACTTTATATTGCTTATCTTCGGTGGTATCTGTATTCTTAAAAGTTTATGCTAGAGACTCTTCTGTTTGCAACCCAAGGAACACTTTAGCAATCTTCAACACCTCGGCAAAAGGCTGATCACGTTTATGAGCTCAGCTTTTGTCTGTCTCATCTCTGCTGTTCTCTGAATTTTGTGTAATAAAAGGCAGTTGATCGCCATGGGGGATTAATTGAATGAGAATGTTCCTGATTTTTCTTCACTGATTTAAAATAAGTATCACATAAGCAAAAAAAAGAAAATTCTTTTTAAGCAAAGAGTTCTTAAAGAGATGCCATTTCTTTGGGACTCTCCTCTGTCCCAGGTACCTTTAAATTACTGTTTCCCCAAAGTTAATATTCTCAGTCCAAAAAAATTTAACTTCCTATTATTTTATCCCCTTTATCTTTGTGAGGAGTTTTAGTTTGAGAAATTGGGGTATCAATGGGGGTTGTAAATTATTAGTGAATTTCACTTCCTAGGAGATGAATGTAATAGATTCAAACAATGTGTGAAACTTAACATCCCTTTCACCAGTTTGGTATAGAACATTCTATCAACTCCACCTCTGTGATGTTCATCTTCTCCAATAAAATCTTATACTCACTTCCTTAAATAGCCCATTTCTTAAGTACTGCTCTGTTTTTAAAAACTTAAAAGGTCTCTTGGGTCACATATTCAGAATCCTACTTGCCATTTGTTCTTGTGGCCAATAGTCATAGTCTGGTGTTTAGAATGAAGCAGACTTGAGTGTCAATCAGAGTTTCACCACCTAGATATAGACTGTACAACCTTGAATATATTACACTAGAGGCCTGGTACACGAAAATCATGCACTGGGGGGGCGGGGCCTCAGCCCAGCCTGCGCCCTCTTGCAGTCCAGGAGCCCTCCGGAGATGTCTGACTGATGGCTTAGGCCCACTTCCCATGGGGATCCGGCCTAAGCTAGCAGTCGGACATCCTTAGAGCTGCCACAGAAGTGGGAAGTCTCCCGCCTGAGTGGCGCTCTCCCTGTGGGAGCACACTGACCACCAGAGGGCAGCTTCTGCATTGAGCAGGTTAGAGCTGAAACTGGCTCTCCGACATCCCCCAAGGGGTCCCAGATGGCAAGAGGGCAGGCCAGGCCAAGACCCACCGGTGCACGATCAGGGTCAGGGAGGGACATGGGAGGTTGGCCAGCCAGGGAGGGGCCTTGGGAGGGCTCCAGGGCGTGTCCTGCCCATCTCGCTCAGTTCTGATCAGCCAGACCCCATCAGCAAGCTAAACTACCATTCAGAGCGTCTGTCCCCTGGTGGTCAGTGCATGTTATAGCGACTGGTTGACTGCCCCCTGTGGTTAGTGCACATCATAGCAAGCAGTTGAGCGGCCTTAGCATATCATTAGCATATTACGCTTTCATTGGTTGAACGGACAACTGGACACTTAGCATATTAGGCTTTTATTATATAGGATAACTACCATAAGCCTTTCTTGTCAATAAAATGAAGCCAATAATACCTGTAAGGATTAAATGTAATGTTTGTGAAGTACTAATAGTATGTACTCAGTAAAGTTTAGTTAATATTTTTGCTCTTTTGACATGAGCCAAAGTATAGTAGAAAGAACTAGAATACAAAGTGTTATGCCAGTCTGATGGTAAAAAGTTTATCATTTGCATCATTGTCATAATTTCACCTATTCTGGGCAAAAGGTGGGAGATACAAAGGAATACAAGATGGTTCCTGCAGTCAGGATGTTCAGTCTGTTGAGGATATAAGACAAGGTCAATAAAAGGATAAATATAAACATAATTAAGCACAGGCTAAGTGCCAGAGGAAAGGTGCAGTTGGTGCTTTACGTGTTCAGAGGACAGAAAGGTTTTGTAAATGAGCCAGTTAGTGAAGGCTTTATTAGGAGTAAGATTTGAGCTGGGACTCTGACCTTTATTTCTGGTCCTCTTAGGTGTCTTGATTTGTGTAAACAGAGGTAAAGAGTACTTCAGTGGTGAGAGAAAAGGAAGAACTAATGTGGCAGATGTTAAGACCATATTACAAATAGTTTTTGCTGAATGACTTCTATTAATCATTTGTGGTAAGAAGGGAATCTTTTACCAGTGGTGTTCTTTAGGAAATTTCTATGAGCATATTTTTGATATATTATATGGGCAGAATTTTTATCAAGTTTTTATTGAGTTACCCTCCGTAAGCAGCATTTGCAGACTTTACATAGCTTATTTAGGAAGGCTGCCAGTTTTACAAGGCTGTTGTTATTGAATCAGTACCAGTGGCTGGGCGCACAATGTGAAATCCCCACAGGCAGTATAAGAAGAGAAATAATTAAACTATCTGCTAGTGGCTTTATGATTCATTAAAGAAGGAAAGAAAGCACAATCAAGTAATCCAAAGCAAAACTTCTTTCTCTGCTTCCTCCAGGTGCTTAGCTCTAGATAGTATTACATCAGCATCATGTGGTAGGCAAGGTGGTTCCCATGGTACAGAGGGCTTGTAATATTTACAGTGGACTGAGCTATCAGGGGAGGTGTGCGCCAATTGCTATTTTTCCTTGTTCTTATTGACTTGGCTACCAGTTCAGTGGCCCAGTTGCCAATTGATGGCTCAACTTATTTAGTGTTCTCTAAGCAATGTACAACTCCTTAGTTTGTAAGTCAAATAAATATACATGGAAGCCATCCTAGTGGACATGAGGATCTTCTATACACATCAGTTAATAAAGATCAGGAACTATATAAATGCAGGTTACATTAAGCCCAAACAATAGTTTAATGATAGTGATTCAACGAAGAGTTGCTACAACTACTGAAATTTAGCAGATTGTGATTTATTACTGTACTCTTCTGCACAGATAAATTGCAAATTGAGACTACATAAGAGAAACCTAGAAACCTAAGTATTTCTGTTTAGTGAGTCTAAGTAAATTTAAACCTAGTGTAATTTTTTTTTCAAAATTAAAGAAAAACTGAAGATTGTAGACTGGCTAGTTATATCTCTGTAATTTAAAAACTAAAAGCCATTGTTGTTTTAATCATACTTTTTTCTTTAACCTACTAGGAAGTTCTTGAGTGTATCTGTTAAGAACCCACTATAGTCCTGGCTGTTAATGAGTTGGGGCTTGTTCATTTCTGTTGCTCTTCTGTGGTCAGTCTCAGTAATCATGGAGGTTCACTATACCCATACTACTGGAATTTTCTCTATTTTTTTGCCATTTTAGATGCTTGGAGAAATTCTCAGCAAGGTCGTGAGCCCCTTTTGTCAGAAAATGAGAATGTGTATTAAGCTTTTTAAAAAATAACCTCTAGTCTCTTTCTCTGTTGAAATAAAAATCAACAAATAAATATTGAATACCAATGCTCTTCTTTATGGCGATCTTACAAACCACCTTGGGGGAATTTCCAAATAGAGAATCCCTTTTGCTTTAAAGAGTTGTCTACCTTATACACAGTAAAGTTGATAATATCACATTCTTTACTACCCACTCAGTTTAAAAGTGAACTTGTCCTGGGTGTTGTTGTTTTGCATGTAACTGGTCTTATTGGTAATTAAAAATCAGCAAAGCAAAAAGTATTGCTTATTTTTTTAGTATTTATAGATAATACATGTTTATTCTAGAAAAAACAGAAAACATTGTTGCATTTCTCTCCTCCCCACAAAAGGCATTACTCTTATTCTTGTCTCTCAAAGATACTTACTGTTAACACCATCCAGAATTTTTCTATGTATGGATATACCTTTAAAAATGGGATTGTCCTCTATCTACTGCTTTGTAATCAATTTTTTTTTACTTGGCATGTTGGGAGCATCCTGCCATTGTCCTCAAATGCATTTATTTATATATTTTTAAAGAGTTGTTTGTTTTTCACAAAACTGATTCAAATTCTTCCCTATTGTTGCATATTTAAATTGTGTCCAGTTTTCTGCAGTTGTAAACAAAGCCTCACTGAAATGAATGATTATCCTTGTACCTAAATCTTTGCACATGTCCCTCTAAGAGAAATATCCCAAGGCTCAATTCTGGGATTGCTAGACAAAGGGTATACATATTCCTAATTTTTGATACAGATTTCTAGTTTGCTCACCAAAAATGTTGTACCAGTCTACATTCCTGCCAGCAATTTTAGTAATTCATTTTCATAGTGCTCCTGCAATGATAAAAGTGAAATCAAGGTAAATATGATTTTATCCTTCAAGTCATATGGACTACTTGAGACTTAGAAAAGTTGTTCCTCATTTGTCTTTCCTATGAGGAACTTATTTCATACCTAAACACTGATAGAAAATACTTTAATTTGTAAGCTATGTTGAATAGAACTAGTGGAAATATGAAATAATAGTATATTGATAAGATGAAGAAACTATCCAGAGGTGTTGTTGACTATATATGTAGTGCTTATGAATTTAGCTTTGCTCTCCATGTTTTCATTTTATTCTAAAATCATCCCCATTTTTTACTTAAAGAATTTTAGACCCAGATGATAAGCAAACAGACTTAATCTAGGGTCCTGCCACAAATTAATTTAGACCTTGAACAACATTTCATTGTTTTCTATTTAGGAAGTGTTAAGCATCACTGAGATTTCTCATAAGGCCATCTTACTAAGCATACTGAAATTTAAAAAGGTAAATACATTAATTTGTTAATGCTTGTGACTATACTTATGAGATTAGCATTTCCTGATCCTATTTATAGGAAGTAGTGGGTATATTTCTCAAAATTGAGGAGATTAATACTTTAGGGAACAAGCTGTTTCAATTCTTGAAACAAAAGTTTTCATCTTCGAGGCTGAATGAATATTAAATATAAGAGAAAGAAGAGTGTGTTTCTTAAAGCTGTTAAAGAATCTTACTTTGAATGTCACCAGCAGATCTAAACAGTAGCCAGAGGGGCTCTGGTGGACTTAAATTTTAAAAGGAAAAAAGAAAAAAAAAAAGATGGGAAGGAGGAAGGAGTGTTAGAGGGCAGGCCGCAGTTGCATGGTTAGTTGTCTTCCTTTATCGGAAATTGAGCTGCTTCCTTAATGAAGGTGTGTGTTTAAATCACGGGCAGAGAAAGTGTTTTCGGGTGAAGTTTCACCTTTTGTGGTGGCAGCAGTCCTAGACATGCTGCTGGAACACAGAGGATGAGTTCAGCACCTTCTCATCAGATGGTATCTCTGTTCACTGCTCATCTCTTTTACATAGCAAGCCTTTGTTCACTGGAGAGCAGACCTCTCTGGGTTGGCCTGTCCAGCCACTGACAGAGACTGAAGGTGACTGATAAGAAGTCCAAAGGTCAAAATGGACTAGTGTGGGTCAGTCTGACTTTAAGTGGAAAAGGCATCTTTTTTGCCTGCAGACCTCAAAAACTGAATTGCTGCCTGGGAAATGTTCAATTCAGATCCACCAGCTGTCTTTGCAGTCAGCAGAGCAGAAAAGAATAACACATTGCTTAACTGGTGTGATTTAATTGAATTGGGTTGCTAGAGATTTCACTCCAGAGATGATTTCTGTGGCAATGTCACTTGCTTACTGTGAGAAAGCAAATATCAAATAAAAAAACAAAGATAATCCATAATCACTGGGGTATTTTGTTGGGTTTCAGAATGGAAAGTCAATTAGCTTTGATTCAGGTATTTCATTTACTAACTGGCCTGTTATTAGGATGTGATGGAGCACAAAATAGGAAAAGGCAAATAACATTTGCATTTCTAATTTGGACTACTGCTTTTTAATTAAATTGGCTTTACTAAGGCCCAGCTGGTGTTGCTCAGAGGTTAAGCATCGATCTGTGATCCAGGAGGTCACGGTTCGATTTCTGGTCAGGGCACATGCCTGGGTGTCAGGCTCTCTCTCTCATCATTGATGTTTCTATCTCTCTCTCCCTCTCCCTTCCTCTCTGAAATCAATAAAAAAATATTTTTGAAAAAAAAATAAAAAATATAATGGCTTTACTAAGTATTTTGCTAACTTCAGAATTCACGTATTACAAATATGTGATTATTAACCTGATTAAAAGTCTCCTTTTTAGTAACTGTCCTTTAAGTTAGCAGTGGTCTTTACATAACATACGGTTACTGAGACTATAAGCTATTGTCCTTGTCCTGTAGCAGAAAGATTGTGAGCTACATAATTTGCAGGGCCCAGTGCAAAATGAAAATGTGGAGCCCCTTGTTAAAAAAGATTTTTAAAATTTCAAGACAGCAACAGCAGAGCCTTAAACCAAGCGTGGGGCCCTTCCAGTCACTGATCCTGTGGGACTACACAGATCGTAGACCCATGAAGCTGGCCCTGACTGTGGGATGTGCAATTAAATAGACCTGAAGTCTATCAGAGCTTTGCTACTTATTCACTTGTGTCTTTGTGAATCTCTGTTTTCTCTTTCCATTCTGTATCTTCCTGTTCTATCTTTTCCTGTTCTATTCTGTCCTCTCACTGAAGTTGCAGAATCTACAGCAAGAATGGGAGTGTGCATACTTCTGCCCATAGTCCATTTGAGCACATTTTAGAATAATATTTCCCCCCACTTGGCCAGTGGAACAAACAAGATTAGGATTTCTTTAAGGAAAGGTAATTAATTTATTTCACTAAAAATACAAATTCTGCATTATAGTTTAAAAAGTGCTTTCACAATTAATATGACATTTGGTGCAAACAATTAATTACTTTTAAGGCAATATTGTCCCTCTCCTGTTATAGATAAGAAAATTAAGCCTCAGAGAGGTTAAGAAATTTTCTTAATGTCAACCAGCTAGTAATTGAAGCTTAAGCCTATCTCTTCTAATGCTTTGCTTTCTCACTACTTATTCTGCCTCTGTGGTCCTGCAAGAACAAGGATAAGGTAACAGAATAACTTGCTTTCTCAAGATTGATCTGTTTTACAGAATTTTCTGCCAATTTTTCAAGAATAACTGCTAGGACATAATATTTGCAACAAGTTTTTACTTCTATTATGTCCTATAATTTTTGTAATAACACTGTGGACTAATATTTTAGCATTGTTTTAAAGGAAAAGAGATTCAGAGATTAAATGACTTGTTCAAGGTTATATATTAAGTGCAAGAGCAGTGACTGAAATCCAAATCCTCTTTATAATCCATGCTTTTATACTATGCCATGTTAACCTCTGATTTCATATCTCTATTTAGTAAATATCATTCATTTATTGATCACCAGTGTTCTAGGCAGTGGGAATGAATCAGTGATCCAAAAAGACCATTTCAGCTCTTAGAACTTACATTCTAGAATGTAAATAAATTATTATAAATAATCAGCTGTTGATGTGGCTATAAAGAAAAAATAAATCAGGACAAAAAGATGGAAAGTAAGCTGGGAGTGAGGGGTTACTATTGTTACCAGAAAAGGGACCTGGCCCTAGTAAGTCTACCTAGGGTGGGTTCTTGACTTCATGCAGGAAAAATTTCACGACACAAGTCCAGGTTAATTTTAGAGGATGTTTATTAAAGCTAGTGACAGTGAAACAAGGAAGGGCCTAGGATAAGAGGGGAAGGACTAGGTGGGGAAATGGCCCTAGGCTGGGCTGCTTTAAGGGGACATATGTAATAACTTTCAGCAATAATAAAGATTTAATTTTAAAAAGAAAAGAAAAAAATAAGAGAAAAGGGGACCTTGGGGACGGGTTTAGGGATTTGCCGAGGACAAACTGCTGCTGCCCATTGCTGCTCTGGTTGCAAGCTTCCTAGGTCCTTTAAAGTTTAGGAGATGCATGTTTGTGGAGGGAGGGAAGGAAAAGGGAAAGGGAAAGGTTCAGAGGTATTCCTAGAAGAGGGAGTTCGAGCTAGAACCTCTGTTTTGAGGGGTGTTAACAGCTGGGAGTTTAGAGGTCTTAGGAGAGTATCTCAACAGAATATTCATTACTTTTATGCGTATGTGCCAAAAGGAGGTTTATTCCCTTAACTTCATCTGTCCTTGGGTTTGGTTGGCAAATGGCATTAATTGGATTCCTGATATCTGTCCTCCTGAGTAGGGTGATTTAAGCTATTTGCCTTCTGGTTGAGGAGAAGAGCAAACCATTTACTCTTAAGCGTTCTAGGGTTAGGGAAGATAGGATTTACTATAGCTGTAAACTGTGTTTAACTATACTAGGTGTACCAGTTAATGATGCGGATTTTTTTCAATAGATGGAGTTACACATATGTTGATTTATATGCAATGTGATATGTACACTATTTTGTTGTATTGACAGCAAGGTTCAAAACTTCATATGTCAAATTTGCTGAAGGTGTTAACATAGATATTTTTACGCTTAAAAATGTTGAATTTCGTGCCAAAAAAAAAGCATTTGCAGGAAGTTTTAATTCATTACTTTATTTTGAAGAAAAAGTTATTGTATACTTCGGAAAACTTATGGTGAACATGCTCCATCTCAAGATACTTGTGAACGCTGGTTTAAACGCTTTAAAAGTGATGATTTCAATGTGAAAGACAAAGAACGTCCAGGTCAACCGAAAAAGTTTGAAGACCAACAATTAGAAGCATTATTGGATTAAGATGCATGTCAAACTCAAAAACAACTTGCAGAAAGATTAAATGTTGCTCAGCAAGCAATTTCTGATCGTTTACAAGCAATGGGGAAGATTTTAAAGGAAGGAACATGGGTGCCACATCAACTGAACAAAAGACAAATGGAAAACCGAAAAGTCATCAGTAAAATGTTGCTTCAATGGCACAAAAGAAAGTCTTTTTTGCATAGAATTGTGACTGGCGATGAAAAGTGAATTTATTTTGAGAACCCCAAACGCACAAAGTCATGGGTTGATCCAGGTCAACCATCAACATCGACTGCAAGGCCAGATCACTTTGGAAAGAAGACAATGCTCTGCGTTTGGTGGGATCAGGAAGGTGTGGTGTATTAGGAGCTTCTAAAACCAGGTGAAACCGTTAATACTGTTCACTACTGACAACAATAATCAATTTGAACCACGCTTTGATTGTGAAACGACCAGAATGGGCCAGAAGACACGGCAAAGTAATAACACACCATCACACACTTCAAAACCAGTTAAAGACACTTTAAAAGATCTTGCCTGGGAAGTATTAACCCATCCGCTGTATTCACCAGACCTTGCTCCTTCATATTACCACTTGTTCTGATCGATAGCACATGCACTTTCTGAGCAGCACTTCAAAACATACGAAGAAGTGGAAAATTTGTTCTCTGAATGGTTTGCCTCAAAACAAGAAAAGTTCTTATTGGGACAGTATCTACAAATTACCTGAAAGATGGAGGAAATGTGGTAGCCTGCGATAGACATTACTTTGAATAAAGCACTTTTGATGTTTCTCTTGAAATTATCATGTTTTCTTTGATTACAAAATCCACCATTATTAACCGGTATACCTAGTATGTCTCAGTTTTCCTATTCTGCTTGTTCTGGCTTACTACCCTTTCTCACTATGTTAGAGAAAATGGTCAGGAAACTGATAAATTATTATTTGAACCACAAACTGAAGTGTAGATACTTGGTGTAAATATATAAATCAGTGTTTAAGTATAACAAGTACAATTGTATAAACATTATGAGGCCATTGCATTTATGGACATAATGGCAATAACAGATGAGAATTGTTAACTGCTATAAACATTAACCTTTATAATAACAGTTAAACATTGCATTTAATCTCTTTTCCCTTGTAACATGTTATAAAATCATCAGGTCAATAAAACTTTACATTTAATCATTTCCTTCTTGCTGAATCACTTACCACATAAAGTAATGTTTAATGTATTGGTGATCTTAGATTTGTTACACTCTTAGAAAATCAGTACTATAATGGCATCGTACAGGAAATGGCATGCTCTGGGTAGCTGTTAAAATTTCTAAAGTATCTGACAAGATTAGGAAATGGTAAAAATCTCATTTGCTGGTCAGATTAATCTTAATGAATTTCAGAATCTTGTTCAAAATCCATTATTGTACTGATATTCTGTTACACCTAGTATTGTAGGGCTTTAGTAAATGAACTTTCACCTAATGCTTAGAAATCTGTATAATATACACATGTTTATTGTAACGGGGAGAGAAAGATTGGCTACATGATAGGACAGGTAAGTAGATCTTTTCATAGGATTTGCCTGTGTGTGCTTTAGAATGGCAGAGGCCGAAGTATCAGATCCTTACAAAGTCCTAACCCTTATCTAATTCATGTGTGTTTCCTCTGGTTTCAAAGTTAAATCCAATCATCCATCTTTGGGTGTTGTTTACCTCTTGATAAAGCTGCATTGTTATCTGCTAAAACAGTGGTTCTCAACCTTCTGGCCCTTTAAATACAGTTCCTCATGCTGTGACCCAACCATAATACAGGGCTTAGACATTTAGTGGAATGAAGCTGCTATTTAAATCAGTTGTACATTGAGGGTCAAGGATTCTTCAACTTACTAAACTATTCTTTACTATTAAGATCAACTTCTGCAACTTACCATGTATAGTTATGAATTTTCAGAAGTGTAAGCAGCCAAGTTGTATGTGCCTTTTTGCTTTCTTGCCCTCTCATTTTATACACACACACACACACACACACACACACACATATATGTATATATATACTAGAGGCCCAGTGCACAAAAATTCGTGCACTGGAAGGGGTCCCTCAACCCGGCCTGCCCCCTCTCATAGTCCGGGAGCCCTCAGGGGATATCCTACTGAAGGCTTAGGCCCACAGCCCACAGCTGCCTGAGGCCACGGCCCTCACAGCCACCGCCATAGCTGCCTGCCTTCAGCCCTGGTAGCCACTGCAGTTTTGTCCAGAAGACATCCGCTCTAATTAGCGTATTACCCTTTTATTAGTATAGCTATATATAGGCCTTAATCCAACCAATGGTTGCTCTGTGAAAAAAAAATCTGGGTTTTACTACCAGTTTATCTCTTAGAATTAAACACCCCCATTAAAAAAAGAAAGAAAGAAAGAAAAAAAAACCCACCTTATTTATCTTAGAATTTTTTTCTCCAAGAGGATTATTTCCATTTTTCAGTGTCAATTGAGGATATTTAGATATAGGTAAATTTTGTTACGTAGGTTTTTAATACAGAGGAAACAGAAAATGGGGTTTTTCAAAAATTCACTTTTAAAAAAATATTGAACTATTTATGTAGCTTTTAGTTTAGAAGTAAATATTGGAAAATGAATATATAAGTATAGTGTATAAACCAGTGGTTCTCAACCTTCCTAATGCCGCGACCCTTTAATACAGTTCTTCATGTTGTGGTGACCCCCAACCATCAAATTATTTTCATTGCTACTTCATAACTGTAATTTTGCTACTATTATGAATCTTAATGTAAATATCTGATATGCAGGATGTATTTAGGCGACCCCTGTGAAAGGGTTGTTCCACCCCCAAAGTGTCGCGACCCACAGGTTGAGAACCACTGGTATAAACTGTTTAGTTGTTTTCTCTCTGGTAACTATTGTTTAAATGTCACTGTAGAAATGTTAAAATATGAATGATAAGAAGAAACAACATTCAGAATGTTGCCTTTTTAGCATTAACTTAATCTGGGGAAAAAAATGTAAAGCAGATTCCATAAGCCTCTTCAGTGACATTAGAAAAACTTTGGGAAAACATCCAACATCTGCTTATCTTTCCTGCTGTGGAAATGTTCATAATTGCAATGTGCAGTTTCCTTTGAATGAAGATAAACAGATTTGTATTTGTTATACTGTGTTTCAGAAGTATGTTTACCACATTCTTTAAATGTATTTAATTTTTTCTTCTCACAGTTGGAGAAGTACCAAAAACATCTGATTGTTATTAGGGCTTTCTTAGCTTTCTCTTGAGGGCAACTATATTTTTCTTTAAGACAATTTTGTTTCCAGATTTAAGGACCACTTAGGGCATGGGTTCACCCAAGCAAGTCCCCCCATTACCTGCACTACCATGTCTCTGATTCAGTTCAGTGCTATCTTTATTATAAAATTCATATTCTATTAGCCTTCGCTGGATGCTGGGTCTGGACACTGCTTGAGGACTCTACCCAGTCAGACCTTGATGCATTTGATATAGTGGTGATTCCTGGGTTGAAAACCTGTTTGTTCCAGTTCCCAGGAGACCAAACTGCTGAACATTTTACCATGTTGACCCGGGCAGCCCTTTGTCTCTGGCTAAGTCACAGCAGGCAGCCCTGGCAAGTGAGTTGCCTCAAAGATATTAACTGCTTTGCTTTAGTCGTGACTATGCTGGAGTTATGTGGGTAGAAATTGCTCTATGCATACTAGCAATTGTACATCTATCCAGAATGAAATAAATTGAGCATTGATTGTTCTCTGTTTGCCAAGGAGTGCATCAATACATGCATTGTTAGTCTCTTTCCCCCTCAGCTGAGGTAATAGCCCAAGTGCTATGACCCTAAATCTAGGACTGAGTCTCCTATCTTTAATGGAGTATGCATACTTTGTCTAAATATAGCCAGGTGTGGACTTGGCTAATATGGAGAAAGACAGTAGGATGACCTTAGCTGATCTTCATTGCCAGTGTTCCAATTTTATTTAAAGAAATAGGGACATGATTCCAGTGTCACTTCCAGCCTGAGATGCCCTTTCCAGCTGCTGAGCTTCCTTAGGTAAAGAGTTTTCTGCACTAAAACCAAAAAACTGCTTTAAAAGCTGAAAGAAGCCAGGAGTTCATTTCATATGAAAGCATGCCTGGAGGGTGGGGGTTTTTTTTTTTCTGTTTCATTGGCCAAAAGTTAGCATTTTATTCAGAATGTAAAAGGTAAAGCCCAAGGTTCATGTACTTTCAAATAATAACTCGAGTTTGTATAATCCTTGCTACTTTTTAGAAAGCTTCCACAAACTTTGTCTACTAAGAAAGGATACTTTATCCCTAAGCATGTGAGAAAGGTAGATATAACTAATCCTGTTTTACAGTTGAAGAAACTCACATAGAGAGAAGTAACATGACTTTCTAAAGAGCTAAATGACTCAGTAATATGGCCAATGCAGGTGATTCCAGTACACCACGCTTTAGCTCAGGCAGCTATCTTTTACCCTCTTTTTTATGAATATAAAACTACCCAAAGCACCCTTCCCAGCCTTTATTTTTCAATTGCCAACACCGGAGTCGGGGAGGGATGGGATTTTTTTTTTCCCCTAGAAAAAGATTTTCCAATGGCAGCAGGAATCCAGTGAACAAATTAACCATTTGGTTACTGAAATACACCCATAGGGTTTAACAGTCACATTTGCAGAGTAGCCTGGCCCATTGTGATACAACCTTTAGAGGCCTTCTTGAGGGTTCTCTTCTGCTATGAAAAACTTAATTGGTATTTTTTTATAATACTGTAGAAATATGGTGATCTTCTCTTGAATTTATGGAGTGCTTTTAAGGTTCTTGGTAATCTCCTTTATCAAGCTTAAGAATTTATAATGTTATAGGAAGAAATTGAGATCTGATTCATTAGTGGCAGAGTAAGAACTCCAGGTCATCCGACTGTCAGTTCCATGCTTTTCCCTCTCCCTTTCACATGTTTCCCTGCAGCAGGTGAGATACTAACCTCTTGTGTAGATAGAGAATCTGTCTGACGTGCTAAAACTGACTCAGAGTCACCCCCCATGGGTATCGTGGGATTAGAAAACCCTGGTCATTTGAGTCCCAGCCAAGTATGTATTTACTATTTACTGCCTCCCCAGACCAATGAAAATGTGATCTGAGAACTATTAGTTTATTTGTGGAAAGGATTGGTACAGCCACCTTATATTTTTCATTGTGTTTTACTCTAGCATCTTGTTTAGTATATCCCATTTGTAGACGAGAAGTATGAAGTGTAGCTACTGCCTATTATAAGTTTACTATGATATATGCAGTAAATATATCTTATTTTCCAGAATTACTCCATTCCTCTTCTATATGGATAACCTATGGTTCACCTTTACTAGAAATTATTTTTAAATTATTTAGCAGCTGTTTTACACAACCACTGATCTTAGAGATGAGGAAATTATGAGAATTGTCTTATAGATATTCTTTAATAATAGGTATTAATTGATCTTAGAGAGAGGAAGGGAGAGAAATATCAATGTTAAAGAGAAACATCCATCATTTGTTTGCCTTCTGCATGCTGCCTGACCAGGATTGAATCCACCACTCGTGTATGTGCCCTGACCAGGAATTGAACCTGCCACCTTTTGGTGTATGGATGATGCTCAAGCCAACTGAGCCACACCAGCTAGAGCTGGGTAACTTAATTTGACCGAGTGCTAGAGAGATTTAGCAATACCTGCTTAGCAGTTCTTCACCAATGCTCTTTTGGTGAAGTTGGCCTCATGTTTCTAATAATCTTTTGCTAGTTAACTATGTTCAGACAGTAAGTTTGCGTTCTTTATTACTGGTTTAAAATGGTGGTTTCAACACTTAGTTGTATTATCCTTCATTTAACTTGAGCCCTGGCTATAGCATCAGTATATTGTCATATCCGTTGAATAGGGGGTAAGGAAGGAGGGAAGTCTTTTGTGTAAAAGCATTCTCTGCAGCTGTTCTTCCTTGATGCTGGAAGCTTGGTGCCTGACAGGAAATGATATAGACATGTGTGATAACAAAGTGACATGAGGAAGAATTGCCTATAAGATTGCCTGGCTTGTCCAGGATGATTGGCTTCGGCTGGCAGATAAGTTAAGGCAGATTTGCTCTCCAAATCTAAGGGTTAGCAAAGTATAACTTAAAAAATTATAGATGGTAGGGAGAAAGAAAAAACTGTTTTGAGAAAAGTTGGGGCAAAAGTAGTAGGTGGAATGAAAGTTAATAGGCATGTAAATAAATAGACTCCTTTTGACCCTCTTGCCTAAGAGTCTTAAAGCATTGGAATTTGGTGTGTGTGTTTTTAAAAAGGTGGAGGGCCTGTCTGAAGAGTCAGGAGGTGCAAAGTAAAAGATATTCTTTGAGTGCAAGGAGTTTGCACATATCAATGCTTTTCTCACTCAGGTTTTTCTTACAATTGAAATTTCTTTATGGAAAAATTTCCACCTGTACCAGAAAGTAAACTAGACAAATATCCCCCAAGTATCTATCTTTTCTTTATTCCCATTAGCTCAGCTCAGACCACCCTATTCCCTTGCCTGGATTACTCAAGTAACATCTATCTCTCTATTTGTAAGTCTGAACCCCTTCCAATCCATTCTCCATACTGTAGTTGAAGGAATCTTTCTGGAAATGCAAACTTTGGATCTCTGTTATCCTCAAGGTAAAGTCCAAATTCTCTAGCATATCATGTAAGACCTTCAGATCTGTACCCTGCTTACCTCTCCTTATCTTTACTGTGTCCCTTCCTTCACTCTTTTACCATACAGTAAGATAATATTAGTTTGTATAGCTTTGTCCTGACAAATTGATGTAAACCTACAGATTATCAGCTCCATTGTCATGTTAGCAGTAAGGAGAGCTTATATAGGGCCTAGAAGAGGCTACTGTGTCTGAGCAAGAGGTTTTTAGAATATTTTGTAGTTGACTCACCCAGAAGGCAGATGTAGGACAGTAACACATACTAGTACAACACACCCAACTTCTCAGAAAAAGGAAGTTCAAGACAGGACACCAGATAGAACTTTGTGAGAACTTTGCAAGTCAGTTGAAAGTTCTTTTAGCAAGTAGAAGTTCCCCCACTAGCACAAGGCGTGATTGAAGGCTGAAAACAAGAATAAGTAAGCCAGCCTCTCGCTGTGGTTTGCGTTGCAGACATGGGGGTTACACACCTGGCATGTGAACACCAGAGAGTAGGTTTACAATGACTTTCATACTTGAGTATCCTCTGAAGTGTGCTTGAGTCATCAGCATCATCCCTGTTATCTTCAGGTCACACTTATTAAACACTCTGTATGTGGCATTAGACTGGGCACTATATAAAGCACTGCGAATGTACTCTTTCTCCATTGCCTTACACGAAAAAGCAAACAATATAGACCTCGGAGTATTCAGAAATAAAGTTTAACATACACCAAAGCAAGACAATAGGAAGATGAAAAAATGTGGATTATCTTTGCTTTTACATGAAGTTTTCTGTCCATGATAAGCATTTTTATTTGGGATTGGAATAAGAAGGGAGGAGTAGGTCAGCTTGCTTCCCACTCAGATTTTTATTCAGTTGGTTGTGCTCTATCTCATCTACCACAGAGATAAGCTGTCTCTGCAAAGAGCTGAGTGGCACTGCTGACAAAGAGCCTCAGTTACTTGAATGGAGATATGAGCAGCTTGTTTGAGTAGTAGACATTGTCGATGGCCAAGCATTTTGGGCAGAGGTGGCTCAGAAATGAGGAAC
The DNA here is from genome assembly GCF_963259705.1 of Myotis daubentonii. Taxonomy (NCBI): domain Eukaryota; kingdom Metazoa; phylum Chordata; class Mammalia; order Chiroptera; family Vespertilionidae; genus Myotis; species Myotis daubentonii. The sequence continues at coordinate 24,410,486 of NC_081855.1, forward strand.
TTAATCTAAGAAACTATGTGTTTCTCAGCCCTAAGCATTTTAATTGTTGGTTTCTTCACAGCTCACTTTCTCTCAGGCTCCACCCCTCACTTCAGAGAACTTGTTGACGACAGCTTTACTTTTTCAAGTCTTGCACAAAGGCAGATGTCTCTGAAAATGGAGCTTACGCAAAACATCTGGGTGCTTGACTCTGTTCCCACGGCGTGTTTTCCTGTACTGCCTTATTTTTTAAAAAGTGCTTTTTAAAAATTGAAAACAGTGTAACATCACGAAAATTTGCAAAAAGAGAAAAATATCACCAACGATGACACCTTCCTTACCAAAAGCCATTTCCTCTCCTTTCCCATTCTTCACGTGTATAGCTTTTTGCCTGGTTATGTCCCTTTTCTTAAGCAGAAGTTCAAATACTTTATCATGTAGCCGCTTCCCTGTTTTTTTCTTGATTCTGGCATCCTTTTTTGGGTTTTGGTCTTGAATTACCGAAATGGCATTGCAGTTTATCAGCATTTTGTCACAGTCCTTGTTTTATTTTCCCTTTCCTAGACCCAAGTATTCTAGTTTTTAGAGTATGGCTGAAATGCAATCTTTATTTTTAAAGGTAAGACATGTATATATGTGTGTAGGATTTTAAATTTTCTTAACATTGAATTACATTGACTTTCAAAGCATGTTACTACCATCACACCCAGGGTAGCCTCAGTTAGAAAAAAACATGTCTACAAAGTAGAAATATTGGCTTGCTGCATGATATATGCTTATTAAAATTTAAGGAAAGCATGTAAAATAGAAATAGAATATATATTCTTTACCTAATAGATGAAAAGAAAGGAAATATACAAGAAAAATAAAAGCAAGGTAAATAGAAAACACAAATTAGTTCATATATCAGTATTTTGTGATAGTAAACATAAATAAATTTATTCATACAGCCAAAAAGAAGAAGAAAAAATATGTGTACATTCTTTTTCCCTTGCTCTGTTGCAAGCCTCAACTCTCCCAATATCTGATATCAGTAGGGGTGCTTCAGTTGTAACTGGTTGTCTATTTATCAGAACTGATTATACATCTCACATTTTGTCCTGTCTTCATAATGGTGAATAAGGCCACATCCCTGTCTCTTCTTATTTTTCCTTGTTTTATAAAAAAGAAGAACTAAATGGACCATGTTTTGATAGAATGGTTAAATGTTGAATATCTTTAGCCACCTTCCTTTTAGAAACCATGGTTCCTATGGTTGGACATTTAAAAGGTGGATCTCTGTGGTGTGTGGCCTTCCCTGAAGACTAAGTAAGTCTGTAAGACTTATGTACAGCCTCACCAGATGTCTATTGCCATGTGAGAGGATTGCAGCTTTCCTTCTAATCATTATACAAAAATTTTGCCTTTGGCAGTTAAAATCATTTCCTTTTGTTCATGTTTTCCTGTGTCCCAAGTTGCCATTTGGGGTAGTTCATAGGACCTAGTGCCTTAAAACAATTTAGACAGCAGGTGTGGGATTAGACTGCAATGATTGTTCCTACACTGAAGCAAATATGTGATGTTTTAACTTTTTTCCTCCAACACATTTAAAACACATATGAAATTTAAATTTACTCTTGGATCATTTTGATTTGAATATTTTCCTCTTTTTTTTTCCAAATCCTAACTAAAATGTTTGGAATTCTCATTGCATCACATTGTACTCTAGAATATTGCAAAATATGTGTGATGTCTTTGTTCTTAGCTGTTTGATTTCTTATAAATACTATCTGAAAAATAGGGGGGAAAGTGCTATGGGTCAATTGCAGCATCATATATTTATCTAAAAATGTGCATTTAGTGAATTTGAAAAATAAATTAACTCTTAAACATTAGATCTGGCATCAAGAAAGCTCAATAAATTAAATTTGCAGTGAACCAATGGAGAAATTTTTCATCTGTATTCGTGTGCAATTCTAAAATGATTGTGTAAGGGGGAAGAGAGCAGGCAGCAAGGAACTTTGGATTGGTTAAAGAAGTGAGCTGATTAAGGCCTGCGCCTGCCACTTGCTTTCTCTTTTCCCTTTTATTTGACAGCTCATTAAATTGTCCTTTGAACTTTGCCTTTTGATAATTTTCTTTTCTATCTCATCCTCTTCCTCCTCCTTCATCATCATCAGCATCATTATTATTATTCTTTAACAGAAATTGACTGCTTTTGTGTCAGAACCTAAGCACTAGCAACAGTGTTCCCCCTGGATTTCATTATGCATTAGTACAAGGCCAAGAAGATCTGTAATAGGCATTAAAACAGCTATGAAAATAAGGATTCAATATACTTTGTTATTCCTTGCTCTATTTCCCTTGGTTTGATATTTGAGAATTGGTATCTTTGAGGAACTTTTGAGAGTGCCTGTTGGTAAGTTATTTCATTTTCTTAGCCTGATAAGGTAGAAAACAACTATAAAGGAAATGGTTTGATGAGGAATATTGATAAACTAGGGTTTTACAGACTGTATTAAATTTTCGTGGCCAGTGATTTTGAGACTTATAAAGTTGCAGCAGAGTTGCGCTGAACTGACCCAATTTAAAAAACAAAGCAAACAAATAAGGAAGACCTTAGTTTTCTGTTATTTGAGAATTCACTTTGAACCCTATTGGTACCCTGGTGTGTAGGCTACAATAGGACTGCATTGTACAGAACAAGCCAAAGAACTCAGACTGCTAAAAAGCCATGGAGTAGAGTTAAAAAAAAAAAAAAAACCAACTTGAAAATAGGCCCAAATTTTGATCCCTCCTTTGTCTTACTGAATGTGTAATTGTAAGCCTAGGCAAATTACTCTCAAACCCTTGTTTCCTCATCTATGAAATGGGAGGATTGACTGCTGTTCATAGAGTTGTTGTGAGACAGTGATTGTAAAGCAACAGGCTTTACATATGTAAAAGGCTGGCAAAAGAATAGGAGCCCACAAATGAGAATGTGAAGGAATAGTAAGAAATATAAAAGGAGTGCTAAGAAAGTAAAATACTAAGAAGGTAGAAGGTTGTCAACAATACCAAATGGTCAAGAAAGATTAGGATTGAAAAAATGTCCATTGGGTTTGACAACTAGAAGTAAATCTCAATTGCAGTGCATTGGAAGGTGAATTACAGATCAAAGAGTGGAGACATTGAGACCTATATCTCTTGTCCCTCCCTGTCTCTTTGATCTCGTTTTCTGCCACACGTGCCTGACTCACAACACGTTAGTGCCATTGACCTTGCTGTTTCCCAAACCAGATATGCACACATCTACCTCAGAGCCTTTGCATTTGCTGCTTCGTCTGCCTTTAATGTTTTATCCCCCAAACAGCCACATGGCTCCCTTTCTTACTTCCTACAGATATCTGCTCACATATCACCTAATCAGAGAGACTTTCCCTGACCATACCCTATGACACAAATATACACAGCAGCACTCCCTATTACACTACCCTGTTTTTCTCCATAGCACTTACCTCCAAGCGATATCTAAAAAGACAGCTACTGCTCAGCTCTGGCCAGCTTTTGCTAAGTGTGAAGGTGGACATTATGTGTTTAAATTTTCTCATCTTTTAAGAGAAGGTGAAAATTCTGATTTTTAAGTACAATTAGTTGTGAGTTTCAAAACACGATGAAGGCCAGATAATCTGTCCAGTTTAAGAGCAGTGAGTAGAACAGCCAGTGTGGCTCAGTGGTTGAGTGTCGACCTAAGAACCAGGAGGTCACAGTTCGATTCCTGGTCCAGGCAGATGCCTGGGTTGCAGGCTCAATCCCCAGTGTGGGGCGTGCAGGAGGTGGCCGATCAGTGATTCTCTCTCATCATTGATGTTCCTGTCTCTCCCTCTTCCTTCCCCTCTGAAATCAATAGAAATATGTGTGCTTCTTTAAGAGCAGTAAGGTAGGATACAGTATCTGGCAAAGAATGTCAAACTGGGATGCTTAGAGAGGTACTACGTGGACTCAGTGTCTTAGAAGTGACTTGCCATTGCACATCAAGGGTCCAGGAGCTAAATGAAGAGCAGAAATTGGTATTAAGCTTAGACTGAAGGATTTTTGTCTATTGGATCTATCATTTGGGAAATCATCAGCAAACAGGATGGGGAGGAGTTTCAGAGGAATGGATGGGACAGAAGCAAGATGGGAGTGGATAGAAAATGACTGGCAAGGGACAAAAATGGGGATAGCAAGTATAGACTTCTTTTTAAGGAATTTCAGTAGTAAAGAAAGAGAATTTAAACATAAAGTCACGAAAGGGTTTTGTTTTAAGGATGTGGGAGAACAGACTTGAGCATGTTTCTAGGCTGAGGAGAGCAGTCACTAGAGAGGAGTCACTAAAACTAGAAGACCAGGGGATGGGGTCAAGGACACAAATGAAAGGGTTGACTTTTGACAGCGAGGTGCCTCATCACTCACTCAGATTAGAAAAGGGAAATAAGTCTGCAGGTGCGGGAAAGTGATTGGGATAAACCACACCAGCTAGCCTCCATTATCTTGATGTTGTTAGAACACCAGGTTAGCTGGAGAATTGAAGGAAGCAGGAGTTATAATGGGACTCAGGGAGAGTTTGGAATAGCAAGGGAAGTGAAAGGGGGTGGGGAACTGTCTGGAGGTGTTAAGTGCTCAGCTGAGTCAGCTCAGTGTTGTTGCTGTCATCTCAGATATCTTTGTCCTGAGACCATGAAGGTGCTGTGGCATCCAGAGACATGGTTTTATAATCTCCTTCTGCCTTTCTTTCATTTATTCAGTACATATTTATTGGACATCCAGTTAGTGTCAGGCCCTGTGCTAGACATTGGAGAGATTACATTAGACATGGCAGTTGTTCCTGCTCAACAAGCTCGCTGCTCAGACAGATAATAATAAATAACTCATCGCCCAGTGGCTCAGTGGTTGAGCGTCGACCTATGAACCAGGAGGTCAGGGTTCGATTCCCAGTTGGAACATATGCCTGGGTTGCGGGCTGGATCCCCAGTGTGGGGCATGCAGGAGGCAGCCGATCAATGATTCTCTCTCAAATTTGAAGAGAGTGAACACATGACAGTCACAAAAGAGGAAGTTGTAGTCAACAAGTGGGAATTTGGTTTCTGAAATCAAGTCAATCACGATCTGACACCTTCCAAAGGGACTCTGGGAATTAGAAATCTAAATGGAGTCTTAATATTGTAGTAGGACTCAGAGTGAAAGGAGAGACGATTGAGCAGGAAAAGAGGTAAATAAAAGATAGTGACAGGGATGTCAGAAGATGACAACAACAAAAAATAGAAGTTGGCCTGAGCCTCACAAGTAGTTTTGCGTAAGGGTAAAAGAGAGAAATGCTTTGAAAGCAGGGTTTGACATTTTGGCCAAGAGCTTAAAAGCCTAACTTGCATTCCTTCTGCAGGTGTGTTTCAAATACCTGGAAAGACATTTGTTGAACCATGCAAATGAAATTACTTTTCAAATGCTGGGCAGTTTTTCTGAGTTAATCTGCTTTTCCTGTTCCTGCTGGTGTGGCTCAGTGGTTGAGTGTCGACCTAAGAACCAGGAGGTCACAGTTCGATTAAATGAGTTAATTCCCACCAACTCTTTTAAATTAGGTGCCAAATAATGTTGGTCAGGTCACTTGGTAATCAATGCATCCAGCATTTTAAATGCTCAGAAAGAACTGTTCAGGTCATTTATTTTTTGCTCGAGACAAATTTTAAGTTTTACCTTTTAGAAAGAAAAGTATTTAAGTCTAGGGCCGCGGGACTGAGAAGCTTTGTTAATTCAACCTGTGAGTAAAACAGGTTCCTTTGGGCTGAGGCTGTTTCTCCTCTCCCTGGAGGAGGACCTTCTTGAAAACAAGACTCCCACCGCTGTCATTCACCAGGAGGACTGGTGTCAGTTGTGTTGGGATGTTGCCTGAGACCAAGTCCATTCATGGGCACCTAGGTTTTTTGCGGGGCGGGAGGTTGTTTGTTTTTGTTTTTCTTGCGGGGCTGAAGGGGGAATTTTGAGATAGCTGCTGGAGACAAAGCTGAGATTTGCTAGGGCAGCTGCAAAGGGACAGAGACTAGAAGGTAGCAGTGGTGTCATGAGACGGTCTGGACTCTGAGCTTTACTCAAACTCAAAAACGTTTTGGGGCCAGCTGCCCCAGTGCAAATCCAGAAGGATCAGGAAGGTGTGTGTGCTCTTCTCAAAGATATTCAGAAATGAAAATGATTTTATACCTGTGCTGTTCTCATGAAACGTGCTAAATTAGACCCATCTGCTACAGTTGGAGCTCTGGTCTAGAGCCTCCCTGAGGGCCCTCCAGTTCTTTCATTATTTGGTAGTTCTTTGAAAACCCAAACCAAAAACTAAAAACTTTAAATCTCTGAAAGAAGGTCAAGTGGATGTGTGACCAGGCAGCATCTAGAAGGAAAGAGTGTTGCTCAGAGAAGACTGAAGAGGAAGCAAGGACTGGGCAGGCATCTGCTTCCTTTTCCTTGTAGGCTTTCTTGCCCTGCTCCCTAGGCCCCATAGTCTTCCTAACTTTTTGTTTGTGGCATCTAGTTTTTGATATTTTTTAAAAGCAGTGTTTAATATCCAACAAACTTATTAAAGAAACAAAAAAAAGAAGCAACTTTAGGGAACAGCATGAGAGGATTCGCCTCATGGGAATATGCCTAAATCTTTCCCCCCTCAGACCTAAACTTCGTTTTCAGGATGCTGTGAAAAATAGAACAAACATCACACCAAGCTTTGCAGTGAAATCCTGCCTTTGTTCTCTTTAGATGAACTGACCAGATGTGCTTTTAACTCTTGGTTACTTCAAATGATTACATTAGCAATTATATGTTGTAGTAACAGCTCGCTCAGGATAAAGGGTTAAAGTACTGCCTTGGTGTCAGATGACATGGAGCTGAATTTAGACTCCACTACAAGCTGTGTGACTTGGCGCAAGGAATTAAATTCTCTGAACTTCAGTTGATATAGCAGATTCATGATTGCAAGCTCACAAATGAATTTTAACTATCTTAAGCAAAATATTTGTTAGAAGTATGTCAAAAATCACCTAATGGATGGGAGTCTAAAGTTTAGAGAACAACTAGGGACCAACAGCATTCAAGGAAAGTCAGGGAGCAGGGCAGACTGGTCTATCTTGCCACTTTCCCCACAGTGAATGTGACCATCCCCTATTGTCCCTAATTCTTGGGTCACTTGCCTAAGATTCAGAGGAGCGTTTCCAACTGGCCAGGCCTAAACCATATGCCAGCTTCCTGCGGGTCCCCTTGCAGTTCCAAAATTGGAAACCATCAAAACCATGTACATTCAGGGGGGTACTGCGAAAAAGAGACTAGGACAAGATTAGGAAAGAGAGATCTACTGCTGGACAGCCAAAAGCAGTAAATGTCGACTCAGATGTGTCCTAGTCTGTAGAAATTGGCAGGTTGAGTTATATGGCCAATGATAAAAATTATTGATCCTAGATTATGCTTCTTTCTGAACATTTCTAAACTAACAAAACAGAATTTTCAGGGTTTTTTCCACCGCCCATTATGGTTTATAAGTCAATCACGATGGTTTGACTTATAGAGTAGTCCTGATGGAATTTGTCCTTCAGCCTTAAGCAAACAACCCTTTTTTTTTCTTCCTTAGATTGTAGAGAAGTCGGAAAGGGGAAAAACAAATAGCTGCATCTGAGAGTAGTTGTGCTGGCCATTGTGCAACAGTTTAAGTGGAAGATTAGCTGGAACTGAAATGGTCTGTGGTAATAGTTAATGAGTTAGAACAGGAGTCCTGAGCTCCTGTCTACTTTGCCAATCATGGTCTACTAATGCACCCCAGCCTCTACTTGTCTGCTGGTAAAGAAACAAATAATTCTGCCTGGATTCCTAGGCATGTCTGGGAGTTTATGCCCTGGGGGAGAGGGCTCCAGGTACCAATTGCCATTTTAACATTGTCACTTGAATGTATAGCCAGGTATCTTGGAGATGGGGGATTGTTTAATTACAGATAACAGTACCTACAACATTCCTTATTATCTAGTAGTGTACTTTTGACTTTTTGCAACCATGTTTCATACATCAAGGCACAATGATTTTTCCCTTCCTGTTTTTTTTTGGACTTAGCCAAATTTTTTCAGTAGGCGCTAGTATTGATAGCTTTGTAGTCCTTTGGTCTCTGATCTGATATTTGAAGCTTTTTAGTATGAAATTCCTTTTTTATGTGTTATGGTCACACTAAGTGGGAGCATGAACTCTTTAACACCTAATGGAATTGACAGACGCTTCCGTAGTGCCTTTAATCTGAAAATTAAACAACTAAATAAGCAGAGAAAGTTTATCAGGAAAAGGAGAATGTTAGGAGGGTGAAATGAATTAGAAAGTTTCCCCTAGATAAATATTCTTCAAAACAAACTATAACAGTTTTGATTATGTGTATTTGAAATTTTCATAAATGCCAACCAATTTACCTTGTGCAATTCTATTGGATGCAATCAGTATTACATAATAATTTACCTGTCAATTTTGGCTTCAGGCAGAAATACCAGACAAACTCAAGTAAACATAAAAATCTACTTTCTTCATTTTAATGTTGAAACAAAAGTATTACATCTACTTTCTGAAACTTGATTTTCCTCTAATAAATAATCCATTTCTTCTTGGGTGTTGTATGTAAAACAAAAGAATGTCTATCCATCTGACATTCAGCAGTTTGACCAGGTGTGTTGTTACTTTGTTTTGCTTCCTTGGCCTGCCTGGTCATGGATGATCACCCTGGCCACATTCCTCAAAGATTATTCCAATCTCAGAATAGTTAAGTATTTTCTTCCCTTAATTGACCTTTTTCCTCTACACTTGGCCTGAGAAGAAACTGCCAGTTAACAAATTTCATGCTTTAGGAAGTGATTCTGATCAGAAGGGATTAGTACAGAGTACTTCCCTATATTTATTTAAAGCGGAGTACTATTTCCTCCATTTTTTAGACTAAAATGCTACTATCATTTCCAACAGAAATTACAGTTCTTTTCTCTACTGTCTAACCCATCTGGGTTTATCTCTCAGCCAGATGTTCTTCATTCCGCTCAGTGTAGTCTTTCTGTTCATGGCCCTGTTAGAGGGAACAAAAAAAGGAATGAGACAAGAGTTGAGATCTGGATGGATTTCAGTTTTCTTCTCTCACTCCTTCCTGTACTCTACTTTTAAATTCTGTTGAAAAGCTCTGTAGGGAGACATTGTATTTTATCTTCCATAAAACTATATCATGAAACTAGAACAGCATAGAAGAGAGTGATTAAGAGTGTGAATTTTCAAGTCAGACCTTGGTTTGAATCCTTGCTCTAATGGTTACTAGCTATATGATCTTGGGCAAATAACTTATGATCTCTGAGCCCCTCAATTTCTTCAGTGTAAGCTGAGGATAAAAAAAATAGTACCTGCTTCATAGGATTGTTGTGAAGATTAAATGAAATAATGTAAAGTGCTTATTAGCTCAGTGTCTAGCATACAATAGACATCTAGTCATGTTAACTGTTATTAACTTATTTCATATATCCAGCTATGGATGAGTTTCTCGTTGAGCAAGTGATCTTATGGCAAGAGAGAAATAGATGTTCTTCAATTATATTCTGACTAGAGACCCGGTGCACGAAATTTGTGCACTGGGGGGGGGGTGTCCCTCAGCCCAGCCTGTGCCCTCTTGCATCCGGGGAGCCTTAGCTCCTTACCGCCTGCCTGCTCGCTGCTCCTTACTGCTCAGCTTGCTGCTCTGCGAGTCTGGCTTCTGGCTGAGTGGCATTCCCTCTGTGGGAGCGCACTGACCACCAGGGGGCAGCTCCTGCATTGAGCATCTGCCCCCTGGTGGTCAGTGCATGTCATAGCGACCGGTTGTTCTGCCGTTCAGTCAATTTGCATATTAGGCTTTTATTATATAGGATAAAGATGAGAAAGTATGACCCTGTGTCATTGTCTTATCAAGCAGCTAATTACTCTCCATCTTTAAATTAAGAGAGAGTAGTGGTATTCATTTTATCTTGTGTTTTCCTTAATATAGGGATTTTAAGTCCTTTTGGGTTTTTATCTAACTTAGACATCTGTAATCACATATGGATGGCTTCATATAATTTACAGGAGAATTCCTGTTTCTGGGCCAGACTCACTCTAGAGAACTGGTCAATTAAAAAAAATGTATAAAAGTTTCCACCTGCCTTTCTAAATTTTTAATTAGAGGCCAACTCAATGTTGATTGAATCTTCAGGCAACTGTTTCAGAGAGACTTATATTTACAAAAATTAATCTCTTGCTATTCTAGCAAGATATTCTAAGCTTTTACCTTACACTGAAGTACATGTGATTGAATTTTTCCTTCATATGCAAATAAAGCATTTACTTTTCTAGTTGAATTTGATCCACCTAAACTCTGGTGGTGGCAAATTTTATTTTTTTTACTTCCATGACACTGTGCTGCCATCACATCTTTGATAGCATTTATAAAGCTTTAACTATTTTTCAGTGATGATAAGAGATTTTTGTAATCAGCCACATTTTCATTCCTTGTGATCAACAATGTATGCCACTTTTGTGATAACTGGGGAGTCGTAATCTGGGGCTACAAAATAAAGAGCATTGATTGTACCATCTAGAGCAGTGGTTCTCAACCTTCCTAATGCCGCGACCCTTTAATACAGTTCCTCATGTTGTGGTGACCCCCAATTTCATTGTTACAAATTGAACATAATTAAAGCATAGTGATTAATCACAAAAACAATATGTAATTATATATGTGTTTTCCGATGATCTTAGGCGACCCCTGTGAAAGGGTCGTGCGACCCCCAAAGGGGTCGCGACCCACAGGTTGAGAACCGCTGATCGAGAGTGTGTCTGCCATGACTCTGGAAGCCTGTACTGCAGCTAGATCTACTGTGTATTTTGTTGTATCAGAAAAGCCTTTTATTGAGATGTGTGTAAATAGAAAGTCATCTTTCCCTTATACTATGTAGGAGTTTAACTTCTGGTCTTTCTATTATAATCAGGAATTTTCAAAGTAGTGTTGAGTTAAGTGAGGGTGCTTATCCCCCCACTCAACCCTCCCCCTTATGAAAGCACTACATACATTTTAGAGAATACACTTAAAAATGTTTTAAAGCATAAGCAACAGATTTATCTAAGAACAATATTACAGAACTCCAAAAACCAGGAAGTTAGTTCTTAAACTGTGTTTGCCAAAGGGAAACTACCTTTGTCTCACAAAATGAGTGACTGAAGTATGCTTGGTTGTTTTAAGCTCACAACAAATCTACTTCTTTTGTAGATGTAGAGCCTACTTTGTTTACAGGAAACCGAAGTGCCCGCAGCTATAACTTTGCCTGGTGACTATTTAGTCTTTATTTTTAAAATATTTTCATTTAGTAAAGCAGACAGTTGCTGTGTTGGCAGAGTATGAATTTCATTTCCTGTCTGTGGTGTACCCCACTCATCCTGTCACTCAGACATTTTGTTTTAGGTTGTTCCCGTAATATGAGTGAAACAGTGACCCATAGCATGGTAACATGTGCATACCAAGAATGTAACAAGAGACAAGACTTGTGCAATAGACCACAAGAGCACAGTGCTTTATTTAAAGATGAAAACAAAGCAAAATAAAGGCAGCCCCTCCCACCCAGCATGCAAATTTTAAAGGCAGCCCCTCCCACCCAGCGTGCAAACATAAGTGGACTCATGTTTGTTTTTTAGAAGACATGTTCCAGTCTATTTGGCAAGTTATCTCAAAGGTTTATCAGCTTCATGCCACTTGATTAAAGGATGAAATCCAGTCAACAACTAAAATTTTATAGGGTGATTTAATTTCATTTTATAGTTTATTAATCTGCCATATATATTTAGTTCTATACCAATTATTATTTTAAATTTATCTTTATTGTTGAAAGTATTACAGATGTCCCCCTTTTTTACCCCATTGACTCCCTCTACCCCACTCCCACCCAGGCCTTCATCACACTGTAGTCTGTGTACATGGGTTATGCATATACTAGTATGAATATAAGTTGTTTGGTTAATCTCTTCCTACCCTCCCCGCCCCCCTTCCCCCTGAAGTACACCAATCTGTTGCATGCTTCAGTGTCTTTGGATCTATTTTGTTTGTCAGTTTATTTTGTTCATTAGATGCACATATAAGTGAGATCATGTGATACTTGTCTTTAAGTGACTCGTTTCACTTAGCATAATACTCTCCAGGTCTCTCCATGCTGTCTTAGAGGGTAAGAGATCCTTCTTTCTTTCAGCTGCATAGTATTCCCATTGTGTAAATGTGCCACAGGTTTTTTATCCATTCATCTATTGATAAGCATTTGAGCTGTTTCCCCATCTTAGCTACTATAAATAACGCTGCTGTGAGCATAGGGATGTATATATTCTTTCTGATTGGTGTTTCAGGCTTCTTAGAATATATTCCTAGAAGTGAGCTCACTGGGTCAAATGGCACTTCCATTTTTAATTTTTTGAGGAAACTCCGCACTGTTTTCAATAATGGCTGCACCAGTCTGCATTCCCACCAGCAATGTACTAGGGTTCCTTTTTCTCCACATCCTCATCCTGTTGATTTATTGATAGTAGCCATTCTGGCAGGTGTGAGGTGGTACCACATTATCGTTTTAATTTTTGCATCTCTCTGATAATTAGTGACACTGAGCATTTTTCATATGTCTCTTGGCCATTTGTATGTCCTGTTTGGGGAAGTGTCTATTCAGGTCCTCTGCCCGTTTTTTAATTGGGTTGTTTGTCTTCCTTTTGTTGAGTTGTATGAGTACTTTATATATTTTGGAAATTAACTCATCAGATGTATCATAGGCAAATATGTTCTCCCATATAGTGGGTTCCCTTGTCATTTTGATGCTGGTTTCTTTTGCTGTGCAGAAGCTTTTAATTTTGATGTAGTCCTGTTTGTTTATTTTTTACTTTGTTTCTCTTACTCTAGGCAATATATCAGTGCAAATTCTGCTACATGAGATGTCTGAGATTTTGCTGCCTATGGTTTCTTTTATGATTTTTATGATTTCACAACTTACATTTAAGTCTTTTATCCATGTTGAGTTTATTCTTATGTATGGTGTAAGTTGGTGGACTAGTTTCATTTTTTGCATGTACCTGTCCTATTTTCCCAACACCATTTTTTGAAGAGACTATCTTTACTCCATTGTATGTTCTTGCCTCCATTGTCAAATATTAATTGAGCATAATGGCTTGAATCAATTTCTGGTTTCTCTGTTCTGTTCCATTGATCTATATGCCTGTTCTTGTGCCTTTACCTGGCTGTTAATTAATAGTGGCTTTGTAATATAATTTGATACCCGCTATTGTGATCCTACCAACTTTGTTCTTCTTTCTCAAGATTGCTGAGGTCTTTTTTGGTTCCATGTGAATTTTTGGAGTATTTGTTCTAGATCTGTGAAATATACCATTGTGGGTTTTTTTAAAATATACTTTTATTGATTTCAGAGAGAAAGGGAGAGGGAGAAAGAGATAGAATCATCAATGATGAGAGAGAATCATTGATTGGCTACCTCCTGCATTGTCCCCTACTGGGGATCAAGCCCCCAACCCGGGCATTGATGTTTCTATCTCTCTCCCTCCCCCTACCTTCCTCTCTGAAATCAATTTTTAAAAAAAAATTTTTTTAATGGGTGTTGGATTTTGTTGAATGCTTTTTCTGCATCTATTGATATGATCATGTGATTTGTCTTACAATTTGTTTATGTGAGATTACAGAATTTCTATTTTTGTTTTAATTTACAATTCCTGCTGCAGTGATGTAACAGACATAACAGTGTGTGTGGGCGGGGGGGAACGTGGAATTAATGAATTCATCCATCAAATACTGAGCACCTAATTTGTGCTTGGCACTATTTCCAGTGTTGCAGACCAAAATAAAATCCTTGCTCTTCATGGAGCTTATATTCCGTTATAGGGAGATAACTGCAATCAAGTATACAAGTGAACAAATATAATTTTAGTCCATGATAAATATTCTGAAGGAAACAAAACAGAAACAGGATAGAGTATGATTGAGATGTGGGGGGAGAAGATGATGATACTGGAGCTATGACTTAGTGACAGGCCAGTAAAAATGTGTCTCAAGTAGAAAACAAAAAGCACAAAGGCCCTGAGAAGGAGGCTGAAATATAGAAGCAGCAGAAGGCAGTGCAGCTAGATCATAGTAAACAAAAGGGGAGATGGAACAAGATCAGAGAAGTAACTTACCGGATGTTACAGAGCCTTGAAGTCCAAGCTAAGACTTTTGCTTTTATTTTAAGTACAAAGGGAAGTCATTGGAGGGTGTTGAGCAAGGACATGATATTTTGTTATTTATACACACACACACACACACACACACACACACACACACACACACATCTATATATTTTAAATCACTCTGGTTGCTCTTTGGTAAGTGGATAGTAGCAGTGCAGAGGTGGTTGCAGACAGACCAGTTAAGAGGCTTTATGTTGATAAAATGTCTGGGATTAGTTTCAATTCAAGTACAAGGAGAAGGATAAAATAAACAAGGTTAGCCCTGGCTGGAGTTTAGTGGTTAGAGCATCAGCCCGCATCCTGAAGGGTCTTGGGTTTGATTCCTGGTCAAGAGCATGTTGCCTGGGTTGCAGGTCTGATTCTAAGCCCCCAGTTGGGGCTCATGTGGGAGGCAGCCAATGAATGTGTGTCTCTCACGTTGATGTTTCTCCTCCCCCAGCCCCCCTAAAAATCAATAGAAAAAATTTCCTCAGGTGAGAATTAACCAAGAAAAAAGAAACAAGCTTTGCCATGAATTAAAGCTGAAATGTACGAGAACATGGGGTTTTGGGTTTCTTTGTTTTTTTACAGTATTCTAAGTAAAAAATGATGGTGTCATGGACCATTCATTGTTAGAGTGTTAATGGAGTTAAGTGGACAGATTCAAGAATGATTTAAAAGTAAAATTCATAGGTTTTTCTGATGGATTACATATATATGGTTGTAGGAAAAAAGAAACCAGCAATAACTGTTATGTATTTGGCCCAGACAACTTGGGTGGGTGAGGCTAGGGATCAGTAAGGGCCTCAAGAGATTAGTTTTGGCAATGTAAGTTTGAGATGACAGTTACTTTTCCAAGTGGAAATGTTGAGTAGGCAGTATAATTTATAATATATTAACTAACCCTGAATAGCATACATACTTACCAGCAAACTTGGAACCCTCCATTTCTAAACTTTGCCATTCGTGATTTAAAAGTTTGATCCTTTTTGGATTCTGGGGGTAACATTGAAAGGCTTAGTCTGTTGATATGAAATAATTTAGGTGTATTTTCCGTTTCCTCTGGATATCCACTAGCAATTATATTTTGAATAGCCTCTATCCTAAAGAGTAATTCTTCACTTCTGTGGCGCTATCATTCACATGAAGGATGCAGTTAACATAGAGGGCAAATTCCATGGGTTAAAAACACTTCCTATGCACTACTTTTCAGTGGATGTGGGAATACAAGTTGGTGAAAGTAAAATTTTGAGTAACCCTTTAGTGTGGTGTGTATTTTCAACATAATTTGTTTTACAAACGCTGGATCTATTACTAGTAACTAAGTGTTGTAACATTTACATCTGATTAGAACACTATTGAAACACCATTATTGATAACCATCGGTCTAATAATAGTAACTAATCTTTACTAAAGGCACCACTCTTAAGAAGCTGTAGTCTTATTGACTCCTCACAACAACCTCATTTTACTAGTATTTTCTCAGTTTTATGGATAATGGAATTTAGACCCCAAAAATTCACTCAGGTAAGAAGTAGCAGAGCCAGGATTCAAATCCAGGCAGTCTGGTTCCAGAACCTTTACCCTTTTTATGTTTCCAGAGTCTTCACTCTTAACTGCTACGATGTAATGTATATGGAATATATTAAGTCTGTTTCATAAAAATTGTCTAGACAGGACTATGTGAGTAACCATGGTCTCTTTTGATTTTATTTTTACTTCACACCATGAAGTTGGGACTTTGGAATAGGGAAGAGAAAATAATTCCAAAGTGGGACTCCATCTTAGTCTATGATTTTTTTTTCTTTTTGGTAGCATCAGCGAGAGCTTTCTAACTGTCAAAGGTGCTGCCCTTTTTCTACCACGGGGAAATGGCTCATCCACTCCAAGAATCAGCCACAGACGCAACAAGCATGCAGGTAAAGCTCAACATAATCCGTTCCTTTCTTGGTTTCTTTGATTCTTTCGTTCTGAAAGGTTGGCTTCCTCATCCCCATTTCTCCAACAGTTCTGCAGTAGTGAAAGAGAGCATTGCACTGTGCTATAATCACTTTTCTTTACCTCTCAGACCATTTTCCTGACACTTAGCAGAATGCCTTATACATTTCATAGATGTTCAATAAATATTTGTTGGAAAAATAATGAGGTACAAAAATACTCTAATAAAGTCTATGTGACTTCTCAATTAAGGTTTTGATAATTAAAAGATGTTCAGATGTTACCTTGAATCCTATGCAAAATCATTTCAACTAACCAAAGATCACATTTCTTTTTCCTGTCTACTCTCTATTGGTGTTATATGGAAAATGATATGGTCGATTCATAGATAAACAGATAGATGATAGATAGAATAGAATAGAATAGAATAGAATAGAATAGAATAGAATAGAATAGAATAGAATATATACTGAGATAAATAAGCTCAGTGTCACTGTTGTGATAGCAAGTTACTAAATCACATTGAAAAACACCAGTTCTTAAGTACTAGAGTGTACTTCTTGATTGTGTTTGCACTAAAAAGACTGGGAATTTAACTCAGAGGACTTTTATAGAAACAAGAAGTCATCAAATAAAGTTTACCTAGAAATGAATATAAGAATCTGATTTTGAATAACCTGCTAATATTCTGCTTCCTATTCCAATTTGAGATTTTTTCCTACACACATCCAAGCAATTCTAGGACACCAGAGGGATGTTTTACAAATCAACTGAATTCTGACACTGTCAGACAGCATCAGATCCCAGCCCAGTTGTCCAAAACTTCTTGCTCCCCATTTCAGATGTCAATCATAAGTCCAGGTTGTCTCTGGATTGGAGTTTCCAATGATCTCTTCTTGCATTCAGTTTTTTTGCCAGAGCAGCTCACATAACTCAGAGAAACTTATTATAAAAGGATATAACTCAGGAATAGCCAGACGTAAGAGGTGCATAGGACAAGGTACCTGGGAATGGGTACAGCGTTTCTAAGCCCTCTTTAATGTGCCATTCACCCCAAACCTCCATGTGTTCACCAGCATGGAAGCTCTCTGAACCCACTCCTTTGGGCTTTTGTGGAGGCTTTGTTACATAGGCATAATTGATTTAAATTATTGTCCAATGGTGATCTAGTCAACCTCCATCCCCTCCCCTCTCAAGCTTTTTCTCCCTTCCCAGTCCCCTGGCAACCATCCTTAAGTACTTTCCAAAAGTTGTGTCATTAACATAACAAAAGACACCATGCTTGCTCTCCTCAACTTCAGAAATTCCAAGGGTTTTTGGAGCTCTGTGCCAGGAACAGGATGAAGACCAAATATATATTTTTTATAAATCACCGTATCACACCTGCTAATAGTAGTTATATGCATTTATATTTCCATATGTTGAATTTCTCTAAAGTCAGGTGCAATTGTTCTGATAAAGGTAAGGAAGAAGGGAAAATGGTCTTTAGGTATAGGATGTCTCTAGGTTTGGGAAGATAGTCAGCGTATGCCTCTCTGACAGCAAGCCTTGTTTGTGTCATTGGGTGGGGAGGGGAGGAATGAAAGTCAACCTGAGGACAGCAATTGAAAAATCCTGATCAATGCTATTCAAAGAGTGATCACTTATTGTTATAAATGTGCCACTTGGATGTGTTACCTCAAGGAGTGAAATATATTGGAATTACCAGAAAGAGAACAAAGAAAACTGTAAACCTTGAGTGTGTAGGTCAGAGGTGAAAGCCAGAAATACTGGGTCCCATGAGCTAGTAGTTGAGTTTAGCTCCAGTCCAGATAATCTCAGCTATTTTAGTGACTGTCCTACTTCTTATTTGAACCTTCATCTAGTTATAAATGTAGCAGCTCAGAATTATAATTTATCTCATTGGACAGTATTATTCTCCTACCACAATTCTCCAGCATGGAAAATTTTTAAAAGAGTAAGGGAAAAAAACTCTTTTGAAAAATTAGCTTTGAATTACCAGAGGGGGTCGGGGGGACACTTCCCCCCAAAACTTAAATGCACAGAGGAAGTAGACCCAGCTAAGCTTTGTATTTCTGTTTGGTGTAGATATTTATCACTGACAGTAAAGAGAAGACAAAATATTGGTTTAAATCCAGCTTGTTTGACTAAAATGTTAGGCAGATTGCTCTGTGGCATGTAATAGTAAGTGGGGTTGCCGGCTTTCAAAGTTCCTGGCCCTGGTTGGCCTTTTTCCTTTCGTCAACTTCCACACTCAACTGCGACCCAGGTTTCTACTTGACCTTGTTCACTTAGCTTTCCCCATACTAAAAAGAAAAGCAGATTGAACACAAACTAAATGGGCTTGATTTGTAATCCAGACCAGAACAGATGAGGCAGTGTGGGTGTAAACACAGCTTACAAAACAAGACCTTCACATAAGCTGGAGCTCCCTTGGCTGACCTCACAGTGACTGAAAGATGATGGCAGAATTGAGAGCAGATCAAGGGCTTATTATGTCTAATTGTACTTTCTTATGCATGTTTCTTACACTAGTTAGAATTTCTTATCTGGGCTTCATTTAAAATAGTCAAACACTTTCTTGTCACTTTAGACTTAAGGAAGAGGTGGACCTGGATGGGCAGGAATGAAGGTGTTTCTTCTCTGATTGTATTCATTTATGATAGTACATTATCTGATTATCTCCTAAGATCTAAAGCCTCAGATTTCCTAGTATAGAATAGAGAATATGAGGAAATCTATAATAGTTTAATACAAAGAAATTTCAACTTTGTTTTATAGAATATATAAGAACAAGTGAGGATTCAAGTAATGGTTGGCCATTTTAAAACGTTTAATATGTTCAGTGGATATATATCCCTTGGGATCTGCTGTATTTAATAAGTACTTTTATTTTAATGTCAGCCACTAATGTGGAAATAATTTTAAACTGTTGACGTTATTCTAGGGGGAAATCTGAACATCTTCTTAGGTTAAGTGCAACTGAAGATTATAGTTAAAGAAATAAGAATGGCAAGATTCCTTCATTGGTACCTTCTTGTGGGCCTAAAAGCACAGCCAGTACTGCCTTTGCCCAACAGATTTCACACCCCCACTCTCATCAACATCCACCAAAGTACAAAATGGAGATGGGTTTCAAGTATCCCTTCCATAGGACAAACACAAACAAGTGTTACTGTAGTATAGACTAAAAGTGGACATAATTGTAGTCCTTCAGTGAACCAAAACTTTCACACGTCATTAGAATAGAAGGAATCCTCTATGTCAGTGGTTCTCAACCTTCCTAATGCTGCGACCCTTTAATACAGTTCCTCATGTTGTGGTGACCCCTAATTTCATTGTTACAAATTGAACATAATTAAAGCATAGTGATTAATCACAAAAACAATATGTAATTATATATGTGTTTTCCGATGGTCTTAGGTAACCCCTGTGAAATGGTCGTTCGACCCCCAAAGGGGTCGCGACCCACAGGTTGAGAACCACTGCTCTATGTTGACATTGCAATGGAGAATAATTATTTTTTTTGTTTTGTAAATTTCACCAGGTGATCTCCAACAGCATCTCCAAGCAATGTTCATATTACTCCGCCCAGAAGACAACATCAGGCTGGTAAGTTAGTGTAGCCTGTAACTCTCTTCCTCAAAAGACTGTCCAATACATCGAACTTTATGCAGTCATTTTTATGTCCCAGCACAATACTGGGAATTCCATGGAAAGAAAAGAATGGCATGTCCCTATTATCAAAGAGCTTAGAATATAATTGAGGATATGACTAAAGTGAAATGATGTAAAATAATTTGATGATTCAAGACTGTTGATGAATACCAGTTTGTAGGTTATTGACCATAACAACAATTGAAGTTCTGAAAAGAGGAAACTTGGAGACTTGACCGCATTGAAGAAGGTTTTATGTAGATAGTAGAGCTTGAGCTGAGTCTTGACTTACATTGCAAGAAGAAAGGAGACCTTCATTCTAGATGAGGACAGGACTGAAGCAAAAGCACACTAGAAAGAGACAAGATGAGAGTGAAATGGCCAAGGTTTTATGCTGGTCTCAGAGTTGGGAGACCTGGGCTTTAGTTTTTACTACTCATCTGATGTTGGACAAGTTGCTTAGCCTGTCTGTGCCTGCTTTCCATCTTCTCTCACAGTGTAGAGAATCAAATGGATGTGAAAGCATACTGAGTATAAAATGCTACCTAAATATGGGACTATTGTTACTATAGGGAAGATAAGATACCAGAAGCAAGGCAGGCAGATAAGGACTTCATGGTCCAAACTAAAGGTCTCAAACTCCTACCAGCCGTGGGCAAACTACGGCCCGCGGGGGGAATCCGGCCCGTTTGAAATGAATAAAACTAAAAAAAAAAAAAAGACCGTACCCTTTTATGTAATGATGTTTACTTTGAATTTATATTAGTTCACACCAACACTCCATCCATGCTTTTGTTCCAGCCCTCCGGTCCAGTTTAAGAACCCATTGTGGCCCTCGAGTCAAAAAATTTGCCCACCCCTGTACCTAGTCCATAGGCCAGAGATATGTTTTGTTTGGACTGATACCTTAAAGTTGGGTGATTTCACATAAAAATCCAGACTTGAGTCTTGTCTTCAAAATTCTGGCAACACTGAAACCTTGTTCTCATATGCCAAACTTGACTAGATGTGGTGGACGGGAGAGCATTGATGTGGCCTGGGTTCTTAATCTACCGTAATCTCCACATATAATATTGTCTCCTGGACAGTAAAGCCATGTGTCACCCTTTGTGATCAGTCCTTCACTGTTTTCTTATAGTAAAACATCTCATAGATGTAGGAAAGCAAAAATGGGATGAGTATGTTTCTTTGTGGAAAGTGAAAAGTTTTTCTACCCACTTAATATTCACATGGCCTACTTCACTCATTTATATCCCCTACCTGAACCTCTAAATTAACATCTGGATGTGGTACCTCTACCTCTGCAGTAAGCAGTAGTAAAGCATTACAGGTTTCTGAGTCAAGGAATTACTGGGAGAGCTACAGTATTTAAGAAAAATTCCTCAGAAGCGAATACAGAATAAAAGGGAGGAGGTGGACATCTTAAATTAGGGAGGCCTGCTAGGTAGTTATTGCAATAATCCAGGTGTGTGATGATGAACTCTTCCAAGTTAGGTGGGAATGTCAAGTTCAAGTACTTGATCTCTGCTTCTCTCTGGGAAGAGAAATAATGAGTAGAATACAAGAATGACTAGAAAGTTGATGATCAAGCCTCTGAACTCTATGGTAATTACTGATTCTTTATTCACATAATTATTATTTATTTAAATTATGTCTTTTTTTTCCCTCTCAATTGCTGCCTCTATCACCTTGGCATGGTCACTAATTTTTGTTGAAAAATTAACTTTGAAATTTAAAGGAATTGAAATAAGAAATCCTTTCATAATTATTTTATATTCTAATCCTAAAGTAGCATTTATACACTTTTCTATATTACAAGTTTTTTCTATATTTCTTGACATACTTCTATCTTAAATAAATGAACAGAGTGGAATACAGTTCTTACAGCATTACTATTCCAAAATAGTGATACTCCAACTATAGAGTACAGCAGGATCATCTGCAGAGCCTCGTGAAACTGCCACTTATTGGACTCTACCTGCTGAGTAACCCATAATAATGGTTATTTGCATATATCATGTGTCCAATACATATTTCTTGATAGTTTCCAAAAATTGTGTGGTTTGGTAGAGCTAAATCTGACATCTGCTGCTCACTCTTTTTTCTCATTGATAACCTATGGGGTTTGATTGCACCTCTACTAGTAAATGTCAAAATAATTTTAACCACAAGAGGCATGGGAGGACATTAAGGGAGCAATTAGGAAGGTAGAATTGGCAATTAAATTTTTTATTTCCCTGCTAAAATATGCTGCTTCAGTTGCTTTGCATATTAAAAAATGTAAATTCAGAAAATGTAACTGATGCCTCTGAATTAATTCAGAGTTCAAATGACAAGCCTTTTTACAGTTGTTTGAATTGTTACAAACACATAGTCATTATGTTTCAGATTATTGTGTGAGTCATCTTCAAGAAAATGAGTGAATACATTGTGTGCTTTGGACAAATTAGCACTTTTCTAACTGAAAGGAGCGTTTGTAGACTCAAAGCAAAGCCTTTTGTTTTGAGTTAAATTTGGAATGCTAAAACTCTCATTCTGGGACTTGGGCATAAGGTTAAAAGTTTGATAGTCAACTGAAAGCCCTGCCTTTAATTTTTTAATAACTCAACAACAAATAGAGTTACCAAATCCCACATTTTGCTTCAGCATTAAAATTAGGACTAAATTTTTTCTCCAAAGAACCCTGCTTTCAAAATAGTTCCAAGCATTAACTTTAGTACGTAGGAAAACCATAGCTGATACAATGAAGACAGTGGTTTTATAGTACTGTTGCACATTATCAAAGACCCATTTATTTATTAAAAAATAGACTGGGAATTTAAGGACTTTTCTAACATTTGAAGTAATATCAACTAATGTTTTTAACTAGAGCTGAAGTGTGCTAATAAGATATGAGGAGATGTTTTTGAGTACTTTGCAGGAGAGTTTAAGAAAAGGAGTTTTTTGTTTGTTTGTTTTAACAATTTTTTTTTTTCAAAAAGAAAATGGGTTTCTTTTTTCTAAGTATAAATATATTGGGTTTTGTTTCTCTTAATCAGACAATACAGAAAGGCCTAAAGAACAAAGTAAAAATCACTTTGTGTCCTATACTCTGAAAAAAAACATTCTTAGCTATTTCGATAAGTACCTTTCTAGTCGTGTGTGTGTGTGTGTGTGTGTGTGTGTGTGTGTGTGTGTGAGAGAGAGAGAGAGAGAGAGAGAGAGAGAGAGAGAGAGAGAGAGAGAGAGAGAATGATTCTGAGAATTGTTCTTACTAAGGTGGACAGTGATTAAAATAGCCAAATCTGAGCATCCAAAAACCTTCTAGTCTGTCTAAAGCATTATCTCTGTAATTCTAAGAAGCAAAAGTATAAAGTAATTTAAGATAATAAGGGCTTATGTCTGGGGGTAGTGGGAGGGGGATGCACATGTGGGTGCATGTGTGTGTGTTTATAAAGGTGACAGTGGATAACTGAGAACTTATTAATGGATGAATGAGATTGGGGGATGTATGAAATAGAAGGCTAAGTAGTTCTAAGCAAAAGTATGCCAGAGAAAGTTGTTTTTTTTACAAAAATAGATAAAAATACGAGTGCTGTTTATAATCTTCTTTCTTCACACTTGATTGTGGATATTTTTCCATGTCAGTAAATAAAACTTTTTTAATAGCTACACAGAATATGTCAGATTTTTTCTTCTTCAAGAATTTCATAAAGATAGATTTTAAAAAATAATATCCAAAGACTCCCTCAAGCTCTATTACTTTTGAATTCTATGTTCTTTAGTTTACTAGTGTCACATAAAGTCTCCTTTAATTTTCGATATTGACTTTGCTTTGTTCTTTTGGCAAGAATTTAATATTTACATACTTTTGAAAGCTTTCTCTAATAAATTGGGTGAGCTGCCTGTCTAGACGTTGGGACTTTATAGCGTGGCTTCCCTGCAGGTAAACATTGCATGCAGGGACATGATGTAGACTCTTGGTTGGAAAAAAAAAATTAAAGGCAAAGGTACAGTGTAAGCTTAGGGAGGAGTATTTCCTGATATTGGATGATGCTGAGGAGAGAAGTTATTGGGTCAGATGGTATTTATGAGCTGCTTGTCATCAGATACATTTAAATTTAGTTACTGAGGGAAGTTTTAACATCACTCTTTATAGATAAATTTTGAAAACAGGTTGGGTTCTTGCCTCAGAAATCAAGCAAAAGCAGTTTACTTCTCAGACCTACCTCAGTCCTAGGATTGCTGGATCCAGTTCACCTGAAACTTGTAATAGGATTTCAAATGTAGTCAATAAATGGACTTTCTTGGAATAATTTTCTCAATTGCTATTGCTGCCAAGTTTAAAAATCTAAAATATGTTTTGTGTGGACAGTTAAAATAAACTGCAGTATTATCCTTTTCATTGAGAACTTTCATTAATCAGATGCATCTGAATCATTGTCTTATTCCAGTCATTTATTCCATGTAAGTTCTGGAGACTAGAAATGTTGGAGTTGCTGCCAATTCTAATATTAGGTTATTATGTACAAACTACCACTTTAAGTTAAATTTCTCTGATTGGCTTAGTAAATTAAATTAGATGATTGTGTTTTGTTAATCTTCTCCCCCCCCCCCCCCAAAAAGAAATATGAAATGAACCTCAAAACAGGGTGGATATTTGATTTTTCTTAATACTCTGGCTCTTAAAATTTTAATTCCTTAACCTAGAATTTTGAAGCTTAAGAAGAATTTTGGAGCCTGAGGTTAATCCCCTGACATTAAAGAATTTTTTCTGTAAAAAATTTCATTTCATTCTTCTAATTAGGATGTAGTTGAAGTAATGTCATGGCTCCTGACCCCCGGATTAAATAAGCTGCACTTCCCATTAGTAAGAATTTCGCAATTCCTGTGGATACTATCTAGAGGTCCATCATCAAATCCCAGGACCTCTAAGTGCTGTTCTTCCGTCTAAGAAGCTTAAAATTCAGTGAATCTGAGATATACCACTTATTGAGGCCTAAGTCAGAATGAGATGACTGGGGCCTTTCCCATTAGGTTTGGGATAATCTGTTGACATGAGGGCCAAACATTTGAAATGCTTTGTATATTATTGATAAATAGGGAGGAAGGAAGGGAAGGAAAAACAAATATACCCAGCAAGTGTTGCTCAGTGGTTAGGATGTTGGCCGCACACCAAAGTGTCTCAGGTTCAATTCCCCATCAAGGGCACATACCTGGGTTGCAGGTTGGATCCCCAGCAACCAATCAGTGTTTCACACATAAATGTTTCTCTCTCTCTCTCTCTCTCTCTCTCTCTCTCTCTCTCTCTCTCTCTCTCTCTCTCTCCCCCCCCCTCCCTTCCCTCCCTCCCACTCTCTCTAAAATGCAATGGAAAAAATATCCTTGGGTCAGGGTTTTAAAAAAATAAAAGGAGACAACTAGTGTTTGCACTGAATATTACAAAGAAACTTGCCCACATGCTAACTTGGCCCGATAACATGCATGATAGTTAATAATTATGGAGGTTATTTTCTTTCCTTTTATCAGCTTCAACTTAGCTAATCAGTTACCACTAGTTGGTGTAGAAGCTGTTGGTAAATTATCAGAACCGCAGTTCAGTTGTTCCCATGCCATTTGTATTTGAGCCTTGCCAGAAATTCTCAGAGCCTTGACAGAGGATAAAAGCGCCTCTAACATATTCAGCAAAGTGAACATTTGGCTCAGCTTGCCAGGGCAAGCCCAAGTTTAGATATATAATACTATCTGAGATCTTGTTTATAAGAAACTCTAGTTTACCTGCACTGAATTTCTGATTAGTTTAATATTTTGTGAAGCATCTCTAGAACCAGAGAGTCAATGATGCCTCCAGACCTCACGTTGCATGTACTCCTATCCATAGCTCTATGTGTATACTGCTCACATGGTCCCAGCACACGATGGCTAGACCTTCATCAACTTAAATATTATTCCTCTTAGCTTCTCACAAGTGAATTTGGGTTGAACTGCTCTATTCGTAGAACATAAAGCCAGCAGTGCAGCTCTCTACCTTGTGTACTTGGAATCAGAATGGTGAACACTACTTCTTGTATCACTTCCTAGTAGAACAAGCTTTAATGTAGCCACTTCTGCTGTTTGTGCTTCCCTGGCTTTTCGTGGGAGTGTCAGAATAGAGACAAAAAGATATCTATGAATCTCACCTCTGCCTTGGTAAATGGGTCATTTGAGCTATGTAACTATGTCTCTTTTTCCCGTTGCCTGGCCAGTGATGGAGTTAGAGGAAGGAGACTCCAAGAAGAACAGCACTGAAAGAATTCCAAAAAGAAATTTCTGACAATTGTCTTGAGCCAATTAATGGTTTTGGAACTCTCTCTTCTGAGATAAGGAATGTGGGTGGGGTTGTTTTATACAGAAGAAATTGCCTCTAGTACACATTTCCATGGCTTTTTGTCAATAGAGGAAAAAGAACGGACTAAACTGTACACTTCATGAGGGTAGGGACTATATTTCTCTTCCTTCTCCACCCTTGAATCCTCAGCATTTCTGCTCTGATTGTATACACAATAGATATATAGTAAATATTTGAATGAATGTTGAGTGGAAGTGATTTTACTTTATTTTTAAGGTTTGTAAAGTATCTTTTTGAGCTTCTTATTAATAAGATTCTCAAATGTATAAAGCACAAAATATATTATCATGAACCCATTACACAGCTTTTATAACCAGAAACATTTTGCCAGATTTCTTTCATCTAGTTCCCTCCTTTTTTTCTTTTTTTGTTGGAGCATTTTTTAAACCACTTTATTGAAGTATAATTGACGTACAAAAAGTTGTACATATTTAATGTATACAACTTGGTAAGTTTGGAAATAAGTAAAGACCATGAAACCATCGCCACAATCTATGCCATGAACGTATCCCTAACCTGCAAAAGTTTATTTTTTAGAGCAGTTTTAGGTTCACAGGAGATTTGAGCAGGAGGTACAGCAGGTCCTCAACTAATGTCATTTCATTCAACCTTGTTTTCGGTTACAATATTGATGAGATGCCACAGGAACATAGCTTGCTTCTATCAATTAGCCCCTGGTAAAATTGGTTTTGTTATATGTTGTTTTGCTTAAAGTCGCAGAAGCTATCAGTGATATTAAGTGAGGACTTACTTAATACAGAGATTTCCCATATACCCTCTATCCCAGGGGTGGGCAAACTTTTTGACTCGAGGGCCACAATGGGTTCTTAAACTGGACCGGAGGGCCGGAACAAAAGCATGGATGGAGTGTTGGTGTGAACTAATATAAATTCAAAGTAAACATCATTACATAAAAGGGTACAGTCTTTTTTTTTTTTTTTTAGTTTTATTCATTTCAAATGGGCTGGATCCGGCCCGCGGGCCGTAGTTTGCCCACGGCTGCTTTATCCCCATAGCCTTCCCCATTATCTTCATCCCCCACCAGAGTTGTAATTTGTTACAATTTATAGACCTACATTGACACATCGTTATCAACTCCAAGTCCATAGTTTACATTAGGATTTACTCTTGGTATTGTACATTCTGTGGCTTTTAATAATGACGTGTAGCCCTAGCTGGTTTGGTTTAGTGGATAGAGCGTTGGCATGCAGACTGAAAGGTCCCAGGTTTGATTCCAGTCAAGGGCACATACCCGGGTTGTAGGCTTGATCCCCAGTGAGTGGCGTACAGGAGGCAGCCAATCCATGATTCTCTCTCATCTTTGATGTTTCTATCTTTCCCTATTTCTCCCTTCCTCTCTGAAATCAATAAAAATATTTTTTAAAAAGAATAATAATGACATGTATCCACCACTTTAGTATTATGCAGAGTAGTTTCACTGCCCTAAAAATCCTCTGTGCTCTCCTAACCCATGGCAACCAATGATCATTACTGACTCTAGAGTTTTGCCTTTTCTAGAGTGTCATAGAGTTGGAATCATACAGTACCTAGTCTCTTCATATTGGCTTCTTTCCCTTAGTAGTATGCATTTAAGAATCCTCCATGTCTTTTCATAGCTTGATAGTTCATTTCCTTTGAGTGCTGAATAATATTCCATTGTCTGGCTATACCACTGATTTTCCATTCAGCTACTGAAGAACATCTTAGTTGCTTCCCATTATTGGAATATTTTAAAGTAAAACTTGAATACCATGTCATTTCATTTCAGATACTTAAGAAAAAGGCATTATCTCGATGCCATTATCACACTAACAATGAATCCTTAATATCATCTAAGACCATGTCCATATTCAAATTTTCTGAAGGCCCTTTTAAAATATCATAAATAAACAATAAAAAAACTTTATGATAAAAAATAATATAAGCTTCAATTGTTATTGAAACTAAAGAAATTTTATAGCATATAATCTATAAGAATTCAGTAGAGCAACTCCTCTTAGGTATTAATAGTTTGCTTTGTATTATAATTGTTTATGGGACTTGGATCTGAGTCCTGTGTTCCCATTCATACAACCTCACATTTCCCTCTTCAATCTTTAGAACATGACCTGATAATTGTTATTATTATAAATTGTACTAATTGCAAAGATTTATTGAGCATTTATTTACTGTATGCCAAGCACTGTGCTGTACACGCATTATTTTATTATCAAAACCCAATAGGATAGGTATTATTTCTCCCTCAAATTAATTTAGTAACATTTATAGGTTTTATAGTTAATACATGAGCTGGTATTTGAATGTGGGTCTTCCAACTACTGGCTTTGCTATCTCCCTAAATATGTTTTAAGATGCTGATGTAAAAAAGGTTGAATGATCTAAAATTGACCTTCTAAATTTCATAATTTCTTTGTTGTCTGTTAACCTCCAGGCTGTAAGACTAGAAAGTACTTACCAGAATCGAACACGTTATATGGTAGTGGTTTCAACCAATGGTAGACAAGACACTGAAGAAAGCATCGTTCTAGGAATGGATTTCTCTTCTAATGACAGGTATGGTATCACAAAAGGAGGATGAGAAGACTCCTTTTAAATAACCTATTCCAGTTGTCTTTTGAATTATCACAAAAACATGCAGTGCTGCTCTTAAAGTTAAATGCCTAAACCTAGAGAACACAAAAATATCTTAGTCACACAGTCTTGAGAGATGAAAATGTTTAATGAATGTCTTTGGTAATGTGTTTCTAATTTACACTATTCCTTACCTTCCTCTCCTCTTTAGGTGGAGATGATTTTAACTTGTATCTCCAGGAGGGGTGAGGGGAGGAGCTGTCCTTTCTTTGCAATCGTCTTTAAGCAGTAATGACTTGCTTTAGTGATACTGTACCAGTGAGTCCTAGGTTCAAAGAGAGCCCACTTTAACTCCATTCTCTTGTATTTATTCATGGCTTTACACCTTGCTTTTATCAAATGTTTTGCTTCCTTTTTCCTTAAACTCAAAACAGAAACTTTTATAATCATGCACCTTTGACTTTAGTGGCACTTTGCGTCCTATGATTAGAGATATCAGACATGACACAAAACCTGGCTTTATTGTCTCTCTAAGGTTTGCTGCTTTTCTTTTTATTTTCCCACTCTTTCTGGAGAGACCTTGGGAAGGCTGTGGAATGTGACTGCTAAGCAGATCTCTGCGCTCTAGATAGCAAGCCTCAGGAAATCCTGCCAGATGTCTCAAAGCATTGACTTCCTGGCTCAGGACTGGAATGGAACTGTGGAGAAGCGAGGGGTGTGACCCATGCCTGGGAGAATTTAGCCACAAAGAGAAGAGGAGACTGGGAGTGATTCTACTTGTTTTAATGTGGGGGTGGGGGTTACATTGTCACAGTAAAGTTTCCCAAACTAGTGTTTACCTGAGCTTGTAGTGGCAGTCAGCCTGAAAATGATTTGTGGGTTCACAAGATCAAAGGTGAGAGTTGTTACCTTGTACACCACTTACAGCCTTTAATTGTGTGCTCCGAAATTACGCAAGTTTGTAAGCCACGTTTAGGAAGCTGTTCCTCCTGCATGGTTTTAACCTCTGGTGTTAGCTAAGCAACAGACCTTTCAGTAAACATTTATCCTCTAAGATCACCAACCTTGCCTACATTCATTAGTATTTTAAGACCTATGATTTGGGTTTTTTCTCTCTAGATCTGTATTGTCCAGTACGGTAGCTACTAACCAAACATGACTATCTAAATTAAATAAAATTAAAATTTCAGTTCTCAGTTACAAGTAGCCACATTTCAAGTCCTCTAGCTATATGTGGCTACCATGTTGGACGGGACATGTGTAGAGCATTTCCATCATTGCAGAAAGTTCAGTTGGACAGCGCTGCTCCGGATCTTATTTCCTTTGCTTCTTTCATCCCGACTCCTCCTTTGGAACCCCCCTAAAACAGGCACTGGGACTACATGGAAACCTCACTTGGGTCTTCCCCTAGAGCAGTGGTTCTCAACCTTCTGGCCCTTTAATACAGTTCCTCATGTTGTGGTGACCCCCAATTTCATTGTTACAAATTGAACATAGTTAAAGCATAGTGATTAATCACAAAAACAATATGTAATTATATATGCGTTTTCCGATGGTCTTAGGCGACCCCTGTGAAAGGGTCGTTCGACCCCCAAAGGGGTAGTGACCCACAGGTTGAGCACCACTGCCCTAGAGAGAGAAGGCAACAAATTCAGATTCTCCTGACTCAGAGTGTGAGAAATAAGATGTCTGTTATCTCTTTTACTTTGTCCTAAACATTCCCAAAAAAAACAGACTGCTTATTAATACAGCTGCCCAGTATTTTATCCTCAGTGAACTGCATCTATCTTCAGTAATAGTCCTGCCTGAATCAAACCTAGCAAAAGAAAATTTTAGTTTATGGAAAACAAAATATGATATGAAAAGCTATAAAAATTGGTTTTCATTGTGTTTGATACACTTGGTGTTATGAATTTCCATATATCCTCTGAATTAGCTACTTGCACAGTAAGAGAAGTGCTGCCTACTTGAGAACAGAAGTGCTCAGGTAATCTAATATCATGTTTATCTAATTGCTGTTGAAGGAATGTGTATCATTTTGTATCTGACAATAGAAAAAGTTAATGTTTCAGAACAGTATTAAACCAAAGTAAAATGCAGATTGCTTATGACACCCTCTTCCCAAGTAGTTCTCAAGATATATTACAGCGCATATTTTAGCCTACTAAAAGTTCTTTGAATACTGTGGCATATTTAAGTAATAAATATTTTAATACACAGCATAATCTTGGTTTCCAAATTGCATTGGATATATTTCAAGGTTATAAAACAAGATATCTTTATTGTGTTGTTTTATTTTATTTTATTTTTTGTACTCCCAACACCTTAAAATGTTTGGTACAGGTAGGCTCAATGAATTGTTGGCCCTAGCCAGTTTTGCTCACTGGATAGAGTGTCGGCCTGAGGACTGAGGGGTCCCGGGTTCAATTCCGTTAAGGACATTTATCTCAGTTGCAAGCTCCCCAGCTCTGGTTGGAGTGAGTGTGAAAGGCAACCAATTGATGTGTCTCTCTCACATCGATGTTTCTGTCTGTCTGTCTCTCTCTCTCTCTCTCTCTCTCTCTTCCCCCCTCCCTTCCACTCTCTCTTAAAATAAATGGAAAAATATACTTGTGTGAGGATTAGCAATAAATAAATAATTGAATAAGTGCATATCTAATAAAATAACTATAATAGAGAAAAATCTCATGATTCAAGGTAAACTGAATAAAAATATAGATGTGCCTAATTCAGGCCTCTCTTTCCTTTTGTATGAAAAAGCTATCTTTCTTACTATAAAAAAGCATTCTAACCTGAATACAAGCTGAAAACATGATGTTTAGTTTCTACATATCATGGTCATTTGTCCAAAATTTTAACTAGTGTCTGGTCACAAGCTCATCTTCTATATCTTCTTCTGTAGTTGCTTAATTTCTAGATTTGTCAAATTATAGTTGTTGCTAGGAACTGGCTAAGTACTCACCAAAAATAAAAACAAAAAACCTAAAAATAATTGCACTCCACCTTGAGAAATGATTTTCTTTTTTTTTAATATATATTTTTATTGATTTTTTACAGAGAGGAAGGGAGAGAGATAGAGAGTTAGAAACATCGATGAGAGAGAAACATCGATCAGCTGCCTCCTGCACATCTCCTACGGGGGATGTGCCCGCAACCCAGGTACATGCCCTTGACCGGAATCGAACCTGGGACCTTTCAGTCTGCAGGCCGACGCTCTATCCACTGAGCCAAACCGGTTTCGGCAGGAAATGATTTTCTAAACAAATTTTCCTTGCGCTCATAAACTTAAAAAATAGTGGTGGAGCTGTCTTCCTCCCTCCCAGACTCCGGGAGGATAACTGTGCATCTGCAGTTCGGGGCTGGGGTTTCAATGCAGATAAGCAGTTTTAATCTTGACTTGAATCTTTTGAACTCTGGAACCACTGGTGGACCTTGAGAACACAGACCAGCAAGTGCAGTGGAAATCATTAGACACTGCTCAACTAGGACATGGCCTTCGTTAGCACTGCAGTGACTCCAGCAGTTAAAGCGTGGTAGTCCTTGTGTTGTTTTTAATACATTTTTGTAATATTCCCCTCCCCCAAAATCACTTTCAGCCGTAGTAGAGCACCCACTACAGATTCATACTCAACATTTGTTTTACATATCAGTACATTAATATATATGTTTCACCTTAAATATTTTAGATTTGCATGATAACCCTATGGGCTGGGTCTTGTTACCTGCATATCAAGATGAAGAAATTAAGGCTGAGAAGAGAGGTTAAATAAGTTGTCAAAAGGAATTGAAGTACTGAAGGAGAGTAAATCCAGATCTTTCAGCATAGTATAATTGCTCAATAAATAGTAGTTATTGCACATTTTTTAGTGTGTTACCTAATTTAATTTTCAAAACAGCCCAGTGAAGATGGTATTTCTATCCCAGCTTTACAGATGAGGAAACCAGAGCACAAAGCAATGAAATTGTTTGCCTACGATTTTATATACAGTTAGTGCAAGAGCTCAGGTTCCGGAGCCCAAATGGCTCCAGAGCTTGTGCTCTTTTTTTAAAAATCTTCACCCAAGGATATTTTTCCATTGATTTTTAGAGAGAGAGGGAGAGACAGAGAGAAACACCGATATGAGAGAGACACATTAATTGGTTGCCTCCTACATGCCCCTGACCAGGGCCGGGAGCCTGCGACCAAGGTATGTGCCCTTGACCAGAATCGAACCCGGGACCCTTCAGTCCGCAGGCTGATGCTCTATTCACTGAGCCAAACCGGCTAGGGCAAGAGCTTGTGCTTTTAACCATACTTCACTGTTTTACCTCCCACATCCAAGGTTCTTTCTCCTATACCTGATACTTTTCTAGATATATTGGTGGGGAGAGGGCATAGGAGCCTTTGGGAAACTGGATGGAGGGGGGGAAGTGGTTTATGGCAGGCTTAGGGAGAAAAGGTAGCAGAGATCTGGGGTAGATTACAGTTGTCCAGAGAAATGGTATGATAGAGCACACAATTGGGAGTCTTTGGCTTCCTGTCTCTACCTGTTAACTTTCCTCCTTGTGTAATTTAAATAATATTGTAATACACCATTCCAGGGCTACCCTGTTGGTTGTTGGCATTCCTATTCACTCTGCATGTCAGCAGTGCTAGTTCAGTGCATAGTCACAAAGCACTGTTGCATTTATTTAAGTTGGGTCTCTTGTCCCTCTTAATGTCATCACAAGCCATTAACAGTTACTTTTTTGAATATTTTAATTCCCTTTCCCATTTAGACTATTTAGTGTATTCTGGGGTTCAAAAGATGTATGAAAACCTCAGAATTAAAATTGAATGAATGACATTGTCAGAGGTCTTCCGCAGCCAGCAGTGGTTTCTGTCATTAGAAATAATTCTTGAAGTTGAGTTGGGTTCTCTGACTTTGGGCTGAGACCTGCCATCACAAGTCCGCAGCAGTCACCTGGAGTTTTTAGACAGTGGCCATTTGCAAGACAGTAATTCAGGGAGCTCAGTCATGTTTTCTTTGTTAAATATTTAAGGACTAAACAGAACGCTGCCTAGAATAACAGAGAGTGACTTATGGACCTGCTTCTTGTCTTGCAGTAGCACTTGTACCATGGGCCTAGTCCTGCCTCTCTGGAGTGACACCCTAATTCATTTGGATGGTGATGGGTAAGACTTTCCCTTTTTATCTTCCTACAGAAAGCCAAGGGGTGGGGTTCCCATCTTTCTACCCATTCATTCAGCGGAATGGGAGGCCCACTGTGCCCATGACATGAATTGTCATGTCAGCAGCTCAATGAGTCCTTTTAAACTCCTGTTTTGTGAAGTGGAGTAAAAATGCAACTTGCCAAGGCCTCTCACTTCTGTTCTTCTAGGCTGACTATGGTAAGAATCCAAACAAAGAGGAAGTAGTTTGTTGGCTCCCTCTTTAATCTGAGCATGTGGGACTGTTGCAATGTTCTCCCAGAGGAGGATATGTTCTGTTTCAAATAGCCTCTTGCTGCCTCTGCCAGCTGTCAGCCTACAGTGTAACCCCTTTTCTGTGCCAGTTCCTTCCAGTGACCTTCCACCCCTACCCCTGGTGTTTTTAGAATGTGTCCCCAAGAGACCAAGATGTTTGCTCTAGTTTATAAAACAGGGCCAGGTTTGCTACATACCCATAAGATTTCCAAATAGAAATATACAGCTGAACAGTTTGTCCTTAGCTACAGCAGGAAAACTATGTAATTCCCTAATTCCAACGTGGGAGTCCATTCATTCTGCTAAGTACATAAAAGTAGACAATTTGTTGAAGCTTTTCAGTCATGTCCTATACTCTAGTCTACATGAAGTGCCTGAGCCAGTAGCCTGGGAAGTAGCCTTGAAAACACACAACTGAAATAACCCACTCTCATTTGTGGATTTTTGTCTTATTCTTTTTTCCTTAGAGGGTTCAGCGTGTCAACAGATAACAGAATCCACATATTCAAACCTGTATCTGTGCAGGCAATGTGGTAAGAATTTTAATATCTCTATGAAAGTTTTTTAATGTGTTAGTACAGCAGTATTTTGTGAGAAGTATTTGAAATGATACAATTCTCTTTGAAAATGCTGATCTGTTTGTGTATATAGAATTTTGTGTGATCTGTTTGTGTAGCCATCATAGTTAAAGATGACTTAGAAGTTTAATTTTCAAATTATCACAATGGAAAGCCTTGAACATTGGTGAACAAATAATATTTAGAGGTGTTTTTAGACTCTGAAAAATACTTAATGAATCAGATAGTCAGTTAGAACTGAATTTTATTGACTAAGTTAGTGGCAATCTAGTGCCAGGTCTAAATATCACACTACTACTGTGCATTAGCTTTCAGTTTCTTAAGGTAATCAGGGATAGCATTGATGGAGTTACCTTACAGATAGAAAAGCTTCATTTAAATTGCTGGTAATTGTTTGTTGAACTATTTGCATAATGCAAATAAAGCCTAGAAAAAAATTGTAGCTGATAATAACCACCAGCTGGTATATTGACACTTTTAGCTTACTTACTGTATGTCAGGCATTGTGCCTAGTGCTTTACATGGATTACATATAATCATTACATAAGCTCCCCAAAAGAGTAGTATTAGCTCCTTGTTATGGATGAGAAAACAGGTTTTAGAGGGGTTGCATAACTGGTCTTCAAGTATCTCTTATATTTAAACAGAATAAACTCTTACTCTCTTTTTTTTTTTTTCTAGGTTATCAAAAAAAAACAAAACAAAAAAACGATCAAATATATCTAAGGAATGATGTCTGACCCCCAGTCAGGAATTTGAATTTTAGGTCCTCATTCAGTTGCCTGTTTTGTAGTAGAAGTCCTTGTGAGGAACAGAATGGACAGAATGAAAGCCAAACAAGAAATAAAGGAGCCTGTAAAAGACTCCAGGGAGATCATTTACTCCTGAATAACATGATTGATAGGCTTGAGGTGGGTGGGGTCCTAAAACAGTCAGCTGAACAATTAACAGTCTTATCGTTTCATGGAGTAATTGAAGCAGGACAGAGTTTCAGGTCATGTGTTGAGACCAGATTTTTAGATTTAGTGCATATTTCACAAATAAATTTCTCATGGAAAACTTATGACTGCCTTTGACTCAGGCTCAGTTAAAGGCAACTCACCTATGTATTCCCAGGTACCAAGTAAAACGAAACAGCATAAGTTCATAAGTGACAGTTATATTTTGGGGAGAAGTACAAAGCATTGTTAATTTTTTAAACAGTGAAGTTTCAGCAGTAACCTTATTTCAAGTCTTGATGTTCTAAAGCAGACTGACTAGTCCTAGCTCTGTTAGCTTCCTGCAGAATAAACTTTTTTGGTGTACCACATAGGGAGAAGTAAACTGAAAGTCACAGGAAAAAAAGAAAAAAAGATGTGTGTTTCAAAGCAGCATTTAGACCAGGTGTTTCCTATACAGGAAGATAGTTTGTGCAGCCTCCCACTACTGTAGGCAGCTGCAGTATCTGAGGTGGCTAAGCTTGAGTGTATGTTAGGGCACTTGTGCCAGGCGCTTGTGGCATATGCTTTTGAAGCATGTATTTTCCGGATGAAGAAAACATGCATTGAATGTCCTGTGCTTTACACTAAGCTGGCTTTTCCTTTGAATCTGCATAATGAAACTGAAAATCACTGAGAATTCTCTGAGTTTGACTTAATTCTCTGAGAATTTGCTTACTTTAAATAATAGAAAAGCATTTTTTAAAGATTCCACAACCTTGTTTTTAAGAAAAAGTCTGTTTTCCTGATAAAAATATACTGGTATGTGCTTTTTTTCTTATCAAATTGGTAATGGTATTATTTTTAAATTAACATTATGCAAGGTTGACAAGGACTCATGGAACAGATATTGTTATGTGTTACTGATGGGAGAATTAACTGGAACAGCCTTTCTGGAGAATGATTTGCAAATATGCCTTATCATTTTGCATGCCCTTTGACCTAGTAATTCTATTTCTAAGAATGTATCCTAAGGTAATCATCATGGGCGTGTACAAAAATTTCAACTATAAGAATGTTTGTCAGTGTTCTAATAGGAAAAAATAGAAAACAATTTAAATATCTGAAAAATAAGAATCAGTTAAATTATGATATGTCCATGTTGCTAAGTATGAAACTATTGAAAAGTATCTAATTGAAGAATATTTATTGACATAGAAAGATGTTGATGATGAAGTATAAAATAAAAGAACAGGTTGAAATAGTATGCGGAATATGGTCATATATTTATTGTAGATCTATGCATAGACAAAAAGACTGGAAAAATCTCTACTGAAACCTTACCAATCGATATTTTTGGGCCATTAGATTACAGTGCCTAAAAGAATGCCTAGTTCATAATTGGAGCACAGTTAGTATTTGTTAAATGAAATGCTTTATTAGCTATACATTTCCGCCTTTTACAAGATATTTCTACCTTTCACCTGAGGTTCCTAAATTTTCCAAAATGAGCATGGATCACTTTTATTATGAGGAAAAAACAAATTAAAAGGCATTTTTAAGAAAAAGATATACCCCTGGCCAGGTAGCTTAGTTGGTTAGAGCATCATCGTCCCAATAAGCCAAGGTTGTGAGTCCCATCTCCAGTCAGGGCACATACAAGAAGCAACCAATTAATGCATAAATAAGTGGAACAATAAATAGATGTTTCCCTCTCTCTCTCCTCCCTCTCCCTCTCCCACTCCGTCCCTCCACCCAACCCTTTCCCTTCTAAAATCAGTTTATTTGTTTTTTAAAGATGGAAATGGATTGGCCACAAAATTCTCTCATACTGTTCTTTTCTCTTAGGAAAGACATTGGTTTATAGCTTAATAAGACACATTTCATTCAACAAATAACTAACTGTGCTTCAACTATGAACTAGGCATTCTTTTAAACACTTGAGATACATCAGTAAACAAAACATAAAAAGATCCCTGCTGTTGTGTAACTAACTTTCTAGAATATCTGGCTTTAGTTTTCCTAAGCGTATAACCAAAAAGGTACTTTTCAGCTTTGTTTACTCTTCTTGGGTTCCTGAGTTCAGAGTCAGAGATTTAATTAGTCTAAGAATAGCCAGAGCTGTTCTTAGAAAGTAGCTCAAGTGTATGAATAAATGGTTTAAAGAAATTTGGGGACTAAGGCAGAAAGAATTTTCAACGTCATTAGATCAGTGCTGCCTGGACATTCAAGAACATATCCTAAAAGTTTAGGGACATTTATCTGTGATCTTTGTGGTGCTTCCAAGAATAATAGAGAATGTATGCTGTAACATGATTCTGTGCCAAGGAAAACATATCTTTCTATAGCAAATGGTTGCCATCTTTAGTTCTCTGGTGACACAGCATAGCCACAGCATGACTGCAACTATGGGGTCATGAGTTTCATAGGTACCTGGACCTGTTTTTTTACTGTTGAGTTGTCAGTTCTCCTGTTTCCCTTTACCCCCACCTTAATATTGCTCTATATCTTTCAGCATGAACTGTCTAGTCAAGTGTTATGATCAGATAATTACTATAATCAGAATCAGAGAATCTTGAATTCCAGGGAGTAGATTCTCCAGAGACCAAATTCTATAGGATTTAAAAATTGGAAGAGATTGAACTACACATAGATTATTGGCCTTTTGATACCTCCATAATTCTACAGTGCTCCTTTCCCTGCATATCTTTCAGGTCTGCACTACAGAGTTTACACAAGGCTTGTGAAGTGGCCAGAATGCATAACTACTACCCGGGCAGCCTGTTTCTCACCTGGGTGAGTTATTATGAGAGCCACATCAACTCAGATCAATCATCAGTCAACGAATGGAATGCCATGCAAGATGTACAGTCCCACCGGCCTGACTCTCCAGCTCTCTTCACTGACATGTAAGTCAGTTCGCTAAGGATCATGGAAGTCCTCTCTGTTGTGCTCTAGGATGCCACAAGCAACTGTTCCTCCCTAATCTCTCTTCTTGAGGAATTAGTCTTACCCAGCAGTATTAGTCATTGTCTACACTACACAACTGCTACATAAAGAACCCTGTTCTTTCTGTTGTCTGCAAAGGCCTGAGGAGTTTCACTCCTGGGCACAATATAGTCTCCATAGAAAAGAACTGCAATATCATAAAATCCCATTAATTCAGATTCCACTAATGTGAAATTCGAATTTAAAGGAGTTAAGCTAAAGTCTGCCTTTGCATTGTCTGTGAAAGAAATGTTTGATAAATAAATTAATGACAATGAGAAGCTTTTAAAAGGATGTTTCCAATACTTAAGATGTTTCTATTCCCACTGGAGTGACTCAGTTGGTTGAGTGTAGTCCTATGCACTGAAAGGTTGCGAATTCAATCCCTGGTTGGGGCACATATGGAAGGCAACCAATCCATGTTTCTCTCTCACACTGATGTTTCTGTGTCTCTCTCACTCCCTTCCTCTCTCGAAGCATGTCCTTGGGTGAGGATTTTTTTAAAAAGTCAAGTAAAGATGTTTCTAGTCAATTAAAACTAACACTTAGGTTTCATGTTAATTCTAACCTGATATCTGTGCAGATTTTTTTTCAATATTTTATAATTTGTGTTAAGACCTTTGTCTTGTTAAGTCTGTCTCAGTGAGATTTTATTAAATCTTCCTGGTGTACTGTGAGTTAAATAAAGGCCTAAGGTGGAGCTGATGTTTATTTCCTCTTAGGTCTGTGTGTTGAAACTTATGTGACTATTTTAGAAATTTTTTTCACACTTAGTTCCTGCTTTGGAAATTAATCAGGATGTTTATTTTGCTCTGAGTTGATCTTTCTGCATTTCCAAGGTATTCTATAGCTGGGAAAGAAGAGTAGCTACTTACTACCTGACCTTCTAAACCTTCGTCTACATATTCCTAAAGTAATACCAAAATAGTTCATGATTTTTTTTAAAAAAAAAAGGCTTAATTCAGATAATATAATAAATTAGAGGCCCAGTGCATGAATTTCTTCCTTGGGTAGGGTCCCTAGGGGCTGCGGGCTGCCAACCAGGCCCTCCCTTCCCGAATTTGGCCGGCTGGCCCCGCCCCCTAGTCAAACTCCTGGTCGAGGGGACAATTTGCATATTAGGCTCTTATTATACAGGATGATTTTTACTGGAAAAGGTGAAATTTCCAAGAATTGTGTGAACAGAACAGTCAGAAAAACAATGGAAAGGATGTTATTGGTACTAGGACCTCTTTTTCATTAGCCTTAATCCTTTCAAGATCCCACAGTAACATAAAAGGTAAGGGTTAGTTTGGCTTTCAGAATCTTGGGAAATGTTACTAATTTCTGGCTTTACAGCTGGTTTATGGGTATCAGAGGAATGAATGTTGCATCTGACTCAAAAATGGACATTCTGAACCAGACTTAAATGAAAGAGAGAAAACCCTTCTTATTTTCATGATTTTATTAGAGGAAATTTGGAAATTAAAATACAAAAGAGGAAAATAAAATTGCCCATAATTTCTCTACATTCCCAAACAAAAAAAATAATGTGAAATGTACTCCCTGGCACCTGGTAGAAGCTCCTTAAATATTAGTTCTTAGTATGTACAATATAGCCCCAGTTTTAAGATAATTTAATAAACAAATGTCTATCTGTTCATAGAAAAAGATTGAAAGCTATCAGTCACCGTATTTTAATAGCAATTATCTCTGATAGAAGGATTTTCAGTGGTTTTTATTTTCTTGTGTTTGTATGTATTTTCTGAATTTTTCTCCAGTGAAATTGAGAAAGTGTATTTGTCTTGTAATGCTTTTTCCATTTCCTCCCTAAGTTGACCAGAAAGAATTTTTTTTTTAAATATATTTTATTGAGTTTTCACAGAGAGGAGAGGAGAGAGATAGAGAGTTAGAAACATCGATGAGAGAGAAACATCGACCAGCTGCCTCCTGCACACTCCCCACTGGGGATGTGCCCGCAACCAAGGTACATGCCCTTGACCGGAATCGAACCTGGGACCCTTCAGTCCGCAGGCCGACGCTCTATCCACTGAGCCAAACCGGTTTCGGCCAGAAAGAATTTTTTTAAATTTGCTGAAAACACAGGGAGAATGTGTGCCAAATGAACTTAAATGCTCTGTGAATAAAGTTTATATTTTAAAATCCAAGGAAGGGGAAGAAGGGAACATACCTGAATGGTGCCTCCAGTTTAGGTCAAGTGCTATGCCAGGCACTTCATAAAGGTGTCTCATTTAATCCTCATAAAACCTCATGAGGCAGATATTGTTACTTTCCTTATTTTATATAAAAGGAAAGAGGCTCAGAGAAAGGAAGGAACTTGTTCAGTTCACACCACTACTAAGCAGCAGGACTAAAATTAAAACCTACATGTGTCTGCTCCCAAACCACTCTGCCTCAAGCAAGTGTGAAGGAGTTGGATAAAGATTGCTAAACTAGGGAATCTAAACCATGCACAAAGATGCTAAACTTTGCTTTTTACCAATATTTCTCTTTAATAGAAGACTGAAGTGTGTAACTCTCCACCATTATCATTGTCTAGGGAAAATGGTGGGGAACATGATGAAGAATTTTAGTCCTAGTCAATTCAGGAAGGCTGAGGGCTGACTGACAGGGTATAATTATTAGCTATATTCTGCAGGGTTCATGAAAAACTAAAAGCCCAAGTGGTAGGGAGCCCCAAGGTTGTGGGGTCAGAACATCCATCTTTGGAGATTACTAAAGCTATTTTTGCAGCCAGTGATAAGGCTGTAGGCAGCAAGGGTAGGCAGGATGCCTAAAGGCTTAGTCCATTTCCATCTCCAAATAAGGAGGCACAGAGCAGATACCTTTCTTGAGTAGGTAGAAAGGGAAAGAGGAGACAGAAAGTCCTCTCTGTCCGCCTCACTCAAATTCTGCATAATATGAAATAATGCATTTTGAGAGAAGCATCCAGTTACATTGAACCAATATCTGTCTGGTAATTTGAGAATCAGCTTCCTAATTTGATTTCATATTAAAGTTCCAAGGGTAATTTTATTTTTAAAAGAATCAGAAGACTAAGGGAAGCAACATAATCCTGCACGTAGAGTGTTAAACTGGGCTGACAGTTCTGGTTCTCTTGCCAGTGTATGTGATCATTGGCATGTCATTTAACCCTTCAGCTTTTTATTTCCTTTATCTGTAAAATGGGGATAACCATTTCACAGTGATATTGTGAGAGCTTTTGTGAAAAGGAAAGAATTTTGAGTGGAAATATTCCAGGTAGTTAATCCTTGAAACCCATTTTGGAAGCAAATTTGCCTCATTAAAGAAGGCAGAAATCACTCTTGCCTCTTAACTGTTTTCTAAAACCATAGCAATGAATGAATGACAAACATTAGGTGGCATTTTATGCAACAGAAGACCCAATTACATAGTGGGTCACATCACTGGCCTACCCAGCTCAGCAAGTGGTACTCAGGGGTACTTGATGAGAAAATGTGGATTATAGTCCTCCATTAAAGTTTACACTCAGTGTAGCTTATTTGCCTTTATTCCTTCATGGGTCTATATATGTGAATATATTTAAGGGCTTTTAGACATGTACAACCTCTTCAAGTAATAATTTCTACGTTTACATTCTGAAAAGAAATTTTTAAAAATATTGTTCTCTTTTGGCCATTTCTCCCTAATATAAATTTAAAGGTAATAGAAACCTATCAATTTGGAACCATAATTAAATAGCACATTCATTAACTTAATTAAATTCCTGCCTAAGAAAAATTTGTTTCTCTCTTCTCAGACCAACTGAACGTGAGCGAACAGAAAGACTAATTAAAACCAAATTAAGGGAGATTATGATGCAGAAGGATTTG
Organism: Myotis daubentonii; assembly: GCF_963259705.1. Lineage (NCBI taxonomy): Eukaryota > Metazoa > Chordata > Mammalia > Chiroptera > Vespertilionidae > Myotis > Myotis daubentonii. The sequence goes on from NC_081855.1 coordinate 24,452,992, forward strand.
GAGAATATCACATCCAAAGAGGTAAGAGACCTTAAGTCCTCATTATGTCAAGGCTAGGAGTGGGATAGGAATGGGGCTAAAAATGGTGAGTGAGTGAAAGTTCAGAGGGACTTTACAGAAATTAGTATAATATGTCATCTTTGTTTCAGATACGAACTGAATTGGAAATGCAAATGGTTTGCAACCTGAGAGAATTCAAGGAATTTATAGATAATGAAATGATAGTGATTCTTGGTCAGATGGACAGTCCTACACAGATATTTGAGCACGTGTTCTTGGTAAGTTTTGGGGCCCGTTTAAGTGGTGTGCCAAAGATAGTCCATACCAACCCATGGGGAAGGGGCAACTGTTAAATTTTACTATATTTAAATAAAATGTAACAACATTAAAAACAAAGGTAATAAATACTCACACCTCATCAGTTTCTAATTTTTTTACTATTATCTATGCTCTTACGTTTATTTATGTCTATTGTGTGGTGGAGATGTTATATAATGGTGAGCTTATGCCCATCTATTCCCAATTTCTCATTCAGTGATTTCATAAAATTGAGTATGGTGGGAAAATTTACACCAAGGAAACTGGCAAATGCTACAAATCAGGACTCCTCCCCTCCCCGCATGGGTTATTAAATAGCTCATCTGGTCTTTTCATAATGGTCAAAGTAAAAAACAGACCAGTTTGTAATAGTTTTCTACAGTGTACCCAACTAGGATGATCCTTTAAGGTCACTCTTTTAAGTCTGTCAAATGTGTCTTAAGGTTGGATATCTGAGCAGGGCAAGTGGGAACTACTTACGACTGAGAGACTATTGGATTTTTAAGCATTTTGAACCTTGTAACTACATTCTGAGTTCCAAATACTTTTGTGATTACTAAAAATTTAGTGATTTAAAATTGTTCTTCATAGTTCTTGAACATTCAGTAACCTGTAATTAGCCCAAGAGGACCTCGCTGATAGATAAATTGGGAAAGCTTCTGAAATTCTAAATGTTAAAGGCTCTAGTTTTTATCTGTACGTAGTAATGGGAACAAGGTTAACTAGGACAATTAAAATTGGGGGGACAAGGGGCCTGGGAGATGCCAAAACCTCTATGGGTTTTGTTGTTGTTTTGATGATCACCCTAGGATATGTTTATTGATATTTAAAGAGAGAGGAAGGGGGAGAGAGAGAAAGAGAAACATCAATGAAAGAGAGAAACAACATTGTTCAGTTGCCTCCCTTACATGTCCCGCCTACAGATCAAACCTACAATCTAGATATGTGCCCTGACTGGGAATCAAGCCTGAAACCTTTTTGGTGTACAGGACGACACTCCAACCAACTGAGCCACCAGCCAGGGCAAAACCTTGTTTTTGTTTCCATTTCCCATACACTTTGACCAAAAATGCTAACAAGGAACTAAATTCAATTGGTTTGAATTTCACTTCTTTCTCTGGTGAGGACATTTGTGAACTGTGAAATAATTAGAAGCTGGGAAGCAGGAGAGAAGAATAAATGCACAGGAACTGACTAAACGGGATCATCTCACCCCAAATATTCAAGAGTTTATTTCACCAAGCAGTCAGACTTTGTGTCATGGAAGGCTTGTGCCCTGAATTAACTTGTTGACACTCCAGAGTAAGCATGTCAAGCTCGCAGCATGCCTCGTTTATTTGGCTGGTGTTAGCCTTTGAGTTTGACATGCTTGCTCTAGAGTATGAGTACTATGGACTGATTCATAGTGGTGTATAGCTATGAAATTACTCATGAAAAGTTGTGAGCTAGGAAGGGAGCTTCTTTTCCATACTTTAACTTGACCATTGCTGTTTCTGGATGTAGATCATACAGCAAAGCTGTCATTGACCTTTCCATTTGTAAAGTATCTGTCTTTGTTGTTTTTGGTGTATACTTCCATGAGGATTCAGGTATTCCCTGCCCTTGTATTGCTGGAAAGAATATTGGTGTTATCTATAGAAAACTTATGAGTCACTCATTCAAATAGACCCTGCCCCCAACTGTCTCCATGCATCATCACATTTTTATGAAGGGCAGGTGCCCATAGCCACAATAGCTCATGTTTGAAAGTGACCAGCACTATAAACTTAAATTCTCCATTGAGCTTAGATTTTATACCTAAAAGGATATAGACATGAATATCGAATACAGTCCATATCTGACTGGCCAATCTATTTAATTTTAGTCATACTTCCCCAGTCTCTGATGCCACCCCTTCAAGAACTACCTTCTTCTTACCCCCCTCTTCAAATGGTATATTTTAGGACATATAAACAAATTTTAATAGTACTAAATAGAAAGAACAATCCATTTTTAATATGTATCAATGTCCATATTTTTGGAAAAAGGAAACTCTGTTCTGCTTCAGGTACAATTCTGTTTTCAAGAGAATGGACATGTTCTTTCTATTGTGAATATTTTTCTTATTTGAGAAAAAAAATCAAAGTAGAGAATCCTGAAATTTAACTCTTATCCAACAAAATAAGTAGATGAACAGATTATCTAAACATCTTATTGTACTTTTTCCCTGATGGCTTTCTCCCTTTGTTTGCACCACCATGTCCTGTGCCCAACCCCCTCTATCTTCTCCAGTGAGTCTGTGCTCTGCTGGCTTCCCCAGCAATTAACACGGGAAAGGATGTCTTATCCAAGTTGCAAATGGTGGTGGTAATTTTCTGCAAAATCATTTTATCGTGTGCACAGCTGCCATGCCTGGCGTGCAAGTAGATTGTGTGAAGGGAGACGGCAGGATTTCTCCCCTCCCTTGGAAGGATGTTCAGCTCTCAGTGCCTACACAGAGATGTTTATTTGAAAAGGTGTCTAGCTGGTCTGAAGAAGAAACGTGTAGCAGCGGTTCTCAACCTGTGGGTTACGACCCCTTTGGGGGTCGAACGACCCTTTCACAGGGGTCACCTAAGACCATCGGAAAACACATATATAATTACATATTGTTTTTGTGATTAATCACTATGCTTTAACTATGTTCCATTTGTAACAATGAATTTGGGGGTCACCACAACATGAGGAACTGTATTAAAGGGTCGCGGCATTAGGAAGGTTGAGAACCACTGGTGTAGAGCATAGTTTAAAGAAAATCTGCAGCAAGGAGAGAGGATTCATTTGGCTGGAAGCCAGACTATTTCCAGAAAAAGTTCTTCCACACCCTTAAGAGTGTACTGTTTCTCTGAGCTGGAAGCATTTGCCCAACGAAATCTCTCCTGGAGGCTGGCCGATTTGGCTGAGAAAAAGCAAGATGTGAACAGAGCCCCTTTGCAGAAAGGCAGGCGGCTTTCTTAGTTAAACAAGGGAAACACAGGAGTATTGGACACACAACCAATAATGTTGTTCATGAAAAAAAAGTAGTCAGAATTTTACCGCTGGTATATTTTTCAAAATTTGACATAACATATCCTTGTAGAATAGTGTTTATTTTTCAAAGAAAAATTAAGCCTCAAATTGGTGGTTACTTTTTTACAGTAGGTGCAGAGAAATGGTGGATATGTGAATAAGTCTGACAATAATCAACTTGACTATTTTTATTTATATTCATGATTTTCATCCCTCTACTAGAGATGTATAGGATAAAGTTAAAAGAGATCTTGGGCCTGGTTGCCACAGTAATGTAATTTAAGTGTTGAGGCTGTAGGTGTGATGAAAATGATATAGCCTGGGATACCAGTCCTTGATTGTGTCAAGTTGTATTGATTTGAGGAGAACCCCAATACACTCTTTCTTATTTGCCATAAATATGCTCTTCTCTTCTATTTTGCTTGGAACATTTGGACCCCAACAGGGCTATTTCCTGAGGATAACAATTGGGAAAAAAAATCAGTCACTTGGGTCTTTGGGCGAGAGTACAGTGTAGGGGAACCTACGTGGAAAAAGATGGAAATGAACTTAGTTAAAAATGTATTAAGAGTAAAAAGTAAAAAGATGGAAATGAACTAAGTTTAAAATGTATTACAGTCCCAAGATTTCATTTTACATTTCAGGAATATTAAAAAATGCTTTGCATAATTACATAGAACATAGTGAAAACCCACATGGAATTAAGACATTGTAAGCCCGAGAAGGAGAGAGAAAAAGAGGTTGAGTCTGTGGAAGACCCCCAGGAGGCCAGTGTAAATGGCATTTGCATTGAGGGCAGAAAAGTAATTATGCCACATTGACTCCAGTTCTTTCTTTCAGGTTGAATTGAAGCAGCCATAACCACAGCCCAAGTCACATTGCACAGGCTTCACTGAGACAGTAGCTAGGGCTTTTAGTTTATTTTGTTTCTGGATATGTGTCATTTCAGATTGTCAGGTTGAATTTTCTCTAAACAGGTAGATAAAAAACTATGGACTTTCCCCATCATGTCAGGGTTATTTCCATCTAGCTGCTCAGAGTTCCTCTCAGAGGATTTAGATTTCTAAATTAGGAGTTAGGGGATCACATTTCCCTGGTTCCATATTAGCCACTGAAGCCTTTATTACTTGACTTCTGTCTCCTTGAAGTCCTTTGTAGTCTTGCCTCTTTCTTTGGTGTGAGAACTGGTTTTCTAAGGTTGAGCCTAAAGCCTTCAGAACCTTCCGTATTTTTGGAAAGCAAGTCAGCTGAGCTCTAGTCTGGAGGAGGAGGAGGGAGAGGAGAAGGAGGAAGGTCAGTTCATTACTTACTGGAACCTGGGAACAGTATCCTTGAGATCTTCCAGTTAAATGGCTAAATTACACTTCACTTGTAATATTGTGATAGTACTTGCATAACACTTAACAATTTTCACAGTGCTTTATTTACTTGTTTCATTTAATCACTCAACAAACATTGGTTGATCCTCTTTATTGTGCCAGGCATGAGGGTAGATATTTGTGGAGTGTGATCTAATTCCATAAGGATGGAGTGATGATCCATATCAGATAGATAGCCCCAGAAGACCAAAGGGATAAGGATACAAAAGTGACCCTTGGGTTAGACAATTAGAAAACTCATTAGTAACGTTCTTAGCAAGAATGATGAGGGCAGAAGCCATAATGCTGTGGGTTGAGATTCATGGGAAATGAGGAATTAGAGGAAGTGTTAGATTATGTTTCTGTGAAACTTGGCTATGAAGGGAAGGGGGAAAGGACAGTGTGTAGAGGAAGATTCAGAATGAAGAGAAGGTTTTCCCATTTTAATATGCGAGAAACTGTTTGTTTGTTGGCTTATAAAAGGCAGAAATTTATTTCTCACAGTTCTAGAGGCTGAGAGTCTGGCATCAGGGTGCCTGCAGGTTGAGTGAGGGCCCTCTTCTGCATTTCAGACTTCTCTTTGTATTCTCACATGGCAGAAGGAATTGGGAGAAACTTTATATTTGTAATTTAAGGAGGAAGGTACTCACTAGATGCACAGAACTATGTGAGCGGGTGGAGAGTTCCATTTTATAGATAAGGAAAATGAGGACAGGTTAAGTAGCCTTGTCTAATGCCCCACTGTAGGAGGGGGATTTCAGACTTGAACCCAAGTCTCCTAATGCTAAATTCCATTTAACTCAAATAATTTTAAAGCATAACAGGATTATTATGAAACAGAATATTCACATGGCCTCAAAGATTGCTTACACCTAAAGATGACTACTTGTAAAGCAAACTCTATAATAGAAGGATGTAGCAGACACAAAGGTACTACCAAGAATTCAAAGTCAGCATGATAAACAATGGGACAAAGTGACAGTATGTGCCTCATGATTTGATGCAGTAGGAAGTACAAAACATCACCCTTGTAATATTCTTGCCAAGAATACTTGACCTGAATCTAGTTATCAGGAAACAATCAGAAAAATCCAGATTGTGGGCAATTCTCCCAAGATTACAGACCTGTAGTCTATTAAAATGTTAATGTCATGAAAGACAAAATAAAGATAAGGGTGGACTATTCTAAATTAAAGGAGATAGAGACATGGCAACTCAATGTAAGGTATGATTCTTGATTGAGTGAATATAAAGTATATTGTTTTGTTTTAGAAATATATGTTTTTATTGATTTCAGAGAGGAAAGGAGAGAGAGAGAGAGTTAGACACATCAGTGATGAGAATCATTGATCAGCTTCCTCCTGCACACCCCCTATTGGGGATCAAGCCCATAACCCGGGCATGTGCCCTGACTGGGAATTGAAGCATGACCTCCTGGTTCATGGGTCTATACTCAACCTCTGAGCCACACCCCACCAGGCTAAAGTATATTTTTAAAGATAATTATTGAAATTTAGATATGTATTGTTGTTATCTTTCTTGGTTGTAAAAATGAAAGTATGTAAGAGAATATTTTTGTTCTTAAATGATACATGGTCAAGTATTGAAGTGAAGTAACATGATGCTCAAATTACTTTTAAATGGTTCAGGGGGGAAAGTAGGACATATATTGAATGAAAGGGAGGAGAAGAGAGAAAGTAAATGTGTCAAAATATTAAAAATTGATGTATCTTCCAGATAATCTATAGAACCTCCTTAAATTTTGTGTATCCTGTTTCCCTCAATTTTTTTTTTTACAGAAGCTACTATTTCACTCCTCTCTCGCCCTACCCCAGCCCAACTCCCTACATGAAACATAATGCACTAGAAAGAGTGTGGGCTTTAGACTGAAATCTAGGTTTAATTCATAATAATGCCATTTTGTTCATTCAACAATGTTTATTGAATACCTGCCAGGTGTCAGGGAGTATACCGGAGTTTCCATATGGAACAAGAGAAGCTTACATTACAGTGGAAGAGAGGTAGTCAATAAACACATAAATACATACATAAATAAAAATTGCAATACATACTTTTGAAAAAAGAGTACTGTAAACAAGAATAACAGACATTTAACTTAGATTGGAGGATGGTCAGAGATCAGAGATACCTTTCCATCACTGTGATCTTGAAAATAAATTATTTTAATTCTCTGAGAGTTGGTTTTCTTATCTATAAAAAATGAAGGTAACTTTATCATTTGTGAAAACTAAACATGACAACATAAAGTACCTGGCACATAGAGGAAATTCACTGATGGTATTGGCATTCATTTTAGAAACTGCTGCTTCCCTCACAGGACTCCTGTTTAAATATTATATTTGGTTCACTTGCTAATGCTCCCTAACCCTCTCATTTTGGTTCCACAGGGCTCCGAATGGAATGCCTCTAACTTAGAGGATTTACAGAACCGAGGGTAAGCATCACTGTTTGATCTTTACCGTTTCCAGTCAAAGAGGTGTCAGTGAGTTACTTTACTCTCTAGAGTTGCTTCCTGTTGATTCTAACCAAGTTCAGTCTAATGAGAATTAAAACTGCTGTTCTCCCACTGTTTCATCCTCCTACCTACCATGAAAGATCAACTGTTTCAGTGGTAAGGCTTTCAGAAACAAATGTGTAAGCCTTTCCTCCTGTTTAAAACCAAATGCAGTTATTAGTTCCTTTAAAAAAAATTTGTGTGGTTTTTTTTAGAGCAGTTTAAGGGTTTACAGCAAAATTGAGGGGATGATACAGAGATTTGCCATATACCCCTGCCCCAACACATACATAGCCTCCCCCATTATCACTATCCCCCACCATCCTATCTAATAAAAGAGAAACATGGTAATTGGTGTACGACGCTACCCTTCCCATTGGCTAATCAGCGAGATATGCAAATTAACTGCCAGCCAAGATGGCGGCCAGCAGCAAGGCAGCTTGAAACTAACATGAGGCTTGCTTGCTTCAGTGACGGAGGAAACCAACGTTCCCCACCTGCTTTGCCGGCCTCTGAGCCTGCAGTTTAAGAAACATTGTAACAAATATAGAAGCTAAACAAAACCCAAGAAACCTGCTTTCAGCAAGCCCCCGGGATCTCAGAGCTGGAGTTATACAGTGTTTCGATTATAGAACTGAAACAAACCAGATACCTTCTTTCAGCAGCAGAAGCCTCAGAGCTGGAGCCAGAGCTAAAGCTGGCCCAGAATTAAAAAGAAAAAAAAGGAGCAGCTGGGAGCTTCAGTCGGCCTGAAAACAGCCCTCAGCCCCTCACCCAGACTGGCCAGGCACCCCAGTGGGGACCCCCACCCTGAAGGGTGTGTGACCAGCTGCAAACAGCCATCATCCCCTCACCCAGGCTGGCCAGGCACCCCAGTGGGGACCCCCACTCTGATCCAGGACACCCTTCAGGGCAAACCAGCCAGCCCCACCCATGCACCAGGCCTCTATCCTATATAGTAAAAGGGTAATATGCCTCCCAGCACCAGGATCAGCGGAGCTGAGAGGCCTCCCGGCACCGGGATCAGCGTGACAGGGGGCAGCGCCCAAACCCCCTGATCGCCCTGCGGCTCTGTGTGTGACAGGGTGTGGCGCCCTCAACCCCCTGATCAGCCCTGCTCTGTGTGTGACAGGGTGCGGCGCCCCAACCCCCCCTCCCCCACGGGCCCTGCTCTGTGTGTGAGAGTGGCGGCGCCCCAACCCCCTGATCGGCCCTGCTCTGTGGGTGATAGAGGGTGGCGCCCCAAACCCCCCCCCCACAGGCCCTGCTTTGTGTGTGATGGGGTAGAGCCATAACCTCCCCATCAGCCCTGCCCTGAGTGTGACAGTGGCGGCGCCCCAACCTCCTGATCGGCCCTGCTCTGTGGGTGATAGAGGGCGGCGCCCCAACCCCCTGATGGGCCCTGCTCTGTGCGTGACAGGGGGTGGCGCTGCAACCTCCCCATCGACCCTGCCTTGAGTGTGACAGGGGACGGTGCCCCAACCCCCCAATCTGCCGGGAGCCGGTCCATGCTTGCTGTTTCAAGGGACCTGGCATATATGGCATACGGTTCTTAATATGTTTTCTCACCTTCTTGGCGCTGTGTTTTAACCAAGGTCACCTCTCCGAGAAAGGTTGTTTCCCCAGGTAGGAATTTTTCCCTGAAGTCAGGGAGGGGATGAAACTCCTTAACTAAGTGGCAGGCGGGTAGTTAATCACTACAAACAATCATGCTTAAGCTACATAATCTTTACTCCCTGGAATGGAGATAAGAAACGCCCTAACCTTTGTAATAGAGATTGATAGGATTGAATCAACTGGTATAAATACAGATGTAACAAGACAGCAAGAGACAGAACTTAGAACAGAATCAAGAAGACAGAACCTACATGGAGCCTAGAGACAGAAGAACTTCGCTGGAGAGAACATGGCAAAAGATCCTGGACAGAAACTGGCCTCAGAACCTAGAGACAGAACATGGCAAAAGATCCTGGACTGAACCTGACTACAGAAATTGGCAAGAGAACCTGACTAGAACCTGGTGACCGAACCTGGCTGGAGATCTCAGACAGAACCTCACTGGAAATCCGAAGCAGAACCTCTCTGGAGATTGAGACCAGAACTTGGCTGGAGATCCTGGCTAGGCTGCTGATCAACTGAATGCTGTCTCCGTGTCATTCCTTCTTCGCCGACTCCGTCCACACCTTTGGGGACCCCTGGACCTGCTGGGGCAGGACCCCGGCACCAATCGGCCCTACCCTGAGCGTGACTGAGGGTGGCATCACAACCTCCCAATCGCCCTGCTCTGTGCATGACAGGGGGCGGCGCCCTAACTCCCCAATCGGCCCTGCTCTGAGCCCGACCAGGGGCTGCACCTAGGGATTGGGCCTGCCCTCTGCCAACCGGGAGCAGGCCTAAGCCAGCAGGTTGTTATCTCCCGAGGGGTCCCAGACTGCAAGAGGGCACAGGCCGGGCTGAGGGACCCCCCTCCCTCCCGAGTACACAAATTTTTGTGCACCGGGCCTCTAGTTTGTTATAATTGAGGATCCTACATTGAGACACCATAATCACCCCAATCCATAGCTTATGATTCACTCTTTGTTGTTGTACATTCTGTGGCTTTGGACAAATGAATAATGTATCCATCATTATGGTATTACAGAGTATTTTCGCTGCCCTACAAATCCCCTATGCTCCATCCATTTATCCCCCCAATTTCCAACCCCAGCAACCACTGATCTTTTTGCTGTCTCTATAGTTTTACCTTTGGTCCCTATTTTTACGTAAGAATATGCAGAACTGATATGTCGGTTTCACAGCTATTTGTTCAGAGTTTATTGAGTGTCTTCTGTAGGTCTAGCATAGTGCTAGGTACTAGGGATCCAAAGATAAATAAGCCCTACCCAGGTGGCTCAGTAGGTTGGAGCAAATGCACCAAAAAGGTTGTGGGTTTGATTCTTGTCAGGGCACATACCTAGGTTGCAGGTTCCATTCCCCGTTAGGAGAGTGTGCCAAAGTCAACCGATCGATGTTTCTCTCTCTTTCTCTCTCTCCTATCCTCTCTCTAAAATTCACTAAAAGCACATCCTCAGGTGAGGACTTTTTTTTAAGTGTACAAAGATAAATGAGACTCGATAAGTTACTTGTAGACTAAGTAGGTTAAAAATGGATGAGCTTCTGAAATTGAACAAGAAGACCTACCTTGTATGAGGAAATGTGCTCATAAACTGTATGGTTCTTGAATTTTATTGTAGCAATTGAGACCACAGTGAACATTCAGCAAGTAAAAAGCTATTGCCATTAGTTCCTTTTTATTTCTTAGCTAATGCCTACATTTTTTATTGAATTTGGCCTTAGCAGGTCAGATCATACCAACAAGAGAAGAGAAAATCGTGTCTGGAAATTGGCCATGCTAACTCTTCATTGTAGACAGAGATAAGACCTACTGAGACTCACAGATAGTGATGGCTGCCTGGCTGGTTATGGGCTGCCTGTTTTGTCAGCTCCAAGTCAGCCTTCTGGTTATCTTTAACATGATTAGATGCATACTCCCTACTTTTCCCCCAGAAGAAAGGTATGTCATAATTGCTGAAATGAACTTAGAGCAAGACTTAAGCCAAATAATCATAAAAAGAGTTCCATGGGAGGAAATCTGGTTACTTAATTTAAGATATGGAAATAAGTAGAACTTGGAAAGTTTACATTGATAAGAATTAAGTCTAGAGTTCTTAAAAGCAGAGACTCTATCTTAGTTTTGTGTAAAACATACATCTCCCTAGCTCAGAGCTTTATAGAATACTCAGTAAATGTGAAGGAATGATGGAAAAATTAGACTGGCTTATGGGAAACTAGCACCTAGATACAGTGTTTAATATGAAATCTGAGATTTGATATAGCAATGTTTGAAAATGCATTGGAATCACATAACACATACATACACTTTGGCTTTTGATTTACAACTCCCGCTTGAAGATGAGACCTATTCATCTCATTTACCTCTATAAGGCTAAATTATAAAATGTAGGCATATCTGTTTGTTTTAAAAGACAGTATGGTTGGCCGAAACCGGTTTGGCTCAGTGGATAGAGCATCGGCCTGCGGACTGAACGGTCCCAGGTTCGATTCCGGTCAGGGGCATGTACCTGGGTTGTGGGCACATCCCCAGAGGGAGATGTGCAGGAGGCAGCTGATCGATGTTCCTCTCTCATCGATGTTTCTAACTCTCTATCTCTCTCTCCCTTCCTCTCTGTAAAAAATCAATAAAATATATTAAAAAAAAAAAGACAGTATGGTTGGATATTTGGATATTAACTTAGATCTTGTTTCTTAAATTTATTAAACTTTAGTGGGGTAAAGAATTACAGTTCAGGGATCTATACCCCAAAACATGTGCCTGTGGGTGATTTAAGGGGTTTTTCAAGTGTAATTTTTACATTAAGGCTATTTTCACTGATCTACTCACTTAAGGGCCCCAGTAAAGTGCTACTTAATATAGAGATGGCAAAGAAATTTCAAGGAGTGCCAATTCCAACTGGAAGTAGCTGCCTAAAGCTCTATAATAAAAAGGATTAGGAAGTCCCATCTTACCATAATCCATTACTGAAGTTTGGAATTGGAGTTGGAAGGTTGTTCTTTTTTTTTTTTTTTTAAGTTTTTTAAAAATATGTTTTTGAGAGAGAGGAGGGCAGACGGATAGATAGAAACATAGATGAGAGAGAAACATCAATCGGCTGCCTCCTGCACTCTCCCTACTGGGGATTGAGCCCACAACCCGGGCATTTGCCCCAACCAGGAATTGAACCAGGGCCCTCTTGGTCCATGGGTTGTCACTCAACCACTGGGCCACACTGGCCAGGCATGCATTTTTATTTTAAATAAAAGAAGTGTGCTTGCTCATTTTTTTTCTGACAGTTTTTTAAACTATGTTTTTATTGATTTTAGAGAGAAAGGAAGAGGGAGAGATAGAAACATCAGTGATGACAGAGAATCATTGATCAGCTGCCTCCTGCAGGCCCCTAATGGGGATCAAACCTGACCAGGAATCGAACTGTGACCTCCTGGTTCAAAGGTTATTGCTCAACCACTGAACCATACTGGCCGGGCTTTTTCTGACAGTTTTATTGAGAGATAATACATATGCCATACAGTTCATCCACTGAAAATGTATACTTCAGTGATTTTTAATACATTCACAGTTGTGCAACAAGCAATTTAAAACATTTTCAACCCAAAAAGAAAGCCTATACTCTTTAGCTGCCTTTATTGCCTTCTTTCCCTTAGCCTCTACTAATCTACTGTCTGTCCCTATAGATTCGTGTATTCTGAACATTTCATATACCGTAAATGGAATCATACAGTATGTGGTCTTTTAAGAATTTTTTTAACTTCATATTATATTTCAACATTTATTAATGTTATAGCATGTATTATTAGTACTTCATTCCTTTTTTCTTGCCAAATAATATTCCATAATATACCACATTTAATTTATCCATTCATCAGTTGATGGACATTTAGGTTGCTTCCACTTTTTGGCTATTTTAAAAACTGAGATGAACAATCATGTACAAATTTTTAGGTGGACTTCTGTTTTCATATCTCTTGAGTTTCTGCCTAGGAGAGGCATTGCTGGGTCATACGGTAACTCTGTGTTTAACCTTTTGGGGAACTGTTAGACTTTCCCAAGTTGCACATGCTTTCTTTTTAAATTAAAAAGAAAAACCATTTCTAGTAATAAACTTTGATGCTGAGTTAACAGATTCAAATCATATCCCAGAACAATTTTGGTCTCCTCACCTAACCACAGAACTGGTTAGCTACGGCTCTCCCTTCCTGTAGTCATTTCTCTGACTTCGGAGATGGGTTTGTAGAACCCTCCCTTTATGCGATTCTGAGAAGGAAGCAGCTTCTGCAGAAAAATGAGGGAGCCTGTGCTATGCTGTTGGAGCAAACTCCCGTGATATCTAAGTTCACACGGCATTAAGAAAAGATCACCCTTTGGCAAATCAAACCCGAGCATTTATTGAGATTGTGCAGGGAGACAGATAGCAGAAAAATTTTTTGATACAGAAACCCTTTCCTGCAGGCCTCTCAGTATAGAGCCCTCAGGCACATCTGCTGCCATGGCAGCCAGGAATGCAGCCTAGAGAGTTCAGAGAGTTTCAAATCCAACTTTCCTCTGACCCTCCCAGCTCTGGTCCCATTTGCATTTCACATAGTTTAGAGAGAGTAGGAGAGCAAAATCTGACTATCTGGCATTTAGAAAAATAGGAGGAAATTTCTCCTTCTTCTGGTTTTTTTTGTTTGTTTCTTGAGATACATAATTTAATACAAGTGACCTCCAAAGAATAAATTATATTGCTGGTAATTTTAGTGACTATAGAGGAATTTTCCCTCATGGGCCTCAGGCTGGTTCTTTTGAGTAAAATACAAGACATGTTTTCAAAAGACTATCCAAGATGAGATTGTGTAACTACGCAAACTGAAATGGAATTTAGATGTTCAACTTGGTAGACAACTTTTCTCCCAGTAACTCCCTGGTGCACAGGTGTGCCCAGGACCCTGTTATACAGTTTCTGTACTAAATAAGTATAGCCTCTTAGTTTTTTAGCTTTCTTCGATATTTTGGTATTTAATTTCAGCATAGGGAGTAAAAAAGTTGTAAATAAGAAAAGCAGTGCTAGAAATTGGATTTAGCCTGAGTAGTAGAGCCAATTTCTCCCTTGGTTTCTTTGCAGGGTGCGGTATATTTTGAATGTCACTCGAGAGATAGATAACTTCTTCCCAGGAGTCTTCGAATATCATAACATTCGGGTATATGATGAAGAGGCAACGGATCTCCTGGCTTACTGGAATGACACTTACAAATTCATCTCTAAAGCAAAGTAAGTAATGGGTCTCGAACACATTCTTACCCTTGTTCCATGTGCACCACACATGCCTGGGGCCTGAAATAAGTATTTACTGAGAGTACTCAGAAAAAAAGGAAGTAAAGAAAAAAAAGCCCTGGTTGGTGTGGCTCAGCTGGTTGGATGTCATCTCGTGCACCAAAAGGTAGCAGGTTTGATTCCCAGTCAGGGCACATACCCAAGGTACAGGTTTGATCCCTGGTCAGGGTGCAAAAGGGAGGCAACCGATCAATGTTTCTCTCTCTCCATTCCTCTCTGTAAAATCAATTTTTAAAAAGAAGACTGAGCTTTCTTAATCCTCGGGGAAAGATGACTAGTGACTTAATACTTTTCCTGTAAGTAGATGAAGTCCCTGAAAGATGATCTCATGTTGGCTAGTTCCATTAAGCAAAAAATTAAAGTATATAAACTTAAGCTGCAGCGAAAGAAATAAAAATGAGAGAAGGGAGAAATTCTGAATGAAATGCTTAAGTTGCCAATGGAGACATTTTAAAGTTGTATAATTGACATTATTCCACACAGATAGAATACTGTGTCCTCCTCTCTATAAACAAGGAGATCTTTGGAAATCTTTTCTCTTTTTTTTTTTTACTTTACTTTTATGATACTCTAAATAGTGAGATTTTTCTCTGGCCTTTCTGTTGATGTCTTCCTTAAATTTAAAATTTTAATTGGTCCTTTTAGTGAAGCTATTTGATTATTTTAATTTAGTGTTTAGTATGAATTAGTATTAATAGGTCAACGCTCATTTTTTAATATGTCTTACTGATTTTAGAGAGAAGGGAGAGAGAGAGAAACATTGATGTGTGAGAGAAACATCCATCGGTTCCCTCCCTTACATGCCCCGACCGGGGATATGTGCCCTGACCAGGAATTGAACCCACAACATTTTGGTGTACGGGATGACCAACTGAACCATCTGGCCAGGGTTCGACACTCATTTGTTTTTTAAGTCCCTGGGGATTTCCTTGCCAATCCTATTTATGCCTTCAATAGAGAGGGCGTAGCATGTTGGCCACGCTCCTCCTTCAGGTGGGACCACATTCAAATCATCCCTGGCAGGTGACAGGCACTTCTGTTTGTAAAGTCCTCCTTTAAGAATGAGCCCATACTTCTCTTAAGAACTTTCATGATGAGGAGATTCTTCCTTTTAGTTACCTAAATTCCCATACCCCAGCTTTGAGCTCATTCTCTTAGTCTCTAGGTAGCACCTAAAAGAGCACTTTATATTCTTGAAGAACATTTTATATTCTATTATTAAATTACTAGAGGCCCAGTGCACAGATTCGTGCACATTGAAAGGAAATTAATTAGAAGGTGGCCAATAGGGCAGGACTGAGCGAGACAGACCAGACACACCCTGGAGCCAACCTCCCCGGCCAGCCGCACCCGGGGCAGCACTGGGGCTCAAAGGGTGTCTGTGGAGTAAGCAGGGTCCCTCTGGCAGGTGGGGTCCCTTGGCCTGGCCTGCAGGGATCGGGTCAAAACCAGCAGTTCGACATCCCCCGAGGGGTCCCGGAGTGCGAGAGGGCACTCTGCAAAGTTGCTGTCCCTCAGCAGCTCCTACATTGAACATCTGCCCCCTGGTGGTCATTGTGCATCATAGCTGTCGGCCAGTTGGCTGGTCACTTAGGCTGTTATATATATAGATAAAGCTAGGCCTGGCCGGCGATCGAAGCACGAGCATCTGGCGTGGAAGGGCAGGTCCCGGCTGACCTCTGGGCCCCCAGGCCCCCACATGCCCCCCTCTGCCTGAGTCATGGCGCCTGAGTCCGCATGCAGAGATGGGGTGAGCTTGGCTGGATGCCATGGGCCAGGGCACAGTATGGGCCTCTGGGCCGCCCAGTGGTGCTGCATGGAAGCCAGGAAGGCAGCACAGTCTCTCCCAGCCAGCCTCACAGACCTGCTTCTGCGCAAACCCACAGGGAGCCCAACTGGTCCCTGCGGTCGGCAGCTGTAGCCCGGCTCACCTGGAAGAGGCCACAGGGGTGTGGGGTGGGCTCCTAGGGGGTGCCCGGCACGCACAGGGGCTTCCCTGGCGCAAGCCCTGGCTTCCCAGGGGAGGTTAGTAGGGGGAGTGAGAGCGAGCTCAGTGGACACCCCACATTCTCACCGCACCTCCGTCCCCGTCACCCCAGCCCCCAGGTAGCCAGCAAGAGGTCGCAGCCCTCCCCCACTCCCCACCCATCCCCAGTTCTCTGTCCCAGCCCGGGGCCTGGCCCCAATTGGGTGATCAGGTCCTGCCAGCCGCTGGTCACCATATGGGGCGATCAGTCAGGGCTGGGCGACCCGGCTCCCTCAGCACCTGGGAGCCAGGTGGCAGCCCCACCCCCATGCCACTGCCACTGGTCGCCATGTGCAGGGTGATCTTCGGGGCAGTCAGGCCCCCATTTGCACCCACTTTGGCCTGGCGCTGCCCGTTCACCTGCTCCACCATCCTGCCATGGTCCCATGGGCCCATTGGAGCTGGCAGTGCCTCCACT
This sequence comes from Myotis daubentonii, assembly GCF_963259705.1. Taxonomy (NCBI): domain Eukaryota; kingdom Metazoa; phylum Chordata; class Mammalia; order Chiroptera; family Vespertilionidae; genus Myotis; species Myotis daubentonii. Next base: position 24,469,580 of record NC_081855.1, read on the forward strand.
GCCACCTGTGCAGCGTCGCCAACACCTGCCATGTTCTGTGCCGCCCCCCCCTTGTGGCCAGAGCATGTCATAGCAAGCAGTCGAACTCCTAGTTGAACAATTTGCATATTAGGCTTTTATTATATAGGATTCCCAATAATAATGCCACCCATGGCATGCTTACTATGTGCCAGGTACTTTATGTGTATTCTTTCATGTAATATTTTCCAAAACCCAGGGAGGCATATATTGTCATCCTCTGTATAGATGTGGACAGACTATAAAGATAAGATTCAGAGAGGTTAAGAAACAAATGGTGAGGATAGTACTTAAACCCAAGATGATATAAGAATAGTCTATAGTCCCTTAAAGAAAGAACTAGGCAAGTTGTCAGGGTCACAGCTGAAGAAGCTAGAGTGCAAGGTGAGGCCCCAGTCCCAATGAAAAGAAAGGGTGGTTTCAGCAGGGCTGGGATTAGAATGAGATGCATGAGGTGCCCAGGTTACATTGAAGCAGACACTCACTCTCAGGCTCCTGCATCTGAGAGTGAGTTTCTCCTGAGTGGCACACTGGGCACCTCATGTGTTTTACCTAATCAGGGCCCTAAATTCCAGAATCTGTATATGGGTGAGTTTAGGGTTACCAATGTGATACCAGGCTTAATCTGGACAATCCAGCACTAGACGCCGGGGGGTTGGAGGGGGACTTAAATAGAGTTAGTTGAAAACTGACATCAGATCCTTCATTACGTGAGTTAGAAGCCATCCACTGAAAAAGCCTGGTTTAATATGAATAAATGTTTTCATCGAAGTGGATTTTATAATTGCATTTTCTTAAGATTGTCCAAGTTTGAACACTTTCCATGCCTGCAGGTATAGACCTGAAATTTTATGCATTAAAGTTGTCAGAGCTTGATGGGCATATATTTGAACACATGTCTGAACTTCTACCTGAGTCACTGTGCATTGGCTTCCCAACTGTAGTGTAAATGAAAACCCTATGGTGCCATAAACGAAACAAGTATTTCCTAGTTCTTTGGGATAATCTAAGCACAAAAACACACCACATCAACATTTTGCATCTAATTGACAGCTAGGAGGTTAATCTTATCTTCCTTTTGAGACTTTCAGTTATTCCAGACTGTTCTCTGCATGCCTTTAGCTTATTTGGCTCACTCATTTTGGCACTTAAACTTGTGCCTCCTTGCATTGGTGCTGAACTTTCCCGTGTCTCCTCCAGCAGGAGAGTTATAAGCTTCCCCAAGGAAGCTTATCTACTATAATACAGGGAGCAAGTGGATGAATAGATTTCCCCTTTTAGGCTGACACGTGCATTTTTAAATTTATTGGAATAGCTACTTGGGAGAATTCCAGCCCATGACACTAGTGATAAGAGTAATCATTCTTTCTCGGATTTAAAAATGTTGTTTCTACTTATAGCTGACAGATCTAATCAGCAGATCCATAAGTTTGTTCACACACTTAGCAAGTATCAGAAGGCTTATTCTGTGCCAGACATTGTGTTATTAGCAGAATTAGCATAACCAAGTAATGCTCATATTCAAGATAAATAAACTCTGGCATGTTAAGACTGAGAGGGTTAGTTGTGTTTATTGTAAGTATCACCTTATGGTAACTTTGTTTTCTTGTTTTTCCACCCCATTAAAAAAAGGGGGGTAGTTATGTATTCCACCCTCCTTACTGAAAGAGCCACGTGATGCATTTATCTCATGGTCCCATCCAGCTCCACGGATTGTACAGCCAGTCCCTAGACAGAACATGGGTGGTGATGTTGTGAAAAGTAATATCCGGGGCTACATCTGAGTACAGAGGAGGATTAGTTTCACTTGGTTTGTGCTCTCCTCCAGGGTCAGAACCCTGACTGGAACTTGAACTGGAAGCAATTGAGAACATTTGGGTAAATTAGGTGAATCACTGCCACACCTGTAGCTCAAGAGACTGCCAGCCATGAAACATGCCCCTGGGGCCACGGAGGGACTGGCCTTCAGCCACAGGGGTCCAGTCTCTAAATCGAAAATTCTCCCCTAGCACTCTGTGACCAGCTGGCATTTCAGTTACCATTGTGAACTTTGTCTGCTTCTTCCACTGAATTCTACCTTTTAGGGAAAAAATGTTACTGTGCCTCATAGTACCTTGTGCATTGTCTTATACCTGATAAATGTTTGCTGAATGAATTAAAGAGGCTTACTGTTAACATTGAATATAGTTTGAGTACACTAGAATTGCCTACCCTCCCTGCACGTTGATTGTAGATGTATACAAGTGCACAAGGTGGGATGGGTTGCATAGCAAGAAAATGGAAGGGCAGGACAGGACACTTGGAAACATTTCAAACCCCGGCTTTGAAAGTGTACTCACCATTGTGTTTTCCTCTTACCTCAATCCCCAAACTAGGAAACATGGATCTAAATGCCTTGTGCACTGCAAAATGGGGGTGAGTCGCTCAGCCTCCACTGTGATTGCCTATGCAATGAAGGAATATGGCTGGAATCTGGACCGAGCCTATGACTATGTGAAGGAAAGACGAACAGTGACTAAGCCCAACCCCAGCTTCATGAGACAACTGGAAGAGTACCAGGGCATTCTGCTGGCAAGGTGGGTCCTGAAGTGTGACTTTCTCAGATTTTCCATCCTTACGCTCCCCAAGGAAAGGCAAAATGTCCTTCTCTGCAGCTAGTTCTCAGCCTAACATTGGTGTGTCAGAGCCTAACATGGATGTGTCACAGCCTAACATTGGTGTGTCACAGCCTAACATGGATGTGTCACAGCCTAACATTGGTGTGTCACAGCCTAACATGGATGTGTCACAGCCTAACATTGGTGTGTCACAGCCTAACATGGATGTGTCACAGCCTAACATGGATATGTCACATGTTTAAAAATTGATATCTCTAGCCAGTTTTTTACAAAATAAGTATAAGCATTTGAGATTAGCATGGGAGATTAGACGTTTAATGAAAACTAACATTATTTTTCGCCCTGTAATTTAAACTAAAGGGTGAAAAATACTATTCCCTTATTTTAGTTCTCACCTGGGTGTAGATTCTAACAAACACTTCTCAATATCTTTTTTTCCCCTTTTTATTGAATTTATTGGGGCTGACACTAGTTAACAAAATCATATAGGTTTCAGTGCACAATTCCATAACATCATCTGTATATTGTATTTTGTGTTCACCACCCTACATGTCTCCTTCCATCACCATTTACCCGCCTATATCCTCCTCCACTTCCCCCTTCTCAACAATTTCTAATGCCAGATGCACTGTCTTATCAAAATGGATTGCTCCCAAGGTAATTCTAGGCATAGCTGAAATTCTTGGAAATTGTTTGACCCATTTGTTAAAAAAAAAAAAAAAGAAAAGAAAAAGAAAAGTGCCTGCTGCTACTTTGGACTTTTTTTCCCCCAGTGCTTGGTTTCACTGAGCCCACTCCAGTAATTTGGGTCATGTGACAACATCAGCAGAATTGGGATATATATTGGGGTGAAAAGGTGCATCCCAGAAATAGTTCTTTTGGTTTTACATATAAATACATATTTTAAAATTGATTTTAAAGAGGAAGGAAGATGGAGAGAGAGAGAGGAGAGAGAGAGAGAGAGAGAGAGAGAGAGAGAGAGAGAGAGAGAGAGAGAGAGAAACATCAGTGATGAGAATCATTGATCAGCTGCCTCATGCACGCCCCCTACTGGGGCTGGAGCCTGCCACAGGAGCATGTGCCCAACATGGAACTGAACCATGACCTCCTGGTTCATAGGTTGATGCCCAACCACTGTGCCACTCCGGCTGGACCTATTGGTGTGTTTTTTTAATCCTCATCCGAGGATGTGCTTTTCATTGGTTCTAGAGAGAGAGAGGAAGGGAGAGGAAGAGAGAGGTTATTAATCACTGTATTATTTTCCATACAAATAACTGGAAGCCTGTGTATGCCCCATCCTGTATATGCTTTGTAAAAATGCAAAAAAAAAATTACAAAGGAAAAATTATTTATAAACTCAATACCTACAGAAACAGTTGACATTATCTTACCTTTCAACTGTAACAACATATACTGAGCACTTAAACTGCACTTAACCATCACTTATTCCTTTTCCCCCAGGTTTACCTTTTATACTAATAAAAGCATAATATGCTAATTAGACCAGACGTCCTTTCGGACAAAGCCGTGGCTGCAAGGGCCAAGCCCCTTGCACAAATTTCATGCATTGGGCCTCTAGTTAAGATATAATTGACATATAGTATTGTGTAAATTTAGGCTGTACAGTGTGTTGATTTGATACATTTATACATTGCAAACAGCTTACCACCATAGCATTAGCTAACATCTCCATCCCTTTACACATTTCTTTTTTGTGGTAAAAATATTTAAGATCTCTCTTAGCAACATCAAGTATATAATAAAGCATTAGCTGTTATCACCATGCCATACATTAGATTCTCCAGAACTTGACAATCTTGTAACTAGAAGTTTGTACCCTTTGGCCAGTATCTACTCGTTTCTCCCAACCCCTACTCCTGATAGCCAGCACTCCACTGTCTGTTTCTGAGTTCAGCTTTTTTTGATTCCACAAGTAGGTGAGACCATACAGTATTTGTCTTTCTCTGTCGACCCAGTACTAGGTCTTGAACATTTTCTTGTCTCAATCAGAACTAGCTGTTCCATCAGTAAGTTGGTAATTGGTTATAAAATGAATAATTTGTTTCACTGCATTATTTATTACACCTTTGGTGGTGAAAGCCACCTTCAGCTGCTCTGGGGGAAAAGATTCAGGTATTAAGCTGGATTTAACGATCAGCTTCCAGAGATGCCACATGTTGAAGTTCTGTGGAGTGCTAGATTTTGCTTCGTTGTTGCCATGCAGGCATGTTCTCGTTGGTTTTGTTAGGGTGAAGGCACAGCTGCCTAGAAGCATTGGGGCCTAGTACCAGAGTTTAACTCCAGTAAGTCTCATGACTTGGTCTTGACTCTTGAATCTGGGCTGTGTTTCCCCTGAACAAAATATTAAAGAGCCTTCTAGCCTATCCAGGCAGAGGGACCACCCTCCAACCCCAAAGTATTGTGAAAATGTGGTCACAGCACAGCATTATGGTTTCCACTAAAAAACCCTCCCATTTACTCAGCACTTGGCATGGTTTCCTCTGAGCTGTTCTCTTAGGAGGCTGGGAGGCTATGAAAATCTCCTCCACTTAATAAGAATTTATAGGTCTTTGGGGCCAGATATTGATGACATTTTTAGATTAGATCAGAAGGTAGAGCACAGCAGTTCTTTTTGGCACAAGAAAGAGGCATCTGAGGTTTGGTTGAGATATAAATATTATATATTCCCAGACACATGACGGATGTTAGGCAGTGTCCTCACGTGACCCACTGAGAGGAAGGATACTATGTGTCCTGCCAATTTCAGTATTTATTCTGGAATCTCAGGCTACTGCAAGCTGTTAGGTTGGGTTTTTTAGTGTATGTGGTTTTCTTAGGTGTTAAAGAAATTTCAGGAAAATCTTAAATGAGGGTAAAAAGGGCAGCATAGCCATAGCCAGTTTGGCTCAGTGGATGGAGCGTCGGCCTGCAGACTGAAGGGTCACGGGCACATGCCCAGGTTGCGGGCTTGATCCTCAGTAGGAGGCGTACAGGAGGCAGCCGATCAATGATTCTCTCTCATCATTGATGTTTCTATCTCTCTCCCTCTCCCTTCCTCTCTGAAATCAATAAAAATATATATTTTTTTAAAAAGACATTTGGCCCAACACCAAGCTTTAGGTATTTTTAAAAGTTGTACCATGTGCCATCACTTGTAACAGGAAGCCCAGAACTAGACTCTGTAATGGCTCGGTGATGTAATCAGGGACTTGGGTACTCTTCATCTTTCTTCTCTGGTTAATGGCTTGGTCCTTGAACTTGTCTCCGCATGATTGCCATATGTCGGCCACATTTCTAGGCATCTACATGTAAATTCCACAGCATCTGGCTGAAGGAATGGGCATTTCAGTTATGGGGGAGACCTTTCCCAGAACCTCCTCAATAGACTTCTCCACAGGACTCATTGGCCAGGACTGGGTCATGTGGTTAAAACTAATCACTGGCCAGGAAAATGGAATTTCCTGGGCTGGCTTTAAACAAATTCACATTCACGCTCTGGTGCTAGGGAAGTACTGCATTCCCTGAACCCAAGGGACACTGAATACCCCGACCAAATCCGGCTTCCACCAGCGAGGGGAAAGCGTGGGAGTGCCTGCTGAGTGAGCAGCCACTAGGGTCTGCAGTCTATGAGGTGTTGTCAGAAATGGCACTTGCAGGCTACCTGCCAAGCTAACTGCCAAGTGAATTGGGCCCAGCAGATTCTTGCACAACCCTGAGTGCCTGCTTAGAAAAGCGAAGAAGCCCCAGACTCCTGTGATTGTCTGGAGCTCTGACTAGCTTTGCAGCTTAGGTAACCAGGAGAGGACAGTCCTTAGAAAAGTCCCACTCATTCTATTTGCAAAGAAATTCCATTTCCTACCCAGCTACTTAAGTCTTGTGTTTCGTATCTCCTCCCAGGAAGCATGTGGTGGTTTTCTCAGAGAGACGGAGCTTCGAGCCTAGATTCTCTAGCCACATGGTTGTCCAGGGTGGCACTGAGTACTTAATTTGAGATGGCAGACTCTTTGTGAGTCTCTTAGCTTGGTACTTTTACCTCTTGGTTAGTAGAAGAGAGGTTTAGCAAAGTGATTTATGAATTAGTTGCAATCTCTTAATCAAAATGTGAGGCTGTGGGCCAAACAGATATAGCCCCTCTGAAATACAAGGGATTTTTTGCATATTTCAGTGTGTCTTTAAGAGTCTGGAGAAGTCTAATATTTAATATTCTCCCTTAGACCTAAAGGATATCATAAAGACACTGGTATTATTCATATCTAATTTTATTTTTTATAGTCGGGGAATGAGGCAGGAGGAGTGTGTGTGTGTGTGTGTGTGTGTGTGTGTGTGTGTGTGTGTGTGTTGAAATCCTCCATTGAATAGCCAGCAGCCCTGTTTGTTATTCTCGACTCTGATCATGCAGGTATCTGGCAGATTTATGTTCCATTAGACAAGTTCGGATTTCAGGCTTTTGCAAGCTGACCATGTGTCTGTGATATTAGGTTCCAGGGTATAAGGCAAGGAGGAAAAACTGGGTGGTGGCCAGGGAGAGTTTTTGCCACATGTCCTCATAGATGTCAGTTTTGATTCTTTGAACACCGCTGTCTCCAGGGCCAGAGGAGGTAGAGTTGTCTTTTACTCTGGCTTTGCTGGTAGAGACATTGAGCCTAGTTAGCTGGTGCACAGTAGTGAGCCAGCAGGAGGGAACCCGAGAATAAAAGGATGTGGGCCTGGTCAGGTGACAACCAATCACAATCAACATTTAAAGGATTTTCTTTTCTTTTTCTTTTCTTTTTTTAAAGATTTTCTTAATAGCTTTTCAGAAAAATATTCTTAAAGCACAGCACACAGAGAATGCTCAATTGAAGCTTTTTCTCTTTCTTCTCCTTTCTACAGGCTGCCTAATGCCCTAAGAAGTAACCATAAACAGTCTGATTTTACTATAACTGATATTCTATTTTTAGCAATATTTTCCTCTATATAACTTTCTCCAATAGAATTAGTGCTTTCCCAAACATATAACAATATGAAAGAAAGCAAATCAAGACAGGAAAATGGGCTATCATGTGCATCCTGTCATTTACATTTCCTTCTTATCCATTTACTAAGTAAAAGGCCAAATTCTTACTCAGGTTAAAGGCCACTCAAGGTGGAAGAGAACTGGAGTTGGTTGCATCATCCAGACCACAAACCAGCTCTGAAGTTCTTTTTGGCAACTTGTTTACTTGCTACCTACCTGGAACCAGGTGGGGGATGTCAGCTGGATTTAAATATTAACAGTTTAAAATAATAAATATGATCTAATGCCTTCCATCTATTCCAACTAGTGAAGGAGCATTTAAACTGGCTTGGGAAAAAGCTTTGCTGGGAAACAGTTTGGTGTTCCTAGGTAAAATCTGATTTATACATGCCCTGTGACCCACCTTTCTGTTCCTCTATATAAAACATCTTTGAGAAACCAAAGTGTGCACCAGGCACAGGAATGCCCATGCAGTATTGTTTGTAATAGCCAGAACTGCTCATCAACAGGATGGGTAAATAAATTTCTCTCTGAAATTACAGCTATGCACATCGATGAATCTTAAAAACAGAGAGTTAGGCAACAAAACAGTTGTAGAATCCATACAGTATTTCATTTATATAAACTTCAAAACAGGCTAACCTGAGCAGTATATCATTAAGAACAAAACGTGGCGACTCTAAAGAAAAAAAAAAATGAAAGGCAATGCTAAGCACAAAATTCAGTACAGAGGTTAATAAGCCCTGAGGGGGAGCGTGGAGGGAAGGGATCAGGAAGGGCCCATGGAGCAGCAGTGCTTCAGAGGCCCTGGTGGTATCTTGATCGTATCCAAGAGCTGCCTACCACACTCTCCATGCAGGTCCTATTGCAAAAATGAAACACGCGGCAGAATCAGACCTATCTTCAGATTGGGGTTTTCTTTCTCCTTTACAAGTAGGTGTCAGTGTAATTCCAGAGCCCTGACCCAATATTTTCTGGTGATTATCTCCTCCAGGAAGAGAAAGAAATCCTGCTGGGAAATGATGCCAGCCAGTTCCGCTGCAGCATGCACTGTTTGTGCCTATTAGCGTAACTTCAGTGTCTCGTTCCCTCCTGATTGGTTTGTGATTTGCAGGCAGTTTTAAAAATCATACCTTTGGGTTCTTGGGGTCATGAAAACATCCCATTTGCCTGTTGACTGACAAGATGTTCTTTTACATTATTAGAAGGGTGAGAGCCACTCCCTGAGATGTCTTCCTAGTCATTTGCATGATGGGAATTGTCCTGCCACGGTGGCTAAGAGGAATCGGTGCAGGTTTGAACATGCTTATATAGGTGAGGGCTGGAAATTGGAGAACACAGTCGTACTTAGATCAGGAAACAAGGGTGTCTATATATGAAAAAAGAAACTTGAAAGGGAAGCACATTGGCATTGGTTGGTCTCTGTTAGGCCTCATCTATCCAACCAGTCGGCTTGCTCCTCCACATAGCCATTCACTCATTTGGGATGTGTGATATGTTGTCTCCTCCTAGGGGTGGCTGAGTTCTTGCAACTTGAAAAGAGTGAAAACCCTACCTTACACCCAACTGATTGGTTATAGCTTGTCTTCATAAACAGATTGACCTACTCAGAAAAGCATCCTTTTGCTGTGCAGGCCTGAGTCAGAAAGATCCCCACCCAAGCAGCAGACAGGCACGGGGAACTGAGAGCAGGTGCAGACTTGAGAACAAACAGGGGTTCACATTAGTGCAGGCACATGACTCAGCAGAGATTTACAGGCCTCTGAGGCAGGCGTGGCCCTGAGCCCAGGATAAGTTGTTTTGGGCTGTTGCCCATTTTACCCTGCGGTTAGGTCACTCTTCATCAACTTGTAAGTCATGGAAACCATCCCTCAGAAACCAGTTAGTGACCTATTCCCTGGGCAGGCGATCCTGACCAGCCACAGGGCCACCTTTCTCTTTTTGGCTAGAGCTTTGAGAACTGTGCTTCTTTGTTCAAGAGTGCGGTTTGAAATGAAATACCTTTCCCACATCAGACCTTCCCTCCATAAAATAAACCAAAGGATGGATGGATGTGTGTGGTCTTCCTTTGGCCCATCTGCTTTTCCAGGTGTCGCCCTAGCCTGATGGTTTTTATCCAAAGATCCTTATGAAAGGGGCTGTACTCTCTGCTAATTCTCTTCCATTCTGTTACCAACCTTCTTTGCCAGGTTTACTAGCCTCATCTTTGTCTTCTAATTCAAGAAAGATCACCACCCTCCTCACACTTTCATGTCAGTGATTAATCCTATATCAGCTCTTCACCCCCATTATGAGGATTTGTAATGAGCTTCCATAGACTGTTTCACCTTGTATTACTCAAGTGCTGTTTTGTTCTAGGTTTTTTTTCTGATTATTAATGAATGATAAACATGCTCATTATTTTATAATTTCAAAAATTACGGAAATGCAGAGTATAGAAAGTAAAGCCCTCCCCAAAAGTAGTTTTACCTTCCCTTGAAAGAACTGTTACCAGTTTGGAGATGTTCCTCCAGATATGTTCCTATACTTATTCTAACGTGGGAGCTGACCATTTCAACTGTGTTCAACATGCTTTTTTGCTTGATAGTGTACCTTGGACATCATTCTACTAAAATACCTGACTTTTTTTTTTTTTACCAGCCTCATAGCATAGAGGTGTATGGACTGTAATTTAAATAAGTCTTTTTTTTTCTTTTGGTGTCTGATGTTTTAGGACCACAGCATTACAGTGAGCATCCTTTTAATATATCTCTATGCACTTATTGTAGTAATACTCCAAGAAAAATTCTTGAAGGAAAAATTGCTGGTTAAAGGGTTAAATTTTGAGAACTATTGCCAGAGTTCACTCTTAAAGATTCTTATTCCTCCCAATAGTAGTATGTGAGAGGGCTTGCTTGGCCAAACTCTCAATAACACTAGCTGCTAGCAACCAGGTTAGCTCTTGTCAGTCGAATAGGTTAAAAAGTGAGATCTCATATTTATTTGTTTTTGTTGTTTTTGCTTTGCTTTTGTTTTTGCTGTTAGTTAAATTAAGCAAATGTTTTTTGCCTACTACCATTGGGCATTAACAAAGCATTTTGCAGGTTACGTTTTAAGTTTATCTGGGAGCGGTTTCCTGGGAGGGTGCTGATTGTTTTCACAGACCAGACTAAAATGTTTCTTGTGTGTGTCCTCTACAGCAAACAGCGGCATAACAAGCTCTGGAGATCTCATTCAGATAGCGACCTCTCAGACCACCATGAACCCATCTGCAAGCCAGGGCTAGAACTCAACAAGAAGGAGATCACCACCTCAGCAGACCAGATTGCCGAAGTAAAGACCATGGAAGGTCACCCATCCATACCTCCTGTCTTCGTGGAACATGTTGTCCCACAAGATGAAAATCAGAAAGGCCTGTGTACCAAAGAAAGAGTGATCTGCTTGGAGTTTACTTCTAGGGAATTTCATGCCGGACAGATTGAAGATGAATTAAACCTAAATGACATCAATGGATGTACATCAGGGTGTTGTCTCAATGAATCAAAATTCCCCCTTGACAACTGCCATGGATCCAAAGCCTTAATCCAACCTGGACAGGCCCCAGAAATGCCCAACAAGTTCTCAGACTTAACAGTTGAAGATTTGGAGACAGATGCATTGAAAGCAGACATGAACGTCCACTTACTGCCAATGGAAGAATTGACATCTCGCCTGAAAGACCTCCCCATGTCCCCTGATCCTGAGTCACCAAGCCCCCAACCCAGTTGCCAGGCTGAAGTCTCAGATTTTAGTACAGATCGCATTGATTTTTTTAGTGCCCTAGAGAAGTTTGTAGAGCTTTCTCAAGAAACCCGGTCACGATCTTTCTCCCACTCAAGGATGGAGGAACTGGGTGGAGGAAGGAGTGAAAGCTGTCGACTGTCAGTGGTAGAAGTAGCCCCTTCCGAAGTGACAGCTGAGGACCAGAGAAGCAGCTCTTTGAGTAACACTCCCCATGCATCTGAAGAATCGTCAATAGATGAGGAACAGTCAAAGGTAAAAGCTTTCTTTATAGTTCTCCACATAAGACATTCTCTTCTAAGACAAAATATTTGGGACTCTACTATGTTCACTTTCTTTTTAATGTGGCTCAAGATTTAGGACGGCAGTGTGGGAGAGAAAGTCTGGCTGAGACTTTCCTTAAAAACAGGGTTTAAATATTTTTTTTAATCAGTTGCCTTTTGAAGAATTTATCTTTTCAGGTTTTTGGTGCCATTGGAAACCATTTCTGAGGGGATGAGGAAAGAAGGGATTAACAAAACAAAAAAACTCTTGGCTGAACAAAGAGCGGTCCCCTCCCTGGGCCTCTGCCGTTCCGATCAAATCTTACCCATAATGAAGTGCTAGGGACTCACATGCTGCCTGAGTGAGACTTGTGTCTCTCTGAAAAGATGGGTTTGTTTGGAAAAGTCTTTCTGTCTCAGAAAAGTCTAAGACTAGACATGTGTAAATAGTTGTTGGAGTAGCACCTAAATCCCATGCTGAGTTCTTCTGTTAATAATGTTTCTGAATTGTTCCTCGACTCAGACCCTGTGGTATTCAGGAGTTGAGGGATGGTTTGTGGAAGTGATTTGAGAGCAGACAGAATTCTAAGATTCTTCTCAGTGGCATATGAGCTCTTGGGAACCATTGCAGACTAGGGAAAGAATTACTGTATATCACTATTTGTAAGGCTCACACTTATTCTCATTTTGACACTTCTGAAATTAGGATGCATTTTAATCAATATTATAGTAGTTGGAAAATAAATGGTGACGAATTTACTCTAACATACCAAACCTCACTGAATGAACTCCGTGGAGCTGACATCTTCTGATGTTTATCTACTTATAGTTATACCTTGTCCATTATTCATCTGTTCTCTCTCTTTTTAACCATGTGAGGGTAGTTGTTGTCCTCTCCTCTTCCCAAAGGCTGTCCCTCTGTTTTGAGTCCACTAGGAAATCTGAATGCTTGAGCTCTCCTTTGGACCAATGGGTGTAGCAGCTCTGACAGAAATAGCTTTTTTGCACAGTCCCTGGTCATATGAGCACTCCCTCCACAGCCCATGTACACACCGGCCTGCTATGGCTTTTCTCCCAGGCTTGGCAAGTTTGCCTCCGCCTGATGTCCCAGCACATTTCTCCCAAAGGCATAACTGACCTTGTTAGTTTGTACTAGCTCTGACTCTTCTGAAGGGGAAAGACCAGAACAATTACTAGGGAAATATTGTACTTTGAAGGCTTATAAAAATGTTAAAGTAGATGGATGGTAATAATGATGTCACTTTAAGAAGTGTCCAGGGGCCATTTCCAGATTTTGAAGTTCTTTTTTTTTTTTTTACAAAAGGACTTGATTTTGCATTGGCCAGTTTTCTTTGGCCTTGTTCTAAATACAACTGGAAATTCATAACTGGTAGAATAATAAAATGTCAGCGAGTCACGGTTTCTAAGTTTTCTCAGGCACGTGGCTGCATAAGCCAAGTAAACATTTCCCAGGAGGAGCCATGTGACACTTAGGAATTGTATGATCAGATACATAGTGCCCTCACGTGCTGGGATGCTGCTGCTAGAAGTGCGAGGACGTGAAAAAAAACTGGCAACACAGAAGAGAGAAGAGAGCAGTGAGTCTCCAAATCAGACATCAGATGATAGCCTCAACCTGACCTTGTCTAACACTGGGCATATTTAAGGTGGGCACTGAGCCCTTGAATGGAACTCTTCCCCTCGAACTAGCTTAGGCTCTGACTGGAAGTTGATATAGGCCAGAGAGAAAAGATTTTATTTCCCCAGTCTGATCTAAGTTCTGAAGGCTCATGGTCTTAGGAAAATTAGAAGCCACCAACGCTATTTGCTGTTCATTTTTGGAGCAAGATATTAGATTGGCATCCTGTTTGAGTAAACAGAACAGAAAGTTCAGTAGACAGTGATACAACCTGTAACTAATTTTGTATCTCTGCCTTTGATGAATCTGTTTTTCCTTGTACAACGAAACAGATGGTCAGAGTACAGCTCTCGGCAGAGGACAGTCCCAGGCACTCCACAATTTGTGTCCTCATTAGCCAGAAGGTTCTCTTGGATCCAAGGATTAGTAATCAAAAAATCTGGCATTTTCCATTAGACTACAATTCGCCATAACCATCTCACTATGTTTTCTTCTTAGGCAATTTCAGAACTGGTCAGCCCAGACATTTTCATGCAATCTCACTCAGAGAACGCAATTTCAGTCAAAGAAATTGTAACTGAGATTGAATCTATCAGTCAAGGAGTTGGACAGATTCAACTAAAGGGAGACATTTTATCCAACCCATGCCATACACCAAAGAAGAACTCCATCCATGAGATGCCCCTTGAGAGGGCCCAGGCCCCGGAGAACAAACCTGGAAATCTGGAGCCGAATGAGGGTTCCTGCTCAGCCCAGCCTGAACTAGCCAAAGACTCGGGGAAGTGGGACCCAGAAGGCTGCCTAACTGTACCCTCATCCACCACAGACTTGGAAGAAGAAGAACCAGCTGAGGGGGAACAAGAGCTCGGGGGCCCAGGGATACACCCAGGTGCCAAGTGGTACCCTGGGTCTGTAAGACGAGCCACCTTGGAATTTGAGGAACGCTTGCGGCAGGAGCAGGAGCACCACGGTGTTACTCCTGCTTGTACTTCATTGTCCGCCCGCAAGAATTCCAAGAATGATTCCTCTGTGGCAGACCTGGCACCGAAAGGGAAGAGTGATGAAGCCACCCTAGGACATCCGTTTGTGCCCAGGGACCCAGAGATGAACAAGAGCAAAGGGAAATCCAGTGGATGTGAGGCTGGCTCCATACTGCATTGTGAGCAAGATGTCACTGTTCCAGCACCCAAGCTGCCGGACTTCTGCCCCTTGCAGGCTCCTCAGGAGTGCTCGGAGTCAGAGACTAGAACCAAACAGCAAGGAGTCCTGAAAGAGCAGCGGACTGTGGTTTCATGCCAGGAATCTGAAACACAGGGAGTCCCTTTTCCCAAGAAGATAGAAATCATTGAGTATACCCACGCGGTTACATCCCCCAATCACCCTGGGCCAGGGGGTGAAGTAGCCACCAGTGAAAAGAGTGGGGAGCAAGGACTGAGGAAAATGAAAGTGGAGAAGCCCATCACTGTGCTCTGTGCACTAGATGAAAATCTGAACAGGACGCTGGGCCCCGACCAGGTTTCTCCGTACCCCAAAGGGCTACCTCTGCCTCCTTCCTCTCCTGAGCACAACAGGCCCACCGACCCGACCTCCACCCTGAGCGGCCCTGAAGACTGGGGCAACGGCCCGGCAACAGCCCTGGACATAGCAGCGCCATTTGTCAGTCACACCACCCACGTACCATCTGCCAACTTGGATTATCTGCATCCCCAGACCATGGTTCACCTGGAAGGCTTCACAGAGCAAAGCAGCACCACAGACAGTGAACCCTGTGCCGAGCCGGGGCACTGGGAAGAGAGTCAGGAGGGCCCCCTGTCCAGCGGCAATGAAGTGCCATATAAGGGCTCCCAGTTAACTAGTGAAGACCTAAGCTTAATTAGCAAATGTAGTGACAACATTGGGAAGTTACAAGAAAAACTGGACCCACCACCTGTGGCCTGTAGACTCCCTCATAGCTCTAGTAGTGACAATATAAAGGATCTTAGCCACAGCCCCCGTGTGGTGAAGGCACACGCTAAAGAAATTGAATCCCAAGCGATTTGCCAGATAGGGCTCCCCAAACCATCCCAAATGAGGCGTTCAGCTTCCCTCGCCAAGTTAGGTTACTTGGACCTGTGCAAAGACTGTTTACTGGAGAGGGAGCCTGTCTCCTCTGAGTCCCCTCATCTCAAACTTCTTCAACCCTTCATCAGAACAGACTCGGGCATGCGTGCCATGGAGGCCCAGGGGCCCCCCGGAAACTCAGATGCCCCCCAGAACCCAGAGCCCACCAAGTATTTTATAGAGCAACTTAAAACAACAGAGTGTATCGCGCAGAGCAAGCCAGTGGAGAGGCCCCTTGTACAGTATGCCAAAGAGTTTGGTTGCAGTCAGCCGTGTTTGCTCCCCAAGGCAGGACCGGAATTGACTAGTTCTGAAGGAGGCCTGCCTTTGCTGCAGACCCAGGGGCTGCCGCGGGCGGGCCCAGCTCCAGGGCTGGCTTTGGCTCCCCGGCAGCAGCACCACAGAACTCACCCCCTAAGGAGACTGAAAAAAGCAAGTGATAAAAAAAGGACAACCAACCCTTTCTATAATACCATGTGATTCTGAGCCTACACGTGTGACTTTCTAAAAGAAATGTTTATAAAAGGGGCAGGTGTAATATGTAAGGAACATGCACTTTATCGGTTAATTTTATAACATTTTGGTCATTTTACTGTTCCTGGCACATGCAGAGTTTGGGGTTTTCTCCCTCTGTGTGTGAGAGAGAGAGATTGATTTGGACAGCAAGACCATTTTATCATTTTTTATTTTTAGAAATTTCAAACCTCAAAATATACTCATTTTCAAAGAACACCTTTATCAAAGGCAAATTGCTGTTTTTCAATCAACTGCCACCTGCTCCTCATTTTGCCCTCTGAGAAAAGGCATGCATGCTTGATTGAGGATGGAAGCAGATGGGGAGGGTGTGGGTGAAGCCAGAAATTGAAAATGCTGCCCCTGGGCCAGTGTGACGATGGCTTGTTCTCCAGGCCTGATGCTTCAGGTGGGCTGAAGGGCAATGGGACAGCAGGGGACATCAGCGCTCTCTCAGCCTGGTCCCCAGCCCCAGCCCTTTGGAGGTCCTGCTGTTTTCAAAGAGGGTCTTCCAGAATCCATTCTCCTGGTGTTCCAGAGTGGATCGTTAAAGAAAGGCATCATAATGGCTGGCTTTATAAACTTGTTAATAAATCAGATTTTTTATTAAATTAAAAGTCAACCCCAAATGAAATCCAAGAGGTCCTCTGTTGAGAAAAGCATAAGAAGGAGGTGAAATGGGAAACTGAGACACAACAGGGACAAGTTTGAAAAATAGCAATTGAAAGTCAATGTGTTCTTGTAAAATGAATACATATGTAGGGTTTTAACCCTTCCATTACTTGAATAATTCTGTGGGCCTCTGAGTTTAATGGCCATATTTTTTCCAATTTATTTTCCTCCCTCATGCTGTTTCTCTCAATGCTGCCTGTTTTGTTTTATTTCATAGATGACATTTGAATTGTTACATTACTTTTGTATAACCTCCATTGAATGCAAAGTTTTCTTTTTGATATTATCACTGTTAACACTTGACATAAGTTTTTTTCCCCCTTTTCCTGGAAGATTTGTCATTTCTTTAGTTTTTACACAGTATTTATGTACATAATGTCATATTCTTACAGTGTTTTGTTATTGATGTCAGAGGGTCTTTTTGATTTATTTTTTTTAAGGAGTTAATACTGGAAAAAGACAACAGAAATAAAACTGATGGGTGTTGTAGGAATCTGTAGAGTATATTGACAGTTGTTTTATTGTTTAAATGGAGGCTCCCAATTGCCAGCTCCTGCCAAATTATGCATTAGTAACTTCCTCTTCAGAGAAACCCCTAAAGGTTCCCTTTAGATCACAGTTTGACTGACAGCTGCATCCTCAACTGAAATCCCAGAAAGTTGTTCGCCTTCACTGACCCACAGCCGGGGAGTGTATGGGAGTGTCAACGGCTTCCCGCTTCCCCAGGGGGAAGCTCCTCATGGACTAGGCTGAGAGGCTGCAGGGTGGCCTCCGCCAAGGGCAGGCGCCTCACAGAGTCCGTTTAGGATGCCGCTGCTTTGCTGCCGCTGTGGAGATCTTAGGACAGCAGCACCTGCCATAAACCAGCCTCTTCCAGAAAACATATTGAGACTGGAATGGAGGACCCTCATCAAAACTGGAGAGGTTTGCAAATTTGATTCCTGTTTGCTTTGGTTGATGTCCACATTGTTGAGAGATTGACCAAGGACAGGCTTGAGTTTTGGGTTTTGGGTTCATCACAGCCCTGAGAGGAAAAGGCAGCTGCACAGACTGTCAAAGTGGTGTCAGAGGCCAGTGTGCGGTGGGGCAGGTAGTAGGGTGACTCAGAGGAGAGAGAAGAAATGGACTGAGGCCACTCGCAAGTGCTCGAGAAGCTGTGAATTCAGCTGCCAGGTGGAAGCCGTAGTTGCATCTGACATCACTGCCAGGAAGCACATTGGACAGAAATCTGCTGTACGTGTAGAAACCTGCTTTATGGTGTAGTAATTATATATACCCATGCTTTCCCTAAATAGTTTCCTTGAATGTCAAATGTACATTCACACAGCTTTGTGGTTCCTGGATACGGAATGTGTTGTAAAGTGCTTTGTTGGGTGGTGTATACCAGTGTGAGGAGGCTCATCCGTCTAAACTGCCCTGTCCTATTGAGGCAACTCCACCACCACTCTGATGGGGAAAGGACAGGACATTTTGGCAGGGCTGGGAAGAGGAGGATTTGCCTGGAGGTTCAGGGAGTGGAGTCCATTCATGTTACTCCCTGGAGATGGTGACATTCCTTGTGTTAAGAAGTACAAGCAGGATAGACAACTGTACTGTTCTCTCTTCTCCCCTCCTGTGTTTGATGCTCAGTCTCACTGCATTAAATAACAACAAACATGGGAGGGAACCTTCTAATGCTGTGGAAAAAAACAGAAACTTTCTTTTAAAAAATAGAGCAGCAATTTTGAACCTTTTTCATCTCATGGCACACATAAACTAATTACTAAAATTCTGCAGCACACCAAAAAATATATTTTTTTGCCAGTCTGACAAAAAATAGATATAATTTTGATTGATTTTTAAAAATAGTAATTACCTACCCTTTTTGCTCCTAAGTGACTTTTAAAAATCAGGTGCCTATACTTGTATATAAGGATTTCTGGTACCAAGAATGAACACAATCTTATTATGCGACGTGACCAATAAGATGCAGCTAACTCTTTTCTGTGACCTGTATATTTATGGTTCAAGACAGGACATTCACACCCCACAGCTATTGTTGTGTTGGCTGTTGTCGTTTTTTTGACAATCCAAGGGAAAAGAGGTCAGTGCCCCTGACTAAATAATCAGGTATTACAGGTTTTAAAAATTCTTGCCACACACTAGTTGAAGATCACTGGATTAAAGGAAACATTCCTGCTCGCCTTCCATTTTTTAAAAATATTTTTTATCATTCAGTTTACCTGCCTAAGTAAACGTCTTCTACACAGGGTCTGCAATCCAGCCAATGCCAAGGGGTTTGCCAGTCCTCTCAGGCCCTGACACCGCTGAGTGTTCTCATGTTATTTACATGACTGAGCGATGTCCAGGGAAAGAACAGGATGAGCTATCAAGGACTTTTCAGACTCTTCTCTTCAAACTTTTGATAATCTCGGGTGGCCTATTTCTATTTCCTGTTCATGGAAAACCCAGGCCTGGGACAGCAGGTCTGGTAGGTTGACAGAGATGAGTAGGAAAGGCCTTGACCCAGTGCCTCTCTTTGTGGAGTGTGTGTGTGTGTGTGTGTGTGTGTGTGTGTGTGTGTGTGTGTGTGTAAAAAGTAACATTTTGGTGCATGGGGCAAAAGCCCCAGGAGCACACAGATTTTGAGCTGTAATCTGGATGGCTACCTGGTCAGTAGGAAGGAGAGAAACCCCCTACCCTTTTATAATTTTAGAAACACTTAGGAGTAGTGTATATATAGTAGACAATGTAGTACTGTAGTATAGTAACGTTCATCTCTCCTCATTTTGGTTGCCTTTCAGATTCTGAATGTTTGGGATCATTCCTAGCATCTCGCCTCTTCCAACTCTTTATCTAGCATTATCCTGGTTCTCTACCTTTATCCCTACCGTATCTCCTCTCTCTCATCTTGGGAATTACCAAGAGCTCCAAGGACAGCATGAGGAGGACAGCCTAGGTTCTGAGGTCCCCTCCTGAGAAAGGGCCGCAGACAGATGCTGTTGGATAGACCTGAAGCTTCTGAGACGTGGCAGCTCACAGAAATCTTCACCTGTTCCTTCTGAGGATTCAGTTCTGAAGTGATCTAGGCATGTTTGGTAAAGATGTTTTTGTGGGAGTGTTTTGTTTTGTTTTAAGAAAGCATTATGCAAAATGGTTCACTTTTAAGGGCATTTTTAAATAAAGCCATTCTTTGGCTTTTTTTTTTTTTTACAACTATTTGTGGATACTTTGTTTACATTGTGTGAGTATTAAAACGTGCATCATCTTGATGGCAGCTCAGTCTCCTCCTCCAGGGACCCAAACCTGGCTGTCCTGTGAGCCCTCACACAGAGCACGGCTGTAATGGTGAGCCCGCGCGGGTGAGCGGGGAAAACCTGGAGCTGACTTCCATCTGTGTCCTGCACTCCCGCCCAACACCCTGTACGGAAATAGTCGTCATCTCCTCAGTGATGGTGTGTCTTACAGTGATGGTTGTACTGGTGAATGGCTAGTGTCGTTTTTGTTTAATTTTGTTTTGCTTTTGGATGGTAGATGAGATGAAGTTTTAGCTCTTTCGTCACCAATCCAACTTAAGAGGCTCTTGGACTTTGTTTTCCCCTTCAACCTAAAAGAACAAGGCATGTATAGACAACTGTATTTGGTGTCTCAACTCATCCGGTCCCCATATTAGGAAAAAGCCTGCTGCCAACGCAGGCAGCTGCACACTCCTAACCCTTCTCCCGGGCTTGGGGTCCCTGGTTGCCATGGAGAGCTCTCGCAAGGTGCTTCTGTACTCCTCCAGCCTGGAGTGGAGGGTGACTCAGCCTGGCTCCTGCTGTGGAAAGAGAACCAGCCTCATTTTCTCAGTGCCCGAGTTCTAGGGCAGGATTTCTAAACTGGAATCACCCCCCGTGGGCTTGAACAGGCCCCAAGGGGTATATGACTATGTGTCCTCACCACGACACTGGCGGCAGCATCCTGTATACACATGCAGAGCTAATGTCCAGGGCTTCGCTGGAGCTGGTGACCGAGCCGGTAAACTGGGGAATGCCCTGAAATGTTTCCCAGTCAAGAAGGCCACAGGGAGTTGGTTTTTATGTTTTATTGGACTTGGTTTGCTTGGTATAGCTTAAGGTGCCTTTCTTTTCTTTCTTTCTTTCTCTTTTTTCTTTCTCTCTACATTATTTTGTAGGGCTTGTTATAAATGTGGAAAAATAGTCCAATAGACTTGTTACCTTTGCCCCAGGCCACCCCAAACTTTTATGCTCACATTTTATTAAATGAAGCAGGTGCTCCCTGGAATCTCTGGGACCTTTTTGAGGCATTTGAAGCAGAATATAAAGAGTGGTCTCATCTCCTTCCTTAATCTTCATAGTGATTGGGATGTTCCACTTGTATCATAGATTTTTTTATTACTGATGTGCTCCGCTGTTTTTAAATGTGAACTTGTGCGCAAATGTGCAGATTCAATGTTCTTGTTACAGACTGAATAAATTTTTATTTTGAAGATGAAATGCGTGTACTTAATCAAGCACAACAAATAGGGTGGGTGGAAGAAGGCATAGGGATTGGAAGAGAACACTGATGATAAACATGAAGCAATGCTCACTGATTGATCTCCATCAAGCACACCCTTAAGCTGACCTCTGGGAAAAAATATAACTTTCTACCTCCCACAGAATAAAGAGCGCATGGGAAATAGGATCACTAAAGATCATTTCAGGTACTGTGGCTCCAATCAAGTGACTAAGCTGGGAACTTGCCTGGTCAAAGAGGCTTTTGCCAAAGCCACCACCTGAATGTTAGGAGAATGAATAAGCAAAGGGACCGAAATTCCTTCGCCATCTGCGGTGCAGAGTGACTGCTCGGGGACAGCTGCCCTGACCGGCCCCAGCAGGGACTGGAACTCTTGGGTGGGTGACCTCTCTAGACACCCACCCAAGCCTTCAGCACAATACCTCTACTTACTCTAAGGTTTCTACAAATGGGGCATGACTCTCCAACGTAAAAACTAACCCTCTCCCACCATTAGAAGAGAAGCATTTGATGTCGATGGTAGAGGGCGAAAGGGCAGTTCTCTAACACAGGCTGGGGTGGAGGGACAGGTTCCCACTTCTCCCAGCCCTCCACAGACATCAGGACTGCTCATTGCATACAAGGCAGCACTACTCTGTGGGGAAAGCTCCAATTCCAAATTACTAACAACATTTAATGAAATTTCCAGCAAAAACACTGCCTTGAACTAACATTGTCAGCTTGCTTCATTCTGGTTTGTCCATATCAAGTGAGAGGAGCATACCACTGGTGCCCAGAGCCCCAACCAGTCCAGATAAGCTCAGTGTGGGCTTTCTAGCCCAGGGAGATGGACCAAATCATGTCTCAAGTTACCAGGACACCGCTTCCAGAAAACGGCTTTATGAAAGATGAAATCCATGCTTGTTTTCCACGGAGAGAGTTCAGAGCCCAGCTGACAGTTTGAATAACAAGAAGGGAAAGGAAAGCACCAACCCCAGTGGCTTCTTCACCCGCTTGGCACTTTGTGCCGGGCTCCGCCCACCCACAACTGCGCCAGGGCTTGGCAGCCAAAAGAAGGCTAGAGGGCAGGTCTGAGTCGTGCCAGGTCCAAGCAATACCTGTGAATCCTGGCTCCTGTAACTGGCGAGCACCTCGCGCCCCCATTTCCCAGATGGTGGAACTGAAGGCAGGTTGAATTGAAGGATTCCTGCTTCCTAGTCCCAGACCTTCCCTCTAGAATGGAGCGCCCAGCTCTTTAAAGAGGAGGAAAGGCCAGGGGGACAAAAGATGTCCTTTTAGAGTAGGAGGCAACATGTCAAACTCCTTCTCTGCCAACAGGTGGTGCAGAATTAGAAAGGACCTGACCTAGCCCTCGTCATTTTACAGCCCAGAAAGCTGCAAAAATAGGGTGACAGCCAGGGCTGGAACTCCAGTTTTCTAATTAGTCCTGGTGTCCTTTCCTCTCTGCCCACGAAGCAGTAACTGTCAGCATCAGCATGTGTGAGGGAAAGTGTCACTGGCCTTCAAGGAGAGGCAGAAACGCGTGGTCTGAGAAACATGCACCTAGACACCAGGCCACTTGGGTAAGGATCTCAGCATCATCAACTACCAGTTGAGTGATGGGTAAGCTACTTAACTTCTGTGCCTCAGTTTTCCCATCTGTAAAGTAGGGATATTAATAACACCCATCTCAGAAGACCATTAGGATGGAATTAATATGTGTAAAACCCTTAGGACAGTGTCTAGCACGTGTGAGCTGTTGTTACTAGGGAGCAACTGAGTCATTAAGGTCTTTTCTTCCTAATTCTGTGACTGGAATCTTTAGGTAAACGGGAGACTCCTCATCTCCCCTTATGATCCCCCCGTAACATGAATTCTTTCTGGAGCACTTGGAACAGTTTGATTCTGTTCCCCTCCAAGTCATGAGGACTTGAACTCGCCTGAGAAAGGAGCCTGAGAGGGCCCCCCAGGTCCCCACCATCTCCTCTCCCCTCTGCCTCTGGAAAACTTACATTGATTCCCAGCTGTGCCCGGAGAGCGGGAATAACTGGCCCCATGCCGCTGCCCCCGGGGCTTTATGATCCAAAGAAACAGCTCCAGCCCTCGCTGGTTGGCTCAGTGGGCAGAGCATCAGCCTGCAGACTGAAGGGTTCCAGGTTCGATTCCCATCAAGGGCACATGCCTGGGTTGCAGGCTCGATCCCCAGTGTGGGGCATGCAGGAGGCAGCCAATCAATGATTCTCTCTCATCATGGATATTTCTATCTCTCCCTCTCTCTCTGAAATCAATAAAAATATATTGTTTTAAAAAAAGAAAGAAACAGTTCCAGACAGAGGGCGGGCGCTAGGTAGACTGCAGCTACAGGGACCAATTGTTATTCACTGGCTGTATTTTGACCAGATTTCTTTTTAACTTTGGTCCATACCCAGATCTCTGGGTCCTGAGAGGGTTGGGAAGAGGCGGGGTCTTCCCTGGGACAGAGGCGGGCACCAATTCAAACACGCCCAGAAGACTTTAGGAGTCAGGCTGGGCATCTGAAAATTGGCCACAGTGGATAGAGTGGACTGCCGGTCAAGGGCACGGGCCTCGGTTGCAGGCTCCTTTCCCCGCCTGGTCGACAGGTCAATGTGTCTCTCTCACGTGGATGTTTCTTCTCTCTGTGTGTCTCTCCCCCTCCCTTCTATTCGCTCTAAAAAATCAATGGAAAAAGCATCCTCGGGTGAGGATTAAAAATAAATCCATACATAAGTAACTTAAAAAAATAACTTGGCTAAAGACCAGTTACAGCCGCTGCCCTTTGAACTGGCGTTCCCAGGGTGTCCGGGTGCATTCGCTTTTCTCCCCCAGAGCATCTTCCGGGACCTCTCCGAAAGAGGGTCTGGAGGTGCAGTCCACGGCCCGGTTCCTTGTCTCCCCCCCACCCCCACCCCGGGCTAAATTGGGGGTGTGACTGCAGCAAGAATGAGGCGCGAAGGCACCTGATCTTGCCAGGCCGCTGGCTCTGAGAGGACCGCGCCCCCTCCTCGTCCATTGCCCCACTCAGCGCCCATCACACCCGGTAGGAGCCGAGGGCGGGTAAGGAGTGCGCACACCCCACACCCCGCACACACCCCTACGATTACTTTTTTTAAAAAAATATTTTTATTGATTTTAGAGAGGAAAGGAGAAGGATAGAGAATCATTGATTGGCTGCCTCCTGCACGCCCCCCACTGGGGGGGATCGAGCCTGCAACCCCGGCTTGTGCCCTTGTCTGGAATTGAACCTGGGACCCTTTAGTCCACAGGCCGAGGCTCTAGCCACTGAGCCAAAACGATTACTTTCGATGCTTTTCTGAGGCCACAGAGTTCAACTTTGCCGCCGCGGGATGGGGCGGGGCACCTCTGGTCCCGCCCTCCGCCGGGCTCCGCCTTCGCAGGTTGATGGCAGCAGCAGCTGGGACTGCAGTGGCGCCCGGCCCCGGAGAGCCGCACGCAGCGGCTGGAGCGCGCAGCCCCACACCCGGGCCCGGACGCCGCGGACACCCGGAGCGGCAGCTCCTTCCGGCCCCTGCCGCCTACCTCGGAGCCAGCGCGCCCCCAGCTCCCTCCGCAGAGGAGTCGCTGCGTGAGCGCCCCTCGGCCCGCCCAGGACCAGGTATCCCCATTCCCTGCCCCCGCCCCCCGCCACCACCGCAGACAGCCGAGCAGGCAGGGTCTCTGGAGGGGGCACAGGATTGCGCCCCCTCCCCCCCCCCCGCCCCGCCACCAAAATCGCCCCGAGTGGGGCAGACTTGGTGTCTATATTTGGACGGGCAGCGGCCGGCGCCCAAAGGGTGCAGACACCTAGGCTCACAAGAACGCGGTGCTGGGCCAAGAGGCCCAAGGAGGGTTCGGGAAGCCCAGGCCTTAGGCCCCGGGCTGCAGGAGCAGCCTGAAGGGCACAGGGTGCCGGGGTGGTTAGGGGACAGGAGTCGGTGGCTGGGCTTTGGAAGAGCTCCTTGTGCCCCTGGGGAAGAGCGTAGGGCAGGCCCCGGCTGGAGAAAAGGCACCTCAGCCTCCCGCTCCTGCAAATCTGGCCCTGGGGTGGAGCACCCCGCCCCCAGGAGAGTTTAGGAGGAGTCGGGACTCAGAGGAGAAGCAGGACGGACAGGATGGGAGGCAAAAGGCAGAACCACCGTTAGGGCCTTTGGGAGAAGCCAGTGCAGAGAGGAGTGGAAGGAGGATGACCCACCTTGCACTGTGTCCCCAAAACAACATGGAGGAGATGGATGAAAACAGCAGCAGGAAGGACTCAGGTCAGGTGACAGGAGGAACTCCTCCGTGGCAAATTTTTAGAAAATTACAAACCCTCTGCCTGAACTATGCCAGAGATGAGGACCGTGGCGGGCTGCCGGTCCGCCCCACAGCCAGCTTTAGGCAGGATCCAACGGCCAAGGCCTCTGATTCTGGACCAGGTGCCTCTGGCAGATGAACCAATTCTGTGAGGAGATGCTCACTCAAGGCTGGCAGTGGGAGGGCAGGCTGGCCTTGAGGCTCCTCCCCAAACCACTTCACCTTCCGGGAAGCTTTTGGGCCCAGTGCCCCCTCAGTCTGGGTCTCTGAGAAGTCAGGCCCACCCACATCCTAGTCCCTTGCATTAAGCCCTACTTGAGAGGCGGCAAAGAACTGTCTCATACTTTCATCACCTTGAAGAAAGCTCCCTGCTTCTAGGACCAGACTCTGAATTAATTTATACCCAACTCCTGGCCAGATAAGCCTTTTCACTTGCTCCCTAACCCCACCCCCCACCCTCTCTCACACACACACTCTCTCTCTTCCTGCCTCCCACAGTTCACAGGACTAAGGACCGAAGGCGTTTCTGGGCACTGAGAGCCTCCATCGCTGCCCCCAGCCATGAGCCGGCGCGTGGTTCGGCAGAGCAAGTTCCGCCACGTGTTTGGGCAGGCGGCAAAGGCCGACCAGGCCTACGAGGACATCCGTGTGTCCAAGGTCACATGGGACAGCTCCTTCTGCGCCGTCAACCCCAAATTCCTGGCCATTATTGTGGAGGCTGGAGGCGGGGGTGCCTTCATCGTCCTGCCTCTGGCCAAGGTGAGGGATGAGGAGAAGGAAGCTGGCGGGAGGACACTGGCTGTGGCCGCTGGGCACTCCTGGCAGCAGCCTCTGTTCTCACCTACTTCCCTTCCTCCGTCAGGGGGGCTGTTTGGGTTGGCAGCTCCCTGTTCCCCATGCCCTCAGGGGCCCCTTAGGAGGCTCCGTTCCCCTCCCAAAGCAGCAGCTTCACCGTGGCCTGTGCCCACGCACAGCCCAGCACCCTGGTCCCAGCTGGGACCAGGAGTGGGTGAGGGAGATAGTTGGGAAGCAGTGGAATCAGGGCCTGGCCAGATTCTCTTCCTCTCTCTCCTAATGCCGCAGCCCCTCATGTTTTGGGTGTGAGGATTTTCTCCCCAGTCCAGGATAACCATTTGGCTAAATTGCACCCCACCGCTTCACACTGAGGACAGAGTCGGGCTCTCCAGGGTCCCTGGCCACCTCCCCACTCTGGTTCCTACAGGGAGGTGCATGAGAACAGAGGTCAGGGGGTCATGACACAGAAGCCCAGAGCCCTGCTCCCTGACCCAGGTAATGACCACCACCTTTGCTGAGTAGCCTGAAGCCCCTCTGCCGTCTCCACCCCCAGCCTGCCCACCCCAAGCATGACCTTGACCTCGATTCTGCCCCCTACACCTTGTTAGGGGAGGCCCCACAGGTGGCAGGAAGACCTGACAATAGCCAATGACTCACTCCAGGACAATGCAGACACCATACAAGGACACCATCCCCAGGGCTCAAATTTCAGCTGGAGCCACCTCCTCCCCCAGTTACTACTGTCATTCCAGTGCCACACAGCCACCCTTCTCCCCCACCGTCTGGGCCGATGCCAGCCCAGCAACGGCTTCAGAGCCCCCACGAACAGCCCATAAAGACCAAAAATAGATGGGTCCCAGCTCAGGTTGGAGCATAACAGGCACCAGGAGTGCCTGCTGCTTGTGGTTCCAAAGTAAACCAGTGACAAGGTGGGAACCTGCCAAGGGTGTCAGGTGCTACACTATGTACTACCTCACCTTCACCTCTTCCACCAGGGGCTCCCCATAGACATCCCAACTGGGGGAACAGGCTCAAGAACAGCCTGCAAGCAGGCGTTTTGGAGGAGCACTGGACTAAGAGTTCAGATCTTGGCTCTACCAGTATCTTGTGTGTCCTTGGTTAAGTCACCTGACCGCTCTGTGTCTGAGTCCCTGATACAGTGGGGCCTTGATTTACAAGTGTCCCGACTAACGAGTTTTTTGAGATACCAGCTGTCTCTCGGCCGATTTTTTACATTGAGTTGACAGAGTAATTTGAGTTAATGAGCTCGGTCTGGGAACGAATTAAACTTGTAAGTCAAGGCCCCACTGTATTAAATGACTTCATCTCTGTCTGCCTTCACCGAAGTACAGGAAGTAGGCCGAATGAGATTGGAGGTGTAGAGAGGGGTCTGCAAAGAGAAAATGAATGATAGAGAATTGAGATGTAAACAGGTCCCCTGCCCGCCCCCCCAAAATCACACAGGAGAGTGGCCCACATCTCTCTCTCTCTCTCACTCCTCTAGACAG
Source organism: Myotis daubentonii (assembly GCF_963259705.1). Lineage (NCBI taxonomy): Eukaryota > Metazoa > Chordata > Mammalia > Chiroptera > Vespertilionidae > Myotis > Myotis daubentonii. The sequence goes on from NC_081855.1 coordinate 24,497,248, forward strand.
GACGAGTGGATAAGAACTACCCACTGGTCACTGGGCACACTGCCCCTGTGCTGGACATCGACTGGTGCCCACACAATGACAACGTCATCGCCAGTGCCTCAGATGACACCACCATCATGGTAGGAGCCAGCTGGAAGCCGCTGGGTCGTTGGGCAGGGGAGGCAGCTGGGGCTGCCTCACCTGTTCTGGAGAAGGTGCTAAGGGAGGTGCTGGGTCCCAGGGCCCTGTCCTCCCCAGCTCCCAGGCTATCTTTAGCTACATGCCCACTCCCTCCCAGGATGCACTGCTTAAGACTAATAATAACCATGGCCAATTTGGGGGTGAAGAGTAGGGAGTTACTGCTCTGAAGTCTCCCTGCTGGGGTGATGAAGATCTCTGGAGAGCTGGCAGTGCCCCTCCTGGCTCCCAGCCGCCTCTGACCCAGGCAGGCACCATCACATCTTGCCCTACATTTGACACCAGTAGGCTTGGAGGGGCAGGGAGGGGAAGTAAGGGAGGCGCTGAGGGACAAAGTAGTTCCTCATCCTACCCACCCTCTGCCTTTTCCTCCTACCCAGGTGTGGCAGATTCCAGACTATACCCCTATGCGCAACATTACAGAGCCCATCATCACACTAGAAGGCCACTCCAAGCGCGTGGGCATCCTCTCCTGGCACCCCACTGCCCGGAATGTCCTGCTCAGTGCAGGTCTGGGGGCCTAGCGAGGGATCCCCACTGTAGCCCTTGGGGGAGGGCGGCAAAGGCAGGGCCCAGGTGACGGTAACTGGCCACTCTGGGCAGGTGGTGACAATGTGATCATCATCTGGAACGTGGGCACCGGGGAGGTGCTCCTGAGCCTGGACGACATGCATCCGGACATCATCCACAGCGTGTGCTGGAACAGCAATGGCAGCCTGCTGGCCACCACCTGCAAGGATAAGACCCTGCGCATTGTCGACCCCCGCAAGGGCCAGGTGGTGGCGGTGAGTGCCTGGCCTGGCCACTCCCCAGCCCCCACCCCAGGAACCAACCTCAGGCCCCTGTACCTGAGATCCTCTGAGCGCCTGGTCCCAGCTCTCACCTCCCCATCCCAGTGTCTGCAGCCACAGCTCCCTGCCCTAAGCCCTGAGCCGGGAATTCTCTGCCCTATTCCTCTTCCCTTCCCTACCCTCCATCTCAGGAGCTCAGAGGAGCAGGGGAGGAACTGCAAACCATCCTCCCATTAGAACCTGCATGAAGCCTGAGCTCCGGACCCCTCTCCTCTCAGCCGGCACCCAGAGCCATCTTCCAGGGCCCAGGGCCTGACACTGGCTCAAGGCCGGGCCCTTTTCGCCCTAGTTGACCCGCTGGGCGGGTGGGAGGGGCGGTCCTCGCGTGCTGCTGGTCTCGCCTTGGTGCCCTGGGAGGGCGGTGGCTGGCACCTGCCTCACCAACCTCAGACTAACGCGGGGTGCGTGGGGCACGTGCATGTATGACTGCGCCCAGTGCGCGCGGCCGGCGGGCCCTCTAACCCACTAACCCCGCGAGCAGGAGCGAGCCCGGCCTCACGAGGGCGCCCGCCCGATGCGGGCCGTCTTCACCGCAGACGGGAAGCTACTCAGCACCGGCTTCAGCAGGATGAGTGAGCGACAACTCGCGCTCTGGGACCCGGTAGGCCAGGCTGCGCCGGGGCGTGCGCTCGCGACTTCGCTAGGTCAGCCCGGAGCGCGGCCGGCGCCCAAGAGGGCGCCTTGTGGAGCAGCCTCGCCGCGTCCCCGGGAAACCGGCAGACACCCCCCTGCTCTAGGCATCAGCCTCGGAGAGCGCTAAAGGGCTCGTCATCCGCTGAGACGCACGCCTTCTGGTCTCCCAAGGCCCAGACGCGCCCCCGGCCCGGGGACAGTTAGGGCCCCGGAAGCTGAGTACTTAGGCCCCTTTTTGTCTCCGCCCCCGTAAGTCCGCCAGCAGGTTGCTGGGCCCTCCAGCATCCCCAGGGCAGGCCGCTGGGTGACGCCTCTCCCTGTTTTCCCCCTGCCCCCAGGAGAGGTTTGCGGCCCACGAGGGGATGAGGCCCATGCGGGCCATCTTCACGCGCCAGGGTCATATCTTCACCACGGGCTTCACCCGCATGAGCCAGCGAGAGCTGGGCCTGTGGGACCCGGTAACGCAGCTGGAAGCGTGGGGTGTGTGCCCCGGGGACTGGCATCACGGGAGAGGGGCCAGGCGTCCCCCGCCCGCAGGGCATGCCCACCTGGACAGGGCTGGGGGCTGCTGCCCTCTTTGCAGCGCCTGCCACCCGCACAGCCACCCCCTCCGCCCAGTTTTGCTGCGTCGCCTGCAGGAGCCCGCGCTGGCGCCCCCAACCGGTGATGCCGAGTCCCTGGGGGTGGTTTGCGGTGACTGCATGCTGCCCTGAGGGGCCTGTGTGCAGGGGCCTGGGAGTGGCGTGTGCCGGGCCGGGGCCTGCCACTCGGTTCACCGGAACTGCTGCGGGAGCGCCTGGGGTTGGGGGTGGCAGGAAGCCTCCCGGGGCTTCAGAGGATCCAGGAGCCGCGCAGAAGGCGGGACAGGGCTGCTCACGCCTCCTATGCTCGGGCAGAACAACTTCGTGGAGCCAGTGGCGCTGCAGGAGATGGACACGAGCAACGGGGTCCTCCTGCCCTTCTACGACGCCGACTCCAGCATCGTCTACCTGTGTGGCAAGGTGCTCGCGCGGGGCCGGGGGGCAGTGGGGGGGAGGGGCGCCTGCCCGGGGCGTCTCTGAACCAGCTGGCTTTGCAGGGCGACAGCAGCATTCGGTACTTTGAGATCACCGACGAGCCACCCTTCGTGCACTACCTGAACACGTTCGGCAGCAAGGAGCCGCAGCGGGGCATGGGGTTCATGCCCAAGCGGGGGCTGGACGTCAGCAAATGCGAGATCGCCCGGTCAGCAGCCTCCGCCTGCGCTCACTCCCCGTGGGGGACACACGGGGCGTCCCCAATAGTGTGATCTTGGGAAAGCGGGGGCGGGGGTGTCAAACCAGCTGTTGCCAGCGCCAGCCCCCGCTCTAACTCGACAGCCTCTGAACTTCCGTGTCCTCATCTGTAAGATGATGACCGACACCCATCAGGCATTTCCATTGGGACTAACCATGTGCTTAAAGGGCAGTGCCTGGCAGGCGCTCCGCAAGTGCCGGCCTCTAACCCCTTCTCCCGGGGAGCCTGCGGGGGTGCTGAGCCCCGTCCCTTACAGGTTCTACAAGCTGCACGAAAGGAAGTGTGAACCCATCATCATGACTGTGCCCCGCAAGGTGAGGGGCTGGGCAGGGCTCCAAGGTGGACCGGAGCGGAGCAGGCCGGGCACCTGCTAACCCTCGTCCCCCTGTCCCTCCCTCCCTCCCCCCACCACCCCGCAGTCAGACTTGTTCCAGGACGACCTGTACCCAGACACGCCGGGACCCGAGCCGGCCCTAGAAGCGGATGAGTGGCTGTCCGGCCAGGACGCCGAGCCCGTGCTCATCTCGCTGAGGGATGGGTACGTCCCGCCCAAGCACCGTGAGCTCCGAGTCACCAAGCGCAACATCCTGGATGCGCGCCCGCCCTCTGGCCCCCGCCGCAGCCAGTCAGCCAGCGACGCCCCCTTATCGGTAAGATCCGCCCGCCCCCACCCAGCCCCAGTCTACACGTTCGTCCCCCCCCCGCCCCTCCCCCACCCACGCCGCCTCCTGTCCTCCGCGCCCCGCAGCAGAACATGCTGGAGACGCTGCTGGAGCAGATCAAGGCCCTGCGCGAGCAGGTGCAGGCCCAGGAGCAGCGCATCACGGCGCTGGAGAACATGCTGTGCGAGCTGGTGGACGGCACGGACTAGCGCAGCGCTCCCGACGGCTCCGAACCTGGAGGGTGAGGCCGACCGGGCGGGCGCAAGGGCTCGGCCTGCCCAGGCTTCGGGCTTGCAACCTGGGACCCCGCCTCTGGGCTGGGTACAGGACTGGGAATGGAACGCCTTCCCCCGCGGGAAGCCTGGACAATGGAGCCTCAGGGAGACGAGCACCCGTCGAGCACCCACGCCGCGCGCCTCACCCGGGACCCGGCAGGAGCTGGCCTGGCGAGGTCGGGGGACGGGGCCTCCGCCACGGTGCTGCGCGGCCAGACGGCGTCCGCTCTGTCCCGCGCTCAGGGCGAGGAAGTGCCTAGTTGTTAGCGAGATGCTTGGGGAGACGGGGGGAGCTTGGGCTTGACCTCAAAGGGGGGGGGGCGGACCGACGGGTGTCCCTGGACTGGCTGGGCAATGACAGGCCACGCCCTCTGACCAGGTCACACGACTCCACCCACGAGCGGTAAAGCGGCCGAGGCCGCCCCAGTTCTACAGACGCGGACCACCCGTTGTCCGTGGAGCTGGACCCGCTGGCTGCGCCCAGCAGAGGGCTCTCTCCCTTCCTCCCACGGGGAGGGCGGCTTCCTCGAGGGGGAGGGCGAGCAACACTCGCCCGAGGAAGCAGGTTCACCCCCTCTCCCCTGCGCCCCCCCAACACACACTGCCCCCAGCCCTCGGCGTGGCCCCGGCTCCAGGAGGAAAACAAGTCATGCGGAATGAAATCTTTTACTAAGTGTTCAGTCTGTGCCTCCTGCGTGGGCGTGTGTGTGTGCGTGCGTGTGTGTGTGTAACGAGCCACCCAGCCTCTACAAATGCTGCCCCCAGGCTCCCCGAGATCCTGACAATGAGCTCAGGATCCACCAGGCACCCTCTTCCCTCAGAGCCCTCCCTACACGGAGGTTCAGAAGGAACCCCAGGCCGCAGGCGGGCGTTCCTCCCCAGTAAAGGCAGACAGGGAAAGCCTCAGGTTTGAAGCCTCTTTAATTTGTGCCTCAGAATCAGTCTGGTGCCCCTGGCATCAGGGAGGGGGTACGAGGAACCGTTTCTCTTTGTTCTTTCCTTCCATCCCTTTTGTGTCCCTTCTGAACCTCCCCAGCGGAGCCCGGAAGGCCCGTCAGAGAGAACCTGGGTCAGGGTGTGCCATGGGCCCCTGCCCCTGGCAGGGTCTGTGCTTCTCTTGGTGGGTGGGGTGGGCAGGGAGAGCCTGGGGTTAGCACCATTGGATGAAAGGTTTTAGAATCAGCCCCGGGGAGGGGGCAAGTGGGGCGCACAACCACGGAGGGCTAGCAGCAGCTGGTGGGACGGGGTGGGTGGTGGTGCCTGGGCCTTCGGCAGCCCCTCTGCATCCAGCCTAGTGTAGGGTCTAGAGCTTGCCCCCAGCCCAATCTGTCCCCCATTTGCCAGAACAGCATGTGGGAGCCAGGCGAGCCCAGGTGTGGGGGGCCACCTTGGACACCCTCCCTGATCACAAAAAAATGTCTTGGGGAAGGGGTCTCCAACCTCTGGCTGCCCAAATTGAAGCTGGGACCACCCTGAGACCTGGGAGGGGTGTGGGGGCTGGGGGAGCTGGGCACCCCGCTAAGTGCACTTGACGCTGAAATGCTGGAGTGGGGGAGGGGCTGGGCCCTGGACGTGCTGGTTTGCGTCTGGAACAAAGCAGCAACACAGCACTTGGGGAGCTCAGCTGCCCCCAGGGGTGAAGAGCGGAAATGCAAAGGCTTCACAGGCAGTGTCCGGGGGTGGGGTCAGTGAGCAGGAAGTAGGGCCAGCCAGGAGCAGGCTATCAGCCCTGGATGATAGCCTGGTCTCCCGCTCAGGACCGCCTGGCTCTGCCCTTGGACAGAGGAGAGGGGTGAGGGTCAGTTACAGCAAAGCAGGGGGACCGGGCCCAGCCAGCTGCCTCCTGGCCTGGCCATGCTGACCCCCTCCTGGTCTGGTGCCTGGTGCCTCCCTACGCCCCCAAGGCGGTGGCTCTGGTCTCCAGCCACAGCGCCTGTGCCTGGGCCAGGGAACCTCGCTCAGGTGGGGCTCACGTGGCGTGGCCGAAGGCCGGACGGTGGCACTACTGCTCGGTCAGTGAGAGCCTCAGGATCCGCTCCAGTTCCTCCTCCTCCTGGCGTGCCCGTCGCCTCCGCTCCTCCTGCTCCCGCGCCGACAGCTCCATGGCCAGCCGCAGCTGCTCATCATAGCTCCGGAACACGTGGCTGCCAGGGCCCGGGCTGGGCTGAGGGCTGGGCACCGCCGTGGGGGTGGCGGGCTGGTGCTGTGGGGTGGGCGGGTTGCTCCTGTGGGCAAGGACGACACATCCAGGGCTCCGGGCGCAACTGCGGGTGAGCAGGGCAGGAGCCAGCATGGAGGCCCCAGGACCGAGCAGTCCTGCCGCCCTCAGTCCTGCTCACCTCCCTGGCTCCCACCCAGTGTGGCAGATCCCAGTCCCTACAAAGCCCATCCACCCAGGGGGGCAGCAGCCAGCGCATGTGGGCATCTTCTAGAACCCTGGCCCCGACACCCGGCCTGGTGAGGGTCTGGAGGCCATGAGGCCTGGCCCCACACCGGCCACTTTAGGAGTTCTGCTCACCCACGCCCTGAGCCAGAAAAGGCTATGGTAGAAACCATCTTGATTCCAGTAGGTCCCTGGTGAGGGGACCACAGTTCCTCTGGGCCAGGAGGGCTGTTCAGTGGGCTGTGTCCTCACCCCATGACAGGGTGTTGGGGTGTTTTGGGGGGGGCATCTCCAAATCCTGGTGGCCACTGACCTGTCCTGTCGGCGACCCTCGCAGGACATGGGGTGAGTGCCCGGCTTGCTGTTGGTTAGCGCCTCCCAGATAGTGACCTGGAGGGAGAGGGCGGGGCCAGTTGGCTGTCGCGGTACCACAGTCAGGTGGCCCCGTGCGTCCAAGGGGACGAACCTGGTCATACTCACTGCCTGCCTCAAGCAGGCTCTGCTGGATGGCAAACTGCAGAAGATCGTCGTCATCGTCGTGGGTCGCGGCCTCCCGCTGGCCACCCAGCACGCTGTAGCCCCGTGGGGCCTCGAACAAGGTGGGAGAGATCTCGCATCCACGGCAGGAGGCTGAGGGCAGGCCGAGGTCAGAGTGGCTCCCCAGGAAGGGGAAGAGGGCTCTGGGGAGGGGGCTGGGCGAGCGAGCTCAGAGGGGGCAGGGCTCACTTGTGGAACTGGAGCTACTGACGCTGGAGGAGTCGCTGCCAGGGGAAGGGGTCTCGCTGCTGGGGCTGCCTCGCACCGAAGGCACGGGCTCGTCGCAGCCGTTGAGGTTCCCGAAGGTGATGCGGGCGTTGAGGATGTGGAAGATCGGGATTTCTGAGGGTGAGGAAACCATCAGGAGCCACCACCCACCCCCTCACACCGTAGACCCCCACTCTCCTTCATCTAAACCCCCCAGCCCCACAACAGCAGCCACGGGGAAGTGGGAATGGGGGCTCACCAATCTTGACAGGGAAGCCGGGAGGCAGGCGCAGGGTAATGAAGTCCCGGAGCTTGGCGAAAAGCGCATTGCTAACAGCCATGAGGTCGATGATGGGAGCTACCTGCTCACACAGGGACAGGGGATGCTCCTCACAAAGCCACAGCTTGGCCTTGAACCTGCCCCCCCAGGATCCCAAGGGGTGAGGGACATTGTAGGAGTGATGCTCCCAGAACCTTCCGGAGCCCCTGCCCCTCCTCCCCGGCCGTCCTGCCCTGCCCACCCCTCCTGAGCACCAGCAGGGGCCTCACTTCTGTGTCTTGGTGGTCAGTTCCATGGGGCGGCCCATGTCACGGTTGCCAAGCTCGAAGTTGGGGTTGAAGTACTCTTCTGCGGTGATGGCAGTGGGGTTGGCTCGGCTCAGAGTCTGGGTGATCAGGGTCTGTACCGCATGGGAGGGGCCCATGAGCCCTGCTCAGCCTCTGATGCGAGGCCAGCCATGTGTATGACAGGCCCAGAGCCATGCCCACTGCCACTGTGGAGCTGGCATGGTCTTGGGCACCGTGGAAAAGAGGTCCTCGCAGGCATGCTAAGCAGGACACCTTCCAGGCCTTCTCCTGAGCCACATCCATACCTGCCCACCAAGGGGCACCCCTGGCCCACACTCACCCCATTTTGGGGGCCCCCGTGCTGCTCAGCAATTCCCAGGAAGGACTGCAGCGGTGTCTTGCAACCTGTAAGAAATGTGGCATCTTGGAAGACACTGCAGCCCTCGGAAGTAACGGCACCCAAGTCGGAGGCAGGAGGCTGGTTCCTGGGGGCGGGGCAGCTGCTTATCCACACCAACATCCAGGCACCTTCACCTGAAGGGGCTGAGACGCGGGGGGCGGGGCCAGGGCCACTATTAGTCTAGCTGGCATAGAACGCAGGCCTTGGGCTCAGGGTAAACTTCCAGTGTCACTCTCCAAGTTGATGACACTGGACAAAAAGTACCTGCTTTGGTGAACAGTTTTGGAATATACGTGCGCATGTGTATGTTTTCTTTCAGGCACTTCCATGTTCATTTGGTCTCCTGTGAGGTAGGAATTATGTCTCTCTGCTTTAGACACAGTAAGTGATGCCCAGAAAGTCAGGTGTAGTATCAACGGGCACAGAGAATCAGTGCAGGGCCGCTCACTTTCTGCCTAGGCTACGTCTCACTGGGCCAGAAGGGCCAACAAAGAGCAGACGTGACCCTTCTCTCCCTTCCCAAACCCAACGCAGACCGTGGTCATCGACCCCTTCCCACTGAGCCCAACCAAATGTTGCCCTGGAAGCATCTTGGCAGCACTCTAGGCAGCCCCCACCAGCCACGAGGGCGTGGCCCTTGAGTTGAAACCCATTTGCCTGAATAGACTATCCTGGCTTTTGCAAGGACGTCAGAGGGATGCTGATGGAGGTGTTCACGTGGAAGCTGGCTCCTCACAGCCCCCGGCGTGCGTCTGCCTCATTACCTTTGACCTTGCCCTTGTGCTGTTCTGAAAGATGCTCTGTCCGTGTCCGGGTGATGAGTTCCACATTGGATGCCCCGTAGACCTGGGGGAAGATGAAGAAAGGGCTCAAAGACAGCTCTGGTCTCCCTGCGCCTGGCTCCCAAGGGCTTCCTGAACTCTTCCCGCAAGGAAGGGTCTGGGGCAGGAGACAGGGGAGCTGCTTGCTCCTCTCTCCAGGCCCTTGAGCAAGGAAATCTATGACATCATTCATTCATTCTCTTATTCATTCAGCAAACATTTTGTGAGGAGTCTTTATGTGCTGGGCACTGAGGCGGGCATCAGGGACACAGTGGTGAACAGGCACAGGCAGACATGATCCCTGCCCTCCTGAGGCTCACAGTTAAGTTGAAGAGACAAGAGAATGGACAGTTACAGTGTGATAGGGACATGCCTTGGTGTGGGGAGCACAGGGCTGTGGGGACAAAACACGACTCTGACCAGCCTACGGAGCCCAGGAGGCTCCCAGGAGGAAAATACAGGCCCTGCAGCACCTGCCAGTCCCTCCACTCAGTGGTGGCACCATGTGGCCCCTGTGGGTGCTGTGGGGGGTCCCAGAGTGACCGACACAGTCTTCTTAAAGGTATAGGCCTGGCTTTGGGGTTAGGTGGCCAGGGTCTGAACCTCAGCTGTCACTTACAGTTATATGACCTTGTACAGATCATTCAACCACCCCAAGCCCCCTTATCCTCCTCATAAAATGGGCCGAGATCCTACTTCATAGAGTTGTTGTGAAGATTACTGAACCGTGGAAGGGGTTCAATAAACATCTGTAAAGTGGGATTAATGGTAGTACTAACCTGAAAGGATTGTTATGAGGATTAAATGAGCACATGTGTGTATGTCTGTGTGATATGTACACCTGTATGGGTGTGTGCATATATATATACACACACACACATATATATAAAATGTCAGAACAGTGCCTTGAGCATGAATATAATAAGTGCTCAATAAGCCCTGACCATTCTCATCAGTTGCCTCTTACTCTAGTGCCCTGCCCTCAATGCTGCACGGCTTCTGCACCCCCAAGGCTGAGAGACGGTGTTCAGGAAACCCCGGCCCGGCTCCCTGTAGGCAGGAGTGTGGCGGGGTCTGGCGCCAGGGAGCTATGGGCTCACCTTGGCTTCGTACCCATTCACCACTTCAGTCTTCTCGCTGCGCCAGCCCAGGATGCCCGTCTTGTTCCTGAGGGATCAGAGTGGCCCAGGTGAGGAGGCAGCCCACCAGGCCGGCTCCCGGCCATCGAGGCCATGCCCACTCACCTCTCAAAGGAGATGTTCTTGGTGTCAAGCTGTGTGGTGACAACAGGCGCAGTGAGCCGGCTCAGCACCTGCTCCTCCGTGGGCTGAGCCGCAGCCAGCAGCAGCTCGCGGTCCTGCCCGGCCAGCGCCAGCGTCTCCGTGTACACTACCCGGCGGTCGTGGTCGATCTCCATGACCACGGCACTGGTATCTGCCAGCCAGGGAACAGCACGGAGGTAAGGGGCAGCATGGAGCCGTCTCCAGCCTCCCGACCCTGCCCCACCCCCTGCTGCCTGACCTTGGCCCCTGAAGACGAAGCTGCGGTTCCCTCGCTGCCACGTCATATGGTCGAAGCCCAGGAGTGTGGTGTCTACCCGCAGGTTCTGCCCGCTCTTCCACACTCTGTAGGTGTCACTAGGGCAGATCTTGGACACCAGGGGCACTAGGTGGAAGGGAAGGTCAGAGGTGGCTTCGGTTTGCCAGACCCACCCAACTTGGGCCACCTCAGGGCATGGGCGTCAGGTGTGGCCAGGAAAGGATAAGGAACTGATAGGAGATAAACTGCTCCCCACACCCCCCCCCCCCCCACACACACACACAACATAAACCACAGCCACTCAGAAAGGAGCAATCTGAGGTCGGAGACCGGCATGTGTCAGCTGCCACCCAGTCCCTAATACCCGCCGTCTGTTCATTCATTCACTCCATCTTTCACCCAGTCTTCCCACAAATGTTTATTAAACACCTACTGTGTGCCAGGCACTATTCCAGTCACTGGGGACAAAACACTGAACAAGACAGGACCCCTGCCCTCCTGGAGCTTACCTTCAAGCAAGGGGTGACAGGTAACAAACAAATGAGCAAATCATTGCAAAGAGAAGGAAATAATAATAATGGGGTTGAGACAGAGTCTGAGGCAGTGCGTGAAGGCCTGGCTGGTGGCACTGAGCTGAGAGCCAAGAGATGAGGAGCTACAGTAAGAGCTGTGGGAAGGGTGCGGGAGGCAGGGGAGCAGCAAGTGCAAAAGCCCTGAGGTCCCGAGAGACCCGCATCAGCGCCTCTTACCCCAGCTCGTGAATTCCCACTTCATCTCCACGTAGAAGTCCTGGGCCTGGAGGATGAAAGGAGAGTGGCGAAGTCTGTGCCACAGGCAGGGTCCCAGGGCTCCAAGGGGAAGGCTGAGGGGCTGGCCCTCACCTTGCGTAGCTTCTCCAGGAGCACGGGGATGCCCGCCAGCCGCTTCACCACCCGCTGGTAGTCCCGGTACCGCAGCACCAGCTGTACCAGCTCCAGGTCCCGGGTACTCACCGCTTCCTGAAGCACTGGGGGAGGGGGAGGCACAGCAGTGTCACCGGGCAGGTGAGGACAGGATGCCGGGGAAACCTGGCTGGGGGGCTGGGGTTGACGGGGTGCCCACCTGTCCAGCCGCTGCGATTCTCCCTGCCCACGTCTGCACCGTGTGCCAGGAGCACTCGGGCACACTCGAGGTGCCCCAGGGTGGTGGCCAGGTGCAGGGGAGTCCGCCCACGGGGATCCAGTTGCTCGATGTCCACCTGGAGGAGGAGGTGAAGACGAAGGCCTGGTCACTCCCGAAGCAGCCCCTCTGAACCAGAGCCTCTAAGAAGGCAGCCACCACCTGCGGCCTGCCGCCTGCCTGCACATCTCATGAGGCAACGGGAGGGTCAGACACAGTTAACTGGGGCCAGGAGAGCGGAGAGGGGCTCTCGGGACAGGACAGGAAGTAACTCAGAGAGGGAGGGCTTCCTCCTTTCCTGTCCACCTAGGTCCCGACTGGGTCTGCTCCTCCACGGCCAGTGGGCTGCCAGCGGAGAGTAAGCCTGGGGCCGACAGGTGGCCTGGAGAGGCTGCTGGCCAAGGAGGGCCGCTGAGACAGGACATATCCTCAGGGCCCGAGACCGGGAAGGGCCACCAATTTAGACCCTTGACGTTATCACTGAGATCTAGCCAACAGTTGCAGTAATGCATTATAGGAATGCATGAAAGAATACGTTCATGGTACAACTTCAAACCCATGTACAGTGCCTGTGGGACACTATGTATTATCATTGTTTTAAACATATTTTTAGTGAGTTCAGAGAGGAAGGGAGAGGGAGAGAGAGATAGAAACATCAATGATGAGAGAGAATCATTGACTGGCTGCCTCCTCCATGTCCCCTACTGGAGATCGAGCCCGCAACACAGAAGGGCATGTGCCCTTGACCAGAATTGAACCCAGGACCCTTGAGTCCACAGGCCAACGCTCTATCCACTGAGCCAAACCGGCTAGGCTGTATTATCAAGTTATAAATCCTATTACTGTTTTGTGAATAGCACAATTATACTGCACACACATATAGGTGTACATATCACACAGACATACACACACATGTGCTCATTTAATCCTCATAACAATCCTTTCAGGTTAGTACTACCATTAATCCCACTTCACAGATGTTTATTGAACCCCTTCCACGGTTCAGTAATCTTCACAACAACTCTATGAAGTAGGACCTCGGCCCATTTTATGAGGAGGAAAAGGAGGCTTGGGGTGGTTGAATGACCTGCACAAGGCCCCATAACTGTTAGTGACAGCTGAGGTTCAGACCCTGGCCACCTAACCCCAAAGCCAGGCCTATACCCTTAAGAAGACTGTGTCGGTCACTCTGAAACCCCCACAGCACCCACCAGGCCACATGGTGCCACCACTGAGTGGAGGGACTGGCAGGTGCCGCAGGGCCTGTATTTTCCTCCTGGGAGCCTCCTGGGCTCCGTAGGCTGGTCAGAGTCTCTGTGTTTTGTTCCCACAGCCCTGTGCTCCCCACACCAAGGCATGTCCCTATCACACTGTAACTGTCCATTCTCTTGTCTCTCCAAATTAATTGTGAGTCTCCGTGGGTTGAATGGTGGTGCCCCTCCCCCCACAAAATGTCTACATCTTAATCCCCCATAACCTTTGAATGTGACATTTTTCAGAAAAAGGGTCTTTGCAGATATAGTATTTGTTAAGGATCTCAAGACGAAGTCAGCCTGGCTTCTCCAGGTGGGCCCTAAGTCCAGTGATGTGCCTTTATAAGACACACAGAGAGGAGACGTTCCATGTGAAGACGGGGGCAGAGACTGGAGTTATGCAGCCGCCAGCCCGGGACGCTGCTGAGAGTTACCAGAAGCTGGAGAGGAAGAATTCTCTTCTAGAGTCTTTGGTGGGAGTGGGGTCCTGCTGACACCTTCAGTTTGAATTTTCAACCTCCATAATTATGAGGAAATAAATTTTTAAAAAGATTTTTAAAATTGATTTTTAGAGCGAGAAGAAGGGAAACACCGATGTGAGAACAAAGCACGCCCCCGACCAGGGATGGAGCCCGCACACTGGGCATGCGCCCGACCGGGAACTGAACCAGCAGCCTTTCGGTGCGTGGGACGATGCCCAACAGAGACGCACCGGCCACGGTGAGAATAAATTTTTGTCTCAATGCATCCACTTTGGAAATAAAAAGGGAAATCTTAAAAGCATTTTGGAAAATGAGACACACTATGTATGGAGGAACAAACACAGGAAAGCTTGCCTATTTCGCATGAGAAACCATGTGAGCTGGAAGACAATAGCATGGACTCTTCAAGGTGCTAGGGGGGAAATGTCCAACTAGAATTCTATATCCTGTAAAGAGTATCCTTTAAAAATAAAGGGGAAATAAAGATTTTTCATAAACAAACAAAACTTAAGAGAATGTGTCACCAGAAGACGTTCAATAAATGTTAAAGAAAGTTATCCAGGTGGCAGGGAAATGATACAAGATGGAAACTTACATCTAAGAAATGAAGGCTGCCCCAAATGGTAAATTTGTGACTAAGTACAAGAAGGTCAATAAAATATTTAAAACCCACAAGAATAAGAGATGTCAGCAGGTGAGAGATTTTAACACATCTTTAGAACATGGAAAGTGGCTGGGGCATTACTGACGTGGGAGCCTCAGTGAGTAGCGAGCCAGATCACCCGCTAGCACTCTTGAAAGGTATAGAACAGGCAGATGTGGGAGTGAGGCTCAGAGGGAAACACAGGGGCTGATTAAAACTCAGAACCCCTGGCCCCCTCTCCAACCTTATCATGCGGGGAGATGCCCCTTTGCCCTGCACAGGACGCCAGGGGTTATTCTCTGTGGAAACTGAGCCTGAGCTGCACTGGACTCAGGGACACTGGCCTGAGGATGAGGTCATGGAGTGAGCCGTGAGAGCCCAGGCCCATCCCTGCCTCAGGTCCCCACCCACTGGCAGCCAGGTGGCCCCATCCCACCCCTAGCAGGAGAACAGAGAGGCAGGAGACACCAAAGACCTCTGGGTACAGACATTTGGGGATCCTGCAGTAAGCAGGCCAGCTTGCCACCCAATCCCCTGACAGTAGCACCCATGCATCAGTAAGCTCCACAGCCCCATTCTTCTTCTTTTTTTTTAATTGATTTAAGAGAGAGAGAAACATGGATTTGTTGTTCTACTTATTTATGCATTTGTTGGTTGTTTCTTTATGTGCCCTGACCGGGGACCGAACCCACAACCTTGGTGTGTTGGGACAACGTTCTAACCAACCGAGCTACCCGGCCAGGATGCCCTATTCTTAAATATGCCCCACAGCCAGGGATGACTGGACATTTGAGGAAACCTGCCAACATAAAGAGACCCAAAATAGGCAAATGGATTTTAAAAAAACCCAGAGGAAACACTGTCAATGCAGGAAACGGAAGAAAGCTTTTTTGGAGGAAAACAGCAATTTACATCCTCGGAGAAATAGGAAAAGATCATTGTACTCAAAAACCAGAACGGGACATCGTGACCTCCCATGACCTCTCTCCTCTCCCTGGCTTTCCTCAGGTCAGCCATTCCTGGACAGCTGCACCTGCCCCAGTTCTCCCATCACAGGAAACAGTGCCTCATTCACTCCCTTTCCAGGTTAAAAAACTCCCAAACTCTCTTTATCTCTTCCTTTTCTCTCACCTTTCATATCCAATCCACCTTCAAAACAGGCCCAGGGTCTTCTCAGTGTCATCCCCCCAGGCTGCCATCCTGCCTTAGGCGTCCCCTCTCTCACCTGGTGGCCTCCATGCCTCCTCACTGGTCTCTTCACGCCTCTCCTGACTCCTTCCTTAGGTCCGGTCCCCACATGGCCCATCGAGAGCAGCTACCGCAATCCCTTGAAATGTTCCCCAGGTCCTTTCGCTCAAAACCTGTCCGTGGCTTCCCGTCCAATAGCCCTGGACTTGAACTCGTGTGCTCCGCCCTCGCCCCCCCCCCCTCCTCCGGACTCCACTCCCACACGCTGGCCTTCGCTGCAACCCTCTTCTCCTGACGCCCAGGGAGCCACTTCACTCCCGTCGCTGCTCAAATGTCACCTCCTTAGAAAGGCCTGCGCCGACAGCCCATCTTAAATGACAGGTGCTGTTTGCCTAGCGATTGACCCTTATCTTGTGTTAGTTCTCTTTCCACATTAAATCGCTTGTTTGTTTTTTTCATGGTCTCCCTGACCTAAACTGTAAGCCCCACAAAGGGAGTGTCCCTCTCGCTTCTGTTCAATGCTGGATGCCCAGTTCCAGGCAGCGCCTGGCACAGAACTGGCGCTTAATAAATACACAGCAAATAAATGCGCAACAAATACACAGATGACTATATATGAGGGCCAGGGAGAGGGGAAGGCAGTAAGTGTAAAACTGATAAACCACGGAATCGTTGTACAAGTATGCTGTTGATAATTATGGGGGTTAAAAAACAATTCTAGAGTTCAAAGTAGTCGCCTCTGGGGAATGAGATGGGAGGTGGGGAGAGGCGGAGTGAGGACCGCGGCTTTTCATTAGAAGCCTTCTATCAACAGTTAAATATTTTAAAACATGGATATGAACTCCTTTGTCAAAAAGAAAGCACTTTAAATTATATTATTTTTATAACCTTGTGTTGGCATTTCTTCATTTTCAAGGATACCAGGAGCCTTAAAAAAGTGTACCTGGCCCCTGTGGCCCTCTGAGCTGTGACTCAGAAATGTGAGCGGCCCTCCTGCGGCCCCTCCACACCAGCTCCCCACAGGGGAAGGTGAGCGTGGGTTGGGCTGGGACCCTCAGGGCCCCGCCCTGGATAGGGTGCTGAGCCCTGGGGTGGGACGGGGGAGGACCCACAGAGCCTGCGCTGGCTGGGGCAGTCAGGAGGCCTTCCCGTGGGGCTGCAGCTGAGCCGTCTCACCAGCCCTGCCCCAGATGCTGCTGCTAACAAGGCCCCAGGGAGCTGGCAGGGCACCCAGCCCAGCCCCAGGGCTCCAGAAGCTGCCTGCCACCTGCCCCCTCAGGTACCTCAGTTCCAGGCTCCAGAGAGCAGCTGGCACTGCCTGGAGGGCAGGGGTGCCCCTCCTCACTCCCACTCCTTAAGAGACCTACCCACACCCTCCTCAGGTCCCCAGGGCACAGCTGTTTTCCAAGGGCCCTGCATACACACAACCGACCAAGCCCCAAAGCAGCTCCCCCACCTGCTCAAAGCAGAGCCTACAGTGCAAGAGGCACCTTGCCCCGGGCCCAGGTGGGAGAATTCATTAATACCCTCGGCAAAGCCCTGAGCTATTTAATTGCTGGAATGAAAAGGTTTCCCATGAAACCCAACACCCGGCGCTCCCCACCAAGAGAATGGAAACTCTGAATCCCAGCAGGCCTCAGCTGGAGGCAAACGCAGGGGTCTCTCCAGCTTAAGAGCCTGGGCTCCCTGGGAGGTCCCCACTCCTGAGAGGTCCCCCCTCAGGCACACACACACGTGCAGGTACCACAAGGATACACTCTCATACTCCTGCCTCCACGCTCACAGTATGTGTGCACCCAAAGTGTGCAAGCGCATGCGTGCCAGCTGCCCTCTGGCTCTACAGGTGTCTACTCATGTGTAACACACGTGATGGCTGCCAGCATATTAGCACATGCACACCTCTCACACCCACACACAGGGTATATTTTCAAACTTGGTTAGCGCTAGCAGAATCCTTTTGTTAGGTGACATCTTACAAGGACACTCCAAATGTATAGACTAAGCACAGGTGCTGGAGAAGGGAGACGGGCCCAGTGGGTGAGGCCTTGCCTGCGCAGTTTTGTCTCTTTTCCCCGGCCCCCTCCCTCCTCCAGCCCCAGGGGGACAGCTGGAGTCCCGTGTGGTCACTGCTTCTCCGTTCTCCCACCGGACCATGAGGTGTAGGGACAGGTATGCCTGAGTCACTCAAGGGGGAGGGAGGCAGAATGCTGCCTCTAGCTGGGTTGAGCAGGTGGGGGTGGCATCTGCTAACTCTCCCTTCACCCTGCCTCCTCCATCCTGCCCCACGCAGCCCCTCCCCTCAACCCAGACACATTGATTTTTGGTTTCTGGGGTTTGTGGCTCTCTCCCCTGAGCTTCCCAACTCACCAGCTGTGGTGACGGCCCACACCTGAACTGCTCACTTTGGGGGCCGGGGGGAGGGGTCATAGGTGCTGGTGGACACAACAGGCACCTTGGGTGGGGCAGCCTCTGCCTGAGCATCCAGGGGCCCCACAATCCCATCTCGCCCGCCTCCAGGTCAGAAGGATGAGCTGGGGAAAGCAGGAAGGAAGACCGTGGTGGAGGCAGCCCCAGGAAGAAAGATGTTTCCCTAGAATCACAGTCTGGCCCTCTCCCGAGTGCCTGTTGCCAGGGGAGGAATCCTGCTCCCCTCAGCCCTCCCACAGGGAGCTATACACTCTAGCCTCCCCCTCCCGCCCCCAGGGAACACCAGAGACTTGTGACTCCAGAACCAGGGCCATGGCCAGCTGGCTTTGCCAACCTCAGGACTTTGCCAGCCAAGAGGGAACTGGCACACCCCAGCCCCCTCCCAACCTGGCAGGACATATGCAAAGCAGGAAACAGGGCACCCAGCAGCCATGTACTGCTGGGTGCCAGCTAGGGGTGGTCATGGACCCTTCCCTTCACCAAAGAAAACACCCTCTCAGCACCTCCCATCTCCCTACCACTTCCTGCTTCCAGCCCCCAAAAGAGTTGGGGTGGGCACTGAGCAAAGCCCATGAGCCTACCATCCCATCCCCCTCTTCGGGCAGACAGCATTGCCAAGCCTGCCCACAGGAGGGCCTCTGCGGGGCTTTCTTGGAGTGAAGAAGAGGCAGCTATGCCAGGCGACAGACCAGGGAAACCCAGATGCTGTGCTAGAGGAATGCCTGGCTGTCTTCTGTGACAGCTTGTGCCAGGAGAACCAGGGGCCAGGGACTCCCAGCTGGAATTCCAGGAGTCTGTGGTGGTCTCATGATGCTGGGTGGCTGCCCCCAGGCCCACCCTCTGCAGGAAATGGTGGGTTGGGCACCTTCAGCTCTCCCTGGGAGCCTGAGGCCCTGGGGACTGAGCAGGCGCATGTGGATGCAAGGGTCATTCTGGGTCAGTCCTGAAGATAAGCAACAGCCAGGGGCCTCTCCCTCCCAGACTGACTGGCACCCCCCTTCTCGGCATGCGCAGAGCCAAGGAGAGGGCTGGCCTGATTCCTTTGTGGTTGAACAAGGGTTAACCTCACCAGTGCCCTATATTCCCCCTGGCCTGGATCAGACCAAGTGGTGTCCATTTCCAGGAGACACTAACTCCCCAGGGCAGGTGGGGGTGGGGCAGTGGGAGAGTGGGGATGGGGTGTGCCTGGTGCCTGGTTTCCGTGGCAGCCTGAGAGGAGGGAAAGAGGAACAGGCACAGCAGCCCCAAACCACCCCACCTGCAGCAGGTCCCAGAGCTCATCCCCCAGCCTCACCCCGGCACCAGGTACCGCCCGTCAGAGAGGCCGGGTGAAAGAGCCTTTTCCCCTGGACCACTTTGCCTCTCTCCAGTCTCTGCAAGAAAAAGACCGCCCACCTCTCCGGCAAAGGATGTGACTGAGGGAAGAAGGAGATTCGGCCACCAGCCTCTAGCAACCCTGCAGCCCACCATCCCTCAACCACCCCATGAGGACGTTCCTCTCCGCTCAGTCCTCAGTCCCTCCAGCTGTAACCTCTGCCGGAGGCTTGTCTTCTTTTGTCCTCGGGGGACAGAGGCGGAGGAGAGGTTAGACCAGACGAGACTGGACAGTCTGCACTCGCACTGCACTTCCCCGTCCACACTCGCATCACCAGCACCGAGTCTCCCTGAGGGCAGGGCTGCTCACCTTCGCTCCCCAGGACCCACCACTCTGACCTGGCTTTCTTTTCCAGGCCCCTCTGGCTGAAAACCACTTCCGTGATGATGGGCAAATAGAGGCACGGTCGGAGGAGCAAGTTAGAGCATCCCTGTGTAAGCGGAGGGAGGATGGAAGTGGACACCCCAACCAGCCCAGACACTTGGAGGCTCGGGTCACCCCAACCCTTCCTGGGACTGCTATGCAGAGATGGTGCTGTGCTGGGGGGGAGGGGGGGGGCTCAGTGGTAGCCTCGGAGACACACTTTGACCCCTCCCTGCTTCGCTGTCTGGTGATGCCCTCCTCTTCCCTTGGGAAGCAGACAGCTGTTCAGACTGAACTCCCTGCGACTCAGGAAGAGACCCTCCAAGGGGGCGACTCCGGAGCAAACCACTCCCAGCCCATGACCCCCGGACTGCGGCCAAGTCCGCAGGCCTCACCGGAGGCACCCCCAGGCAGGCGGGGCCCAGCTCTGGCTCCTGCTTCCCCACTGTGGAGGGTGACTGCCATGCCAAGAGTGCCTACCTGTGGCCTGGGGGCCGAGGGTGGAGTTGGGAACCACGTGTGACCTGTGCCTGCCTCCCTCCTGAAGAATGACCAGAAGACCCCAGATTCTTGGA
Organism: Myotis daubentonii; assembly: GCF_963259705.1. Taxonomy (NCBI): domain Eukaryota; kingdom Metazoa; phylum Chordata; class Mammalia; order Chiroptera; family Vespertilionidae; genus Myotis; species Myotis daubentonii. Next base: position 24,517,039 of record NC_081855.1, read on the forward strand.
AGCCACAGTCCGGCAAAAGCTGGCTGACCCATCTGTTCTCACCGACTAGCAAGAACCAGGGAGCCTGCTGTGTGTGCAGAACCTCCGATCATTCCTGTGGCCGGTGGCTCAGCTTCCTCAGAATCTAAAAGCCAGGCCCCAGCACCAGGGCAGGAGCGCGCCTTTCAGCACCGGGCAAGGCCCTCGGGGCTTCCCCAGGAGGGTTCCTTTCTCCACGCCCCATTACGAAGCCGCTTCTGGGGTCTGCAGGATCCAGGGCTCTGCCCAGCCCGAGGAAAGACAAGCACTCGCCGTGAGGGCAGAGGGCACTGGGTGGGGCTGGGATGCCGGGAGTGTCACGCAGCCTGTTCTCTGATCCGGATGTATGACCCCCCACCCCCGCCCCCGGCCTTGCCCACCTCCGCACACTCTCCCGGGAGGTGTCTGAGTGGGGCGGCTTCTCCCACCACATGGCTCTCAGACCGAGCCGGCGGCCCCTCCCCGAAGCCCCCCTGCCTCGGCGAAGGAGGAGCACAGTGTCCCCCACCCCGGTCCGAGCAGGTCCGGGACACGTGTGGGGCGCCCGTCCCCGCCGGAGGGGAGCGGGCGAGGGGCTGCACCCACCACTCTCTCCGGGGCAGCGAGCACAGACGCCGCGGCGTGAACAAAGAGGCGCTGCAAACTCGCCGGGGAGGCGGGACAGCACGCGCCGCGCCCCCTCCCCACGCCGGGCGGGCGGGCGTGCCCAGCCGCGGGGTCCCCGCCGCGCCCCGACGGCGCGCTCACCTGGCCCGCGCGGACCTCCTTCTCCAGCTCGCGGTGGCGGTTGTGCCACACCAGGTAGTGCAGCGGGTACTTGCCCTCGGGCCCCTTCCTGGCGGCGGCGGCGGCGGGGATCATCGCCCGCTCCTCATGCCGGGGCCGCGGCGCCCGGCCCGCGAGGAGGGACGGCGCCGGAGCCGGGGCGTGGGGCCGCGGGGCGGGGGGCCGGCGCTGCCTGCTCGCGAGGCTGCGGCTCGGGCATGTGCGAGCGGCGCCGGCGGGCGGAGGCGGCGCGCCGGGCGCGAGGAGAGCGGCGCGGGCCGCGGGCGTCCTCGCGAGGCGGCGGCGGCGGCGGCGGGGGGCGGCGCGGAGAGGCCCCCACCCGCCCGGAGAGGGAGAGGGAGCGGGCTCCCGTGGCGCGGACTCGCGCCTTGTCTCCCACACCCCCGCACACAAAGACGCCGCTGGGCTGAGGGTGCAGGCTCCCGCCGCGGGCGCGGGGGCGCACAGGGCGCGGGGCCCCGGGGACGCCGCCGCCGCCGCCGGGACGCGCGCCCACAGCCCCCGGCTTCCCGCAGCCGCATAGCCCGGCCCTCTGCCGGAGCGGCTGGCGAGGGATGCGGGGATGCAGGGGAGAGGGGAGGGGACCTGGGTGCTCCAGGCAAGGCTGGTTATAGCTCGGCCCCGCGGCATGATGGGGCTTGTAGTCCACCTGGTGGAACCGGGGGTGGCGAGTGGCCGGGGACGTCCCGTACGGTCTCCCCCTCATCCCATGAAGGCGTGGGGAAGGAGCCGGGCCTGCCCGGATCGGAGGCAGAGTCCCGACGCCAGGTGGGCTGGGTCGCAACCCCACCCACGGGCATTTTGCCTTTGGATGGGGAGGGGAGGGGATACAGGCCTCGCTTCAGCATTGGGGGCGCGGGAAGGTGTGTCCTTCAGGACTGAGTTTGGATCCCAGCAGAAGGTGAGAAAGGATCCAGATTCCCTGAAGAGTGACTGGTTGGGACTCCCGAAAAGGTAAGGGGCTTTGGTACCAGGAGTCATTGGAGCAACCAGGGGTCTGGCGCCTGAGTTATTCCATAGGAGTCTTCCCTGCCCTTTTATAAAATTAAACTCCATGTTCCACCCTTGACATTGGAAAGAGAACGTCCAGTCAGACTGCGAGGACAGCCCCCCGCCCCCATACGCTGTCCTCTGCGAGGACCAGAGTGGGGCTGGGCAGAGCGAGCAGCAGGTGGCAGCTCCCCACCTCCACCTCAGGAGAGAGAGTGACTGATTCCAGAGGCGGTCACCTTCCTAAGTAACCCCAGGGCAGAGCGGTCCTGCCAGAAGGGTCCTGCAGGTGCTGTGGTAAAAGTGGATTTGGCCTCTGAGCCCTAGAGGCTTGGTCCAGTCCCTGGAAGGCAGAGGGACTGGGATGTTAGAGACCTGCGTTGGGATTCCTCCTTACCAATGGCCTGACCTTAATTAAGCAAACTGCTGAAATAGTCTGGTTTCTCAGACCTCTCACCTCTAAAATAAGACTGGAAACGACCTCCTGGGGAGAGCTAAAGGGAGTATCTGCCCTGGAAACGGCGCATCCCTCCCGCAAGCAGGCGGACTGAGATAGGGGGCCGGGGCCAGGCACGATGCCTTGGTGAGCCCACCTTACTACCAGACGGGAATAAGGAATTCCGCACCGGCCCTCCTTAGAACAACCCAAAGCGTTCGTGTGGGAGGTGCTAGCGAAAGCTTGCAAACTCTCCGCGCCTCTCTCAGGTGACTTTGTGTGGTCTTCTCTCCTACCTCCTCCACACCCTGCGGTGCCAGGCCCGGAGGGCGGGGAAGGATGAGGGGAGAGTGGACGGCCTCGCCCCTTTCTCCAGCCGGGGAGGAGCCAGCTGGTGTCCCTGGCAGCCGGGGACCACTGCCCACCTCTACCGCGAGGGGTCAGCAGAGTGTCGCGGCTGCAGCCTGCGTTGAGGAGGGGGCTGGAGAGGGGGAGGGACCGCTAGGAGTGGCCGGGAGAATGCCTGTACGTTTCCTTATTAAATTCTTCTTAGAACCTTGTGTGTGATTTCTCTTTGACTGTTCTGCCTCCTGAGGTGACGACATGTCCAAAAGGAAATCCTGAAATCCTTTTATCCCTAGCCCCAGGCCCAGGCTGTGGCGGGGCTGGGGGCTTCCGCAACAAAGTTTGGAGAGTGGATCGGCGCCTGGGCCACTCCCAGGTAGTCCTGGGCCAACCTGGAGATGGGGTCGGGGAACCGGGTGAATCATAAATTTTCCCCCTGAGAAATCTTTGAAGAGGGAGCGCAGCCTGGATTGGGGGGTGAGGTGGGGGGCGCTACCCCGCGGGCATCCGACTCTCTTTTTGCTAAGGCGGCCATCTACACAGACTGAGCCCAGGTCGCTTTTCCTCCAGCCTGCGCGCTCCAGCTGCCACGTGCTCGAGACGCGCCCACATAGCAAAGAAACAAAGACAGCCAACCGACAGGGCTGCCAGCAGCCGCCTCGGCCTCTAATAAATGAAATTCCATGGCCGGGGGTCGATTGGTTGAAGGGGCGGCCGTCGGTGGTGGGCTGTGTGTGCCGGTTTGGGCTGCTAGGCTGCTGCTTCCATTGCCTGGGCTGGGGTCACCAAGCCCACGGACCGACTTCTGGGTGAGGGTGCAGCACTGGACGGCAGGTGGTGTTCCATCCCCCACCTCTAACCCTCGAGGTATCCTCGCTTACAGAAACCCCACCAGCCAGCCAGCCGCTGACTATGGGGGAAAAGGAGGCCTGCAAGATTTTTTTTAAAAGGTGTGATTATAAAAATATCCCGTGGATCGCTATTTCAAACAAACTTGTCGATCTGCGCTGCAGCAAAAGGCGATGGAGGCAGCTCGGCGTGTATTTCGGGTGGTGTGACTCATGAGCTTTACTTTGTCTCCCCCAGGGAAGCAGCCTGTCCACCCACAAGTCTCTGCTGCTCTGGCGCCGCCTGGATAAAATGGACCGACTCTGTATCCCTGCCCAGGGACTCCCCCCACCCCTCACCCCTGGTTACTGAGCAGGATTCCCTGCCGCTTGGGAATTCTCCCTTAATCGTGTCACTACTGACCTGACCCCCGCGCATGGTCTTGGGCACCCTAGACCCCTCCCCACAAGCAGAATGCTCTGGCCTTTTGCTGCTGGGGGGATGGGGGCTGGATGCACGCGAGGCACACGTGTTTGGGGGAGCATGCTCAGTGCACCGGTTCACCCACGTGCAGCCTCGCCTCTGCTCCCTGTCCCCCCCGCCCCACCATGTCTCCGTGTGAAGTCCAGGAAGAAAGGCTGCCACAAAACTAAGCCCCTGTATGTTACATGCACACGCCCTGGACATACCTACACACCTCTGGTAGCCCAGAAACATTGTGATGCATACACGCCGGATGACAAGTGGATATTACAGCTCACCAGCACAGTGGTCACTCATCCGGGGCCTTTAAAAACCGCCCAGATTCTTTCCTCCTTAGAGGCAAGCCCTGAGGAAGGGTAGATGCAGTCTCCGCGGCGAGGTTAGGGCGTACCCAGCTGGACCCCTTTGGCATCTGGGCGTCCATGTTGTTGGCGGTGTGCATAGTCAGCAAGTGTGACCGCACACACACCTAGACACACAGACGTGGACACATGGGAGGCCGGGACGCACACCCCACCCCAACCAAAGATAAGCGGGCACCCCAAGCCACAGCCCCTATTACACAGTGGTTCTCAACCTTCTGGCCCTTTAAATACAGTTCCTCATGTTCTGACCCAACCATAAAATTATTTTCGTTGCTACTTCATAACTGTAATGTTGCTACTGTTATGAATCGTAATGTAAATATCTGATATGCAGGATGGTCTTAGGCGACCCCTGTGAAAGGGTCGTTCGACCGCCAAAGGGGTCGCGACCCACAGGTTGAGAACCGCTGCGACAGGAAGGCGAGCCTAGGCCTCCAGCTCCTGACTCGTGTCTCTGATTCCCAGGGGCCACTGTCCTGGGGCCCGAACTCGGGGCCAACCCCCATCTCGCCAGCGAAGGGGATGGGCTGACTCACACCGCCTCGGGGCCAGGCACACGCCCGAGGAGGGGCATCGGCCGCCGGCGAGATCGCGGCTCCGGCCCGGCGGCGTCTGCGGCCCCTTTAAGCGCCCCCGCCCCTCCCCGCCCGCGCTCGCGGCTTCCTTTCTGCGGGAGGCGCGGCCAGCGGGCGGGTCGGCGGGCCCCTCCCCCGGTGGGCCGGGCCTGCGCCGCTTCCTGCAGGAGCGGCCGGGAGCCGCGCAAGGGGCGGAGAGAGCCAGCGGCGAGCGGCGGCGGGGCGGCGCGGGGCGGAGGGCGCCCGAGGGCGAGCGGGCAGGCGGGCACGGCGGGTTCCGGGCCAGCCCCGGGGCGGTCGGTGGGCCGGGCGCGCGGACCCTAGCCGGGGCCTTGCCGGAGCCGGGCCGGGCAGCAGGGCCGCCGCCGCCGCCGCCCGGGGCCGCCGCCCGCGCCCCCCACGCTGGCCCAGCGGGCTGCGGCCGCGTCGCCGCGGAGGATGTCCCGGAAGGGGCCGCGAGCGGAGGTGTGTGCGGACTGCAGCGCCCCGGGTAAGCAGGCCTGGCGGGGGCGGGACCGCGCGCCCAGGCCGCCGGGCGGGCGCCGGGCCTGGCGGGAGCGTCGCGCGGGGCCGGAGGGCGGGGTGGGGCTGGGGGCTGCGGCCTCCCTCCGGCCTCGGCCCCCGCCCGGGCCACTGCGGAGCCTCGTCCTTGGCCGGAGGGCCGGCCGGGGGGCCCCGTTCCCTCGCGTCCGCGGGCGAGCGAGGAAGGACGTTGTCGGCGCCGCCTCCCACCCCTCAGCCGGAGGGAGGCGGGCAGCGAGTGCCCCCCGCCCCCATCTCCACATCCGAACGGAAGCGCCAGCCTCGGGTGGCCGAGGGCCGTGGCGGCGGCCGGCCAGTTTTGGGGGTGGGGGCGAACGCGGTTTGGTGCCGCCGCCGTGCCACCCCCGCGTCTTGCACCTGCTGCTCGCATGGCCGGCTGGCCTGCTGGGGTGGCGGAGGGCAAGGGGCAGAGCCGGGCAGATGGGCCGGGGGAGGGGGGCGCTTGGATCCTGTTTCCCCGGGAGCAGAGGAGGGGTGGCGGCTCCCAGGACTCCCGGCCCCTGGCTCCCCAGGCTGGGGCGCCTTGCAGGGCCTGGCGTGCGGGCCCGTGTGAGCCCGAGCATCCTCCTCGGAGGCAGCCCCCGGGCCACCTGGTGACTGGGACCGGCTGGACTCGGCGTCCCCTGTGCCGCGGGCAGGCCTGCTGGGGAAAGGGAGCTTGGCGTCGCCCCAGTTTGGGCAGATTCCCCTCCTAGCCTGGCCCCCTAGCCCCGTCTGACCAGAAGTGGGTAGGGAGTCGTGGTCCGGGGTTCTAGTTTCCCCAGGAGCCCGCTGGCCCCCTGGCCTGCCTCTTGGCTGTGTGTACCGTGGTGTTTCCCTTCTTCCCAGCTCCAGGCTGATGTGAACCCCCCGACCTGCTGAGGAAGTGAGGTGCAGTGACCCACCAGGCCGCTCCCTCCTGATGTGGGCGGACACTGCCAGCGATGGGGCTGGGCAGGTGTGGGGCGGGGAGCCCTGGCCTTGTCCATCTTCTCTTTAGAAAAGGAACGGTCTCCCTGGGCAGCCTCCGGGTCCGTGGACTCCAGGGGGACTGTGGACAGACTAGGTGTGAGAGTGTGGGGTGCTGTTTTGTGGGCCCATGACGTCCAGACATTCTTTGGACAGCCCGGGACCCCAACAGGTTGAGCCTCACAGATGCTCTGGTGGCTCCGACGGCTCCAGCCTGGAGTGTTTGGAACCGTGGGCGCCTGGCAGAGGCATGGTATTCTGTGGTTGGTTATGACCCTGAGGCCTCCCTCAGGGCATGCCACCATCCATACGCGGGAAACGGGGATCCCCGTGCCCCAGCCCTAGGGATAGAAGGGCGAAGAGGAGAGCTTGCCTTCTCTTCTGTGTGTCTGTCCCAGGTGGTTGTGCCACGCTGCTGGGTGGAAGTAGCATGCACAGCAGACACCCTTTCCGGGGAGCCTGGGTTTTAGGGTTACCTTTGTTTGCAGCTGACTCCGTGACCCCATGGCAAGACCTCCCTCACTCTGTCCCCAGTTTCCTCAACTGTAAGCCAAAGAAGCTGGAGTAGAAACGATTTTTGAGGAGTGTCCCGTCTCCACATCTGTGGTCCTGATTCTGGGTTTGAGGGATATAGAGCAGCATCAGCAGGGCAGTTGTCTTTTTTCCATTTCACTTGCCTGTTCGGCTGCGTCTCTGGATGGGCTCGGGGGAGGAACGGTGTGTCTCCGCTGTGTTTGTACTCTTACCCCGGGTCCGAGAGCCACAGGGGCATTTGTGCCCCGGGGACCTCATTTTCCCTCGATTAGGTCAGGAAGAGGCAAATGGTGAGAAGGTGAGGGGGATGAGGTGGGCCGGTGATGACAAAGTCTTAGCACCCCACCCAGCACCTCGCAAGGTGTCTGGCACAGAGCAGGCACGCCCCGCGTGTTTGGATGCTTGTCAGGACCCCTGCTGGCTCCTTGGGTCTGCCCCAGCCCCCGCTGTGTGGTGCGTGGAATGGCATTCTCAGTGTGGGAACTACTCTCAGCCCCAGCAAAAGGCTTGAGAGTAGGCAGCGGTCTGGAGCTCAGACCCAGAGCCACCCTGGTGTGTGCCTCCTGCCCAGAGTCATAGGCTTCCCTCGCTGTGACAGGAGCCCTGCAGTCCCAGCCCTAGGAGTGGGGTCGTGGCTTCTTGTAGTTGGTTAATTTGGGGGGTGGTTATGGAGGTCAAAGGTGAGATGCAGCCTGACCCCAAAGGCCCCTGTCCTCCCTCTGCTCCCAGGCCTGGGCACGCAGGGGATAAGTGTGAGTGTGTTGTGAGGCAGCTGGGCATGGCCTGGCTGCTACGGCTGCTGGTCAGGCACCATCTGTGCCCCTGCCTGCCTTGGGAGTCCAGGAGACGGGCTGGGGTCAGGGAACCTGCAAAATGTGTGTTTCCCCATCCTCCCCCTGCCACACAGTCCTGGCCCAGCTCTCAAGGGCTTGTTCCTCACCCTATGGGCCTCCATCGCAGCCTCTGGCACAGGAGCGGAGACCTACAGGCACCTTGGATGAGCGAGGCCATTTGGGAACAGCTGGGGACATTTGGGAACCTGCAGGCCCATGTGTCTCTTCATAGTATAGATTACTAGAGGCCCAGTGCACGAATTCGTGCACAGGTGGGGTCCCTCGGCCTGGCCAGCGATCGGGGTCGATCGGGGCACAGGGGGTTGGCCAGCCAGAGGGAGGGGCTGTTGGAGGTGGGCTGTGGGAGCACACTGAACACCAGGGGGCAGCTCCTGTGTTGAGCGTCTGCCCCCTGGTGTTTGGTGTGCGTCATAGCGACCAGTCAACTGGTCATTCGATCATTCGGTTGTTCGGTCTCTTAGGCTTTTATATATATAGATTGTGGGATGGGGTGAATGGTGGGCTTTCTTCCTCTTTTATTGCGATATAACATGAATGGCAAACTGCCCGCACCTTTCTGTTTAGCCTGATGCGTTTGTACGTGTGTGTATAGCTGCAGCCATCACTCCAGTCCAGAGGTAGAGCATTTCCATCACTCTGCGGGGTTTTCTTGTGCCTCCGCCCAGTCAGTGTCCCCCAAAGGTAACTGCCGTTCTGACCTCCGTTTCTGTAGATTACTCTTGCCTGCTTTCCATGTGGTGGGCTTCTCTCTTTCCAGTGAGGATCTGGTCTCTAGCTCAGGAGAGGCTACCTTATAGCAGACCTGCCGGCCCCAGAGGCCACTAGGCTTTAAGGGGTGGCCTGAATTTATCTGGGAGAAACCTCCATGGGGTTGGCACTGGATAATATTCCCTCAGGACCCCTCCTGCCACTGGCCCACATTTATCAGACCCCCACCCTGGCGGGAGGCAGGAGTCCAGAAGGAGGATTGGCAGGGACCAGGTTGGTCACCACACCCCCTGGCCCTTACATTCCCTGCCTCTCTTCTGCCCCAAGTTTGGTCCAGAGATTCTCTTTGGGACAAGAGTCCCTTTAACCTTAATCTTCAATAGGCACTGACTTTCAGGAACCCTTCCTGGCCCTTCTGCTTAGCAACTGGCCTCGGTGAGGCTTGGGTATGTCCAGTGTCCCCTGGGCATAAGGAGCAGGGAGTGGGCTTTCTCATCTGTCAGTCAGAACTGAACTGGCACCAGTGTGCCCCACACCAGGACAGTGTCCCCTGCCTGCCCTTCCTGTTTCAGGTCACTGTGGACGTGTGAGGAGGGGGGACCCCTCCCAGCCTAGGAGAGTGGCAGGCAGAGTCTTAGACCACATTCCCCAGATCCTAGAGCAGTGATGGCGAACCTTTTGAGCTCGGCGTGTCAGCATTTTGAAAAACCCTAACTTAACTCTGGTGCCGTGTCACATATAGAAATTTTTTGATATTTGCAACCATAGTAAAACAGAGACTTATATTTTTGACATTTGTTTTATATGTTTAAATGCCATTTAACAAAGAAAAATCAACCAAATAAATGAGTTCGCGTGTCACCTCTGACACGCGTGTCATAGGTTTGCCATCACTGTCCTAGTGTGTTGGTCGCTGTCATATTCAGGGACTTGCCGTGTCTGTTCTGGCCAGTCCTCCTAGGCTGGGCTTCTCTGGTAGGGCAGTCCATTTGTGATCCTGGCCTGGGCGGCTCCCCACTTACAGGAAACCCCACCATTTCAACAAGAGGAATTTAGGCTGCGTCATTTCCAGCTTCCTGCCTGGGCTGCCGGTGATGGCTGAGGGCAGCCCCCTGGCCCAGTGGTGTTGGGGAGTGGGGGAGGGATCTTTTCACACCTGGGGCGTCTCACTCCTTGGGTGAAGCCAACATACACTCAAGTGTGCCTTAGGGCCGCCCGTCTTGGCACAGATGGCGGGCTCCTTCCTCTTCGGCCCCTGGAATGAGCTCCCCAAGAAGGTGTATAGTGAGCGCCTTGTGTTTTCCTGTTGCCTTGTTTTGGGGAGGTGGGGGATCCCTGACTCAAAAAGCTGAGTCCCTCTGTCACTTCCTGTCCCCATGCTATGAGGGGCTACTTGCAGTGGGCAGAGCTCATGCTGCACCCTGACTCAGTCTCCTCGCGATTCTCCCGGGGACTTTGATGAAGTCCTTTCGGGGAAGGGTCTGAGAATCAGCTTCCGGTTGGAGAGGCTCTCGTTACCCCTGAGCACCACGGGGCGAGGCAGAGCGCCAGCCTCCCCTCCCGGGACAGGGCTTCCTGAGACGGGGGGTCTGGGCAGAGCACAGTGTCCTGGGAGAAGGCTCCCTGCCCCCACTCTTCAGTGGCACACAATGGCTGCTTTCTCCCCCGTGACCTTTCCACAGCCTGAGCTGCATGCAGCTGTCTCCTCCCCCTCTCCCAAGGGGCCTGGGATGGGTGGCATTGCCCCTGCCCTTGAGAAGGACCCTAGGAGCTCCCACCCTGTCCTGGCCCCCTTCTTGTTTCCAAAGTTCACTTCTCAAGGAGTGGAGAGAGGTTCCCAGAGCCCCCTTGTCCCCTGGGGGCTGTCCCCTGAAGGACAGAGGCACAGGGACAGCAGCGGTCTGGACATGGCACCGTCTCTGGCATCTAAGTGCCTGGGTCCGTATCCCAGCACTCCCACTCACTGGCTGTGTGACCTTGTGCAAGTGCGCTAATCTTTCTTGAGGCGCTATTTCCTCAATGGTAGCCTTTCCTACCTGGCCTGACAGTTGTGAGAGGCATCATACGTACAGCATCCAGTGGCACATAGTGGGTGCTCAGTCAGCGTTGGTTCCTCTGCTCTCCCCATCCTCCTTAAGAGGGATTCCATCAGTGATGGTGACAGGAGGCTCAGGCATGCAAAAGCCTCTGCCTGGGCAGGATAAGGGCAGAGTCAGGTGTCCCTGGGGGTTGCGATGGGTCCGGCAGGTGGGTCATTAACTCCAACAGAAGTCTGGGTGCAGGAGAGATGTGGCACTGACCCAGACACAGGAGGAGTGCGTAGGGATGAGTGGTGTGGAAACATCGGGGTTCCGTCCCCTAGGGGATCCCTGCTTCCCTGGGGAAGGGCTAGGGTAGCAATCTTGTTCCCTGGGGAAGGCTGTGGGAATGATAGTGGTAACTGCAGGACAGGAAACCATGCCCACTGAGTAGGCCCTGGGGACCACACCTTCCCAGAGGCCAACTATGTGTAGGAAAGGGCTTGGCTGTGTCAGTCGCCAGCTGCGAGCCTGTGTGGAAATCCCTCACTGCCTTAGCTCAGCTTCCTCATCAGTCGCCTGTGCCTGCTGATGTCCCAGTTTCCTAGCTCGGAGGGACCAAGTGAGTGAATGTGTGCGGATACTGAGCAGTGCTGGCCCAGAGCAGCGCTCAGGGGGTCTTGCCTGCATCTGGCTATGGCTGACCTGGCTTCCACCCCGCAGACCCTGGCTGGGCCTCCATCAGCAGGGGTGTGCTGGTGTGTGACGAGTGCTGCAGTGTGCACCGGAGCCTGGGACGCCACATTTCCATTGTCAAGCACCTTCGCCACAGCGCCTGGCCTCCCACGCTCCTGCAGGTACGGATGCCGGCCCGCCGTTCCTCCTTCCCCACAGTGTGTGCTCATCGCAGGCACACTTCCCTCAGACTAACATACACACCTGCCTGGGGAAGACCCTACCCCAACCCAAACCCATCCCCTCTTCTGAGAGAGGGGGCATCCAGGACTGGAGTCAGACAGACGGGCTCTCGTCTCTGCTCGGCCACTTACTGGCTTGGCCATGTCGCACTGAGCAGGTCGCTTAACCTCTCTCAGTCTTGGCATGCCGGTCATGTGACCTGGCGTTCTAAATAGGACCCACAACCTTGGGTGGCCTGACAGGATGGAGGTGCAGCAGTGAACAGGCACCCAGTAGGCCCTTTGGTACTTTTGCAGCCACACTGGCTGGGCCGGTACCTGGTGCCCAGCACTCAGTGGGCTCTCACTTGGCATCTCCTCCCCGCAGATGGTGCACACACTCGCCAGCAACGGGGCCAACTCCATCTGGGAGCATTCCCTGCTGGACCCCGCACAAGTGCAGAGCGGCCGGCGCAAAGCCAACCCCCAAGACAAAGTCCAGTGAGTCGGGTTGGAGGGGTGGTGGCAGGGGCTGTGTGGTCTGGGACATGGGCCTGGGAGGTGGCCTGGTAACTAGCCTCTCTCGCTCTGCTTCCCATTTCCTCCTCTGTGCCCCGTGCAGCCCCATCAAGTCAGAGTTCATCAGGGCCAAGTACCAGATGCTGGCATTTGTGCACAAGCTTCCCTGTCGGGATGACGATGGGGTCACCGCCAAAGACCTCAGCAAGGTTTGAGGGGCCCCACGATGGACGGGCGGGCCTTTCCTCACCCATAACGCCCTGAAGGCTTCTCCTTGGTCACCTCTCAGCCCTAGGCCCCAAGGGCAGCGAGGTCAGGCAAGAACAGCGGGCATGTGGAGCAACGAACTTGCTTGGTTAGGCTGCATGTGGTCCGAGCCCTCAACTCCCAGGTGGACACACAGGCTAAAATTCCCCAACTGCCCCCCAAAAGCCAGGAAAACTTGGGGTAGTTCCTTAGCCTCAAAGTCTCAGTTTTCTCATCTATAAAATGGAAAAGAACAGCATCATCTCATATATAATGTCTGTTCCAATCAGAGCACACAGCATGTGGTAGATCAGTGGTTCTCAACCTTGGCTGCACATTAGAATCACCTGGGAATCTTTTTTAAATCCTGATTTCTGGGCCTCATCCTCCGGAAATTCTGTTTCTTTGTTACTCATGTTGTGGCCCCACCCCATAACAAAGAAACAGAATTTCCGGAGGATGAGGCCCAGAAATCAGGATTTTAAAAAGATTCCCAGGTGATTCTAATGTGCAGCCAAGGTTGAGAACCACTGTGGTAGATAGTGACTGACAACAGCTACTATTAATTGGTGTTAACTCCTAGTGGGAAGCCCTCTGTCCTCCCAGACAGCCGAACTTCAGCTGGGCCCTTGGAGCTGTAGGAGTCCCAGGTGCAGCTTGGAGGAGGGGCTCACACATTTGTTGCACGCTTCCACTCCTTGCAGCAACTGCATTCAAGCGTGCGGACAGGCAACTTGGAGACATGTCTACGCCTGCTGTCCCTGGGTGCCCAGGCCAACTTCTTCCACCCAGAGAAGGGCACCACGCCCCTGCACGTGGCTGCCAAGGCCGGGCAGACGCTGCAGGCCGAGCTTCTTGTAGTGTATGGGGCTGATCCTGGCTCTCCTGACGTTAATGGCCGAACACCCATTGACTATGCCAGGTGAGGGTTGGCTGAAGGGTGGGGCTTGGGGGTGGGGGGAGGGCTGCTGCTGCAGGCTGAGCCATGCCCCCTCCCCACAGGCAGGCGGGGCACCATGAGCTGGCAGAAAGGCTAGTCGAGTGCCAGTATGAGCTCACTGACCGGTTGGCCTTCTATCTCTGTGGACGAAAGCCTGGTGAGCAGAGTGCGGGGCAGGCCTGGCTGGGCCAGGCAGGTGGGACCCAGACACACCTCAGCAGCAGGTGCCATGGTGACAAAGCCGGCTGGGGAACAGCGTTGCTAAGCAACTGGCTCCTGTGAAATTGCTGCAGGCTCTGGGCTTCAGCACACTGGGGGTGGGCATAACTTCTAGCCAGCTCCCAGGCTGCTGGCGGTGGCCTGCCCTCCTGGCTTTCCCCTGACACTTCTGGGTGCCTGTCCCTGCTCATGGCAGTGAGGTGGGCTTCTAACTGCTAAGGCCACTCAACATCAGTGACTTTGCATTTTTATTTTTGTTCAGATCACAAGAATGGGCATTATATCATCCCACAGATGGCCGATAGGTGAGTGCTCCTGTCCCAGAGGCTGTTAGAGGCCATGTTGGTGTCTGGCCCCCAGAGCCCCCACCCCTCCAGCGCCCCAGGCTTTAGGGGCCTGGAACCCCTCCACATTCCCCACCGAACTCCTCTAGGGGCTGAAAGCACAAACATTTCATAGTCTGGTCCAGGGGTGGGCAAACTTTTTGACTCGAGGGCCACAATGGGTTCTTAAACTGGACCGGAGGGCCGGAACAAAAGCATGGATGGAGTGTTTGTGTGAACTAATATAAATTCAAAGTAAACATCATTACATAAAAGGGTACGGTCTTTTTTTTTTAATTTTAGTTTTATTCATTTCAAACGGGCTGGATTCGGCCTGCGGGCCGTAGTTTGCCCACGGCTGTCTAGTCCTTACTCCCTAATTCTGGGCCCCAGGGCAGATAAGTGTCAATTTAGCACATAACCAGCATAACCTGAGCCCCCTTCTGTCAAAAACAGAGTGCTTGAGTACAAGGAGCACCGCAAGAGCAGTGGGTCACCGGGTTCTGTTCCCAGTGACACTGGCCACACTGAAATCTTAGATAAACCTCTGCTCTTCAGTGAAAAGGTGGTGGGCTCCAGGGATCTGGGTAACTGGCCAGCTCTGTGAGGTGTGTTCATAAATTGGGCAGGGGCTGGAGGGCAGGGCATGGCACAATCCAGGTGTTTCTGCCTCTGATCTGAGAGGCCCCAGGAGCCCAGGCTGGGAGGTACCACCTCTAGCTCCTTACCCAGCTTACAAGATGGATGCTGGCGCCACCTGGTGGCTGCCTCCGATGGCCGTCTTTATGCCCAGCTGTGCCTGCTGGCTTGGATCTGGAAAGCAAAGGGCGGTGTGGGCAGATGGGGATTGTCAGATCTGGCACCGTGGATTCCTGAACGCAGACTCCTCTGTTCTGAAATCCCGAGACTCCCCCTACTTCTTTGGTCTGATTCTGCCTGGTGTGTGTGCCTGCGTGGCAGGGGGGTGTTGTAAACACATATGGGCACAAACTCAATGAAATGTTAACTGAGCACCTTCGCAGTGCCAGCTGCTGTTCTTGGCACTGAGACACAGAGGTGGCTCAGACATCATCCCTGCCTTTAAGGAGCTCACAGTACAGAAAAGGAGGCAGCCTAGTCAGACAGTTGTAGTTCAGTGTGGGATGTACAGCAAGAGGGAGAGAGGCATAGACGTTAGGAAGGCTATGCCAGGAACTGCAAGCAGATGGTGAGACTACAGCATATGTGAGAGGCCGGGAATCCCAGGAGCAAGACTGGAAGAGAGACAAGTGGCCAGTCCTGTGAGTCCTGAGAAGAGCTGTGACCCTCCCGAGAGCAGAGAGGCTCCCGCATGGGGGGGGGGGGGGGGGGGGGGGTGGAGCCGGCTCTGCTGCTTCCCTGGCTGTGTGACTTCAGGCAGGCTGCTTCACCTCTCAGAGCCTCCGTTATCTTATCTGGAAATGAAGGCCCCTGCACCTGTCTTTGTGGGCTGTTGAGAGGATTAAATAAGATAATGCATGCAGAGCATTTAGCATATTTTTTAAACGAGCTTTTTGTTGAAGTATGCCATCTATACCTGTTATTACTGAGATGTTTATATGGCCAGGAATAGTGCCGCCCTGGGTGCTAGGTAGAAAAGAGTTTTGTAAGGGCAAGACTGGGAGGGGGAAGATGGACTAATAAACTATAGCAAAAGCCCAGGCAGGAGGAAATGAATGGCAGAACCTGGGAAAAGTCGGGCAAAGGCTTGCGGCTGAGGGAGGTTTCAGGTGGCTCCCAGGAGCTGACGGTGCTGGGTGAGTGGGTCACCGAGTAGGAGCGAGCCAGCCAGTCAGGAGCAGATGGGGGGGGTGGGGGGGAATGAGGTCAGTTTTGTACATTCTGAGTCTGGCGTGTGCACAGAGATGAGTCTGAGCTTGACATGGGAAGGCGTGTGCTGCCCTTCTGCTGGGTAATTGCTGCCTCTGTCCTGTTCTTCCCTCTGCTGCCTTCCTCTGGACTTAGATCTCGGCAAAAGTGCATGTCTCAGAGGTATCTGGTGTCTGCCACGGGAGCAGGCTCTGGAGGTTGGGCGGGGCGGGGTGGCTCTTGTGTGGCATCTGGGGTCTTGTCTCCCTGGGATCTCTGCATGTTTAGGGGGGTCATTGGCAAGGGTCTGGCCACATCTCATGTCTGGTCTCTCCCTTCTTCCCCGTTCTCGGCATCCCCTTGTCCATAGCCTGGACCTGTCTGAGCTGGCCAAAGCTGCCAAGAAGAAGCTGCAGGCGGTGAGTCTGCCCCATTCCTCACCGCCCCCCCCCCCCCCCCCCCGCCCCTCTAATCGCTCCCCCTTCTTCTGACCTGGTGTCCTTTTCCAAGTCTTTGACCTGCTCTCACTCCAGCCTCCCCAGTCTCCTCTTTTCTACTTCTCCACCCCTTGTCTTTGACCCTGGCTCTGCCTTAGCTCCCAGGGCCCTAGCTCCACTTCTGACCTACAGTGGCATTGGCTGGTCTAGTCTGGCCTCCCTTTCGCCCTCTCCCCCACCTTGGAGCTTGGCAGACAGAGTCTCCACTTCTGAGACTGTGGGGCTGGGTGGCATAAGGGACACAAGTGGTTTCCCACATCTTATGACACCTGGTGAGCTGGCCCTGTGGGCACCGGGGGCCAGTGGATCTGACAAAGCCTTGACCCCTCTGTGCCTCCAGCTCAGCAACCGGCTTTTTGAGGAACTTGCCATGGACGTGTATGACGAGGTGGATCGCAGAGAAAATGACGCTGGTGAGCTGGGACAGAGTAACTACCCACTAGGGAAGGTTAGGACCTGGTGTGGCTCTCGGGTACTTTGGTCGAAACTAAGAAGGGGTGCCTCGGTTGGTCTGCTCGGCAGGCCTGTGTAAGCTTCTGCCAGCTGTGAGCCCGCCTGGGCAGCTTCCCCAGCTGGGCAGAGTGTGCTGAGCTGGAGGCAGCCAGCCTGCTCCTCCTACCCCCCCTCACCCCCCCTCACCCCCCCCCCCCCCGGGGCTCATCCCTGCTCTAGCTGCCTCCCACTTTGGCTCTCGCTCCAGCCCTGCTCCGCCCCCTGCACCCCGCTCCCCCCCCCCCCCCCCATCACTCCTTCCTGGCCACAGCCAGATTCCAGCCCAAACTCAGCTGGGCCCGGCGAGAGGGAGTAGTCTTGTTCTGTGTCAGTCTCCAGCTGGCTTTGCCCAGTGCCTGTCTGAAGACCACCCGTTTTGGTCACCAAGCTCTGTGGCCCTTGGGAGGAGCTAGGAAAGCTGTGCTCAGCGCTCTCCCCCACCCCAACCCATGGGCCTGGCCACCCTGGACAATCTGCTCCCTGCTCCTCCCCCACAGTGTGGCTGGCTACCCAGAACCACAGCACCCTGGTGACAGAGCGCAGTGCTGTGCCCTTCCTGCCTGTCAACCCTGAGTACTCAGCCACGCGGAACCAGGTAAGGAGGCCTGGTGGGGGCCTGGGGCCGCTTCTGCCCTCCCGGGCTCGCCAGCTCTGTGGGCCTGCCTTCCTCACCAGCTGTTGTCTGGGCCTGGGCCCGGGCCTACTCTTCTCCACCCCTGCCCAAGGCCTCCCTTGGCCCGGCTGGCACTGCGACTTGGGCGTGGGGAAGAAGCTGTTCTTTTGAGCACTTGGTGAGCAGCTTCGGGGGTGGGTTGCAGCCTCTTCCTGTGAGCTCCCCTAGGCACCCTGAACCTGTGCCATCCCTCACCCCTGCCCTGGCCAGGAGAGCCGGCCGGGATGCTTTAGCTGTGGCTAAAGCGGGTAGCTGATGGCAGGTCGCAGCCGCCCCGTCATGCCAGCCCGGCTCTTTCTGCCTCACAGGGGCGTCAGAAGTTGGCCCGCTTTAACGCCCGAGAGTTTGCCACCTTGATCATCGACATTCTCAGCGAGGCCAAGCGGAGACAGCAGGGCAAGAGCCTGAGCAGCCCCACAGGTGGGGAGGCCGAGGGTGGAGCTGTGGGGGACGGGCACGGCTCCAGGATATTCTCTTTCATGGCTCCCTTTCGGGGGTGGCATGATAGACGGGTGGTGTGGCTGAGCCCTGAGTGACAGGCCTGTGCCCTCAGACAACCTCGAGCTGTCTGTGCGGAGCCAGAGTGACCTCGACGACCAGCACGACTACGACAGCGTGGCCTCGGACGAGGACACCGACCAGGAGCCTCTGCGCAGCGCCGGTGCCACGCGGAACAACCGTGCTCGGGTCTGAGCGCAGCCCCTCCCCGCCCCTCCCCGCGGCCTCCATCAGGGCCCAGCTCCATCCTCTTGTCGCCCAGGGCCTCGGGGACGAGTGGGCTGGTCACAGCTTGGAGAGCAGCCCTCCGACCCCGTCCCTGGCGGCTGACCGGCTTCTGTCTCACCTCGCAGAGCATGGATTCCTCAGACCTGTCTGATGGGGCCGTGACGCTGCAGGAGTACCTGGAGCTAAAGAAGGCCCTGGCTACCTCCGAGGCCAAGGTGCAGCAGCTCATGAAGGTCAACAGTAGCTTGAGTGACGAGCTCCGGAGGCTGCAGAGGGAGGTGAGGGGCGTGGGGGCTTCCGGTGGGGAGGTGGGGGTGCTGCCTGGGCCCTCTGGAGTTTCTGACACCCCTCCACTCTCAGATCCACAAGCTGCAGGCGGAGAACTTGCAGATCCGGCAGCCGCCAGGGCCGGTGCCCACGCCCCCCCTCCCCAGTGAACGGGCAGAACACTCATCCATGGGGCCCGGTGGGAGTGCCCACCGCAGAGACCGCCAGGCCTTCTCCATGTATGAACCAGGCTCGGCCCTGAAGCCCTTTGGGGGCCCCCCCGGGGACGAGCTCGCCACCCGGCTGCAGCCTTTCCACAGCACTGTGAGTTGCCGGCTCAAGGGGGTGGGGACGCAGGGCTGATCCGTCACTGGGCCCCCGTGACACCTACTGTGCTAACCCCCAGGAGCTGGAGGATGACGCCATCTATTCCGTGCACGGCCCTGCCGGCCTTTACCGGGTAAGCAGGGCCGGGGCGAGTGGGTCCGTGTCTGCAAATAGGTTCTGAGCCCCAGTGGGTGCCAGGCTTTGTGCTGGAGGCTGGGCACAGGCTGACGAGACACACACGGGTCCCGCCCTCCGTGCAGGGAAGCTGGGAGGTGGGTCACAGGGAGGAGGAGAGACTGACTCCAGCCCTCCTGGGTTTTAGATCCGGAAGGGGGTTTCAGCCTCAGCTGTGCCCTTCACTCCCCCCTCCCCACTGCTGTCGTGCTCCCAGGAAGGAAGCCGCCACACGGTAACGTCTCCTCCCTGTGCCTAAGGGACGGCTGCAGGGATGTGGGGCGGGTGGGGCTGTGAATTTCTCTCACCTACTGACCTGTCCTGCGTCCTCCAGAGCAAACTTTCCCGCCACGGCAGCGGTGCCGACAGCGACTATGAAAACACGCAAAGTGGGGACCCCCTGCTTGGGTGAGGCCCCGGCAGAGGGAGGTCAGGTGGGCCCTGGAGTGGCTGAGGGCACAGGCAAGAGGCCTCCTGGCTAGAACGTCTCTCTCTATCCCCCCGCCCCAGACTGGAAGGGAAGAGGTTTCTAGAGCTGGGCAAGGAGGAGGACTTCCACCCAGAGCTGGAGAGCCTGGATGGGGACCTGGACCCCGGGCTTCCCAGCACAGAGGACGTCATCCTGAAGACGGAGCAGGTCACCAAGAACATTCAGGAATTGTTGCGGGCTGCCCAGGAGTTCAAGCATGACAGGTATGGGGTGGGGCTCCAGCTCCTATGGCCTGTGGGTGTGCAGAGGCCAAGAGAGGGGCCAGTGTTCCAGTCCCTGGAACCCTTCCCTGAGAGCCCCCTAATGCCTACCCTCCCCCCACAGCTTTGTGCCCTGTTCAGAGAAGATCCATTTGGCTGTGACTGAGATGGCCTCTCTCTTCCCAAAGGTACAGGGCAGAGAGGAGCAGGACTGGGAGGGCCTCAGGGTGGGGCAGGTGTGGACACCCTGGGCCCTGACCAGTACTCACAGCTTGAAGCCTGAGGCCCGCTCTCTCCTCCCTCCCTCCAGAGACCAGCCCTAGAGCCCGTGCGCAGCTCCCTGCGGCTGCTCAACGCCAGCGCCTACCGGCTGCAGAGCGAGTGCCGGAAGACAGTGCCTCCGGAACCCGGAGCTCCTGTGGACTTCCAGCTGCTGACTCAGCAGGTGATCCAGTGCGCCTATGACATTGCCAAGGCTGCCAAGCAGCTGGTCACCATCACCACCCGAGAGAAGAAGCAGTGACCACTCTCCCTACACCCTCACCTACACCCTGGGACCTCACTGGCCATGGGAGATGGGCCACTCCAGACACTAATCCCCACCCCAGCCAAGTGCCCTTAGTGCTGCCACTCTCCCCTGGCAGCCAGGCACCCTGGTGCCCGCCCCCCTCCAGCCCCCAAGGATGGGGAGGTGGGGTGGCAGGAGCTCCTGTCCCCCACATTCCACTCACCTCCCCCTGTACATAGCGTCCCCTCCCCTCCTAGCCTGCAGGGGCCTGTAAGGCATCACTCCCAGCCCCTTGCCCTCCAGGGCACCCTCCGCAGGGGGTCTGGAGGGGACACTCCAAGTGGGGCGGTTCCCCTCACATGCATCCCACCCCCATGAGCCAGTTCAGCCCTGTTGTGGGCTGAGTGGGGGCACCCCCTCCTTTGTACATAATCTCTGTGGATGTCCCCATCCTGTAGCCACCAGCCCCCATGCTGCTCTCCTTCAATGCCAAACGGCCCCACCTGTGTCCCGGGGTCCCCAGCAGCAAACACTGGAAATCTTTTTCTCTTCCCCCCTTAATGTTGACGTCGTGGTAACTAAGTGTCCCTGCGTGTGAGTGTGGGGCGGCGGTGCCGTCCAGAGGCCTGGTCCGTACGGAGTTTTGTGAGGGTGAGGGGACCAGTGTGGGGGGCAGCCCCTCTCACCACCCTGGGGCCAGGGACTGCCAGAGTAACCAACTGGGGTCCTGCCCACTGCCTCCCCTCATCACTCCCACCACTCGTACCCCTTTCTCTATAAACTTAAATGAAAACCACTCCCCTGCACCTGCCCTCCCTTTCCCTGTGGAGGGGGAGTGTGCTGGCTGGGGCAGAGAACTGAGCGCCTGAGCCTGGGGCTGGCTCCCCAGGGTCCCCGACTCAGCCGAGAGGCCCCTCCCTACAACCTCTGAGAGGCTAGCACCTGTGCCTGTGGTGTCTGGGGACCTGGCCCTGGGCCGCAGCCTGGGCGGCTGGAGAGGCAGATGGCCGCGCCCACCAGCTCCTCTCCTGTCCTGCCTCTGCCCCAGGGCCAGGCTCTACCTGTATGGTGGTGGGTGGGCTGGCTGTCAAGATGTGTATCATGTACATTTGTATCAAAAATAAATAAGTGATCATGTGCTGTTTCTGATGCTGAGACTTGAGGGGAGGGGCAAACATGAAAGGGAGAAATGTCAGGTGTGAAGCAAGTGAACACAGCGCCTCCGCACTGAGGGAGCCGGGACTAAGGTGCAGTAAGTACCACCACCGTCCCCCCCACGTGGTGGGAGGGTTCCCTCCTCAAACCCTGCCTCTAAGGCCGTTGGCAGCGCCCAATTTTATAAACTCCCTGCCTCACACACAATCTACATGGCCTAGGACAGTCTCACGGGTGGGAGTATGTCTCTGTGGCAGATGTAGAAACTCAAGGCAAGATTCTACTAAAATAATTTAGTTAAAAATACAGAGAGTTTTGGCAAAGGAGGCTACAACAGCTCCTTTTTCTTCCTTGGCCCACCCTTCCCCACAAACACCACATTAAGAACTAACCCTCTGCAAATGCTCCATCCGGCCACCAGAGGGCGGCCCTGCGCGTGGTCCACGTGGCAGAGGTCGCGGCCTCCCCGGGGGAGGAGGGGCAAAACCTGCCACAGTGGCAGGGCCGGGGCAGGTCAGTCGGAGCTGTCCCCATCTGGGCCGCTGTCCTGCGTGGGTGGGAGGAGGGGTCTCCGGCGTGAGCGCCTGACCCGGCGCGGGGGCATCAGCAGCCGCCTCTTCAGCACAGCTATGGGCAGGGTGGGAAGCAGTCAGGCAGGGAAGCCATGGGGGCGGGGCCGGGGATGCGTGAGGAAGGGAAGGTCTCACCAGCCACAGTGTCCTGGCTGTCCGCCACGGGCCCCCAGTAGATGCTCTCCCCGCGTCGGAAGTTTCGGTGCAGCCGAGTGCAGAGTGTGGCCAGGGTGAGCAGCACCAACAGAAAGGTCAGGGCCATGGCAGCCCAGGCGGCTTCCTCCGTGCGTGGGGTGGGGCCCCGGGCTGCCCGCGGAGGCGCTGCTGCCCGAGGGGCGGGGGAAGCCTGGCTTGGACAGGCACAGCCACCTGGGCTGCTCTGCCCTTTGGGCACCTGGGCCTCTATCCTGGAGCTGGCACTGCCTCGAGGCCCCCCAGGCGGCAGGCGGGCAGTGGGCACAAATGGAACATCACCCCCTTCACCTGGGGTCTCCACGCTCCATGGGGAAGTGGAGGGGAACCTCGGGGCTGAGGATGTAGGCTGGAGACCAAGGGCAGCCCGCAGCCCGCGCCTCTTGGCACCACCAGAGGAGGGCTGCCTGGGCCCTCGAGACACCACCTCTGGGCCTGGGGGCCGCCAGCTCCGCAGAGTAAAGGCCAAAGCTGGGGCCTAGGGGAGAAGAGACAGCACTCATCCTCTCTCCCCAGGTCACCCCATGACCACACCACCAACCACGCTGGGCCCCACTCCTCACCTGCACACACCCTCTCCGGCACAGCCTCCCTCTGCCCGGCGTTGGCGCCCAGGGAGAGGGCCCAGAAAGGCTGTCGGAGAGGAACTGTGCCTTCTTCCTCTGCCTCTTCCACCGCCTTCGCTTCAGCAAGTGGGCAGCCCAGGCTGGCTCCACCCATGCCATCTCCAGCACCACCCCCCACGCTGCCAGCACCAGGGGCTATGAAAGAGGCACTTGTTGGAGAGCTAACACGGTGGGGAGAGAACAAGAGGAAGGCCCGAGCGCCCCTTTTCCGGCACACGGGGCTGCAGCCGCGCCCGCGTCGGACAATTCACTTTCCCAGCCCCTTACCCGGTCCTGAGTGAGGCTGGCGTCGGGGGCCAGGGAGGGCCGGGCCACGTGGACGTGGGCCAGGAGGGCCAGCTGGAGCTTCAGCCAGGGGTGGGCACAGGGATGGTAGAGGAAGCTGACATCCTCTGCCTGGAGGAAAGGCACAGCGATAGCCAGCCAGGCCCAGGCCTTCTGTGAGAGCCCCACGTGCTCCCCTCCTGGGGCCAGGTTAAAGGGACTCCCAGGATGGCAACATGGCCCTTCCACCAGGAGGGAAAAAGGACCCTGGGTAGTGGCATGCACTGCCTCTTGCCTCTGAGCATTCCTTTCACCCCTCCTCCATCAAGTGCCACCCCTCAGAGCTCACAGCTTCCATGACAGTCTGCCTGGGCATCCCAGTCAGACTGACCACACTCTTTAGCTGTATTTCTCTGCACCTGCAATGACGGTTCTACAGGTCCCCAGTCTAGACTGTAAGCATCCCCTCTATGGAGACCAAGTCTTCTTTTCATTGATCCTATCTATAGAGTCAGTCTCCCAAAGGCATCCAAGTACAGGGCACACGGGCAGCAGGTGCACAATCCCAGGATGGAAACACCTGATCAATTATTAATATTCTTTGATTGAGCTGACCTGATGCTCAGCACTGTGCCAGATGCTGTAGGAGATGCCAAAAGAGAAATCCGGGACTCCACTTGCAGGGTATGTAAAGGAAACTCAGGGAAACAGAACTAATGCAAATGAAAGAGCAAACTAATAAAACTCAGACTGGCTAGTTGTTAAGTGGTAAGATTTAAGTTACAAGCATTACGCAAATTTAGAGAAGGTGATGGACAAGGGCTGATGTGATCGGCAAGGTCTCATGGGAGAGCGCACTCCTGCACTGGGCTTTGAAGAAGGATGCGAACGGATGGTGGGTGGCCAGGAAGCTTCCTGCGTCAGCCTCAGGTCAGGACAGGACAGGGAGTGGAGGAGAATGCACTGTACGTGCGCGCCCGCACGTGGTATTTTGTGGAAGAGCCACACTGAAGGGGCCAAAGAGCCGCATGTGGCTTGCGAGCCGCGGTTTGCCGACCACGGCACTGGAGCAAAGGTAGAGCCATGGGAATGAGCTTGGCACTCACATGTGTGGTAGGTGAGCCACAGATTAGAGGTCAGACAAGGCTTAATTAACTAGGTCGGGCCTGAAAAGCCAGGCAAGGGGGTGTGGTCATGATAAGGTGGGAAATAAGGAGCCATCAAAAGCTTCTGAACAGCAAAATGATTTCATGAAAGGGATGTTTGAGGAAAGGAATCAGGTAGGTGGAATGAGGTCTCTTGGCCTGGAACTATCACAAGGATAAAAAAAAAGTGAGATTTTTCAAAAGGAAAACCAAAGGGATATGGAAGCTATCTGGCCACTGGCAAAGCCAGAGGCAGCCATGCAAGGCGAACCCACGGTTTGGAGCCGGGTAATCGGAGGCACGCTCCTGACACGACACAGCTTCGTACTTTGCAAAGTGCTGCCACACACAGTTCATCTGCTCCTCGTGGGCAGGGGCGTTACTGATATCCTCTTAGAGAAAACCGGGGCCCAGAGAAGCCAGGGGACTTCCCACAGTCACACAGCACATCTGGAGCACGAGCTGTTGTTTCTCCTACTATCATCCTGCCCACACAGCCAGCCACGCAACAGCACTCCTTGCAGACAGAGGCCTGGGGCTCATCGTCCGGACTAAGCACATTGCCTCTTCCTGAGGGAAGTGGTAACAAATGGAGATGACGAGCAGAAAAGG
This sequence comes from Myotis daubentonii, assembly GCF_963259705.1. Taxonomy (NCBI): domain Eukaryota; kingdom Metazoa; phylum Chordata; class Mammalia; order Chiroptera; family Vespertilionidae; genus Myotis; species Myotis daubentonii. The sequence continues at coordinate 24,541,360 of NC_081855.1, forward strand.
CAGAGAACGCCAGCAAGTGCAGACACCTGGATGGCTCCTGATAGTACTCACCTGCCGTGGGCTCCGCCGTGTGTACGTCACTCTCGGTGACACCTATATGTGGGGAAAGAGCGCTTAAAGCAGCTGGGAGGCCCTGGGTGGGGGCGTGGGGAGGGGACAATAAGCCCCAAGCCTCCAGGTTGGGATGAAGACATTGGCCACTGAGGGATGGAGGAACCGGCAGAGGTCCTTCCGAGGTTGACTGGAAGTGCAGAGGGGCCAGAGCGGGACTGGCTACCCCTTCACACCCTCCCGCACGGCGCCCTCCAGGCTCCTACCTGTGGGGGCAGAGGCCACAGGCCCCCCGGACAACGGGCTCCTGCCTCCTCGGCCGGCTCAGCCATCACCTGTGGGTCCAAGGCGCAGAAGAGCTGGGGCGCTGGCCGCAGCGAGGGCCCTGCCCTCTCCCAACCCAGGCCCTGCCCGCCAGGGGAGGACTCCTAGTCCTCTCTCCGCGCGCTCCTCCTTCCTGGACGAACTTTCGGCGAAGAGCTCTGGGCCTTCTCAGGGGCGGGTCGCCTTACCTCCATGGGACGCAGGAGCCCCGCCAGGGCTGCCAGGAGGAGCAGCTGGGGCGAAGGCGGAGGAGGCGCCATCCCAGATCCGGCCCGCCGCCCGCACGGGAGGGAGGGAGCGCGCGCCGCCCCGCCCCACCTCGCGCGCCCCCGCAGACCCCGAGCTCGAGCGCGCCCGTCCGCCCCCCCACCCCCCGGCCCCCGCCCCGCGCCCCGCGCGCGCCCGGACACCCCAGCTCGCACGCCCCTCGCGCCGCCCCGGACCGCGCATCCGGACGCCCAGCTCACACGCCCCGCGCCCCGCCCCGCGCCGCGCCGCTCTCAGCCCGCCTCCGCCCCGCCCCAGCGCCCGCCCCGGCCCCGCCTGTGCGCGCGCGCGTCCTGAACCCCAGGCCGGAAAAGTTTTGTGCGGGAATCCCGCCCGGGCGCCGCGCCTGCCTGGCAGGCGGGGACCACCTCCTCGGCTCCGCGTTCGTCCCGGCGCCGGGGTGCGATCAGGGAACCGGGCGAAGGCGGGATGGGGTCCCTGTGGACCGGGCGGCCCAGAAGGGGAGATGGGCACGCTCCTCCGGCAAGCTCGCTCCGGACCCGCCAATGAAGAAGGGCAGAACCACCAAGTCCGAGCGGAGGAAGGGAGAGCTGTGCCGCCCAGAGCCTCACCGCCAGCCCATCCCACGCCTGCCCTCGCACAGAGGCCCGGCCCGGCCTCGGAGGGGCGCAGACCTCCCCGTCCCCACACCCAGACGCTCCGGGAGGCCGGAGTCGGCCGGCAGCTGCTTGCACCCCACCTCCGCCTCCACTCGCGTTCGTTGGCCGGCGTGTGCTCCGGGAGACACTGGTCCCGTGAGCCGGAGGAACCCAAGGCCTCGCCCCCGGCAGCGGGCTCTGCTTCTGCAGCCCTCTCCCTGGTCCCCTTTTCCTGGGCTCTCCTCGGGATTTTGAGGAAAGAGGGGAACGTGAGTGAAGGGTGAAGGTTGAGATGCCAAGCCCCAAACTTCCAAATGGAGGAAGAACGTGTTTCAGTCTTGTCTCACATCCCTGTGACTTACAAAGGGGTTCCTCACTCTTTCCCCGTCCCCCGTAACTGCTAGCCATTGAGGTGACGAAGGGACTCCAACCTATGCCCCCCCACCGGGTGACATGTATCTCCCGCACCCCGCACCCCGCACCCCAGTGTGTCTTTTCTCCAGCTTAGGAGGCGAGGGGTTTCTTCTTTCTAGGGAGCGGTTTGGGTTTTTTTTTTAAAAAAAATCTTTGATTTCAAAGAGAAACAGAGAGAGAAACATGATGAGAGTATCATTGATCGGCTGCCTCCTGCATACCCCCTACTGGGGATCGAGCCCGCAATCGGGCATGTGCCCTTGGCCGGAATCGAACCTGGGACCCTCAGTCCGCAGGCCCACGCTCTACCCACTGAGCCAAATCGGCCAGGGCCTGGGGCTTGTTTTTTTAAAAAATTATTTTATTGCTTAAAGTATTACAAAGAGTATAACATATGTCTCCTTTTGGGTCTTGGTTTTAAAGATCTACCTGAAGCCAGGCTCCTCGGGGGAGCCCCACGCTCTGGGGGCGTCGGCACAGCGCACCGATGCAGGCAGCGGACGCGCAGCCCACCGGCGCTCTAGGCTCCCGCCCAAACCCGCGCGCCTTGGTCCCCCAGGCCCGGCGCCAGACCCCCGGCCAGGCGGGGTTATTGCGCAGTTGCTGGTGCCCACGGGGCCGAGAGGAACACCAAGGTCAGAGCGCGCGGCTGAGCCCGGGAGGGAGGCGCGGCCGGTGCCTTCGGCTGCAGCGCCGGGAGCCCGGGAGCCCGCCGGGAGCGGCGGTCTATTCACTTCTCTCTTTGCTGCTTCTCAACAGCCGCCCTGAGGGCGCAGAGTCGCAGGGTCTCCCCGGCAGCTGCGCCCCGCGCCGGGCGGGGGAGCGGGGACAGGGACTCATGCTCCTCCCGGTCCCCCAAGCCTTGGTCTCGGAGTCTCCCCACTTCTCTGCCGCCAACACCCCATTCCTCGGCTCGTTGCCCTCCCCACTCCCTTCCGGCTCGCTGGCGCGTCCCCGTCCCTCTCCGTGGCCTCGGTTCCTTTCACCCTCTGCTCCTGCTTGTCGCAATCGCTGTACAAAGGGCCGTGGGGCGGGGGCAAGGGGGGCCGTGGGGGGCGGACGAGGGGAGCCAGGCCCGAACTGGCTGCCTCTTCGGGGCCGTGGCCAATCCGGAGAGCGCCCCCCCGCGCGGGAGGGCTCTGGGCAGCCGCCCGCCGCCGGGCGGAGCCGCGGGCAGAGCGGGGAACTGGCGGAGGGGACAGCCCCATCGCCTGCCGCCGCCCGCCACCCGCCACCCGCCGGGGACGCTCCTGCCTCGCCATGCCGCCGTGGGGCGCCGCCCTCGCCCTGCTCCTGGCCGCGATCGCCCTGCTCGGCCTGCTGGCCCCCAGGCTGCGGCGCCTCGGGAGGCGCGCCGTCGGAGCCAGGACCCTGCCGGGGGCCGGGGGCCCGGACGACGAGGAGGAGGCGGACGGCGGAGGCCCGGCGGACCAGTTCGGCCACGGGCGCGAGCCGCTGCCCGGCGGGTGCAGGCTCATCTGTAAGCCGTCGGCGCTGGCGCAGTGCCTGCTGCGCGCCTTGCGACGCTCGGCGGCGCTGGAGCCGGGCCCGCGCTCCTGGCTCTCGGGGCCCCACCTGCAGACCCTCCGCCACTTCGTGCTGCCGGCGGGCCCGGGGCCGGAGCTGGCCCGGGAGTACCTGCAGTTGGCCGACAACGGGCTGGTGGCCCTGGACTGGGTCGTGGGACCTTGCGCCCGGGGCCGTCGAGTCACCAACGCCGGGGGCCTGCCGGCGGTGCTGCTGGTGATCCCCAATGCGTGGGGGCGCCTCACCCGCAACGTGCTCGGCCTCTGCATGCTCGCCCTGGAGCGCGGCTACTACCCTGTCATCTTCCACCGCCGCGGCCACCACGGCTGCCCGCTGGTCAGCCCCCGGCTGCAGCCCTTCGGGGACCCTTCCGACCTCAAGGAGGCGGTCACTTACATCCGCTTCCGACACCCCGCGGCCCCGCTGTTCGCGGTGAGCGAGGGCTCCGGGTCGGCGCTGCTGCTGTCCTACCTGGGCGAGTGTGGCTCCTCCAGCTACATGACGGGGGCCGCCTGCATCTCGCCGGTGCTGCGCTGCCGCGAGTGGTTCGAGGCCGGCCTGCCCTGGCCCTACGAGCGGGGCTTCCTGCTCCACCAGAAAATCGTCCTCAGCAGGTGGGTAACGGGGCCGCAGACCTGTGAGGGGTAACAGGGTCTTGGGCTGAGCGAGACACAGCTCTGCCTGGTGTTGACTCCGACAGGTCTACGGCGACTTGGGCAAAGTCCCCTCACACACTGTCTGAGGCTGTCCAAACCCTCTAGTCGAGAGAGAACCAGGGGAGCGGGTTTAAAATCCATAGAAGACTCAGTCAGCATCATTATACGAGGCAGGGCCTCCCGCCCGGGGCCCCTGGCCTCACGGTGTCCTAGCAACCCGAGCACTTGCCGCATCCCCGACAGGCAGTGCCTGAGGTGACCACTTAGCCCGCAGCTTGTCAGATCAGCAAGGGCTCTGGCAGCGAGTGCAGCTGGCTGTCTGTCCAGAATGTTCCCTACAGCCCTTGAGCCTGGAGGGGACAGGAATAAAACACCGTGGAGGTATTTATTAAAAATCCTTAGACCCAACAAATATTTTGCATATTCCCATGTGCTCAATATTTAAGGCAACAATTTAAAGAATATTTAAACACAATTTTTAAAAAATCTCCATAAAGAGAACATTCTACCCTACCACCAGGCATACACGTGGGACTTTCCCCCTGAAAAGGCGACATTCCCACAGCACATAACCAGGCCTCGGCGTGCACTGTGGCTTTCCTGGGAGAGGCAGAAGGAGGTCAAAGACGTGGATAACTGTGCTGTGGCAGAAAGACCTGGGATGTGGGCGCAGGTCACGGGTTCAAATCCTGAATTTCCAGCAAGTTAGCGAACTCCTTGGAGCCTCGCTTCTCTCTTCAGTGAAAGGGAGTTGATAATAACTACCTCCCCAGGCCCGTATATGCACGAAACGAGGCCATGGAAGTGAGCTTGGCACTGGGTAGGTGCTCAATTAATGGTGGCAACTGTGGTTTCTCTTTCTTTCCTTGCCCCGTTTTGCCTCCTGTTCTGAAATGAAATCCGGAGTGCAATAACAGGCTGCCAGGACAACCCAGAGCCTCCAGAGTATCCAGGAGCAAGGTGCTCTCCTGTGGCTTAGGTGCCAGCTTCCATCCCCAATTCCCCCCTCCCCCCGCCCCCCCCCCCCCCCCCCCCCCGCACCAGCTGAAGGATAAGGGGAGGGAAGTGGAGAGGAAACGGAGCCTTTAGTAACTACCCTGCTCATGGAAGTTTGGGATTAAAGACTCAGGACAAATCTCTTTGAATGATTCAGGAGACACACACCCAAAATCAATGGTCGACTACTGGATTGATCCTCCCAAAGGTCTCAGCTGCCCATCCTGGCCTCCTCATCGGGGGCCCCAGGCCTTCTCCAGGGAGGTGCCAACAGCAAAGATGCCCCTCTTCCCCAGAACAGTTGCTCTCAGGCTCCCATTGGGGAACTCACCCTGTAAATCAGCCATGTCCTCTGCCATCCAGCCCTCTCTAGGAAAACCTCCTCCACACCCTCATTTGTCATGATCTGGATGGCATATTCGCTTTTAAAACACAAACAAACTAATACACCCTAAAGTAAAATGTTAATTGTGGGGGTGCCACCTGCTGGTTTAGATAGTCCAAGCCAGTGAGCTATTCTAAGAGGGGTTCAACAAGTTCCCCACAGAGGGACAGAAGTTTTGATCAGGAGGAGAGCTGTCCTTGCTGTAGCTCAGCAGCCTTAAAGTCAGTGCTGCCCCGTGCTGGGCAGGTAATGCCATGAGGGACAGACCTGGTAGGAACCATGACACAGGAAGGAGGGCGGAAATACCCTGATTGTTGCCCTCAGGACCGCCAGCCCATCTCGCCAGATCTTCTCATTTGTCTAAAGGAGCCTGATAGCTGCATTTTATTTATTTTTAAAAAATATTTTTTATTGATTTCAGAGAGGAAGGGAGAAGAAGAGAGAGACAGAAACACCAATGATGACAATCATTGATTGACTGCCTCCTGCATGCCCCACACTGGGGATCCAGCCCACAACCTGGGCATGTGCCCTCCCTGGGAATCAAACTGTGACCTCCTGGTTCATAGGTGGATGCTCAACCACTGAGCCACATCAGCCGGACTGATAGCTGCATTTTAAATGATGACAATGAAATGGACGTTTTTAAAAACATTATATGGGCCCTGACTGGTTTGGCTCAGTGGATAGAGCACCGGCCTGCAGACTGAAAGGTCCCAGGTTCAATTCCGGTCAAGGGCATGTACCTTGGTTTCGGGCACATCCCCAGTGGGGGGTGTGTAGGAGGCAGCTGATCAATGTTTCTCTCTCATTGATGTTTCTAACTCTCTATTCCTCTCCCTTCCTCTCTAAAAAATCAATAATATATATATATATTTTTAAAATATATTTTATTGATTTTTTTTTTTTACAGAGAGGAAGGGAGAGGGAATAGAGAGTTAGAAACGTCGATGAGAGAGAAGTGTTCTCTCAGGAGGACAGGAATCGATCAGCTGCCTCCTGCACACCCCCCACTGGGGATGTGCCTACAGCCAAGGTACATGCCCTTGGCCAGAATCGAACCCGGGACCCTCCAGTCCCCAGGCCGACGCTCTATCCAGTGAGCCAAACCAGCCAGGGCTAAAATATATATATTTTAAAAAACAAACAAAAAAACCCCCATTATATGGCCAAAGAAAGCCTCTGTGGTCAGAATCTGGCTTGTGAGCTGCCAATTTGTTGACATGTTTTCTAATTCTTCCCTCTCTTTCCTACCTTCTCTGTTCGCCTTCTTGCTACCAGGTACACCACGGCCCTGGAGGACACAGTGGACACCCACAAACTGTTCAGGAGCCGCTCCCTGCGAGAGTTTGAGGAGACCCTCTTCTGCCACACCAAGAGTTTCCCCATCAGTTGGGACGCCTACTGGGACCACAACGACCCCCTCCGGGACGTGGACGAGGCCGCCGTACCTGTGCTGTGTATCTGCAGCGCGGATGACCCCGTGTGCGGGCCCCCGGACCACTTTCTGCCCACTGAACTCTTCCACAGCAACCCCTACTTCTTCCTCCTGCTCAGTCGCCAGGGCGGCCACTGTGGGTTCCTGCGCCAGGAGTCTCTGCCGGCGTGGAGCCACGAGGTTATCTTGGAGTACTTCCGGGCCTTGACTGACTTCTTCCGAACAGAGGAGAGGATAAAAGGGCTGAGCAAGCACCGCGGCTCATTACTAGGGGGCCGGCGTCGCTGGGGAACCCTGCAGAAGCGAGAGGTCTCTCCCTCGTCCAGCCTGGATGAGATCTTTAGCTGGAAGCGATCGTATACCAGGTGAGACCCAGTCGGAGAGCACCCTATCCTGCACGGGGAACAGAGGGCTGAGTGGGGCAAGCAGCTGTAGCTCTTTGCCACTGATTCAGCCCTTTCTTCTTTTCTGGTCTGTGGAGAGATAGAGCTCCCAGCTAGCTGCTACTTACTTGACCCTGAGCAGAGCTCCTGCCCGGGCTCTGCTGCACACATTCCTGCTCATCCTGGTCAGCAGCTGGGTATTTCTGGTCATTGTCTCCTGTCACCGACCACGTCAGCCAAACACTAGCACCATTTAAACCCACGGACTCAGGATAACATGCTCTCTTGCCAGCAGTGACTACAAGAAGACGAGTTTCTGTGTCATTGGGCAGCTCTGCCCACATAAATAATCAGCTCTGTGACCCTGATGCTCAAGCTGAAGCCACTTCTGTAGTGAGGACAGGAAGTTTGCGTCTCGGTCCCACTTCCCTCATTTCATTCTGCGGATGTGGCACCCTGCTGACTTCATGCACATCATGGACGTGGCCTCGAAGAGCCACGTGGCTGCATCTGCCTTGAGTGAGAGAGAGAAAGGCGGCAGCGGCCCTCAGTGCAGTGCTGAGCTGGGGTCAGTAAGGCCAAAAGGGAGAGACGGCGAATGCCTGTCTGGAATACTAAGGCCCGTCTTCTGCAAGTTTTCATTGGGAACGGAGCTGATCTGAGGCTTCAGCCTAGGACCTCAAGCCTCACTGGACAGATCCCAAGGATGATTTTAGGAACAGGAAGTCCTCGAAAACCGTCTACTAGACCATGGCTCAAGAAGCCAGACTCTCAGGCACTTTAGCTGCTCCCTCTGGTACCATTTCTGGGGATTATTACTCCAGAGAGCTCTGGCCAGAGCTGCTTTTCTCTTGGGACGTGGGCTTTCTCTAAGTGGTGAAAAGTATAAACCTCGTATCTTAGGTGTTGTCTTGGTTAGCTGCCCTCTTTTCTGACACTACTAGTAGCCTCTCCATCTCCGGAACCTGGAGAAACATCTGGGACCAGGGAAAACAAAACGTTCCAAGATGTTGGCTAGAACTGACTCAGTAATTTATAAATATTTCACATTACTATGCGTTTTCTGCTCAATTATTCCAAAGGCCATTCATGTAGATGATGCAGAAAGAGCTTCTTCCTGGATCTGTGTGGGGTGTTTGGTTTTATGAGGAATAATGCTGAAGTGCAGTGTAAAGTAAGGTGTTGTACACATTGACCCAGGTGTCCTGGTATGGGTTAGACCATTAAACAATACAACAGGACATCTGATTTCATGTGCTGCTAAGAGCTTTGTCCTGAAGTTTTATTTTACTTCGTCATTGAGAAAGAGGGCATCTGTTTTGACTGGAAGCTTCATCCTTGCCTCACAAACAGCAAAGCAAGTTTAAAGGGAAGAGATATTTACTGAAGCCATGTCCTAAGACAAGGACTTCCTGGGGCCATGATTTCAGGTTTGGATAATCTTAAGCCTTATTCTTCTAGATCAAAGAAGAAGAGACTGAACTACCCAAGAATCTAAACTGGAGTGCAGACAACATTCAATTGTCTAAGGCACATTAGGCACATTCTCCTGTCATGAAAAAAAATGACCCCCCTCCTTTCCCATGTCTTGCTCCTCCGCACACTCCTCATCTAAAGGTCTTTCACTGTTTCTGAGCAGGAGGAATAACAAGGAACTGAAATCTAAAGAAGCCGTTCACTGCTGGTTAACAGCCTCCGTGTGAGGCTTGGTGCAGAACTGCTGGCATCAGCCCCCTACCCCCAACATTAGGTACAGTGGGAACTTCAGTTAATTAGAGGCCCACAGTCCCATATGCAGGACCCTAGGATCACTCCAAACTGCAGAATGGGAAGCCGCCCACTGGTTTTAAACACCCCTGTTTCTGGCTTAAATGGCCTGCAAAGTCTAAATCTGTATTGCCAGGTACCCCAGAACTCTGGTTCTTTAAGATAATAGTTTTTTGAGAAGTCATGGTTGGTGTCCCTTTCCTTTTATAGGAAAGTCTGCAGGAATATTACATATATTCAGATAGACAGGACAGTTCTAGTCCAGGCTCCATTAATTCCCTTAGGTCCACAATCCTAATGACCTAAAGCAACAATTTTTAACTTTTTCATCTCACAGCACACATAAATTATTAAAATTCTTCAGCACACCAAAAATATATTTTTGACGATCTGAAAAAATAGATACGATTTTGATTTATAAAAATAACTAGAGATTTTATTATCTAATTTGTGTACGGATGGGGTCCGGCCGGCTCGCCCCAATCGGGGACAGTTGGGCCAGGCCAGCTGTGGGGAGGGTCCATGGGCATGTGGTGGGCCGATTGAGGGCAGGGCTGGCAGGGGGAGAGGCCACCAGCCAGCCCCACCCCCTGGTTGAACTCCAGGTCGAGGGGACAATTTGCATATTAGCCTTTTATTATATAGAATAATAATACTGATTATTTACCCTTTTTGCTCCAAAATGACTTTTTAAAAAATCAGGCGTCTATACTTGTATATAAAGATTTCTGGTACCAAGAATTAACCAATCAGATGCAAACTTATTATGCAACATAACCAACAAGATGCAATTCTATTATATGACCTATATATTCATGGTTCAAGACACAACATTCATACCAGACAGCTGTTGTTGTGTTGGCTGTTGTCATTTTTTAATTTGACAGTTGAAGGGAATAGAGGTCAGTGTCTCTGACTAAAGAGTTGAGTATTGCACATTTTAGAAATTTCTTGCGGCACGCAGGTTGAAAATCACTGACCTAATCCCTTAAGTATTTCTCCATTTCCCTTGTGCCAGATGTGCTCATAGCCTATCTCCAGAAGTTGCTTATCTCTCATCTTCCCTTCGCTGCTTGATGACAATCACTGCTTTTTAGCTCACTTTTGCCAAGAAAGTATAGCTCCTGTTCAAACAGGTTTGGGTGACCCTGTCTTTCAGTCTCACGATAAAGGAATCACCCAAATGGCTCTGCTTTGGTTAGTGACTAATTATATGAAATCGGCTTGCGGAACCCCAGAGACACTGTTCTGAGAGAGTGTGTGGCCCGTGAACAAAATGACAACTTACGAGTTTGAGAAAGCAAGAAGCAAACATTAACAAAACCAAACCCAAAGGACTGCTGAGTTGAAGTTTTCCAGGTAGCAAGGCTTTAGCCACCCTCGCAGGCCTCATTCACTTGCCTGACACCCTTTTGGTCTTTTCACTATTTATGAACACCTTCAAGTGACGAGAAAGAAAAGCCCACTGATGTAAAGGAGGAGTTATCTCAGAAGTGGAGACTGAGTCCTGTCTCCACTCATTGTTTCAAGATGCAGGAAGCAGACAACTGTCTCTGAAGGTTTAAGTTCTAAGTTCAGCCATCTGACACCGAAGACTGTGCTAAGCTATAATTTCTCTTAAAGACTTAGTATTTTATGTATTTATACATAGGTTTCTGGGGTGGCTTGGCTGGAGTCAAAGGTATGAAAAACAAAGCACAAAATCCTCACTCTGAGAAGACACAATTTCTGTTTTGAATGAAGGTATCCTTTCTAAGACTTGAGTATTGTTAGAAAAGAGGCCTTGACACAGGAAGTGTTATCTTGCCTTTATATATAAAACCTCAAAACCACCCGGACACAGAAGCTCCTCTGTCCTCACCTTCCATCCAGACCACAAGATCCTTTGTGTCAGTCACTCTGAGTAATGCCAAACTCTCTTGCTTTACAAATGAACTTTAGCATGAATTCCTCTCCTTGCTTAAACAAGCAGACACACTTGGCCACTTTGGTAGGCCTTGGTAACAATGCCAATAGAAGTATTTTTGTGATTCTTCAGCCAAACCACAAAGGATGGCATCAGAAATTGCATTCACTAGTTACCACAATTGGAAGAGATGAGATTGAGTTGTACCTAGAGAATATCCGAACGCTCGGATATGGGATGAATGCCTCAGGAAACAGTAAGTTCCACATCAGATGTGGGATAGACAAACTAGACTGCCACTTGGCACACATTATGGAGGGGACACGTGCCAAGAAATAAGGTGGCCCAAGTTACATATAAGCTCTCTTCTCATCTGAGAGTCTGTGAGTTAAAATAGTGCTCACAGTGGGTTGTAAAGACTTTTGGTTGCTTTATGGGTTTGAGGATCAGGAGATCACAGACCTAGGAGTTGGGAGATAACAAAGATCTTTTTTTTTTTTTTTTTTTTTAAATATATTTTATTGATTTTTTACAGAGAGGAAGGGAGAGAGATAGAGAGTTAGAAACATCGATGAGAGAGAAACATCGATCAGCTGCCTCCCGCACATCTCCCACTGGGGATGTGCCTGCAACCCAGGTACATGCCCTTGACCGGAATCGAACCTGGGACCTTTCAGTTCGCAGGCCGACGCTGCATCCACTGAGCCAAACCGGTTTCGGCGATAACAAAGATCTTAATAAAAATAACCCTGCCAACGTGACCAGAGGATGTTAAGATATCCAATAATTATGCTCTAAAGTGTCCAGGAAGAGCTATAAGTTGAAGGAAAAGTGGAATTTCATTAAACCAATAAAAGACACGAACACAAAAAAAATGTAATAAGGGAATACCTTGTTGTAGGGTTCATCACTAGGATGGTTGAACAAAAATCTCTCCATCTTGTTTGCCTCTGAATAGCAAATAAATTGCAGTCTCCCTGCAACAATGGAATGTCATTATTTTTTAAATCTCCAGAAAAAAAAGGTACCGTTTATCTTCTAAAGTCCTCTGTGTACTGAGCATGCTTACCTACCTGTGGAGTTAACAGGGCCTCCCGGCACATTCTCTATTCACTGGTTGTTGCTTCACTTCTGTCCCCTAACACTAACCGGTGGCAGCTCTGTTTAATCAACAACCAGGCCTCCTGTTCTGAGCTAATAATTTCCCAGCAGGCTCAAAATTCCCTGATCATCAAAGGTACCTACATAGAGATATTTTCCAGTGGACAATTAGCAACTTGTGTATTGATGAGAGTACTGAAGGAGTTTGGAGATGTGGGTTCTAGTTTGTACTTCATCAGTGACTCCTATGTCCTTGGGAAAGTTATTTTGAGTTGTTCTGTATGAAAGGACTGAGACTGTGAATAGGCCTTAATTTAGGAGGTCTGTTAGGATATGAGATAGTAAAAGCAGGTAGATCCCATTTTCCATGTCTGTTTAACTCAATGGAGCTCAAAGACCTCTCTGATGAGGTGGCATTTGCTTTCAGATCAGAATTGATTATCTAATTCTTATAAGGCCAAGAAGTTTGTTATTAATTCCACTGCAAGGCTGGAAAGAGCCTGGAAGAGCAGCACACTTTGAGGCTCACAATCCGGCTCCTGGGTTGCCCAACTGAGGCCAAAATCTCCCCACCCGCCATCTAAACACCTGCATGTAGTCTAATAACCAGGTTATGGTGGCTAATAGCTTTCACACTGATCATTTGTTCCAGCCAAGAACCATCTGTTTTCCTACTTTTCATAGATGAAGTTTCAGTGATGATGTGATTTTCAAGATCTCACAATTAGTATGGTGGGGCTAAAGACAGAACCCAAACCACTGCTCTTTATACTTCATTTGCTTTTTCTTAATCACTGGCTGAGATGACAGTAAATAATGCTCATTTTATACTTTATAATATAAAGGATAACAAAGGGAAAGAATGTATCTTTAGAGCTGCTGGAGTATACAATTCCATGGGAGAGCTATACACATTATAAATGACACTCCGAAATTTATTGTATAGTTGCATACCCTTAGCAACTCTGTCTCCCTCTATCCATTAAGAACAAGTATCTGGCCCAGTCAGCCTGGCTCAGTGGTTGAGCATCCACCTATGAAACAGGAGGTCACGGTTTGATTCCCCGTCAGGGCACATGCCCAGGTTGCAGGCTTAATCCCCAGTGTGGGGTGTGCAGGAGGCAGCCAATCAATGATTCTCTCATAATTGATGTCTCTCTCTCTCTTCCTCTCTGAAATAAAAATATTAAAAAAACACAAGTATCTGAAAATACAGTAGCAGTTAAAGTCACAAATTGCCAACGACGCATAGAGAACCCTGGTTCTGCAGCTGGCATCACTGACCGAGATGCAGGTGACAGCACTGGCTTATAACCACTGGGGCTGTGAAGCTGACCACTGTGGTAACTTTGTGTTCACATTTCTTTTAGTCAAGTAGGATAGGCTTTAAACCCTAAGCATAACTCAGAACATCTTTGATGTTTTTAGCCAATGACATTTGTTTTGTGTTGTTGACATAGGATACATACAGGCTAGAAACAGATATTGTCTAATACTCTCCTTCCACTATAGCTTGAAGAGCCCAACTGGGGTGGGGGTGAGGGGAGTGGTGATTAAGCAGAAAGAAACCTTGTTTTGTAAATCCTTTTTGAGTTCCTCCAAATTCAAGGTGGGATGCTGGAAATGCTGGAGGTAAGAGACCTGGGAATTAACCTTGGCTCTGCCACAGTTGTTCGACCCAGGCAATGAAACACTAAATAAATGTTAATCTCAAAATAGCTCAATATCAATGTTCTGGGCGTTAAAAAGCTATACTAAGCCTGGCTGGTGTGGCTCAGTGGTTCAGCATATACCCATAAACCAGGAAGTCACAGTTCTATTCCCGGTTAGGGCACATGCCCAGATTTTGGGCTCAATGTCCAGTAAGGGGTGTGTAGGAGACAATTGATCAGTGTTTCTCTAATCTATGTTTCTCTCCCCTCTCTCTCTAAAATAAAAACATACTTAAAACATATATATAAACCCCAGTCCATGAAATCACTCTTAATTATTCATTAGCCTTCTGACAAAAATGACACTTTAACAGTGTTTTAAACAAAGGAACTAGATTAGATAATCTACCCCATATAGGGCTAAAAATGGAATGATTTTCAAATCTGGTAAGATAAGTCCAGATGAAGCCACCGTTTGAAGGCCCAAGACCTGCATACATCTGTGTCTGTGTGGAAGGAGTTGTAGTTACGTAGACCACAAATAGGTCTATAGCAAACTTAAGGACCTGCATCAAACCGTTAGCACCTGAAGAGCCATGACACCCACAACACAATAGGCTGCTTCACTCTACGGACAAACAGAATTTCAGGCAATTAGACTAGAGAGTTCATGGCTGTATCAGAGAATTTTACTCGGAAATTTCCAATATCTTACTCATTAAAAAAATATATTTTTACTGATTTCAGAGAAGAGAGAGAGAGAGAGGAAAACATCAATGATTAGAATCAGTTGCCTCCTGCATGCCCCCTACTGGGGGTCAAGCCCAAAACTTGGGCATGTGCCCTAACTGGGAATCTGTGACGTCCTGGTTCATAGACACTCAACCACTAAGTCACACTGGACGGGCTCTTATTCATTTTTATAATCTCAATATCCAGCATACTGCCTGAGATCAGTAATTACACTTTATTTTTATGGGAATTAAATTACTTTAAAAAAACGGCGCAGACACGCTGTGTACTAAAATTACTTTATTACAGTTGATTTTTTAAACATTTCCTTTGCTATGATACAAAGGATACTTACAAACAAAATATTACATATGACCTTGTTTTCGCTCTTAAGTTCTGACAACTTGGTAACAGCTTTAAATGCACAATCTATACAATTAATACAGGTTATATATGAACTATAAGGTATGTTGAACCAGAAGAATACTGACAATATACTGTACATAAGCCTTACCAGTTAGTGCTGTGGACCATTTCTACCAAAGGGAAAATGCACACCTGTACAGCCACCTTTACCAGCTGGTGCTGACAGTGAGGGAGAGGCTCCTCCCCATTGCAACCCTCGACAAGCCTCCACTGTGGGCATCTGTTTGGTCCGAAAATTGAGAGGACTGTATATATTTGAAATTAGTCATCTGTAAAGTGGAAGAACATCACTTTCAAGATGATAATCTCTCTCACACACACAAAAAATCAGTCCTAGTTTTAGAAGACCACGAGTCCTTCGTCCACTACAAAAACCCTACAGGCTCAAGGGCTTTAGGAGATGAGAAGATGTAGGCTGCCAAAAAAGGAGGCAAGAAACCAAGCCAAAATCTAGGTCTTGCAAAATCATCATTTTTCCCTTCACCAAAGGGAACTAGAAATGTACAAATTCATTGATGAACCTCAATGATAACATCAGTTTGCTGATAACCCTCATTTTATCTGGACCCCTGACTTGTGGGAATAACTAAAAGAGATTGTAAAGAATATGTAACACTTTTAGAAAAGAACCTCTTGCTTAGTTAAAATATTCCCTTCAGCCACCAAAGCTGGTCCTAGGCTATTACAGGTGTGCATTCGTCTCTCAATGGTCTACTCAGAAATGATAAGGTTACAGCTTTTTTTCTTTTTTATTTTTTAAATAAAAAAGCAATTGACTGAAGCATTTTTCTTTTTCTTCTTCTTCTTTTTTTTTTTTTTTAGGTAAATAGCAAAAATAAAAATAAAAACCAACCCTGGCATTTGCACAAACAATGCAAATGGAGCGATATGGCCTTTAAGGTAAGGGGTTAGTAGAAAGGAAGAGAGAAGTGAAGAAAACCCAGAGAAAATGATGTATTAATTTTTCTTCTTAAAAATTTCTACAATACATGTGCAAAAAAATCATGCTGGTTGAGGAAAACAAAGGGAAATGAGTATATAAAATTAAAAACATAAATAATATGTTTGGATGACTGGTAAAAGCAGAGACCAACCTGGGTTACAAAAAGGATTATACATTCAAGATGCTCTTAAACCCAGTGGGATAACTTATGTTAAAACTGTGTTAATAGTTACGTTAAAAATCTCAAGTTTGTTTTTAAATCTTCACAATACAAGCAAAGCTGTTTTAAAATATACACTATACATATTTCTCATAGTCTCTCCAACCTCATTAATACGCATTAGGCGATCTTTTTCATATACTAAAACAAGGGGGTTCTGAAAGCTAAATTGCTCAGAGTAACCCATCCATTATTTAAATGTCGTAAGTTTTAAATGGGTTAAAAATTTTAGCAGACTTACATAAATAGGATTTAGCAACACAAGTGTTAATTTAAAAAACTCTAAAGCATTTACAAATTATCAGGTTGGAATAGTCTGGGGGAGTTATGTGCACTGTAAAACGTTATTTACATCAGACCATCGATTTTGTAAAAATTTCCCTAAAAGATAAAAAACAAAATAAATTTGGAGAATTAACTTTTTCTAACCTCGAAGAGAAGGATCATAAAAGGGAAGGTAAAATAAGAACAAAATTATCTCTTAATAGAAACCTTACATATCCCTCTCCACTTGGATTTTGCTCTATGAAATCACCTGCCACTCCTAATAGGCTCATATATCAAGTGTCACGATAATGTGGTAAAATACTTTGTCAAATAAATTACTGGCCTCAAGTGGACTTTTTTTTTTTTTTTTTTTTTTTTTAAATTTCCACCTTGTGACTCTGGCTTGGATTTTAGGGCATGTGTATGTAATTAATTACAGGGGCACTTTAAGTAGGCACAATTCCCATTTAATGTGGAATAAAATGTGTAACACATAAAATGCTACTTGGGAGAAGGGGTGGTAGTTTCTGTGATACTATGAAATGCAAGGGAGCACATGTGGAATGGGCACCAAAAAAGAGCTGTCTGGCAACACACCAGGGGCAGCCAACATATTAAACTGAATATACCTGCCTATGACAAAAAAGGGGGTTAGAAGGGTTCCAATACCCCTCTCTTCATTTGTTTGGTATATATCAAATAGTCACATGGATCAGCCAGAATCTGCAAACATTAAGCAGTTACATCTTTTTAAATCACACAATTCACTCCATGACCATGTACAATTTATAGTAACAATAATGTTCATGCGGAGGCAATGTATTTGAGGGCTCAGAAAAAGCAAAATATGCCACTAAGAGAAACCTGTTCTCATACAACTGGTCTTCATGCTTTCAAGTGGCCCTAATATACCTCTGATGCTAAGCCAAGCCATGCAAAAGCAAAGAGTACACACGTATCTCATTTCTAAACTCCACTGACCTTGGAGTTGCCATAGAAACATATGAGTACTGAAAGCATACAAATGAGGGTTCATAGATTTTAAAAAATGCATTTTCCTTGTCTATGTTCTCTAGTCTTAAATACCTTAGGGCTAGGATTACAAGGCATATCAGAGAAAAGTTAAATGGGGATAATGACAAAGGAACAAATGTAATTCTGGAAAGAGGAAAAATGCTCCAGCAATGGGATCAATGTGCCAGCAATAAGAATAGTTCATTTCATTTGAAAATTCAGCTAAAGAGCCCAATAAACAGTTCCAAGCCATAATGTTACCTGCATAATTTACATAAACATTAAAACTCTTCACTTTATAAACAAATACACACTTCTGTAAACATGGCCACTGGGGGAGGGAGGCTCCCTACCTACCTCATTCATGATTGAGGACATGTAATCATTATATTAAATAAAATGACTTCACTTCAAAAGATTTAAACCTGACCAATGATTAAGCTTCATTTCCCCCTGTTTAACAACATTTAAGCATTAATTCTAAAAATGCCACCTAGGATGGTTTCAGGGTTAGATGCTAGGACCACAATCGGCAATCACAGCAACTTCTCTCTAGCTGGCACAGACTTATAAACTTTAGTACAAAAACAAAAAAATACAGAAACTAGGTCAATTTGTTAGCTACATATTTACAGATAATTACATGATTTTTTACTCACAATTACTACAAACTATGAGTGAAAAGGAAACTGTGCAGGTTGAATTACCCGTACTTTGGGGGGAATTCTTGGGCATCAAAATACCCTTTTCATTCATTCAGAAGTCTCGTCTTCTCTCCACTTTTTCATGGCAAACTACCTACAGATGTTCAGATTAGTATATCCAATGGGTATCTGGTTTCAGAGAGTATTAACCTTTTTTTCTACTTAAAGGAGAATCTCTTGATATTTATAAACAAACAAACCCAACACAGATGCATTCACACACACACAAAATCTCTGAAACTTCAGTTAGGATTGCTGGGAAACAGTTAACAGTGATGGTGACATAGTAAATGGCTCCCCAGATGTAATCTCTTCATTTATTTTCTTTAAAGAACATCTATTTTTTGGGGTAGGTGGGAAGTGCAAGTTTAAAAAACCCACAACAGGCAGATAAGGTGCATACTAATTTATGTATTTCTTATGCTCTGAAGGCTACCATTAGGCCAAGTGGGTTCTCTCTTCCCTTGTTTTAGTGAAATTTTGGAAGTCTGAATATAAACGAGGGAAAAATTAGTCAATGTGACTTTCAAGAGGGCTCCCAGAGTTCAGTAGAAAATATAAATATACAATAAAGGAAGAGTTCTCAGCTTCACTTTCTTTTTCTAGACAGTTATTAATAAAACTTACTTCTTTACAAATTAATAGTCATTTCCAATGTAGTCTACTGTAGTGATTTCATAAAAGTGCAGACAACATAACCAGACACACAGCAAAATAGACTTCAATCAGTAGTCCTTGCATACAAGAGGCAAGTCTGCTAAGTGTACAGCACACTCTCCATTCTTTTAGGAATCTGAGGATGGGAATTTTCCAGTTTTAACAACTGAGTGAGTGCCTTTTCAAAGGCAATGCTAGAACCTGCTTGGGGCACTATCTATCATGTTAGATGAGGGAAAACAAAATAAAGAAATTGTTTGTCTTTAATAATGGTCTGTATTTTGATAAGCAGCTCAAAGATGACAGCCCAAGTTTTGGCTTTGTTCCTTAGAGAAGGCAGTTTTCTATCTAAGAAACAAAAACCTCTTCTTTCATCATTATAGAAGACTCATATACCTTAAATGTATTATTTTCTGACTTGAATACACACTAGACACTTCACATTGTGAGCATGGGACAAAGCAAAAGACCATAAACCTCCTAGGAAAGGGTTGCTAGGTTGAGCCAAATCTCTGCTTGAATAGTGGCTCAGAAGGGGTGGGAGGTACACAAAGAACTTACTATTAGCAAGTAAGAAGAGGCAGCTAAAGGGAGAAAGTCCCATGCCAATGCCATATCCTTCTCTCCCAGTGGCCATTTCCTATTGATTTTATAGTTTAAGAGAACTTTAGATGCTTCAGCAGTAATTCTTTTCTTGGCTGTTTTGGTCCTTAGCAAAATTTGTAATTATTGGTATTAATGGAGTAAAAAGAGTAAGAGAATCAATGACATCACTACTTAATACATAGACTGCACATGAAGATTGTGTGATTTATTGGTTCTTCTATCATCTTTGCAGAGGAATCACCAACAGCGTTTTTAATTTCCATGGTTCACTTCTCTCTGCATCACTTATCTTTACTGCCTCGAGACACAAACTCATAGAAACACTAAATGGCTCCTTCCCCAGCACTATTTTACTGTCTTTGCAATGTATGGCTCCACATTTTACTTAACTTTCTTTCCACTCACACAAATGTTAAGAGGGGATTAAAAGAGAAAAGACTGCAGCTAATGACCACCTTCTCATAAATATCACCCCAGAGTACTCATTCTTAAACACATGCATTCTTGCCTTAACTGAGGATTTGAAATAACAAAACAAAATAACAGAACCTTAAGTGCCCTGATGGAAATGTACAGTATGAGTTACATCCATCTACCTACACACACACAGACACTCATATGTATATACAATATATACATACAAATGATAATAGCTATACCAAAAATGTGCATATTTAACACAGTTTTAAAAAGCCAGTAGATCATGGTATAATACAATTTATTTCCACTAGTGAATGGCACAAATGGAGAAATGCAAAGGAGGTGTTTCAAGTACAATAAAGTCATTTTTCACAGGTGAAAATAAACAGCATTATTCCAGTGTCCAACACAATGTATTTTATAAAAGTTTAAAATGCCAGACATTTAGCACTTAAAGAAGTAGAAAGTTACTAATGTCTGTCTTATGGTCTGAAAAAGACACTCATAGAGTTTTTGATTTTTGAAAAGGGGATGAGGAAAATTAGGTGGGAGTGGGAGGGAGGATCAAGGACAGTTTCTTTAGTGTACTAAATAGTGTTGACCTGATGTCTGGGCAGTTGAAAATCATGACTATACTAAATAGTTTAATTTCCCTATAAATCCTTGGCCTCTAGTACCAAGCATATTATACCTAAGGCATGGCATCAAATGTAGAACTATTCATCCCTAGGGACAGAATTGACTACAAAAAAGGGTAGCTCTGAATAAAAATAATATAAACATTTTCCAGCTAACATTACTATATAATGAAGAAACTATAATTTGGGGTTAGATCTGACTTTAATAAGAGGAGAAAAATATGTGCAAAAGGAAGGGAATCCAATTAGAAATAATATTTATCCAGATATGAGGTTTTGCTTTTGAAAACGCTAACTAAAGGGAGATACAGTGAACATAAGAAAATTTTTACTGCCAAATTCTGGATACCAGATATAGCATTAATAACTTTCTAATATGCTGGACAAATTTCTCATACTTTTTATTTTCTTAAACACATATGTACTGAGTGAACACCAACTCTTGGAGGAGGTAGTAATTTGATCAAATATTGACATTTGCACACTGATTTAGAAAGTGCCTGCTTCTTTCTTTAGAATCTCTAAACTTTTCAAAGTTTCTTGCTACAAGCTTTATTCTTTACTGATTCCTACCATGTATGAGATTCCTCAGAAGTTAGTTCTTATAAACACACACCAATTAATTAATCATTTTTGCAAACTATATATTTTTAAAATAAAATTAATTTAATGGAATAATCCAGGTATACTCATGACCTACATGTTAAAACTGGTTGCCCCACAGATAAATCAGATACAAAGCCCAACTGGGTAGACCTTTGGAGTCAGCATTCAATCACAATTTTACTAGTACATATGCTCTGCACAAACTCAGTAATTCAATTTGACTAATTCTAAGTCTCTGGAAGTAGTTTGGATTTTAAAGAGTTTTGTGTGCAGAATGGATCTGCTTTTCTATTCTATCCCTCTAGTAGTACAGAGGGGTTAATAAGAATTTTTTTTTTTAACTATCAAATTCATTATATTTTTTGGGCATTTTATTAATTCTAAAGCTCTCTTCTATAATTTTCTTCCAAATAAGTAGATATTTCAATTTGTTTGAAATATTATATAATATTTGAATGCAAAAAATATATGGAGAAAATTAAAAGCCCCTTTCACTAGATATGACAAGTACATGTCCTGTTCATCTAAAAGTTGGTGATCTCGAGCATGGCCAAGAGGATAATGTATCAGAGTGCTACCTGAAACACTGCCTAAAATTGTGTGAATTCTATTGTGATACTGGCTTTTAAAATATTTACATTAAAATATTAATTTTTCTTCCAGTTACCTTTAAATGAATTCCAGAAACTCCTAAAGGGGATGATCCTTGGAGATTGGACTGACATACCTGGGGAAGACTTAAATTTAATTGAGAAAACCAAGATTTCAAAAGTGATAAGATTACATTTGGTCATCAGTCTGGCCTAGGTAAAAAGTATCATTGAGAGGGACTGGAAACTTTGACTATATGAAAAGAAGGACCCATAGTTAGCAGCAAGGGTTCTTCAAGACAACTGGGGAGGGGGCAGGACAATAACTTGTAGAAATTCTGGTATGTCACTGGAAAGAAATTTTTTTTTCTTCAAGTAATACAGCTCCCTATCCACCTTCAACTAAATTTCCACACTAGCAATGGAATACCAAGTAACATCTGACGTTCAGCACTGGGTTGATCCTTCATTGAAAAACAAAACAAAACAAAACATAACAAAACAAACAAAACATGCCCCTCTCTGGAAAAAAAGGTTAGCTTTTGTCAAGAGATTCCCTGACCACTATAACTTACTTTACTTTTTTATTCTTAATTTGCCAAACTTGTTAGTTCCTTTTCAGTAGTAATTTAGCAGACGCTAGAGACTTCAGGAAGTGGTGTTTCCTATAGTATGATGTTATTAACATGATGTCAAATGGTCACCAAGTCTCAAGGAACTAGAAGTTTGTAAAGTATTGCAGCAACAAAAACAGTAATTAAAAAAGAAAAAAAAAGAGGACCTGCACATGCAGCAAAATCTACAGTGGTAGTGAGGGTTAGTCAGCAGCTGGTAAAGTCATTGGCTCAGTGACTCCTGGTTCACTATGGCAACTAAACTTTAAATAATTGGCTATTCTACTTGTAAACAGGAAATCCCATAAGCCAAAAGGGGATAGTCAAATTAATGTCTATGTAGTGTGATGAGAATTCCAAAAGGTGGCAGTTTGCAAATATGGCATTATTCAAATACCTCAGGCATTTGATGTGTATTGGCTATACGTCTTTGTTTTTGTACAAAGTAAAAAGTACTGTTTAGGGTTTTGGGAGTTACAGAGCTTAGCTAGGATGAAATATCACAGTATAAGCAACAAAACATCAGGATATATAGGCTTCATCTCCTCACTCTGCTGCTGAACACACCTATCATATGAACTTTCAGGGACCTCTTACCCTTCTGGTCTTTCCCTTTGAAGGCTCACAGGTTTATTGGATGAAATTCCCACACAACTTGTGATCTCCTTAAGCACCTCCATCTCACCATGCCACAAAGAAGGCACAAATGAATGGGGGTGGCGGGGGCGGGGGTGGGGGGAATCACTGGCAAGTCTACACAGCATTCAGAAAAAGAACTCAGTTGTTTTCTACTCTCTGAAAAAGTCAATGCAACCCTTCAGTGTTCATGGCTTTCCACTTTTTTACTCCAAATGAGGCTGAGAAGTCAGACCAACGTAATAAAGAAAATGTACTGGTGAGGGGATACAAGTGTGTTTCTATGATAACTTGTTTTAGCATATGCTGCCTGCTGTGAGTGGTTCATAAGAATTTGGGGTATGGAGAAAGGCTTTAGATCTTTTCACAAACTTCTTAGGATGTAGTTGCCCAAAAGTGATGACTCAAGCCATTCTGTTGTATTATATATCTGCAGTGTTCAGAAAATATCCCCTATCTAGCCAATTTCTTTTTACCACACACATGATGTGTGTGTGTGTATGTGTGCATGCGTGCACACACACATACATATCAATTCCCCCTTTTAAATTTCTCCAAAAGTTAAAAACAAAACCCAAAACCTGGCAGCCAAATACTATGACATCCAAATTAGTAAACACAAAACAGAACGCTTTAAAAAAATGAATAAAATATACCATATGCATTCAGCTTCCACACTGTAGTACCCAAGTGAGGAGGCTGCTGTGACGATGTCTGTAGGGAGTTTCTTTTGGCAGACAGCTCCAGCAGAATTGCCACTTTCAACTATTAAGCTATGTGTAAGACAGATGTGACCCATTGGAGATCTGTGAGGTGACACTCGTGCTTCTGCTCATGCCCTGCTCCGTCCGTCCCCCAGAAGCTGTTCGCCTCAGAGCCTGAGGGCTGTTGCGGACCCCCATACTGCTACCTCGGGGCACCCCTTGCATTGGCCCTGAGGGGTGACCCCATGGCTGGGGTCCACCTTGCATCGGATGGCCCCAAGCTTGTGGTGGGCCACCCATGGGATGACCCCAGTGAGGTCCTGGACCCCCAGTAGGGTTGTGAGACCAACCAGAAGCTCCTGGGTAGCTGTGGCTGAATGCCTCAGGGGAGAGATTAGAAAGGACCATGTTACTAAAACCCAGTCTCATACTTTCAGAGTCAAAAGCTTCGATTTCTCTGGCTTGACGCTCCAGCAGACTTCGTATTCGTTCTGTGCGTTCATTCTGCAAAGCCAACATCTCTTCTTCAATCTGTTAGGGGTTGGAGGAAAGAAGCAAAAAGAAAGTTGATTTAAAAATGTAAAAACTAAGGAAGCAATAATTATTCAGTTTTGAAGTGAGTCATAAAGAAATTCACTCTTGCTATTTTATGGATGTACATTTAAAAATCAGCCTAGCCCTAACCGGTTTGGCTCAGTGGACAGAGCGTCGGCCTGCGGACTCAAGGGTCTCAGGTTCGATTCCAGTCAAGGGCATGTACCTTGGTTGCAGGCACATCCCCAGTGGGGAGTGTGCGGGAGGCGGCTGATCGATGTTTCTCTCTCATCGATGTTTCTAACTCTCTATCCCTCTCCCTTCCTCTCTGTGAAAAATCAATAAAATATATTAAAAAATAAAAAAATAAAAATCAGCCTAGCCGGTGTGGCTCAGAGGTTGAGTGTCGACCTTTGAACCAGGAGATCACAGTTTGATTCCCAGTCAGGGCATATGCCCTGGTTGCGAGCTCGATCCCTAGTATGGGGCGTACAGGAGACAGCCGATCAATGATCCTCTTTTACCACTGATGTTTCTATCTCTCCCTCTCCCTTCTTCTCTCTGGAATTAATAAAATAATATAAAAATATTTTTAAAAGGAAAACAAAAAAAAAGCAGCTGTGGCCCATTTACACAATGGAATGCTACTCAGCTATAAAATAAAGAGAAATCTTTAAAAAAATATTAAAAAAACAAAAGAGGTATACTGTAGCAATCATGCATAATTTATATTTCTAAAATATGTAAAATCAAGCTCTGGCTGATTTTTCTCAGTGGTTAGAGTGTTAGCCCGCAGACCAAAAGCTCTCAGATTTGATTCCTGGTCAAGGGCATATAACTCGGTTGCAGGTTCTCCAGCCTGGGTAGGGGTGCATGTGGGAAGCAGCCAATCAATGTGTCTCTCTCATGTCAATGTTTCTCTTCCTCTCTCTCTCTCCTTCTCCCTCCCTTCCACTCTCTCTGGAAATCAATAGAAAAAATATCCTCAGGTGAGGATTAGAAATAAATAAATAATTTAAAAATAAAATGTGTAAAATCAAGTTCTTAAAAGCAAAGGCAATAACCTCTATTAAAATAATAAATCAAGGCAATTATCATCAATGGCTATTAAACCCATTAGGTAAAACATTAAATGAGCCTGGCCGGCGTGGCTCAGGGGTTGAGCATCGACCTATGAACTGGGAAGGCAGGGTTTGATTCCTGGTCAGGATACATGCCTGGGTAGCGAGCTCAATCCCCAATGTGAGCGTGCAGGAGGCAGCAGAACAATGATTCTCTCTCATCATTGATGTTTCTATCTCTCTCTCCTTCTCCCTTCCTCTCTGAAGTAAAAAAAATATATTTTAAAAAAAGTTGAATGAAAAAGAAAATGGGTGAGGAAAAACCAATCTTAACAGACATAACATGTCATTTAATAAGCGAAACATGATACTGCTATAGAAATTGAAAATTAGTGAAACAGAATGCAGATCTCAGTAGATTTTAAAATAAATAATACAGGCACAATTGGCCAGCCATCTGGAAGGAAATAAAAGTGGAACCCCATTGTATACCATGTTCCAAATGGAACAAAGTAAAAAACAAAAACTATAAAATTTTCATTAAAAAGTTAGAAGATTCTATGTAACTAGAGTGGGTGGGTAGTCATCATAATCAGTTCCAGAAAATTGGGAGGTATTCCAAATAAAAATACTTGACTGCATATAATTTTTTTAAATGTAAAAAACCATAATAAAGTCAATAGACAATGAAAAAAATGTTGAACCATTTAATGAATGATCAGATTGATAATACCTGGAATACACTAATCAATATAATATAACTTAAAAAGTGGAACTAGACATATTTCTTGATATGATGCAAAAGGAAGTACCCTTACAAAAATCCCTTGCAAAATTTTTTTAAAGAAAAATATTGAATCTAAATTTAATCATGCCTTTAAATCTAATTATCAGTTTACAAGAAATATGAAGTAGAGAGGAATACATTAAATGACAACATGAGGATGCAATCAGCCAAATCCAGAATATGAGAATTCCCACTGAGTAAAGAATCCAATCCACAGTTTAAAAAAGGGGGTGGAGTGGGGCCTGTTATAGGCAAGACAATTAACTAAATGCAGTATCTGGACCTTGTGTGGGCCCCAATCCAAATGAACCAACTTAAAAATTAATTGAGATAAAAGGGGAAATTTAGACATGGACTGAGTAGTTGATATTATTAAACATTTATTTCTGTTAGCTATCACGATGGAATTATTGTGAAAAAGTCCTTACCTACTTTTTTTTTTTTTAAAAAAAAACTACATCTTTTTTAAAATAAATTTTTATTGATTTCAGAGAGGAAGTGAGAGGGAGAGAGAGATAGGAACATCAATGATGAGAGAGAATCATTGATCAGCTGCCTCCTGCACACCCCACATTGGGGATCGAGCCTGCAACCTGGGCATGTGCCCCTGACTGGAATTGAACCTGGGACCCTTCAGTCTGCAGGCCAACGCTGTATGCACTGAGCCAAACCAGCTAGGGCCTTACCTATTTTTAAGAGTGAAATAATACCATGTTGGAATTTGCCTTTTTAAAAAATATGTTTTTATTGATTTTAGAGAGAAAGGGGAAAGGGATAGAGAGATAAAAACATTGGTGAGAGAGAAACAGCATCAATTGGCTGCCTTCTGCACACCTCCCACTGCGGATTGAGCCCACAACCCGGGCATGTGCCCTGATCAGGAATTGAACCAGTGACCTCTTGGTTCATGGGTCAATGCTCAACCACCAAGCCACACTGGCCGGGTGTGATTTGCTCTTAAATACTCCAGACACTATTCCCTAACTCCTGACCTCCCCCGACCCTTGCAAAAAAAGTTGTGTGTGTAGAACAAGGGGATAAGAAAAAATTAGGAGAAGAAAATGGCAGCCAACTAGGCAGACATGTAGTGCACCTCATCCCAAGGCCAGACTGGAAAAGCAACTAAATTGAAAAACATTTACCCGGAATTAACAAATTAGACACAGCTGAGGAGACAATTTACAAAAAAAGGAAGGGTAGAGGATGCATAGAGAATGGTAGGAATGGGGACCTGGGCTGGATAGGGATACCCGGCCACCAGGCCAAGAGGGTGAGGTGGAAGCTGCATTGCACCAAAGCCACGTCCCTTGGCGACAGGCATAAAACCCAACTGTGAAAAGAAAAAAATTAGCACTGATAACTCCTAAAGCTGGGTGATGAGTACTTGGGAATTTCATTGTACTAATTTTTTCTACTTTTGTGTATGTTTAAAATTTTCCATGATAAAAAGTTAAAAAAAATAAAGAGAATTTGTAAAGGAGCATTAAATAATCAGGTTTCAAGATATTTGAGAACTTATGCCAATACTCTGCTCTCTACAGAAATCTAGCTTGACAAATGTGCTAGTTTTTATGCACTAAGTTTTTAAAAGTGCCCTAAAAGAACCCCCAAAAAGACAGTTTAGCAAGGGCAATACATGCAAATTAAAAAACGCAGACCAGCCAGTGTGGTTCAGTTGGTTGAGCGTCCTCCCATGAACCAGGTCACAGTTCGATTCCCAGTCAGGGCACATACCTTGGTTGTGGGTTCAATCCCCAGTGGGGACCATGTACAGGAAGCAACTGATAGATGTTTCTCGCTCACAACAATGTCTGTCTCTGTCTCTCTCTCCCTTCCCCTCTCTAAAAATAACTAAGCCCTGGCTGGTGTGTTTAGTTGGTAGAGCATTGGTCCGTGCACTGAAGGGTCACAAGTTCGATTCCTGGTCAAGGGCATATGCCTGGATTGCAGGTTCGATCCCCAGCACATGTCGGAGGCAACCAATTAATGTGTCTCTCTCATATCAATGTTTCTCTTTCCTTCTCTCTTCACCCTCCCTCTCTTCCTTCTACTCTCTAAAAATCAATGGAAAAAATATCCTCGGGTGAGCATTTTAAAAAGTTTTTTAAAATTCACATGGAATTTAATATTTATAATCATGCTGTTATCTTGCTGAAATTTTAATGTAAATCTCACATAATAAAAGCTTAATATGCTAAGTGTCTGATTGGTCAGCCTTTCAGCCAATCAAAGCGTAATATGCTAATGATATGCTAAGGCTGCTCAACCACTCCCTATGATGTGCACTGACCAACAGGGGGCAGACAGTTGACTATGGGGGTCAACCAGTCGCTATGATGTGCATGACCACCAGAGGCAGATGCTCTGACCAGTAGGTTAGCTTGCTGTTGGGGTCCGGCTGATCGGGATTGAGCGAGAGAGGCAGGACACATCCTGGAGCCCTCCCGTGGTCCCTCCCTGGCCCCGATAGTGCACTGGTGGGGTCCCTCGCCCTCTCGCAATACGGGCTAAGCCCCCCCACCCCCCTGCCCGAGTGCACGAATTTCGTGCATCAAGTATAAGAAGAGTCAAGTGAGGCTTAATTTGTTGGTGTTTTAACCTAAAGAAACAATTCTTGGTTCATTTGGAGATTTACAGCAATCTTCAAATAGAATTATTTTTCATTTAGAAACAATTAGCATTCACTCTAGTTCCACCTCTATTTCAAATAATGGTTTCTCATATGTGATTTACATTAAAATTTCAGCAAGATAACAGCATAAGTATTAAATTCCATGTGAACTTAAAAAAAAAAAAACTTTCTTGAATCCTCACTCGAGGATGTGTTTTTAGTGATTTTTATTTATTTAATTTTGTACGACCAGTAAGCACAAAGTACAGAAAATATATAGCTGTTATGATTTTTCAAAGTTTTTGTAGTTGGTAGGAGCGTTGTCTCTGTGCACCAAAAGGTAACAGGTTCAATTTCCAGTCAAGGCACATACCTAGATTGGCTTCAGTAGTTGCCACCTTACCTCAAAGTGATTCATAGTCATACATTCCACATGAAATGTAAACATCAGCTCTAAAAATGAAGTAGCAACTCAAAGCACTATAGATTTATCCTCCTATTGTTCTATTATTTTTAATACTAACCTTTTGTATTTTCTATTATTAAAGTAATACTAACCACTACATAAAATATAGTAAAATAAAAAAATAAACCAATCTACCATATTAATATCACCACTACTAGCATTTCTTCAATTCACTTTAAGTGCTGTCTTTTTTGTTTTATTCAATACATCATAATATGTTTATTAGCCGAGACCGGTTTGGCTCAGTGGACGGAGCGTCTGCCTGCGGACTGAGGGGTCCCAGGTTCGATTCCGGTCAAGGGCATGTGCCTGGGTTGCGGGCACATCTCCAGTGGGGGGTGTGCAGGAGGCAGCTGATCGATGTTTCTCTCTCATCGATGTTTCTAACTCTCTATCTCTCTCCCTTCTTCTCTGTAAAAAATCAATAAATATATATTTAAAAAAAAAATATGTTTATTATATTAAACACATTCATGTTAATACTATGTTTGTAGCCATCATTGAAAAGGCTGACTAAAATTTTATCAAGTAGCCCTAGCCAGTTTGGTTTAGTAGATAGAGCATCAATCTGTGGACTAAAGGGTCCCAAATTCAATTCCAGTCAAGGGCACATCCCTCGATGGTGGGCTCCATCCCAAACCCTGGTTGGTGTGCATGTGGGAGGTAACCAATCGATGTGTCTCTCTCACATCAATGTTCCTCTTTCTCTGACTCTCCCCCTTCCTTCCATTCTCTCTAAAAATCAATGGAAAAATATCCTTGGGTGAGGATTAACAACAACAAAAAAGTTTTATTAAGCAGATTGGCCATAATCACTTAAATTACATCTCTTATTTATTCATTTAGAGAATTTTTATAAGCAATTAAGAGTCTGAGCCAAAACTGAAAACATATGCCAGGGAGCAAGATCTCAAATACTCCTTATTCTCTATTTTAGATGGTAAGGTGTTTGAAACCATTATAAAATATGCTATAATCACCATATTTATGCATTAATTTCCCCCTATATTTTGGATTTCTTTTCCTTGGAATTCTCAGTCTTAAGTACTTAACAGTTCCAAAGCTCAATATGTACTTCCAAATTGCTTTCCAAAATGCATTAGTGATGCATGAGAATGCGACATCAATAGGTATCAGTTTTATGCTCACATTTTACTAGGAACATGCAGTCTTTGGTTCACATATTGAAATGATTAATAGCACTGTTTAACTCTTAACCACTAGGTAAATATGTATACTTTAATAGTACCAACATTTTTTACATCACTATTTTTGAACACCTTAAGGAATTTCCCTCTCAGCGATAATTTTGAAGCATACAAAATAGAATTTTGGATTGAATTTTAAATGTGAAAGTTGGAATTACATTTATGAAATATGTACATGAGACAAATTAGATTTTTCTCAAAATGTATATGTTTCTATCTTTCCATCTTGAATGAGAAACATAATTGAGAAAATTTTTAGAGGCAAGTACCTCTCAAGAAGCCAGTAAAGACAGCTATGCCATCTTATTTAGGTGGTTTTCTTAAGGCATTCTATTTTTATCACAAGAACTGTAGAAAACAGAGGAAAATCTATGAGCCAATGGTCCAGAAATAATGACAACTTTTAATAGGCAAGACCATTAGGCAAGTATTAATTTAATGGACCTAAGACTATATCAGCTATTGGAATTATGGCTCAGGAATTCTGGAACATAGTTCTGAATCATGGATACAACTGATATTCTACTACTTCTCACAACAAATATCTCTCCTCTCTTTATCACTCAAAATATTCTGTCCATCACCCTTTCCCTAAAACATATACACACTCAGCTTACATACCTTAGTGTGATTCTACTTTTATTCTCTAATATATCTGACAAAAAATAAGTACGAAATAAATAAAGGTACATCTGGAAGTAACATTTCCAGTCTGACTTCCCACCTGTGTGGAACTGCTTTTACTTTCTGTCTGTATCCAGGCCCAGGATGTATAAGTAAAGTATATATTCCTGCACCTTTGTCCCTGCCTTTCCCAGGCAATTGTTAGTTCTTTCTCTAACCTCCTTAGGTACAAAAAAGAAATGAGGGCCCTAGCTGGTTTAGCTCAGTGGATAGAGCGTTGGCCCATGGACTGAAGGGTCCTGGGTTTGATTCCGGTCAAGGACATGTGCCTCGGTTGCAGACTCGATCCCTGGCACTGGTCGGGGTGCGTGCGGTAGGCAACCAATTGATGTGTGGCTCTCATATCGATATTCTCTCTCTCTGATTCCCCTTCCTTTCCACTCTCTCTAAAAAAAATCAATGGTAAAATATCCTCAGGTGAGGAGTAACAAAAATAAATAAATAAATGTTAAAATAAAAAAATAAAAAGTGATGAACACAGAACTAGAGCTCTTTCAAAATTTAACTTGTCTTCACATAACCCATATCTTTCTTCTAGCAATTACTACTTAATTATAGGTTCCTTGATGTTTAGTACCTCCAAATTACTTATTTTTCTTTAAATATGTTTTTATTGATTTCAGAGAGGAAGGGAGAGGGAGAGAGAGATAGAAACATCAATGATAAGAGAGAATCAGTGATCGGTTGCCTCCTGCATGCTCCCTACCAGGCATGTGCCCTTGACCAGAATTGAACCTGGGACCCTTCAGTCCATAGAGTCTCAGAATTTCTTCTCAAGTTCTTCCACTGAGCCAAACCAGTTAGGGTGTCCCTTAATGTTTAGAACTCATTAATTCTAAGGTTCATTATTGAGTCAAATATTTTAAATAAAAAGAAAAACCCTACCAAAACAAGAATTAAGAAAATATGGTATTGTGAAAATAGTCTGTTACCTCTGTTGATATGAAAATCTACACTAATAAAAGAGAAAAATGGTAATTGGCGTATGACGCTACCCTTTTCATTGGCTAATCAGGGCTATATGCAAATTAACTGCCAACTAAGATTGGCAGTTAACTGCCAACAAGATGGCGGTTAATTTGCATATGTAGGCACAATGCAGGGAGGCGAAAGGGAAAGCAGGAAGAAGCCCCCTGCCACTGACAGTGATCGGAAACCCAGGGGGGAGCTAAGAGCTGGGGGGCAGGGCAAAGGCGGCACTGGGGCCGCCTTTGCCCTGCCCCCCAGCCATGATCGGAGAATCAGGTGCCTTTTCCGCCCTGGCCAGTGATAGCAGGAAGTAGGGGTGGAGCCAGCGATGGGAGCTGGGCACGGTCGAAGCTGGCAGTCCCGGGAGCTAGGGGTCCCTTGCCTGGGCCTAAAGCGAAGCCCACGATCACGGGGCCGCTGCAGCTGCGGGTCCTCGCTGCCCGGGCCAGACGCCTAGGCCAGAGGTGTTAGGCCTGGGCAGGGGCGGAGCCTGCAACCGCAGGGAGCTGGGGGTCCCCTGCCCAGGCCTGACACCTCTGCCGAAGGCCTCAGGCCTGGTCAAGGGGCCGATCCGGTGATTGGTGATCGGAGGGTGATGAGGGTCAACTCCTCTGGCCGAGGCATCAGGCCTGGGCGGGGGCCTGGGGGTCCCCTGCCCAGGCCTGATGCCTGGGCCAGAGGCATCAGGCCTGGGTGGGGGCGGAGCCGGGGATTGGGGGGATATGATGGTCCCCTTGCCCAGGCCTGAAGCCTGGGTCAGAGGCGTCAGGCTTGGGCGGGGGGTGGAGCAAGCGATCAGAGGGAGATGGGGGTCCCCTGCCCAGGCATGATTCCTGGGCCAGAGGCCTCAGGCCTGGGCGGGGGCCAGAGCCAGTGATCGGGGGGAGATGGGGGTGCCCTGTCCAAGCCTGACACCTCTGGCTGAGGCATCAGGCCTGGGCAAGGGGCAGAGCCAGCAATCAGAGGGGTCTGGGGGTCCCCTGCCCAGGCCTGATGCCTGGGCCAGAGGCATCAGGCCTGGGCTGGGGGCAGAACCAGTGATAGGGGGAAATGAGGGTCCCCTGCCCCCTCTGTCAGAGGCGTCAGGCCTGGGCAAGGGGCCGATCCTGCGATTGGAGGGTGATGGGGGTCAACGCCTGAGGGCTCCCAGTGAGAGGGAGCAGGCTGGGCTGAGGGACACTGCCCACTGCCTCCCACACCCAGTGCACGAATTTCGTGCACCGGGCCCCTAGTATATTTATAAAATGTTTCTGAGGAAAGCAAATACTAGCACAATCACCTTCCTTCTACTACTTATACCTTTTGTTCTAAGAGTGCCCTTCGTAGGGAGACCCTTTGTTCAAGCTCCCGAAGCTCTCGATCATGTTGTGCCTCAGCTTGCATCTTGATTTTGCTCTGATATGCATTCAACAGTTCCAGTTCCTGCTGCAGCTGCATCTTCAAAACCTGGCACTCTGCTTCCTGTGCTTCATCCAAACGCAGCTGAAAGAGAGAGAAAGAAAACATATATCTTACTGTGAGCCATCTATGACCTATGGGAAAGAAGGAGTCTCAGAGAAAACAGACTACTCTTTTGTAGATAAATAACTGTTCTCTCTTCTATTTTAAACATCTCTTAAAAAGAAAGGTACAGTAACTAATAATGGCATTATGAAGATAAAGCTATCATAAGCCATTTGGAGGAATCCTAAATAAGCATATTTTTCTTAAGAAAAATTTAGACTCTGATTAGGTGATAGAAGACTGAATGAATCTCTTCTCTCAAATGGAAATAACTACAGAACAGGGACCAGCCAACTATAGCCTATGGGCCAAACTGCGTGTGTGTTTAAATAATCCACAAATTAAGAATGGTATTTACATTTGAAAATGGTTACATTTTTTTCTTTTTTAAAATAAATTTTTATTGATTTCAGAGAGGAAGGGAGAGGGAGAATGAGAGAGAAACATCAATGATGAGAGAGAATCATTGATCAGCTGCCTCTTGCACGCCCCTTACTGGAGATCAAGCCCACAACCCAGGCATATGCCCTAAATGGGAATTGAACTGAAACCTCCTGGTTCATGGGTTAACACTCAACCACTGAGCCATACTAGCCGGGCTGAAATGGTTACATTTTAAATGGCCATTTAAGTATCCATACAATACCCTCAATTTTGCCTTCAGACTCCAAAAAGCCTAAAATATCTACTATCTGGCCCTTTAAGAAAAGTTTACAAAACTTATATAGAAAATATTTTATACTAGAGGCCCAGTGCATGAAACTCATGCACAGGGTTGGGGGAGGTCCCTCAGCCCAGCCTGCACCCTCTCGCAATCCGTGAACCCTCAGGGGATGTCCAACTGCTGGTTTAGGCCGATCCCATAAGGATCTCTGCAGGATCAGGCCTAAACCGGCAGTCGGACATCCCTCTTGCAATCCAGGACCACTGGCTCTTAACCACTTGCCTGCCTGATCGCCCCTAACCACTCTGCCTGCCTGCCTGCCTGATTGCCCCTAATCGCCTCTGCCTTGGCCCCCGCCACCACGGCTTTGTCCGGAATGATGTCCGGAAGGTCATTCGGCTGTCCGGTCTAATTAGCATATTACGCTTTTATTATTATAGATGCACTGAAATGTGACCATTTGGATTCCAATATGGAAATGTGCCCTGACCAGGAATTGGACCTGTGACCTCCTGGTGCATGGTCGATGCTCAGCCAATGAGCCACACTGGCTGGGCACTATAGTACTATTTCTTGCCCACTGCTTAGCAAAGTTGCTGCTCTAATCTTTTTCAGTTTTTTAATTTTATTGATTTTTTTATAGAGAGGAAGAGAGAGAGAGACAGAGAGACAGCCAGAGAGAGAGAGAGAGAGAGAGAGAGAGAGAGAGAGAGAGAGAAAGAAACATCAATGTGAAAGAAAAACACAGATCAGTTGCCTCCTATATGCACTCCAACTGGGGATCAAACCTGCAACCTGGATATGTTACCTGACCAAGAATCAAGCCCGCCACCTTTTGGTGTATGGGACAATGCTCCAAACGAGGCACACCGGCCAGGGCACTGCTGCTCTAATATTGATAAGCTTTTGAAATATGTACTAAAGACCTGAGAGGTACTGGCAAAAAGCCTCTTTAGAACTTTGCGTCTAAACAGACCAATGAAAATTCTATATACATCATACCTGCTTCCACGCAATGCTGAGAGCCCAAGCTGCAGGAGAGCTATCACTTCCAACTAGTATTTTAATCAGGTGTAGAAGGATGGGGGCACTAAATTGTTTTGCCTCAATAAAACAAACTCACGGCTTGTGTGGATAGCATTTCATTAATGCTGTGGTCATACTGCTCAGCCAAGATGGCTAACTTCCGGGTCTGCTCCTCCTTGAGCCGTTTCAGAACAGCTTTGTGCTCACTCTTTGGTGTAGTCTCCAGTAGGTGATTTCTTAATGCTTTGTACTGTCTGGTTTGGATTTTGCAGGTGTCCTGAAACTGCTTTTTTATTTGGAGTTCTTTAGACTGGGAAGAAAAAAATAGATGTATATAATTTTTAACATATGGCATTTGGCATACCTTATGCTTACATAAAAATAAAGGCTACTAGGAAAAAGGGAAAGGAAACATAAAAGATGAAATCATAGGTTACAGGTACTTTTGCACTTGGCTATTGGGCCAGATCACTAAATTCTATACATTTTAATAACAAAATTCTAATTTAAATCATTAGAATACCAACAACCTCATTTATCACAGTATTTCAAGCAATACTCAATACTCTGCTAATAAGTTTAGCTAATGAATAAATATTAAAATTAGTTTTGATTACTGTGCATATTGATGACAGAAAGTTAAATTTCTTCTCAAGCAACAAGTGTAGTAAATATTAAAGCACAGACAATATTTTATCAGATCTCTCAGATAGAAAATAAGCATATTTACTCTGTTCCTTATTTGAGACACTTTGCTCCAATTTCTTCTAATCACAATCTCAACTCCAACTACATGGTCTGGGACACACCCCATAAAAAAGGGTATTGATAATTAATATTGTTTCAAACAAAAGTTATGGGGCAAAGGAGAGGACAACTCTTTTTAGGATGATGATAAACATGAATTACATAAACATTTATGTGATTAAATAATCCAAATTATTCTAATACAAAAGTAATAGAATAATTTCCTTTGTGGGAATTTCTTTCTTTCTTTCTTTCTTTCTTTCTTTCTTTCTTTCTTTCTTTCTTTCTTTCTTTTTAAAGATTTTTTTTATTGGTTTGTAGAGAGGAAGGGAGAGGGAAAGAGAGAGAGAGAAAAACATCGATGTGAGATCAGAACATATATTGGCTGCCTCCTGCATGCTCCCTGCCAGGGATAGAGCCTGCAACCCAGGCATGTGTCCTGACTGGAATCAAACCAGCAACCTTTTGGTGCATGGGATGATGCCCAACCAACTGAGCCACACTGGCCATGGCCAGGCCTTTATGGGAATTCTTGAGCTCATTTGTCATCAGAAGGAGGCATTCTATTCAAAGTCTGACTGTGTTTGTAAAACATTGTTTTCTCCTCACTTTCTGTGAAAATCAGACTATTGTTTACAAGCTTTCAAACTGAAAAGGCTCCAACAACAGGAAACAGGAAGGGTTGCTAAATATCAAACAACCCTAACAAAAGGAAGATAAACAACCCAATCAAAACATGGACAATGGACCTAAATAGATACTTTTCGAAAGAGGACATAAAGAAGGTCAAGAGACATGAAAACATGCTAAGTCACTAATCATCCGAGAGATGCAAATCAAAACGACAATGAGGTACTATCTCACACCTGTCAGAATGGCTATCATCAACAAATCAACAAATGACAAGTGCTGGCGAGGATGCGGAGAAAAAGGAACCCTTGTGCACTGCTGGTGGGAATGCAGACTGGTGCAGCCACTGTGGAGAACAGTATGGAGTTTCCTCTCAAAAAACTAAAAATGAAACTCCCATTTGACCCAGTGATCCCACTTCCAGGAATATATCCCAAGAAACTAGAAACACCAATCAAAAAGGATATATGCATCCCTATAGCACAATTTACCATAGCTAAGATTTGGAAACAACCTAAGTGTCCATCAGCAGATGCATGGATTAAAAAACTGTGGTACATCTACACAATGGAATACTACGCTGCTGTAAAAAGGAACTCCTACCATTTGCAACAGCATGGATGGACCTAGAGAGCATTATGCTAAGTGAAATAAGTCAGTCAGAGAAAGATAAGTATCACATGATCTCACTTATTTGTGGAATATAATGAACAACATAAACTGATGAACAAAAACAGATCCAGAGAAGCATCGATCAGACTGTCAAACCTCAGAGGGAAGGCAGGGGAGGGTGGGGGTAAGGGGAAGAGATCAACCAAAGGACTTGTATGCATGTATATAAGCATAACCAATGGAAACAGACACCAGGGGGGTGAGGGCATGAGCGGGGGTGGGGTGGGGGGGACAATGAGGGGATAAGGACACATATGTAATACTGTAATCAATAAAGGAAAAAAAAAAAACATCAAACAACTATCCTACAGAAATGCAGTCATATCAGATTTATGGTATGACCATAAAAACTAACTAAGCTTTCAGTTTGGCTTATTTCTGGCTGCTGCTGAATTTAAAACTAATTAATTATTTCACAGACATGTTGTTTAAAAAATCTTTTGTGGGAAATTATCTATTCTGTTACCAAAAGAGTGTATCTCTTTCCACTAAAAAGACAAAATAAATCTAAAAAATCATTATGAATTCCTGTTTTTGTAAGCAACAACTAAAGAAGGTTATGTGGATGGACAGATTCCTTTCCTGTTTGAAAGGAATCGGGTGAGAACTGGGGACACCACTGGATGTGGTGCAGCTTTAAGATTTTAACACAGAATACCTCGGTGAATGAATTTTACTTCACTCCAGGACAGCTTTTCAGTTAAGACCAAGAACAGTTTTCTAGTTTAATTATCAAATAGTTTTAAAAAGAGGAAAGGGCTTAAAAAGAAAATACTGTGGGACCTGGGCCTTATTTGATATAAATAAAAGTTTAAAGTGTGCAGACATACACAGATTAATTGAGGTACTAATATGGATGATAGCCTATATATTGTGTAGTTTTAGTTTATTACGATTCATGTGACTATACTCCTTCAAATATTTATTACAAGTTATAAAACTTGAAAATTTCTTGGAATTGTTAACTCTGGTTGACTCTGGTGAAGGGGGTTGGACCAGGTGGCTGGAGGGACAAAGGGGAGGAAGGGCAACCTTTAACTTTATAGTGTACTTTGGTATCTTTCAAATTTTGTATCATGTGAATGAATTCCTCTATTCAACGCAAGCATAAAAATTAAAGCTCTGCTATGATTCCACTATTTTTCCTCAGATGTGCACAGACAATGAAGGGAGAGGAGTTAAAAAGGCATATTTTATTCACTGGCTTTTGTACTAATTAGGAACTCACTTTTTTGGATGCAAATCACATTTAGAGCAAATAAGATTCCAAACTGAATTAATTGAAACAGAGAAAAAGCCAACAGGTTAGCATGTTGACATGTAATATAGCATTGAACATTTGGGTACATTTAATATAAAAATTTTGATTCTTATTGATGGCACTTCCTGCAGTTAAGTTTTGCTAGTTTTTGGTATTTGGTGAGAAATACATAAGCAAAAGTCTGTAACTACAGACACTGCACATTAAAACTAACCAAACATGCTTAAAATGAAAAGAAGAAAAAAATTTATTCAATTTCTTTATGACAGACATCTATCTTAGACCTTTACTGTTTACGTGGATGCCTTTTTTCTCTTTTCCCTGTCAAGCTTAGGCTAAAGGTACCTTCAGGCTCTTAGGCTGCTGTCGAACCTCCATGACATGCTTTCGCCTTAGTTCCCGTTCTCTTCGCTTATTATATTCCAGCTGGTTAGTGAGCTCAGTTTGATGCTGTAATCTGATCAACTCACAGCGCATCTTCTGAATTGTGTTGAGGTGACGAAACTCCAGTTCTTGCATGGATTCATGTTGTCGCAGTAGCATGGCATGCTCTAAGTCCTTTTGGGTCTGCCTTTTATTTAACTCCTAATCCAAAAAACAAGAGACAAAAGGTATAATTTACTGCCGTATAATGGCAGGAAAAAATATCCTAAGAAACAGAATAACCAGAAAAGAAATGTAAAAACCAAGTTCAATAATGGCTGCATAGTAAACATTAGAATTTTATAACTTTTACTGTAGGAAATGTGCAATTAGTAGCATAAATTTCCTTATCCTTGTCATTTACTATTCATTAATACTATTTTTTGAAATAAGATTAATATAAATTTATCTGAAGAAGCTTAATGTCCTTTTCCTTTCCTTCTTTTATGTATTGCTTCTTAATTATATATTTGAAGAGGTCCCTAAGTCATCCTTTGAATTTTTTCAGAGTATACTCTTCAATTCTATTACATACAGTATACCCAGTACAGTGTTGTGGTTAAGAACATGGACTCAAGAGGTAGACTGCCTGTATTCTAAATCCTGGGTCTGCTACTTAGGAACAGTAAGTCCTTGGGTTAGTTATTTAGACTCTCAGTGCTTCAGTTTCATCACTTCTCAAAATAAGAGATAACAATCTAGCTATTTCATAGATTTAATGTGCGAATGAAATGAGTTCATAAATGGAAAGTTCTCAGAATAATACATGGCACGATGCTCAATGAATGTTATTATTCTTGCCCTGGCCAACGTGCTCAGTGGTTAGAGCATCAGCCTGCACACCAGAGGGTCACAGGTTTGGTTCCTGGCCAATGGGAGGTACCTGGGTTGCAGGTTCCATACACACATGTGGGAGCAACTAATCGATGTGCCTCTCTCACATTGATGTTTCTCTCTTTCTCCTTTCCCCCTTCCTTCCACTCTCTTTAAAAATCAATGGAAAAAATACCCTTACTCCTAGGATGAGTATTTAAAAAGCTGTTATTATTTTCTTCTTTAGATTAAAAAGAACAAGTGTTAAAATTAATACAACAAAGAGTTGGTTCTTTGAAAAGATTAATAAAATTGACAAATCTAAATAGACTGATTAGCAGTGAGGAAGTTGAAACCAACAACCAGACCCTACATTTTAAAAAACAGAAGTCCAGACCAGATGGCTTCACCTGTGAATTCTACCAAACATTCAAAGAAGATTTGAAACCTATCCTTCTCAAACTCTTCCAAAAAACTGAAGAGGCAATATTTCCTAACACATTTTATGAGGCCAACATAACCCTAATACCAAAACCTGACAAGAATAACACACACAAAAAAACTACATACCAATATCGCTGATGAATACTGATGTAAAAATCCTAAACAAAATATCAGCAAGTAGAATACAATAATACATTAAAAAAATAATACATCATGATCAAGTGGGATTCATTCCAGGGGCACAAGGATGATTCAACATATGCAAATCGATCAAGGTAATACATCACATTAACAAAAGAAAGGATAAAAATCATATGATCTTATCAATAGGTGCAAAAAAAGTATTTGATAAGATACAACATCCATTTTAAAAACAATAAAACAGGTATAGAAGGAAAGTATCTCAACATAATAAGGCCCATATATGACAAACCCACAGCCAATAAATATCACACTCAATGATGAAAAACTGAAGGCTTTTCCTAAAAAATCAGGAACAAGACAAGGATGACCACTCTCACCACTCTTATTCAACATAGTTCTAGAAGTCCTAACAATCAGGCAAGAGAGCGAAATAAAAGGCATCCAAATTGGGAAGGAAGAAGTAAAAGTGTCACTATTTGCAGATGACATGATTCTGTATATAGAAAATCCCAAAAACTCCACCAAAAAATTAATAGAAACAATAAAGTTGTAGGATACAAAATCAATGTACTAAAACCCACTGCTTTCTTATATACTAACAACGAAACTTCAGAAAAAGAAATGAAAAAAAATTTCCTTTCGCAGTTGCAAGCAAAAGAATAAAGTACCTAGGAATAACTGTAACAAAGGATGTGAAAGACCTATATACTGAAACCTAAAAAGCATTATTAAAAGAGATTGAAAAAGACACAATGAAATGAACACAGATATTCTGTGTTCATAGACTGAAGAATTGGCATAGTTAAAATGGTCATATTACCCAAAGCAATATACAAATTCAATGCTATTCCCATCAAAATCCCAGTGTTATTTTTTAAAGAAACAGAACAAAAAAAGTCATCAAATTTGTATGGAACCACAAAAGGCCCCAAATAGCCAAAGCAATGAAAAAAAGAATGAAGCCAGAGGTATCACACTAACTGACTTCAAATTATACCACAGAGCTATGATAATCAAAACAGCATGGCACTGGCAGAAATGGAATAGAATTGAGAGCTCCAATATAAAACCACATGTATATGGGCAGAATTTTCAGCAAAGAAGCCAGAAATACACCATGGAGAAAAGAAAGCCTCTTCAATAAGTGGTTCTGGGAAACCTGGGAAGCCACATGCAGAAAAATGTAACTAGACTACAGTTTGTCCCCATGAACAAAAATTAATCAAAATGGATCAAAGACCTAAATGTAGGATCTGAAACAATAAATTACACAGAAGAAAACATAGGTTTTAAAGTTGTGAACTTTGGTCGCAGAGAACATTTTATGAATTTGACCCCAAAGGCAAGACAAGTAAAGGCTAAAATATATGAATGGGACTATATCAAACTAAAAAGCTTCTGCAGAGCAAAAGAAACCAATAACAAAATAAAAAGGCAACTGAATGAATAGGAGGTGATATTTGCAAACAACAGTTCTGACAAAGGTTTAATATCCAAAATATATAAAGAACTTATAAAAATCAACACTAATCAAATTAAACTATGGACAGAGGACCTGAACAGACACTTCTCCCAAATGGCCAACAGTTATATGAAAAGTTGTTCAACTTCACTAGCTATTAGGGGAATGCAAATTAAAACTACAATGAGATACCGCCTCATACCTGTTAGAATGGCTATTATCAACAAAGATAGGTAATGAAAAGTGCTGGAGAGGTGTAGAGAAAAGGAAACCCTCATTCACTGCTGCTGGGAATAAAGACTGGTACAGCCACTATAAAAAACAATCTGGCAGTTCCTCAAAAAATTAAGAATAGAGTTACCATAAGACTCAGAAATTCCTTTCCTGGGTAATCTACCTGTAAAACTCAAAAACATATACCTGCAAAGATCTATGCACCCTATGTTCATTGCAGCACTATTCGTAGTGGCCAAGACATGGAAACAACCAAAGTGTCCTTCAGTAGATGACTGGATAAAGAAAATGTGGCACATATATACAATGAATTCTACTCAGCCATAAGAAAAGACAAAATACTGACATTTGCAACAACATGGACGGACCTTGAGAATATTATGCTAAGTGAAGTAAGTCAGTCAGAAAAAGCTAAGAACCACATGACCTCACTCATATATGGGATATAAAACTGAAACTAATGGACACAGACAACAGTGTGGTGCTTACCAGAGGGAAAGGGGTGGTGGGGTAGCAGGGGCTGGAGAGGGCTTAATACATGGTGACAGAAGATGGTTTGACTTTGGGTGATGGGCACACAGTGCAATACACGATTTCATATCACAGAAATATACACTTGAAACTATATGATCCTATTAATCAATGTTACCCCAATAAATTTAATTAAAATGTGCAAAAGTGAAAAAATAAATAAATAGTAAGAATAAGAGTACAACACACTCACACACACACACACACACACACACACAACACAAAACGTAGAAGTCAAATCAAACTTGCCCCTTTTGCCTAAACCCTTTTTCCAGAGGACAACAGTTTGTTGCAAATGTTTCTCAACCTTCCCCAGCTCATCATAACATATCTATTACAGAAAAACATATAGTTTTTTAAAAAGTGAATAATAATATACAATATAGGCATGTAATATGCTTTCTTCATCTAATAATATAATGGACATATATACAAATCAGATCAGTACATGTAGATCATTTTTAAAAAATCTTTAAGTACTGCTTTGCAATACCATAATCTTGCCATTTTTTTGCTTTATAAAAAAATTTTCAATAAATATCCATGTGTGATGCATCATATAATTACATTATTATTTCTTAAGGATAGATTTCTAGAAATGGATTTGATGGATAAAAGCATACGTGCATATTATATTTTACTTATTTATTTTTTGTTAATCCTAACCCAGGGATACTTTTTCCATTGTTTTTTTTTTGTAGAGAGTGAAAGGGAGGGTGGTGGTGGGGCGGGGGGGGGGGGGTAGTGGGGGGGAGGCGAGATCAATGTGAGAAAGACACATTGATTGGTTGCCTTCCCGCATGTGCCCCAACCAGGACAGGGGATGGAACCTGCAACCCAGGGACGTGCCCTTGACTTGGAATTGAACCCGAGACCCTTCAGTGCATGAGCCAATGCTCTAACCACTGAGAACACTGGCCAGGGGTGCACATTACATTTTAAGCGCTACTTCTGAATTATGTTTCAAAAGGGCAGTTTCAATTTATACTCTTACCAATACTACCCATTTCTCCATGCCAGACTCAATGCCTTTGAATAATTATGTTATATTTGAAGCTTATTTTAAGTCACTCTTGGAAATAAATTTATCCATGCTCACAGGTACCTCTGATAATGAGATCTACTGTTTTCACTAGTATAAGAGTTTCAGGATTTGTCTAATTGTCTATAATAATAAAAGCGTAGCCCTAGACGGTTTGGTTCAGTGGATAGAGCGTCAGCCTGTGGACTCAAGGGTCCCGGGTTTGATTCCAGTTCAGGGCACATGCCTGGGTTTGCGGGCTCGATCCCC
The DNA here is from genome assembly GCF_963259705.1 of Myotis daubentonii. Taxonomy (NCBI): domain Eukaryota; kingdom Metazoa; phylum Chordata; class Mammalia; order Chiroptera; family Vespertilionidae; genus Myotis; species Myotis daubentonii. The sequence goes on from NC_081855.1 coordinate 24,584,768, forward strand.
AGTGGGGGGCGTGCAGGAGTCAGCCAATCAATGGTTCTCTCTGAATCACTGATGTTTCTATCTCCCTCTCTCCCTTCCTCTCTGATGTCAATAAAAATATATTTAAACAAATAAAAATAAAAAATAAAAGTGTAATATACTAATTAGACCAGACGGTCTTCCAGACATCCTTCCTTCCTGCCAAAGCTGCAGCGGGCGGGGGCTGCGGTGGCAGCAGCCGGGGGGCCGGGGTCAAGGCACTTGCACGAATTTTGTGCATTGGGCCTCTAGTATGATTATAAATGTGTTAAATGACTTTTTGCCTCCCATGTGCTTAGAGATTGGCCATCATCATGAACAACACAATAACGATCTGGATCAGGAAGTTCATGACCAACAGACTACTTCAGTGGAAACAAATGATCACTGATGTTCTTTATACCCTGGGAAGGCAACAGTACCTAAGACAGAAACTCGGGAAAAACTAGCCAAAATGTATAAGCACACCAGATGTCATCTTTGTGTATAGATTCAGAATCCATTTTGGTGGTGGCAAGACAATTGGCTTTGGCGTGATTTAGGATTCCTTGGATTACACAAAGAAAAGTGAATCCAAACATAGATGCTTACAAGACATGGCCTGCATGAGAAAAAGAAGACCTCAAGAAAACAGAAAAAGGAATGTAAGAACAGAATGAAGAAAGTCAGGGGAACTGCAAAGGCCATTGTTGGTGCTAGCAAAAAATGAGCTGGAGATTGGACAACAGGATTAAAGATTATTTAGTGACTTTATCTGTGGTTATTGTGCAGTTTTTTCATGAGAGGATTAATAAACTAAGAACTTTTATGTGAAAATAAATGTGTCAAATGGTAACATACACTTCATGGCATCCATTGCAGATCAAAGGCATAATAAATTATCCAATTAATTTTTTCATATTTAAAAGCTAATACTTCTTTTATTCATGGATTTAGTATTTATTAAATATAATGTTTATTGAATGCTTACTATGAGTCAGATACTAAGCATATAAAGACCCAAATAGAATCCATGACTTCATATAACTTCTTTTAAAAAAAACTTATTTATTGATTTTAGAGAGAAAGGAAAGGAAAGGGGACAGAGGGGAGAAAAAGAGAGAGAGAGAGAGAGAGAGAGAGAGAGAGAGAGAGAGACATTGATTTGTTACTCCACTTATTTATACATTCATTGGTTGATGCTTGTATGTGCCTTGACCAGGGATTGAACCTGCAATCTTGGCATATCGGGATGACACTCTAACCAAATGACCTACCCAGCCAGGGCCTGTGACTTCATGTAATTTCCATTCTAGTGGGGAAGTGAGACTTCCTCCAAAAAAGTGCCTGTATGTGTGAGAGAGAGAATACAAAGAAAAACATTTAAAGAAGGGAGAAGGATTTTGCAAACAAGGAAGGAATTTCTGAGGAGGAGACATGTGAAGAGAGGTATGAAGGAAGGGAGAAAGCAAGTCACATGGATATCAGGGGAAGAAGGACTTAGGCAGAAGGAAGTGTAAGTGCAAAGGCCTTGAGGCTGGGATGTGAGTGACACATAGGGTGTCCCAAAAAATGTATACATACTTTACAGCTGATGGCTCAATTAATGTTTTTTACTTTTTAAATTCAACTCATTGGAATTAATAATCATTCAAAATGTGTATACATTTTTTTTACCCTGATTTCACATCATTTAAACGTACCTCCCTGACAAGGTCCTGCTCTAAGTTATGGCGTCCAAGTAACATTCTTCTCTTGAAGCGGCGGCACTCCAGCTCTAGGTATTGTCTCTGACGTCGAAGAAGATTAGCCTCTTCTTCTGCTTGGAAATGCTGTATATTCTCCTTCTGCTTTGAAAGCCACTCCTGTTTTTCTTTTTTTGGAGTGCTCTGGTTTTCATTTAGCTCCTAGCAACATAAAAAAACCACTGAGTTCAAAATACTTAAAAATTAACTACATGAATGTACCATTTGGTATCTGATATCCTATTCTATATAATAAAAACCTAATATGCTAAGTGTCTGACTGTTCAACTGTTTGACCAGTTGCTATGATGTGCACTGACCACCAGGGGGCAGACACTCCTACCGGTAGGTTAGCTTGCTGCTGGGGTCCGGCCAACCGGGACTGGACGAGATGGGCCAGACACACCCTGGAGCTCTCCTGTGGACCCTCCCTGACCCCGATAGTGCACTGGTGGGGTCCCTCGGCCTGGTCTGCGGGGATCAGGCCAAAACCAGCTCTCGGACATCCTCCGAGGGATCCCGGATTGCAAGAAGGCACAGGCCAGGCCAAGGGGTCCCCACCGGTGCCCGAATACATGCACCAGGCCTCTAGTATTTAAATGAAATATTTTACCTATGTCCTCTCTAATGAATAGGCAGGGCAATGACCTTAAGGAGGTAGGTAATATTTTCCTTTTCCTTGAGTTATCCATGAAGTAGGACAGGAAAGAGAAATGTACACCGGAAAGCATGCATACCCTTCTAACTTCGCACAGCTGAATTTATGATGGTTTCTAGCTTCAAAAGCACAAAATGACTGGTAAATGAAATAAAACACACCTTTCTTTAATCTTTTCTGTGGCAGAAGGCAATGATTTCAGGTAAAAATAGCATGTGAATTAAAATTAGGGCTAAAATACAGTTATGTTTCACTTCTTGGTTTTAAACAGTCTAAATATTAAGTTTTTTTGAAAAATTATGGATAGACTCAATGTAAAAGATTTAAAAATTAAATAGAAAAATCAACAAAACCATGAAGAACAGAGATCTTCCTCATGAATGGCATTTAATACTTAGCATTAATAACCACTGAACAATCAAAACCAATGTTTTACTACAGCATTTTAAGTAACATCTCATAAACTAATAAATGGAAAAAATGCATTTTATTGAGTAAGATGAGAGCATTGACAATATACTCAATGAGGCAAACCCTAAAATGCTAATTAACACTAGTATATTTTCAATCTAAAAGGCATCACCATATGCCTTTTAGGTTAAAAATAAATATAAATTAGCCATCTTTCCTAGGTATAAAATGATTTTTCAGAGATTACTAACCTTATGGTCTTTCCCGTTATCAAGAAAGAGACCAATTCTTTGCAACTTTAGTTCATAAAATATTCAAACAACAAAAAAATAAAAACCACATAAATTGGTAGCTCTCAATGTAAGGGTGTATGTGTATGCACACAATGGGACAAGTCAGTTACTTAATAAATGCATAGGAAAGCTATTATAAGTAAAATTATATTTTCAGATGTTTCTTTTTGGATCTTAATCAACTGAGGATCTTAGTTCATTGATGAGTAATTGATTATAATCAATGTCTTCATTAGAACTGATATACATTTAGTGAACACAAGCAACAAAAGAAAACTTTATTTTGCATAGGGAATATAGTCAATAATATTGTTATAACTATTTATGGAGCCAGGTGAACACTAGACTTATTAAGGAGATCACTTCATAATTTATATGTCTAACCACTATGCTATACACCTGAAACTAATATTGAATGTCAACTGTAATTAAAAAAAAAATTTAAAAGAGAAATTTATCCTAATGCTTCTATGAGTTGATCAGATTGGATATAATTAACAATCAGATAACTGCCTTGACTATTCTTATAAAATAAGTACCTCCTTAAGCTGTTCTTTTCGAAGTTTGTATTCTCTCTTCTGGGACTCCAAAAAGCTATTCAGTTCTTTCTTCTGTTGGGCCTGAATATGTTGCTGGAATTTTTTCTCCTCATTGGCCATCACTTTAGCCTGTAAGAAATTTTAAAAAATGGATCAAATTAGTTAAATAGATTCAAAGCAGCAGTTTAATACATATCACCAATGATACCTTTGTTCCCCAAGAATATAAAATCAGTATAAACATTACCAAAATAAGAACTCTCAAATTATTATTATTACTCAGATCTTTTATTATATGAATTTTAGGAGAATCAGAAAATAAAATTCATCTTTAAAATAATATGTATCATCTGTTTTACTTCTGATTATATATATTAGATACATATCTATTGTAGAACATTTAGGAAATACAGAAAACACAAAGAAGAAAAATCTTATGTGATTTTAGCACCCAGAAATAACCAATATAAACATTTTGGTGATACTCTTCCTAATTTTTTCATGCATATATTTATATATACATATATATTTTAAACAAATCTGTAATTATATTGCACATCTTATTTCATGAATTGTTTTTGCATATATGCTAATTTCTACCTCAAGTTATTAAAAACACTACCCAAAGCCTAACAGGATTCTAAATACCTGTACATTCTTTCACAAATTATTTCAAAATCAAGTATGTATTTACACCAGAAGTTATTTTGCCAACTTCTCTAGTATTGTGAGAGAGTGGTTCTTCTTTTATTTTTGGGGGGGGCGGGGGGGTGAAAAGGGTAACAATGACAATGCCTCAATGTGGACTGGCCAGACATATTTAATGATTTTTGTGTGAATTTACTGAGAAGTTACATTTTCCTTGAAAAAATGTGACTCTCAAAATAAAATGAAACAGATGGGACACTAAAAACAGAAGAAAAGATTTCCCATGACAAGACTGCTTAAAAATACACCATTATCATACTAAACAAATGGGCTAAATCTTAATCTCTCAATTTATAACCTTTAACATGTTGTGTATATTATAATAATCTTCAATTATTCTGACATAAAAATCCTGTTACAAATTTTTTAAATGTTTTCAAAAAATACAGAGAAGAGAATCAAGAATGATATTTTGAAACCTAAACCACCTACTGATGAGTTTCTCAAACTCCTCAATTACCAGGGAATCCAAAGGCCGAAAACAGTTGAATGACTTACTACTGTGACACTATAAAACTATCAACATCAGGAGATGATCCCATGTCTATTGGTTTCCAGACTCAGTACTTGGTATTGTACATGTTATATAAATATTTCTCCTTTTCCCCAATTGATTTGCTTGGTTCTGGGAACAGATACACTAACACCAAAATGCTACCTTGATTAATTCTGAGATGATCAAAAGCTAGAATAAGTAAATTAATAATACTGAGCCCTGGCCGGGTAGCTTAGTTGGTTAGAGCATTGTCCTGATGTGCCAAGGTTGTGGGTTCAAACCTCAGTTAGGGCACATACAAGAATCAACCAATGAATGCAGAAATAAGTGGAACAACAAATCATTGTTTCTCTCTTCCTGTCTCTAAAAATCAATAAAAAAATTAAAAAGTTTAAAAAATGTAATACTGAATCAGTCACCTCTTTTTCCATAGCAGCCTGATGTTTCTTGATAAGTTTCTCCATTTCTGCAGCAAAATTGTTACGTTGAGTTTCAAGATCTTTATCTAATCTGAGGCGATGTTCATCCATCTCAGCCTTTAGCTTATTTTCTAGAGTCATCAGCTGCTTTTGATGTTGTCGCCTCATTCTCTTATAGCCAGACATTTGTTCTCTAAGTTCAGAGTCCTGCTCATGTTCTTGCATTTGCCTTGTAACCTAGAAGGAAAGAATAAAATAAAGCAAACATTTTCCTTTCAAACGCATTTTAGACCACTCTGCTATTAACTAAGTAGGCAATTAATGTAAGAGATCCCAGCTAGCAATTTCCAGCAGGTCTTTTAAACAGACAAGCTGGTTCTAAAATTTATATGGGAATGTAAAGGAATAGGCAAACAATCTTGAGGCGGGGGGCGGTAGTTGGAAGCATACATTTCAGTAATCAAAATAGTGTGGTTTTAAGGATAGGCCGAGTAGATCAAAGGAACAGAACAAAATATAGAAATAGACCCATACATATTCAGTCAATTGATTTCTGCCAAAAAGCCATGCTAATTCAAAAAGGAAAGTGTTTTTTTTAACAATCCTGCTAAAACAACTGGTTCTCTGCATAAAAATAAATAAATAAACCTTAACTCCTATGTCAATCTACATACAAAAATTAATTTGAAAAGAGTTATTTGACCTAAACATAAAGCCCAGAGTCATACAGCAGAAGGAAACAGAATATCTTCACAAACTTGGGGTAGGCAAATATTTCTTGGTCAGTACACAAAATACACTGAGTATAAAGAAAAAAAATGTATAAATTGGATTTTCAAATTGAGGTGAAATTCACATAAAATCAAATCAATCACTTTAAAGTGAATACCTCAGTAGTATTTACTACATTCATAATTTTAGGCAACCACCACCTGTACCTAGTTACAAAATATTTTTTATCACCTCAGACGAAATCCTTTATCTGTTATACAGTTGCTCCCGATTCTTCCCTTCAGGTAACCCCCAATTTGTTTTTTGTTTCTATGGATTTATCTATTCCGGGTATTTCATATAAACAGAATCATATAATATGTGACCTCTTGTGTCTGGGTTCTTTCCTTTAGCATGTTTTCAAGGTTCATCCATGTTGTATAGTATGAATCAGTACTTTATTCCTTTTTATAGCTAAAAAATATTCTACTATATGCACATGCCATAATTTATCAATTCACCCATTGTGAATATCTGTGTTATTTCTACCTTTTGGCTATTGTGAATAATACTGCTATGAACATTTGTGTACATGTACTTGTTTAAATACATGTTTTCAATTCTTTGGGGTATATTCCTTGGAGTAGAATTGCTGGGTCATGTGGCAATTCTATGTTAATCTTTTCGAGGAATACTCAACTGTGTCCACAGCAGCCAAACCATTTTACATCCTACCAGCAGAATACAGGAGTTCCAATTTCTCCATATGTTCTCCAACACTTAGTTTCCTTTTTGTTGTTATTGCTGTTTTTAGTAGCCATTCTAGTGGTGTGAGGTGGTACCTCATTGTGGTTCTGATTTCTATTTCCCTAATGAATAATGATGTTGAGTATCTCTTTTCATGTGCTTGTTGGCCATTTGTATATCTTTTCTGAATAAATGTCCATTCAAGTCCTTTACCCATTTTTAAATTGGGTTGTTTAAACTGGATTTTAAAACTAAAAAAATTGATTTCTCATCAAGAAAACATTAAGAAAAAGAATAGGTAAATCACAGATGGAGACAAAATATTTGCAAGATATATATGAGATATAATACTTGTATCCAGACTATATAAAGAACTCCTACAAATCAATATTAAAAAAATGGACACCTGAGAGTGTCGGCCTGCAGACCAAAGGGTCCCGGGTTCAATTCCAGTCAAGTACATGTACCTCGGTTGCAGGCTCCTCCCCGGCCTGGGCCCCAGGGCTTGTGCAGGAGGCAACCAATCAATGTGTTTCTCTTACATTGATATTTCTCTTTATCTTTCCCCCTCTCTTCTACTTCCTCTAAAATTCAATGGAAAAATATCTTCAAGTGAGGATTAAAAAAAAAAAGGGGATGTATATCTGACTAAGAAATCAGGCAAAAGACTTGAAGAGACACCCCACTAAATTAACATACATGAATGGACAATAAGGGGTGATTATGGTGATATATTTAGTCATAAGGAAATGCAAAACAAAAAGAACCCCCTATGAGATTCCATTTGCCACCCAACAGAATGGCTAAAATAAAAAAGACTAACAACGCCAAATTTGAATAGGATGTGAACCAACGGAAACTCTTATACATTGTTAATGGGCATATCAAATGGTACAACCATTCTGGAAAACTGTTCAACACTTTCTTATAAAGTTAAACATACATATACCCTATGAGTCTGTAATTCTATGCTTAGGTATTTACCAAAAAGAAATTAAAACATGATATTTACATAAAGATTTGTACAAAAATATTCACAGCAACCTATGTATAATAGCTCAAAATGGGATTCAAACCAAATGCTCATCAATAGAATGAATGAATAAATAGAAAACTATTTATAGTAATAAAAAAGACTGAACACAGCCGTAACCAGTTTGACTCAGTGGACAAAGCATCGGCTTGTGGACTGAAGGGTCCTGGGTTCGATTCCGGTTAAGGGACATGCCCAGGTTGTGGGCTCGATCCCCAGTGGGGGTTGTGCAGGAGGCTGCCAATCAATGATTCTATTTCATCATTGATGTTTCTATCTCTCTTTCCCTCTCCCTTCCTCTCTGAAATAAATAAAAATATATTTTTTAAAAAAAGTGTTAGTTTTCTAAAAAAAAAAGACTGAACACAGCAACATAGATGAATCTCAAAAACATTAAGCTGAGCAAAATAAGCTCAACTCAAAAGAGTACATTCTGTATGATTCTATTTATATAAAATCCAAAAACAATTAAACCTAACAATAGTGAAGAAAAAGAAAGTCATGAAAATGGGGAAGTGACTAAAAAGGGATATGAAGGGAACTTTGGGATGAAAAGAAATTTTATACATCCTGTTTTTTAAGGGGATGGTTAGCATAGGCATATACCATTATAAAACTCTTCAAACTGACTATCTAAGATCTGTGCATTTGATTGCATGAAAAAAATTCAAGGCAAAAGAAGTTAGACTGAATTATGGTGTATAGTAAATATATTGAATACTATAGCTATGCTTATCTTTGCAAATAAATCTACATACTCTAAATTTTTATTTGAAATCAATGAAATTACAGTATTATGTTTAAGGAAATGGATCTTGAGTTTTCTAAATCCATAACTTAAGTGCTCTTAATTAATTTGAGGGAGCCAAATTTTGGGACAGAAGACTTGCTTGGAAAACATATAATATATACCAAGTTACAAAGATGTTTCCCCACAAACTGGCCCCTCTCTACGTATTTATTAAAATAGCTATGAAAAAAATTAAGCAACTTTGCCACTTGCTCTGTTCAAAGAGTTATTTAGATGTTACAGAATAGTAGGAATGACCTGAATTATGGTGGGAGATGGTGTTCTTGGCCCCACATGTCATACAGATTCACAGGTCACAGCATGGGGTTTATAAAATCTGCATATGTAGTTAACAAGTTGGATAACTCCCATATCTTTTTTTCTTTCTGTCATTTTCCCCAATAGCCTATCTATATACATAAAAGCCTAATAAGCAAAGTGTCCCCTCGGGAGCTCTACTGACTGGGAGTTCGACCATTCACTATGATGTGTGCTGACCACCAGGGGCAGCACGGAATGAAGGAAGGCCCAGACAGCGGCCGACAGCTGGGGAAGGGAGGCCCTGGCTGACAGCCGGCAGGCCACTAGGGACCTACCCATGCACGAATTTTGTGCACTGGGCCTTTAGTTTTTTCTATAATTTCTTTCTATGCCTAGAATCCTTTACTGTGTTTTGGTCCTACCTATTTGACTGATCAAGGTTATAAGTGCCCCATCAAAACAGGGTTCCTGTAATGAGCAAATAATCATTTTTATTGTTATTTGGGAAATCAGAAAAACTATATTTTGAGTATGTCAAATTGGATCACCTGACATTTTCCAAACATTCCCCCTCATTTTGTTTCACCTCAGTATTTCCTTAACAATTCTTACGTGGAAATAACATTTTTCCTCTTCCTCCAGCCTAAAACTAATTATTTAAGGCTCAATTTGTTTTATAAATACTTCCTTTATGCCCTGAATTAAAAGTAATCTGAATTGCCCAGCCGGCGTGGCTCAGTGGTTGAACATTGACCTATAAATGAACCAGAAGGTGACAGTTTGATTCTGGGTCAGGACACATGCCCAGGTTTCGGGCTCAATCCCTGGTGTGGGACATACAGGAGGCAGCCAATCAATAATTCTCTCTCACCATTGATGTTTCTATCTCTCTCTCTCTCTCACCCTTCCTCTCTGAAATCAACAAAAAAAATGTTTTTTTAAAAAAGTCATCTGAATTCCTATTGAGTATCTTGTAGTACTCTTAAAATATTCTAACATATTAGTTATTTGTGTACGTCTTTAAGATATTATTAGTTTAGTTTTTATAAATATTTTTATTGATTTGAGAGAGGAAGGGAAAGGGAGAGAGAGATAGAAACATCAATGATGAGAGAGAATCATTGATGGCTGCCTCCTGCTAGTCCCCCGATGGGTATTGAGCCCACAACCTGGACATGTGCCCTAATTGGGAATCAAACCCTGATCTCCTGGTTCATAGGTTGATGCTCAACCACTGAGCCATGCCAGTCGGGCAGAAGATATTATTAGTTTAATGTGTGTTTCATATATTCTTTCTCCTAACAGGCACTTAATTCTGAATAAATGTTTTGCAAAATAAACCTCAAATACAAAAATAAAATCATTATATTTGAGTATAGATGATAAGGTCCAACATGGAAAATATACTTCAAATTCAGGTGAAGCACATACCAGTGATGCTGTCCGTATAGTAGCAAAGTGTTCTCGATTACGATAGTGTGATTTATGACGAGATACTTGGGGTGGAGATTGTGGATCTGATGCTCTTGTTCTAGGATCTCCCTCTTCTCTATAATTTTCTTCCTCCTAAATAAAAAAAGAGACAACACTATTTGAGGTGAACAGAGTTCATCTGAACTTTTAAGATAATTAGCTTAAAATGACAACCTGATCAACAAACCTCAGACAATTTTAAAAACAAACAAAAATTAGGAATGCTGATATTTTATTTTCAACATAATTAGAATCAGGAGACATCATTTCTTCAGTGTATGAAATAGCACAGAGATTCAGGATAAGAAAATGTATAAGGCTAGATTTATATCCTACTCATATGTGAAATTGCAAAGCTTTAATATGACTTGAAAATGATGATGAAACATGCAGCCAATATTTTAAACAGCAGCAATGAAATTAATTTCTTGAAGGCTCATGGGTTTTAGAAGCAATAATATAGCTTTAAAATATCTTTATAATGCGTCTGCCATTTGTCCAAGTAATAAAAAAAGTTGTAAATTGATGTCTTTCCTTATATATTACCTTAGTTCATTAACTAAAGAGAAGTCAATTAAGTAGAAACCAACAAATTATGGGACTAATTTTTTATATTGCTGATTCTATTGTAAGAATATAAAAATTAAACAGGATTTTGCTCTAACACTTCCACTTATCTAATCATTCTTAGTAACTTCTTTGTATGTGATAAAATATATGTAATATAATATTTGCCATTTTAACCATCTTTAAGTATGTGAGTCAATGGCATTAATTACATTCTCAATGTTGTGCAACCATTGTCACTATTTCCAAATGGAAACTCTGTATCCATTAACAAAAACTTTCCTCTACTCAGCCCCTGGTACCCTTTAATCTACTTTCTAACTCTACACATTTCCCTATTCTAGATATTTCATATAAATGGAATTACACAATATTTGTCTTTTTGCATTTGGTTTGTATCACTTAGCATGTTTTCAAGGTTCACTCCATGTAGCAATCAGAATTTCATTCCATTTTATAGCTGAATAATATTCCATTAGATGTATATACCACGTTTTGTTTTTTCATTCATTGATGGACACTTATGTTGGTTCCACCTTTTAGCTAATGGTGTTTACTAACATTTTAGGTAATACCACAAGCTGTTAAGTTAAAAAGGAAGCATTCCTAATAATTGCTAAAAGGAGCTACCCGACCTCAAATATTTTTAAGAAAATTAAAAATTTTGTGCTTGAAAGTGCAAAAAATGTAGCATACAACCCTATTTCTTATATACAGAATTTATACTTTTCTGTAACTACACTCAGTTTTTTTTAAAAAGTTATCTTTATTGTTGAAAGTAGTACAGATGTCCACCTGTTTACCCCCATTTACCCCCTCCTCCCCACTCCTGTCCCCTCTCCAGGCCTTCACTGCACTATTTATTGTCTGTGTCCATGGATTATGCATAAACTATACTCAATTTTATTTTAAACATGTAAACATGGATAATGCAAAAGTTGTGTTTTTTTAAATCCTCACCTGAGGATAGTACTTTCATTGATTCAAGAAAGAGTGGAAAGGAGAAGGAGAGAAAGAGAGAAACTTCCATTGGTTGCCTCAGGTATGTGCCTTGACAGGGAATTATGTCCATGACCCTTTGGTGCATGGGATGATGGTCTAAAACTGGCCAGGGCCCAAAGTTACTTTTGATCATCTTTTTAAAAGCAACCATTATCACTAATTTCATGTGTATACTTACTATTTTAAAAAACTTCATTTCCCATCTTAGTACTTCAAATAATACATTATATATCTTATTTCTGTATTTCTTCTAAAATTTTAAAAAACATTATTTTTATATTCTCAAAACATTAGTTTTTCAAATGCAGACATTACATTGGGAATTAACAAGCCTATTGTTCCAAATTTCTGAAACATTAGAAAAAAATTCCTCTTACACTATTCAGATAACGAAAATTATTTACCAAAGTTGAAATTTTTCACTGAAAACCCAAATACTCACAGGTTTTAAGTGGATGACAGAACTATTAGACATCACTGTATGATCTCCCTCCATCATGTCTAGCTCACTCTTGTCATCCGAGGCATCTGGAAGACTGTTAACACTACTGCTTTGGCTACTGGCACTAATGGACATACTGGGAATAGACTGATTACTTCCAACACTATTCACTGTTCCTGTCCGTCCAACACCATGATCTTGTTCCTAAGGGAAAAGAGCATTACGTTTAAATATCGGTATTTCTTTTGAATTCTTGAATACAAGTACCTTGCACATTGCTTGGCGTATAGTCTTCAGAAAGTCACAGGTCTATCATGAGAAATCCCCTTTAATTGTCAAACCAGTAAGTTTATCAACTGTTCCTTGACAGTAAAAAAACCCAACCGTGGGTAAAAGTCAGCTAATCAGTTTTGGGTTATTTCTAAAGTGTAGCATTTTCTCTAAACTGATATTTTAAAAATCCATTTCTACCACACAATTCATGGGCTATATATAGAGATTATGCTCATTTCTCAATGATTCCCATGGTTAAAACAAGCCCCAACTTTTTTTTCTTAATCTTATAAACAACCCACCCCCCACCCCCACGCTTTTAAATATTTTTATTGATTACAGAGAGGAAGTGAGGAGAGACAGAAACATCAATGATGAGAGAGAATCACTGATAGGCTGCCTCCTGCACACCCCTCACTGGGGATCAAGCCCACAAGCTGGGCATGTGCCCTTGACTGGAATGGAACCTGCGACCCTTCAGTCTGCAGGCCGATGCTCTATCCTCTGAGCCAAACCAGCTACGGCTAAACAACCCCTTTTAATTATTTTTTATTGAAGCCTTTTAGAAGTATACTAGAGGCCCGATGCACGAAATTCATGCAAGGGGCTCGGCCCTCACAGCCACAGCAGCTTGCCTCGGCCCTCACAGCCCTGGCTTTGTCCAGAAGGTCATTCGGCTGTCCAGTCTAACTAGCATATTACACTTTTATTATTATAGATTTTCCTTTCTTCCTCAGTATATAATCTCTAGCCCATCCTCTACCACCATATAATTAACATTAATTCTTATCCATTTTTGTGCAAATTGAAAATGACATATTACTTATGTATTTAATCATAATCATAAGATTGTTTTTCTGAAGTAACCAGGCAAGCAATGATATCTAGGCACCAACATTATAGCAGTCTTACCATATCAAAATTCTATAAGACATGCAGAATTTTTTAAAGATATGCAGAATTTAATTAATATAGACCACTAGTTCCCAATCTTTTTTTGACCATGCCCCACCTGTAACATATAATTCCTATTATGTAAAATTAAACTCCTATTCACATGGAGGAAGCCTAAAAGGCCATTAACGTGGTCTAAACAAGCTTCCAAAGAACATGGCATCCATGAAAGAGAAAAATAAAAGAATGAAAGGACAACTGAAGTACTGAGGAAGAAATCACTAAGAAATTGTTTAAAAAATAATAATATATGAAGTGATATGAAAAAATAGCAAAGTTTCAAAACATATGAGAGCTAAAATGCATAAATACATCACTATGTATTTATATACTGTATATGAGGCCCCTAGAACCATAAGAAATTCAAAAAATTCACTGTTCATAACTCATTCTTGAATTGCCCCCCCTTAAAAATCAAATTGCCCCCATGTGGGGCCTGTGCCCCACATTGGGAACCACTGATAAAGACCCATGGTGTGTATATCTCTCATTATATATAGATATATATCTTGCCCTGGCCGGCTTGGCTCAGTGGATAGAGCGTCGGCCTGCGGACTGAAGGGTCCCAGGTTCAATTCCGGCCAAGGGCACATGCCTGGGTTGTGGGCTCAATCTCCAGTGGGGTAAGTGCAGGAGGCAGCCGATCAATGATTCTCTCTCATCATTGATGTTTCTTTTCTTTTCTTTTTTTTTATAATATATTTTTATTGATTTTTTTTTACAGAGGAAGGTAGAGGGATAGAGAGTCAGAAACATCGATGAGAGAGAAACATCGATCAACCGCCTCCTGCACACCTCCTACTGGGGATGTGCCCGCAACCAAAGTATATGCCCTTGACCGGAATCGAACCTGGGACCTTTCAGTCCACAGGCCGATGCTCTATCCCCTGAGCCAAACCAGTTTGGGCATCATCACTGATGTTTCTATCTCTCTCTCCTCCCTTCCTCTCTGAAACCAATAAAGAAATATATTTTATAGATATATACCTCATACATATATGACCTTATATATCCCTAGCCTATCAAAGATGCTACATTAAAATTATAGATTTAACTACATTAGAATTTTATTAATTTCACAACTCTGCTAAAATACTCATATATTTAAAATAGCCCCAAACAATGTTCTAATGACTATTATAAGAATTAATAAAATAAAATAAAAACAAAAAACTGTAAGTTAAGAAAGTATTGTATTTTATAGTTCATTAACTATGCAGCCCTATTAAAAAGAAAAGTAATTAACTACTGCTCCTGGTTTCAGAATGCAAAGTGATCTCTTTCACTGGAAAGTAATACAAAAAAAAAATCAAAGCTTTGGAATTCTAACAGAAATACAGAAGAAAACTGAAAATAGTTAGAGTGAAAAAGATAAGGTGAATTAACCATTCTGAGCCTTGCTTTACTCATCTGTAAAATTAGTATTTTAGAACTGTGTAGATGGAATAAAATTGTAGAGAACTGAAAAGAATCAAGTGTCTATAGGGACAAAGTAGAACACTTGGTAACTTTCTGAGTGAGTATTGGCAACTTCCAGAGTTATTATTTCAAATATTTCCAAAAGCGTGCCCATGAAATTGGAGAATAGTAAAAAAAAGGTTCAGTGGCCAAGAACTTTGAGAGGGACTACATTAAATAAAGTTGAACAGGTTTCTTTAATAAAGGACTCGCAGGGCTTTACTATGCCAATGTACATTAAGAAGGGGTTGGGTTTGCCCTGACCAGTTTGACTCAGTGGATAGAGCGTCGGCCGGCGGACTAAAGGGTCCCAGGTTCGATTCTGGTCAAGGACACATCCCCAGTTGGGGGTGTGTGCAGGAGGCGGCTGATCGATGTTTCTCTCTCATCGATGTTTCTAATTCTCCATCCCTCTCCCTTCCTCTCTGTAAAAAATCAATAAAATATATTTTAAAAAAAAGAAAGAAGGGGTTGGGTTTAAACAATGCAAAATCTTTTTCCCACCTGGGATCCTTACAGGAGAAAGATAAGGATCCTTACAGGACCTCAGGTAAGAAAACACAATCTAGGAACCACTGATCTAAAAGATTTGTGACAAGACAGATTATATAAGGAAAGAAGCCAATGAAGAGAGCTCAATATTTCAGTAATTTCTAAGTCATCACCTCTTCTTCTTCCTGTGCTTCTACTGCTGGTCCATTATGTGCCTCCTGGAAAAGGAGTTTCTTCATTTTTCTATATTGCAGATTGTCCAGCTCTCTTACTGCATCCTTTGTCCTTTGAATGAGATCTATTAACACTGTTTCAGGGCGCTCCCGAAGAACAAACATGTGCTGGATAAGAGAAAGTAAAAGTTAAAACCTATGCTGTAATATTTTTTAATTAGTACAAATGTACCCCTCCTAGAATTACTATCCTAAATAATTATGATAGATATTGCATATAATCTATAGCTATCCAATTCTATTATACTTCTGACTTCTTTCATTTACAAAGTTGTCATTTACACATATATACTCTGTGCCTACATAACCACCCCTGCAAATTTTATAAAAACTTTGAACATGATACTTTTGTTGGCCAACTGAAAACGCTGAGTTAAAATAGTCAAAAAGTCTAATTAAACTCTAAGAATTAAGTTCAATTATTAAATTAGAGCCCTAAATAAAGGCTAAATAAAGGTTTACATATTCTAGAACTGCTGATTTCACAGATAAGGCATGTTAGTTCTTAGTTAGGTTTCAACAGGAATGTATTTATTGATGGTGGTTTTATGTCACATGAAACCTTGATATTATTGGCTCCTTTATATGTTCCATAAGCAACACTTCATAAAACACTAGCAGCTGATTAAAAGCCAATATATGAGTGGTTTTTCATTTCTTTTTAAAAATGTTTTTATTAATTTCAGAGAGAGGGAGGGAGGGAAAGAAACATCAATGATGAGAGAGAATCATTGATCAGCTGCCTCCTGCACATTCCCTACTGGGGATTGAGCCCCAAATCAGGGCATGGGCCCTCACCGGAATTGAACTGTGAGCTCCTGGCTCATGGTCACCCCTCAGACACTGAGCCATGCTTGTTGGGCATTATTAGTGGTTTTTACCATTAACATTTAATAAAGCTTAACCTTATCAAATACAGAAAAATAAAAAGAACAACTCCACCATTAGAAGTACCATTGTTATGTTTTGGCATATTTCTTTTCTTCCATTTCTTCAATTACAGTTGATATTCAATATTATATTAGTTTCAAGTGTACAGCATTGGGGTTAGGTATTTTAAAAACTTATGAAGTGATCCTCCCAATAAGTCTAGTACCCACCTGGCATCATACATATTACCGATTGCGTTCTCTATACTGTATTATATCCCAGTGATGGTGTATTTCTTTTCAGAAATTTTCTATGTATAAATTTTGTTTTGTGAATAGTTAGCATATAGATTGCAGAAAGATTTCTTCTACCCTGAGTTCATGAAATGCCCTTGAATTCTTATAACACTTTTACCTTCTTTGTTAGTTTAAATTTATTTCTTCATTATGCAGAGTTGTTAACTACATATTTTATTCTACTTTTTGTCATAAGTATTATGTTATTTCAACTCATAAACATGTCTACAGAACATTTCATCAAACATTTATGCCAAAATTATTTAAGCATTATCCTAATTCTGGATGGTTATTTCCAATTTTTATTTCTGAGATATATAGCTTCATACATTAGAAAAACTTTTTTCTATTTTTTCTTTTCTTTATGATGGACTGTGATATAAATGTAATCAGGGCAAAGAAAAAGAAGTACTTGATAGATACTTTCCAATAAGGCTGTGCCAATACACTCAGAATTCAATAAAGGTAAATGAATACTACTTGTAGGCTTGGGATCTATTCTCCAAATACCAAATATCTGACCCTGGTGGGTTAGGTTTTTGTCAAAAGAGTTTATGCTTAAGCAAGTGTAAGAAGGCAGTAACATTCTTCTTTTTTCCTGAGCCTTAGTTTCTTGGTATGTACCACTATCTACAATATTAAGTCTTCTTCTATTATTATTATTACTACTAGAAGTCCAGTGCACGAAATCCTTGCACTGGTAGGGTCCCTAGAGGCTGCTGGCTGGGGTCTCCCTCCCTTCCCCTGGCCGGCTTGCCCCCTGGTCGAACTCCCGGGAGAACTTAGGTAGAGGGGACAATTTGCATACTACACTTTTATTATATAGGATTATTATTACTAGAGGCTCAATGCATGAAATTAGTGCAGGGGTGGGGTCCCTAGCCCTGGCCAGTGATTGAAGCGCGAGCGTCTGACATGGAAGGGCAGGTCCCAGCTGACGTTCGGGCCCTGGGCAGCACCTGAGTCCCTGGGCCCCTGCTCGCTCCCCTCCGCCTGAATCACTGCACCTGAGTCCCCACATGGAGATGTAGTGAGCACCGCCAGATGCCGCGAGCCGGGGTGCAGCGTGGACCTCTGGGCCACCCAGCAGCACCACATGGAAACTGGGTGGGTAGCATGCTCTCTCCAGACTGGCTCCTGTATGAACCCATGGGGAGCCCGACCAGCCCCTGCGGTCCCAGTGGCTGTTGCCCAGCTCACCCGGAAGAGGCCATGTGGGTGAGGGGCGGGCTCTTCGCGGGCACCCGGCACAAGGGCTTCCCCGGCATGCGAACCCTGGCATCCTGGGAGAGGGTAGCAGGGGGAGTGAGTTTGGCAGATACCCCACATTCTCACACCTCCGTCCCTGTCACCCCTGCTCCCAGGTAGCCAGCAAGAGGTCACAGCATGTCACCAACACCCGCCATGTTACGTGCCGCCCCCTGGTGGTCAGTGCACATCATAGCGAGTGATCGAGCTCCTCGTCTCCCAGTCAAGCGACCACCCGAGGGGACAATTTGCATATTAGGCTTTTTTTATATAGGATTATTATTATTATTTAATCTTTACCTGAGGACATATGTATTGATTTTAGAGAGAGAAGAAGGGAGAGGGAAACATTAATCAGTTGCCTCCCATACACACCCTGACTGGGGATCAAAACTGCAACCTCAGCATGTGCCCCAACTAGGAATTGAACCTGCAACCCTTCTGGTGCATGGGGCAATGAATACTCCAACCAACTGAGGCGCTGGGGCCAATATTTAGTCTTATTAAAAAATATATATTTTTAAGTTTAATAATTTTCTAGATACAGATCTTGCTTATTTCTCACTAACATAATTCCTAGGTATACTGAACATTTTGTTGCTGCAATGAGTACCTATTTATTCAGGCTTTCATTACTGAAACTTTATTGCTCTTCAACATACTATGGTTGCAAACAATACTACTGAATATATATTTGAAGATTTTCTTTGTATCTTTAACTGCTGTTCACTGAAAATAAGCTGAACCTCTTTGAAACTCTAAAACATTCATGTAATAAAAGTCTACTTATATCTTGTAGTGAAAATCAACAAGATTCCTTAGGGTCACAAGGAGAGACACAAATACTATTTATTAATAATGTCTTAACTGGATGTCTTAGGAAGTATATTAATTTCAACAATACTACTACTGTTATTAAGAAGATGGTAAGCCTACAAATGAAATAATAATTTTTTGAGAATATAAAGAATACCAATAATGTGTTTAAATTAAGCAACAAATCTATTGAAAACTGAATAGAATTTACATAATTTAAAAAATATTTTCAGCCATGGCTGGTCTGGCTCAGGGGATAGAGCACCAGCCTGCAGACTCAAGGGTCCCGGGTTCGATTCCGGTGAAGGGCATATACCTTGGTTGCAGGCACCTTCCCCAATATGGGGTGTGCAGGAGGCAGCTGATAGATGTTTCTCTTTCATCGATGTTTCTAACTCTCTATCCCTCTCCCTTCCTTTCTGTAAAAAATCAATAAAATATTTTAAAAAAATATTTTTATTAAGTTAGAAAAAGATATTTCCAGAAAGGAAACAAAAATGATGAACATTTTTAAGTTTCTCTTGAAATCTCTCTTCTCTCACAATATTTACATAAATATATCACACCATTTTCTTTCATATTATTTTAATATAGGACAGATCAATATATAAAGTATTATAGATAAAATAAAATTATATTAAAATTAAACTGTTTTGCCAACTAAAATATAACATTATTCCATATAAACTAAAATTTATAATTATAACTCATGAATATATTCTTGCATATATAAAAATGTAGCCCTTTGTTACTATTTTGAATATTTGACTATATATTGTATTCAGCAACAGTAAAACCAGTTAATCAATTTTGGAAAGAAAAAAAAACAAATGAAAAACTTAGCATCTGAGAAAACTTACAAACAATATTCTAGTAAAAATGGTAGAGCCTTCTTTTTTTAAAAACATTTATTTTTTTATTATTTTTTAATCCAAGGATATTTTTCCATTGTTTATAGAGAGAGTGGAAGAGAGAGGGAAAGACAGAGAAAAATATCGATGTGAGAGAAACACATTGATTGGTTGCCTCCTGCAGGCGCCCCGACCATGGCCCAGGCTGGGGAGGAGCCTGCAACCACATGCCCTGGACGGGAATCAAACCTAGGACCCTTTGGTCAGTAGGCTGGTGTTCTATCCACTGAGCCAAACTGAGCCAAACTGGCTAGGGCTGGTAGAGCATTCTTAATACTGATTCAGAATCAAAGAAGAATAAAGCACATTTTAAAAAGTAATTTCTTAGGGATAAAAAACCGATTTAAGAGTATAAACTGACCTTTAAAAGTTCCTCTGATGTAGGGCGATCTTGAGGGATTTTCTGGAGGCAAGAATCTACAAAGTTGCGAAAATAATCAGACCTATTGTAAAGGAAAGTATCAAGTGAACATATTGCTATTTTTAAAAACAGATCCACAAATCAAGGTATGTGCCTATTGGTGGGAGGGGGGGATGGAAAAAATTATAAAAGCAAGCAGACACGATACACTATGTATTTCATATAAATCTATGAAAACCATCTAAAGCAGCGGTTCTCAACCTGTGGGTCGCGACCCCTTTGGGGGTCGAACGACCTTTCACAGGGGTTGCCTAAGGCCATCGGAAAACACATATATAATTACATATTGTTTTTGTGATTAATCACTATGCTTTAATTATGTTCAATTTGTAACAATGAAAATACATCCTGCATATGAGATATTTACATTACGGTTCATAGCAGTAGCAAAATTACAGTTATGAAGTAGCAACGAAAATAATTTTATGGTTGGGGGTCACCACAACATGAGGAGCTGTATTAAAGGGTCGCGGCATTAGGAAGGTTGAGAACCACTGATCTAAAACAACCAGTGAACCTTTACCATCTTTCAAAGATAAATTTGCAGATTATTTAAAAATCTTGCTCTCACATAATAACACAACTCATTCTAAATTAAGGCAAAATTAGGGAAGTCAATTTTTTTCTTCTTTGCATTCAAATCTAAAATGGCATTCTTCTCAATTTGTTTTCTCTCTTCTCTAAGCCATCTCTTCCTTGTTTGCTTCTTGGATTATCTCCTATATAGTATGTTTCAGAACATCACTCTTAGCTTTGGAGGGAGCATTTTGTATACCTATTTGATATCCCTGAACAAATGGATAGAATTTCCATTAAACCCAGAAAACCAATTATGTTATTTTTAAAAACATTAGAAGTCTGCAACATATTATTATAACGTGTTATGAGAAGAGTTCAGTGAGCAAGGCAGTAAGTAATAATTTATCGTTTGTCTTCAAATATCAAATAACATTTTATGTTCCTTGTGCAAGAATTTTTTTGAATCCCCAAAGAATCTAAGTCTGTGTTCAATATATTTATTATTTATATGTACCATAATACTAAACTGTGCCAAAAGATTTCTTCTATATGTCTCTAATTTATGTGCCTTAATTATGTAATCCTTAAAAGATAAAGTATCACTAATTTATGCATCTACTTGTGAATTTTAAAGTATTTATTAAATACACTAGAGGCCTGATGCACAAAAATTGTGCAAGAATAGGCCCTCACAGCCCCAGCTGCCTCGTGGCCTGTCCCCCTGCTCACTGGTCGTTCCAGAAGTTTGCTAGGAAGGTCGTTCCGGAAGGTCATTCCGCTGTCTGGTCTAATTAGCATATTACCTCTTTATTATATAGGACTAGAATTTCTCCTATAATTTTTCAAATGCTAGATACACCTGAAGAATTAATTTCCCACTAAAATTTTCTATCACTAATAAAAATTCTAGTTTTTAAAAACTATCAATCTGTTTTACATAAACTTCTTTACATAAATGAACTTCATTTTATCAAATCAAGGAAGCACTAGGAAAAGGAACATCAGAGCACTCTGAATAATAAGTAACATAAAAACTAGAATAATCACAAAGTTATAAATTATCTGATAATTCTGATAAATCAAGTCATTTTATGTATGTTTTTTATACCATATAAATTATAAACCAGCCAAAACCGGTTTGGCTCAGTGGATAGAGCGTCGGCTTGCGGACTGAAAGGTCCCGGGTTCGATGCCGGTCAAGGGCATGTACCTGGGTTGCGGGCACATCCCCAGTAGGAGATGTGCAAGAGGCAGCTGATGGATGCTTCTCTCTCATCGATGTTTCTAACTCTCTATCTCTCTCCCTTCCTCTCTGTAAAAAATCAATAAAATATATTTAAAAAAAAATAAATAAATAAATTATAAACCATTCTCCAACAAAATATCACTACAGGTATTGCAATCTACATATTTTAGTTATAAAATATTAATGTTTAAATTGTGTTATTTATTATATAATCAGGGTAATATATATTCCTAAAGTTCAAAGAAAATACAAATTTTTGTAAAAAGCAATATTTTTTGCTTGTATGTAGCATCACTGAGATGCATATGCTATGAAAAGCAGATATAATAAAGGATAAACAAGATATAGGGGTAAAATAAACCAATTTTATTTTATTTATCTTTATCAAGAGTTTATTTAACTCAGGTTCACTGAGGGAATTAAACAAGCCAATAGCATACAGGATAATGTCTCTTAATAAGCCAATAAAAATAACATACTCCAAAGCAATGATGGATTAATTAGACTACTATTACAGGAATAAGCCTATTTTCATCTCTTCAGATAGAAATACATTTTACCTATTTGAAATGAAATCATTTTGATAACATTGTAAGAACGCATTTAATTTATAAAATGTTGAGTAATGTATCTCTTAGCAATACTCACCATTCATTAGACTGTAGTGTAGGGGATTCATTTTGGGCTATGTGATATAAGGCACTCATTGCATTCATATTAAATAAAGGAGGCTTTCTTTCCGCTGTAAGAGAAAGAAAACTTGTTATTGTTCTTGCAAATATTGTTAGTTTTTTAAAAATGATTTCAAACTTGGCAAAAAAATTGCAAGTTGAGTTAAAAAAACATATTCAAGTATATCAATTTAGATTAAATTGCTGAATTGATGCTCTACCATTCCTAAATACTTTAAAACAAGAACACCCTACTAAAGAACAATAATACCTCCATTAAATTAGGCCATTAATGCTGATACATGACTTTCATCTAATCCTCAAACCCCATTCAACTTTCAATCAAATGTCAAATAACGTCCCCCTGTATGTAACCAGTCTCTGGTTGCCACTGCCTTTTGTGAGATGTCCCCCTTTCCCTGCTGAAGCTTTGAAACCCCATTCCAAGTCACTCTACAGTGTGAATACCCTCTTCATCCACTCAGGTTCTTTTTCTTTTTATTGATTCTAGAGAGAGAGAAAGCGAGAGGGAGAGTGAGGGAGGGAGAGAAACATCGATGTGAGAAACACTGATTGGTTGCCTCCTGCATGCACTCACCCCAACCGGGGATCAAACACATAGCCTGGGTATGTGCCCTGACCTGGAATGGAACCGGCGACCCTTTGGCGCATGGGATGATGATCAAACAATTCAGTCCCACTGGCCAGGGTGATGCACTCAGTTTCTGATATCCCACCCAAACTACAGTGAGGCCCTCCTCATAAGGAAAGCCCTCTTCTTTTTGATGAGGCACTGTGTGTT
The DNA here is from genome assembly GCF_963259705.1 of Myotis daubentonii. NCBI lineage: Eukaryota > Metazoa > Chordata > Mammalia > Chiroptera > Vespertilionidae > Myotis > Myotis daubentonii. The sequence goes on from NC_081855.1 coordinate 24,608,270, forward strand.
GAATGGATGTCCTCTTTAGACTCTGATACCATACAATATATTGCTCTCCCTACTATCACCTCCTCAACCTACTTGGACTCTGATAGACCAAACTGAGCCACCTCTAGGTATGAATGCCCACTAGGGTCTGAACCTCCAAACCTGACTGCCACTTGCATGGATATCCTCATTAGGTTCTGTTTTCCCAAACCAGGATATTGGTCTGTGGGAACTCCCTCATGACTCTGATACTCCATTCTAGGCTATCATGGCTCACCAGCTAAATAGTTTAGGAAGGGGACAATTACTGAAGAAATTCTGAATGAATGAAATAACTTGTTTCTATGGTAACTTATTAGAGTATTTAAATTTTTAAATGGTGCAACATTTTTTAAAAAAATGTATATTTTATCGATTTTTTTACAGAGAGGAAGGAAGAGGGATAGAGAGTTAGAAACATCGATGAGAGAGAAACATCGATCAGCTGCCTCCCGCACACCCCACACTGAGAATGTGCCCGCAACCAAGGTACATGCCCTTGACCAGAATCGAACCTGGGGCCCTTCAATCCGTAGGCCAACGCTCCATCCACTGAGCCAAACCGGTTAGGGCAATGTATAACATTTTTTAAAAATGTTTTTCTGCCGGGGTCCAACCCCAGCAGGTCCAGGGGTCCCCAAAGGTGTGGACTGAGTCGGCGAAGAAGGAAGGACATGGAGACAGCGTTCAGTTGATCAGCAGCCTAGGCAGGATCTCCAGCCAAGTTCTGGTCTGGATCTCCAGAGAGGTTCTGCTTTGGATCTCCAGGGAAGTTCTGTGGCCATCTTCCCTCGCTAGGCTCTCCAGCCAGGCTTAGTCACCAGGTTCTAGTCAGGTTCTCTTGCCATGTTCTATAGTCAGGTTCAGTCCAGGATCTTTTGCCATGTTCTCTCCAGTGAAGTTCTTCTGTCTCCAGGCTCCCTATAGGTTCTGTCTTCTGAATTCTCTTCTAAGCTCTGTCCCTTTCTGTCTTGTTACATCTCTATTTATACCAGTTGATTCAATCCCATCAATCTCTATTCCAAAGGTTAGGGCGTTTCTTATCTCCATTCCAGGGAGTAAAGATTATGTAGCTTAAGCATGATTGTTCGTAGTTAAAGTGATTAATTACCCGCCTGGCACTTAGTTAAGGGGTTTTATTCCCTCCCTAACTTCAGGGGAAAATCCCTACCTGGGGAAACAACCTTTCTCAGAGGTGACCTTGGTTAAAACACATAGTGCCAAGAAGGTGAGCAAACATATTAAGAAAAGTATGCCATATATGCCAGGTCCCTTGAAACAGCAATCATGGACCGGCTCCCGGCATTTTTCTTGATTTTTTAGAGATAGAAACATCAAAGATGAGAGAGAATCATTGATTGGCTGCCTCCTGCATGTCCCCTTACTGGGGATCGAGCCTGCAACCCAGGCCTGTGCCCTGACTGGAATAGAACCCATGACCTCTTGGTTCCTGGGTTGACATTCACACTGGCCAGGCTGGACATTTATTTATTTATTTTTAATATTTTATTGATTTTTTACAGAGAGGAAGGGAGAGGGATAGAGAGTTAGAAACATCAAGGAGAGAGAAACATCAATCAGCTGCCTTCTGCACACCCCCAACTGAGGATGTGCCCGCAACCAAGGTACATGCCCTTGACCAGAATTGAACCTGGGACCTTTCAGATCGCAGGCTGACGCTCTATCCACGGAGCCAAACCGGTTAGGGCTGGACATTTATTTTTATTCAGTTTCTTCTTAAGGTGAAAAAAACCCTTTGCAAATGTCCTCAAGAAATATAGTAGTTTTCTTTTCACCCTTTGCAAGTAAAAAGGGTGGATCATTCCACTACTGACATATTTAAAAAAAAGATACTTTCAAATGGAAGAAACATTTTCTAAACCTCAAAATGAGACCAAAAGATAAGAAGAAAATGACATTATGATAATCTTCAAACCTCAGTTTACTGATGTTTTCAAACTTAAAAATGATATAAAGCCTGAAGGCAATGGTTAATATAGGAATTCCAATACAAGCAAAAATAGTATTTTGGAAAAATATTAGACTGCAAGGTAGAAACAATCTGGTTGTATTGGAAATATTCATTTACTGTGTAATGATAAGCAATCTTTACTTTTATTTTTACCTCAATTTCCCTATTACTTGTTTTAGAAAACTACTAACAAACCCAGGTTGATACTGATTTATCAAAATTACACATGGATTTTACTATTAACATCTTCTTTTCAATCCTTGATTACTACTAGAAGTGTTTAAGTAAATATTCCCAATATTTCCCACTTTTAAATAAAGTTTAATAGAATATTCCTGTAAGAAGAAAAAAAGGAAAGGATATTGGGCTAATGTGGAAGAGGGGGAGGGCGGGTAGCTTGGGGAATCAAGAGCAAGATATTCATCCTCTTTGATTACAGTGACAGTTCAATTGCCTACCTGGTTCACTTACAGTGGGAATGTCAGTAAAGTTAAGATAGTCCACTGCCTTAAGCATAGTTCCATTCATGGGCAACAGAATAAAATGTGTGCACAAAATCAAAATACTACATACAATATGACATACAGCCTGACTTCTAATTATCATACCTAACTTAAAGTCATAAGTATCTTAGGTAGAGGTAAGTAATTCACAACTGCTTTAGAGATCTGCTATACATGGTAAATCTAGTAAATATAGACATATTCCAGGTGTTTAACAAATACTCATTAGTATTAGACATAGATACTTTGACCCATAGTGAAAATTTTTTTAGATATAATTTAACAGAGCAAATATAATATACTTAACCTAATACATATAAAAATAACTGGTCACCAAAATGAAAACTTTAATAAATTTATTGCTCCCCTTAGTAACTGACAAAATAAAAAACAAACCTATAATTTGGTACAGAAATTGACGCAAGACATTGATTAAATCTTACTACACAGTAATATTAAAGAATGCTTACCTAGTTCAATACATGTTATTCCAAGAGACCATACATCTACTTTGCCATCATACTGTCCTTCATCCATGGCTAAAATTACTTCTGGGGCCATCCTAAAACATAAAATGTCATTTAAAGTTAAAAAAAATTATAATATTCATTAAAATATAATGACTATCTACATGGAGAACACCTGTGTGAACTGCAGATAATATATCTGGACATAAGAATTTTTATAATGGGAAATGAATACATTACAGGTTGTGAGGTAAATAGTTACCATTGCACAGATAGTATAAGACTTATTTTTACTATCTGTCATGATCATATAACAGCATCCTAACGGAAGGATGCCACAGAGGGGGTTGTATTCTGCATCTGTTCAATCTCGCAGATTCTAATATTGTATATCCTTTAGGCCAGTGGTGGCCTCAGGATCCCATTACAGACATCTAACTTTTGCTAGAAAGAGGGAATGAATACCAGCAATTATCTTCCTTGAAGTTACAAGCTCAATCCATTTATTTAAGAAAATATTTGCCATAATAACCAACACTAATTACCATAGTTTGTCAGTCTTTCAAATAAAAATAGTGTTCTGTGATAAAAGTGCGTCTTAGCCCGGCTGGTGTTGCTCAGTGGTTGAGTGTTGACCCACGTAACAGAAGGTCCTCGTTTGATTTGGGGTTGCAGGCTCTATCCTCAGTAGGGAGCATGCAGGAGGCAGCCGATCAATGATTCTCTCATCATTGATGTTTCTCTCTCTCTCTCCCTCTCCCTTCCTCTCTCTGAAATCAATAAAAAATTTTAAAAAGTGTTTAGGGAGACTCACAATGGAAACAATCAATTATCAACCTTATCGGTATTTTGGTTATAAAATGAAACTTTAATTCCTATCTTCAACTAGAGTCTAACATTTTTTATGGTGCTTTAACCTTACACTTCATTTGCATTTGGAGTTAAGCACAGGCAGACACTTAAAAAAAACTCACCGACTTTAATGAGTTTGTCACCAGGAACCCCTGTGTGTGTGCTCATGCAAAAACAGGTAAATACTGCCTACTTCCTGTGTTACAAATACGCTACATACAAATTTACAAATATGAAGAAAAACTCAAAAAAACCCAAACTAACAAAAATGTAAATAAAGTAAATTTTCAATCATTAATAATTGGGTGTTTCCAATATGTTCTTTAAAATGTTGAAGTAAGTAAGTTTAAACAAAATAAAACAAGTAATTTTTTTAAATTGTAGAACTTCATGGGGCTTTTAAAATATCTAATATTCACCATTAATTTCTAAAGAGAACCATTAAGAAATATTATTTGCTCACAGGACCTTTGTTTTTTATAGGGGAGGGAGACTCTATCTAAACTAGGGTCCATATAAAAAATTTTTGGTCTTCTGGAACAGTGGTCTTCAAAAATTTTTTTTAATGTATTTTATTGTTTTTTTACAGAGGAAGGGAGAGGGATAGAGAGTTAGAAACATCGATGAGAGAGAAACATCGATCAGCTGCCTCCTGCACACCCCCTACTGGGGATATGCCCGCAACCAAGGTACATGCCCGACTGGAATTGAACCTGGGACCCTTGAGTCCGCAGGCCGACGCTCTATCAACTGAGCAAAAATGGTTAGGGCAGTCTTCAAATTTTGTTTACTCATTTACCGCCAGTGAAATTATAACAACTAGTATCCCCTTGCACATTTGAGTTTATACCTAAATTTTAATAATTTAATATTTGCAAAAGATATAATGCATAGTGTATACACACACAGTATATTGTATATCTGCTTTAAAGATATTTAAAACTTGGAGCTGCAAAATTAGCTCATTCAATTTATCAAAACCACTACCATATAACTTAATTAGCAAAGCCAGTGTTCATGCTATCAGTCGAATCAGAATCATCTGTCAGAAAAAAAATCTGACTTCACTTTTCAATACAAATAACATGTTAATGTGTCCCTATGACAACCATCTTGATTATGAATTCTACAATTAGAAAAAAAAAGAAGGGAGGAAAGATAACTGGGGAGAAAAAATAAAAAGCAAGGAATAAAGGAATGTGAAAAGAGATAATAAAAAATGCAGCAGGCCTTACTAAGAGTTTGTGTCCTGATTCTTCAATGTTTTTTTACAGATTATATTCTGAAATTGTCCCTCTGGTGCTGCTTTGTGGCTTTTATATCCCAGGGCAATGCATCGTTATAATATTCAGAATGGGCAAGAAGCCTTTCTTTTATAAAGTGGGAGTAGGAGATTTGAAAGGTCCATGGGAAAAAAGATGTAGTGGACCTAAGACAACATTCTCTGCATACACAGAGAAATAGGACACATATGGATAGAAGTTGAAAATTATTCCCTTAAACTTGCTGACATTAATACTGAATTATTTATGGTTAAAATTGCATATTGTCTAGAATTTGTTTCAAAATAACTGAGGGGTGGAGAAGAAGGGGAGAGGAGTGAAGACATAGGTTGGGAATGGCCATGGGATAATGTTGTTGGGGTGAGTGGTATGTGAGGATTTATGATACTTTTCTTGACTTTAAATTTTTTTATTGTTTGATTGATCTTAGAGAGGAAAACAACAGTTTATTTTTCCATTTATTTATGCATTCATTGGGTGATTCCTGTATGTGCCCTAACTGAGGATAGGACCCATACCCTAGCACATGGGGATGATGCTCTAACCAACTGAGCTACCCGGCCAGGACACTCTTGTTGACTTTTATGTGTATTTTAAATTCTCTATAACATATAAAAAACAACACCCAAAACTCCAAGTTAGCTACCAGTCTTGAGGTATGTTAGTCTGAAGGTCACTGATATATAGTAAATATAAACCTAAAGAAAACACAAATTTACACTTACCATTTCTATCTACTCCCCACTTCAATTTTTATTGAAATTTTTTCACTTACATACCCAACGTATGAGACAGATAATAATACAAAAGAAAATGTGGACCATGAGTAAAAAATAGGAGATGCAAGGGTAGCACTCCAAATCTATATTTGAAACTAACTATAATGCTTAAAGTTAAAACATTCAAAATAGCATTACATTTCCAGGAAAAAGACATCTGAAAAAGGTACAACCACACATTACCTATTTCAATTATGAGGATCAATATCAGATAGGATTAGTCTTACCAATATGGCGTTCCCACAAAAGAATTGGCAGGAGATGCCATGGAAGCAGATCCAAAGTCAGCAAGTTTCACCTGGCCTGGTTCTGTCAGAAGAATATTTCCTGCTTTGATATCTCTGGGTTTAAGGAACACATAAAATTATTTCTTTTTCTTTCATTAGATTATGTTGAAAACAATAAAATTCAAACAAAAATTTGTAAAGTAGGGGAAAAAAATAAAAATAAGTTCTAGGATACTCTTTCAATTGGAATAGTAAGAATTAAGATCCAAATTAGAAAACAAAAAAATATAAAATTCATATAAATATATAGAAACAATTTTCTAAAAGAAAGGACAGAATAACAGTAAAAACAAAAGGTAGGAAATCAAACAACTGGAGCATATAATCTATATTTGAGTTCCTATTTACTTGTGCAAATAATGGTTTTAAAAGTAGGACTTAATTAGCTGGCCACTTCTTCATAAATATAAGATTTCTGAGTACCCCACTTAATGTAAAATAAAGAACCTCATGCCCAATTTTTCATTATTTAACTTAAAAATTTTTTAAATTTAAGTATAGTAATATACAATCTTATATTTGTTTATTACTTTCAGGTGTACAATATAGTGATTTGACATTTTTATACCTTACAATGTGATCACCTGGCTAACTGTAGTAATCATCTGTCACTGTGCAAACGTATCACAATGTTATTGATTATAGTCCTTTTCCCCTTTTCAGCCATCCTCCCACCCATTCCCTTCTGGTAATCATCCCAATGATCAGTTTCTGTTTTGTTTTGTTTTAGATTCCACATATAAGTGAAACTATACAGTATTTCTTTCTCTGCTTAACTTATTTCACTGAGCATAGTACCCTCTAGACCAGAGGTAGGGAACCTTTTTTCTGCCAAGGGCCATTTGGATATTTATAACATCATTCAAGGGCCATACAAAATTATCAACTTAAAAATTAGCCTGCTATATTTGGTCAAACATTTAATTAATTGACCCCTAATGCCTTGGCAGGGCCAGACCAAATGATTTCGTGGACCTTATACAGCCAACGGGCCAGACATTCCCCACCCCTGCTTTAGATTTATCCATGTTGTTGCAAATATGCCCCCAATTTCCACAAAAGGAATATTCATATCATTTACAAAGCTTAGCATAATCCATCTAACTTAATATGAAATGAAAACTGATGTATAAGGAAAATATACGATGAATGGTTTCAAATTTACTTTCAAGCTTACTTTTCTAAATCAGTAAACATACTCTCCACACAAACTAAGAAAATGATGGATATTTATATAATAGAATTTTATGTCCAATGGGTGCCATAATATAACTTAACCATTCAAGAAAAGAAAAACTTTATTTCCAAGTACTTGTCAATTCTTACCATATTATTATGATGGATATAATACTAAATCTATTGTCCCTCCATTTGTTTTTTAAAAATGGAGAGGTGCCTGTCCGCGGTGGCTCAATGGTTGAGCGTCAACCTATGAACCGGGAGGTTACAGTTTGATTCCCTATCAGGGGACATGCCTAGGTTGCAGGGTCGAACCCCAGTCTGGGGTGTGCAGGAGGCAGCCAATCAATGACTCTCTCTCTCTTTCTATTTCTCTCTCCCTCTCCCTTCTTCTCTGAAATCAACAAACATATATTAAAAAATTAAAAAGGAGAGGTGCTTTGAAGTTGAGAAGACCTTAGGTTCTAATTTTATCTCTTTCGTATACTTACTAGCATGTGGGTTTCTCTTACTATTTTCATCTAAAAAATTGACAACCCATTAACTCACAATGACTCTACTACATAGTTTAATATGTATTGCCTGATTCACATACAAAATTTAAAAATGTTAATTTCCTTCTAAACCAGGCAAAAGCAATACCAATGCTAAAAAATGCATTATAAAATGGTTTAAAGCCAAAACCGGTTTGGCTCAGTAGATAGAGCCTCGGCCTGCGGACTGAAAGGTCCCAGGTTCGATTCCGGTCAAGGGCATGTACCTGGGTTGCGGGCACATCCCCAGTAGGAGATGTGCAGGAGGCAGCTGATCGATGTTTCTCTCTCATCGATGTTTCTAACTCTCTATCTCTCTCCCTTCCTCTCTGTAAAAAATCAATAAAATATATTAAAAAATAAAATAAAATAAAAAAGAATAAAATGGTTTAAAGTTACTATCCATCACCATGGATTACCACGGATTAATACTCAAAAGCATAAAGAGTCTTAAGTAGCCTTTTATTTGATTATTTATTTTTGTTTATCCTCACCCAAAGATATTTTTCCATTGATTTTTTTTAGAGAGAGTGGAAGAGAGAGGGAAACAGAAATATCGATGTGAAAGAAACACATCAATTGATTGCCTCCTGCACATGTACTGACCAGGGGGTCCTTGCCGGGGAGGAGCCTGCAATCAAAGTATGTGCTCTTGACAGGAATGGAACCCAGAACCCTTTGGTCCGCAGGCCGATGCTCTATCCATTGAGCAAAACCAGCTAGGGCTTAAGTAGCTTTAAAATATATATATACTTTTATTGATTTCAGAGAGGAAGGGAGAAATAGAAACATCAATGATGGCAGAGAATAATTGATTGGCTGCCTCCTGTATGCCCCTACTGGGGATCCAGCCTGCAACCTGGGCATGTGCCCTGACCAGAAATCAAACTGTGACCTCCTGGTTCATAGATTCCCGTTCAACAACTGAACTATACTGGCCAGGCTTAAGTAACTTTTATATATCCCTGTTACAGAATCAATGGAACAAATCTGGCATTATCAGTTACCAGGAAGAAAAAGATCTAGGTTTAATTCTAGTTTAATCTACCTAAGCTTTTTAAACTTGGAGACATTAGTAACAAATTGGGGCATCAGTTTTTTCATTTGTAAAATGAAAAAAGACTACATAATCCCTAATGGCCTTTTCCATTTTGCAAATTAAATAATTCTGTAATTAAATTGCTACCTCAAATCTATCAAGTACACATGCTTCAGAAAGCCCAGCAGCATGTGCAGAAAAGATAAAATTATCCTAAACAAAGAGATCAAGTGTACTAGTATGTTCTTTTTAAGGCAATCTAAAAAATATGAGTTTATAAGATTTTGAAATTTTTTAACCAATGAAAATTTTCAGAGGTAATGAGTTCCAGGTTGATATAAGCAACAAACCATTTGCTTATTAATACATGACAATTTTCAGTGTACTTACCTATGGATCATAGTATGTGAATGCAAGTAGGCTAATCCCTGGAGAGCACCATGTGTAATTGCTGCTATTTCCACTTCTTGTAATGGCTTTTTGTGAACTTAAAGTAAGAATTTAAGAATGATTATTATATAGAACATTTTTAAAATAATAAATACACATATCTGATATAGAGAGAGCAATTTTAAAACACTAACAACATTTAGCAACAAGGGATTTGCTTCCCAAGATATACTAGTAATACAAAGCTACTGAATGTTATAACTAGTACCAATTGTGCCTTGCTGTTAAAGTAGAGGTTACAGCCAATATTCTTCAAAGCTAACAACATTTAACAATTATTTGGTGATAATAAAAACAAAAGTAACAAAAGAGAAGTTTTCTCTTTATTCTCAGATATTTTCATTCAGAACAGAAGGAACAGATCAAGCTGAATGACAAAGAATGCAGAAAAATGCTCATTAAGGCAAAATGAGAGAAAATTCACTGATGTTGTACTATACTAGAGGCCGGATGCACGAAATTCTTGCAAGAGTAGGCCTTCCTTCCCCCGGCTGCCAGCACCGGCTTCCCTCTGGCACCCAAGACCCAGGTTTCCCTTGTAGCCTGGGCTTCATCTGAAAGGACGCCCGGAAGGACGTTCAGTCTAATTAGCATATTACGCTTTTATTATTATAGATAACATTAAATGAGGATGGTATATACCATGCTGAGATTCTAGAAAAGGTTAAGGCTTTCACTGTTTTGAAAAGTTTTATGTTATTTAAGAAGTCTCTTGGGAGAACCAAGATGGCGGCATAGGTTAACGCCGGAGTTTGCTGCTTTGAACAACTACTTCAAAAGTGAAACTAAAACACGGAACGGACATCACCCAGAACCACAGGAACCCTGGCTGAGTGGAAGTCCTACAACTAGGAGGAAAGAGAAACGCACACGGACACTCAGAGGAGGCGCAGTGGTGAAGTGAAATTCTGAGGTGCGGAGTGCGTGGAGCAGGCTGGCGGCGGAGGGCGCGGTTGTTGTTTTCAATCGGGAGGGAGTCGCAGACTCTGAGCACCAGATCTGGGCGAGTCTTTAGGGACCAAGACTCAAACGGGAGAAGCGGGACTGTCTGGCTTCGGTCAGAGCGAGTGCAGCTTTCTCTCCAAGCTTTGCAGCGGGTGCTGGGACTCAGAGAGGCAGAGCCCCTGGGGACAGGACTGAGAGCCGCCATAACTGCTCTTTCCGGCCCACCCTGTTTATCCTGTGCGACCCGCCCCGCCCAAGCCCTGCACAGAGGCATTTGCTGGATAGCCTCAGGAGAAGGCTAGATTAGCACCTCCCTAGAGGACAGAAGTTCTCTCACTGCTGACACAGCTGATTCTCATAGCCACTTGGCCTGGAGGTCAAACCCTCCCTGGTATTAGCTACAACAATCAAGATTTAACTATAAGACTTCGAACAAAGACCACTAGGGGGTACACCAAGGAAGCATAACAAAATGCGGAGACAAAGAAACAGGACAAAATTGTCAATGGAAGATATAGAGTTCAGAACCACACTTTTAAGGTCTCTCAAGAACTGTTTAGAAGCTGTCGATAAACTTAATGAGATCTACACGAAAACTAATAAGACCCTCGATCTTATATTGGGGAACCAACGAGAAATTAAGCATACACAGACTGAAATAACGAATATTATACAGACGCCCGACAGCAGACCAGAGGAGCGCAAGAATCAAGTCAATGATTTGAAATGCGAGGAAGCAAAAAACATCCAACCGGAAAAGCAAAATGAAAAAAGAATCCAAAAATGCGAGGATAGTGTAAGGAGCCTCTGGGACAGCTTCAAGCGTACCAACATCAGAATTATAGGGGTGCCAGAAGATGAGAGAGAGCAAGATATTGAAAACCTATTTCAAGAAATAATGACAGAAAACTTCCCCCACCTGGTGAAAGAAATGGACTTACAGGTCCAAGAAGCGCGGAGAACCCCAAACAAAAGGAATCCAAAGAGGACCACACCAAGACACATCATAATTAAAATGCCAAGAGCAAAAGATAAAGAGAGAATCTTAAAAGCAGCAAGAGAAAGAAACTCAGTTACCTACAAGGGAATACCCATACGACTGTCAGCTGATTTCTCAACAGAAACTTTGCAGGCCAGAAGGGAGTGGCAAGAAATATTCAAAGTGATGAATACCAAGAACCTACAACCAAGATTACTTTATCCAGCAAAGCTATCATTCAGAATTGAAGGTCAGATAAAGAGCTTCACAGATAAGGAAAAGCTAAAGGAGTTCATCACCACCAAACCAGGATTATATGAAATGCTGAAAGGTATCCTTTAAGAAGAGGAAGAGGAAGAAAAAGGTAAAGATACAAATTATGAACAACAAATATGCATCTATCAACAAGTGAATCTAAGAATCAAGTGAATTAATAATCTGATGAACAGAATGAACTGTTGATTATAATAGAATCAGGGACATAGAAAGGGAATGGACTGACTATTCTTGGGGGGGAAAGGGGTGTGGGAGATGTGGGAAGAGACTGGACAAAAATCGTGCACCTATGGATGAGGACAGTGGGTGGGGAGTGAGGGCAGAGGGTGGGGCGGGAACTGGGAGGAGGGGAGTTATGGGGGGAAAAAAAAAGAGGAACAAATGTAATAATCTGAACAATAAAGATTTAATTAAAAAAAAAAAAAAGAAGTCTCTTACTGAATTCTTATTTTATTTTGCTAATGCTTTTTTTTTCTTAATATTTAAAGGAAACCTACCTTCCAGTAAATCTGAAGCAGATCCTAAACAATATTCCATTACAAGCTATATGGGAAGAAAAATTATAAAAGCATTAAAATATATTATTAAAAAGACTCTATTTGAGATAAATTCACCAAGGAGATCAAGAAGATAGTTTGAAATAAAACAAACTCTAGTTATTTACCTTAAAAAAATATTTATGCAGTTAGCAATTTGTTAAATGCATTCATAAGGTTAAGTCAATGACAAGATGTGTATTTCATACATAATTACTAACTAAAATTATAAAAGAATATACATATTCTGTTACTACTAACCTAGAGTAGTAATAATGATTGTTAGGAAACAGAAAACTGTCCTCTGGGACTATATGTACAAAGCTTAGGTTACAGTTTATTTTTAAACTTTTTAAGAATGTATGTTTTTAGTGATTTTCGAGAAGAAGGGAGATATAGAAACATCAATGAAGAAAGAAAATCACTGATCGGCAGGCCTCCTGCACACCTTCCAATGGGTATTGAGCCCACATCCCGGACATGTGCTCTGACTGGGAATCGAATCAATAACCTACTGTTTGATGGGTCAGTGCTCAACCATTGAGCCACACCGGCCAGATTTAGGCTACAGTTTAAATTTTTCATTTAAATCAAACACAGAGCACCTCCTAATGTGCCAGGTATTTTATACATATTAATTTAATCCTCACAACCACTTTATGAGGTAGGCCTTATTATTTCCATGTTTTACAGATGGAAAAACTTGAGAGGCAGAGAAGTAACCAGCCCAATGTACTTTTTCTTTAACAACAGCCTCAAGTTTAGGAGTACTACCACAGCCACCACCAAAATCAAACTGGATAAAAATGCAGCAAACAGTCCTGGCTGGTTTGGCTCAGTGGATAGAGCATCAGCCTGTGGATTGAAAGGCCCTGGGTTCGATTCCGGTCAAGGACACATGCCCAGGTGGCAGGCTTGATCCCCAGTGAGGGGCATGCAGGAGGCATCTGATCAATGATTCTCATCATTGATGTTCCTATCTCTCTTTCCCTCTCCCTTCCTCTCTGAAATCAATAAAAATATATTTTTAAAAAATGCAGCAAACATTACAAATCTAAATCTAACTTCAATCCACTAGAATGATAACAGCTCTGGCTTATTAATTATTCAAAATAAAGGATCATTCCTGTTTAATGAAAATTTAGCCCTTTTCTTAAAAGATAGTTATTATGTCTATACCATTATGGGATTACTACATTATCACCTCAGTGGTAACAACAGGGTAAAATTAATCTCTACTTCATGTAATAATTCTCTACCTTTAGTATTACTCAGCCAAGTAATCACAATTAATTCAAATTTCACCAGGATTCACCAAGACTTCACCAAAAACTTTGTGGTTAAATAGATTATAATACATAATGTCAAAAAGATATAAATTTTATCCTTTAGTAATAGAATTGTTTTTACAATGTTTGAGAAACCATTTAGTAGTTTGATAAACTACTAAAAATTTCAGAGAACATTTTACCATGCATATAAAGGCCAGCTAAATCTCTATAGTAAACTTGCAACAAAAGTTTATATTGCTTAGGGAAAGGAGTTCTAGGAAAAGCTACTCTTCCTTTCTCAGTATGAAATAACATTTCAAGGTGTTTTTGAAGCTTCACAGGACAATTTTGAGACATTCTTTTATTTTTTGGTTAATCCTCACCCAAAGATATGTTTTTCCATTGATTTTTAGAGAGAATAGAAGGGCAAGAGGGAAGGAGTTTGGGAAAGAAACACTGAGTGAGAAAGACAGATCAATTGGTTGCCTCCTGCACATGCCCCGACCAGGACAGGGAATGCAACCCAGGTAAGTGCCGCCCTTGACCAGTAATGGAATCCAAGACCCTTAGGTATTCAGGCTGAGTGAGGCTCTAGTCTAGCCACTAAAAACACACCAGCCAGGGTGAGACATTCTTAATTTAATTAATTATATGCCCAAACCAACTAAAATTAAGGCAAGGGGAGAGCAGATACCTACCCATGCTGTGTGCTCACGTAAATAGCAGCCTTTATATTCTATACTGTTGGGATGTTTTATTCTTTGTAGAAACTTGACTTCTTTAATAATATCCTGCCATTTCTATGGGGAGAAAAAAGGGAATAAAGGAAAGAATTATGAACAGCTGCTTTTCCTTAGAAATGTATATAAGAAAGAAGTAATTACTAGATTAAGGCTTAATGAGAACATACAGCTTTGCCTTATTTGTAATATTTAAATTAAATGTCAAAATAATCAATTTAAGAGGAATTACATTCATAGTTTATAATCAATTACATAGTTTATAAAATTATTCCATTCAAGGTAGGACAAATGTTTGATAAAATTTATCATAAATAAGTCTTATCAATATTTTACAATTACACACCACACATTGGTGAAAACAATGTATCCTATTTAGTGATTTTTCATCAAAATTCAACTTCCCTTTTCTTATCTGAAGCTTTACTGACATAATCTACATGTCATAAAGTTCACCTATCATGTTTCTGGCTTAGATCTTCTACCAAATGTTAAGGTTTTGTTTGTTTTTTAAACTCAAATGAAGTCATTACTCTGAGACAATTTCATAAATGCACATTACTTTCTAAAATGCTAGTGGAACAATTAGTTGTTACATAGAAAAGTTCACAGAAAAAAACAAACAGTATGAAAACACTTTCCTACATATTTTACTAAGAGCTTTCTTCATTAACACCTATCCAGCAATACAGATAAACCATTGGCCAGAACAATATACTTAGGCCATATTCTAAACAAAGTAACTCTTAAGAAGCAATCAGGGAACTCTAAGGACCCAACCAGGTTCTTTGGTCTACAGACTTAGTAGGTGTAAGATGGAAAGCAGGAATCTATTTTTTGTTCTTGTTTTAGTTTTTTAAAGCTTTACCCCCAACTTGGGTCATATTTCTAAAGTCAGAGAAACTAGCATAATAGAAAACTTTAAAAAATATTTTGTACTAGAATTTAAGATCACATATCTCCTATGTTATTTAAGAAGTCCTCAACAAAATACAGCAAAATAGCTGCATGATATTTTAAGATATAAGATTCAAAATTCAGAGTTTCATGGGCTTTAATTCCCAAATTTGAATGCTCTGGGAGGCAAGCTCTCAAAACAAAACACTTGTATTCGTCAATGTAAAAAAACCCCACAAACTTTTATAAAGGACACTAATATCAGACGTAAAAAAATGATGTCCTAAATGAAACTTTTTCTTCTAGGTGTGCCTAATCAAATGCCAACATAGCACACGTCTTCCTGTGAAAGCTGTGTGAGAGAATGGTGAATAAAATTAGAGTAAACTTGTAAGAAATGGAAAGTGGGGATTTTTTTGGAGTTTTAGGAATTTTTAGGAATCGAAATGATGGAACACCAATATAATCATGATAGTGTCATTGTACCCAGAGTATGATCACAAAAACAAGATTTAGCATAAAATGAAGAGATTCAGAAAAGGTAGAAAACCAAAATCATTAAAAGTTAAAGACTGATTCAGAAATTCTACCTCTGAGCACATACCCAAAAGTATTGAAAAGCAGGAACTCAAAGAAATATTTGCATACCCATGTTCATAGCAGCATCATTCACAATAACCAAGGGATAAAGGAAGCCAAGTGTCCATCAACAGAAGAATGGATAAACAAAATGTGGTGTTTTATATACATACACACACACACCACAGGAATTATTATTTAGCTTTAAACAGGGAGGAAATTCTGACATATACTACAACATGGATAAGCTTTGAGGGCATTATGTTAAGTAAAAAGGACATGATTCACTTATATGAGTTAACCTAAACTAGTCAAATTCATATAGATACTAGAATGGTGATTTCTAAGTACTGGAGGAGGGGGAAAAAGGAGTTGTTATTAGAGCTTCAATTTTGCAGGAAGAAATGAAAAGATTTCTGGAGATAAATGGTGGTGGTGTTTAGACAGCAATATGAATATCCTTAATGCCACTTAACACTTAAGAATGGCTTACTGGTAAATTTTGTGTATTTTGCCATAATTTAAAAATTTTTTAAATTAAAGACTGACACGTCCTACATTTTATAAAAAAAATTTAGGCAAATAGAATAAATATAATGTCAAAAGAACTAATCAGAATATTAGTGAACTAACATATACTCAACGTGGTATCAATTTTATATTATAGTTTTTCAGATTATTACACACCACCTGTTTTTCAGACTACATCTATACTGTCTGTTATTTAAAGTTTGCTTAAAGCTGAAGTTAATCTCTAAACCATTAAAAAATTATATCCAATATATTTACTGTGAAATACATCTTATTCTAGTTTACTATTTTAGAAACTGATAATCCCTCTATGACAAAAATAGAATAATATATTAAGCAACAGTTTAAAAAACTGAAAGCAGGGGGCACAAGTTGGGAGGCTTTTGGGATGCCAGTAATGCTATTTATAGTTCTAGGTCCAAGTTAAATGGGTACATTCAATGTCTGAAAGAAAGCTCACTGAGATATACACTTAATATCTGTACACTTTTCTTTATGTATGTTATACTTTTTGGAAGAAATTGCCACCTACCCCCAATTAAAAACAGTATGCCTTTCTCTAACATACCAGTAAAAATGTATATATTTCACCACCTACCTCAGTAGACTGCTTTCCACTATAAGACATTTTTTTGATAGCCACCACTTCATTGGTACGCACATCTCGTGCCTAAGGAAACAAAGAAGAACCAGTGTACATTAACAGATTAAATCTGAGCAATCATTTTTCTCAGAATAAAAGCATTTATAAACTATCATGTCAAAAAAAACATAAACATTGTTTTTTAAAGAACATTAAAAATAGTAACTCTGTAACAAAAATGTATCAAATTAGCTAATACTTTAGAAAAAAAACACAGGTTTATCTTTGAGTAATCTAGTTAAGAGGAAAAATATAGAAATGTGAATAGAACTATAAACAAAGATACAAAACAAGACTAGTATATACAAGTCTATGCTAATAAATTTTGAAATCTCAATGAAATGGACAATTTTCTAGTTAAGAATAAATTACCAAAACTGATCTAAAGAAAATGTAAGCAAAACAAACAATAGTGGCAGACTGTAAAGAATACCAATGAATTATAGTTAAAATAGTTTTGAGTGGAAAACAGTTTTACCAGTGAAACTTTCCAGGACATAAGGGGGGAAGAAAGGGGAGAGGAGAGCTATGCTATTAATTTTATGAAGCCAGTATAACCCAATAACTAAAACTTAACAGCACAAAATAGAAAGTTGGGTACCAATTTCATTTTTAAATATAGACAAAAAAATTCTAAATAAAACTTTAAAGCCAAATATTACAGGACATTAAAAGAAACTTTCATTTGGATAAAATCCTATATAATAAAACCCTAATATGCAAATTGACCAGCCGGCGGAACAACCAGTCGCTACAACGCACACTGACCAACAGGGGGCAGATGCTCAGTGCATGAGCTGCCCCTGGTGGTCAGTGTGCTCCCACAGGGGGAGCGCCTCTTTAGCCAGAAGCTAGGCTCATGGTTGGCGAGTGCAGCAGTGGTGGCAGGAGCCTCTCCCACCTCCGCTGCAGGCGGGCAGTAAGGAGCGAGGGGTCCCAGACTATGAGAGGGATGTCTGACTGCCGGCTTAGGCCCAATCCCCACAATAAAAAATTACATTTCTTTGATTATAGTATACTACAGGCCCAGTGAACGAATTTTGTGCACTTGGGGAGGGGGGGTCCCCCACAGCCTAGCCTGCACCCTCTCGCAGTCCAGGAGTCCTTGGGGGATGTCTGACTGATGGCTTAGGCCCATTCCCCATGGAGAACGGGCCTAAGCTGGCAGTCGGACATCCTTAGCGCTGCTGCAGAGGCAGGAGAGGTTCCCGCCACCTCTGCTGTGCTCGCCAGCCATGAGCCCGGCTCAGGGCTTCTGGCTGAGCAGCGCTCCCCCTGTGGGAGTGCACTGACCACCAATGGGCAGCTCCTGCATTGAGCGTCTTCCCCCTGGTGGTCAGTGCATGCAATAGCGACCGGTCGTTCCGCTGTTCGGTCGATTTGCATATTAGCCTTTTATTATATACGATACCTAAATAGAGTTGATTAAAAAAAAAAAAAAGGGAAAAACTAAGATGGCGGCATAGATAAACACCGGGAAATTGCCGCGTCCCACAACAATTGAAAAATACCGCAAAGGACAGAGCGGACATCATCCAGAACAACAGGAAGGCTGGCTGAGTGTAAATTCTACAACTAGAAGGAAAGAAAAGCACACTGAGAGCCAGAGGAGCTGCGGAGGTGGAGTGCAGAGGTACGGCGGCTCGCGCGCGCACGGAAAGCGGGTGGCACCTGAGGACGCGGCTGTCTTTTTGAATCACAAGCTCCCGACTGCTCTGAACTCCGGTTCAAGGAAGTCTCTGGGGACCCAGGACTCATACGGGGAGAAGCTAGACTGTCGGGCAGTGGGCGAACTTGAGAGCGGCTTTCCCTCAGAGGTGCTTGCAGCCGTTACCGGGACACTGAGACGCGCGACTCCTTAGGGCTGGGCAGAGAATCAGCCATAGCTGCTTGCTTCGCCCTTTGATTCCCTGAGACCCCGCCCCACCCAGGCTGCGGCAGAGGCTTTTGCATGTGAATGTACCGGCCCTTTGCAAACTGATAATTACCTAACTGCAGCCGAGCCAGGCAGACCCGGAACTTCCAAGAGAAGGCCCAAGGCCCCGCAGCGGCTTGCACTGCTTCACAGCTGAGCCTCTTCGTGGCTCCTGCTGTGTGGCCTCAGGCAGAGGCTGAATTAGCACCTCCTTAGATCCAGGAGCCACTGTACCCAGTGGTCAGAGGGGGACCATCCAGATCACAACTCCTCAGATCCATAAGGGACACACTCAGGGAGCAGACTCAGTGAGCACCAAAGCCCCACTGAAGCAAGTCTTGCCCTAGAAGGGTGTCTTTAGCACAGAAGTTCTCCCACTTCAGACACAGCTGATTCTCACAGCCAATTGGCCTGGAGGTCAATTCCTCCCAGTGATCCTACAACAACCAAGGCACCAAGAGTGCACCAAGAGTGTCCACCTTAGGTAACTGGGGAGGCTGAGCCACTGGGCCCTACAGGACACCTAGCACACAAAGCCACTCTATCAACACAGGGAAACAGCCAAAATGCGGAGACAAAGAAACAGGTCACAAATGGCAGAAATGGAGGAAAGCAAACGACTGGATATAGAGTTCAAGGCCACGTTTATAAGGTTTTTCAAGAATTTTATGGAAACCGCTGATAAATTTAATGAATCCCTCAATAAGTATAGTGAGACCATGGAGGACATGAAAAAGGACCAACTAGAAATTAAGCATACACTGACTGAAATAAAGAATAATTTACAGAGATCCAACAGCAGACAAGAGGATCCCAAGAATCAAGTCAAAGATTTGAAATACAAAGAAACAAAAAATACCCAACCGAAAAAGAAAAAAGAAAAGAGATTCCAAAAATATGAAGATAGTGTAAGGAACCTCTGGGACAACTTCAAGCGTACCAACATCAGAATTATAGGGGTACCAGAAGGAGAGAGAGGGCAAGATACTGAAAACCTTTTTGAAGAAATAATGACAGAAAACTTCCCCTACCTGGTGAAAGAAATGGACTTACAAGTCCAGGAAGCGCAGAGAACCCCAAACAAAAGGAATCCAAAGAGGACCACACCAAGACACATCATAATTAAAATTCCAAGAGCAAAAGATAAAGAGAGAATCTTAAAAGCAGCAAGAGAAAGACAGTCAGTTACCTACAAGGGAGTACCCATATGACTGTCAGCTGATTTCTCAACAGAAACTATGCAGGCCAGAAGAGAGTGGCAAGAAATATTCAAAGTGATGAATAGCAAGAACCTGCAACCAAGATTACTTTATCCAGCAAAGCTATCATTCAGAATAGAAGGTCAGATAAAGAGCTTCACGGATAAGAAAAAGCTAAAGGAGTTCATCACCACCAAACCAGCATTATATGAAATACTGAAAGGTATTCTTTAAGAAGAGGAAGAAGAAAAAGGAACTCTTACCATTTGCCAAAGCATGGATGGAACTGGAGAGCGGATAAATACCACAGGATCTCACTCATTTGTGGAATATAATGAACAACATAAACTGATGAACAAGGACTGATCCAGAGACGGAGAGGCATTGATTGGACTGTCGGGCCTTGGAGGGAAGGTAGGGGAGGGTAGGGGTAAGGGGGAAAGATCAACCAAAGGACTTATATGCAAGCATATAGGCCTAACCAATGGACACGGACAACGGGGGGGTGAGGGCATGAGCGGGGGGGGGGGGGGGTAGAGGGTAACGTGGGGACAAGGACACATATGTAATATCTTAATCAATAAAAAATATATTAAAAAAAAAAAAGACACTCTGTTAAGTGGATCCTGGGAACAACTACCAACAGTACAATTTCAATGACAAGTGGAGTGGTTAACACGTTAAGTACCCTGTCAGTCACCGGTGACTGACACTATATTTTCCGTCCGGAAGACAAAACAGGTTGGGCGCTTAATGTGTTAATGGAAACTTGCACCACTTATTATAAAGGGTGAAGTGGATCTATCCATCTAAGTCCTGCTTGAATGTGAATTTCTTTTTCCAAAATGTTCTCTGGTTATCTATCTGTAAGACACTTCATTTTTTTTAAAAAGTTCTTTATTAATCATCTCATATAAAATTTGCACAATCACTACAGATAAAGTCCCTAAATCAGGGGTTCTCAACCTGTGGGTCGCAATCCCTTTGGGGGTCGAACGACCCTTTCATAGGGATCGCCTATGACCATAGGAAAACACAACAATTCCTCAACCTTTCTTTGTCTCTCATTACACTGGCAGAATATACTGTGGTATTTTATAGAATGCTACTAAATTTGTGCTTCTCTTACTTTTCTTTAAGATTAGATTCTGATTTTTCATCCCCAGCCAAACTACTACAAAAGTGATAGTATATCCTCTTCAGGGTATCACAGCTGGAGGTATACAAGGTCTGTCTGTTCTCATTGGTGTTACTAATTTTCATCACCACTCAAGGTGTTTTCTGGGTGTTTTTTCCCCAATGTACATAGTTATAGTTACTGCTCCTACCTTGTATCTAAGAAGCCATCTGTGGGAAGATACTTTTAAATGTAAATGTCCTGCTCATCAAACTTTCCCCCTAAATTTGGCAACCAATGAAGAATCGAGCCCAAAACAATCTTCACTATGATGATTACAAAATGGTATTTGCCAACTCTGCCATTCCCTTCACATTTATCAGTCAGCATTCTGCTATAAGGAAAAAGCCCCCTTTTCATCCATCCATCCCTCATCTATCATGGAAATCATGAATTCCTTTTTTATTTGATGGGTTATAATCCATTACTATCTTTAGATTGATGCTCAGACTGTTCCAGATTTGGACAGTGAGAGGAGCCCCTTCAAACTGGTTCTAGTATCCATTTGACAGACCCCTTCTTTTTTTTTTTTTTTAAGTACTTTTTAAACTTACTGTCACAAGATGTCCTAAGGCTTACCTTTTATGTTCCCTGCCCCCACAAGAGAATAAGCCATTCCTCCAAGGAGCTCTTGTTCCTTTCAGTGAGAAATTCAAGACCTGAGTGCTAAGTTGGGTGTCACTGTAACTACAATCTTGTAGCAGATAGAGTTAATTAATTAGTTGTTAGTTCCTCTAATTCCTATCCAATCCCATAGGGTTCTTTCTTACCTTCCCTGATTCCATATTTCTATCAGTGGATTTAGGCTATAACAATTATTTCCCTTAGTCCTAATACATTTAAGAAAAGGCATTCCTATTATTATTTTTTTTAATATATTTTTGTTGATTTCAGAGAGAGGGAAGGGGAGATAAGAATAGAAACATAAATGATGAGAGAGAAAGAATCATTGATTGGCTGCCTCCTGCACATCCTACACTAGGGGATTGAGCCCGCAACCCTGGCATGTGCCCTGACTAAGCATTGAACCGTGATCTCCTGGTTCATAGGTTGATGCTCAAACACTGAGTCACGCCAACTCAAGGTGTTTTCTGGGTGTTTTTTCCCCCCAATGTACATAGTTATAGTTACTGCTCCTACCTTGTATCTAAGAAGCCATCTGTGGACAGATACTTTTAAATGTAAATATCATCTATTCTTGTTATATATGTATATTTGTGTGTGTGTGTGTGTGTGTGTGAGAGAGAGAGAGAGAGAGAGAGAGAGAGAGAGAGAGAGAGAGAGAGAGATTCCTACTGATACTTCCAATTCCAATCCAACACCACAGGGTTATTTCCAGCCTTCCCACTTTCCTTATTTACAAATAAGGAATTTGCTTCTTTCTTAGGCAGTAAGAAAATGGATTCTCACTATCTACAATACATTTACATATTTATTCAAATCATATATATATGTATATATATGTGTGTGTGTGTGTGTGTGTGTGTGTGTATATATATATATATATATATATATATGTATATATGTATATGTATATATATGTAGTAGTTTCACAACTACCATACCATGTCACTATGAAAAATAAAGTAACTAGAGTTCCTTTCATCTTTAGTCTTAGGAGTATTCAGCCAAAATATTTATTGTTTCCAAAATAACTTAAGGTTAGTTCTTTTCCTCCCACCCCCTTCTGTGTATTTATGTTATTTATAGTACAGTTGGGTTCATTAGTTTCCGTCTGTATTCCATTTGGGTTTCCTTATATAATAGCTTTTATTTTCAAATGAACACTAATGAACTTCAGTAAAATTCTTTCTGTGGTGTACACATTGAAGTAGATCACGTTTTTCTGGCAATTATTAATAAAATTACCATAAATATTCAGGTATAGGATTTCGTGTGAACTTGAGTTTTAATTTCTCTTGGATTAATTCTAGGAGTGGGAATACTGGGTCATATAATAATGGTATATTAAACGCTATTTCAAAACTGCCAAACTGTTTTCCACAATGGCAAGACCATTTTGCATCGCCACCAGTAATAATTATTTGCAATTGCTCCACATACTCCTTAGCATTAGATACTGCCTGTGCATATTTCTTTCTTTTTGTCTTCATTTTTAAGCAATTCTAATAGGTTTTTAGTGATATCTCATTGTGGTATTAATTTATTTCCCTAAGGACAAATGATATTGACCATCTTTTCATCTTTTTTGACCAACCATATTATTATTTTTACTATTGTTGTTATTATTGCTATTATTTTAGTGTAGACCTTTTGCTTAATTTTTATTGGGTTACTTTCTTATCACTGAGTTTTGAAAGTCCTTTATATATTTAGATATGTTACTTGCAAATAAATTTGCCAGTCTGTAGCTTTCCTTTTCTTCTCTTAACAGTATCTTTCAGAGAGCAAAAGTTTTAAAATTTGATAAAGTTCAATTTATAAACTGTCTTTTATGGATAATTCTTTTGATATCCTACTTATGAACTCATTGCATAATACAGGGTAATAAAGATTTAATTTTTTTCTATATTTTATCCCAGAAGATTTATAGTATTATGCTTTACATTTAGAAATATGGTCCACTTTCCATTAGTTTTTGTAGAAGGCGTGAGACAAAGTTTATTTTTATGTATATGGATGTCTAGTTGCTCTGGCACTACTTAGTGAAAAGAGTATCCTTTCTTCATTGGATTGTCTTTGCACCTTTATTAAAAAATCAATTTATTGGAAAAGGAGCACCAATATCGCAGCATAGGTAAACACCTGTACTCACCACAACCACGTTAAAATTACAGCTAAAATATCTAACAATCATCATTCAGAACCCCCTGAAATCTGGCTCCATGGAAGTCCTACAACTAGAGAAGTAAAGAAGAAAGCACATTAAACCGGTAGGAGGGGCAGAGGTGGGAACCGGGCTGGTTCAACACCCACATGTGACTTTTTTTTTTTTTTTTAATTGGGACAGATATCTAGGCTGCAGAGGCCTCCTGAGAGGAGTAAGGGGTCCCAGCCCTACACTAGACCCCTTAGCCCAGGGGTGGGCAAACTTTTTGACTCGAGGGCCACAATGGGTTCTTAAACTGGACCGGAGGGCCGGAACAAAAGCATGGATGGAGTGTTTGTGTGAACTAATATAAATTCAAAGTAAACATCATTACATAAAAGGGTACGGTCTTTTTTTTTTTTTTTTTTTTTTTTTAGTTTTATTCATTTCAAACGGGCTGGATCCGGCCCGTGGGCCATAGTTTGCCCACGGCTGCCTTAGCCCCACACCAGACACCTCAGCCCAGGCTTCCAGTATCGGAAAGTGAAGTCCCCATAACTTCAGGATGTAAAAACTAGCAGGGATTATGGCTGAGTGACACAGAGGCTACCAGAGTCCCAGCAGTTCCTCTTAAAGTGCTGGCATATGGATATACTCAGAATTGCTCCCTCTGAGCTCCAGCACTGGGGCAGCAGCTTCGGGGGATCCAGGAATACGTGAGGAGGAACTGGATTGTCCATCATCGGGCAAGGACTCAGGAGCGGCTTTCTCCCTAACAGGGGTGCTCACAGGGTTCACTGTTCCTATGCTAAGACCTCCCCACATCGCAGAGCTGACTGGCAGGAGCGATATCTGAGTTTTCATTAGCCTGGCTCACACTGTTTGCTCTGCCCTGGTGATTCCGAGACCTCACCCCACCCAATTTGCAGCCCCACCCAAGCTGTTTGCAGTGGCTTTTCCATATGAATGGCCTGTCCTGGCACAGGCTTCAGACTTTCCTAAAATCTTTCAAACAAGCAGCAGCTAGCATCAGTGTGCCTTATGCCTCTTAATAAGAGACCCAAGACCTGGCACTAGCAGCAGCCTGCCTTGCTTCACAGCTTGGCCTCTCCTGGGCACTTCCAAGCTGAACACAAGTAACAGCAATCGCAGATTGCTCTGTAGCTCCTCTGTAGTTGCTGGCTTTGCACCTCCTGCAAGTCCCCAAAGCCAGTGCACCCAGTAGACAGCTTCAGACCACACAAGATTACAACTCTACAGATCCACGAGCAGCACACTCAAGGGGCAGACTCAGTGAGCACCAAAGCCCCACTGAAGCAAGTCCTGCTCCATAGAGGCAGTCGCAGCTGGTCCTCATAGCCAATTGGCCTGAAGGTCAATTCCTCCCAGTGACATCAACAGTAATCAAGGCTCAACTACAGCAAGACTATGTACACAGCTCATACAGTGGTGCACCTGAAGTGCCCAGCTCAGGTGATTGGGGAGGCTGAGCCACTGGGCCCTACAGGGTACCTACTACACAAGGACACTCTACCAATTCCAGGAGACATAGCAGTTCTACCTAATTCACAGAAACAAATACAGGAAAGCAGCCAAAATGTGGAGACAAACATGTCACAAATGAAAGAACAGAAGAAATCTCCAGAAAAAGAACTGAATGAAATAGAAGCAAACAAACTACTAAATATAGATTCAAAACAATGGTTCTAAGGATGCTCAAGGATCTTAATGAGAGCTTCAAGGAGCTTAATGAGAATTTCAAGAATCTTAGTGAGAACATCAAGGGCATCAAGAAGGACAGTCAGAAATGAAGCATACACTAAATTAAATAAAGAGTACTTTACAGGGATATAACAGTAGAGCAAAGGATGATGAGAATCAAATCAGGGATTTGGAACATGAGGAAGCAAAAAGCATCCAATCAGAAGAGCAAAAAGAAAAAAGAAACCAAAAATATGAAGATAACGTAAGAAACCTCTGGGACATGTTCAAGAGTACTAACATTCGTATCATGGGGGTGCCAGAAGGAGGAGAGAGAGAAAGATATTGAAAACCTATTGCAATTACTTACCTACAAGGGAGCACCCATATACTGTCATCTGATTTCTTAACAGGAACTCTGCAGGCCAGAAGGGAGTGGCAAGAAATATTCAAAATGATGAGCCCTAGCTGGTTTGGCTCAGTGGATAGAGTGTTGGCCTGCGGACTCAAGGGTCCCGGGTTCAATTCCGGCCAAGAGCATGTACCTTGGCTGCAAGCACACACCAGTAGGGAGTGTGCAGGAGGCAGCTGATCAATGTTTCTCTCTCATCGATGTTTCTAACTCTCTATCCCTCTCCCTTCCTCTCTGTGAAAAATCAATAAAATATATATTTTTTAAAAAATGATGAATAACAAGGACCTACAACCAAGATTACTCTACCTAGAAAAGCTATCATTTAGTATTGAAGGTTAGATAAAGAGCTTCACAGACAAGAAAAAGATAAAGAAGTTCATCACCCCCAAACCAGTATTACATGAAATGTTGAAGGGTATTCTCTAAGAAATGGAAGAGGAAGAAAAAGAGGAAAAAGGATAAAAAATATGAACAATAAAATGGCAACAAATATATATCTATCAACAATGGAATCTAAAAATCCAAATGAACAAACAAGGAATCTAATGAATAAAATAAAACAATGAATAAAATAGAACCAGAAGCATGGAAACATGGAACAGACTAAAAAACCTCAGAGGGAAGGAAGGGGAGGTGGAAAGAGATTAAACAACAAATTTATATTCATATATGCATTACCTATGAGCGTAAAGTGGGGCAGGAACCGAGTGGAGGGTGACAATGGGGTGGGGGGGGGTTATTATTGTGGTATCAGATAAACATATGTAATACTCTCAACAATAAAGATTTATTTTAAAAAGTCAATTTACTGTATTTGTGTGGGTATATGTCTACTCTATTTTGTTTAATTTATTTATGTATTTATCCTTTCAACAATATCATACTATCTTAATTGCTGCAGGTTTATAGTAAGCTGTTGTAATCAGGTAGTGAGTTCCTTAACTATTCTTTCTCAAAATTGTTTTGGCTACGTTAGTTCTTTTGCCTTTCTACAAAATGTTAAAATATGCTAGTCAATATTTATTTTAAAAGCTTGCTGGATTTTTTATTGGGAGTGCACTGAATCTATACATCAATTTGGAGAAAACTGACAGCACGACAGCACTTAGTCTTCCAATCAATATTGTGTATATATATTCACTTATTTGGGTCTTTCATTTTTTCTATCAATGTTCTATGGTTTTCAGCATATAGTCTTGTACCTTTTTGCTGAATTTATACTCAAGTGTTTCACTTTGGGTGTACTATACATAGTACTTTTAAAAACATAAGAAACTCTACTTGTTCACTGCTGACATATTGAAATACAATGGATTTTTGTATATTGATCTTTTTTAAAATATATTTTTTATTGATTTCAGAGAGGAAGGGACAGGGAGAGAGAGATAGAAACATCAATGATGAGAGAGAATCACTGATAGGCTGCCTCCTGCATGCCCCCTACTGGGGATTGAGCCCACAACCCGGGCATGTGCCCTTGACTGGAATCAAACCCAGGACCCTTCAGTCCAAAGGCTGACGCTCTTCCACTAAGCCAAACCAACTAGGGCTGTATATTGATGTTTTATCCTGCGACCTTATTAAACTTATTTATTAGTTCTGGGAGTCCTTTTGTAGACTGTTTGGGATTTTTCAAAGTAAACAATTAAGTTGTGTGTAACATGGTAAATATGTGGATAAGTTTAAAAACTATTCTTGCTCTTAAGATTCTTTAAAATACATATGTCTGGTTAAAGTGAAAATTATGAAACTGAATGTTAGGTGTATAATTATTTAGCTGAAATACATAAAACAAGGCTAGCATAAAGAATATAGAGAAGAACCAAGATTTCTACACTTTCCTTGAAGTGATTAATACTAATAAATTAACTGAAGAGAATGGGACATTCTATTGGAATAAGTAAGATAACAGGAGAGGAAAGAAAAATTTTTAAAAGTGTATATATACAGAAAAAAAATACAATGTAGGACAGAATTAAAAGAGCTATAAGTAACTAAAGAAGAGCACAACATTACATGTCATCTATAGTCACTGCCTGAGAATAAAAGAGTAAAGACAAAATTGGCTATAGGCCTAAAGACAAATGATGCTGTCAAGAAAAGAAAGCAGTGACTAGGAAAAAAGAAAACATATATAATCATTTTGTTTCAAACCAGGATACTGTCTGTGAAGATTCTTTTGGGAACTATTTTAATGAACTAATAAGAATGATCTGAGCCCAGCCGGCATGGCTCAGTGGTTGAGCATCTATCCATGAACCAGGAGGTCACGGTTCGATTCCCAGTCAGGGCACATGCCCAGGTTACTAGCTCAATCCCTAGTGTGGGTGTGCAGGAGGCAGTCAATCAATGATTCGCTCTCATCACTGATGTTTCTATCTCTTCCTCTCTGAAATCAACAAAAATATTTTAAAAAAAGAATTATCTGAAATCACAATGTCAATTAATTATACGTAGATGGTCTTTCTATACTTCTTTTGTATACTTATTACTTTTTTTTAATAACACTAAAAAATTTGGTATAACCATCAAAAATATAAAACTTGCCAAGTCCCTAAAGAATTGAGGTTGGGCCATAGCTGTTTTGGCTCAGTGGATAGAGCGTGGGCTTGCAGACTGAAGGGTCCCGGGTTCGATTCCGGTCAAGGGCATATGCGTGGGTTGCGGGCTCAATCCCCAGTAGGGGATGTGCAGGAGGCAACCAATCAATTGATGTTTCTATCTCTCTCTCCCTCTCCCTTCCTCTCTGAAATCAGTAAAAATATACATTAAAAAAAAAAAAAAAGAATACAGGTTGGTAACATCTTAGAAAATTTATAAATGAAGAAAAAAACTTTCGTAAAATAAATAAATGACTTCGCGCTATAATCATACAAGATCTGCCACATGTATTGGCAAGCTACCTGTTTCCCAGGCCCCTGTTCTGTGGCCCATCTATTGACATCATGTTGGTTCTATTTAAGGTATTGGAAAATAAAAGAGAATGTTTATCTTCCTGGCAATCTAGATAGGGATCCTTTTAGACATCTGACTCTGGTTTCAAATACTTAAGCTACAAGTCCTTGATTAACTTTGTTGATGAGACAACCACCAAAGCTGGCTCAATTAAGAGTATTTTTAAATTTAATGCGATCCCTACTGCCAATTAATGAAAATTCAGAGATATGTTATAAGAACTATTAATCTAAAAAATTTGACAAGAGGTTCTTTCCTCCATATACCCTATAGACAGACACTGCACATTTAGCCCTGTTAAAGTGAAAAGAAACATAAATACAGAAGCACACATTCATGCACATATACTCACACATGAAACACATAAACACACTCCCACATGGGTTTATTTGATACCACAAAATACAAAGGTTGGTGACTTAGAAATGGAATTACAGCAAAAATATTCAATTCTGGGCTACATTCAAAATTTACTCATCTACATGGTGCACTGTTTCCCAGACATCGAGACAGTTAACAGAAAACACCTGCTCAGAGCAGATGCTCTAGTCTCCTCCTCTATGCTTTCATGCAGTATACCTGGGGTTGTCCTAACCTGAGCCTAAATTTCCTAACTTCCTAAGTCAGCTTTTTGTTTTGTTTCCCTCCCTAATTTTATTATACAAATCTGTCAGGCATGATGCTAAGTTGATATAGCACGGTGAACCTTTACGCCTACCACTAGGTCAGAAGTCAGTAACTTTTTATATAAAGAGCGAGATATTAAATATTTTAGGCTTTATGAGCCAAATACATGGTCTTCTTTTTCTGTTGCATATCCTTATTCTTTTTTCAATGTAAAAACCATTCTTAGTTTGAAAGATGAGCAAAAACAGTTCACAGGCTGGATTTGGCCCAAGGGCTCTGTAGTTTCCAACTCCTACCATAGAATAATCCTTGGTTAACATTTTGCCACATTTGCTTTTAGACTCTCTATCTCAACATATATAATGTTTTCACTACATTATCATTATTTTATTATTGAAGAGGATATGAGTAGACATTCTCACTCTTAGTTCCAAAATACTTGTTCATATCTCTCTTGAGAATAACAACATTCTCTTGAATAACCACAGTACAATTATCAAATTTAGGAAACTTAGCATTGATATAACACTATTATCCAATATATATATATATATATAGTCCATATTCAAATTTCACAAACTATCTCAGTAATATCCTTTATAGGAATTTTTTCCAATCCAGGATCATGAACATTGTGTTTAATCACCAGGTCTTTCCAGAGCCAGCTCCTGATAACTAGCTTAAACTAATTTGCTTTTGTTGCCCTGGTTAATCCTTACTTCTGGGACTATGAGACATCCTCTATCAACCACAGCTCTCTGAAATAATCCAGCCTGGTAAAACCACCCAGAAACTATCGCATAAGAAGGTCCAAGCACTAGAGAATCACACACCCCCAAAAATTCTATTCCATGGGTGAGGAAATACAATGTGCACCTTCTTACCTTGTTAGAAAAGCAAGTTCTCTTCATGCTATCAATTTAAACTTTTAAATGTGTTTTCACCTCTGCACCCTCACTGTCAATATCTAGTTTAAGCCCTCAGCATTTCTTTCCTAAATTATTACAAAAGCTTCATAATCAGTCTTTCTTCTTTGATTTTTGGCACATGCAATCTTTTCTCCACACTGCAGTAAGAATAAACTTTCTATATCACAAATGGAAAGACAGGATTTCTGTTGTACCTCACTTCCCTCAAAACTTCAGAATAAGGCTCACATTTTTTTAGTATAGTGGAGGAGGCTCTCTTCGAGAGTCCTCACTTGTGTTTCTTTTTTACCTTTCTCTGATCATATCCTTAGTTCCCACTACAACCTTAACTCAAAACATAACTACACCAGTCATACACTTCAACAAAGACTACTGACAAGTTCTGGATTTGGGATAATCCAATTTTATAGTTTTATTTATTTAAAATGTTAAACCACTGATATTTTGCTGATATGCGATTTAATTCAGTCCCTTTAATGAAAGGAAAAGGACAATAATATTATTTCCTCCATTAGATAGATTATTTGGAAAGGTCTAAAGAGAGCCTACTGAAATGTTATACTTTTCAACAGTAACAATGAAAGACCAAAACTCCAAAAACACATATTTTTACAGAAGGACATATGAAAAGTCCATGCAAATAATATTAACTAAAGGAAATTTCAATACTAATTCTTGCCATAATGCTTGTGCTAGACAATCCCTAAAGCCCAAATTAACCATAAAGCAGGCATCTATGTAAAACAATTATTGGAAACTATCAGAGAGCAACACATGCAGGCAAGACTTTAGAGACTAGAATCCTCCAGAGAAGAACAGTATATAAAGTGAGCTGTAAATTTACTCCAGCTTCATGCCTGAATTTGTTGTACAGGAAAAGAGTCCAAAGAGACAGAGGCCAAAGACAGGAGCTTCCAAAGTGGCTGGAATTTAAAAGGCACAATCTTAGAAAAGACAGCTGAAAAGCAGCTCAAAAATCTGCAAAGTAAATAGTAAACTCCCAAGTATGTATCTGCATAAGACTCCCAAAAACTCAGCAAAAAACAGGCAGCTGGAAAACGAAAGCGATTAACAGAGCTTTCAGAAGACAAGAAGAGCTAGAGAGATGGAGGTGGGAATTCAAACCCACTAAAATGGTTGAGCCTTGAAATTCAGTTGGGATTCCAGAAGAGCCATGCTTTAAGAATAAGGGCCAAGGCCCTAGCTGGTTTGGCTCAGTGGACAGAGTGTCAGCCTGTGGACTGAAGGGTCCCGGGTTCGATTCTACTCAAGGGCACATGCGTGGGTTGTGGGCTCAATCCCCAGTAGGGGGCGTGCAGGAGGCAGCCAATCAATGATTCGCTCTCATCATTGATGTTTCTATCTCTCTCCCTGTCCCTTCCTCTATGAAATTAATAAAAATAAACAATTTAAAAATTTAAAAAAAGAAAAGAATAAGGGCCAAGGCCTACTAATAAGGGAAAACTGATGTCAACTAGCCCTAACAAAGGTTAAAACAAAGCCTCTCAAGGTGATTCACCAGTATTTTATCAGCTTGCCAAAATAATAACAACTGTTTTTAAGAAAAATAACATCATTCAGAACATCTACAAATTCTCCTTTAGAATGAAGCAATCAAAAATTATGTCATGCAGCCCAGCTGGCATGGCTTAGTGGTTGAGCATCGACCTATGAACCAGGAAGTCAGAGTTCGATTCCTCCTTGGGCACATGCCTTGTTTGCGAGCTCAATCCCCAGCAGGGGCATGCAGGAGACAGCCAAATCAATGATTCTCTCATCCTTGATGTCTCCTCTCTCTTTCCCTCTCCCTGGCTCACTGAAATCAATAAAAGTGTATTTTTAAGAAATTATGTCATTCTAAAAAATGGACCAAATACTGAAAAGGGAAAAACTAAAAATATAAACAGACCCAATGGGGATTCAGATGTTGGAGTTGCCAGAGACTTTTTAAAAAACAAACAAAATGGGAACCCAATAAATATTTTAGAAGATATACAAGAAAAATTGCAAAAAGAAAGCTGAAAGACAGAGTTGAAATACTAAGCATTTTTTACATTAATATTTGAGAAGTGGTAAAAGTGCCAATTTAACTAAAGTAAATCAAGAATATAGCCATTATAATCGCTATGGTAACAGAATAATAAAAATACATTATCAAAAGGTTAATAGAGTTAAAATTTGTATTACTCATGTCTTTTTGTGTACTATAATTTGACATCTGGGGCCTTGCTATCAAAAAAGGTCTGCCATTCCCAGGTTTGGCTAATTCCTAGACTCTAGACTAGAGAGAGTAAACAAGCACATCTTACATATACAAATCACCAATCCAGAGCCGATTATCTTCAATGACTCGCACTCTGAACCCCCATCTCCCGATCTAATCGGCATAGGCCAAGTAATGGACAACTAGGGACAACCTCTATACTCCTGCCACTCCCGTTCCTTCCCACAGAAATCACAATAAAGGTTTTTGCCCACGTATTTCCCTTGATTCCTCTGCCTCCTCAACTAAACCAGTACTTCTTCATGTGTCCCCCTTTTGGCATGGTGTACTTCCTTTCCTTGGGATCTGTGTGTTTTACAAACTATCTATTCTTTTCTTTTTTACTGTTAATCCTCACCCGAGGATATGGATGTTTAGAGAGAGTGGAACGAGGTAGGAGGATATAGAAAGAGAAACATCCATGTGAGAAAGAGACATCAATTGGTTGCGCCTCCCACACACACTGGGAACGAATCTGCAACCCAAGTACTGTCCTTGACCAGGAACCAAACCTGTGACCCTTCAGTGCATGAGCTGAGGCTCTTCCAGTGAACCACAGTGGCCAGAGCACAAACTATCTTTCAATGGCAGTTATAATCGCTTCTCGGCCTTTTGGCTAAGATCAAGTGTAGTATCAATGGCAGTTATTACCTGACCTGTTGGCTTCCTCATATGTGAATAATAATAAAACCTATACTTTAAAACAAAAATAACAATATATACTTGACTAATGCAAAAGATGACAAGAATGAGGAGGAATAAAGGAAGAACAGATAGGACAAATAGAAATCAAATAGAAAACAATAAACTTATGTCCAGCTATATTAGTGACTGCATCAAATATAAATATGTAAAACACTTCAAAGAAAACAACGATAAGATAGAGGAAAAAAACTCCTTGACACTGGTCTTGGGAGCAATTTTCTGAATATGACACCCAAAGCACAAGCAACACAAGCAAAAATAAGTAAGTGGGACTACCCCAAATTGAAAGCTCTGTACAGCAAAAGAAAGAATCAGCAAAGTGAAAAGCAATATATGGAATGGGAGAAAATATTTGCAAATCATCAAGAAAAAAAGAAGAGAAGGCTTAAATAAAATCACAAATGAACAAGAAGTGAAAACTGACACCACAGAAATATAAGGAAATAATACAAACAATTACATGCCAACAGATTGAACAACCCTAACAAATGGATATATTTTTATTTTTTTTAATATACTTTTATTGATTTCAGAGAGAAAAGGAGGAGAGAGAGACAACGGTTCTCAACCTGTGGGTCGCAAACAATGAAAATACATCCTGCATATCAGATATTTACATTACGATTCATAACAGTAGCAAAATTACAGTTAAGAAGTAGCAACGAAAATAATTTTATGGCCCTAACCGGTTTGGCACAGTGGATAGAGCACTGGCCTGTGGACTCGAGGGTCCCGGGTTCGATTCTGGTCAAGGGCATGTACCTTGGTTGTGGGCACATCCCCAGTGGGGAGTGTGCAGGAGGCAGCTAATCGATGTTTCTCTCTCATCGATGTTTCTAACTCTCTATTCCTCTCCCTTCCTTTCTGTAAAAAAATCAATAAAATGTATTTAAAAAAAAAAGAAAATAATTTTATGGTTGGGGGTCACCACAACATGAGGAAGTGTACTAAAGGGTCGCGGCATTAGGAAGGTTGAGAACCACTGGATTAAAACAACAATGATGACAGAGAATCATTGATTGGCTGCCTCCTGCATGCCCCCTATTGGGGATCAAGCCCACAACTCAGGCATGTGCCCTTGACCGGAATCGAACCTGGGATCCTTCAGTCCACAGGCTGACACTCTATCCACTGAGCCAAACCAGCTAGGGCTGGATATATTTTTAGAAACACACAATCTTCCATGGTTAAATTTGGAAGAAACAGAAAATCTGAACAGACCAATAACTACTAACAAAATCGAATCTGTAATAATAATAGTAATAATAATAACTTCCAACAAGCAAAAGCCCTTGACCAGAGGCTTCACAGATAAACTTGACCAAACATTCAAAGAAGAATTAATACCTATCCTTCTCAAGCTATTCCAAAAAACTGAAGAGGAAGGAAGGCTCACAAACCCAATTTAGAAGGCCAGTATTACCCTGATACCAAGACTGGACAAAGTCACTACAAAAAAATAAAATGATAGGCCAATATCCCTGATAAACATAGATACAAAAACCTCAACAAAGTAATAGCAAATCAAACTCAGCAATATTAAAAAGTTCATACACCATGATCAAGTGAAATTTATTCCTAGGATGCAAGGTTGGTTCAATACCTGAAAATCAAATTAATATGCTACACAGCATCAACAAAATGAAGAATAAAAATCATATGATCAGCCCTGGCCAGTTATACTCAGTGGTTAGAGTGCGTCGGCCCATGGACTGAAGAGTCAAGGGTTCGATTCCTGGTCAAGGACATGTACCTTGGTTCCAGGTTCCCCACTCCAGCAGGGGTGCGTGCAGGAGGCAGCTGATCGGTGTCTCTCTCTCACGTTGGTATTTCTCTCTCTCTCTTGCCCTCCTCTTTCCCTTCCACTCTCTCTAGAAACCAATAGAGGAAATATCCTCAGGTGAGGATTTTTAAAAAATCATATGATCTTATCAATAGATGTAGAAAAAACATTTGACAAAATCCAACATCCTTTTATGATAAAAACTGTCAGCAAATTGGGGACAGTGAGGACATATCTCAACATAATAAAGGCCATATATAACAAACCCATAGCTAATATACTCATTGAAAAGCTGAAAAGCTGAAAGCTTTTTCTTTAAGATCAGGAACAAGGCAAGGATGTCCACTCTCACCATTTTTAGCACAGTATTAGAAGGTCTAGCCACAGCAATCAGACAAGAAAACAAAATAAGAGGTATCGCAATTGAAGAAGTAGAAGTAAAACTGTCATTTTTTGCAGTAGACAGACTATATATACTCAAGATTCTGCCATAAAACTAGTAGAGCTAATAAATGAATTAAGTAACAAGACAAAAAATTAATATTTAGAAATCAGTTTCATTTTAAGACATCAATAATGAACTATTAGAAAGAGGAATGAACAAAACAATCCCATTTACAATTGCATCAAAAAGAATAAAATACCTAGGAATAAACTCATAGATAGAGAACAAATTGACAGTTGCCAGACAAGGGATGAAGGTGGAGGGATGGGTGAAAAGGTGAAAGGGATTAAAATTTACAAATTTCCAATTATAAAAATAATCATAGAGTTGTAAAGTACAACATAATTAATAATGTGTTAATTACTTATTAATTTAATTAATATATAGTTATTATTTTAATAACCATGGTATCTGATGGGTACTAGACTTATGGATTGATCACTTTGTAAGGGATATGAATGTCTGATCAGTATGTTGTACACCTGAAACTAATATAATATTGTATGCCAACTGTAATTGAAAAATAAGTAATAAAAAAGATCAATACACATAAATCAGCTGTATTTCTATACAGCAACAATGAACAATCTAAATGGCAATTAAGCAAGTAATTCCAATTACAACAGTATCTAAAAGAATAATAGACTGATGAATACATTTAAGCAATGAAGTTTAACACCTATACATTGAACATTGCTGAACAAAATTAAAGAATCTCTAAATGAATGTTTAGAAAGACATTCTGTGTTCATGGATTGAAAAATTTAACACTGATTCACAAGTGGAAACACAGAGGAAAAGATATAGAGCTTCCAACCACCATTTATGAAGCCCTCTACCTGCCAGACATCAAGTTTTTTCCTAATGTTTATGCATTGCTGAAGGTCCTATGTATTCTTCCTGTGATAAAGGTTGAGAATGAACGCTATGAAAATGGGCAAAAGCATGAAGCTCACGACTAACCTTTGAATAGCAAGAGTTTTAAATTTCCTATTAAAAATCTGTAATGAACAGTTAAATTACCAGAGAGTGAAAGAAACGTGAGCTTGCCAAACAAGGATTTCAGTGTAAATTTTGTCTTTATTCGATAATCTTAAACAAGTTACTGTTAAACATTGAAGGAAGAACCTGCCTTCCACATCTGGGTGTGGCTGTTTATATTCCTTTGTTGAGCCTATATCTTCATAAGCTTTTTAGCAAGTATATGTCAAACACTTCTGTTTCATGGTCAAGCCAGGATCAGAGGCCATGGATACTGACAACAGATTGGTCTGTTTTATTCTGTCTTTTTTCATGATTACATCTACTGCCTCGTCTTGATTTATAAGCAAAACCTAGTCCTAGACAATCTACAAAAATGTGTTTTGTAGCTTATCTAGGAATAATACAGAAAATATTGCTGTTATTTTTGGTGAAGAAAGTCAATTTTGTACAGTTTATTTCGACGTAAATAAAATGTGCATTATGCTAAGTGAAATAAGCCAGTCAATAAAGGAAAAATACCACATGATCTCACTCATTCATGGACAATAGAGACCATTATAAACTTTTGAACAATAATAGATATAGAGGCAGAGCTGCCTCAAACAGATTGTCAAACTGCAGCGGGAAGGCCGGGGAGGGTTGGGGGGCAGGAGGTAGGGGGGTAAGAGATCAACTAAAGGACTTGTATGCATGCATATAAGCATAACCAATGGACATAAGACACTGGGGGATAGGGGAGGCTAGGGGACTGTCTAGGGCGGGGGGATAAAATGGATACATATGTAATACCCTTTGTAATACTTTAAGCAATAAAAAATTAAAAAAGAAAAAAAAAGAAAAAAGAAAAAGAAAAATTTAACACTAATTCAGATGCCGATACTACCAAACATGATCTATACATTTAAGCAATCCCTATCAAAATTCCAACATATTTTTTAACAGAAATGGAAAAGCCAATCCTGAAATTCATATGGAATTACAAGGGGCCAAAAATAGCCAAAATTATACTTAAAAAGAACAAAGTTATTCCTGACTGCAAACTTACTATGAAGCCATATTAATCAAAATGGTGATATATTAGCACAAAGATGAATATACAGACAAAGAGAATAGAACTGAGAGTTCAGAAATAAACCTATTCAATATGGCTAATTGATTTGACAAGGAAGTCAAGAAAATGCAATGAGGGAAAAATAATCTCTTCAACAGATGGCACTAGGACAGTGATGGCGAACCTTTTGAGCTCGGCGTGTCAGCATTTTGAAAAACCCTGTCTTAACTCTGGTGCCGTGTCACATATAGACATTTTTTGATATTTGCAACCATAGTAAAACAAAGACTTATATTTTGTATATTTATTTTATATATTTAAATGCCATTTAACAAAGAAAAATCAACCAAAAAAATGAGTTCGCGTGTCACCTGACACACGTGTCATAGGTTCGCCATCACTGCACTAGGATAACTGGATTTTCACATGCAAAAAAATAAAGCCAGACCTCCACCTCACAACACGTACAAAAATTAACTCAAAATGGATGTAAGAGCTAAGAACATAAAACTCTTAGAAGGAAACACAGAGGTAAATCTTCATAATCTGGATTTGGCAATGAATTCTAAGATATGACACCAAAAATACAAACAACAAAAGAAAAAAACAGATAAATTGGTCTTCATCTAAATTTAAAACTTTTGCACATCAAAAACATTTTCAAGAACGTGAGAAAAACTAGAAAATGGGAGAAAATATCTGCAAATTCTGTATCTGATAAAAATTTAATATTAAGAATACATAAAGAGCCCTAACTGGTTTGGTTCAGTGGATAGAGCGTCGGCCTGTGGACTCAAGGGTCCCAGGTTCGATTCCGGTCAAGGACATGTACCTTGGTCGCGGGCACATCCCCAGTAGGAGATGTGCAGGAGGCAGCTGATCGATGTTTCTCTCTCATCAATGTTTCTAACTCTCTATCCTTTTCCCTTCCTCTCTGTAAAAAATCAATAAAATATATTTTTTTAAGGAATAAAATATATATATATATATATATATATATATATATATATATATATATTATTATAAAAAAATAAAGAAAAAAGAATACATAAAGAACCCTGAGGCATCAACAACAAAGACAAAACCCTAACTTTAAAAAAATGGGAAAAGGACTTAAATAGACATTTCTCCTAAGATATATAAATGGCCAATAAGCACATGAAAACATGCTCAACATTATTAGTCATTAGGGAAATGCAAATCAAAACCACAAGATACCTCTTCACACCTACTAGGAAGGCTACAATCAGAATAAAATAAAATAAGCATTTGCGAGGATATAGAGTAGTGATCGCGAACCTATGACACGTGTGTCAGAGGTGACATGTGAACTCATTTTTTTGGTTGATTTTTCTTTGTTAAATGGCATTTAAATATATAAAATAAATATAAAAAATATAAGTCTGTTTTACTATGGTTGCAAATATCAAAAAATGTCTATATGTGACACGGCACCAGAGTTAAGTTAGGGTTTTTCAAAATGCTGACACGCCGAGCTCAAAAGGTTTGCCATCACTGATACAGAGTAATTGGAACTCTGCTACCTGCTGGTGGTAATGGAAACAGTGCAGATACTATGATGTAGTTTGGCATTCCCTCAAAAACTTAAGCATAGTATTACATGTGATCTGATATTTTCACTCTTAGGAACACAGCAAAATTTAAAAACAGGAAATGAAATAATTGTATGCCAAAGTTCACTGTAGCATTTATTCACAATAGCCAAAAGGTGGACACAATATAGTGTCTACCAATAGATGAACAGATAAACAAACCATAGTATATACACACAATGGAATATTATTCAGCTATAGAAAGGAATGAACTACTAATAGATGTTACAACATGGATGACCTGTGAAGAGATGCTAACCACTGTAAGTGATATAAGCTACACATGAAAGTAACAAGTATCATATGATTCTATTTATATCAAATATTAAAATAGGCAAATTATAGAGAAAAAGTAGAGTAGAGGTTACCAGGGGCTGGGTGGAGGGGGAAATTTGTATTGCTAATAGATACAGAGTTTCTGTTTGAGGTGATGAAAAAATTTTGAAAATCAATAGTGGTAATGGTTGTACAACATTGTGAGTATAATGAATGCCACAACTATTTACTTAAAAATGGTTATTTGATTTCTTTTTAGCATAAAGTACACACATACACACTAAGAAAAAGATACTGGTTCATATCCTTCTGCCAAATAATAATCCTTCATTTTCACAACACTAAAATTGACTCTGTTTGGGACTTTACAGAAGTCAAGTGTTCTGCAATGTTTAATTCTATAGCAATACAAGTAATAAAACAATGAGCTAAAAATTCTAAATATGTGCTCAACCTATGTGGCTTAGTGGTTGAGTGTCAACCTATGAACCAGGAGATCAAGGTTCATTTCCTGGTTAAGGTGCACGCCTGGGTTGCAGGCTCAATCCCCAGCAGGGGGTGTGCAGGAGGCAGCTGATCAATAATTCTCTCTCTCATCATTGATGTTTCTATCTCTCTCTTCGTCTCCCTTTCTCTCTAAAATAAAGAGGTAATATGCAAATTGACTATCACGCCCTCACACAAGATGGCCGCCCCCATGTGGTCCAAGATGGCCACAAGGTGGCCAGCAGGGGAGGGCAGTTGTGGGTGATCAGACCAACAGGGAAGGGCAGTTAGGGGCAACCAGGTCAGAAGAAGAGGGCAGTTGGGAGCAACCGGGCCTGCAGGGGAGGGCAGTTGGGAGGGCCCAGGCCTACAGGGGAGGGTAGTTAGGGGCAACCAGGTTGGTAGGGGAGGGCAGTTGGGGGCTATCGGAACAGCAGGCGAGGGCAGTTGGGGGCTATCAGGCCAGCAGGGGAGGGCAGTGTGGGCAATCAGGCTGGCAGGCAAGGGCAGTTGGGTGTGATCGGGCCGGCAGGGGAGCAGTTAGGTGTTGATCAGGCTGGCAGGGGAGTGGTTAGGGGGTGATCAGGCTGGCAGGCAGAAGCAGTTAGGGGCAGTCAGGCAGGCTGGCGAGCAGTTGGGAGCCAGCAGTCCTGGATTGTAAGAGGGATGACCCCTGTCGAACATCCCCCAAGGGGCCCCAGATTGGAGAGGGTGCAGGCTGGGCTGAGGGACACCCACCTCCCCAAGTACATGAATTTCGTACACCAGACCTCTAGTAAAAATATATTTCAAAAAAATTCTAAACATGTAAGGTAAAGCAAAATGATATTCTTTCGCATTTCTCAATAATCCAAGAAGCTCAATAAATAAAACTATTCTCATATTATACACACACATCTATTCAAGTGACCATAAAATGTACTCTGGCCTATATCTCTTTATATTATTCTTTTTTACTCTGCCAGAACTAGATATTAAGTAAATATAAAGGCTTACTGGTCACTGACAGTAAGCCTTTAACACTTACAAAATACACTGCTCCAAAGCTTCCATGGCCAATTTCTCTGAGGTCTGTGAAGAGCTTCTCTGGATCTTCTTTGAAGAAGAGCTCTGCAATTTCAGGGTCCTTCAGGCTGCCTGCTCTGTTAGTTGATGGCATCCTGCTGGGCAATCAGCTGTTTGATTCTAATTTTGTACTTGCTATCCCAATCCTTGGTTCATCTGTATGAATGAAGCCACTTTGGCATAACCTATTGTAGAGAAATGAGAGAAGAAGAAAAAAGTCAGGGAAAGCAAAAGCTGCTAATAATAATTAGTGTAAAATTATTTTCTAATAGCCCATATAAAATCATCTCAGGTCTGGAAATTCACTAAGAAGGAAGTACAGCCTACTAATACAGTAGTTCCTAAACCTGGTTCATTATCTGAATCACCCGTGATGCTTAAAAAAAAAAAAAAATTCCTACTATATCTAGCATATAAGTATATACTATACTTACACTTCTAAAGTTAAATATTTAAAAAAAATAAAGTTAAATATTTTTATCTTGAAAGATTTTCTGTATCAATACTTAAATACTTATCTAATCCTGATGCAATGAGGATTAGATAAATATTAATTTAATACACAGGCTATTAAAAACATGCACAATTCAAGATGTACCTATAGTACGTTTCTAAAAACAGAAGAATCCCATCTATTACTGATCTTCAAATATAAGAAAATACACAAAATATTTAATTCAGTAAGCTATCTTTCTTTTCCTTTCAGATACTATATGCCAGTTTTCAATCAACTCTAATATAGACATTCCAAAGTAAAAATGCAATGGGAGAAAGTAATAAATTTAACACAGACACTGGTTCCCCCTAAAACTGATTTATACAAAATATGGCCTTTAACGTATCTGATTCGTGAGATAAGTAAACACTACAGAAAATTCCCTGGTAGTTCTGCTATCAGTTCCTTTGTATCATATTATCCAATTTTAAAAATGACTCTCATAATTAAAAGGCTGGGTTCTGGAATGATATTACCAGGATATGAATCCTGACAACACTATTTATAAACTGTGACTTGGGTAGCCTCATTTTCCTAATCTGTAAAGTGAATAACTTATACAGTAGTTGTGAGGTTTAAATGAGTTATTAAATATAAGCACAGATTAATATTCTGATACAGTAAGCACTACATTAAATGTTAGCTCAGTGGTTCTCAACCCTGGCTGCACATTAGAATCACCTGGGAATCTTTTTAAAATCCTAATTTCTGCCCTAACCGGTTTGGCTCAGTGGATAGAGCGTCGGCCTGCGGACTCAAAGGTCCCAGGTTCGATTCTGATCAAGGGCATGTACCTTGGTTGCGGGTACATCCCCAGTAGGGGGTGTGCAAGAGGCAGCTGATCGATGTTTCTCTCTCATTGATGTTTCTAACTCTCTATCCCTCTCCCTTCCTCTCTGTAAAAAAATCAATAAAATATATTAAAAAAATAAATAAAAATAAAATCCTAATTTCTGGGCTTCATCCTCCGGAAATTCTGTTTCTTTGTTATGGGGTGGGGCCACAACATTAGTAACAAAGAAATAGGATTTCTGGAGGATGAGGCCCAGAAATCAGGATTTTAAAAAGATTCCCAGGGGATTCTAATGTGCAGCCAAGGTTGAGAACCACTGTGTTAGCTATTTTAACTTGCTTAAATTCACCAATTTGAAGAAAAAAAATCCATAATTGATTTCACAAGACTTCTAAGGAAAATTAAGTTCTAGCCAATTCTCCCCATGTCC
The DNA here is from genome assembly GCF_963259705.1 of Myotis daubentonii. NCBI lineage: Eukaryota > Metazoa > Chordata > Mammalia > Chiroptera > Vespertilionidae > Myotis > Myotis daubentonii. The sequence goes on from NC_081855.1 coordinate 24,651,107, forward strand.
CCTATATAACTTTTTTTCATAATGTATTTTTATTGAATTCAGAGAGGGAGAGGGAGAGATAGAAACATCGGTGAAAGAGAATCATTGATTGGCTCCCTCCTGCACACCCCTCACTGGGGATCAAGTCTGCAACCCGTGCATGTGCCCTGACTGGGAATCGAACTGTGACTTCCTGGTTCTTAGGTCGATGCTCAACCACTGAGACATGCTGGCCGGGCCCCCCTATATAACTTTTAAGCAGCTGTCTCACTTTTAGGAAGTCACTGAACCAATTTTACTTCTTGCTAGAAAACTTTCATAACTAAATAATACACATTTACATGTCTTTTGTACCTCCCTAAATTAACACTGCACTGCAATAAAAACAGTATTTGTTAATTGTTATTTGTATTCCATTTCTAACATACTTTCAAGGCTGCACTATATACTTTTACCAACTTCCCTGCTCTGGAATTTGCATGGAACAAAGTGCTTCAATTACAGTTCTTTCAAGAATATATGACCATAGGAAAGTCACTTAACTTCTCATTCCTAAAATGAGATTGGACTAAATTCCATATAAAGTGGAATTAATAATCTACCTATACAAAAAATCTTCAATGTTACTCAAGACCTTATTTAATAACTTTGTACCCTTATTTTACATTAAAATTTTCAAGTTCCATATCCTTTCTTACCTGCTTAAGAAATTCCCACTGAAAATCTTTCAAGGTTTAGATATAACATAAAACCTTAACTCTATTAGGAAGAGCTGGTCACTCTCCCTTCACGCTTCAAAAAATCCTGCAGTATTTACTATATTATATTGCAATTATTTCACTCTCTCCCTTAGACAGGTAGGCACAATGTGTCTCATTCATTTTCGTATTGCCTCTCTGTCCTACATCCTGCCTTCTACAGTTAATATTACATAAATATTTGTTGAACTACAAAGAAATACTTAATTATTCTCTCTATATCACCACTAACAATGATCCAACTTCCACAATTATTTACTAGACAAACATCATCCTATATAATAAAAGCCTAATATGCAAATCGACCAAACTGCAGAATGACTGGCATAACGACCAGTCACTATGACATGCACTGACCACCAGGGGGCAGACGCTCAATGCAGGAGCTGCCCCAGCTTGCAGGCCTCAGGCCAGCCAAGGCATGTGACAGTGTGGAGCCACCCAATCGCCCCACCGGTCACCTCACAGAGGGAGGCAACCTGCAGCAGCAGTGGGGGGCAGGGCCAGTGAGCGAGTGATGCCAGGCTGGCCAAGTTGGGTGCCAGTGGGGGCCCCCGAGCACTCCACTGGTCTCCCCACAGATCAGCCCTGATCGCCAGCCAGGCCTAGGAACCCTACCCGTGCACGAATTTCATGCACCGGGCCTCTAGTAAGACTATAATGTGCAAAATATTAAAGTTAATAGTTGACTAAGTAAATTTATAAGGATTGCACCATCCAAAACATCAGAGAAACAAGAAATAATGAGGAAATTAGAACATTTGCTCTACCAAATACCAAAAGATAACACAAAATTACCATCGTCAGTACAATAATAAAAATAGGACAAATAAATCAATAATCTGAAAGTTAAAAAAAATCCACGTATGTGTACCTTGGAATTTATCATATAATTAAAGGAAAAGAAATGTGTAAAATTTTATCATTTTATAGTTATAAAAAGTATAGCCCCATGCCCCCTATGTAACTTTTAAGTAGCTGTCTCATGTTTAGTGAAGTCACTGAACCAATTACATAAATATTACTGCTAAATGGATTAAAGCTGCATCTAAAATCCATGATAAAAAATTAAATTTCACATAATTAAGATTTGCTGGGAGACACCAATAGCTATTTAGGGGAAAAAAATATATAAAATAACACCTGTTCCTCAAACTGAACATCAACATTACATATGGGTCAAAAATACAAATATAAAAAATGAAACTAGCCCGGCTGATGTGGCTCAGTGGTTGAGCACTGACCCATGAACCAAGAAGTCACCAATTCAATTCCCAGTCAGGGCACATGCCTGGGTTGCGGGCTCAATCCCCGATAGGGCATGTGCAGAAGGCAGCTGATCAATGTTTCTCTCTCATAGATGTTTCTATCTCTCTACACCTCTCCCTTCCTCTCTCTAAAATCAATAAAGATATATTAAGAAAATGAAATTATACAAGTACTAGAAGGAAATATGATCAAGTTCCTCTGTGATTAGGGAGGAAACATGCCTATGATCCAAATCCCAAACAATAGGGAAAAAGTGATATATTTAATGATAAAAAAAAAAAAAAAAGAAAACTTGAGGAATCATGGAAAAAGATACTCTAAACCAGCGGTTCTCAACCCCTTTGGCTGTCGAACAATCCTTTCACAGGGGTTGCCTAAGACCATCCTGCATATCAGATATTTACATTATGATTCATAACAGTAGCAACATTATAGTTATGAAGTAGCAATGAAAATAATTTTATGGTTGGGTCACAACATGAGGAACTGTATTTAAAGGGCCAGAAGGTTGAGAACCACTGCGAGTCTAAATAAAAAGACAAATGAATTTGGGAAAACTGTTTGAAACTTATGTTTATAAAGGGTTAATAACCTAATATGTATCAGTTCTTAAAAATTTATCTAATCCTGATGCAGTGAGCCCATCAGCAAAATGGACCAAAATATACAGACTATTAAATACACAACTCAAGATGTACCCATAGTATGTTTGAAAAAACAAAAAGACAATAACCTGGTATCTTTAATATATAGTTTCTATAACCTGGCAGAGATATGGGTAGTTCAAAGAAAAAAAAGGAAACTATTAAATATATGAAACTGTTCAACAGCACTCAAAGTAAGAGAAATACAAAATAAACTATATTAAGATTTCATTTTGTACCTATCAAAATGGCAAAAATTCACCACATGCTGATGGTGGAATGGAAGAGAGATATGCTCTCTCATGCATTAGTAGTGGTAATATAAAAACAGTACACACTCTATGGAGAAAAGTCCAGAAAAATCTAGCAAATTCAATATGCACTTACCATTTCACACAAAAATCCCATTTTAAGAAATCCATATCAGAGTTACTTATACAAAATATAGGGTGGGGCAAAAGTAGATTTATAGGTGTGAATATGCAAAATACATAGTCTATTCTTATATTACTATTTATTTGTTCTTGTATTATTTTCCATGATATTTCTATAATTTAATAAATGAACATGAGGAACTGGAACTCATTACATTGCTGATGGGAGTATAAAATGGTATAACCATTTTGGAAAACAGTTTAAAAGAAGTTTATTAGGTTAAATTAACATTTACACATGATAGAACAATTTCTTAAATAGTTATCATTTACTCAAAAGAAATGAAAGCACCAGGCACACAAAAATATTTGTACACAGCATCTTTATTCATAACTAGTAGCCCGGTGCACGAAATTCGTGCACATTAAAAGGGAATTAATTAGCGGAGATATTTTAATATTGCTATTTGCCCTTTCTCTATAATAGAAGTGTGAGATATGAAAGGAAATTAGTAAAATGTATATGAAAATAATATGTGAATTTATTAATAAATAGTAACAAAAGGATATAACAGCAACAGAGGCATGATATAAAAACTACAAAAACATGATATAAAAACAACAGTGATGCAAACAATGACTGATAAAGTGATTAAACTTATTCTAATATCTCCCTGTACACCACATTAAGAGTGAAAACACTTTCATAGTGCTTGACTAACTTCCCTTGTGATGAAGTATTTAGAACTTTAACTGTAATGTCACATGCTCTTCAAACTCAAGAGAAAGCAACATATAACTGACCATGTGCGAAAACAGGTTCAGGTAGGAATATTCCTACTCTGTCTAGAGTTTGTCCTTGTGATTTATTAATAATCATTGCAAATGCTGGCATCACCAGAAACTGTCATCAAACTAATTTAAATGGAAGGCTGGTGTCAGACAGGGACAAATTAATTCTTGGAATCAGAACAACCTCTCCCTCTGCAGATCCTGTTAATACTTCAGCTTCGTTAATGTTAAATCTGGTACCACTATAAAGGCCTCATTTATTATTAAGATTTCTCAATAGCATGATGACTGCACCACTTTCAATTTTAATTTATGACACAGCATTCCCAAAGGAGTAATACTATTAAGAAATTTGATGGCAAAATTTTCCTTTTCAGCATCATCTGTTGAATCAATGGAATCATCACTCAAATATGTGTGAAAATCTCCATCGAGTATATCCAAAATTTCTTCACTTAATTTTTGAACATGCTTATTTTTTTGAACAAAGAATTTCATGTTTAGATATATTTTTAATATTATCTATAGATATACTATTTCCAAAGGCAGCTTCAATAATAGATCCATTACAAATAATTTCACAGGGGATTTCAATAATATCCATTCCTAAATGAAAACTGCTATCAAGTTTGCCATCTCCAAGTTTTACTAACTATTCACTATAAGCAGAATCCTCTGATCTCATATTTGTTTTAAGAGACAATTTATTGAAACATCCGAAAACACTACAGTACTTTAAACTTGTTTGTACTATGGCCGATCCTATAGCATGCGGCACAATACTGAGACATTGTCGAAAATCCCCTCCACGAAGGAGGACTTTCCCACCAAATACAACATTCAGACTCATAATTTCTCTTAGTAATCTGTCTATGGCATTTATAGCATGACTGGATGCCATGGTGCATTCATCAATAATGAGAAGTTGGGCCTTTTTAATAGTTTTAGCAACTTCACTGTTTATATCGAGTCTAGAAATTGAAGTTTCATTTAATGGAATTGGTCATTTATATTGGGAATGAAAGGTTCTTCCACCGAGAAGTAAATTTGCAGCAATTCCTGTGATTAAAATAGTACCACCACCACCATCTCTAATATAATGTATTAAAACTTTATTGTGGGGAGCGGCTACAGTGTTTTGGCAGGGCACAGTCCTCTCATTGCCACGTGCAAGTCCCAGCTTGGAGGGCAGGGCCCTCCCAGCACAATTATAGCCAACAGCTATAGTTGTAAGCTTGAACCTATGGTCCAAACATGTGGCCCCACGTGCCTGAGTGATGTAGGCTTGATAGAGTTCAGGTGCATGTAGTTGAGTAGGATTGAAACCCAGGAGAATGTTGTAAACATCTTGGTCACACCCTTACTTTGCCTCATGGCATCTGCTATAAAATAAAGACATGGCTGTGGGTGTGGTCACTGTCTCTCAGAGAAGCAGTGTCCCACCGAGACCCAGATTTCATTCTCTTGTCTGTCTTTTCTAAGCCTTTCAGCCGCCCCCACTTAGGTTCACCCTTGGCCGTACTGGCGCAGCACACTTTATAAAGATATGCCTACACGCTCCGAGGGTGGGTTCCTGCCTCAAACCCCACCCTTACAGGAACAGCTCCGGGAAACAGCTGGGGGAGGGTGCAGCCGTTTCCAAGACAACCCCTGCAGTGCTGACTTCCTTCCGCTTGGTCGGACTTCTGGCCGTGATGTTACACCCAGGGTTTTTATTAGTATAGATAACTCCAAACTGCAAATACAAATGTCTACCAACAAATACATGTATAATAAAATTGTGGTATATTCACATAATGCAATACTATTCGCAGCAATAAAAAGAAGTAAACTACTGATAAATGCAGCAACACTTTCAACAAATGTTGGTGAGGCAACTGGATATCTACATTCAAAAGAATGAATTTGAACCTCTACTTCACACCACATATCCTATATAATAAAAGGGTAATATGCAAATTGACCTTAACAGCAGAATGACTGGGAATGACTGGTCGCTATGACACACACTGACCACCAGGGGGCAGACGCTCAATGCAGGAGCTGCCCCCTCGTTGTCAGTGCACTCCCACAGGGGGAGCTCTGCTCAGCCACAAGCCAGGCTGACAGCTGCCAGCACAGTGGTGGTGGCAGGAGCCTCTCCCTCCTCCACAGGAGAGCTAAGGATGTCTGACTGCAGCTTAGGCCTGCTCCCCACTGGCAAGTGGACATCCCTCGAGGGCTCCTGGGCTGCCAGAAGGATGTCTGACTGCCAGCTTTGGCCCATTCCCCCGGGGAGCGGGCCTAAGCCAGCAGGTGGACATCCCCCGAGGAGTCCCAGGCTGCGAGAGGGCACAGGCCGGGCTGAGGGACCCCCCCTGAGTGCACAAATTTTTGTGTACTGGGCCTCTAGTAAAATATAAGTCAAAATGGACTTAAAAACTCTTGGAAGAAAACACAGGTGAAAAATCTGCATGACCCTGGATTAGACAACAGTTTTTAAGATATGACATCAAAAGCACATAAAATTTTTTTTAAAAAAGATAAATTGGACTTATTAAAATTAAACATTTTTTCTCTAATTTTTCCATTCATATTTTCATCAAGAAGGTGGAAGCAAATATTTGCAAATCATATATTTGATAAGGGTCTAGTATCTAGAATATATAATCAATTATTAATTGGGTTAACCCAATTAAAAGGGCAAAGGTAATTGACAAATAAATAAAATGTTTTAAAAATTTAAATGGGAAAAGGATTTGACTAGCCATTTCTCCAAAGAAAATATAAATGGTCAATAAGCACACGAAAAAATTCTCAACATCATTATTCATTAAGGAAATGTAAATCAAAACAATAATGAGATATTACTTCGCACCCACTAGAATGACTATAATCAAAGAGTCAAATAACAGGTGTTGGCAAGGATGTGAAGAAATTGGAACACTTGTGCATTACTGGTGGGGATGTAAAATGGTATAGCCTTTGTGGAAAACAGTTTGGCAGTTCCTCAAAAAGCTAAACATAGAATTATCATATGACCTATCAATTCTATTCAGCAAATCCATCCTGCATTTCCCACCCTAGATAATGGCACCACTATTCTTTATGTCTCTAAGAAGAAAACTAGATATGATTTTTGAATTTTTTCCCTTTCTCTTTTTCTCTTCTATCATCAATCTAATAAAATGGTAAATCCAACACACTAGAATCTCTTCCTCTATCCATAGTTCAGGCTTTAATTATATCTTGCCTAAACTAATGCGTTAACCTCCTATCTGGACTGTTTCTAGTTTAATTCTCTCCAATTCATCTTTCATATTGTTTTTCTGATTTTTCCATTAATATTTATTAAGTACAAATTAGGGTAGGAAATTCCTTTTTTCCCCCAATATATTTTTATTGACTTCAGAGAAGGAGAGAGAAAGATAGAAATATCAATGATAAGCAAGAATCACTGCTCAGCTGCCTACTGCAAGTCCCACACTGGGGATAGAGCTGGCAACCAGGGCATGTGCCCTGACCAGGATCCAAACTGTGACTTCCTAGTTCATAGGTCGATGCTCAACCACTGAGCCATGCTGGCCGGGCTCTATTTTAATAGTTATTTTTCTATACATTGTAGTTGTTTACATGCCTTATGCCCCCAGGCTATCTATAATAATAGAAGTGTAATATGCAAATTGACCAAATGGCCCAACAGCAGAATGACCGTCCAGATGTCCAGACAGCCATGCTATGACACGCACTGGCGCCAGGCCAGCCAAGGCAGGTATGATGCGATTGGTCGGGGGGCCCCGCCATCACCCCATGATCACCCCACAGAGGGAGGAGACCCAGGCCACCCTCTGCAGGGTGATCGATAGGGGGGCTACCCGGCCTGTGGCGCTGCAGCAGGTGGGCGGGGCCTCCCTCTGCAGGCGATTGATTGCGGGGCTCCCGGACTGCGAGATGGCATAGACTGGGCTGAGGGGACCCCCCTGTCTGGGTGCATGAATTTCGCGCACCGGGCCTCTAGTCTATATATATAAAAGCCTGAGCGACCGAACAAGCGGTCAACCAGTTACTATGATGCACACTAACCACCAAGGGGTAGACGCTCAATGCAGAAGTTACCCCCTGGTGGTCAGTGCGCTCCCACAGCCAACTGCCTGCTTCCGGCCAACCTCCCATGGTCCGGGCGCACCACCACCCCCTTTGATCGGCTCCAATCGCCGGCCAGGCCGAGGGACCCCACCCTCGAATTCGTGCACTGGGCATCTAGTATAGATTATAAAGTTCTGGAGCGCCTTCACAAAACCTGAGAGTATCACATAACCAATCAAAACAAATGTTTGTTGAATGACTTTTAAATTGTTATTTTATATTTAGATTAGCCCTTTTTGTCCTCTTTTTACTAGTGTTTTCCCCAGGATATATTCTCAGTTCTGCCATTCTCCAAAGGAGAACTATCCTAACATACTTTTCCTTATTTGCTTTCTAGATTGAAGAATCTTTTCACATTCTTTTTTTTTTTTTTTTTAGTGGTATAGCAAAGATGGAGATTTATTGAAGAACAAGTACAGACTTCCATATGGGGAGAGGGAAAGAGTCCCACAGAATGTACTCCCAAGTAGGGAGGGGGAAAAGGGTCCCTTCACATTCTTTTACTAGCTATAATAACTAAGTCAAACTCTATTTACATTATTTTTTATTACCAGTAACTCAAGAGATAACAACTGTAATAAAGCCCTGGAAAAGTAATCACCAGCTGTTAAAAGGGACAAAAGAATGGACAGCCCATTTATTTACCACACAGAAAGTTCAATGGTACTATAAAATTATATGTATTTGACATCTCTTGGATATCTTAAAGGCACTTCTAATAACATTATCTAGTCATTCAACCTCATCTTTCTGAGTGTCTTATATAAAATAAAGTGTATCCACTTCAGCAATTCAGAACCTGAGTTATTTTTGATACCCTCTATTCCTTCATTCATAACCCAATCCATTACCAACTCTTGTAGATTTGTCCTAAATCTTTCTCAAATTGTCCCACTTTCCTCTACCTGCATAATCACTTCCTTAGTCTCTCCAGGCTACGACTTTATCTTACTCAGGCTACTTACTATAACAGCCTCCAAAAGGGTGCCACTGCATTCACTCTTGGCCCCATCCCCTCCAATCCATTTGATCTACTACAACCAGAGTGACCTTTCAAAATGCAAACCCAATTATGTCATCCCCTCTATTTAAGTATTCCATGCCTTTACACTGTACTTTAGCTGAAACAAAAATCCTTAACATAATGTTCAAGGGAATTACATGGTCTGACCTTACCCATCTTGTTAGCTTCATCTCCTTCCAATTTCCTGTGCTCTGAAGACACAGGCCTCTCAAGTTTATCATCATGCTCCTCTTTCCAGAGTCTTGAACACACAGTAACTAAGAGCACAAGTTCTGGAATCAGATTATCTAAGTCCCCAAACTGGATCTGCCAACATACTAACTGTTGGCAGTTAACTTGTTGGGCAAGTAACTTAATCGCTCTGACCTCAGCTTTCCCATCTCTAAAGTAGGGGAAATGATACCTGTCACGGGGATTTGAGGAGGGTTAAATGAAATGTTAAGAACACAGAACATAACCAGTAAGCACTTCATGCCAAACTCCTCTCCTTTTTTCAATTTCTGGTTATCATCTCTAGTGGAAAACTCAAATTATATTTGAGGCTCAGAGAAATTAAGCAATTTGCTCACTATAACACAGCTAGTAAGTAACAGGGCCAGATTTCTACTATACCTTAACTTTCCCCACCCAACTCTACTTTGAGGCACAATTATTTGTGTGTGTGTGTGTGTGTGTGTGGGCCCCTCATCAAACCTAAATATGAATTTCTCAAAGCATGCCACAGGAATCTGCAATTTATTTTAATAGGCAGCTTTTTCTGGTAAGCCAGAGGTTGAGAGTCACTGGAGTAGAATAATGAAAGCTAACACAATTATTGAATGTAAATTTTAAAAAATGATTAACATAATGATCAATCAAATATTACACATCTATGTCCTTAAAAGTAACAAAGCTGCACTGTCTGTATGGTTCAGCTGATTCAGCATTATTCCATGCACCAAAAGGTCACCTGTTCCGATTCCCAGTCAGAGCACATGCCCAGGTTGTGGGCTCAGTCCCCAGTAGGGGGCGTGAGCAGCAGCCAATCTATGTTTCTGTTCCTGTTTCTGTTTCTCTCTCTTTCTTCCCCTTCCTCTCTCTCTAAAATCAATAAAAACATTTTTTTTAAAGTAACAAAGCTATTTAATTGGATCTACGATTAAATCAAAGTTGGTTATAAGCTGTGACTACTGGCAGGTTTTGTTCAATAATTTCTGGATAGGAGAATCTGAGAGATAAAATACAACTGTCTTAAGATTATTTCCAATATGATATTCTTCCTAGACCTAGCTTAAAAGTGAAAGAGGCAACAATTTAAAATATACACAAATTAGCCTATACCAAATCATGCCCAAAGCTATGAAGAACTAATAAGCAAAATATGAATTACTTTGGATTCTTTAAGACACAACCTGCTCTCAATTCTCCCCATTATAAATTCCACTATATAAAGATCCACTTTTCAGTTACATTTCTAAGCTTTCTGCCCTCCCTACTATTATCAAAAGAAAAGACAGATATCCCAGTTTAGCAATATACATGGTTTATGGCTTTCCTTCCAATCATCATACAACTGAATAGACAACTCATTAATATTTAGAGACAGAATGAATCAAAACACAAATCCTGACTCTTTGTCATTTTTGTGTTCAAATGGAAGACAAGCACTTGTGAGTTTTCCAAATCTCAATATAGCTTTCTTTTAATATTGAAGTAAAAATACAAGATATAAAGTGAATTATTTTACTATCAACAAAATCTGGTGTATTGAGTTGATCTTAGATTTCTTTCCTTCAAAAATAAAAAAAGAGCACAATGTTTGACATATATAAACAGACTCAGATCATTAAAGATCAAAGGTACCTTATATATCTTTAAGTCATCCATGTCATGGATGAGGGCCTGAAGGGTTGAGTGTCTTGCCTAAGGTTACAATCAATAACAGAACTGTAACTAAAAATCTAAATTAACTGAATATGCACATCTTTGGGATGTAAAAGGGAACTGGAATACCCAGAAAAAGCCCATGTAGGCCTAGCCGGTTTGGCTCAGTGGATAGAGTGTTGGCCTGTGGACAGAAGGGTCCCAGGTTCAATTCCGGTCAAGGGAACATGCCTGCATTGTGAGCTCGACCCCCTAGTAAGGGGTGCACAGGAGGCAACTGATCAATGATTCTCTCTCATCATTGATGTTTCTATCTCTCCCTCTCTCTTCCTCTCTGAAATCAATAAAAATATATTTTAAAAAAAGAAAAAGTAAATCCAAGAAAGAAATGCTACTCTGTGGAGTAGCCCACTCTCTGTAAAAAAAAAAAAAAAAAAAAAAAAGAACAGATGCGTGGTGCATGATTTCTAAGAGTTGGGTGGGTAAGAAAAAGAGGTAGCTGTGACAATAAAGGATAGACAAGTAATCCTTATAATGGAACTATTCTGTATCTTGACTGTGATAGTTGTCATACTAATCTACACATGCGATAAAACTGCATAGAACTAAATATACCTAACAAGCTCACACACAAAGGAGTGTAGGTAAAATTGGTGAAATCTGAATAATAAGATCAAATGGAGTGTAGATAACAAGAAATGTTAAAGCAAGATCCTCCATACCAAAGAAAAAGTTACTAAATAGAAACTGGGATATTCACAAAGGAATGAAGAATAGTAGAAATCATAAATAATGTTGTAAATATTAAAAACTTTAAAAATAACTTAATTATTTTAAAAATATAATAAATTGTTTAAAGCAAAAATAACAACAATGTAATCTAGAGTTTTTAACATATATACAAGGACAATGTTTGACAACACTAGTTCAAAGGATTAGAGTGGAAAACAGAAGAATGCCATTGGAAGCATCTTACACTATATATGAAGTTGTATAATATTATTTGAAGGTGAAATGTGACAAGTTAAAGAGACTTATTATAAAAAACTCTGGCCTATTAAGCCAACAATGGAGATAAAATTGAATAAGTAAATATACTCAAGCCAAACAAAGATAGGGAAGGACACAGGAACTGACAAAAGATGGGACAAATAAAAAATGAATAGCAAAAAGGAACATTTCAACCCAACCATATTGTTATTTTCATTAAATGTATATGGTCTAAGAAGACTCCAAATAAAATACAAAGAGAGTGTATTAAAAAACAAAACAGAAAAGCAAGACCCTTTTTAAAAAGGCAATTTTAGAAAGCTGTCAACAAGAAACTCACTTTAAATAAAAAGACAAAAATAGATTAATAGTAAGAAAGATATATCATGCAAATACTAAGGTTAAGAATACTGTAGTAGCCCTCAGAATATACGGAAAAGAATTGAATGCAGAGCTCAAAGAGATACTTATACACCAATGTCCATAGCAGCATTATTCACAATAGCCAAAAGGTATAAACAACTCAAATGTCTATCAAAAGATGAATGGATAAACATATGATATTTACAAACAATGGAATATTATTCAGCCTTTAAAAAGGAATGAAATTCTTGAGACATGTAACAACACGAATAAGACATGAAAACAGTATGCTAAGTGAGATTAGCCAGTCACAAAGGACAAATACAGGGTAGGGCAAAAGTAAATTTACAGATTTTTGTAAGAAAAATAATACACTATTTAATAAATAATAATGCAAGAATAAACTCTGTTTTGTGTACTCACAACTGTAAATCTACTTTTGCCATGCCCTGTACTGTATGATTCCACTTATGTGCGGTTACCTAGAATAGATAAACTCAGAGACAGAAAGTAGAATAGAGGTTACCAAGGGCTGGGAAGAGGGGAAAAATGACAGTTATTATTTGGTGGATGTATAGTTTCTGTTTGGGATGATAAAAAAGTTCTGGAGCCGAAACCGGTTTGGCTCAGTGGATAGAGCGTCGGCCTGTGGACTGAAAGGTCCCAGGTTCGATTCCGGTCAAGGGCATGTACCTGGGTTGCGGGCATATCCCCAGTAGGAGATGTGCAGGAGGCAGCTGATCGATGTTTCTCTCTCATCGATGTTTCTAACTCTCTTTCTCTCTCCCTTCCTCTCTGTAAAAAATCAATAAAATATATTAAAAAAAAAAAAAAAAGTTCTGGAGCCTGGCCAGCCTGGCTCAGTGGCTGAGCTTTGACCTATAAACCAGGAGGTCATGGTTCAATTCTTGGTCAGGACATATGCCCAGGTTTCGGGCTTGATCCCCAGAGGGCGGCGTGCAGAAGGCAGCCGATCAATGGATTATTCTCTCTCATCATTGATGTTTCTATCGCTCACTTCCTCTCCCTTCCTCTTTTAAATCAATAAAAATACATATTAAAAAAAAGTTCTGGATATGAATAGTGGCAATGGTTGAACAACACTGAATGTACTTAACACCACTATATTGTATACTTAAAATGGTTAAAATGATACATTTTATTTATGTTATGTGCATATTTGCCAGAATTTTAAACAGTGAATTAATAACAAAAAATAACCTGCTAATTTAATTATAAGCAAATCTTAGTTAAAAGCATTTTAAAATTAACAGGGTGCTAATTTTCACATGACATACAGACTGGGAATTTTGTCCGTTATCGAGGTTCGAAAAATCGAGGGCTTATTGTACTTTCTATTGCTAGCAATCAAGTTCCTCTACTATAGAACATTTCTTTCCTAACTAGAAAATTTTCACATCTTTTTCTTCTTTTTTTTTTATATATATTTCATTGATTTTTTACAGAGAGAAAGGGAGAGGGATAGAGTTAGAAACATTGATGAGAGAGAAACATCGATCAGCTGCCTCCTGCACAGCCCCTACTGGGGATGTGCCCGCAACCAAGGTACATGCCCTTGACCAGAATCGAACCTGGGACCCTTGAGTCCGCAGGCTGACGCCCTATCCACCGAGCCAAACTGGTTAGGGCACATCTTTTTCTTCTTAAAATCCTTTTGCTATTTATTAAAGTCTTATAGCATTACTTAGAGAAGTGAACATTCATACATAATATGAACATTTGTATATAATACACAAAAATATTTTATCTGTCTGTACCTAAACTGAAGATAAAAGGATCTTTCCATTACTCTTTTTTTTTTTTCAAATTATTTGTGCTTTTCTAGATAACGGAAAAATTATCAGCTCTAACAACTATATACCAAAGTAAAGAATCTGAAAGTGAGGCACATTATATTGTACCTCTGGGACTCAGAACCCTTTTGAAACAAACCAACTAAAATACAGAACTCCTATAATGTCATGGTCCTGATAAAACACAATCATCATCAACCATGTACACAGCATGAAATTACTTAAACACCATCCTATCTAATAAAAGGATAATTTGCAAATTGTCCCCTCGGGAGTTCGATCGCTTACTGTGATGTGCGCTGACCACCAGGGGGCGGCGCAGAACATGAAGGGCAACCAGCTGAGGGAGCAAGGGAAGGAGGAGGCGGGGAAGTGGGGAACCTGATTGGCCCTCATCACCGGCCAGGCCTAGGGACGCTATCCGTGCATGATTTCATGCACCGGGCCTCTAGTATTTTAAATACTATAACACATAACGAACAGAGTTTCTGTGCCACAATGAAGAGCAACGTTTTCTCATCAAGTTCAATATAGGTTAATTAGTAACTTTATAGTCTTTACAATCAAGGATATGTATGCTTTTGGCAAAGAGACAAAGATTTTCCAATTCTGAGTAACACTAAATTCGCAAGTATAAAAAAGGAAAACCCTGGCCTTGTTTAGTAATGCTGTTCATCCACTTTTTCTGAAACCTCTTTCTCAGTCTCAGTGAGAATAAATTAGAAATCAATCCAAAATACAAACTAGAGACTCATAACTACTACACACTGAAATTTTAAAAATACAGTTGACCCTTGAACAACACAGGTTTGAACTGCAAGGGTCCATTTATACATAAACTTTTTTCAATAAGTACCTCTTCTGTTTTGGATCTGTTGTTGGGAGTGTCCACAGATGCAGAAGGCCAACTGTATGCATTGATCTACACCATTTTATATAGGGGACTTCAGGATGTTGGCACCCTTAGAGGGTCCTGGAACCAATGCCCTGCAGATACCAAGGGACAACTTAAGTTTTGGGGCAGTCAAAACTTATATGTGAGTTTTCCACTATGCAGGAGGTCAGCACCCTTAACTTTCACAAGGATCAACTATATACTTATTATATTTACTTAACACGTTTAAATAGGTACATAATAAATCTTATTAAAACATATTGTAATTAACATTTTAAAAATTAAATCTACTGGGTAAAAATAAAAAGTATATTCTTAATGTTACAAGTAAATCATCTTCTTTTTTAAAATAAATTCTGCAATTCATGAGAAACTGCACTCACACACATAGGATGTGGCACTACATACATGATGACACATGTTCCCAAATAAAAAAACAAAAAACTCAGAAGTTACCATCATACGCAAAACTATGGATACCTTGTCCAGGATCTTTTAGACAGAGTCCTCAGTACCCTGCAAGCTTAGGAAAGGTAAATATGCACAACGTAACTACCAAACCAGACTGGCAATTAGAGATTGAAAGTAGGGTTGTTAAAATAAAAGAAAAAACAAACAAGCATATTCAAAGACATGAGATTACAAGTAAAAAGGATGAATTAAAAAAGAAATTTCAAAAAAACTTAACTGGGTACCCAGAGCACATAAAAATACAGAAAAAAAAGTTTCCCATACAATGCTTACCCTTACTTACACACCACACTCTGATATTTCCCACTAGAGGCCCAGTGCACAAATTCGTGCATGGGTGGGGTCCGGCCAGCCCAGCCCCAATTGGGGCGGATCGGGGCTGGGCCTGGAAGGGAGGAGGAGATGGTGGGAGATTGGCCAGCTGGCCTGCCCCCCAATTAGGGCTGGCCATGGGGAGGAGCTGTGGGTGGTTGGCTGGCCAGCCCTGCCCCTGATGGGATAGGGGGCCAGTCTGGGGTGGGGCTGGGTGGAGGGAGGGGCTGCAGGAGGTTGGTGCTGGCCCTGCCCCCTATTGGGATGGGGGGTCGATCAGAACGGTGGGGGCCCATCAGGGGTGTGGCCAGACAGGGGGAGGGGCTGCAGGAGGTTGGCCGCCCAGCCCCACCCCAGGGGGTGGGGCAGTGTGTGATCAGGGGCAGGCAGGCCAAGGGGAGGGGCTGCAGGCCTATCTTGGTGAAGCAGGCTGATCGGGGGCAGGGCTGGCCAGGGGGAAGAGAGGTGGAGTTTGGCCGGTGCCCTGCTTTTGATCAGAGTGGGAGAGTCCTATCAGGGGCAGGCCAGCAGTGGGGAGGGGCCATGAGGTTGGCTGGCTGGCCCCGCCCTCTGATCGGCCAGTTTGCTGTCCACTGTGGGCCTCATAGCAACTGGTCATTACCGTCATTAAGGTCACTGGCTTTTTATATATATAGATTACTTTTCATTTTTAACAACTGTTACTGTGACTCACTAAATTGAATTCACAAGCCACTAATGCAGTGGTTCTCAACCTGTGGGTCGTGACCCCTTTTGGCAGTCGAACGACCCTTTCACAGGGGTCGTCTAAGACCATCCTGCATATCATATATTTACATTACGATTCATAACAGTAGCAACATTACAGTTATGAAGTAGCAACGAAAATAATTTTATGGTTGGGTCACAACATGAGGAACTGTATTTACAGGGCCAGAAGGTTGAGAACCACTGCACTAATGGGTCACAACCTAAAGTTTGAAAAGCAGTGGCTTATAGGAACTGACAACGATAGGAAGGTCCTTGTTCTACTATGAATATCTAGTTTGAGAAAACTAATCAGAAGGTGGAAAGAATGAGAAGACAATTCCTCCAGAGCAGGGACTATATATTACTAGCACATAATCATCACTTAATACATGTTGAATTAATAAATTGTGGATAAAGCACTTTCAAGGTGAAGACACACCTACAAAGAATACCTTAAAAATAAATAAATAAATGCTTAGGAAAGCATGAGTACTTTGCATGCGTTCAAAACTAGGGATGGTGAAAAGAGCTCCAGGCAGTAAAAGAGTGATATACCAACTGAGCCTTAAATAAACAAATGAAGTGCCAAAAGAAAAGGAAATTTGTTCTTTAGGATGGGCTTTAGATACAGCACAGAAAAAAGAAAATCTCTTGTAGAACTACATAATAGTCCATTACAGGTTCAGAAAGTTTGTAAGCTCTCCTTGGTTAGAAATTCTAACCATTTCTTTTCAAATATATGTATTGAACTCCAAATGTATAAATCCAACTTCAAATCAAAATTATGGAATGCAATTCATTCTTAAATATTAAATCCTCTGTATTCATTTGTAAGCATTTCATAAGCAGCTAGTGTGTGGTAGCCAAAAACTTAATGAGTGCTTAACATGTATCAGGCAATATGTTAAGTACTTAACAAGGGTTATCCCATTTAAACCTAACAACCTTGTAAAGTGGATACTACCTTCATTTTATAGATTGAGAAAGTAAGGCTTAAAAAGTTACACAAACAAGTTACACAGCTAATAAATGGTGAAATTAAGATATTAAGTGCCAGTTTTATTATTACTGGTGGCTGAAAATCATAATTATTTTGTTCCATTCTATTATTTGTTAACTAGAGGCCCAGTGCACCAATTCGTGCACAGGTGGGGTCCCTCGGGTGTCGGGCCCCAGCTCGCACCCCTACCCGTAGGCTCTCAGCCCCAGCTTGCACCCCCAGCCTCACAGCTCTGCCTGGCACCCTGCCATGGCCTGCTCCACCCCCTCACCTGCTCTACCATCCCGCCTGTGGGGCGACTGATTGGGGCTGGGCCCTCCACCTGACTCCCTCAGCACCTAAGAGCCGGGCGGCGGCCCCACCCCCCACCACTGGTTACCGTTGGTGGGGCGATCAGTCAGGACCTGGCCCCAACCGCTCGCACCGCCTTGGCCTGGTGCCGCCCGCTCACCTGCTTTATCATCCCGCCATGGTCCTGCTCTCATTGGGGGCCATCAGGGCCGACAAAACCTCCACAGCCGCCTGCTGCCAGCACCATGTCGCTGATGCCCACCATGTTCCACACCGCTGGTGGTCGGCGCACTTCACAGCAAGTGGTAGAACTCCCAGTCTCCCAAACGACCACCCGAGAGGACAATTTGCATATTAGGCTTTTATTACATAGGAAGGATGTTTTTCTCAGAAACTGAACTTTGAATATATTTCTGAATGAAGTGATTCATCTACTTCTAAATCTGTACAATACCATCATCCTATATAATAAAAGGTTAATATGCACATCGACCGAACAGCAGAACAACCGGTCACTATGACATGCACTAACCATCAGGGGGCAGACGCTCAACGCAGGAGCTGCCTCCTGGTGGTCAGTGCACTCCCACAGGGGGTGGGGGTGGGGCACTGCTCAGCCAGAAGCTGGGCTCACGGCTGGCAAGTGCAGCGGCAGTGGGAGGAGTCTCTCCCTCCTCCGTGGCAGCACTAAGGATGTCCAACTGATGGCTTAGGCCCGCTTCCGATGGGGAGCGGGCCTAAGCCGTCAATCAGACATCCCCCAAGGACTATGAGAGGGCGCAGTCCGGGCTGAGGGACCCCCCCACCCCTGAATGCACGAATTTTGTGCACTGGGCCTCTAGTATTGAATAATTTTATCAAAAGAAAAAATTAGCCCCTTCTCAGTTTTAAAGATAAGTTAGAGGCCAATTAAATATAGCTATCTGACACCGGCATTTTAAAAAAATATATTTCTTTATTGATTTCAGAGAGGAAGGGAGAATGAGAGAGATAGAAACTTCAATGATGAGAGAGAGTTACTGATGGCTACCTCCTGCACGCCCTCCACTGGGGATTGAGCCCACAACCTAGGCATATGCCCTTGGCCAGAATCGAACCTGGGACTCTGCAGTCCGCAGGCTGGCGCTCTATCCACTGAGCCAAGCCAGCTAGGGCTGACACTGCATTTTTTTAAAAAATATATTTTATTGATTTTTTTACAGAGAGGAATAGAGTGGTATAGAGAGTTAGAAACATTGATGAGAGAGAATCATCGATCAGTTGCTTCCTGCACACCTCCTACTGGGGATGTGCCCGCAACCAAGGTACATGCCCTTGACCGGAATCAAACCTGGGACCTTTCAGTCCACAGGCTGATGCTCTATCTACTGAGCCAAACCGTTAGGGTTTGACACGGCATTTTTAACAGCTATATATATATATTATGCAAAGTACTCAGTAACTTGTACTTTTACTTACCTTATTTACATGCCAGGTACTTATATTTTGAAAAACCTTTCCACCTTCTATAGGTCACTTATTTTTCTACTAGGTAAGAAGATGCAGCCTTAGACTGTTTTTCAGAACAAAAAGTCTGCTTCTAGTACAAATGGAAGAGACTGACATAGAAATAATTGTTACCAAATGTTGAGAGATTACATCCCAACTGAAAATTATTTCTAGTCCATCCACCCAACTTTTAAATTCATGTTGACATATAGAAGAAATTAGACATCTTTAATGAAATTAAACATTAATTTTTATTACTAAAAACTATAATACTTTGATCCAACAATGGTATGGAATGAAATAATACAGATTCGTATCTTTTTCACTTATATTTTAGAATTTGAAATTAAAAAATAATCCAGCCATAAACAAGCACAGAAACCTAAAGGCAGATGAACATACACTGGCACTCTGTTTAATGAAACAATCCCAATTTTATGCAAGACTTTATTACAGAAATAACACTTTTGGAAGAGATTCATTCAAATATGATCCTGAACTGAACAGCAGCCTTTAACTAATATATACAAAAAAGCTCTTAATTTCAAAAAGATTACATTAGTATGAGTATAATTATTTTAAGTAATAGAGACTATTGAAAACCAAAAACAGAAACAATGGAAAACTTAACTGACTTTTGTTTTAAATCCTCACCAAGGACATGCCTGGAGGGGGGAAGGCAGAAGGAGAGAAACATCCAATAATTTGCCTTCCATAAGGTACCCAACTGGGGATCAAACCAGCAACCCCAGGTATGTGCTCTGACTGGGAATCAAACTGGCAACCTTTTGGTGCACAGGATGATGCTCAGCCAACTGAGCCACTCTGCCCAGGTGAAAAATTAACTGACTTTAATATACAAATCAGTCAAGGGGGGAAAAAAACACATCAGAATGATCATTATAACCAAATTAACAAATCAGAATCAGAATGCCAAAAATTAAGTCATTAAAAGGGAATCTAGAGAAAGGGCCAGTTGTGAAAGAACAGGAAGTGATGTACACTGCCATTTTGTAGATGAACTATTTAATAACAGAAGTACCATACTAATCTGAAATTAACCAACCCAGACTAAGAGCTCTCAGTATTCTTTCTGACAGTGGCATCAGAAGTCAGCTGAAATAACCCTCTGGCAGTTTTTCCTTAATAATGAATTTATCAAATTGATTATGAACATACTTTTACCACTTTTAGCACAATTACCACCAGCAACAGAAAACAGGGTTTCTTTTTAGCTGTCCTAAAAAGTACCTCTTTTAGTTCTAGCATGCTGAACTATATCAAGTAGTTTACCTATATCCTGTGCACATACTTACATTTTGTAGCATTTATTAATAAATCCTCTCTGCTTGCATCATTCCAAGTTAAAAAGTCACTCTTTACTAAGCAGTATGTTTGCATTTATTCATGCTAGTACATATGAATTATCAACAACAAACCATAACAGAGAATTAGACTTTATGGAATAATTTGCTATGTAGGGGGAAACTCTACACACATGCAGCTTTGTGCCATGAAATAAAGATTTATGGGAAGTGCTGTTAAAATAACTCTAGCCCTGGCTGGTGTTGATGAGTGGTTAGAGCATCAGCCTATGCCAGTGATGGCGAACCTATGACACGCGTGTCAGAGGTGACACGCCAACTCATTTTTTTGGTTGATTTTTCTTTGTTAAATGGCATTTAAATATATAAAATAAATATCAAAAATATGTCTTTGTTTTACTATGGTTGCAAATATCAAAAAATGTCTATATGTGACATAGCACCAGAGTCAAGTTAGGGTTTTTCAAAATGCTGACATGCCGAGCTCAAAAGGTTTGCCATCACTGGCCTATGCACAGGGTCTTGGGTTCCATTCCAGGTCTAGGGCACATAATCTGGTTCACTCCCTGCTCCTCACCCTTGTTTGGGAGGCAACCAGTCAATGTGTCTCTCTCACATTGATGTTTTGTGTGGATTAACAAAACAACAAAGGAAGTTAAAATAAACCCAGATAAAAATAAAAAGAATAAAGAAAGCAAAATTCCATTTTCTGAGGAAAAATAATAAATCTAACTTAACAGACCATTTATGTGTCTCCCCATATTAAAATCATAAAGATGACAGAAACTAAATTGGTGTCTAACCACCTACTACTAACATCTTTAAATCCCTGTCTTAAAACAGGTTTCAAAAACAAACAAAAAATACAACAAAAGCTCTTATGGACATTAAATGTAGATGGCGTTTGAAAGTCTTTAAAAATAAGTCATCCACTAAGTGAAGCTTAAATACCCAATACCAAATAGTAAAATATCAAGACAACTCATGTCCATATGTATACTAGAGGCCCAGTGCATGAAATCGGTGCACAGGTAGGGACCCTAGTGGCTGCCAGCTGCTGGCTGGGGCCTCTCTTCCCCCAGATGCCTGCCACCAGCAGGGGCAGGGCCAACCAGGGGGATGGGCCCCAGGCGGTTGGCTGGCCCCCGGCCCCCTGGTCAAACTCCCAGTGGAGGGGCCAAATTGCGTATTAAGCTTTTACTATATAGGATATCTTAGTTATCTTCATTGCTTTGTGAAATAATTATTTAATTCTGTAAATATTCAATATGGAACATTTTGAAATCACTTCATCAGTAAATTTATATACTAAAAAAGAAAAAAGTATCAACAGTAGACTTCAAGACTACTCTTTGGTAACAAAATACACTTGGCGACACACTTCCAGAATGTCAAAATATTTATTTTTCTTTTTTCTACTCTACTAAAGGACGCAACCAACAAGTACTACTGTAAACCAGACAAGATTTGTCTTAAACAAATGACATGAAGCAAAAGAAGTGGAAAAACAACTTATTGACTACAAATATAGATGCTATCATAGCATAATTAAGCAAATTACAGTGTTTATTTTTTTCATTTCCTTAACAAAGCATTTGCTACAGAAAGATTTGTAACCTAATCCTTTTCAAAGTTTTCCAATTTCAGTGTTATACAAAATAGCATTAACCCTAAAAATTCAGAGCCCAGAGAGGAATGTCCATCAGACTGCCTGTCTGTATGCAATGATCTTTAATGATTCTTCAAGAACTACAAAGTAAGTCATAGGAAGAAAATAAGGGAGTAGGGGGGGATACAAAATTATCTTATTTGAATCCTAATGAAAACCCAAGATGCTCACACACAAAATGTCAATCCAGTGTTTGAGAGAGAGATCGAGAGACATGAAAACTGTTCTGCCATGGCAGGCTCCCTTCTGGAGAGGCCTTATCCCTCTCCCCGCAGACAATTAACAGCAGGAACGGACCTACTTCCCAGGGGCAGATCTCAGGGGAAGAGTATCCAGGCGGTACTGTTATCGATTTAAAACCAAAGGAAAAGAGTAACCTTTCCAAGGGAAGCGCCATTACTTCCCTCTCCTGCTCCCCCTCCCTTCAGGGCACACACGGGCCTGTGTCTGAAGAAACTGCCTTGGACTTCTGCAGCACTGCAGCAGTCTAACGATGGGGTAGGGGGAAGGAAGAGTAAGGGGAGAAAAACGCTTCCA
This sequence comes from Myotis daubentonii, assembly GCF_963259705.1. Classification (NCBI taxonomy): domain Eukaryota; kingdom Metazoa; phylum Chordata; class Mammalia; order Chiroptera; family Vespertilionidae; genus Myotis; species Myotis daubentonii. The sequence goes on from NC_081855.1 coordinate 24,673,819, forward strand.
TCACCCCTAACAGAAGAGGGGTGTCCATTTCCTGGGGGTGGGGGTGGGGGGACGACTGGAATCCACCCAGAACAGTCTCCCCAGAACAGTCTCCCTTCCCGAGAATACACACACTACAAAGGAGAGGGAGGAGCAGAGGGACCAGAAGGGAAAGGGGCCTAGCGCCTTTTAAATCGGGGTGAACATCCACCCCGTCTCCCACGGAGGGCCACACCTTCTTGGAGGCATCCCCTTCCACCACCCCTTCCGGTGACCCTCAGGACAGAGGAATGTAAGGGCTCGGGCCCCTCAAAGCCGGAGGGCGTCCACCTCGCCGCCTCCTCCACCCCACCCACGGAGTCACCGACCCTCCTTGTCTCCCTCCCCCACCCACTCCCACCGCCCTCCTTCCGCCCAGAGGCCACGGTGGGCCCAATCTCCCCGCCCCCTCCCGGTCTCCCGCACCCAAAGCAGAGGTGCCCTTACCCTTTCGCCGACAGGTCGGGGCGGAGTAGGCAGGCGCAGCCCCCTACCGCGCCGCGGGAGCCGCTACGCTGGAAGCCGAGGAGCGAGGAGGAGGAGGGGGCCTGGCGACACACCGCTGCCCCCCCGCCCCCCCGGAGCCCCGACGAGCCGCCCAGCCCAAGCTCTGCGACAAGGGGCGGGGGGGCGGGGGGGAGCGAGGGGACGACCGGGGTCGAGGAGGCGCCCTCAGCGCTGGGGCTCAGCTAAGATGGCGCGGGGAAGTGCCGGGAGCCGCCGCCGCTCCGGGGGAACCGGCCCGGGCCTCGGCCGCCTCTCGTCCTCACACAGCCGAGGCCCTGTCGGTCCCCCGCCGCGGCCCCTCGGCGGGCAGGCCCACGCACAACCCTCTGCCGCCACCACCACCACCCCTGGGAAGGGGGCGCTCACAAAGGGAAGAGAGGCCGCGGGCCGGCCGGCCGGCGGCGGCGGGGCGGGGTCCCCAGGGGCCGGGAGGCCTCAGAGGTTCGTGGGTGCCTAGCGCTCTCGGCCCGCGAAGGGCGCCGGCAGGCGGGACCCCTCCTCTCTCCTCAGGCAGGCGGCGGCACCAACTCACTCTCTTGGCCACCCTCCCTCTCGCTCTCCGAGCCCTGAAGCCACAGAGGCCGGCCGCTGCCCAGGTTCCCCCCCCTTCCCCGACACCACTCCCCTCCTCCCGAGAGTCAGCCCAGCCTCCGATCTCGCGAGATTTCCCGCCTGACAGGCCCGACCCTGCGCGAGACACGCCTGCGTGCGCGTGCACGGCCTCGCGGGAGCGCGCGAGGGCTGGCGCGGGGCGGAGTCTCGGCCGGGGTGGCCCCATCCCCAGCCTCTGTCCAGCCTGGCCGCATTCCGCTGGCAGCCCTTATGCCACGCCGGCGTCGGGTGCATTCATGTCACCCTGGAAGCGGAGAAAGAAGAGCTGATCTGCTCTCCTGCCCTCTTCCCATTCCCAAACCCCCGCCCGCCACTAACCCCGCCATTGAGAAGTTGGCCCGGACATGTAGACTATCCCGTTCTTACGTACCTGAGCTCAACCCCTCCGTGGGGTTTAGAGGTAAACTGGTCAGTGTCATCGGTATGTAACTGAGTTGTAAGATTCTAAGAGTTTATAATCATTTTTGGAATGGTAATAAGAGAAATACAGATCTACACCACCCTGTATGCCGATGGTAGGAAATAGACAAATTCTTGAAAAGTTTTTGTGGATTTTTTTTAGTAGTTGAGAGATAAGTTTTGAAACAAGAGCAGTAAACAGAGTCCTAACAGTCCTGATTCAGGTAAGAGGTAGAGCTTATTTATTTATTTATTTATTGGGGGGGGGGGGGCGGGTGAAACCTTCCCCCCCCCCAGGGAAAAACCCCTTTCGAGGACTACAAAGAGCAATTTTATTCAAGAACTGAAAGATACGCCTAAAATGCAGTCATAAAAAAATCGGTTCTTCAACCAATAAAACAACTGATATAGATTTGTTGTGTGAGACTTATGAGTAAAAATGTACTCCAAAACAGTTGTTAGGAGAGACAATAAACTGGGAAAATAAACTGGCTTTGATCAGAAAAACAAGCCTATCTGCTTCAATGGGATATACATATAATTTGTTCCAAAGATTCTCTCTCTTAGTAAGTAAGGGTCCTTCTTCTGAGTCCGTTAGTCATTCCTCTTTTCACCTACATTGACAAACACTAGTATAGCAACTGCCCTTCTGCATTAAAACACACACACACACACACAACACACACCCTAGTTCCTCCTTCGGGGGTAAAGAAACATTACAATCTTCACATCTCTTCCCCTTCACAGCCAAGCTTCTTAGAAAAGTTATCTATTTTCTCACCACCACCAGAACTGATCTTACAAAGGTCAAAAGTAACCTCCTAGTTACTGTGTCTAGTGGAGTCATTTTAATCCTTTCCCTCTTGACATCTGCAGTGTTTGACATAGTCATACTCCTTCCATCTTGAAACTATTCCTCTCTGGCTTTTTCAACACCACTCAAAACCAGTTTTCTTTCTACCTTCCTGTCCCCAGGATTCCTCTTCCTCCACCCACCTCTTAAATGATGCCCCGCCAATCCTTATCCTTCTGAAAGTGTTACAGCAAGAATGTTCACATCTAGCCCTAGCCGGTTTGGCTCAGTGGATAGAGAGTCGACCCTTGGACTGAAGGGTCCTGGGTTCAATTCTGGTCAAGGGCATGTACCTTGTACCTCCGTTGCAGGCTCTATGGGGTGCGTGCGGGAGGCAACCAATGGATGTTTCTCTCTGTCTCTCCCCATCTCTTTCACACTCTCTAAAATTCAATGGAAAAAATATCCTCTGGTGAGGATTAACAAAAACAAAATGTTCACTTCTAGTTATTTCAAACATTTGGGAATGGAAAGAGACTCAGGTTTTCCCATAGTATTCATTCTTAATTTTTTATGGAAAATTTCAAGCATACACAAAAGGAGTAAGGTAAAATAATAAACCTCCATGTATCCATCGCCCAGCTTCACTATTACCAACACTTTATCTTCCTTGCTTCACCTATTCTCTTATTATGTGTTTCCCTCCTGATGTGTTTTTAAATAAATCTCTAGTAAACTGTCATAACATTTCACATGTAAATACTTCATATGTATTATCTCTAACAAAGACTTTTGTTGCAATATAGCCAAAATATTATCATACATTTACAATAATGTTTTTTGTAATCTTCACCTGAGGATATTTTTCCATTGATTTTTAGATAGAGTGGAAGAGAGAGAGAAAGACAGAGAGAAATATCCATGTGAGAGAAACACGTCGATTGGTTGCTTCCTGCAGGAGCCCCGACCAGAGCCCAGGCCGGGGAGAAGCCTGCAACAGAGGTAAATGCCCTTGACCAGAATCGAACCTGGGACCCTTCAGTCCGCAGACCTACGCTCTATCCACTGAACCAAACCAACTGGGGCCAAAATATCTTTTTTAAAAAATATATGTTTTTATTGATTTCAGAGAGAGGAGGGAAGAGAGACAGACAGAAACATCAATGATAAGAGGGAACCATTGATCCTACATGCCCCCCACTGGGTACGAGCTGGAAACCGGGCACCGACCCTGCCCTGGAATCAAACGTTACTTCCCTGTCAGGCCTTCTCATGTCTCAATTAGGTAACCCTTGAGCCTGTGCATTAGGATAAAAAAGCTATGGGGAAAAGAATGTGTACCAACTATTTCTTTTTGTTGTGGTGGTTTTTTTTATGTATTTTTATTGATTTCAGAGAGGAAGGGAGAGGGAGAGAGAGAAACATCAATGATGAGAGAGAATCATTGATCGGCTGCCTCCTGCACGCCCCACACTGAAGACTGAGCCTGGAACCCAGGCATGTGCCCTGACTGGGAATCGAACTGTGACCTCCTGGTTCATAGATCGGCGCTCAACCTCTGAGCCACTCCGGCTGGGCTGTACAAACTATGTTTTGACCTTGACAGAAAAGTTACTCAAGCAGAGACAAAAATCAAGGATAAGCTCTTTCTCTACATTGTCTTATTTAATCCTCACAACAAACTTGTGAGGTAGGTACTATTATTATTACCTGCATTTTATAGGCAAGGAGACCAGAGTTCAAAGAGGTTATGTCACTTGCCCACAATCATCATCTAGTAAGTAAATGGTGAACTAGAATTTTAAACCAGTTGTGAATGAATCCAAAGCACACTCTCTCCACCATGTTGTAATCCTGGCACGACCAACCAAGGAAGGACAAGCTTGATACCATATACATATTTCTAGTGTGTGAGAGAGATGCATGACCACATGTAATGTCATTGTATTTGTTGTTGCTCATGTATCTGTGTGATAGTTTGTCAAAGTGTGCGTGGATGCTCTGATTGATATGGTATCTATCCAATGAGACTATCTTTTCAGTATTGTCACTCAGTAAAAGATTAAGTCATGTTCAACTTTATGTAACAAATACTTGTTGAATTTCTACCATGTGTTAGGCTTACATAAAATATAGAAGAGGGCAAAAGAAACTAACGTTTATATAGTAACCTTATCGCTTCTCGGCCTTTTGGCTAAGATCAAGTGTAGTATATAGTAACCTTATGCCAAGAACTTTATGAAGTGCTTTACATTCATTATCCTCTTGATCTTCCCAACAACCCTGAAAGAAGGATGGTGATGATGGTTCTCATTACACAGGAGGAAAGCTCATAATGTTAAGTATCTGTGCAAATCACATAGCTAGTAAATAGAGAGCTATTAGAGTACAGGTTTGATCAGTACTTTAAGCCCCTGTTTTCATCATTACCTCCCAATCCCCTTCCTCAAGTGGTTCCCTATACTAGGGACACAAAATCCTATTAGAGAGATAAAATCTGCATGCACAAAACATTTAAATAACAATGTAAAAACAACCTATAAAGAAATGATTCACTGAACCTGTGATTTTATTTTAATTTTACTTTTCTGGGCCTTGGTTTCCTGTCTAACTACAATAGACTAAAATGATCTCTAGAGTCCCTTTAGTTCAAATATCTATAATTACAGGAATGATGCAAATAAGATGGAAAGATAACTTGAATTCCAAAGTGTGTGTGTGTGTGTGTGTGTGTGTGTGTGTGTGTGTGTGTGCATGCATAGTTAGAAACAGAAAGAAAAAACTTTTCTTTGGGTATTACTACCTGACTTTTACTAAGACCTTCATTAGTCATGGTAATATCTTCATCCAGAATTAGCTAGTGTATACTTTTTTTTTTCAATAAAATTGTGATTACGTATGAAAATCTCTATTTCCTCGGATAAGGTAAAACCCAATAAAGCTGTATGTGGGGAGAGAACCAAGATGGCGGCATAGGTTAACGCCGGAGTTTGCTGCTTTGAACAACTACTTCAAAAGTGAAACTAAAAGACGGAACGGACATCACGCAGAACCACAGGAACGCTGGCTGAGTGGAAGTCCTACAACCAGGAGGAAAGAGAAACACATAGGGACACTCAGAGGAGGCGCAGTGCTGACGTCAAATTCTGAGGTGTGGAGTGCGCGGAGCAGGCTGGCGGCGGAGGGCGCGGTTGGCGTTTTCAATCGGGAGGGAGTAGCAGACTCTGAGCTCCAGATACAGGCGAGTCTTTAGGGACCCAGACTCAAACGGGAGAAGCGGGACTGTCTGGCTTCGGTCAGAGCGAGTGCAGCTTTCTCTCCGAGGTTTGCAGCGGGTGCTGGGACTCAGAGAGGCAGAGCCCCTGGGGACAGGACTGAGAGCCGCCATAACTGCTCTCTCCGGCCCACCCTGTTGATCCTGTGCGACCCGCCCTGCCCAAGCCCTGCACAGAGGCATTTGCCGGATAGCCTCAGGTGAAGGCTAGATTAGCACCTCCCTACAGGACAGAAGTTCTCTCACTGCTGACACAGCTGATTCTCATAGCCACTTGGCCTGGAGGTCAAACCCTCCCTGGTATTAGCTACAACAATCAAGGTTTAACTATAAGACTGCGAACAAAGACCACTAGGGGGTGCACCAAGGAAGCATAACAAAATGCGGAGACAAAGAAACAGGACAAAATTGTCAATGGAAGATATAGAGTTCAGAACCACACTTTTAAGGTCTCTCAAGAACTGTTTAGAAGCCGCCGATAAACTTAATGAGATCTACGAGAAAACTAATGAGACCCTCGATGTTATGTTGGGGAACCAACTAGAAATTAAGCATACACGGACTGAAATAACGAATATTATACAGACGCCCGACAGCAGACCAGAGGAGCGCAAGAATCAAGTCAATGATTTGAAATGCGAGGAAGCAAAAAACACCCAACCGGAAAAGCAAAATGAAAAAAGAATCCAAAAATGCGAGGATAGTGTAAGGAACCTCTGGGACAGCTTCAAGCGTACCAACATCAGAATTATAGGGGTGCCAGAAGATGAGAGAGAGCAAGATATTGAAAACCTATTTCAAGAAATAATGACAGAAAACTTCCCCCACCTGGTGAAAGAAATGGACTTACAGGTCCAAGAAGCGCGGAGAACCCCAAACAAAAGGAATCCAAAGAGGACCACACCAAGACACATCATAATTAAAATGCCAAGAGCAAAAGATAAAGAGAGAATCTTAAAAACAGCAAGAGAAAGAAACTCAGTTACCTACAAGGGAATACCCATACGACTGTCAGCTGATTTCTCAACAGAAACTTTGCAGGCCAGAAGGGAGTGGCAAGAAATATTCAAAGTGATGAATACCAAGAACCTACAACCAAGATTACTTTATCCAGCAAAGCTATCATTCAGAATTGAAGGTCAGATAAAGAGCTTCACAGATAAGGAAAAGCTAAAGGAGTTCATCACCACCAAACCAGCATTATATGAAATGCTGAAAGGTATCCTTTAAGAAGAGGAAGAGGAAGAAAAAGGTAAAGATACACATTATGAACAACAAATATGCATCTATCAACAAGTGAATCTAAGAATCAAGTGAATAAATAATCTGATGAACAGAATGAACTGTTGATTATAATAGAATCAGGGACATAGAAAGGGAATGGACTGACTATTCTTGGGGGGGAAAGAGGTGTGGGAGATGCGGGAAGAGACTGGACAAAAATCGTGCACCTATGGATGAGGACAGTGCGTGGGGAGTGAGGGCGGAGGGTGGGGCGGGAACTGGGAGGAGGGGAGATATGGGGGGGGGGGAAGAGGAACAAATGTAATAATCTGAACAATAAAGATTTAATTTAAAAAAAAAAGCTGTATGTGATAGAAGGTAGTTAGTGAGAAGGATGCATCTTAGAATTTCCAGTTTAGAAACCAGGGGTGAGACACTCTATGGAGTGGATAACCATCTAGTAAATAAATAAATACATTACTGGAAACACATTCAGTGCATTCTGGGCTGTTATCAGTGCACCCAAAGACTTCATCTTTAGATTCTAGGACCAACTAACTAAGGTAGGTTATAGTATGGCTGTCAAACCTCACTCTGACATGTCCACAGAGGCTGCCTGATATATAAGCATGGCTTCACAGGCTGGAAAATAAAACTCATTATGTACAGAGTTGTTTCTTGAGCTCTGCATTTCCATATAATTGGATCCATTTTAAGAATGCCCTGCATGTGGAGGCAGCATATTCTTCCATTTTAACCCACAGGAATAGATCAATGTTGGGCCAAGGTACCCTAAGGGTTGTAGAATACAATTCAGTTCAAGAAAGTCCTGACCTGAAAACCCTTCCGTCTCAGGTATCTATCAGATAAGCACCTGCAGTAAGCCATGAATAAGTTAAAGCAGCTGTACCACAGTCTAAAAGACATTCAACCCTGAAGATGTCAAGCCGTGGATGTGAAGGTAGGAGAGCAGTAGTTAAAAACATTGACTGTGGAGTCCCATCTCCATCACTTACTAGTGTCAGTGACTAATTACTTTGTGTCAGTTTCATAACCAGACTGAGGGTTTCTTTCCTTATCTGTACAATGGGGTAAACATTACCTTCTTCAAGATGATTGTGTGAGGGTTAAACAAGACAACATGCAAAGTGCCTCTAGCCCATGGAAACTGTTTTAAAGTGTTCGCCCTTATTTTGTATGTGTAAGAAGGTAAATATTCATCCCATTGCTCTGACACTAGCCTCTGGCAAGCACCCCATGACCCAAGTGCATCATGATTGTCTGGGACTTCTGTGAATGTGGGAAGGGCTGGGCAGCATGTTTGTGGCCTGAGAGGTCTTCGGAATGTATCACCAATTGGTGATTTTGTCATGCCCTTCTCTTTGGCTGACATCTGCCAGTATTAACAAAACAAAACAAAAAACTACACAAATTCCTACTAGAGTTGTGCCATGTAGGATATGAAACAGAAACAACTGACAAGCAAAGCATAAAATAATATTTTATTGGCCTGGGATTGTCTTTGGGCCTCCTCTTTACTAGGTAGTAATACTATACTAGTAAGAAGTCTTTTGGTTAAAAATGGCCATTCAAATCAACTTAAAGAAAAGTTATTGGACCCTGTAACTGAAAAGTCCAGTGCCTTAGGAGTTAAAAGAAATTTGTTAGGAGCCCTGGCTGGTTTGGCTCAGTGGATAGAACATCGGCCTGCGAACAAAAGAAATTTGTTAGGTGCTTGAATCTTTCTGTCTCGCCACACACCACACCCAGCTCCCAGTTGCTTAGATATTTTTCTCTGTAGGTTAGATTTTATTATACAGTTGTCTGTTGTTTTTATTGAGAGGTGCAACTAGGGGGCCAGGTGCGTCCCACTGCTGCCATCTAATTTAATATACCCCAACACTCACTGGTGCCACTGATACTGTCTACACACAGGAAGTGAATCAAGGAGATTTTTGGTATTGCTTTTAACCAGATACTTCCTTTACTGAGACGTTGTATTATGATCACAAGTGACAGGAGCACTTGTTCCAAAGTTCAGGTATATATGACCACTTAAGCTTGCCTACCATGTGACCTTTCCTATATATGCAGCCTTCTGAGCAGGGGCAGAGGTCTTTTCTAGTTATCAAATGGCACCATATAAATGGTCAACGCGAAACGCATCCTTTATTTCTCCTCTTCACATGGTCTCAACACAGAAATGTTACAATATTGTAAATATAGAAATTTAAGGCATTTGGGACTTTGTGGGGATGAGCAGATCAGAATTTGGGGCTATGGACTACCAGCATAATTCCCATGAGAGGTTTAAGCAGGCTTCACAGAGAACATGCTGAGAACTTTCATCTTAGTAGCTTATTTCACTCACGCAGCAGAGGGAGGCTAGACTGGGGTTGGGAGGACAATGTGGAGTGAGAAGAATGGCCACAAATGCCCGGATTTACACATTGCCTTTAGCAACCCCAAAGGCAAAGAAAAGTTTCTCGCTCTCACAGAACAATATGTAAAATCCAAAGGAACAGCTCTGAGTGGCCCAGCGTGGGCCCTGTGTCGTGTGCCCTTCCGTGGCCTAGTCGCCTCATCAAGGGGCGAGACATTTTGATTGTTCTGGCTTGGACTGTGTGTTCACTCTGTGGCAAGAAGCTTAGAGTAACAGCTCACAAGAACTACATAGAATGGTAGAGAGGAATTCCCCAAAGGAATTTAGGGTACGTTTTGCCAGAAGAAGAGGAGAAATTCTGGACAGACAAAAACAACAGATGTTCACTACAAGTAGAATAGAATTGCTGGTGAGGCCAAATAATATGGTTTTGTGGGGATGCTAGCGAGAGTAGGATATATTAGCACTTGCTGTGGTCAGTTAAAAAAAAAAAAAAAAAGCAACTATCAACTGGCTACAATAGAACTCTCATATCTGTGACCTCTTTTGATTTTCACCATAACTCTGAGAAATAGGCAGCGTGTTCTCCTTTCACAAAATATACTGTTGAGATTCAAGCAACATAGAGAGGTACAGCAGAAAACACATGGTTCATATGACAGGGCCAGGTGTAAGTCTGGTATGTACATCAGTTTGGGAAGCAGGTACCTTCCAGACATTCTTAGAACCTTAAAAAACTCTGAAACATTTCTGGCATGTGCCCATGAGCAAGGCACATAGTGCCAAGGTGACAGCAACTTCCTGGGAACTCTAGTATGTGTGTGCATCTTTTCCTAGAGTTCTCTATCATACTAACTTTTGTAGCTGCTATTCTTCCATGCGTTCTAGGCTAACACTTTTGTTTTTAATCCTCACTTGAGGATATGTTCTACTGATTTTAGAGGGGCGGGGGGAGGGAGAGAGAGAAAGAGAGGAAGAGACATCGATGTGTGAGAGAAACACTGATGGCCATCTCCAGCACGCATGTGCCCCCACTAGAGATTGAACTGGCAACCTTTTGGTGCACAGGTGGATGCTCCAACCAACTGAGCCATGCCAACCAGGGCAGACTAACAACAATTTTTTTTCTTTTTCAATCCTTACCTGAGGATAATTTTTCCATTGCTTTTTAGAGAGAGTAGGAGAGAGGGAGGGAGTCGGGGGGAGGGAGAAGGAGAGTGAGAGAGACACATCATGGTGACCTCCCACACACCCCACACCCCAGCTGGGGGCTGGGAGTGAACCTGCAACCCAGGTATGTGCCCTTGACTGGAGACCCTTTGGTGTGAGGGCCAACGCTCTACCACTGAGCCACACCAGCCAAGGCCAGGCTAACAACTTGTATTTATTCGTCCTTATTTCCATCTCCCATTTCTAACCCTATTTATGTCATGTGGACAATTCAAATAAATGTCTATGGGATAATTAAGTTGCTAGATAGCAAAAATTTATTGAATGTCAAATATGTGCATTACGCTAGGCTCTGTGGATAGAAAAATATGATACCATTCCTATTCTTGAGATCACAGCTTAGTGGGAAAGGGCAACAAATAAACAATTCTAAGTCACTTAGGATTGCAGTGACAGATAACCAGACCCCTTTCATCTTCCAAAACTGAAACTCTGTACCTGTTGGACAACAATTCCCCATTCCCCGTTCCATCCCTCCCCCTCATTCCTGGTAACCACTGTTCTACTTCTGTCTCTGTAAACCTGACTACTCTAAGTACCTCATACAAGCGGAATATCACAGTATTTGTCATTTTGTGATCGGCTTATTTCACTTAACATAGAATCTTCAAGGTTGATCCATGTTGTAGCATGTACCACAATTTCATTCCTTTAAAAAAATTTTTTTTTTATTGCTTAAAGTATTACAAAGGGTATTACATATGTGTCCATTTTATCCCCCCGCCCTAGACAGTCCCCTAGCCTCCCCTATCCCCCAGTGTCTTATGTCCATTGGTTATGCTTATATGCATGCATACAAGTCCTTTAGTTGATCTCTTACCCCCCTACCTCCTGCCCTGCAACCCTCCCTGGCCTTCCCGCTGCAGTTCCTTTAAAAAAAAAAATTTAACATTTAATATGCTCTTATTAATTTCAGTGAGAGGCAAGGAGAGGGAAGGAAATATTAATGTTGGGAGAGAATCATTGATCAAATGCTTCCTGCATGCCCCCACTGGGGATCAAGCCAACAACTGCAACCCAAGCATGTGTCCTGCCCAGGAATCGAACCATGACCTCCTGGTTCCTGGGTCAATGCTCAACCACTGAGCCACACAGGCAGGGCCAATTTCATTCCTATCACACTTTATTTATCCATTCATCTGTCAATGGACACTTGGGTTGCTTCCACCTTTTGATTATTGTGAATAATGCTGCTATGAACACAGGTATACAAATATCTGTTTGAGTCCCTGCTTTCCATTTTGGGGGTGTACAGGGGTTGAGCCTTTTAAGAACAAAAGAAAAAGCAACTTTGTTAACTATTTTTTTCTCTCTTTTTGAAAGGCTATGTTAAATTCCCATACTCCCATGCGACGTCTGCCTTCGATGACTCCCACTCCATAGAGTCAGCCCTTAGTGCTGAAGACATACTTGAATACAGAGGTTTCCACATCACCAACACTGAACCCAATGGTCTGCTTTGGAGTTGGATAATGTACTGAGAAAGCTAGCTTTCTTCTCAGATCAGACTCTTTGAGTAATAGGAGGAGCTTAGGATTGAGAAAATTTGGTTTCCTGGGAGGGAACATGCCAGCTGTGAGAAGCCCAGAGTTGTAAATTGTCAGATGATGACTGCCTGTGAAACCTGTCAAGATTCCTGACAGCTCAGCTGAGAACCTAATTACCAGTTACAAAAAGAGACAGGAAAAACGTGTTGTCAGAGAGAGCCTGGTCAGAAAGAATGATGTACAGTGTCCTGGCCTTGTCATCCTCCTCCTCCTTGTTTATAAAGGCAGAGAGCAAAACACATTAGTATAATTGCCATTACACATGTTTATTATCTGGAACAAAGGTACCATGTCAAACCATAGCCCTGTATCAGCTGAGCCTTTAGTAATCACTTAAATTGAACAGTGGCATTTGACCTGATTGTACAAATACTTCCGGTATTCTTAGTGCCAAGGATCATATCCAACCATACTTAACTTACTTCCTGGAGTTCACACAAACCTCAACCAATCCTCCTTTCCTGGAGTGAAGAGGAGCAATGGTCCTGTCTTCTAGTGAAGCCCAGAGAAGAATGATAACGAACCTAAAGTCACACAGTTAATCAACAACCCAGCATCTTATCTTCCAAGGAAAATAAATTAATATCAATCATGCTCAGCAGCAACGGAGGAGACCAGCAATCTTCCCCAAGAATCCCTAAATTGGTGAAAAGCAATAATAGCAGATTCACATGCTAGTTTTTGCAAAGCCTTGATCATCTAGTCTTGCAAAACATTCACACACATGGATGGAACTGGAGAGCATTATGCTAAGTGAAATAAGCCAGTCAGAGAAAGATAAATACCACATGATCTCACTCATTTGTGGATTATAGAGAACAACATAGACTGATGAACAAGGACAGATCCAAAGACAGAGAAACAGCGATCAGACTATCAATCCCCAGAGGGAAAGTAGGGGAGGGTGGGGGTAAGGGGAAGAGATCAACCAAAGGACTTGTATGCATGCATATAAGCCAAACCAATGGACATGGACAACAGGGGGATGGGAGCATGAGTGTGTGGGACGGGGGGGCGGGGGGGGGGAGAGGTTGGGGGTTAATGGGGGGGATGAGGACACATTTGTAATACCTTAACTAATAATAATTAAAAAAGAAATCAATATTTTAAACATCAAAAAAAAGAGAATACTTAAGAATATAAGATAATTGATCTCAGAACACTCTGTCAATGTGGTTACTGTTCTAAGAATTCACAATAATAAACACTGGAATTATTCTCTGAAAAAAAAAAAAAAAACATTCACACACAGTTCCCACTCACCTTTCTTTCTTCAGTTGCATCAGCAGCCCCTGAGCATGGATGCTAACTTCCTTAACGGGAAAAAGTTTTCAGATTCTTGAAAATCAGGGATTTGGCACTTAGAGCAGCAGGAGTGAGAGTAAAGAGAAAGAGTTAATATTTACTGGACACATGTTCCAGGTACTATGTTTTACCTCTGTCTAATGGATTCTATAAACCAACTGGCAAAGTAGATACGATTATATACATCTTCATATGCCAGACCAGGAGCTCAGAGAGGTTAGGTAAATTGCCCAAGATGACAGAGCAGAGCAAAACTTTTTTATTATGTATTTGTTTATTTACTTTTTAGAACAGGGCTTGTAACCCACTTCTTTCTGGCTCCAAAGTCGGTGTTTTTTGTAATGTGTTAAGCTACCTCTGTAGAACAGAAGGAACTAAAGGGAATCCCAAGAGATGACTGATAAAATCAGCCACTCTGAGCTTCTAGTGATTGGATTTTCTTATACATGTATGAATTAGAATTGCCTGGTTACATAGGTAGGCAGCTTTCACCATAATACTTCATCGGATTCAAAGATACTACAGAGAATAGGGAACTGGAATGGAAAATGGGTGAGGGGGAGGACGGAAAAAAGATGTGAATGAGGAGAAAGAAGGACCAGGAGGGGAATATGCCTGGAAAATGTTAGGGGTAGCCAAAAGTTGTTCTCAGAAGCCTTCCACCAAGACCCAAAGAGTGCAAAAGCTGATCCTCCTTTTGTGCTCCATTCACCATTTATTCCCTATTCTATAAAAGATTTAGCAGGATGGGCTCAGTGGGAAATCAGGCCCCTGTGGGATCCTGTTACCAGCCATCTGTGTTCTGTTCTTTACTTTTGAACAAGACAGCTCCAAAACTCTGAACTGGAGAGAGAGTTGGAGCTGCATACAGATCAGCGGAGCTGTTGCTAACAGCTCTGACGCCTGTGGGATGACTCAACCCTCTGTGCCTGGCAGAGTCAGCTGTGGTCCCCTGGAGCCTCCTACTCTAGGGAAAAAATCAGAGATGTGGGAAGTGACTTGGGGAAAGGATCAAGATCCTTGATGTTGGGCAGGAATTCAAGCTGGAAGGATATGCAGGGGCACCTTGAGTCTACACTTAAGAGTTCTGCTCATGGTGGGGGAGGGAATAAAGGTGACAGTGAGGAAAGCACAATCCTTCATGCAAGTCTGCTGCTCTACAGAAGGAATATACTGTCTGGAGGATGGCAGCCTGCAAAAGCCATATGGCTATGTCAACAGGAGTTCAGCCCAAACACAAATCTCACTCATTTCCCTGGTAAATTTTACTCAGGTGGAGGCATCTCCCACTGTCCTCTCACTTTCCGAGGAACACAAAGACTTCCTGTCCTTACATAGCACCATTAATACCTAAGAACATTCTCATGCTTAACAGTTGCTACCTTCAGACCGCTCTCTGGGTTACTCACTCAGATCTCTAAGATATAGGCAGCCCAGCCGGTGTGGTTCAATGGTTGAGTGTTGACCCTGGACCAGGAGGTCTCAGTTCGATTCCAGCCAGCAGGGGCCCATGCAGGGTTGCAAGCTTGATCCCCAGTAGGGGGTGTGCAGGAGACAGCTGATCAATGATTCTCATCATTGATGTTTCTCTCTCCTCCTTTCCTCTCTGAAATCAATATAAATATATTTTTTAAAAATAAGATACAGGCAATTAGGAGGAAGCTACTTGTATATTGTGCCAGGAGACATCTGGATTTACCTTATATCTATATATAAAAACCCTGTTCCACCATGATCCTCCTCCCCATAACCCTGAGCTCCCTCAAAGAGCTTTCCTTTCAGTTGGCTTCTTATCACTCACTAATAAACAGCCCCCAGAGTTTGGCTTCCTGTTGCCATGGCAACTTAAAAGAACCAGTTGAAGCTGCCAATAAAGGCATCTGCAAGAGCTCCCTAAACCCAGCCTCCTTTCAAAACAATAGTACAAAGTGGAATCACCACTCACTCTACCCATCCTCCCTGCCACACCACATACACAACCTCAATTGTCAGTTTTATAGAAAGACTCAGTTCTTAGAATAGCTGAGAATGGGGTTGTGTTGCCCAGATGAAATTAGAATTATTTTCTAATACATTTTCTAAGGATTCTTTAGATATTAGCCTAGAAATCTGACCAACTTACCAGGTATTAGCATCTCTAAGGGTTCATGGAGTTTAAAAATATGTCTGTATGTGCCCTCCCTCTACTAATACTTCATTTTTCTATGCATGTAGGGGAAATCTGGGTATTTGGTATTTCAGAGCTAGAACTTCTGGCTAGTTTCCCACAAAGGGTGAGGGGTTTCCTAATGTCCTCATATATGTGTGAAAGGCTTTGTACCTTGAATAAGATTGTTCAAATATTCATATTGACTACTATCCCCTGGCCACATTCCCCTTCCGGTCAAGGCCATATTGCATTGGAGTTAAGGTCATGGACTCTGGTGCCAAATTTCCTGGTTTGAATCTCTTCTCTACTCTTCACACTGCACTTTAGCAAACACTTTCTCTGTGCTTCACTTTCTTCATCTGTGAAATGGGGAGAATAATAGTATTAACTTCAGAGTGCTTCCATGAGGATGAAATACATTAAAATATGTAAAGTTCTTAGAACAGTACCTGGTTTTATATATCAAGTATGTCTCTAGACAGAGTATGCTGCTGAGAAATACAGGCAAGAAACCCTGTTCTCAAAGAGTTTACAGTCTGATATCCACATAATTGAGCTAGACAAACCAATAATTATAGGTAATGTGACAAGAACTTCTCTAAATTAAGAGAGAACAGAGAAGGGGACCAGAAATTCCAACTTGAAGGATGCCTGGGTTTTCCCAAAATAGAGAAAGGTTTATCAATCAGGCATATTGGATTGCAAAGGACAACTCACTCTATTTAGCTCAACAATTTTATTTGAAAGATATACATCATAGAACCCTACCCGGTTTGGCTCAGTGGATAGAGCGTTGGCCTGCAGACTGAAGGGCCCCAGGTTCAATTCTGGTCAAGGGCACATGCCTGGATTGTGGGCTCGATCCCTAGTGTGGAGCATGCAGGAGGCAGCTGATCAATGATTCTCTCTCATCATTGATGTTTCTCACTCCTCCCTTCCTCTCTGAAATCAATAAAAATATATTAATTTTTAAAAAGATATATGTCACAGAAACCCAGGAAAATAATAGCCCAGAAGAGCTAGTGACAGCATTTTAGATATTTTCACCCTGATGCTCAATCATTAGCATGACTTAGCTATTCTCCTGACAGAGCCTCTTTTACCATTACCAACAGTTTCCTTATTCTTTGATTTGTATTTTTTTCAATTAAAGTTGACATTCAATATTATATTAATTTCAGGTATACAGCATAGTGATTAGACATTTATATAACTCACAAAGTCTTCACTTTGTATTGATGGTCTCTACCTCATAGTTTCTATTTCTTTATAGCTATAGCTTGCCTCGACCCCTCATGACTCTGAACTCATCTTTCTTTCTATATCATTTAGCTCTTGTTCTTGTCATTGATAGCCACATTTTCTCCCCTTTCTAACTCAAATTTTAGAGAGTGAGAGGGAATCTGATTGGCCTAATCCTCTTTTGGTGCCAGGTATGTTGTAAGTTGCTGGCCAGGTTCTAATCTAGATTGTCCACCATTGCATCAGATGCCAATCCCGGTCTAGTCAGCTAAGGCAAAAGTATCTCCAGGAACTGTACATGAACTGTGGCTACCTAGGCCTGCCTCCTCAATAGAGGCTGTGGGTGGGGAAGTTACCCTTGGAAAGGAAATATGGATGTAGTAGTCACAATATTCTGTTTAGAACAGAAAGAAGAAATCACATACAAAGAGCATGGAAAAGGAAGTGCATTGGGTTTAGAGATAATTCAACAGGTATTTATTTATTAATTTTAATTTTATTTTTCAATTACAGTTTATATTCAATATTATTTTATATTAATTTCAAACGTACAGCATAGTGGTTAGACAATCATATACTTTACGAAGTGGTCCCCTCTATATTTCTTTCTATTTTTTTCACAAATGGATTTTTTGTTACCATTAAGTCTGAATTTTAAACAGATTTTTGAACCGGGGGCTCTAATCCATCAGCTCGTTCGACTTTAACACCTGTCTCATCCCCAGTAGCTTTCCAGAACTGCTACCTTCACAGTGAAACTCCATGTCCTCCCAGCTCAAACTTGGGCTTCCTCAGCACTTTGACTTTTCTAACAAAGACATCATGGAGTGGATAAATAGATTGGCAAGCCGTTTCTATGTCTTTTCCAATGCTACCTGGAATCAATTTATTGACCGCTTCTTTCAAGTCATTGTCAGCACCTCTGGAGTCATGATTTCCATCATCATCTTCTGGATTTGATGGACCTGTTGATGCTGAGCACGAGAGGCCTTCCAAATCCATTATTGCATTTTTTAGCAAAACCAACACAAAATATACGAAGCAAAAAACCATCAGTAGTCCTTTTTAAATTTTTTTAATCTTTATTATTGAAAGTATTACAGATGTCCCCTTTGGTTTTTTGTTGTTGTTTTTCCCAGTGACCCCTTCCACCCCGCACCCGCCCCTCCCAAGCCTTCACTACACTATTGTCTGTGTCCATGGGCTACACATATAACTTCCCTGGTTATTCTCCCCCCTGCCCACTCCCCACCCCCATCTTCCCTCTGAAATCTATCAGTCTGTTCCATGGTTCTATGTCACTGGATCTATTTTGTTCATCAGTTTATTTTGTTCATTATATTCCACATATGAGTGAGATCATGTGATACTTATCTTTCTCCGACTCCTATCGGTAGTCAACATGAGCTTCAATCATGGTCTGCCATTTTTTTTTTTTTTATTACCCTGGAGTACCTTTTGTCACGAGTAAAATCTATGCCATGGAAATTAGTCAGACAGTTTTTGCCCTGAATATTCTTAGCAATTAGCTTAAAATTAGTAATTTTCTAAATGCAACCTCATCATTCTGCAGATCAGCTAGGCTCACTTCAAAACCACCACCCTTGAGACCATCAATGAGATTTGTTTCCTTGAGTTCTCACGCCTAGTGTTTTTCCAATATTTCTTTCTCTTTTTAAAAATGTTTTTTATTGATTTTAGAGCGAGAGAAAGGGAGATGGAGAAAGAGAAACATTTACGTCAGAGATACATCGATCTGATGCCTCCTGTTGAACTCGAAACCTGGGCGTGTTCCCTGGCCAGGAATCGAACGAGTCACCTTTTGGTGCATGGGACAACGTTCAACCAACTGAGCCACATGGGCCAGGGCTTTCCAGTATTTCTTATATTAAACATAATTGGTGCTTTCTCCTCATACCAATCTATCTTAGAAAATGGATCAACCACTTCCTTCTTGGCTCCCTTTTGGCCGCTTTTCATAAGGTGCTTGTTCCTGCCAGCCACCATGGTGCTGCTCAGAGAGCCCAAGGGGGCCCCCAATATTCTGAGTACCCACCTACCACAGTACATAATTATTCTAATATTATTGACTATATTCCCAATGGTGTACCTTATATCTCTGTCACTATTTTGTGACTACCAACTTGTAGTTCTTTTTTTTTTTTTTAAATATATTTTATTGATTTTTTACAGAGAGGAAGGGAGAGAGATAGAGAGTTAGAAACATCGATGAGAGAGAAGCATCGATCAGCTGCCTCCTGCACATCTCCCACTGGGGATGTGCCTGCAACCCAGGTACATGCCCTTGACCGGAATCGAACCTGGGACCTTTCAGTCCGCAAGCCAACGCTCTATCCACTGAGCCAAACCGGTTTCGGCCCAACTTGTAGTTCTTAATCCCTCACCTTTTTCACCCAGTCCCCCAACCCTCACCCCTCTGGCAACCATCAGTCTGATCTCTATATCTATGAGTCCATTTCTATTTTGTTTGTTTATTTTTCTCTTTGGATTCCACATATAAGAGAAATCACATGGTATTTCAACAGACGCTTTTCGAGGCATTGCTGAATGCCAGTCACTATGCCAGGAGTGGATAACCAATGTCATGATGTTATACAGGCTGCTATGGAAATCCACTGCAGGGTCACCTGAGCCAGACACGGAGTGTCAAAAAAGGCTTCCTAGAGGATGTAAACTCTATATTGGGACCAGAGAGAGGAGTAGAATTAATGAAGAGCCTGGCACATTCCAGGATCTAAAAGTAGCCTAATGAGTATGCCAGAAAATGAGAGGGAGTAGCATAAGGTAGCAGGGACTGCCTCATTCAGGTCCTAATAATCATACAGTTACCGTTTACTTCGCAGAGAACTGAATACTATGCTAAGCATTTTATGTGAACTACCTTATTTAATCCTCCCAACAACCCTGTGAAGTAGGAATGCTTGTTGTTCACGTTTTTTTTAGATGAGCAAACCAAGACTCAGTGAGATTTAATAACTTCCTGATGATTACATCACTAGCAAGTGACCAAATAGCTAAGTAATACTCACTTTATGTGTCATATTAAAGATGTTTTAAGAGCTGGGAAGCCATTGAAGGGTTTTATGCACAGTTACATCTCAGAAAGATCACTCTTGCTGCAGAGTAAAAAACGGATTATAGGGAGCAAAGAGGGGACATAGGAGATTCCTTGGGTTCCCATTGAAGGCCAGGTGAGAGATGCTAGTAAGGTGGACTAGTCTGATAACAGTGACGTTGATGTAGTCTTTCATTTATTACTTTGACCAGTAAGTATTTAATGAGCTCCTACTAAGAGTGCTAGGCACTAAGGGTACACAGATGAACAAGGTGGATGTGGGCCTGCCATCACAGAGTTCCTCTGAGAGGCAGAATAGACAGGAATTAGTGGAGTTGAATGTGGAAGTGATGAAAAAGGAGTGTGGGATGACTTACTGGCTTGTGATTGATTCTAACACCCTTGCCCTTTCCACCTCACTATTTCCCCTAAAGTTGTGTATGTTCAGGTAGGGAGCAGAGTGAAGGAAGAATCAAGGACAAATCTGAAAGAACTTTGTATGCCATTCTCATCAGCTCAGACATTGTTTTGGAGACTTTAGGGAACCACTGAAAATGTGTAAGTAGGGCCCTAACTGGTTTCGCTCAGTGGATAGAGTGTCAGCCTGCGGACTGAAGGGTCCTGCGTTTGATTCCAGTCAAGGGCACATGCCTTGGTGGTGTGCTCAATCCCCACTGTGGGGCATGCAGGAGGCAGCTGATCAATAGTTCTCTCTCATCATTAACGTTTCTATCTCTCTCTTCTCCCTTCCTCTCTGAAATCAATAAAAAATATATTTTAAAATTAGTAAAAATTGCCCTAATCGGTTTGGCTCAGTGGATAGAGCGTCGGCCTGCAGACTGAAAGGTCCCAGGTTCGATTCCGGTCAAGGGCATGTACCTTGGTTGCGGGCACATCCCCAGTGGGGAGTGTGCAGGAGGCAGCTGATCGATGTTTCTCTCTCATCGATGTTTCTAACTCTCTGTTCCTCTCCCTTCCTCTCTGTAAAAAAATCAATAAAATATATTTTTTTAAAAATAAGTAAAAACTTTTAAAAAGAGAGAAAATGTATAAGCAGGGAAATGGCTTGACCAGATATACTTGTTAGCAAGGACAAGATTTAAACCTCTAAAACTTAGAATTCCTCCTGGGCTGAATAGCCAATTTGAGAGGATGAGAATGCTCAAATCTTCTTTTCATATCCTACCCTCTAGTGGCAAGAGGAAAAACAGCAAGTTCCAACTCCACAGGTTTGCAAGGCTTTGATTTGCCCTGAATGTTACAGCTCCTAGATTTCTCAGCTAGTTGTGTTCAGTCTTCAGCAGAGACCATCCATTCATTCTGCGATTCCCTCCGCTCCAAGGACACAGCTCTGTCTCTAACTACAGAGAGCCCACTTCTGAGAGCTCTCACCAGTCTGGTTCCCCTTCTCCCATCGCCACCTCTTCCTCTCCTGGGTGCCCTGGCAATGCAGAGCTCTCAGTAGGCTAGCACTGCTGCCCTCAGGTGGGGACCTAGCGAAGTGCGCATTGCATTTCTTCTGGATCCACTTCCTCTGAGAAGGTCAAGTCTTTAAACTTGGCATCTTATTGAGCGTCCTCTTTATTTACATCTGAGTCATAAAAGGATAGTGCTCCTTCTTACTGCCTGGCTCAAATATAAGGAGGCAACATGCAGGGGGAAGAAAAAGGCAGGAGCTCCTCATCTCCATGAATTCAGCATTGTCATCAAACCACTACCAGCAAAAAACCCAGAAAACAACTTGTCCAAGGCTCAAATACTATCCTGAGAGCAGGGCATATATACAGTAGCCTATTCAAGGACGTCTCCTGCTTTTCTTGGAAAGAGACGTCCTCTTTCTCACACACCTTTATCCTCGTCCCTTTTCCCCAGAGTCACTGTGCTTCTAAGATCGTGCTCTGATAAAATCCATTGTAATAGCTTTAACCAGTTTGGCTCAGAGGATAGAGCGTCGTCGGCCTGCGGACTAAAAGGTCCCAGGTTCAATTCTGGTCAAGGGCATGTACCTTGGTTGCAGGCACATCCCCAGTAGGGGGTGTTGAGGAGGCAGCTGATCGCTGTTTCTAACTCTCTATTCCTTTCCCTTCCTCTCTGTAAAAAATCAATAAAATATATATATTTTAAAAACCATCATAATAAGAGAGTCTTATTAGTTTACACAGCTTGGAAATAAATACTCGATTTGCTTCTCAAAAATCCTGGTTGATTTAAACACCCTCTGGCGACATTCCTTTGGCATCCTCGCCATGCTAATGAACTTGGGCCACAGTCCCCTCCGCTCACTGACTCAGCACTTAGTGGCAAAGTGACCCTTTAAATCTCATCTCAGCTAAGGCAGCTCTTCTACTTGCTAAACGGGTGATTTTGTGAATTAAACTGATACTCTTCTTCTGATTTAGCATATACATACACACCACCCACAGATAATTTATTCCAGAACTTATTTTAAAGCCAAAGGCTTTAAGATTTCTGACTGACAGATCCCTCCCCCATTCAAGCGCTCTATTCACCCAGGAATTTGTGATTGAAATAGTACGCACTGCTGGCTTGAGTGGAGCAGCATACCAGTATTGCTGAAAGCTGAGTGGCCGTTGCCATGGGAGTGTTTGTATAGAACTGCCTGTACAAGGTGGGAGGCTTAGGGCTGCTTATTTTCACAGGGTTCTAGAACTTTGCCAGCCCCCTCATTTTACAGATGAGGGAATTGAGGCCCAAAGACTTAGTTAAGTGACTTATTCAAAGTCCTAGAGCAAGTTAGAGACCGGGTTGTGCTCTTTGCAATACATCACCCTTTTCAGTAAAACACACGCATGAATCAGTGGAACAGCAGATGGACGTTTCTCTCTCTCTCTCTCTCTCTCTCTCTCTCTCTCTCTACCTCACCTCACTAAAAAACAACACATACACATACACATACACATACACATACACATACACATACACATACACACACAGGCACACACACGCTGGTTGAATGGATATTCCTCAGCCATTTCCACTGTGCTATTCCAGCACCACTATACCAGATAGAAGTGCTAGGAAATGTGGTAAGGACAACAAGGGGGATGTGAATATCCTTGCATTGGTACGCATGCATTTGTTTGCATCAAATTTCATGTGCACACCTGTGGATGGTTATGCTAACTAGGCATTTGTATAGCTCTTGATTACTGAAATTCCTTAAACCTCATTTTCCTCAGGAGCGACATTCAGATTAGAATAGTGCCTATCTCAAAGGATTCAATGAGATAATGTATTTAAAGTACTTAAGCACAGTAGCTGGCAAGTAATAAGTGGGTATTATGTTGTTTCTATTATGTCTTTTTCCAATGGAATGTGTCAGGGATTGCCTATAAGGCACTAGGCTAAATGCTTTAAATTTTTCATTTAATTTTCACAATTATCCTCCAAAGTAGGTTCTTTCATTTTCTATATAGCACTGATGAGAAAACGAGGCCTCGAGAGCTTGAGTAACTTGCACAAGGCTAGGAAGTGCCTGAGAAAGAATCAAACAAAACCAGGTCTGTCTAATGTTAATGCCCTCAATCTTAATTAGGTTATACTGCCTCTCCTATAGAAAGGCAGAAAAATATCTAGTGTCCGAATCTGTTTAGAACTCTAAGTCCAAATGCATTAGATACATATTGCACATGGAATGGTCTGGCTCATCCATATAAAGATGTTTTAATTAAACCCACTGAAACTATAAGCAAAGAATTTGTTTTTATTTCCCTTTAATTATAGTTCTTTTATAGAGATCCTAGTTAGCCATTTTGTACAAGAGACAATTTCCTAATGACTGAATGCCATTTTATTCAATATCCTATTGTTTAAAAACTCCCAGTTGATCCTGCTAAGATCTATGTACAAAATACTAATCTAATTGAAATCATGTCACCAAATATTGGGATCCTACTTACCTAGTAGGCTATCTATTCTTTTGTTGTTGCTGTTAATCCTCACCTGAGGATATTTTTTTCCATTGATTTTTAGAGAGAGTGAAAAGGAAGAAGGGTTGGGAAGAGAGAGAGAGAAACATCGATGTGAGAGAGACACATCGATTGGTTGCCACCTGCATGCACCTCAATGGGCCCCGAGGAAGAACCTGCAACCCAAGTGCATGTCCTCGACCAGGAATTGAACCAGAGACTCTTTGGTGAGCAGGCCAACGCTGCAACCACTGAGCAACACTGACCAGAGCAGGCTTTCTATTCTTAATCTCTTCTGACACAGAAATTAAACATTTCTTTAATATATGTTATTTCATTCTTTTTAAAAATATATTTTATTGATTTTTTACAGAGAGTAAGGGAGAGAGATAGAAAGTTAGAAACATCGATGAGAGAGAAACATCGATCAGCTGCCTCCTGCACATCTCCTACTGGGGATGGCCCGCAACCCAGGTACATGCCCTTGACCGGAATCGAACTTAGGACCTTTCAGTCCGCAGGCCGACGCTCTATCCACTGAGCCAAACCGGTTTCAGCTGTTATTTCATTCTTATGAAAAATACCAGTTTTAGGATCATCCAGAGTCTGACCCAAATTTCTCTTGTGGTCATATCATTCAGTTCCTATCAGATCATTTCAATCAGAACCTAGCTGTTCCTGGCGGTTCCCCTTTCCTTCTCTCTCTATTTTCTCCCTCAGTGATTTTATCTATTCCTACACTTTCAACTATTCCCTGCTAGATAGAGAACGACCACATCAATCTTATTCAGTAAACATTAATTAACTCCTTGCTATGTACTACAAACTGAATCTCAACGGTCCAGTCAGACATCTGTCCTAAGCTCCAGTCCAGATATTTGTGGAATATCTCCGACAGGACGATGTGACATACCTGAGACCCCTGTAAAAACAGCTCTGGGTAAGAAAGTACCTCAGTTTCTCTGTACTCCGGTCTTGGCAGTACATCTCTGACCTTCCTTATCCTTACATTGGCTGTTCACAGTCTCTGGAATTCTCTATACTGACTCTACAAATCTACTTATCTCAATCCAACTTGGAGCCATGGGAAAAATAACTAGTGTTAGCTCCTCAAAACAACAAAACCTGCCCTAACCGGTTTGGCTCAGTGGATAGAGCGTTGGCCTATGGACTGAAGGATCCCAGGTTCGATTCCGGTCAAGGGCATGTACCTTGGTTGCAGGCACATCCCCAGTAGAGAGTGTGCAGAAGGCAGCTGATCAATGTTTCTAACTCTCTATCCCTCTCCCTTCCTCTCTGTAAAAAATCACTAAAATATATAAAAGCAAACAAACAAAAAAACAAAAACAAAACCTAACCCTACCTCATCACTTTCTTCACCAAACCACACTGTGCTTTTAATTTCCTTTAATATTTCATTTGATAGAAGCACACTATTCCTCTAAAAAAATTCCCTAGGCCCCTGATCGCCCTGACACAATCCACTTGCCATTTAGTAACTAAAGTAATGTTAAAACACAATCCAATCATGTTATTCCCCTACTTAAAACCAGCCCACAACGTCCCATTGTTCTAAGATCATTCAAATTCTTTATTGAGGCCTAGAAGAAACCCTGGCTGTTACCCACATCTACTCTCATCTTATGTCACCCTCTCCTGCTGTGCTCCGGCCACACCTGCCTCCTTGCAATAACTCTCTCCTGCCATAAGGCTTTAGCACAAGCGTTTCTCTCTGCTCTTGTCATGGTCTTCTTCTCATCTTCTGAGTCTTGGTCTCAGGCTATCCCTCTTTTCCAACTAGCCTTTATTCCTAATTATTATTCTTTCTCATGGTACCATTTGTTTCTTCATAGCTTTTATCCCAATTATAATGTTATGTATTTTTAGAATATACCTATTATCTACCTCCCCTACTAGACTGGAGGTTCCATGAAGGCTAGAACCATGTCTGCTTAGTGTATTAATGCATATCCTGCATTTAGTAGGGCAATTTTTTTTTTTTTTTATAGAGAGAGTGGAAGGGCTGTGGGCAGTGAGAGAGAGAGAGAGACACACACACACACATTAATTGGTTGCCTCCTGTATGCTCCCTGACCAGGGTGGGAATCAAACCTGCAACCCAGGTCTGTGCCCTTGACCAAGAATCAAACCACAAACCCTTCAGTGTGTGAGGGATGATGCTCTAACCACTTAGACACACTGGCTAGGGCTCTCCCTTTAATCTTTTGAAGGCCTCTAAACTCCCTTACCAGTGAAAGACTTATGACAGCTGGAATTTTCTATCCTCCTACCTAAAAGAAAATATATAAAGACCCAGAAATTTGGGTGGCCATATAGGAATTCTGCCTTAAAAATTTTATAAGCTATGTACATAACTATATCTTGAGAAATTATTTTTAACATTTTTATTTAAATAAACCTTATTTTAGATATACAAAAATGTTGTAAAAATAGATATACCTCATCTAGCTTCCCTATTGTTGACATCTTACATTGTTACAGTATTTTTGTTACAATCAACATTGTTATATTACCATGAATTAAATTTCACACTTTATTCAGATTTTATTAGCTTTCCCTAAGATCCTTTTTAATTTCATCTTTCCTGTCATATGTGGTCAGTAAAAGGTTTTTGAACTTTATTTGACATCAAACACTCAATAGGCCTGGCCAGTGTGACTCAGTGGACTGAGCTTTGTCCCATGCACCAAGAGGTCACAGGTTCAATTCCCAGTCAGGGCACAGGCCCAGGTTGCGGGCTTGATCCCCAGTAGGGGGCGTGCAGGAGGCAACCAATTGATGTATCTCTCACACATCGATGTTTTGTTCTCATAGAAGTTTTACTTCTCTCTCCCTCTCCCTTCCTCTCTCTCTTAAGAAAAAATACCCAGTGCCCAGCCAGCATGGCTCAGTGGTTGAGTGTTGACCTAGAAACCAGGAGGTCATGGTTCGATTCCTGGTCAGGGCACATGCCTGGGTTGCTGGCTCGATCCCCAAGTCTCACCTTGACCCAGACCTCTGCAGCAAGTTAGTACAAGACTAGAATTTATTTCACGCAGTTGCCTTGGCAGGCACTAAATTGAAAAACTATTATCTTATCCACAGAATGATATTGGCAAATCATCTGATGAGGGATTAATGTCCTGAATATATGCAGAACTCCGACAACTAGTCAACAACAAAAAACAAACAACCCAATTAAAAAATGAGCCAAGGACTTCTTTATTTTATAGAAATGTCTTAAGTCTTCAAAAAAGATGCACAAATGTCCACAAAACCACGAAAAGATGCTCAACATAATTAACCATCTGGGAAATGCAAATCTAAACCATAATATACCATTTCACACCCAGAATGACTATTATAAAAAAGAAAGAAAGAAAACAAGTGTTCGTGCATTACTTGTGAGGCTGAAAAATAGTATAGCCACCGCGAAAAACAGTTTGGCAGGTCTTCAAAAATTTAAACTTAAAATTATCATATGATACAGCAACTTGCTTTTAGGTATGTACCCAAAAGAATTGAAAGCAAGGACTCCAACAGGTATTTGTACACAATATTCATAGCAGCATTATTCACAAAAGTAGAAACAACCCAAATCTCACTAACAGATGAATGGATAAACAAAATGTAATATGACATACTATGGAACATTCAGCTTTTAAAAAGAATGAGCCCTGCCCTAACCGGTTTGGCTCAGTGGATGGAGCGTTGGCCTGCGGACTGAAGGGTCCCAGGTTCGATTCTGGTCAAGGGCATGTACCTTGGTTGTGGGCACATCCCCAGTAGGAGGTGTTCAGGAGGCAGCTGATTGATGTTTCTAACTCTCTATGCCCCTCCCTTCCTCTTTGTAAAAAAATCATCAACACTAATAAAAGAGAAAAATGGTAATTGGCGTACGAGCTACCCTTTTCATTGGCTAATCAGGGCTATATGCAAATTAACTGCCAACTAAGATTGGCAGTTAACTGCCAACAAGATGGTGGTTAATTTGCATATGTAGGCACAATGCAGGGAGGCGAAAGGGAAAGCAGGAAGAAGCCCCCTGCCACTGACAGTGATCGGAAACCCAGGGGGGAGCTAAGAGCTGGGGGGCAGGGCAAAGGCGGCCCTGGGGCCGCCTTTGCCCTGCCCCCCAGCCATGATTGGAGAATCAGGTGCCTTTTCCGCCCTGGCCAGTGATAGCAGGAAGTAGGGGTGGAGCCAGGGATGGGAGCTGGGCATGGTCGAAGCTGGCAGTCCCAGGAGCTAGGGGTCCCTTGCCTGGGCCTAAAGCGGAGCCCACGATCGTGGGGCCGCTGCAGCTGCGGGTCCCCGCTGCCGGGGCCGGACGCCTAGGCCAGAGGTGTCAGGCCTGGGCAAGGGGCCGATCCTGCGATTGGAGGGTGATGGGGGTCAACGCCTGAGGGCTCCCAGTATGTGAGAGGGGGCAGGCTGGGCTGAGGGACACTCCCCCCCACACACACCCAGTGCACGAATTTCGTGCACCGGGCCCCTAGTATATATATAAAAGAATGAGCCCTGGCCGGGTTGCTCAGTTGGTTGGAACATTGTACTTACACCAAAGGGTCATAGATTCGATTCCCCGTCTGGGCACTTACCTAGGTTTCAGGTTCCATCCCTCATTGGGGCAAGTAGGGGAGGCAACCAATCGATGTTTCTCACATCGATATTTCTCTCTCCCTAAAAATCAATAGAACACATCTTTGGGTGAGGATTAAAAAAAACAAAATAGCCCCGACCGGTTTGGCTCAGTGGATAAAGCGTCAGCCTGTGGACTGAAAGGTCCCAGGTTCGATTCCAGTCAAGGGCATGTACCTTGGTTTCGGGCACATCCCCAGTGGGAGGTGTGCAGGAGGCAGCTGATTGATGTTTCTCTCTCATTGAAGTTTCTAGCTCTCTATCCCTCTCCCTTCCTCTCTGTAAAAAAAATCAATAAATATATTTTAAAAAACAAAATAAAAAATAAAATTCTGATACGTGCTACAACATGGATGAACTTGAGGACATTATGCTAAGTAAAATTAACCAGCCACTAAAGAACAGTTACTGTATGATTCTACTTATATTAGGTACCTAGAGTAGATACTTTCATAGAGACAGAAAGTATAATAAAGGTTACTAGGGTCTAGGGCAGGGGTCCTGAAACTACGGCCCGCGGGCCACATGCAAATACAAATATTGTATTTGTTCCCGTTTTGTTTTTTTACTTCAAAATAAGATATGTGCAGTGTGCATAGGAATTTGCTCATAGTTTTTTTTTTAAACTATAGTCCGGCCCTCCAACGGTCTGAGGGACAGTGAACTGGCCCCCTGTTTAAAAAGTTTGAGGATCCCTGGTCTAGGGGAAGGGCAGAAAGAGGAATTATCATTTACTGGGTACAGAGCTTCAGTTTCGGATGATGGAAAAGTTCTGGAGCCCGCTGGAGTGGCTCAGGTGGTTGAGCATAGTCCCATGCATCAAAGGTTGCTGGTGTGACTCCTGGTCGGGACACATGCCTGAGTTGCGGGTTTGATCCCTGGTTGGGGAGCGTGAGGAAGGCAGCCAATTGATGTTTCTCTCTCATATCAATGTCTCTCTCTCTCTCTCTCTCTCTCTCTCTCTCTCTCTCTCTCTCTCTCCTTCCCTCTCTCTAAGCATGTCCTTGGGTGAGGATTAAAAATAAAAAAGTTCTGGAAATGGATATTGGTGATAAGCACAGGTTTAAAACAAAAACCCTGCCGTTTCCCGTAGATGTGTCAATTGTTGTCTTCTCACTCATATTCCATTTTTTAGTGAACTTATTCTTTCCATGCCCCCTAGAAAAGAGGGCAACCTGATGCAAACTAGACCAGTGAGATGCCTTCTCCCAGCAATTTGGAACTGAGAAGCTGAGAGAATGAAGCAATTGGTAAACGGTGGGTTCTTGAACAAAAGGTACTGTAAAGGCTAGGACACAGGAAATGAAAACCAAGCGCAAGCTAAACTTTGGTGGATGCACAGAAATTCATCTGCATAGAAAATGGAGACAATAGATCAAAAAGACCTATGAGAGGTAGAGAAAGAAGCCTACTTCAGCCCAGCTGGTATGGCTCAGTGGTTGAACCAAGAGGTTATGATTTGATTCCGGGTCAGGGCATATGCCCAGGTTTCAGGCTCTATCCCCAGTGGGGGGTGTGCAAGAGACAGCTGATCAGTGATTGTCATCATTGATGTTTCTACCTCTCTCTGTCCCTCTCCCTTCCTCTCTGAAATCAATAAAAAATATATTAAAAACATGCCCTTGACTGGAATAGAACCTGGAACGCTTTGGTCCATAAGCCAATACTCTATCCACTGAGGCAAACCAGCGAGGGCTTAAGTCAAGATTTTTATTTGCCTGGTTCACTGCTGAATAATGAATGAATGAATTCCATGCACTTGTAACTACTCAATATTATACTTTTCCCACTAATTTAAAGTTTCATAATACAAATTAATCCAATTCATTTCCAACAAAGCATCTACTTTTATTCATTGTTTCAACCAGTATTTCTTGAGCGCTAACTATGTGCCAAGCAATGAGCTAGGTGCAGGGTATGTACAAAACATGGCCCTTAAAAAAGCTTATAAGTAGAGGGTTGGTTGGGGAGGGATACGTGTAAATAAAAAAGCCACTTACAGTTTGGAATGCCACGGGGGATGAAGGAGAATACACAAAGGGCTCCATCTCTTCCTCAGGGATATGGAGGAATGAAGGATACACACAGATAACTCCAAATACCCAAAAAGAACACAAAAAAGAAAAGCAAAATCTTCAGTAGCTATGGAAATCAGAGAAGGCTTTGTGGAAGGGGTGCTATTTGATTTGAGACGTCTAAGAAGACATATGAGAGTTTGATAAAGTAGAAGGAGGACGTGGAGAGAAGGGGAGGGGACATTCCAGGCAGGGAGAATGGCAAGAGCCAAGGCAAAAAAGTGTGTGTGCCAGGAACAAGGAGACGTGTTTGGCTATCGCACGGGAGGACAGTGAGAGGTTAGGCTGGAAAGGGACACTGGGTCCTAACTGGGTCAGTTGAATACAATACAAATGACTCAAATCTTGCCCATATTTCCTATGATTTAGAGCAGCATTTCCCTCATGCGCACCGGGAAAGGAAAGTTTAGGGAAATCTAGCGGCTCACAAAAGCTTTATTGCTTTAACGGTCAGGATTTTAGAGAGGTTCCTGGCTTACCACACTTCTCAGGAGCACAGTATGATGACTCTCATGAAGGGACAGAGCTCCTGATATAGAGTAGGGACACTTCCTGCCTCAGTGTAAGACCAAACAATGCATTGCCAGATTTCATTTTATTTTATTTTATCTTATTTTATTTGGGGGGGGGGGGTAAAATGGCTTAAAAAGGAGTACTTTTCCTTTCCTTCCAAAGTATGATAGGAATGGGTGTATACAAATGAGGATGAGGAAGCAGAAGAGGGACCAAATAATGGAAAGAAGAGGCCAGTTTGTTTGAAAAACCAGCTATGCCAAAGTATTTATTTGCAAAATTCCAGTTACCAGAGCAATTGGATGCTGCCATGTCCACTGTTCCTCCTTTTTATCCTTTGCATGGTCTTTAAAGAAGTTATTTCTGAGGCAGGTGTAGTCCCTGTTGTTTATCTTGAAGATTTTGCAACATTTCTTTTCACCTGCCTTTCCTTTTCCCTTTTGTAATTCACTCATCCAGCCACTCATCTAGGACGGCGCTGGCCATTTCAGGAGTAAGATCTTGGGATCACAGGAGCATTACCAAGCCAGATCCAAGCTGCAATGCTCAGCTGTTGCTTTCTGTAGCATCCTAGCATATAAACAAGCAATAAGTAAGGGAATTGATTATAATGTAGAATGGCTTAAAAACGGCAGATTACAGTATAGTTAACATTCTTTGAAACCTGAGGTGAGACTTAGCTCCTAATTTGAGAGAACAATAATGATCATGAGTATTACACTATTTTATTCCACTGGGTCCTCACAACAACCCGATGAGCCAATCATAGCTAATATTTACTGAGCACTTACTTTGTGCCAGACATACTTCAGACCCTGTGTTATCTCAGCTTTCACAGCAACCTGTACTGCATATAATTATCCTTATTTCAAAATTGAGACAAGAACATTGAGTTAATGATTATTTAACACGTACTACGTGCCAAGGCACTGTGCTAAGTACTTAACGTGCATTTTCCCATGGAAACTTGGCCTATATTTCACTGAGGATCAAAAGTTAAAGAGCTTGCTCAAGTCTACATAGCTAAGAAGAGGAAGAAGCAAGTTCAAAGCTAGGCCTTATTCCAAAGTTGATGAGCTTAAGCACTCCAAAAATTGAAATGGAAGTGCAGCGAGTTTAAGAGACTTTCCCCAGTTTACACAGCCAACAAGTTGCAGACCGATATTCTAACCATGGTCTGTGATTTCAGGACTGAAAAGTTGACATTTTGCAGTAAGAAAAATAATGGAAAAAATTTAGTTCTCTCATTTGAAGTCAATTATTAAAGTACAGCAATCTAACTGGGTTTTACTTCGTTGTACATACTTTTTAAATATACTTCTCTCAGAAGTGAGTTAGTAAATCACTAGCCAGACTTTTTGGTATCTGGCTATTAAACTGTAAACTTATGGGGCGAATAATTACTATTTTAAAGATGTTTACCACCTATTTAGTGAAAGTAGATGTTTAAAAATGAGAGAAGAAAGGGGGGGGGAGGTAGGTGGGAGGGGAAGAAGGAAATGAATGAATAAAAATAGTATATGGCCCTGGACAGTGTGGCTCAGTTGGTTGAACATTGCCCTATGTACCGAAAGATTGTTGGTTGGATTCCCAGTCAGGGCACATGCCTAGGTTGCAGGTTTGGTCCCTGGTTGGAGTGCGAGTGCATATGGGAGGCAACTGATCTATGTTTCTCTATCTTTCCCTCTCCCTTCCTCACTCGAAAGAAAGAAAGAAAGAAAGAAAGAAAGAAAGAAAGAAAGAAAGAAAGAAAGAAAGAAGGGAAGGAAGGAGGGAAGGAGGGAGGGAGGGAGGGAGGGAGGGAGGGAGGGAGGAAAAAAAAAGAAAGGAAGGGAGGGAGGGAGGAAGGAAGGAAGGATGAGAGAGAGAAAGAAAACATTGAAAAAAGCCCTAACCGGTTTGGCTCAGTGGATAGAGCGTTGGCCTGCGGACTGAAAGGTCCCAGGTTCGATTCCGGACAAGGGCATGTACCTTGGTTGTGGGCACATCCCCAGTAGGAGGTATGCAGGAGGCAGCTGATTGATGTTTCTCCCTCATCGATGTTTCTAACTCTCTATCCCTCTCCCTTCCTCTCTGTAAAAAAAATCAATAAAATATATTAAAAAAAAAAGAAAACATTGAAAAAATAGCCACCTTCTTTGACCTCTTTTAAAAAAATAGTATCTAAGGTGAAATGGATGTAGTATTTACTTTTATTTCCAACTTCTGTGGCTATCTAGAGAAGATGGACTTTTACTTCCTACATTTTGTAGGTGAGACCAAGATAGATTTGCTACTAAATGTTGAAATTTGGAGCTCGGTGCTTTTCAAACTTTAAAGTGCGGATGAATCACCTGGGGGATCTTGTTAAATGCAGATTTTAATTCAGTATGTCTATGGTGGGGCCTCAACCTGTATTTCTGTCAGGGTCCCAGAAGAGGCTCATGTAGCTGGTGGGTCATACCTTGAATAGCAAGGCTCTAGTTTAAGTAGTGTGATTTATTTTAATTTAAAAATTATAGACACAAATATTTAGAATAAAAAACCTGACACATTAAACTATATTTATCTTATTATTTAAAAATTACCATGAGGGTTTGCTTCCTCCAAAATATAATATCTACTGGCTTGTAATATCATCCAACATTTTTCAGTCTTACAGTTCTCTTTTTGGTTAAACTTTTCTTACCTAAAGTTTTTTTTTAAATACATTTTTATTGATTTCAGAGAGGAAGGAAGAGGGAGAGATAGAAACATCAATGATGAGAGAGAATCATTGATTGGCTGCCTCCTGCATGCCCTCTACTGGGGATTGAGCCCAAAACCTGGGCACATACCCTGACTGGAAATCCAACCATAACCTCCTGGTTCATGGGTTAATGCTCAACCACTGAGCTACACCAGCCTGGCGGTAAGCTTTATTGAAAGGTAAATATATGGGCCTGCCTGCCGGCCTCCTTCCTTGCCTTCCTGTCCTTTTGACTCCCTCTCTTCCTGAATAATTCAGTCCAAAGCCATTAGGTGGGGCTGAGCAAGGTAGGTGTCCACAGGGAAGAGGGATGAAGGGCAGTGTCAACTGGGTGCAGGTTGTGGGAGTGTGAGTGGGGTGAAGAGAGTGCTTTCCTGGGAAGGGGGCATCATGGATGTAAGCAATTAATCACTTTGGAGAATATGGAAGAATAGATTTAATAAGTAAATATTGAGGATATTTCACTGTGGGTGTCACAAGTACAGAAAGGGAGAAAACTTAGAATGGCCTTTTAATGTTACATTAAAATTGTACTTATCAGTGTGAACTCATGGTTTAAAATATAGAGAGATAGCGCTCCCCACTGCCCAGCGCTAGTAGTCTCAGCAACAGTCGAGCGCTTCCTAATTCATCATGCCTAGTGGCGTATAAGAAGACCCCGCTCCTGTCCTCTCCACACACCACATCAACACTGTTCATCTCAGTCACTGTCCAGAGCAGTACTGAGTCTGCCCAGAACACCTACCTGGATAGCCAGGAGCACAAGAGCGAGGTGCCATTTGTGCCTGAGCAACTCGTTGGACATCCTGGTCAGCAGTACCCGGCCACCCAATGCGGCGGACTCAGCCCAGCCTCCCAGGCTCCAGAAGCACCCCCAAAACATGCAGTTCTGAAGAGTGAACAAGGGAGGCTGACCACCTCCAAAGTTCACCCGGAGGCCCTCCCCAAAAGGAAACTGTCTCATCTATAGCAGCATTTTCAACCTTTGTTATGTCATGGCACTCATAAACTAAATACTAAAATTCTGCGGCATACCAAAAAAATATGTTTTTTGCCAATCTGACCAAAAAAAATAAAAGGTATAATTTTGATTCATTCACACTGGCCCGTTATTGTTGTGTTTGCTGTTGTCATTTTGTAATTTGACAATCAGGTCAGTGCCCCCGACTAAATAGTCAGGTATTGCATGCTTTAAAAATTATTGAGGCACACCAGTGCGCCTCTTGTGGCACGCTGGTTGAAAATCGCTGGTCTATAAGAATACAAGTTGGCCTGACCAGCGTGGCTCAGTGGTTGAGGGTCGACCTATGAACTAGGAGGTCACGGTTCAGTTCCTAATCAGAACACATACCCAGGTCTTGGGTTTGATCCCCAGGGCGTGTGCAGAAGCAACCAGTGGATGCTTCTCTCTGATATTGATGTTTTTCTCACTCTTTTCCCTTCTCCGTTCCCTCTCTAAAAATCAATAAACACACACACACACACACACACACACACACTCCACATCCTTGGGTGAGGATTTAAAAGTAAAGAAATAAAAGAAAAAAAAATCAATCACACAAATGAAATGCTAATGAAGCAAAATTTTCTCAACCTTTAGTATGGTTTTCTATCTAGAGACCCTGAACTGACTTTCAAAGTGATGCATACAAGAGCTCACAATTTGGCTTTTTTGGGGTCCCTCCCAGTTTTATGAAGGCTTCACCCCTAAAAAAGTCAACAAAACTTTTTCCCCCTCTTGCTGGCGATTGTGGACTATGTAGATGAACTTCAGCAACTCCTCAGCCTAGCCTTCAAAACCTTTTACTTGTCCTATGGAGTGAGAACTTAAATTAGCTTATTTACAAGACAATGATAGTCAAGGGCAACCTTGGACACCTGCCTTGTCCTTCCTTCTTTTCTCAGCTAACACCCCTGCCCACTCTGACCTCAGAGTTTTCATTTTTACGTTTCTCTTTCTCCTTCAGAGCTCACACAGGGGTCACTCCCCTGGCTGGCAGCTTTCTGGTTCTCAGTCCACTTTGTGTCTGAGAGCCTAGAGGACGGAGGATGGACACGCATTCCCTCCCCTGCCAAGTGCTCACACAGACAGGTGCACACACACCTATACAGCTTCCTTTCATCAGAAGCAGCCCTCACCCTGTGATCCGCCAGCCCTAGGCAGGGTCAGGCAGGTGACACACTCCCTGAGAAGATGAGGGCTTAAGTCTGGGGGCGGGGGTGGGGGGGTGGTGGGGGGGGGTGGGGGGAAGAATGAGATAAAAGCTGCAGTTATCACACTCCAGACTCCCACCTTTTTCTTTTCTCCAGCCCCTTCTTCCTTCAGCAAAATGTAGGACTCAGTCATTTGCAGGGGACACTCAAGAGAGGGACCCCTTTTATCTATTCCTGGCTGAGCCTGTGTACAGTACCTGAGGGGTGAGTGGCTGTGTCTGTAGTATGTGTAGATATGCACATAGAACTTGGAGTGCATATTTATTTATTTATATTTTTAAAAAATATATTTTATCGATTTTTTTACAGAGGAAGGGAGAGGGATAGAGAGTTAGAAACATCGATGAGAGAGAAACATTGATCAGCTGCCTTCTACACACCCCCTACTGGGGATGTGCCCGCAACCAAGGTACATGCCCTTGACTGGAATTGAACCTGGGACACTTCAGTCCGCAGGCTGACGCTCTATCCACTGAGCCAAACCAGTTAGGGTTGGAGTGCATATTTAACAAACTCCCATCTGCTCACCCATGCCCACCAGCACCACCCCTGGCTCTCAGGGCACCGGGCAAGGTGTGAATAGCATATATTTAACATGTACTATATCTAGGTATGTGTACAAGTGTGTGTAAAAAAAAAAAAATACCTTGTGTGTAAGCTGCCCTTTTTGGGGGAGGTCTCTCAACCCCCACTCTCCCAGACATGGGCCTATCTGTTCAGCTTCTGAGTTTTCTCCTGTTCTGTTCTTTTTTTTTTTTACTCATCCTTCTCTCTCCCCTACTCCCCAGCCCCATTCCCAGGGTGTCTTGAGCCCTGAGCTGCAATGGCCCAGGCCTACAGGGCAGGGTGGGGAGGGCAGGGTGAGGGTAAGGCCAACCTGCAAGGAGCTCAGTGCAGGAAGGCTGTTCTCTACAATGTGTGTAGACTACAGCACTGGGAATGTCCTGGTGACTGGCACTTACTGCAGGGGACCGTGGGTGAACTGAGAGCCTGCTCTGGTGAGGAGGAAACTGGTCTTGCAAGGTGTGTCAGGCCATAAAAACTGTGAACAATGCACTGCCCTGGAAGGGGGGGTGGGGGGGGGTTGTTATCGCTGGCCCCAGGACAGATCATCGGATATGGCCTGTGGACTTCAACACCTGGGGCCCTTCCTGTAAGCCAGGGGTCACATGCAAATACTAATATTGTATTTGTTCCCATTTTGTTTTTTTTTACTTCAAAATAAGATATGTGCAGTGTGCATAGGAATTTGTCCATAGTTTTTTTTAAAACTATAGTCCGGCCCTCCAACGGTCTGAGGGACAGTGAACTGGCCCCATGTTTAAAAAGTTTGAGGACCCCTGCTGTAAGCCCACAAAAGGGGGCGGAACCATATCTGCAAGACAAAGACCCCAGAAGGTTATAAAAAGTGAAGCCCTCTTCATGTGTCTTCACTCTGATTTGGATATTATTCCCGGAGTCCACTAGTGTTAATAAACAGGGTCCCTCCCTTTCTCTAGGAAGCGTGCTTGGTATTTCTTTGGTCTTCTGCAACATGGGACCCCATTCCAGTTTGTTTGCTGTCTGTGACTTTGGGCAAATCTGATCTCTGTGTGCCTCAACTTTCTCCTCCATACATCACAGGCATGTTGTGAGAATAAATAAGGTAACATGTAAAATAAATAAATAAGATATATAGCTAGAAATCAAAAGAAATATAGCCCTGGCTAGTAGCTCAGTTGGTCAGAGTGCCCATACACCAAGTTATGGGTTCAATCCCTGGTCAGAGCACATACCATTCTGCTCCATCTCACTCAGGATGTGAATTGTCCCTTTGTCCAGCGTATTCATGCTGTAAATGCTATCTGCCCATTAATCACTTAGTCATGGCTTAATGATCCAAGATCACCTGAAGCAGATGATCCTCCTTCTGAGTATTGTCAGAAAGTCAATAATACCCTAACACTACGTCACAATGCCTATGTCATTTACCTCACTTCATCTCATGAGGTAGGCATTGCATCATTTCACATCATCACAAGAAGGGTCAGTACAGCGCAATACCATATTTTGGCAGAGTGAGAGAGACCACATTCACATAACTTTTATTACAATATATTGTTATAATTGTTCTATTTTATCATTATCATTATTATTATTATTACTAGAGGCCTGGTGCATGAAATTCGTGCACTTGGGGGGGGGTGTCCCTCAGCCCAGCCTGCACCCTCTCCAATCTGGGACCCCTTGAGGGATGTCCGACTGCCGGTTTAGACCCAATCCCTATAGGATCACGCCTAAACTGGCAGTCGGACATCCCTCTTACAATCCGGGACTGCTGGCTCCCAACCACTCACCTGCCTGCCTGCCTGATTGCCCCTAACCACTTCTGCCTGCCAGCCTGATCACACCCTAACCACTCCCCTGCCAGCCTGATCAACGCCTAACTGCTCCCCTGCTGACCCTATCACCACTACCTGCCCTCCCCTGCTAGCCCGGTTGCCCCTAATTGCCCTCCCCTACCATCCCAGTAACCCCCAACTGCCCTCCCATGCTGGCCTGGTTGCCCCTAACAACCCTCCCCTGCCGGCCTAGTTGCCCCTAACTGCCCTCCCCTGCAGGCCTGGTCCCCCCCAACTGCCCTCCCCTGCAGGCCTGATCGCCCACAACTGCCCTCCCCTGCTGGCCATCTTGTGGCTGTGGGTGCCACCATCTTTGAGGGTGTGACAGTCAATTAGCATATTCCCTCCTTATTGGCTGTGGGAGCCACCATCTTTGTGACGGTGTGAGGGTTAATTAGCATATTCCTTCTTTATTAGATAGGATTTTTGAATCATATATGAGCATTTATTCCAGAACTGCTGGAAGTATGGAAGAGCAGCAGGTCATCCACAAAAGTATGCTCCACAGCCCCCACAACCAGCTGCTTACATAGGGCAGGTCAAGGATTACATGGGGAAGTAGGGATTACAGGAATGGGGAAGTAGGCCAAGCAGGGTGGAATTCCGTTGTTTGGACAACAAAGTTGTTAATCTTTCCATGATAATAGGCAGTCTTGAATGAGAATGGACCATATTCCAAAGTTGATTCCCAGGTCCAAGGTTGACTCCCAAGTCCTGGGGGCATACAACTCCCAGCCAGGTCAGAATGTCCTTTCTTTTGCAACAGTATGGATGGATCTGGAGGGTATTATGCTAAGTGAAGTAAGCCAGTCTGAGCTCTATTTTATTATTAGTTACTAGAGGCCCAGTGCACAAAATTAGTGCGCTTGGGGTGGGGGTGGGGGGCGGTCCCTCAGCCAGGCCTGTGCCCTCTCACAGTCTGGAAGCCCTCAGAGGTTGTCCAACTGACGGCTTAGGCCTGCTCCTGTTGGTTGGACATCCTTAGCGCTGCTGCAGAAGTGGGAGAAGCTCCGGCCACATCGCTGCGCTTGCCAGCCATGAGCCCGACTTCTGGCTGAGTGGTGCTCCCCCTGGGGGAGCACACTGACCACCAGGGGGCAGCTCCTGCATTGAGCTTCTGCCCCCTGGTGGTCAGTGCATGTCATAGCGACCGGTCATGCCACCATTCGGTCAATTTGCATATTAGCCTTTTATCATATAGGACTGTCATTAATCTCATACTGTGACTAGTTTATAAATTAAATTTTATCATAGGTATATATGTGTAAGAGAAAATAGTACTATCTTCAGTTTCATGCATCGACTGGGAGTCTTGTAACATATCTCCTGCCGATAAGGGGAACTACTATAAATATGATGCCTTGGAAATACAGCAGCATCTTGCAACCATGAGGAGGCAAGCCTGAGGACAAAAGCCTGTGGATGGCAGAGAAGAAAAATAGGGAAAAAATTCCACATCCTTGATAACATCATTTGCTGCTAAATTAACCAACTTAGTAACCACCCTATCTCTTGCCCATTATCTGATATAATAAATTTTCCTTGTTTAAATAATTTAATTTTTCTGTTACTTGCACTCAAAGGAAATTAATTGAGAAAGAAAACCCCCCAAAAAATTTGGTCTACAGATTTTTCTAAGATATATCTAATTCCCCTAAGATAAATAGGTTGCTGACTAGATAAAATACCATGTACCCTATTTTCATAAATTTGAAATAAATTTGAGCTCATGGAAGACAGTGAACTGGACACTTATTTAGCTCACACATGAAGATTGATACGATGTTTCTAAAAACCTGAGGGTGCCTGGCTGGCGTGTCTCAGTGGTTGAGTGTTGACCTATGAACCAGGAGATTACAGTTTGATTTGTGCCCTGGGTTACGGGCTTGATCCCCAGTGTGCATGCAGGAGGAAGCCGATCAATGATTCTCTCTCATCATTGATGCTTCCATCTCTCTCTCCCTCTCTCTTCCTCTCTGAAATCAATAAAAATATATTTTAAAATAAATAAATAAAAACCTGATGGTGCTATACTGGCTGGAATATAAGCCTTTGGCATGATATTTCCCACAATCTGGACTATTCTGTTTGATAGACTGCCAAATTTTCTTCAAAGATTTATATGGTACATCTCATTCTTTAGCATAATACTGGTACCAATAATATATGCTATTATTTACCTTCTCATCTCTTTATCCAGTAGCAAAATTGAATATAAGGGTCAGAAATAAACATTTTATGAAAATCTCTGTTAACTGTATACTTAGATTCTTATTGACTAAGCATAGCTCTTCCTAACCCTTCTCAGTCATATATTAAGTTCTTCAAAAGATGTAGTATTTCTGCTTTAAAAAAATAATCATCACTTTTTTAAATCATATTTTCCCCAATATTCAATTTCTGTCTTTTGTTGCTCTTTTGGTCACATGCTCTTTTTTTGGATTTAGAATAATATGGTGGTTAAAAGCTCAAGACCAGGCTTTTCTTGTTTGCCATGTGGTATTTTTTGTTTGTTTGTTTGTTTGTTTGTTTTTAGTTTAATGTATTTTAATAGCAAACTTATAGGAACAGCACAGAAGACAGACAACATTAAAAACATGTACTTGCATGTAGGGCCACTAAGTTAGAAAAGTATAGTGAATGGATGGAATCTACTGTGTGATAAAAATGCTACAAACACCATTTAGTTGCCATCAATAAGAAATTTACTTGTTTCAAAAAAATCTAAATGCTGGCATTGCCCAGAAAAATTTAACAGATTTATTTATATTGTTATAAAGTTGAACTGCTGAAACTTGTTCACTGAAACATTTGGCTGTCATTAATGCTTTATGTCCCCGCATTTATATTAAAAAAATTCACACACACATGAAAATGGAAAAACTGCCAATGCCCGATTTCTGCCCCCTACTTTCAACTTGCAATCATATACTTAGGTACCTTTTGACCCCATGGAAAAAAACACCTAACGTTCAGAACTACCAATAACAGGAAAAAGA
Organism: Myotis daubentonii; assembly: GCF_963259705.1. Classification (NCBI taxonomy): domain Eukaryota; kingdom Metazoa; phylum Chordata; class Mammalia; order Chiroptera; family Vespertilionidae; genus Myotis; species Myotis daubentonii. Next base: position 24,715,058 of record NC_081855.1, read on the forward strand.
GAAATTTTTTTTTTTAAAGGTTGAAATGTTTTCCACCATAGTGGATTCTTAAGCACGTTCTCCACGTATGCGGCGTGCTAGCTGGACGTGTTTTGGCGTAATTGTTACACGTTTGGCATGGATAGCACACAGGTTGGTATCTTCAAAAAGGCCAACCAGATAGGCCTCACTTGCCTCCTGCAAAGCACCAATAGCTGCACTTTGGAAGCGCAGATCTGTTTTGAAGTCCTGCGCAATTTCTCGCACCAGACGCAGGAAGGGAAGTTTGCGAATCAGAAGTTCAGTGGACTTCTGATAATGTCTCATTTCACGAAGTGCCACCGTAGTGCCCGATGAGGTTTCTTCACCCCGCCAGTAGAGGGCGCACTCTTTCGAGTGGCTTTGGTAGCCAGTTTCTTCCTCGGTGCTTTACCACCACCGGTAGATTTGCAGGCAGTCTGCTTTATACAAGCCATGGTATAGAGCAGTGATGGCGAACCTATGACACGCGTGTCAGAGGTGACACACGAACTCATTTTTTTGGTTGATTCTACTTTGTTAAATGGTATTTAAATATATAAAATAAATATCACAAATATAAGTCTTTGTTTTACTATGGTTGCAAATATCAAAAAATTTCTATATGTGACACGGCACCAGAGTTAAATTAGGGTTTTTCAAAATGCTGACACGCCGAGCTCCAAAGGTTCCCCATCACTGGTATAGAGACCTCTTTACTTACCCCCCTTCTCCTTCGGCTGGAGCCCGGGGGAGTTGGAGGCAGGCAGGCATTTGCCATGTGGTCTTAAACAACTTGCATAACTTCTCTGGGCCTCAATTTTCTAATCAATCAAATGAAGATTTGGACAGCACCTTCCTCATTGAGTAATTGTGAGAACATCAAGGGAGAAAATGAATAGAAATGTCCTTGAATAGCACCCAAGATCTCGTTTGGTAGCTCTTGTTAAATAATTGGAAGGTAATACTAAAGTATCCCCTTATGGAACTTTCGGTAGGATTTTATTATTATAATTTATTTAACTAGTTCCCTGGTAATGAACATCCGGAGATAATAGTGATTAAGTGTATTTGACTTTGGAGTTAAGCAGAACTGGGTTTGAATCCCATGTCTACCACTTCTTATTAGAATGACCTTGGGGAAATGATTTACCTCTTTGATCCTCAGTTTCTTCATCTACATAATGGAAATCATAAACCTATAGTTGATCTCCATTACTTACAGATTCTGTTTTTATGAACTTGCCTACTTGCTAAAATTTCTTTTTTTTTAAAAAAAAAAATTTCTTTATTGATTTCAGAGAGGAAGGGAGAAGGAGAGAGGGATAGAAACATCAATGATAAGAGAGAATCATTGATTGGCTGCCTCCTGCACACCTCCTACTGGGGAACGAGCCCGCAACCCAGCCATGTGCCCTTGGCCGGAATCGAACCTGGGGCGCTTCAGTCCGAAGGCCGACGCTCTATCCACTAAGCCAAGCCGGCTAGGGCACTAAAATTTCTTTGTAATCCCCAAGGTGATGCTCATGGTGCTTTTGTGCATGTGCACAGACACGTGCGCACAGTGAAACACTTGAGTTGCCCAGTTTGTACTTTCCTAGTTGAGGTTGAAGAAAGCAACACTTTGCCTTTTTGTTTCAGCTCTCATACTGTAAACACGATGGTGGTCTATTTAGTAGCACTTTTATTTTTCAGTTTTGTGCTTTCTGTTGGTGATTGTACTATTTAAAATAGCTACCAGGCATGTTGCCGAAGTGCTGTGTGCTGTTCATGAGTGCAAAAAGGCTGCCATGGAGAAAAGAGGGAGAAAATACACGTGCGAGATAAGCTTCAAGCAGGCATGAGTTATACCAGTAGTGTTGCTGACCATGATGAGTTCAATGTTTAGGAATCAACAATGTATATTACATATGGTGTCTTTAAGCAAAAACACATACATCAAAGTTAAGTATTGGTTAGTTTATTGAAATATCATGACTAGAAGTTCACAGGAACCTAACCCTGTATTTCCCATAGGAGCAATTGCTTGTGATTCGTTATTTCAGCATTCAGTACCATGTTATGAATATAGCTACCATAAACAATGACTACTGACTGTACCTCATAAGGTTGTTATAGAGGGGCTTAACTAAACTATTGCATGCAAGTGTTCAGTGTTGTGCCTTGCACCTGGGAGTTAGGGCCAGTGCAGGGTGGGAATGGGATGAAACTCTAGATATTCTTGGCAGTTTGATTCTGACCCTTATCTAAGTACCACTCGATTCAAAGCAGTATATTTTACTGAAAGCCATGAAGGCCTAGAAACTTCACAACAAAACTCTCAGGCTAAGCCACAGGATTCTCCCCCAGGAAGCTTCAGATAAACCATTTCCTTGCAAATAACAGATTACTTTTACAAAAATAGATGACCTAGCTCATGATCATAATTAACCTTCTGGGATGAAATGCCAACTGCAAATGAGTGATATAGTTCTCTTTTCACTTTTCTAAACTAGCGGGGAGTTCCTACTTCTTTTCCTCCTCATGGGCATTTTTGATAGTAAAAATGCCACGTTTTGTTGATTATTACATTATACATATACCCTCATGTAACATCATAAAAAGGGCAAGTATTTACAAGAGGTTCCAAAAAGAAAATCCATATTTTTCATTTCAAAGATACTGAAACAAGGCCCAGTGATCAAGTTAAACAGCTAAGTGACAGACCTGAGTGAGACCTGTCTGCTCCCACCTGTGCATTTATTACTGCATTGGTCTCTGTTTTGACTTGGATGAGGAACAGTGGAGTCTAGACAGGCTTTTCCATAAGAGATTGTACTGGTGATCTTTGTTTTATCCTATATAAGCAGCTGGCTTATGGTGGGGGGGGGGGCGCTGAAGAGCAGATTTTTTAAAATATATATTTTATTGATTTTTTACAGAGAGGAAGGGAGAGGGCTAGAGAGTTAGAAACATCGATGAGAGAGAAACATCGATCAGCTGCTTCCTGCACACCCCCCACTGGGGATGTGCCCACAACTAAGGTACATGCCCTTGACTGGAATCAAACCTGGGACCTTTCAGTCGCAGGCCGACGCTCTATCCACTGAGCCAAACCAGTTAGGGCTGCCGAGCAGATTTTTGTGGATGACCTGCTGCTCTCCCATACCGCTGGCAGTATTGGAATAATACTAATATATGATTCACCCCGTCTCTGCTGAATTGGCTCAAGTAGTGACAGGCAGCCTGGACCCTTTGATTGTATGGTTACACTATCTCTGAGCCCTTTCGCATGCTGTTCCATCTGTTTACACAGCTCTCCCACTCTACCCACCATCCAAACCTCTACTATTGTCCTGGGCCTCTCCTACTAATGGCACATGATCTTGGTCAGGAAGCATCCTCTGAAGCTCCAGGCCTGGCCAAGTGCCTCTCCCTGGTACTTCGAAAGCACTTCGAAAGTGCCCATCAATAAATGAGTGGCAAAAAATAAAAAATAAAAAAATAAAAAAATTGCACCGGTCTTCTTTCAATTAGCCCAAAGCTCCATGCTTTTTTTTTTTTTTCTTCCCCTCTTCCTGGAATACTCTTCTTCATCCCTTCTCTAATTCTTACTCATCTTTTGGGTTCTAGCTATGTCACTTACTCAAAGAGGTCATGTCTGACCACTCCCTTTTCCTTCCCTAAAACATCCCTTCCCCAATTTTTCTGTAACAATCTGTACTTTCCTCCGTAGCACTCATCACAATTTTCAGTTAAATGTCCATTTGTGTATGCATTTGTCTTCTCCATTAGGTTCTAGGCCCTATGTAAGCAGGGGCCCAATCTGTTTTGTTCTCTACTGTAAATCCGTTGCTTAGCACAATGCTATATGCATTATAGGCCCTTAAATAAATGTTAATTGCAAGAATAAATGAATGAATGAAATGTTGTTTATCACACACTACTCTGGTGAAGGATAGCTTGGGGTGAAAATGGATGTTGCTGACAATATTTTAATGATTGGTATTTGGTTTCATCATCCTCTACTCCCTCATTCCCACCCCACCCCCAATCTCTACCCTTACCATGGAGTAGCATTTGTCTAGTATATTTAATCTCCTAGTGTCAGACCTAGTCTCTATGAATTTGGAGAGTGGTTTTTGGAACAGATACACTTACCAGGACTCATTCAATTTGTAGGATTTTAGGCTTAAAAATTCTTACTGAAATAAAGTTTGACTTTATATCATTTTGGAATAACTCCAGGCATTCACCATTCAATGTGAATGATTCAATATTATTCTGGAATAAGTCCAAGGCATTCACCATTCATAGGAAGAGACATTTGTTTTGTTTTGCTGAAACTGAACTCCAGCTATAAGAAAGACACTGCTGAATTTATAAATAATTTTGTGCATTTTAGGTATCTAAGAATGGATATTGTTTTTGTAGGTTTATAATATATACTAGAGGCCAGGTGCACAAAACTCGTGCACTGGGGGGCGGGGGGTTGTCCCTCAGCTCAGCCTGCACCCTCTCCAATCTGGAACCCCTCGGGGGATGTCTGACTGCCAGTTTAGGCCCGATCCCACAGGGATTGGGCTTCTGCTTGCCAGCCTGATCACCCCTAACCACTCCCCTGCCAGTCTGGTCGACACCTAACTGCTCCCCTGTTGGCCTGGTTGCCCCCAACTGCCCTCCCCTGTAGGCCTGATCACCCCTAACTGCCCTCCCTCCCCTGCAGGCCCAGTCGCCCCCAATTGCCCTCCCCTGAAGGCCTGGTTCCCCCCAACTGCCCTCCCCTGCTGGTTTGATTGCCTACAACTGCCCTCCCCTGCCGACCATCTTGTGGCGGTCATCTTGTGAACACATGGGGGCGGCCATCTTATGTGAAGATGTGACGACCAATTTGCATATTGCCTTTTTATTATATAGGATATTTTTCTACTTGTATTGATATCTTACAAACTTTTTACTATATATTTTAATTTTAATTAATAATTTTTTCCTAATTGTAAAACAAGCATAGTCTTCATAGAAATTCTAGAAAATAAAGAAAAGCATGAAGGAGAAGCAAGAAGTATAGAGAAATAAAAGAAAAATCAGTCAAAATTTCACCACCTGGAGATAACCATTGTTAGCACTTTGGCATAATTTCTCTCATCCTTAGGGACACACACTCATATATAACATATATAACACGTATATATGTTAATATGCTAAGTGTCTGTCTGGGTAATGACATCACGTAGCAATGCCTGGCTTCCTCTCCCTAGCAATGACTAGCCTCCTTGCAGTTTCCTTAGCCCAGGAACATGACTTGCTTCATAGCCAGGTAGAAACATTTCACACTTTTTAAAAAAAATATTTTATTGATTTTTCACAGAGAGGAAGGGAGAGAGATAGAGAGCTAGAAACATCAATTAGAGAGAAACATCGATCAGCTGCCTCCTGCACATCTCCTACTGGGGATGTGCCCGCAACCCAGGTACATGCCTTTGACCGGAATTGAACCTGGGACCTTTCAGTCTGCAGGCCGACGCTCTATCCACTGAGCCAAACCGGTTTTGGCGAAACATTTCACACTTTAATCAAATGTCTGTAAAGCGTTTTCCTGTGCCTCATCTCACTTGATCCTCACAGAAGTCTTGGAGTAGGTAGAGAGGAGATTTGGTGGAATCTATTTTCTTTTCATTAGCTGGAAAACGGAGATTTAGAAAGCTTAGAAACTTGACCCAACTGAAAAGAAGTAAGAAATGGTGGACCTTGAAAATGATTTCAGGTTTTCTCACTGCACAGATCTTTTTATATCAAACACTGCTGCGTATCTTTTTATGCCATGACTTTCTTCTTTATTCCTAAGTTCTTATTCAGCAGTATATGTATAAGCAGTTATTTCAGAAAAGATAACCTGGATGGTGTCATTTTTAGTCTCCTTTATATCCTAGTACTTATTTCTGAGGCCTTCACAACCGCATGACAACTTGGCTGAGTATAGAATTCTTAAGCTATAAACATCCTCAGAATTCTGTAGGATATACTTTATTGACTTATGTTTTACAGGGTTGCACAATTCTGAGGCCAGCTTGAATTTAGTTCCTTTGGAGATACTACTCTGTTTTGTTATTTTTCCCTGTCTGAATTCTATTTATTTATTTGTTTGTTTATTTAATTGATTTTTTTAAGAGAAAGAGTGAGGAAGGGGGAGGAGGAAGAGAGAGAGAGAGAGAGAGAGAGAGAGAGAGAGAGAGAGAGAGAGAGAGAGAGAAACATCAACTTGTTCCACTTATTTATGTATTCATTGGCTGCTTATATGTGCCCTGACTGGGAATCAAACCCACAACCTTGGTGTATCAGGACAATGCTCTAACCAAATGAACTACCCAGCCAGGGCCCGGTCTAAATTCTTGAAGGCTTTTTTTTTCTCCTTGAAATATTAAAAAATTTCACCTGGCTAGTCTAGATGTTGGTTTCTTTTCATTCATTTTGTCAGAAGGCTTAAGTGTTATGAGAATTGCTTAATTATTACTTCTACTACTGCCCTGTTTTCCCCTTCTGAGATTCTACTGTATTCAGTCAATTTATTCAACAAATATTCATTAAGCAACTCTTCTATGCTGGGTACTATCTTAGGTATTGGGGATATATCATTAGGGAATATAAATGCTTACATTTTTGTTGATTGGATTTTCTGACTTTGCTTTATATATCATTTACTTTTGTTCTGATTTTTCAAGGGGACCTCATCCTTCGGGCTACAGAATCTTTTCACAGTCCAATGGTTTTTCTTCCTTTGTTCATCTTAACATAGAGGGATATGTGCATGTCCAGCTTTGTTTAATACTTAAGTAGGAATTACAGTGGATTCTATTAGAGATTAAAAGATTGAAAATGAGCCCTAACCGGTTTGGCTCAGTGGATAGAGCGTCAGCCTGCAGACTCAAGGGTCCCAGGTTCCATTCTAGTCAAGGGCATGTACCTTGGTTGCGGGCACAACCCCAGTAGGGGGTGTGCAGGAGGCAGCTGATCAATGTTTCTCTCTCATCGATGTTTCTAACGCTCTATCCCTCTCCCTTCCTCTCTGTAAAAAATCAATAAAATATAGTTTTAAAAAAAGATTGAAAATGATATAAGTGTATGTCCTGACTATCTCTCCATCTGCCCTAGCCTAGCCTTCAACCCAAGTAAGCAGATGATCATGGAATTCCCTCAGGGTGATAACATTTTCCAGAAGTAGAATCTTGAACTGGCCCTTCCTTCTAATTGAGCTCCTCTACATTTGAACCAGCAGAAACTCCTCAAAGTTTCTGGTATGTGGAAGTTTTTTCCTCTGTGTTTATTCCTTTGATCTCTTCTATGTGGATTTAGAAGCTTGTTCTCACAAAGCCATTTTATTTAAAAACCACAAAATAATATTTTTTCTATGTTAAGAGGATTAGAAAAATGCTCAAGACTCATAATTATATGTAGTTTTGAAATTTTTCATAAAGGGTCTCAAACCCTTGGGAAGCTACATGGCCTTATGGGAATCAGCAGAATGAAGGCTGATTGTGACACATAATTTCACTGTAGCTTTGAACAAACTATTTGAACTCCAGGTTCTCTCATCTCAGATCTTCTTATGTGGAAACTCTTTGAACTGTTCAAAGATAGACACTAAGGAAATCTGAAGACTTTTTGTTATTGTTTGAATGCTATAATAGCTATGAGCACTTTCAAGCTAGGCCAAAGTGTGACTGCTTGAGGCATATAGCAAATGAGGGCTAGTTTCTGGGAAGCCCAGATATGCAAAGCAGTCCTGACGGATAGATAGCCTTGAAGGGACATAGCTTTGCACACTGTCATACGGTGTAAGGTCCAAGAGAGTGGTACTGTGGACCCACTTTTCTGTTAGGTCAAATTACCATGCCAGACTTATCTGAAATTAGTTGTCCTCTCCTATTCATGAAAATGAAAGCCTTAATACATAACTTTTGTACTTCTGGCCAAGATAGGCAGCAGATGTTGTCTATCTTTGTGAGATGTTTTGAAAGTGTGCAAAAAATAATCTGTATGCTTATCTCGGAAGCTTATAGAAAATATCTTGTTGCCCTAGGCAAAACTTAGGCAAAACTTTCCAGATCCTCCCCCTTCATACTCTTCATCTGTCCTGTATTTTACAATTCAATTTCTTTATGAAATTCCTGTAAGACTCAATATGAAATTTTCCTAATGGTGGGAAAAAATAATCTTTACTAAGGTCCATGACACTGCAGCTGTTTCTGCACTAAGGAGATAAATGGCTCTCTATGTCATTAGTCTCAAACAAGTGACTTTTTTTTAAAAAAAATATATTTTATTGATTTTTCACAGAGAGGAAGGGAGAGAGATAGAAAGTTAGAAACATCGATGAGAGGGAAACATCGATCAGCTGCCTCCTGCACATCTCCCACTGGGGACGTGCCCGCAACCCAGGTACATGCCCTTGACCGGAATCGAACCTGGGACCTTTCAGTCCACAGGCCGACGCTCTATCCACTGAGCCAAACCGGTTTCGGCAAACAAGTGACTTTTTAAAGTGATGGACATGAAATAGAGGGATAAGAATTTCCTCCTTCTGCATAATGTTGTGCAAATGCATCACACTTGTAATAGGCCAAACAGAAAAGGGCACCTTAATTTGTTCTACAACTGGTTATCACATGCCGTGTGCCACACATTGCTTTAGGAGCTAGCTATATATCAGTAAACAAAACACAATACCTGCTCCCAAGTAGCTTCAAATCTAGTGGGGAAGACTAACCAAATATATTAATTAGGATAAGATGTTATGAAGGAAATGTATAGGATATAATAAGTGCATGTAAGAGTAGAAGAGATGATTTATATAGGGCAGGAAGGAACAGAGTCTTGGAAGTGACATTTACATTAAGTTTTAGGATGAGAAGGAACGGGCTACAGGAAGAGCTAGAGGAATTATGGCAGAAGAAACAGAATGTGCTAAGGAATTAGGCAGGTGAAGAGTTGTGCTACTAAAAGAAATGTTGGTCCTAGCCGGTTTGGCTCAGTGAATAGTGTCAGCCTGCGGAAAAAAGGGTCCCGGGTTTAATTCTGGCCAAGGGCACATACCTCGGTAGCAGGCTCCTTTGTAGCTTGGGCCCTGGTCTGGTGCGTGCAGGAGGCAACCAATCAATGTGTTTCTCTCACATTGATATTTCTGTCTCTCTCTCTAAAAATCAATGGGAAAATGTATTCGAGTGAGGAAGGAAGGAAGGAAGGAAGGAAGGAAGGAAGGAAGGAAGGAAGGAAGAAAGAAAGAAAGAAAGAAAGAAAGAAAGAAAGAAAGAAAGAAAGAAAGAAAGAAAGAAAGAAAGAAAGAAAGAAAGAAAGAAAGAAATGCTGAAGAAAATTAAGAGGAGTTTGTATGTGGTTTGAAGAGGAAATTGGTAATTTATCTTTGGAACTTGTTACGTTTGGAGTACTGATTCGATTCTTGTTATTTCTAGTGGTGACTGGGCAGAATGTATAAGCCCCCTTCATAATGTTAACACCTTATTTATATTTTATTATATGATTCAATCTTATGATATTTCTGAATTTTCAGAATAGAACATTCCTAATCATGCCTGAGTTGGACTTTGGAATAAGAGAAAACTCTACTAAAATCCATAACGCTGCATCTGTTTCTGAATTATGGAAATAAATGGTTCTCTATGTCACCAGTCTTAGACGAGTGGCTATTTCTTTTCGTAACGGACATGAGATGAAGAAAGAATAATTTGTCCATTGTTGAACAAACAATCATTACTGGCAGCACACAAGCTGAGGAGGATGCAATGATACTACACATACATTGAGCATCTACCATGTGGCAGGCACTGTGCTGGGCTCTGGGAATAAGTCAGAGAAAAAAACAGTCAAGACTTGGAGCTTACAGCCTAATAAGGTAGGTGAGAAAATTTAACCTACAAATAACTGCAAATGGTGGCAAGTTCTATGAAAGAAACAAATACAAGGAATAAGTGGGGGAAGATACTTTGTCTAGATAGGGGAATCTTCCTTGAGTAGGTGACATTTACTTAAGCTGATTTCTAAAGAATGAGGAGTCAGTCACAACAAAATTAGGGCGGGGGGCGGGGGGGGGGGGGGGGCTGGCCATCGATGAACCACCAAATTGTTTTATGTGGTATTTGGCCCTGAAAAGTTAAGGCAGGCTGAACTACTCATATTGGAATATTTAGAAGTGGCACAGTGAGGAGGGGAGGTGTTGGGAGTGGTCTGCCTCATGGGAGTATTTTATCACTGGCATTGGTTGTTGTGTTTTTTTAAAATATATTTTTATTGATTTCAGAAAGGAAGGGAGAGGGAGAGAGAGATAGAAGCATCAATAATGAGAAAGAATCATTGATCAGCTGCCTCCTGCACACCTCCTACAGGGGATAGAGCCTGCAACCTGGACATGTGCCCTTGATCAGAATTGAACCTGGGACCCTTCAGTCTGAAGGCCGATGCTTTATCCACTGAGCCAAACCAGCCAGGGCTATTACTGGCATTGTTTAAAATTGCCAACACATGGTCATAATAAAAGGCAGAGTGACATTTAGTCAATTTTACTATCATTTTAAACTTCTTTATAGACAAAGCCCCATCATGGACTAAGTAGTGTCCCCTCAGCAGATGTTCACATCTTAATCCCTGAAACCTGTGAATATTACCTCACATGGTAAAAGAGTAAACATTACCTTATGTGAAAAGATGTGATTAAGGATTTTGAGCGTGTGTATCAGATTATCTTTAAGTAAGCTGAATGCAGATATTAGACTGAGAAATTAAATTACTCAGTTCTTAAGGTAAGTACGTATATATTTTAATAGAGTTATTAGTGTAGAATTTGATGCTATGTTGGGAAAAATGTTTTTTACATTCAAGTTTGCTGACACCCAAGTAAATTCACCCAAGTTAAGTTACCTGCCTGGCTCATGTGGGCATTTTATAGAGCCATTCTTATTGTACAAGGAGGCCTCCTGGAAGTTCAGGTAGGCCCTTTAAGATGAGACTACAGCCCTGAACCTGGTCACAAATGTAGGTTCAGTAACTGACCAGCATTAGGGACACCAAATTTTACTAACCAAAATCACAAGTTTGGCAAGTGACAAAATGCAAGTGTTTAAAAATATTCAATCTATAGCCTATATAATAAAAGGCTAATATGCAAATTGTCCCCTCGGGGGTTCAACTGCTCGCTATGACGTGCACTGACCACCAGGGGCTGGCACAGAACTAAGGAAGGCCCCAGCCGGCAGCCAGAAGGAAGGCCCCAGCTGGCAGCCAGAAGGCCCCAATCTGCCCTGATTGCCAGCCAGGCCTAGGGGCCCTACCTGTGCACAAATTTTGTGCACTGGGCCTCTAGTATATATATAAAACCCTAAGAAATCGTTACAACCGAACGACTGTAACGACTGGTTGACCAGTTGTTATGATGTGCACTGACCACCAGGGGGCAGACGCTCAATGCAGGAGCTGCCCCCTCGTGGTCAGTGCACTCCCACAGGGGGAGCGCTGCTTAGCCAGAAGCGGGGCTCATGGTTGGTGAGCGCAGCTGCAGTGGTGGGAGTCTCTCCCAATTCTGCAGCAGTGCTACCGAGCAGCGGCATGGCACCCGGCCCAGCTCTGGCTCCTCCCTGGCTGCCTGCTGCTTGGTGCACTGCTACATCCCTCAGGGGATGTCCAACTGCCAGTTTAGGCCTGATCCCTGAGGGGTCCTGGATTGCAAGAGGGCACAGGCCAGGCTGAGGGACACCCTCCTTCTCCCCGCCCCTCCCGCCTCCCCTCCCCCCGCTCCCCCCCGTGCACAAATCCATGCACCAGGCCTCTAGTAGTTTAATAAAATACATATTAAGAATTTATGTGTACTTTCTCTCCTTATAGAGAAGTCATACATAATGCGAGATTATATTCAGACTATAGTTAGGTGATGACATCAGAGCAAACAGAATAAGTTTGATGAATGCTTTTATACTAGGCAGCCTCTGAGATAAGCTTTAATGATTCCTTCTGTGAGTGTATAGTATTCATACCCTCCTGTGATCCCCTCCCAATTGTGTGTAGGTTGGACTCACTTCTAACTATAGAACGTAGCAGAAGTGATGGGGAGTTGTTCCTGAGATTAGGTTACAAAAGGACTGTGTCTTCATCTTGAGTGCTCCCTCTTGTTCTGTTGCTCACTCTGAGGGAAGATAATTGCTATGTTGTGGACTGTCCTATGGAGAGGCCTCTATTCAACAGCCAGTGAGGAACTGAGGCCCTCAGTCCAACACCTCTCAAGGAACTGAATCCTACCAACAACCACATGAGTGAGCTTGAAAACAGATGCCCCAGCAATCTCATGAGACACCTTGAACCAGAGGCACCCAGCTAAGCAGCACCAGGATTTCTGACCCTCAGACCCCGTGATATAATAAATGTTTGTTGTTGTACATCTTGAAACTACTATAAAATAATATTGAATGTCAACTGTAATTGAAAAAGAAGTTTATTGTTTTAAGGCCCTGAGTTTTGGGGGTAAATTGCTACACAGCAATCAATAATACAATACCAATCACATAACTTTTGAAATACTGTACTAATTTAAAAACAATAAGTGAGAATAGGAAGAGAAATAAAATTAATATGCTGTAGTTTTCATGGTTACACTATTTATTTATTTATTTATTTATTTATTTATTTATTTTTCATGGTTACACTATTTTCTTATCACTTCTTAGGCATTCTAGTCACACGGACTAGATTCTCTTTCGTTCATTTTATCCCGCTTATGTTGAATCTTACTGGTTTGATTCTCAGGGAGTGACCTTTTATCCAACTTCTGGATGCATTTAACTATGGACTCCAATATACCTGCATATACATACTGACAACTAAATATTTATTGATTCATTCATACACAAATTTATTTTGTCAACTGAATGGCATATTAATTTCCTTGGTCTTTTTTTTGGCATTAATGTTTACAGGATAATTGGATGTTGAATTTATTCATTGTTTTAAAAAATTATCTTTATTGTTGAAAGAAATACAGGTATACCCTTCCCCCTCCCCCATTGACTCCTTCTAACCCTCCCCCATCCCCTGCCAGAATTGTTTCATTTTGAAAAAATATTTTTTTACAAAAGGAATAAATTATTCAATGTACAACATTTAGAGAAAATAGAGAAGCCAAAAAGAAAAAACTAAAAGTCAAATTTGAACTTGCTACTCAAAAAGAACTGCTATTTGAGACTGAATACACTATTGTTTTTATTTTTATTTATTTTTTGTTTTTATTTTACTTACTTATTTTTATTGATTTTAGAGAGAGAGGAAGGGAAAGGGAGAGAAACATCGATGTGAGAGAGAAACATCAGTCAAGTAACTTCTGGGGATCAAACCCACAATCTGGGTATGTGCCATGACCAGGAATAGAACCCAAGACCCTTCAGTGTACAGAGCGAGGCTCCAACCAACTTTGCCACACCAGCCAGGGCTGTTTTTATTTTTTAAACATTACAAATAAGACTTTTTACTTGTCACCACTAAAAGTCTGAATTTTAAACAGATTCTTGAACTGGTAGCTCATATTCATCAGCACATTCAAATTTAGCACCTATCTCATCCCCAATAGCTTTTCCAGAACTACTACCTTCACCAGAAAACTGAGTGTTCCCAATTCATACTTAGGCTTTCTCAGCATATTTTTCCTAATGAAGACATCATGGAACAGATAAATAGATTGATTAGCCTTTTCTATGAGTCTTCTAATGCTTTCTAGAATCACTTTATTTATTTGCAATCAATTTAATGTCCACTTTTTTCAAGTCATTTGTCTGGTCATGGTTTCCATTTTCTTCAGGATTGGTGGACCTGTTGGTGCTTAAAAGCGCTTCCGAATCTGATTATTGTGGTTTTTTTTTTTTTTTTTTTAGTAAAACCAACACAGAATAAACAAAGCGAATAACCATCAACAGTCTTGACAACAACATGAGTTTCAGTCATGGTCTGCCATTTTTTGACAGTGGAGCACATTTTGTCTCCATGCTGTGTAAGTTAATCAGGCAGTTTTTGCCCTGAGCATTCTCGGTATTTAACTTGAATTTTCTAAATGCAACTTCATTCTGTAGATCAACAAGACTCACTTCAAAAACACGACCCTTGAGGTCATCACATGCAATTTTGACTCCTTGAGTTCTAGTGACTAGTGTTTTTCCAATATTTTTATATTTACCATAGTTGGTGTTTTCACATCATATCAATCTGTTATAACTGGATTAACCACTTTTCTTCTTGGCAACCTTTTCACCATCTTTCATAAGGTGCTTGTTCTTGCCAACAGCCATGGTGCTGCTCAGAGAGCCAAAAGGCTATTTGCCTATCCTTTTCAAAATTGGGAAAACACTCTATTCTTGGTTAACTTGATAACTAACTTCTCTAAAACTCAGTTTCCTTAATGAAATTTTATATCAGGAAGTTTAGTTTTATATATATAATATTTAAAAATTTAGTATCACTAATATTTACAGTATTTAAAAAATTGATTGCCCTAACCGGTTTGGCTCAGTGGATAGAGTGTTGGCCTGCAGACTGAAGGGTCCCAGGTTCAATTCTGGTCAAGGGCATGTACCTTGGTTGCGGGCACATCCCTTGTAGGGTGTGTGCAGAAGGCAGCTGATCCATGTTTCTAACTTTCTATCCCTCTCCCTTCCTCTCTGTAAAAAATTCAATAAAATACATTAAAAAAATTCAGAGAGAGAGAGAGAGAGACATCAATTTGTTGTTCCATTTATTTATGCATTCATTGGTTGATTCTTGTATGTATCCTGACCAGGGATGGAACCAGAAACCTTGGGACAGCATTCTAACCAACTGAGCTACCCGGTCAGGGCAGTATCACTAATATTTAATATTTAGTACCACTTACTGATATTATAAACACTATCCTCTACAACTTTATTTGGATTATCTTATTTAAATTTAACCACATCTTGTGTGTTAGGCACTAATATTACTTCCATTTTTCAAAGGAGTAAAGCAGGGCTTGGAGAGGTTAAATAATGTGCCCAAACAAGGTTACAAAGCTAAGCAGTTTCAGTACAGATTCTGTCTGGTGACAAAACTTAACCACTCAGCTATAGTTTCTCCCTCAATCCCGCCCCCGCCCCCCCATAATACTTTTCTTAAAAGCAAATTGTCACTTTTGAAAACTTTTATATTTAGAAAAGTCATCATACTCCAGTTATTAGAAGACTAACCTAATTTACCCATACCTCTATTCAATTCCTTTGAACGTTTTTTTGAAGTTAGTGTCTCTAGGCAAAAATATTAACATCTGAAGGAAATATACATGGATAAAATTCTTTCCCAGCTGAAATGAAACAGTGGATGTTACCAGTGATTTGCCTCATTTTGAAACTGGAATTGTCATCAGAAAGCTGATTTCTATCTATAGAAAGCTACATAATACTGTTTCTGATGATAATTTCTATAAAGTTATACTCATTGCAGTTGAAAAACTAGATTTTTCTCAGCTAAATTTCTTGCTATTGTATAGTTTTATTATAATGAAATAAAGGAGTAGTCTGGGAATGAAGAGGAGAGATATGATCATGGAATGTTAGAGTAGGAAGAGATTTGGAGGTCATTTTGCCCACTCCCCGTATGTTAAAGAGAAAACTGAGGTCCAAATAGTTAAATATTTCTGTATCTTCTAACATGTCATAGTTCACAAATGTAAGATTAAAGGTGTGTGAAAAACGTTTTTCATTTGATAATTAAGACAAATTAATTGATAACTAACAGTTCCAAACCAGTTGGAACTCTGAAAGTTCCAAAACTGTACCAATAAGAGAAATGGAGTTTTAAAAAATTCAAGTAACCAAAAGCATATGTGGTCCATAAAAAGTGCCTAATAAATATTTGTGAATGAAAAAAGGAATAAAAATATTTTATTGCTTTTAGGCTTCAAGTTGCCTCATAGTCCTTGAATTCATATTTTATAAGCAATCATAATATATACATATAATTTACTTTGCTTTTGGCACATGAGTTATAGTGTCAACATTTTCCCATGTTGTTATAAAATATGACTATAATCTTTTAAAGTGCCTATTGAAGTTATAAGACTTCTGAGTCAGATCACAAATGACTGTTAACCGGGGTAAATCGAGGTTTGGGGGACTCTTATTGAGGAAAAAAAATTACAAAAATGTTACTTGAAAACATTTTAGGAATATATCCTAAGGAATTGGAAATACCAATCAGAAAGAATATATGCACCCCTATGTTCATAGCGGCACAATTTACAATAGCTAAGATTTGGAAACTGCCCAAGTGCCCATCAGCAGATGAGTGGATAAAACAACTGTGGTGTATTTACACAACGGAATACTACGCAGTTATTTTTTTTTTTTTAAAAAAGAACTCTTACATTTGCAACAACATGGATGGACCTGGAGAGTATTATGCTAAGCAAAATAAGCCAGTCAGGGAAAGATTAAGTAGCTCATAATCTCACTCACATGTGGAATCTAATGAACAAAATAGATACAGAGACATGGAAGCATGAAACAGACTGTCCAACCTCAGAGGGAAGGTCGGGGAGGGTGGATGGGTAGCAAGAGGCCAACCAAAGAACTTGCATACATATATGCATAACCCATGGGCATAGACAATAGGGTGGTGAAGGCCTGGAGTGGGGGACGAGGTAGAAGAGGTCAACGGAGGAAAAAGGGAGACATATGTAATACTTTCAACAATAAAGATTAAAAAAAAAAAAAAGAAATGGAAAAATTTTTTACACAATAATGAAAAAATATCTAGGTCTTTCAAAAGACCATTTCTAGAGCCCCTCCAGGTTCTTGGAGGGTCCTGTGCATTTAGGAGCCCTGAACCTTCAATAGCTTCACAGTACATCTGCCTCTGTTAATAACCAGAAACTATCTTCATGGTGGTTATGATATAGCTTGAATGTTTTTTAGAGGTGTACTAAAATTTTAGAAAAGTACATCACACTTAAATAGTGTTAGAAATTCTTTCTATCCAACCGACCTGGAATCTTTTTCAGGCCCCATATAAACTTGGTGGCTTTTAAATTATAAGCCACCTAACTTCTTCAGGCCTCAAATTATTCATCTGTCGAATGGGCTTAATATCCATCTCAAAGAATTATAAATGAAGACAAAGATAAAATACTTGCTGTAATTCTGGACAAAGAATAAATAAATGCTCAATAAGTATTCACTATTATGATTACAGCAATAGTTAAAACATTAACCTACCATATATGGGAACCTCCTAACTCCCCATTATAACTTCCCACATTGACTGTAGGTGTAAAATGATTTTCAAAGCATTGTGCAGATTCAATTTTTTATTTTAATTTTTTAAAAATAATGTTATTCTGCCCCTAGCTGGTTTGGCTCGGTGGATAGAGCGTCGATCTGCGGACTCAAGGGTCCCAGGTTCAATTCCAGTCAAGGGCATATACCTTGGTTGCGGGCACATCCCCAGTAGGGAGTGTGCAGCAGGCAGCTGATCGATGTTTCTCATCGATGTTTCTAACTCTCTATTCCTCTCCCTTTCTCTCTGTAAAAAAAATCAATAAAATATATTTTTAAAAATGTTATTCTGAAAGGTAATACTTACCTAGAATAGAACATTTGGCAAATAGAGAGAAGAAAAAAGCACCCATAATTTCACCAGGCTCATGTTATATTTCCATGTTGCATTTTTTCCTTTATGCAGATTTAATTTTATCAAAATATGCTTAAAGTAGACCCAATTATTCTCTTCTCACAGAGGTTTGATATTATGGCATTATTATTTTTAAATACATGGCAAATCTCAAAAATGTTTTATATAAAACTATTTTAGAAAAATCAGATGAAACAGTACACATTCTACTGTTGTATTTTCATATTTATTAAAAATTCTTATTTTTACAAGCTTATGATCCTAGTGTACATAGAATTTAGTACCAGTTTTTCTTACATTATATCAAAAGCTTTTCTCCATACTACTCCATTACTACTAACTAGAGCATTTGAGAACAAGGCTGAGTTTCCTAAACTTTATACAACTGCAAGTGAAGAACCTAAGGCAAGCTAAGGTGTGATAAGTCAGAAACTCAGAATGAGTGCTCTTGGTTTGCCTGAAATTATAATATAGAAAATGTAAAAAGAGAAATTAGAACTCAGGAATTCTTGCCTTCCAACTAAATGTATAAATCAGCAAAAGAATATAAAGCATTATCAATGCTATATACACTTTTATTTCTCCTTTAGTAGATGGAAAGTGGTGGTATACTATTCAATGGCAAAGACTTATTTGTGACAATATATTGGGACTTTATTGGGGCTTTAGCTCTCAAAACTGGGTAAACATACTCCTGCTACAAAGGGGTCTTTCTTTAAAAATTAGCAAAGCAATGTGAAACCTCAACATATTGAACAGGTCACAGTCTGGTCATGGTTATCTGGATTCGGTGACATTTGCTTTTGGAAATAGGCTTTTACCTTTTAATTATACTATTGTGTTGACCTTCATTGATTTTAGTCCACAAACTCTTCCTTTAAGCGTCTTTGTTCCTTTAATGATGTCCTGCTGTAAGAATTCAAGCCACATTAAAAAAAATTATAAAGTATACATTGAGGAAACAATTCATGTGTCCATTCTGAATGAATGTATACACAAAATGTAGCATATACATGCAATGGAATATTATTCAGCCTTGCAAAGGAAGGAAATTCTGATACAACATGGATGAACCTTGAAGACATTATGCTAAGTGAAATAAGTCAGACACAAAAGGACAAATATTGCATGATTCTGCATGTATGAGGTATCAGAGAGACAGAAAAAAGAATAGAAGATACCAGGGTATTGGAGGTAGGAGGGAAAGGGAGTTATTGTTTAATGGGCACAGAGTTTCAATGTGAATGATGAGATACTTCTGGGGATGGACAGTGGTGATAGTTGCACAACAATGTGAATGTACTTTCTGCTATTGAACTAAAAATGGTTACAATGGTAAATTAAATACCTCAATATAACATATACTTTAAAGTATAATATACACACATACATATCCAGTTTAAGAACTATATTCAGGAGTGGTAAAACGAGGTTAATAATAAATACAAGAACAAATAAATAATACAAGAATAAACTTTGTTTCCACCATATTCACAACTGTAAACCTACTTGTGCCAATCCCTGTAGAATCACCACTTAGGTCAAAAAATGAAATACTATCACAGGGTATCCCTCTCCATCCTAACCCTTTTCTTCCTTACTGAGTAACTACTATCCTGACGCTAACATTTGCTTTTAAAAATTAGGCTGTGATGTGATAATGCTGGGTAAGTTAAATTGACACTACAAAATGCAATGGAGTCTTTAAATGCCAATATTTCCCATAAGTGCAAAATTTATTTTCAAAACTTAATAACTTTTAAAGTACTCTTTTCCTTCTTTCACTCTTGAAACTCTTTTATAGTCTAAATCTAAAACCTATCTTGGTCCCACAGTTGACCTCACCTGCAGAGTTAAAAAACACACACCACAACTAATTCTGTGTAGATTTTAGATTTTTATCCCTCCCGCTCTCTATTGCCTCCAACTACAAAGAAACAGTGATTTAAACCCTTTGTGCCCTTTTAGAAAATTACACAGATACCCCATTGTGGAACCTTATAATCCCTTCGTGGAAAGGAAGAGATTAGCATATGAATATAAAGTAAAATTAATCCAGAATACAAAACGCTCTGCCGATTGTGAAGCTCTGGTAATCTTAAAAATGTACTTATTTCCTCTTTTTTGTATTGTCCCTTTAGTGGTCTCGGGGTTAAGGAACGGAACTGAGCTTCCCCTCTGGTTACCCGGAAAAGGATTAAAAAAAAAAAAAAAAACCAACATTTTCGAGGAGATGCAACACCAACAGATGGCTCTCCGAGACGGTGGACTCGCCCGTGGAATCTGCTCCACTGGACGTGAGCTGGCTCGCCGGCGAGGCGTGTAGAAAGTGCTGCTTGCAGACAGCGCGGCGGCGGAGAGAAAGCGACAGCAGGGAGAGCCATAGTGCTGACGTTGGAGGCCCGGCCCTGCGAGGTTGCGCCGGGTAAGCGGCGCTGGCCGGGAGGCCGGGCCGCAGAGGAAGGGAAGCGGATTCGGCGGGGGGCGGGGCCTGCGCCGCAGCGTGGCCCCTGATTGCCGGAGTGCGGCTGCCAATCTCGCGAAATCGCTGGGTTCACCAGTGCGCTGGCGCGACGCGCTCAGATATACGGAGCGAGCCCGGGGAAGCGGTCTCAGATCCTGACGGTGCAGCCGCCCGCAGCCTCAGCCAGGGAGTCCCAGCCGCTTTCAATGGAGGAGAAGCCCGGCCAGCCACAGCCTCAGCACCATCACAGCCACCACCACCCGCACCATCACCCCCAGCAGCAGCAGCAGCAGCCGCCGCACCACCACCACCATTATTATTTCTACAACCACAGCCACAACCACCATCACCACCACCATCACCAGCAGCCTCATCAATACCTGCAGCATGGCTCAGAGGGCAGCCCCAAGGCCCAGCCAAAGCCGCTGAAACATGAGCAGAAACACGCCCTCCAGCAGCACCAGGAAACGCCGAAGAAGAAAACAGGTCTGTGAGGGAGGACGAGTGGGGGAAGGGGGATGGGGGTGGGGGGCAGGGGCGATGGGGGTGGGGCTGGAGCTGGAGAGCGCGGACCCGGTCGGGGCGTGGGGGTGTGTGTGTGTGTCCGTCTCCCCCGCGGGTTTGGGGAGCCCCTTTCATTTCTCCCCAAGCTCGCGCCGGGGGCTTTGCAGCGCCCTTCCCTTCCCCTCGGCGGGGGAGAGGCCCAACTAGGCCAGTGTGACCTTCCCGGCCCCCGCCCGGCTCGGGGGGACCCGGAGGGTTGGTCTTGGAGGCCTGGCCTCAGGATTCCTTTCCCGTTTACCTGCCTGCGGTCCTGGGAGCACTCTCTCTTGGGGGCCCTGAGTTGGGGCGAACCTAGCCCCCCCAAACCCTTCGGGGTGGAACTCAGGAAGGCCTAGCGAATCCCGACCGTGGTGGTGTGCGAGACGCTACTGCGGGCGGCCTGCAAAGGGGAGACGGGCAGAGTTGAGGAAGTGCCCTCCCTTACCCGCCACCCCAAGCCCACCTGTGGCCTTGGGGTTCCCCGTCTGGGGGTGGGGGGCGGTTGGGACCCCTCGTCTCTCGGGCCATGTCTACCCCTAGACGCCCCTTTTGGGGCCCGGGCCCCGCAATCAGCCCCCGCGGCGGCTCCCGCGGCCGGCGCCCCGTGCCCGCTCCCCCCGGAGCCGGCGCGGCTGGAATGTTCTCTTCTCCTCGCGAGGCCGCTTCCTGTCCGCCATGTTGGAAGCCGATTCCTGTCACAGACTCCGGCTCGCTGAGGAGCGGAGGGGGGGCGCCGAGGGGCGCCCGGCGCGGCGGAGCCGGTGGCTCGGGGTCCCCACCCGCGATCGCTGGGCCCCTAAGCGCGGCGGGGACGCTGCCGCCCCCGGCCCGCGGCCACCCCTCCCCCGTCGCCGGCCGGGTTGTGTAACCCGGTGGCGGCCTCGCGGCCCCGGGCGGGTCCCCGGGGTGAGGGGTGGGGGAGGGAAACGGCCACGAGGGGAGCGGCCTGTGCCGGGTCCCGCGCGCCGGCCGCCGCGTTTCCCGCTCCCGGGGGCGGCGTGAGGCGCCGGCCGGCGGTCGGGGCGGGGAGCTGGTCGCGAAGCGGCGCTGAGGGGAGAGGAGAGGAGGCCGCGGCCGGCGGGCGGCGTCCGCGGCGCCCCTCGGGCCGGAGGGCTGGGGGTGGGGGGACCCACTTGGGGTAGAGGCGGTGCCTGGCGGTCGGGTGGGGTACCCAGCGGGAACCCGGCTCCCTGGTCACGAGTTTCTCTGCCACAGGAACCTCGTCTCCTGCCAGGTTCGCTCACGACTCCGCCTCGCAGGCCTTCGCTTGGGCCCTTTCCTCCTCGCAGCTCGTTTTTTACAAAAAAACCTTGTTCCATCTTCCTCCGACCCCCACGTTTCTCTCTTGGGCTTGGGTAGCATTTTTGAAGAGAGAATGGAAAACGTTTGATTGTAGCGGGGAGAAGGCAAGTTTCTTTCGTCCGTGAGGTGGGTTCGCTACCATATTGCCTTGGACGAGGCGTTTTTCCACAGCGTAAGGCGAGGTGTTTTCCTACGTTCAAACCGATATTGACCCCTAAACTCTCCGTTTTTAGCAGACGTTAAATTGAGGGTAAAAGTAGTTATTGTAGAAAATATTGGAGAAGGGATGAACTTTAAAAGTTTATGACCACGCAGATTTTTAAAAATAAGGGTTCTTTGTACATTGAAATGAAGGGAACGGAAAGAGAATGAACGTTAGATCCAGCATGTCAAATGTGATACATGCCCTTAACTGAGAGCAGGAAAGAAAAAAAAGTGCTTTTGTATTGCAGACTTAATGGGACTCGAAGACTGACATGGAAACGTCATTTTCCCTTTTGGGGGGTGGTAGGGACTGACTGTGTGCAGTGGAAATGAACATAAAAGTGTGTTTCATCTTAAGGATTTGGAACAGTTTAGAAACTAAGAAACTGTACAACACTAAGTCTTTTTTTAACGTTACAGTCAACTTAAAGGTGATAAAATCTTGACTTTTTGTAGTTGCTTGGAAGAGAAGGTAGTAGTATGAAGAGTATTTTGTCAGCCAGATATAGACCCCTGCAGGACTCTCCCCATAGAAGCAGGCCCTGCACCATTCAAACGGGCACCCTTCAAATTAGTGTGTCTTCTTCCAGGGGGGGAAACGGAGGGGAAACGAGGCTGAGCTATTGTGAGAGAACATGAACAATTTGGGAGGAGCAGTTTTTCATGCGCGGCCTGGTCACAGTATACTGTTGCTTCAGCATGCATAATGCTGATCTAATAAGAAAAGTTATGATTTTTGAACTGTATCTGCAATGTGTAGAGATGGGCGTTTATGACTCACAGACCTAAAAGAGGAATGGTTTTTCTTTATCCAGAAGAGGGCGCAAAAGAGGGCCAAATGTGCCCACTAATTTCAGTTTCCAATCCAAAGCTGGATTTATCAGGACTCAAGTTTTGCTGAGTCCCTCTGAAGTAGAGTTAGATGCTTTAGCATGGCAACAACCCTGAATAATAAAAGCACTAGAAGGAGAGGGGTTTTTCCTCAATAATTTTAGTGTTTACATTTTTTTAAATACCTAAATTAAAAAAAAATTCTCTGGCAAACTTTTTGCATACCAACAAGGTTAACATGGGAAACTTTTTAAATAGTTAAATGAGAAAAAAAGTTTCTGTCATTAAAACTTGGAGGTGGAAGCATAGGAACTATTCTTTTAACTGGTGATTTCTGATATCAGAGGCACTAAATATTAGTAATCTAGTTCGCTTAAAAGTCTTGGATTTGGTCCAACTTGGTTTGGACATTGGATTTTTTTGATGTTTAAGACTGCTTACCTTTGAGATAGAGCAAGTTATAATTAATGGGCTCAAGGGTAGAAGTCTTTAAAAAATATATATTTTATTGATTTTTTTTTACAGAGAGGAAGGGAGAGGGATAGAGAGTTAGAAACATGGATCAGCTGTTTCCTGCACACCTCCTACTGGGGATGTGCCCACAACCAAGGTACATGCCCTTGACCTGAATCAAACCTGGGACCTTTCAGTCCGCAGGCCTATACTCTATCCACTGAGCCAAACAGTTAGGGCAAGGGTAGAAGTCTTTGTCAGCCTATTAGAATATTAAATGCTATGTGTAATTCTCCTTTGGTCTAGAGTTGTGCACGGGTAAACTTCTGTTAAAAATATTGAGACTTTCTGCTTTTCTCAAACACAAAACAAAAAACATTTAAAAAGTATTCTGAGTAGTGATCTCTTCTTTACTGTTTTATAGTTAGACTTTTTACACTAAGTTTGACTTGATTGGATAATACAGCTTTTTCAGCAGCCAAGAAATAAAATATAACTCCAGAAGTTAAGAACTTCTATAGAATATATTATCATTGTACAAGTTTTGTGCCACTCTTAGGAAATGATTATGTCTTAAGTATGTTTTCTTGGAAGAAAATGCCTTTATGTGCTCATTTTAGTATTCCCACCTTTTTCTCTGATGTAGAACATGTAAAAGTAAGCCCTGTTGTGAATCTTCCAAGACTGTTCTATTAAAACATCAAGTTCTTTTAAAACAATGGTCCCCAATTTTTTTTTAATCTTAGTATTCCTTATACAGTCCAACTGTGGTTCTTGAAAGTCTCCCATCTTGAACAATTTGGTTCTCAACCAATGGTCACACAAAAAAATGTCCCTGTTGTGGACAAGACTTCAGTTTTCTATCGGACAACCCTTTCTTGCTGATACCTCAGCATGACAAAAAGCATCTCTCAGGCAACAAACAAAGGAGAGAATGCTTTTGTTGCTGGCGGAATCTACAGATTAGCACAATTTTAAAACAAAGGCCATCAAGACTGCTAATGTTGCTAAGGGTGTGAAAGTGCTCACAAAACAATTACAGGCAATTGAGTAGGTAGAAAAACTTGTTGATTGGATAAACTGGTGATGGCATTTTGTAAGGATAGTTAGGGGATGGTTCAGTAAATTTAAGGAGCGTTTATAGATTAAACAGTACATTAGACATGTACTGTATATAAGAAAGGTTAATAATGGAATCATTTGGGGGTCTGGAACAGATTAATTTAATTTACATTATTCCTAATGGGAAAAAATGATTTGGTTTTCCAACAAATCGCTTCTCGAACAGCCTTCCGAATGAATTAAATTCAAAAAATTTACTCCTTTTTTTTTTTTTTTTAAATTAAAGAGAGAGGAAGGTAGAGGGGGAGAGAGAAACATCAATGAGAAACATTGATCTGCTGCCTCCCGCACACACCCCCTATTTGGGATGGAGCCTACAACCCAGGCATGTGCCTTGATCACAAATTCAACTGTGAACTCTTGGTGCATGGGAAGATGCTTAATCCACTGAGCAACGCTGGCTGGGCTGTACTCTTAAAATATGCAAAGAGCTTTTAATGTGGGCTATATCTGTTGATATTATATTAGAAATTAAAACAAAATTTCAAAACCTAAGGAATATAAAAGCTCATGTGCCTTCAAAGACTAAAAGCCCAAAAGAATGAATGAAAGTGACAAAGGCAAATTATTTGGTATTCCTGTTGGAGGCCCACCCTTTGCCCCCTGTAAAGTTGCTTTAAATGTGTATATATGTATCCTATTATGTATCCGTTTCTAATGACTTGACCTCAAGATGTTTTGGAAACATTTTTTAGAAAGGTAGACAGTATCACTCTTTTGCTAGTAAGGAAATGGGAAAAGTTGGACTCAGTTGAATCACCTATGGTAATAAATTACTTATGGCAGTTGGAGGTCTTAAACTCAAATACCATTCTTTTAAAAACTAGTTATCTTTCATTGTGGTTTTGATTGTATTTTCTTATTGCTTCATTTGTGTAGGGCAGTATGACATAGTGATAGAAATGTTCCATATAGACTGGAGTTCATTCAGTTTTCCAGTTCTTCCAC
Organism: Myotis daubentonii; assembly: GCF_963259705.1. Classification (NCBI taxonomy): domain Eukaryota; kingdom Metazoa; phylum Chordata; class Mammalia; order Chiroptera; family Vespertilionidae; genus Myotis; species Myotis daubentonii. The sequence continues at coordinate 24,740,586 of NC_081855.1, forward strand.
TTTGTGACTTGGGCAAGTTACTTAATTTATCTGAGACTGTTTACCCAAATGTAAAAGTGAAGAAAATATATGTGTTTTGGTTTTATAGTAAAAGTATGATTTAATATCTGGGGAATGTAAAGATGAATTTAACTACTTTGAAAAAAGTTCACAGGTGTTAGATTTTTTTTGACAGAATGCAATAGAAACTGTTTATGGTCACCACCAATCATTTATAGTTTCATAGAAATTGCTGTATCAGTATAATGATTTTGCCCAAAGGGTAGCTCTGCTCTTAATTATAAAGGAAATTTTATAACAGTCTTGTGAGAATGATGGGGAGGTTGAGTATGTTAGATGAGAGGTTTAGTAGAAAACTGCTGAAGTCATGTTCTTTCTGAACTCGGACTTTGGTTTGAATTCCTGCTTCGTCCTATCTCTTAGTTGACTTCCTAATCTATAAAATGGGGTTGACAAGTGTCTTTTCAGAGACCTGTGAAATAATATCTAAGACTAAAGCTCATAGCATAGTGTCTAGCATACAGTAAGTAAATATTCCTTAAATGTTAAGTACTACTGTAATTTGTATATTATAATTTTTAAAAACCTTTTTTTCCCCCTCCCTAGGATATGGTGAACTAAATGGTAATGCTGGAGAAAGAGAAATACCTTTAAAGAACCTGGGTTCTGATGAAGCTACCAACCCTATTTCCAGGGTCCTCAATGGCAACCAACAAATTGTAGACACTAACCTGAAGCCGACTATAAAGTCCAGCACCTTTGGGAAAGCAGGAATTAAAACTAGGAATTTCATTCAGAAAAACAGTATGGACAAAAAGAATGGAAAATCATATGAAAGTAAATCTGGAGAGAACCAGTCTGTAGATAAGAGTGATACTATATCAATTCCAAATGGTGTTGTAACAAATAATTCTGGCTATATTACTAATGGTTATATGGGCAAAGGAGCAGATAACGATGGTAGTGGATCTGAGAGCGGATATACCACTCCTAAAAAAAGGAAAGCTAGGCGCAACAGTGCCAAGGGTTGTGAAAACCTTAATTTAGTGCAGGACAAAATAATGCAGCAAGAGACTAGTGTCCCAACCTTAAAACAGGGACTTGAAACTTTCAAGCCTGACTACAGTGAACAAAAGGGAAATCGAGTGGATGGTTCTAAGCCCATTTGGAAGTATGAAACTGGGCCTGGAGGAATGAGTCGAGGAAAACCTCCTGTGGGTGATATGCTGCGGAAAAGTTCTGATATTAAACCTGGTGTGAGCAGCAAAAAGTTTGATGATCGGCCTAAAGGAAAGCATGCTTCTGCTGTTGCCTCCAAAGAGGACTCGTGGACCCTATTTAAACCACCCCCAGTTTTTCCAGTGGACAATAGCAGTGCTAAAATAGTTCCTAAAATAAGTTATGCAAGTAAAGTTAAGGAAAACCTCAACAAAACTGTACAGAACTCTTCTGTGTCACCGTCTTCATCTTCATCCTCTTCATCATCTGCTGGGGAAAATCAGACCCAATCTTCAAGTCGGTTATCACAGGTTCCTATGTCAGCGCTGAAATCTGTTACTTCTGCCAACTTTTCTAATGGGCCTGTTTTAGCAGGAACTGATGCAAGTGTGTATTCTCCAGGGGGTCAGCCACTGCTAACTACTGCTGCTAATAGTATGACACTCATCTCTGCTGCGATTGATCCAGTTCTCCAGGACAAGAGTCTGACTTCAGCAGCTGTTGAACAAATTACAACTAGCCTTTTTATCTACCCTTCAAATATGCAAACTGTGCTGGTGAGCACAGCTCAAGTGGATCTACCCTCTCAGACCGATCAGCAAAACCTGGGGGATATCTTCCAGAATCAGTGGGGTTTATCATTTATAAATGAGCCCAGTGCTGGCCCTGAGACTGTTACTGGGAAGTCATCAGATCATAAAGTGATGGAGGTGACATTTCAAGGGGAATATCCTGCCACTTTGGTTTCACAGGGTGCTGAAATAATCCCCTCAGGAACTGAGCATCCTGTGTTTCCCAAGGCTTACGAGCTGGAAAAACGGACTAGTCCTCAAGTTCTGGGCAGCATTCTAAAATCTGGGACTAGTAATGAAAGTGGAGCCTTATCCTTGGAGCCCAGTCATATAGGTGACCTGCAAAAAGCAGACACCAGTAGTCAAGGTGCTTTAGTGTTTCTCTCAAAGGACTACGAGGTAGAAAATCAAAATCCTCTGGCGTCTCCTACGAACACTTTGTTAGGCTCCGCCAAAGAACAGAGATACCAGAGAGGCCTAGAAAGGAATGATAGCTGGGGTTCTTTTGACCTGAGGGCTGCTATTGTATATCACACTAAAGGTAACTCATTTGTTTCCTATACAAAGATTCTTATTGGTCAATGTAATATATATTTATTAGCTGTTGTATGAAGGGTGAATTTTACAAGTTGCTATGAGAGTCTCTAAGAATTTTAGAACTTAGCTGATTGCAGTGTGGATAAACAGCTGAAAAACTAATTCAGAGTGTTTGGAAATAGTATAGTTCAAGTTTAGAAGAAATGTTCACTTTTCCAACTTCAGTTCTTTAAATAATTTTTTGAACAGATGTTCCCGCTCCTTTGCTTTTTACATCATATACTTCTTTATTAGTGAGCTTACTTGATAGTTATAATTTGCTTAAAATTAGTATGAACAATGGGTGCTGAATGGTAACTAGAAAATAATTTAGACAAATTACAATGGTAAGCACAGTTAGCATTGTAGGGACCAGGCTCCTCAGAGGCTGTACTTTTCATAGCCCATGTTAAAAAGGAACCAGATATCTTTCAAGTATCATGCTAATTTTCTTAGGATAGGGTTTGTGTCTTAACTTGATGTATGGCATAAATAGATTTATTTAAATCCACAAAGCAACTGAGGTTTAATGAAGTTTACAGCCTCAGTACTTTTAAGAACAGTAGGTTTCAGTCTTCCACCCTTCATCCCTCATCCCACCCCCAAGAAAATGCATACCCATGCATGCATGCATGCACACACCTAATATATACTGCACGTTCCCATTAAAAAAAATTTTTTAGTTGACTGACTTTCCAATTTTTGTTGATATATAATGTTAGTTTCATGTACATTTCCTTTTTAAAAAAAATATATTTTTATTGATTTCAGAGAGGAAGGGAGAGGGGAAGATAGAAATATCAACAATGCCTCCTGCACACCCCCTACTGGGGATCGAGCCCACACCCGGGCATATGCCCTTGACTGGAATTGAACCCAGGACCTTTCATTCTGCAGGCTGATGCTCTATCCTCTGAGCCAAACCAGCTAGGGCTACATTTCCTTTTTTTAAAAAATATATTTTATTGATTTTTTTTTACAGAGAGGAAGACAGAGGGATAGAGAGTTAGAAACATCGATTCAGCTGCCTCCTGCACACTCCCCACTGGGTAGGTGCCCACAACCAAGGCACATGCCCCTGACTGGAATTGAACCTGGGACCCTTCAGTCCGCAGGCTGATGCTTTATCCACTGAGCCAAACCGATTAGGGCAAGAGTTCACATCTTAAGTGAACCCAAGTCTAAGCAGTTAGTCACTGACAGAACCAAGAGTTGGATCCATAATTTTTGCCTTTTCTGTATTAATCTATACATTCTTCTGTTCATCCATTCAATCAACAAACATTTACTGAACATAGCTAACAATCATTTTGAGGTACTTTAACATTTTACTTACAGGAAGTATTTTGAACTTGGCTGGTGTGACCTAGTGGTTGGGTGTTATCTCATGGACCAAGAGATCCCTGGTTCAATTCCAGGTCAGGGTACATGCCTTGGTTGTGGGCTCGATCTACAGTAAGGGGTGTACAGGAGGCAGCCGATCAATGTGTCACTCTCATTGATGTTTCTCTCTCTCTCTCTCTCCCTCTCTGAAATCAATAAAAAGTACATATATTTTTTAAAAGAAGTATTTTGAAAATCCAATCATACCCCAAATTTCCGCAGCACACAATGCAGTTGCTCCTGCCTTCTAGAAACTGCAGCTGCTCTTACTGCATTAACTGTGCTCTCTGTTCTCATTGTTGAGTGACACAGACATTCATGGAATGCAAAGTTCTAGTTTCAACATTTTCTTTTCTCTACCTGCACCCTCACTCTAAGTGTGCTCTTCAGTCTCTTGGTTGGAAATGTCTTCCATATATTGACTTTCAGAGCTCTCAATCTGCCCCTCCACCCCCAATCTGGTCTTTCTTCACATTCTCTATCTCAGCATGGCACCCAAATTATAGGTGCCATTCTTCATTTCTGTCTTTCCCTCATCTTCAAAACGAATCCCCGAACTATAGACTTTCCTCCATCCTGTACCAACTCCATCACACTGAACCCCTCATCTCCCACACGAACTCTTGTTGGGGCAGCCAACAGGATCACTAGACTTGCTTTCTTGCTGCTCTGCAATTCAATCTCCACACAGCCACCAAGGTTTATTTAAAATGTAAATCAGAAGTGGGGTTACTGGGTCAAATGGCAATTCCATATTTAAATTTTTAGAGGAAACTCCATAATGGCTGCACCAATCTGCATTCCCACCTTCCCTTTTCTCTGCATCCTTGCCAGCATTGTCATTTGTTGATTTGTTGATGGTAGCTATTCTGACAACTGTGAGGTGATAACTTGTTGTTTTATGCACCTCTATGTTCATAGCAGCACAATTTATAATAGCAAAGGTCTGGAAACAGCCCAAGTGCCCATCAATAGATGAGTGGGTAAAAAAGCTGTGGTACATTTACACCATGGAATACTATGCAGCAGTAACAAAGAAGAATCTCTTACCCTTTGAGATGGGATGGAGGGACCTGGAGAGTATTATGCTAAGCAAAATAAGCCAGTCAGAGAAAGACAAATATCACATAATTTCACTCATATGTGGAATCTAAGTAACAAAATAAACTGAACAAAATACATCCAGAGACATAGAAGCATGGAGCAGACTGTCGAATCTCAGAGGGAAGGCGGGGATGCATGGGTGGGTGGGAAAAGCTACATTTCCTTTTTAAAAAAATGTTTTTATTGATTTTAGAGAGGAAGGGAGAGAGAGATTGGTCGGCTGCCTCCTGCACGCCCCTCATTGGGGATTGAGCCAGCAATCCAGACACATGCCCTTACCCAGAATCGAACTCTTGGTTTATTGACTGACTAGAGGCCCGTTGCATGAAGAGATTTGTGCAATAGGTCTTCCCTTACCCTGGCTGCCACCACCGGTTTTCCTTCGGCACCCAGGACCCAGGCCTTTGCTCCTCCTGCTGGAGCCTTCAGTCTTTGCTCTGCCACTTCTCGCCTATGTATGCAAATTAACTGCCATCTTTGTTGGGTTGATTTGCATACTCTCCTGATTGGCTGGTGAGTGTAGCAGAGGGACAGTCAATTTACATGTTTGTCTATTATTAGGCAGTATGTTCAACCACTGAGCCACAGTGGCCAGGGCACATTTCCATTTTTACTGACTCATTTAGGCAGCCATGTACCAACTGCAGGGTCAGAGCAGCATACACAGGGGGATGTGGTAATTAGCTTGTTCTCCCTGGAAGAATCACTGGCTCAGAGATGAATAACAAAGCTATTTATATGACTTTTAAGCAAGTTATTCAGTCTGCATATATTTTCTTATCTGCAAATGGAAGACATTTAATGACATAAACAGATGTCCTTTTTCTGTTTTTCTTTAAAAAAATGGGAGCAAGTAGAATTGCCTTATAAGAGTTTAGAAGTAGAAATCTTGGCAGGTAAAATGATCTCTCTTCACTTTTCTTCAGCACTGCTCTTCGGAAGTAAATACAAGTTAACTAGCCCTGGTTAGGTAGCTCATTTGGTTAGAGCTTTGACCTGATAAACCAAGGCGGTATTCCTGGTCAGGGCACATAGAAGAAGCAACCAATAAATACATGGATGAGTGGAACAACAAAGTGATATTTCTCTTTTCCCTTCCTCCCTCTCTCTCAATTTAATAAGTTAACCAGGAGCAGTATGTTTTTAGGAAAGTCAAGGGAAAAAAATATGTTTAGTTTCTTAAGATGTGGTTAATTATAAGTTAAATTCTGCCAGGGAAGTTATGTGTTCTTAGTGTTATTTTCTGTGCCATCTGCCCTTTTTAGAGACCATTACTGGGAAAATCTACCTAAGTATTTTGTACTGGTGGTCATTGTGTGAGGCTGAGAGGATATCTGGTTATGTTATCTCCCACAACTTGCAAAAGATTCTGGGATAAGTTGTTTCATTAGGTGTTTAGTTGGTGGGTTTGTGTGATTTTTGTTATAGAGAACTGCAGGCCTTTTAAAATGCGGGTTTTAACTCCTATTTATTTCTAGGTATTCTGTATTTTCCCTATAGATAGGCTAACTGAATATGAAATTAATGGTATTTAGATAAACTAAATGTCCCTATATGGATGCAGTTATGTTTAGTTTAGCTGGTGTTATTGAAAGATTTGCTTTAGTAAAGTAGGCAGTTTTGATTTTTGTAGTTGGACATTATTGAGATTAAATTGGTAAAGACTGTTTTCCCCCCTATAATGATAAGCAATATTCTGTTCAATTAGATCCCAAAGTGGCAGGTTCTTTGAATTCCTGCCAATATTTTTCTATTGCTTTTAGCTAGTGGAAGTGTGGGGGGAAAGGGGAAGGGAGAAAGAGAGAGAGAACCATCGATGTTTCCATTGGTTGCTTCACACACACACCAGATAGGGACCAAGCCTGCAACCGAGAAACTGAGGAATGTGCCCTTGACTGGCAATCAAACCCAAGACCCTTTGGTGTGCAGGCCAGTCCTCTAACAACTGAGCAAACCGGCCAGGGTGAGCATCTGTATTATTTTCTTGGTCCTTTAATGTAGTCTTCAAATGCTCAAAAGTAGTCTAGTACTAAGTGAGTTGAAGTTAGGCTTAGAATTGGAAGTTTTGTGTATACCTCCTAACTTTAAAAATAAGCCCTTCAACAACTTTTTTGGAAGTAGTAGGTAGGAGGGTGCCTTATATCAATTCAGTAGTAATGGTGCATGTTTTAGATTTATTACTTGCAGCCTTAGAAGTACTTCTGATTATTAAAAATCTGAATGCTTAGTACAGATGAGGATATTTATTTGAAGATACATTAAGACATAAAGGGATTGATGGGAATTCTCGTTGGGGGGATTTTTCCTTTAATTTTTTATATATATTATGCTAACTTTTTAAAAGAAGTAAGACTGCTAATTTTTGTATTATCTGGGGGTATATAGTACTGTTACATAGCAGTACCAGTATTTAAGGTGAGAGGTATGTCCTCTTTTCCTGTTTATCTAAAGTGATACTCAAGAGGCAAAATTTTAATGAAGTGATATCCTTTTTTTAAAATGTTTTAAACTTTTTATTGAGTTAAGAGAGGGAGAGGAAGAGGGAGAGAGAAAGTTGAACATCTATGATGAGAGAGAGCCTTCTGCATGCCCCCCCAATGGAGATGGAGCCTGCAACCCAGGCATGTGCCCTTGACCAGAATCAAACCAGGGACCCTTCAGTCTGCAGGCTGACGCCCCATCCACTGAGCCAAACCAGCTAGGGCTGAAGTGAAGTCTTTTTAAATTAATTATGAAAAAGTTTAAGTATACACAAACATGGAGTCAATAATATAATGAACTCCAATGTACCCAGCTTCTAGTTTGGACATTTTAAAAGCATTATCATTTTTGTTTCAACTATCTGCCTTCACACTTTTTTTGATAGGGGTTTTTAAGAGCAAATTCCAGGTATAACATTTTACTAAATACTTTGAGTATGTTAGAGTATCAACCTTTAATGAACATACAACTGTTGTCTCCTTCAAAGTAGTTACTCAGAATTCTTAGTTTAGCAAAATTCTTTGATTTGTTGTCAATGGCTTATAACATTAGATCCTAGCTTTCTAAGGTGAATTATATATATATAATACTTTGTTTTGTTTTTTATTTCAGAGAGGGAGGGAAGGTGGGAGACCACAATGATGAGAGAGAATCTTTTTTTAAATATATCTTTATTGATTTCAGAGAGGAAGGGAGAGAGAAAGAGAGAGAGAAACATCAATAATGAGAAAGGATCATTGATTGGCTGCCTCCTGCATATCCCCCACTGGGGATAAAGCCCGAAACCCAGGCATGTGCCCTTGGCTGAATCGAACCTGGGACCCTTTAGTCCACAGGCTGACGGCTCTATCCACTGAGCCAAACGAGCCAGGGCGAGAGAGAATCTTTGATTGGCTGCTTCCTGCATGCCCACACAGGGGATCGAGGCTGCAACCCAAGCAATATGCCCTGACTGGAAATTGAACCAAGATCTGAGGGTTCATAGGTCAACACTCAACCACTGAGCTATTGCGGCCAGGCCTAAGGCAAATCTTTGGTTTTGAAAAGGTCTAAGTCATTTGAAGCCAAGTCTGTTGAAATATGGTGGATGGATGTGAGATGTGTGTTTGGTCAGTGTTAATTTAAACCAGATTGATTTCTTTTACCTGACTAAGAATGCACTGAAGGATATCAAGCATTTAAAATGCTGTTTTTCTTGTTTTTTCCTCTGTCATACTTTTCTGTCCTACTCTTTGCCACTGTTTTCTCTACTACTAAGGAGTTGTGCAATAATTTGTGTGTGTGTTTTCTTTCCCTTATGATGTACCTACCCTAGGCAAAGCACTTTGTTTAGTTATGGAAGACTTTGACAGGGTATTTTCCTTTAAAGAACTTAATCAAGTAGAGGAGAAAACAATAAGTTTATATGGTAAGATTTTAAATGTCATAAGAAGGATACAAATAGCTAGGAGATTTCAGTGGAGGAAGAGAATTTAATGGAGTGAAAGTAGAAAGAGTAAATGTATGATATGTTTTCATGGAGGCAATGGCTTTAAACTGGGTTTTGATAGGTAACATTTTTGATATGGAAATACAGAAAAGAGGAAGATAAAGAATATAAAAGTTGGAGGAGAATCATGAGTAAATGTAAATATTAGACTGGATCCATCCAGTTAGGATGTGCTGAGTAGCTCTAAAAGAGAAGGAAGGTAAGTTTTTCATTTGAATGTCAGGAAGATAGACTGGTGGAATGGAAGTAATTTAAATGACAGAAGTCAGATACTTGGGCAAATCATCATATTTAAGCGTGGGTTTCCTGATTTTTATTTGTGTGGTCTGTTAATGGGGGAAAAACACATTCAAATCTGCAAAGAATAATTGTCAGTTTATTTGAGCCAAACTGTCCACAATTGCCGGGAAGCAGAATCTCAATTGGGATAATGCTCCTCCAGAATGGCAGTTTTTTCACCTTGTTTTATGCATTACAATCAAAGGAGACATAAGTGGGTTACAAGTAATCCATTGGTGGTAAATTAGATTGGTTACAATTCTCTCCCCTTCTTAGGCCTCGTAGGAGAGGATGGGCATCTACCCAGCAATTTAAAGGCAATAGCATCCAGCTAAGCTCTTGAACCAAATGACGATCAGTGCATTATTTCCCAGTCTTTGTTAAATAAGAGAATTGTTGTAATACTTTTTTAAAAAATATACTTTTTATTGATTTTAGAGAGGAAGGGAGAAGGAGAGAGAGCTAGAAACATCAATGATGAGAGAGAATCATTGATTGGCTGCCTCCTGCATGGTCCCCACTGGGGATCAAGCCCGAAACCCGGGCATGTGCCCTTGATCAGAATCGAACCCGGGACCCTTCAGTCTGCAGGCCAACGCTCTATCCCAGTGATGGCGAACCTATGACACACGTGTCAGAGGTGACAGGCGAACTCATTTTTTTGGTTGATTTTTCTTTGTTAAATGGCATTTAAATATATAAAATAAATATCAAAAATATGTCTTTGTTTTAGTATGGTTGCAAATATCAAAAAATTTCTATATGTGACACGGCACCAGAGTTAAGTTAGGCTTTTTCAAAATGCTGACACGCCAAGCTCAAAAGGTTCGCCATCACTGCTCTATCTACTGAGCCAAACCAGTTAAGTCTGTTGTAATACTTTTAAGGGGCTTTTATCTGGATAATTTGATCATTGGAGTAATTAACCGATTTGTTCCAAATATTCAATTCTGACAAATTTTCAAAAAGTACCAGTTTTTTAGAAGTGAGTTTGATTGGAATGGGGGTAGTGTGGGCAGTCAGGCAGGGAGAGTGTGATTCTCCTCCCATGCTCTAACACCATCCATATTCATAAAACAAAAAATAATTTTTAGAATCTATGCACCTATTTTAGCCATGGAAAAGGATTATGTTGTATCTTAACTGTAATCCATGTCCAGATATATCCTATCTTAGTGAGCTCCAGTTTTGTTTTGCTTATTATAATTGGTTGCTGATGAAAATAAAAAACAATTACACAGAATTCAGTTATAGAGCTTAAAATCACCTTTTGTCTTTTAAAAATGGTAGTTGTATGGTCACAGGAAGAGCACTTATTCCCATTATTACTTATAGCTCACTCCTGTTTCTAAGTAGTTTTTGTTTCCATTAATCTGCTACTATAGTATAGTATAGTAATTTTATTAGTATAGTATTTTCTTTCAAGGTTCAATTCTTTTTTTTTTTTTAATATATTTTACTAATTTTTTTACAGAGAGGAAGGGAGAGGGATAGAGAGTTAGAAACATCGATGAGAGAGAAGCATCGATCAGCTGCCTCCTGTACACCCCCTACTGGGGATGTGCCCGCAACCAACGTACATGCCCTTGACCGGAATTGAACCTGGGACCTTTCAGTCCCCAGCCCGACGCTCTATCCAGTGAGCCAAACTGGCTAGGGCAAGGTCCAATTCTTTTTGATTCTTGTGTAATAGTCATCTACTCTTTTTTTTTTTTTTTTATAATCCTCACCCAAGGATATTTTCCCATTGATCTTTTTTAAAAAATATATTTTATTGATTTTTTACAGAGAAGAAGGGAGAGGGGATAGAGAGTTAGAAACATCGATGAGAGAGAAACATTGATCAGCTGCCTCCTGTACACCTCCCACTGGTGATGTGCCCGCAACCAAGGTACATGCCCTTGGCCAGAATCGAACCTGTGACCCTTGAGTCCACAGGCCGATGCTCTATCCCAGCTGTCGGCAAACTACGGCCCGTTTGAAATGAATAAAACTAAAAAAAAAAAAAAGACCGTACCCTTTTATGTAATGATGTTTACTTTGAATTTATATTAGTTCACACAAACACTCCATCCATGCTTTTGTTCCGGCCCTCCGGTCCAGTTTAAGAACCCATTGTGGCCCTCGAGTCAAAAAGTTTGCCCACCCCTGCCTATCCACTGAGCCAAACCGGTTAGGGCCCATTGATCTTTTTAGAAAGAGTGGAAGAGAGAGGGAAAGACAGAGAGGAACAATGAAATGACATCGATTGGTTGCCTCTTGCACAAGCCCCAACCAGGCCTGGGTCCGGGCCTGGGAGGAGCCTACAACCAAGGTACATGCCCTTGGTTGGAATCATACCCAGACCAGAATCCTTTGGTTATTTGATAACATGATCAGGCCCACACTCTATCCACCGGGCCAAACCGGCTAGGGCTCATCTACTCTTATTCATCAATACTTCAGATATCCCCTTGGTGAAGCTTTCTAGTATGCCTCCCAGGTAGAGCTTTTGCCTTCTTTCTGTATGTCACTAAAGTTTGGTCGTGTGTATATTTCCCTTATTGTAAGATACCAAAGTAATCACATTGTAGATAATCACATTTGAATGGAATTGGAGCAAATAAAGATTGTGTTATTAATAAATGGCTATGGATAGGCATTTTGGCCATAAGGCTTAAAATAAATGGGTGTGGCTTAAAAAATAGAACCATTTGCTTATAGCAAAATTTAAGTAAAATTTTAATAAGGCATTTTTTTAAAAATATATTTTATTGATTTTTTACAGAGAGGAAGGGAGAGAGATAGAGAGTTAGAAACATCGATGAGAGAGAAACATGGATCAGCCGCCTCCTGCACATCTCCTACTGGGGATGTGCCCGCAACCAGGTACATACCCTCGACCGGAATCGAACCTGGGACCTTTCAGTCCACAGGCCCGACGCTCTATCCACTGAGCCAAACCGGTTTCGGCTTAATAAGGCATTTTAAGCACTAAGCTTAATCACATTTAATAAATGTTTCATTATGAAGATTTGGGGACCTTGTTGAGGGGTGATGGGTTGCCAAAAAATAACTTTTAAAAATAATAACAATGAGCTATTACAACAAATATTTTAAGCATGCTTCTACATATCTTTGCTATTTATGTAGACAAAATAGTTCTCTTGGCAGTTTGATTTTTAGATAATTAACTTTCTATAATCAATACTTAAGGCAGTCTGAATGACATTCTTAAAAATATAGAAAAATATGAGTTGTTTTGTCTGAGCTCCATAGAACTGTGCTATTTCAATCCTACCTCCAGCCAGCAATCACCAGTGTAGGTTTTTTAGAGTTCAGCATAACTTTAAAGTGCTCTGCAAAACTTAGTGTATTATAAAATAATTTTTTTTTTCCTTTGCAGAAATGGAATCTGTTTGGAATTTACAGAAGCAAGGTAAGAATGTTTAGGTTATCAGAAATGTTAGTACTAATCACTATTTACTATACTTTATTTTGGAATGTGAATAACATGAATAATGGCCTACCACATAATTAAGATTTTGTATTTTGAGTTATTTGATAACTGTAGTCAAAAGGCATTAGCAACCATATCAAGACTGCTAAGGATTGGGTAACACTAAGGGAAAAAAATATATTAAGTACTCTTTATCTGCTAGGTAAAGAACATAAATATTTTATTTTGCTCCTGATTATGAAAATAAGACAGACCATAAATATTTTTAATCTAGGAAATCAACATAAATAAGTGTTTCCACTTATGGTCAGTCTTTATCTGTACTTGTGTGGTAGACAAGTACTAGTGTGGTAGCCTAATAACTGAAATTCATAGTTCAAAAAAATATTTGCTGTTTTAGAAACCTTATTTGGGCTGTATATTTTCTGAAAAGATGGTTAGAAATTGAGAGAATAGCAAATTAGCTTCTTTCATCCCAATAAACAAGATATGACTAGCAGGAGGACAGGGACTAGATAATCCATATCTGGATTATTTAAAATTTTCATAAAATTGGAATTGGTTATCCTAATTAGTATGTGCCTTCTTTCCAAATATATTAAGATATGGTAGTTATAAAGTATAGAGAACTAGTCACTAATAGGTTTGGGCCTTCAGAACCCTGTAACTGAATTGTATCTCACTGTCAGATGAATGTGAAATTTCTGGAATTTCAGAACTTGAAGGACGTTAGATTTTCTTCTTATGACAGATTAAGAAACTGAGGCCCAGAAAGGTTACTGTATAAATTAGAAAGTGGCAGGACTAGAATTTAGGTTTCTCTGATTTCCTAATACTGCTCCTTCTTCCAACTCGCTCTTATTCTTTGGCCAGGTCTTTTTGGTCTGTTTTAAGCTATAGCCTAAAGATAACTAGCAATCTCTTAAACTATTTTGAAACACTTTCTGTGTATCTTTATATTCAAACACATATGAAAAAAGGGTAGACAAGAAAATATATCCTGCAAAAAGAGAGGTGGACCTCTCTTTTTACTGTAACATGACTATTAACTATTAAGAATGAGCATTATCTTCAGGGCAGGATGCTAGTGGATGGCCTTTGAAGTCCTAGAAAGAATATTATCTCTGGACTAAATTTTTAGATTGGCTCTATCTTAAGATGAGGGGAACTTGAGTTTTTCGGTATTATTTTCAGGTCTTTATACTTTCCCATTAGGTGACAAGTTTTATTGTTTTCTATTTTTTATTAAAGCATATATACTTTTTAATAAAAAGTTCTTGTGATAGGTAGAAATAATATGTAATAAAATCATTGTCTCTCAAAAGAGGGGGCATATAGCTATATAATAGGAATTTAAAATAACACCGGCATCTTGGCCAGACATATTCTGACTGTTTTATACTTTGAACCCAGCAGATCCATAGACTTTTGCTGTTTTTGAGAAAAAAGGCTAGTTGTGCTATGGGAAATAAAAGTTATGATTAGGACGCAACCAGCTTATCTTGAAGTTGTTGGTGGTAGGTGTTACTTGAACAATTTCTAACTATAGACAATCCACACTGGTTAAAATAAAATTTGACTTCATTATTCTGTGAACAAAAGAAAAGAGATCCAAGTGTTTTAGTATTGGGTTATTGACAATTTAAGATTTTTGTTTGTTTTGGCCTGCTTTTTTCCAATATACTACTGTTATAATCAGGAAAAACACATAAAGAAATCACTTGTTAGTAAGCTCAACTCTCATTTTTAAGAGTTAAGGTTTGCATTGGCTTGACAACTCTGTTGCTGGGAATCCATTAGGATGCTGAGCTATTGGGCAGAGAAAAATGGATCATGCATGTGTTAATACAAACAGGAAATGGTCTTTAAATTGTATTTTCATTAAAAGGAGGTGCAGTTTAAATGATGATGTTTATTTTGGATTTGTTATTGGAACATGGCCATTTGAGGATTCCAAACCTTGTTTTTATTTATGTATTTCTTTTTTAACCTTCCCTCCAGATCCCAAAAGGATAATCACTTACAATGAAGCCATGGATAGTCCAGATCAATGAAGGACCAGACTGCCTATTTGTAACCTTTCTGCAGCATTAGAGCCACTGTTCATGGGGGACACAAGGCTTTTATGCTCCTAGATCTTCAACGCAGCAGAGGAACCATAAGTAGAATCACAGGATAATATATACAAATATATATATATACATATATATATATATATATATATATATATAGTTATTTAAAAAAAGGCAACTGAAAGTAATTAGACTTCTTAAGGAATCAAATTTATTTCAAGAGACAACACATGGTTATTTAATCTCCGGTACTGAATAGTTTTTTTTCTTTTTTCTTATGTTAGTTTTTGTTTTTAAGTGTGAATGCAAGTAATTAATGAATACAGACTTGTGGTTCTAAAGTTCCTGCTGTCATCAATTGGGCAACAAATGACCCACTGGAAAAGCAGATCCACTTAAGAGATCTCTGTATCTTATTCTGTGACTAAAGTGATACACTAATCACAGGGAACCCAGAATGAGTCAACATTTTCTCCCACTCCTCCCTTAATCTTTTGGTTATGCTTTGAGCCCTGCAAGAATGCTGGATAAATGCCTTGAAGTTTGCAGGAGTGTATTTTTTTAGCAAGTATGATTTGCATGTCTTGCCAGGAGTTAAGCAGCCTCTGTGGGGTGTTGGGGAAATATTTTCTTTCTTTTATTTTTTTGTTGGGTGGGGTTAGGGGAGGGCATTGAAGTTTTACAGTTCTGGAATAGTTGGTGGTACATAGTTCATTTGGCTTTTAGTTACATATTGGACTTTAACAAGCGAAGAATCCATGAGTGTCATTTAAAGAAAAGTAACATAACAAACAATTGGCTTTAGATATTTAATATAAAAAAATACTCCTGTGCCCATCTTTTAATGTAATTATATAAGTGGGAGCAAAAATATATTCTGCTTTTCAACTGTAGGTGCTCCAAACTTGCTCTCTGTCACTAACACTAAATGTGATGTTTTCCTTGTTTTTCATCAAACATCTAAAGAGAAACTTCTGTACCTTTTTGTAAATTCTTTTAATTTCTCAGAAATATCCTAAAGGGAAGAAAAAATTCCATGAAAACTAAAACTTTTAATGTTTTTAGTCAGAGAGGAGATAATAAACCCTGCCAATAGGAGATGTGTTTTCATGCAAATTATACTTCTGAGCTTATTAGCTTTCTAATTATATCTTAATAAATATATTTTATTACTAGAGCAAAATGGGTTTTTTTAAGAAATAATGTGAAACTCTGGAAATTTTCTTTTGGGCAGAGAAGAGCATTGACCCTGTCTTATCACATTGCCATCTTGTTGCACTGCAGCTTGTATATAGCATGCTAAAATAAGTTTTTTTGTGTGTGCAGAAACAAAGGGTCCAATTTAAGATTGGGTGATGTTAGTGGCATAAAAACAAGCTTTCTGGCCTGATATAGCATCACATTACACACACAGAAATTAGTATATCCATGTATGGCAGATACAGGTTAAAATAGCAGGGCATTTCTATAGAGAGGTGTAGTCTTCTAATAAAAGTAGACTGGATACCCTGGGTTGTTCAGGGAGAAAGCAACTACTTTTGCTCAACCCTGTTGATTAAGAAATGTCCAGTTTTGAGCGACTGTAGTGTGGATGAGTTTTCTTGTTTTGTTGACTATTTGAGGCTTTTAACAAGTAGTTTTTGAAAGAAGCTATTGGACTCAACATAGAATAAATATCTTTATAGTCTGGATTTCTGCCCTGCTTAGATTTAAAAAGTATAAGCATGGATTGCCAATTCCACTTGATGTAAACAAAACTTTTTATACATAATATATATATATATGTATGTGTGTGTGTATATATATATATATATGTGTGTGTGTGTGTACATATATACATATATATATATAATAACTTATTGTATCAGTACAGGTTCAGAAACTTGTGATAGGCCAGTTTCAGATAGTTTCATTTCACCTGTAAACTGTATCACTTTTACTGATATTGTAATTTTTAAATGTATAATATGTTTACAGATGTGCCCTGCATTTAGTCTGCCTTGTTCCCATTTTGATTTTTGTTGAGTCTCCTGCCTGCTTGCCAAAAGCTAGGATGCTTCAGGCCCATGTACAATTGAAAGCAGAAGCATCCTTGAGCTTTAAAGCATTGAACAAACTGGAAATGCAATGAAGTGAAAGAAGTCTGTGTTTTTGTGTTCTTTTTTTAATAAAAATTTTCAAAAAGTTTTTTTAAAAAAACTATATAAGGTTGATTAAAGGAAAAAAGGCTCCAGTTTGTTTTACAGGTTTTAAAGTTCTGCTGTGTGTTCAATTGCCTTGTGTAACCACTTGTCGCCTTAGGGCCAGATTCCACCCCCACCCTCCCATGTCCCCTTTCTTTTTTTTAAATTTCCATTTTGCTTGCCTGGAATTTTAAAGCTCTTTTGTCACAACTCACAGGAAACTGGGTTTGTGACATACAGAGGTTGAATTAATATAGATTTAAAAAGAAAAAAAAAATCCCAAACCAGTCCCCATCTGAATTGGGCTTTTAAATTTAGAAGCAACACTTATAAAATATTTCTAGGAAATTGTTGCTTTCCTACTTCCTTTCCATATCCCTCAGGCCTCCATGTTTAGAGAAGCCAAAAAGAGAATGTATCCCTTCTGTTTGTCCAAAGGTTTTTCAGAGTCTCACATCTAAATGAGACAATGCAACATTTCACTTTGATTTCACTGAAATTTCCTTGAGTATATGGTTAGAGGTATATAGTTAGAAATATCTCTTAACCTTCTGGTAACCCTAGTGCCCCATCATATTAACTGTCAGTATTTTGGGGGCATTGGGTTAATGGACTTAATTGCTTAGGGTACAAGCAGGACTTTGGGACAAATTTCCTTTGTGCTGTTTGGTAACACTTAACTCTCTACTTGTCGCAGTCTTTCTCCTTAGGTCCTCACACAATTCCTTACAGAGCACTTATTAAAAAAAAAATCTTAAGAGTTGATCTGTTTTCTCATTATTTTTGTGTAAGCTTCTAAAAAAACTTCAGCTGTGATTAATTTAGCACATTTAAATAACATTAATGTGTTATTGTTTGGTATAAAGAATTTTCCTTCAACTCAGAGTATTAGTACTGTAGCATAAACCAAATACAGTCTAGAGGGGATTTTTAACATCCCTCCATTATAAAGACTGCAAATGGGGTGGGTGTGTGTGTGTATGTATGTGTGTGTTGACTGCTTGTGTGTGTGTGAGGGAAAGAAGGAGATATTAAAAGTTAGTAAACAAGTGTGTGTAAGACATTAGTATTCAGAGAATGAACTTCTATTTATTTTGTGCCATTTGTTTTCATTACAGAATAAAGTCAGGTGGTTTTAATCCTTTAAGGGGTAGTGTTTGAAAAATGGCACTAAGAATGAAATCATGACCTATTTTTTTAATAGCTATGAAGATACTAATTATGGGTGAAGATTTCTTTTTAAAATCTGTCTTGATTATAGGCTTTTGTGTCACATACCACTCTCTTGTAGATGTCTTGAATAATTCCCCCTCCCCACAAAAGACAGGGTGTGTTTATCTTTCTCTTTATTCACTCCCACTTTGCTGAACTGAAGATAATTGCATAGCCTTTCCTCTGACCTCCTAGTAATGAACTTTCACATAAAGTGTATTTACAGCATCTGTAGTTAGCCCTTTCTCCTCTGCCTTTGAGGAGGCCATAGAAAATAACTAGGAATTTGTTAATGCCAAATAGTTTTTTTCTTGAAATAAATGGCTGGAAAGATTCCATTTTAGAATTTTGTTGTTAATCACCTGCTTACCTAGTCATCCCTCAGAATCTATAAAAGCTTTATAAAGGAAAGAAGTGCTGCATTGTTTCCTTCAAATAACAGTTTCTAGGGAAAGTATTGCAAACCTCAATTATGAATGTTGTCCACAATACAATATGTGTTTATTCACAAAGCAGTACATAGCAGTGGTGGTTTCATCCTTAGTCATTAGGTTTGTTGCTAACCTAATTAGAGGGATCTAATAATGGTTTATCTTTTGCTGTACACTTTTTCAAACATGAAAAAGCCATTTAGTGTGAAATTGTATGTTACATACCAAAAGGCCACAGGCAAAGAAATCTGTAAGAGGACTGCACTTGATTCTAAATTCCACTAAATAAGAAGTCGTTCTTTCAAGGCTTTCTTTGGAGAAATAGATTAAAAGTCTCATTTACAAGGATTATGAGTGTAGTTATGCCACTGGACCATATTCTCAAATAACATGATCCCTCTTGTATACCTATGCTAACTGCAAAACAGACACTATAGTGGGAAAAACACACATTTGGACAATAGTTTTTATAATAGGTCTGTTGGCCTGCACCAGTTGAATTAGATTCTAATCAAGCATTGTCTCTTAAGTCCTAGGTAGTACTGCTGAATTTTAAAAGAAAGGGTAGGATTTGCTTAACTTCCCAAAGTATACATATTTGTTTAAAGGGGATGGGCAAAGGACAAGACTAGAAGTATAGCTGCTCAAAGTTTGCAGAGACACATAGGTTATCAGTTCTTAATATTGATGTTATTTTTATTAATGTGATTAACAGGCACCAGGATTCTTTTATGGTGAGAAAGATGGGCTTTTGCTTTAAGTATCATAAAATGTGTGTGTTTTTTTTTAATATACTTACATCTGTTCAGATGTGAGAAACAGGACCACCCTATGTTGGTTTTTTAAATGATGAATCATTGGCTCCACTCAAAAGCAGTGCTTTAATGTGTTTTAAATTAAACTTCACAGTTTTGCTACTCAAGAGTCTTATGAATAAATAGTGTTTCAAGTTGTATGCATAATAAAAACACCCAGTGAAGCATGAGTGGTATGTTGATTTTTGCATTACTGGGAGTGTCAGCAGTTATTGGCTAGAAGCCTATGGAACAGCCATCCTCACATGTGATGGGATTGCTGATTCAGACTTCCCTATTTATCCATACAATTGTGTATGTCCAGAGTTTTAAAGCCATTTTATAATACTGCAGTATCCCTTTTCTACAGCCTTATTAAAATAGTTACAAATGTGTTTTTTCCCAGTGCAGTATCCCTTTCATTGTATATCAGTTTTACTCCACAGACCAATAAACCAACTTGAGGTAAATTATATAGCTTTCCATATACCCTTTTTCCTCAGGTGCTAAACAAAGGCTCCAAAAATGGATACTGCTTTAGTAATGTCTGCTTTATTTTTAAAGTATTTCTTTTGCTAGATATAAAGATTTGGTGTTAACAAAATGATTTTAATATGTAAATATGAATGAATGCCTCTAGTTTGCCCCTGTTTGTCTGTTAGTCTGTTTCATTTATCCTTTAAGAGGAGGATCCTTTCATGATCTTGAATACATTTCATTAGGTATGTTGCATTTTTAGAATGAAAATAAAACTGTTTATCTGTCTCGGATTAATCCTGCTGCTGCTATGAGAAACTGAAAATCAAAAATGTGATGCACTTTTTACATTACAACATACCATACCTTTATAGGTTGTTTTGATACCTTTCCTGTAGCACAGCCAGTAACAAAAGCGAATGAATTTTAAAATTCTCTTTGGGAGGGAATCAGTACAATTAACTTTGTGGTATTGGCCTATGAAGGACAATAACGTAGGAAAAGAAAAATTCTGTTAGTATTACACTTTTTGGCCTTAAAATGTCTTCTACTACTGAAAAATCCTTTAAACTTAGTTTTGTTTCTATTATTTCCTCTCTCTGCCTCAAAAGGAGGATTTTGGAAGAATGGCTTAAGGGGAGTAGCATTGGTTTGTTGCTGATTTCTCTTTTAGAAAGAAAATATCTGCTATATAAGCTGAGGACTTAATTTTTTTGTTTGTATACAGAAGAGAAATAAGGCTGCCCCATGCCAGTCGATTTAGTTTAATTAAATCAATTAGAACTCCCAACTATTCTGCTTCTCTAGTATATTTTTACTTGGCAAAGATAAACAAGTATAGTAGGAATGCTACTTGACAAGAGAAAAGTCATTTCTCAAGCACATACCCAAACTTGAAGATTGAACCCAAAATAGGAGGAAAAAACACCAAATGGGGTGGAGGAATATGAGAAAGATGTGTGGTCCAAAGCTATCTGGTTATATTTTGATGTTGCCAATATTGCAAAGCCAAATTTTAATTTGCTTATTTAATATATTTCTTGGCCAGAGATCTATTTTTATATCAATGTGCCTTGCATGTGTATTAAAAAAATAAATTGGAAAGGCCATGTAGTAATGCCTGAGATGGTTGATGGTTCTTACCACCTCACTAATTTTTATGCAGTATGAAATGCTCATTCTATCGCCCAACTGGTGCTCTCTGTTTAAAGTTATAGATCTTGTCACAAACTGGAACTATTTTATAAACTGGGGAAGTGATTTAATTTACTTTTATTGTTTCTTTTGTTTGTTCTTAGTCTGTTAGTGGCTGTTCTAGTAGTGGGAAATAGTAAAAGAACTCTTCACTCCCTTTCCCTCCTTCCTTAGCACCTTCTTCGAGTAATGTGATGACACCATTTCTTGTGTGCTTTGAAAAGTTTCAGCTTGCTGTTTCCTTTAGTGTTATTTAAAAAAAAAGTGTTATAAAAAGCATTGTTTGAAAAATCTAGGGAGATAACAGTCCGCTTTAATTTGGAATTCTATGTGAGCTATGATCCAAGTTATTGGCTCTTTCCAACTTAAAAATTTTTTTACTGTTAAAGCACCTTGCTTAGAAAAATTTAAATACTTAATGTCTGCAACAATTGTCTCAAAATAATGAACTGTGCAATTCTTGTCATTAAAAAAACTCTCCCTAATGTGACTTGTTAGTTTCTCTGTATTTCTTGCCAGTGTAAATGTGAAAAGCTTTGCTTGCATTACGTTTTAGAAATGCATTTTGCACACTCGAATTTTGCCGAAGCTCCATGAAAAGGTTAGATCTAAGTAGATGAATAAAGCTATGCACATGTTTTGAATTTTAATTTGTGTGTCATTACCCAAAGTGACTTATCCTTATTACTTTGCTGTTCTTAGCTTCACCATCTTTAGAAACATGGCTCAAAATTATAGTACTGGGCTAGCTTATCAGTAGAAGCAAAAGAGAGGAAAACTGGCACCTGTTTTAGTAAACTTCAGTTTAAATGAGAGCTTGACTTGTATCTACTAAAGGGCTTTTCTTGAAACAGGGCATTTTTATCAGTTGTATAAACTGTTGGATGCTCTTACTTCCTCAGTGAAATTTTTGGTTTATTTGATCAAATAAAAATGGGAAGTAATTCAAACTGAAATGAAGGAAGGAGCTTATGCCACATGGAGTTCTGTGATAATTTTATGACTTAAACCTGGTTTAAAGGTGTAGGATGACCTATTACCTTTATGACTAGCATAAATTTGGCTTAATGAATGAATGATTGACTTGAAATTAGAATCATTATCTTGCTTAAATATCTAAGCACAGGTTGTTTTAAAGATAATGTGTATCTTTTTAAAATTATCCAAGCTGATTAGAAAAGTTTAGAATTTGGTTAAATTGCTGCAGTTTGCATGTACTAAATAAGTAGCTTTATTTCACATGTATGTGTACTTAAAAGATTGTGTAGATTTACTGGCCAGGTTTTGTCAGTCATCTTTTAAAAGATTGTTTTGTAATCTCTCCAGGACCTTTGTAGAAGAGGCTAATAAGTTTAAGTAGAAGATAATACTAATGGTACTTTCCCCATGCTTCTAGATACAAAAGAAATCCTTGTTTTATAGTTTTTAATTATGTATAGAAGAGTGTTACTTCTCTGTCATCAAGTGTGCTCTTGATGTATTATTGTTGACTTGGAAAACACAGCAGAACCCTTCTGTATCTTCACTGAAAGTGACAGAAACGAAGTCTACTAGTCAAGACTCAAAAGGTGGCCGATAATGCATGGCCTCAGACGGCATAAATGCAGGAGTGTAGCATCATAGATGGCTCTGGCTTCTCAGCATCTGTCAGTAGTTTACTTATGTTCAGTCTTGTGTGCGTCATCATTTAGGAGCTGAGTTACCTCAATCTGGGGGAAAGGATTATTAATGAACTACAATTATATTAGAGGATGTTTTCCTTCTCCCAATTCAAGACTTTTTTTTTTTTCCCACTGTTTGTTTTGCCCAGTCAAAAAGATAGGCCTTTTCTAGGTAAAAGAATAGTGGCCAGAAATTTATCCTTTTGCTAAATGCTTAGGTATTTGCCATAGCTGTTTCTGATAAGGATTCTGAAGAAGTGTCAGTTACGTAATGATCTTCCTTTATTGATGTCTTACTTCATGTTCAGTGTTTTAAAAATATAAATTACAAACACTCTACATCCATACCAAGATTTACTTATTTTATCAGAAAAAAACTTGAGAACTTTGTAGACCCAATTAAGAGACAATAAGTGTACATGGTTGAATAAAAAAATTTTAAAGTTTTCTGAGGTGTTTGTGTTATATATTGTATGCTTAACAAAAATTACTGAAAACTAAGTTAATATTGTGACATTGATGATATATTTCCAAAAGATGAAATGTACAAACTTAAGTCTTAAATGTACTGTGGTCTTATGTCATGGCATTTTTAAATATCCAGATTATTAAGGTGCTTAAAAATGGCATGTTTATTGAAAAATCAGCTGTGAGGACAGCTGTCCTGTCTTTTTGCATGACATTGAGCCTGAAAGTATGAAACCAAAATTGAGCTAAGCAATTAAGCAACCAAAATAAGCTGCCAAGACTGGATTTATTCATAACTTTATGTAGAAATATATGCTAATGCATTATTTAAGAAATTTCCTACGTTTGTTTTGCATTGATTTGTCGTCACCAAGTTGAAAAAAAAAAATCAATGCTGACATCAACATTATTAGGGTAGGGGATGAGGAGAAAATACGCAGAAACACTTACCAAAAGTGTGTTTGTCACTGCATAGACTGGTACGTTTGGGTTATATGCTTGAATGTTATTTGACATTGGGAATAATTGTGGTTGGGCTGGTAAGTGACTTCCAAGGACACAGAAGGAAATCTGGGGTTTTATAGAAACTTGTTTCTAAAAATTTGCAGCCATTTAAGTATGATTTATATAAAGCACACTAGTTAATTCATTTTTTAAATGACATTTATTGTGGATTTCAGCAGCTAACATTTGTAAGCAGTGTCTGTGAGCAGAACATAAAGCTCATTCTAGATTGCTTAGCAAGGTTGTCTCATGCTTGAGGAATTCTCTTGGAGCTTCTAATCCACTACTGTTGGATGCGGCGGATTGACTGAATCTGGGAAGTCTGGGCATGAGAACCCCACTCTCTCCAGTGTTTATAGTCTCCTCCATGATGGTCACATTCCAAGATATACTGATAGCCACGGTACCCAGGATACTGGTAGCAAACCCAGCTAGAAAATCCAAAAGCACATTGGCCTATTAAAACCTAATTAGGAACTGGTCAATACTTCAAAACAGCCCTTTTCCTCAACACAATTGGTATGGAATACTTTTAGGCCTAGAAAATGTCAGGCGCCATTTGTAAGTAATGGCTATACTTAATTAAAAATTAACCTTGATCATGAAAAAAGGTATGGGTAGTCAACAAATGATTCCATAGACTCTAGGGGAGTCTCAGGGAAAGAAAAACTGACCTGAAGTTGGTACCAAGATTTTGAGGTTCAAAATTATAAATAACTAGACTGTTACAGCCATATCAATATGATGCCAATATATGAAATTGGATAAGACACAATCACTGCTATGTTAATAGTCTCAAGATTTACAGCTGTGAGAGTTACTTTGAAATGTGCTCCAACACTCTTTTTGCACTTACGCCCCACATTGTATCTTCATGGAACCAACTTCGTTGTTGAACCAACCCATGGCTTGCAAAGAGGGGTAGTCATCACAGATCTCCCATTGGCGTCCAATAAAGTTTTCTTTCTCAAAGATGGTAATTTTGGACTCCTTATGATTCTGTAATCCAAAATTTTTTTAAAGTTTAGTACTAGTGTTATGGCTATCTTAATTTTGTAATTGCCCTATTTTTCAAAATCATAACACTCCTGGTTTACACAAAGAAGTACATGATCATTGAAGTCAAAATATTTCAAGTAGTTTTTTTATAAGAAAAAATTTACCCATAATCCTGTTTAATCCAGTTTAATACCATCTAATCTAATAGACAAACATGGTAATTGTACCTTTGCTATGCCTCCCATGGGCTAATCAGTGTGATATGCAAATTAACTGCCAACAAAGATGGCTAATTTGCATAATCTAGGCAGATCCCACTGCGCCACTGCGCCTGGAGCTGGTGGCAGCTCGATCCCCAGCTGCTGCCCGCCCCAGCGCGGGATCCGGGCCTGCAGTGTCTTGGGTGGGGTAGGCGGGGCGGGTGGCAGCACAATCTGAGCAGCTGCCCGTCCCAGCACAGAGGCCTGCCATCTGCGACTGGGGAAGACGGGGCAGACACTGCGGGATTGGGCGTGCCATCTGCCACCAGGGGAGCGGGCCTAAGCCAGCAGGTGGTTATCTCCCGAGGGGTCCCAGACTGTGAGAGGGCACAGGTTGGGCTGAGGAACCCCCTCCCCTGCCAGTGCACAAATTTTTGTGCACGGGGCTTCTAGTCTATAATAAAAGCATAATATGCTAATTAGACCGGACAGCTGAACAACCTTCTGGATGTCCTTCAGGACAACCTTCCAGATGAAGCCAGGGCTGCGAGGGCTGAGCCCCTTTGCACAAATTTTGTGCACTGGGCCTCTAGTAACATTTGAAATGTATAAATAACTGGTACTATACTTTGAAACAACAAAAGACTAATGAAAATATAACAGCAGGGAAAAAAACACTTGCAACACACAGCCAACCAAGGGATTAACATTCATTAATGTGGAAAAAGATCCCACAAATTAATAGGGAAAGTAAACGTGTGTGTGTGTGGTGTTGGAAATAATCTAGAAGTCCAGTAGGGGATGTGAATACTACACAAGCATTTCTTAGTGCAAAGACTAACCTGTATGAAGTACGAAAACAGCCAAATTAGCTCTGGTGATAGAATTTGGGGAGGAGCAATTGATTGGAAAGGGACACCGGGAACTTAATGAGGTGATCAAATTGTTTTATATTTGAGTAGGGTATTGGTTTCTTGGGTGTACATATTTTTTAAAATGCATCAGAGTATACACAGGAAAAATGCAGAGTTAAAGTGAGATGCAAACATCCAGATAAGGCAGTATATTTTAGATCTATAACTTTAGGTTACCTTCTTTACTACTTGAATTTCAGTAGGATTTTAAACTAAGGTGAGATCATTAATTAAAATCATGAGAAAAAAAATCACATGATATAGACAAATAATTGGAAAGGTTGTAACCCAGTCTCACTCTTCCCAATATAAGGATCATTTTCAACAAACTGTTGAAGATTATCCTGCGTCTACTTGAATTCCCAAAGACTGGGAAGTATCCTAGTCTGATGCAGAATTGAATAATGCTTAGTATTAAAAACCAGAAGGTTATGAATCAAAGATAAAAGACTGGAAAATTTATCTGTTTCTTCAGTTATCCCACTTATTGAAAGGTCACGTTAGTACTTCCCTGTTTCTGGGTAAAATGTTATACAGATTGAATTTTAACTGGCTAAGGATTTACTTTTTTACTATAAGGCTCTCACTAGTACCCCATTGCACTTGTTGAAGATCTGGGCTCTTGAGTATCCACTTCCTGCCACCTATAAATACTAAGGCATTTACTTTTAGCTTAATGAAAGTACTATCTAGTAAATAAAAATCAAATGGCAAACTTAGAACAGAGAGACCAGTGGTTTTTCTTCTCTCTCTTACTTTTCTCTTTTTTCCTGCCACATTTCAGCATAACTGATGAGAAGTAACATGTGTGTCAGTCCATATGCACCCTTTCTTGCCCCATTCCCCACAGGCACAGAAGTAAAAATTTCAGAGACTCACAGCTGAACAGATGGGGCGGAAGGACATGAGGCGCTCAATGTGGTAGGCATTGCTCCCACTCCAAGCATCCCAGCGAGGGTATTCTCCTCTCTCCAGGATAAACTGTTGCCCACAGAAGCTGGTATGCTCATAACCAATCCATCTGCCAAAGACAATTAGTGGCGTTTGCTCCTGGTGTTCAGAGTCTACGTGGCCTCAGGGAGAAGGCATTTTTGTTTTAGATGTTAATAGTGGAGTAAAATATCAAGCCAATTCTAACAAAGCCATACAAAAGAATACATTTACCACACGAGGTGGGAAATGAGCTGGCAGCCGCACTAAGCAGGTTTATAAATGTAACATTTATTTTGGGATTATCCACTGAAAGGATCTACTTCACTCGTCTGAGTAATGTGTATTAGCAAAGTCAGTCTAAAGTTATATTTCCTTTCTTTCCTAGTTACCTTATTCTCTACTTGGAGCTCCAGGTTCAGGATAAAGTGACTGACTATTGCTTTGGCTCCAGCCAAACCTATTAGCTTCTTCCTAAGGAAGCAAAGGGTTGGACAGGCAACTGATGGATTACAGTCTCTTGTTTCCTTGTCACTTTGTGGGTTCTTTCTCCTGCTGTTGCATACCCATACCTTATTTATAAGACCCCTCAGATCATATTTTCACAACCAGGTTCCAGTTACTGACAATACCTTAAAGTATTATTCCTTTTAAGAAGTTAAAAAGCTCAATTTTGGTGGTGAGCAACTGCCTAGGCCAAATGAGAGTCCTTTCCTTATGTGTTTTCAAACTGAGAATAAAGGCCTCGACTATCTTGCCAAGCGTCAGAAGACAAAACAAGAGAAGGTCTTCCTCACCGAAGAGATTAACCATCAACCAGAAACTCCTGGACGACTAAATATGAACCAACATGACTCTCAAGTGCTGTGTTTGAGTTCCTTTTTACACAGAGAAATTAGTGATGTCTGCTCTCTCTCTGGGACATACAGGAGGGGAGTTGGTTGTAAAGAGGCTGCAGCTTGGCTGTTTTCTCTCTATTTTCTGCAGGCAAGAAAAACTCAAGGGTCCTGGGCTGTTGTGAAGAGAATCCTAGGTAGCAGCCTATGGGGTCTAGAAGCATAGATCTGATTACTGTCACTGCCCCAACCCATTATATATATTTCTTCCTCCCTCCCTCCCTCCCTCCCTCCCTCCCTCCCTCCCTCCCTCCCTCCCTCCCTCCCTCCCTCCCTCTCTTCCTTCCTTCCTTCCTTCCTTCCTTCCTTCCTTCCTTCCTTCCTTCCTTCCTTCCTTCCTTCCTTCCTTCCTTCCTCTTAATCCTCACCCGAAGATATTTTTCCATTGATTTTTAGAGAGAGTAGAAGGAAGGGGGAGAGACAGAGAGAGAAACATTGATGTGAGAGTGACACATCGATGGTTGCCTTTGGCATGCACTCCCGACCAGGATGGAGCCTGAACCCAGGTATGTGCCCTTGACTGGAACAAATCCTCCCTTTAGTCCATAGGCCGACGCTCTATCTACTGAGCCAAACTGGCTAGGTCTATATATTTCTTTAATACCTCACAAATCTAGTACCAAGCCACTTAAAAACCTCATGTACCTTCTAGCTTTGAGTTACTAAATTACATGTGTAGAGTCCGGGGAACATTTTTCTTCCCCAATTCCCACCTGTATGGCCCCAAGTCTTAGGGGACTGGCAATAAGGAGCCTGAGGTTCTGCTGAGGTCCATACTCACGAGCCACATTCCACCTTGAGAGATCGGACATTATCAAAACTGCGCTCAGAGACATTTGGGCAGGAGCTAGTGAATTCCATCCTCCTCCCCTGGAAGTTCTCCTGGTCATAGATGGTTATCTGAAATGAGATTGAATGGGAAAGAGAGCTAGAATGTGGTACATCAGGAAAAACAGAGTCCTGGTCAACAGTGTAGCTTATGTGTGACCCTGTGTTTTCCATCACTAGCCATAGTCCAGGATGCCTGATGAGGTCTCTTCCAGTGTAGACAGGATAGGAAGGGGTTTGAATTAATGCCACTAGTTGGTGGTGTTCACATGCCCAGGATAAGGATAAGGTGTGGGGGATTGGTTTATGATAGGAACTAGAGGCCTGGTGCACGATAATTCATGCACTTGGGGTGGTCCCTCAGCCCAGCCTGTGCCCTCTCGCAGTCTGGGAGCACTTGGGGAATGTCTGACTGATGGCTTAAGCCAGCAGTCGGACATCCTTAGCACTGCCTGCTGAGGAGGCGGGAGAGGCTCCCACCATGGCTGCTGTGCTTGCCAGTCGTGAACCTGGCTTCTAGCTGAGCGGTGCTCCCCTGTGGGAGTGCACTGACCACTGGGGGCAGCTCCTGCGTTGAGTGTCTGCCCCCTGGAGGTCAGTGCGCATCATAGCGACCAGTAGTTCCACCGGTTGGTCGATTTGCATGTTAGCCTTTTATTATATAGGATGGTCTGTTAGGAACAATAACTGGCCCAGTAGACAGACCGAGGACTCAAGGACTCTTATTCACTATGCTTCCTGCATAAATATGGCCCAGGGGCCAGGATTCTGGGAGGCCCAGGGGCTCCCTGTGGATTATTGCTTAGGTTCTCCAGCCAAACGTGCTATAGAAGCCTAAGGTATAAAGAAAGAGTTGTAATGCCTTGAATGAGAATTCTTAAACCTGGCTAGAGGACAACGAGCTCCCAAAGCTGTGAACTGGCCTTCAAGTTGATCCAATGAAGAGGGTAGAGGGTCAGACTGAGGATCAGCCACTTCAGGTAACAGTCACAACCAAGTTCAGGATGAGAGTCAGAAGACCTGGGTCCTATTACTTATTTTTAATCCAGTGGCAAATCTCTCTCTTCTGGGCTCTCAGTTTCTCCAGGGCA
The DNA here is from genome assembly GCF_963259705.1 of Myotis daubentonii. Lineage (NCBI taxonomy): Eukaryota > Metazoa > Chordata > Mammalia > Chiroptera > Vespertilionidae > Myotis > Myotis daubentonii. Next base: position 24,769,981 of record NC_081855.1, read on the forward strand.
TAATCTACTCTGGGCTGCTCAACTTTAAGATGATTTTTGCAGCACAGAGAGGAGTTGAACTAGAAAACTAGGTATTATCTCCCACCCATCATGGGCTTCCACCATCATCCTTCTGTCCAAATGGGACATCCTAAACGATCCTTCCTGAAAAAGCATCTGGACCTTGGTTGGACCTTCCCCTATGAACTTTTCCATGTGATGGGGGAGGGCTTACCTTCCATGGCCCCACAGACCCTGGCATGGGGTTGGTTTGAGCCATTTTGGTGGTTGGAAGGGTCCCTGGAAGACAGAACACACACCGATGACATGGCGTCTGGGATGGAGATGAGGTGATGGAGCAGAGCGGGGAGTAAAGGAGGCTTGAAGTCCAGCAGAAAGACTTCGGTTGGGATTCTGGCTCTGCCTCTCACTAGTTGAGTCTGTTGTCTTCCATCAGTAAAGCTTCTATGGCAGAGTTATTATAAGGATTAGAAGCAATAGTGCAGGTAAAGCATGGCACAGGCATCGTGATCTCTTGATGAATGTAGCTCTCGTTCACTTGCCAGCCTCCAGGTACCCCCTACAGGTGGCAGCATTGCCTCAGTCTCACACCCTAATGTAAACTCCTTGGCAACCATCTAGTCCAGATCCCTCATATTACCAGTGTGTGGTCTCACCCTCACCTAGCTCTTCACAGCCCTCAAACTGACTGACTGGCTGTACATGGCCATGCTCCCATTCCCCTCCTACTTCTCTGTCTCTCAACCTGCCCAGCTCCTCAGAGAGACTTTGCTGCTCTCCCCAGCCTGCAGCGGCTTGCTTCTTTCTTCCCTGATTTCTAGCGCTCATCACAGTACTGACCTGTGCTCCTATTGAATATGTCCTGGTGAACATCTCAATGGAGGGCCTGGGTCTCCTGAGTGCAAGTTGCAGCACCAAGCAGAGTCCATGTTGGGGCACTGGGAGGTTGTGGGTGTGGGGGCACGGGTGCCGTTGAAAAAAACTTATTGAAGGAAAGTGAGGAAGAAAAGAGGACAATAATAGCTAACGCCTAATAATGGCTCACTCTGTGCCAGACCCTGTCCTAAATGCTCTGCATGCGTGAATACATGCAATCTTCACAACCAGCCTGTGAGGTAAGTACTATCATTGTCCCCATTTTGCAGATGAGGATACTGAGTCTCATAGAGATTAGGTAGGCAGAAAAGATGGTAGGGAGAATAAAGAAGGGAAGGATAAGGAGGGAGAAGAAGGGGAGGGAGGGAGGGAAAAGAAGGAAGACAGGCAGCTGTGCCATTCATGGCCCTTCCCTCTGTCTGGTATCGGGCCCAGGGGCTGATGCATGTCAATTTTGTGGTCTATCTTTCCATTCTGAACTTCTGAATAAGCATTTCCAAGCTCCTGCCCCCTCTACTTTCTCCCTATGCCCTAGGAGCCTGTAGTTTATTGCAGCCCCATGCCTCCTCCCGGCTGTGATGGTGAGGGTAGTGATTATTGCCTTCTTAGTGACTCCTTTTGGGGTGGCTAGAGACGGCTGCCTCCCTGCCGAGTTCCCCACTCTTCTCCAGCCATCCTAGGAGGCTCTGACCAGGCGGCATGAACATGAGGTCCCCTCCTGGGCATGTGTCTGCAGGAGAAAGGAAGGAAGGGCCCGAGTGTCCCTCAGGACTTTACTCACCCAGCTCTCGATGCACAGTCTGGGTCTCCGTGTGGTGCCACTTTCTCTGGGGCCCTGCCCTTTATAGCCCTGAAGGCTGGCAGCCTCTGCCCTGTCAGCACTCTTCTTTCCCTCTGCTTAGTTCTCCCTGATCCCCAGAGCTTTGGTGGCTCAGCCTGCTGGGCAGGCATCCCTCAGGCCTTTGTTAAAACGAGGGAAACAGAGAGGCCCCACTGCTGTGGGTGAGGCTGGCGGCAGTGGCTGCTGTGGTCGTGATCGCAAAGCAGCTGGGAGGTGAGTGCTTGGCCCTGTCCTTCTCCAGACTCCTCGCGCCACCCCAGGCCCTTCCTAAGACCCGTGTCCTATCCAACACGTCAAACCTCACCTCACTTCCCAGATAGGAAATACAGTTTTTGTCTTTTGTGGTTAAAAAATGTGAGGGATTATTTTAATTCTGAACTTTATTAAGAAAAAAATGGTTCACTCTGTTCTTGGGAATCTTTTTTGTATACTATATACCTATACATAAATATGTAAGAGTTAAATTCAATTACGGTTGACTAGTAGACATGCCTCTCTGTAGCTATTTTATTAAACATTCATTTTAGTTTTGCAATCTTCTTTGAAAAATTTGGAGCCTACACATCTTTTTAGTGTGTTTTTATAAATATATTGTATTGACTTTTTTACAGAGAGGAAGGGAGGGATAGAGAGTTAGAAACATCGATCAGCTGCCTCCTGCACACTCCCTACTGGGGATGTGCCTGCAACCAAGGTACATGTCCTTGACTGGAATTGAACCTGGGACCCTTCAGTCCGCAGGCCGATGCTCTATCCACTGAGCCAAACTGGTTAGGGCGATCTCTTTAGATTTTTAATATACTGCTTTCGGCCCTTGGCAGTCTCACAGGCCCAAGATACTATAGTAAGTACCCTAATGGGTAAAAAGATTTTGCTCAGGAAGGTCAGAGCAATTGAGGAGCGTAGTGTAGGGGATTCATGGGCTTCCCCAGGAGCCCTGACGGGGAGGATGTATTGTTTAAGCACCTCAGCTACTGTGAGAAGTAGGGGTGAGGTGTAGTGGAGCCCAGCAGATGTAGGTTCAAATCCCAGCTTCTGTCTGGGTGACTTTGGGCAAGTCACTCAGCCTCTCTCAACTCCAAAAAAAGAAGATACATTGTTGGTTTATTATTACTTATTATCCTACCCTCTTTCTGGTGACAGATACCTTAGAAAACCTGACTGGAGAGAAGAAACCTTTCCCAGTGCAGTTCTCCTAATCCCTCTGCCAACTCTTCGGCCTGTGACTCAAGGTTCATCAGAATCCCCTGTTCTCAGAACCAAAACTCAGGGGGCAAGTTCTGGTATGTACACAAGTATTTGTAGATTTGGGCAGAATCTTCCAAATGGACAGGCCTGATGCTAAGCACGATGCATTGCGCCAGGATGTTTTTGCTGCTAAATAAGTTGGTGATGTCGGGATCAATGGCCGGCAAGGGACAGAGTCGCATTGGGGATGATCTCTGGCCGGCTGGGGGCTGTGCAGGACTTAAGGTGTCTGGGTCCATGGCTGGTGGTTCTTCCTCACCTTTTCTTCTCTTCCTCCACAGAATTGGGGTCTTCAAGAAACACTTATTTGCTCATTCATTCATTCATTCATTCATTCCCTAAACCCTGGACTGGCTTGGGCACTCCCGCAATGTGCTCTCATGGAACTCTGTACTTCTCCAATTATTGCATTGATCACGCTGTAGAAATTACTTAAGAAACTAGAAATATTGGGCTCCAAGGAGGGGAATTGAGGCACTTGGGGCTCAGGTATAGAACAGAACTTTTCACTATATATCTTTCTTTACTTTTTGAGTTTTGAACAGTGTGAACATATTTTCTAGCAAAATGATTAAAGGTATTCTTGAAAATAAAGAAACTGATTGCTCAGTTCTCTGCTTCTTTCACGAGACTGCAAGCAGGGGCTTCATCTGTCTCGTTCATCAGTACATCTGCAGCTCTGGGCAGGACTCCTAGCTCAATTAAACCTTACCTGAGGATACGTTTTTGTTAATTTTAGAGGGAGAGGAAGGAAAGAAGGGAGGGAGAGAGAGAGAGATGAGAGAGAAACATCGATCGGTTGCCTCCTGTATGTGCCCCGATCGGGGATTGAACCTGCAACCTAAGTATGTGCCCTGAGCAGGAATTGAATCTGCCTTGGTGCACAGGATGACACTCCAATCAACTGAGCCACCCAACCTGGACAATAAATATGTCTTGAATAAATTAATCCTATGATGGGGTTTGTGACTCTATAGGCACAGAGGTAACCATGATATAGTTCTTATTTACCCTGGCCACACTGACTTTTTAAAAATATATATATATTTTTTTATTTATTTCAGAAAGGAAGGGGGAGATAGAGAGATAGAAACACTAATGGCTGCCTCTGCATGCCCCACACTGGGGATCAAGCCCACAACCTGGGCATGTGCCCTGACTAGGAATTGAACCCTGACCTCCTAGTTCATAGGTCAATGCCCAATCACTGAGCCACCGTGGCTGGGCCCTGGCCACACTGACTTGCTTGTGTTGTGTTTGTGCTTCATATACTCTCAGTATTTTATTTTATTATTTTTAAAAATATTTTATTGATTTTTTTACTGAGAGGAAGGGAGAGGGACAGAGAGTTAGAAACATTGATGAGAGAGAAACATCGATCAGCTGCCTCCCGCACACCTCCCACTGGGGATGTGCCCGAAACCAAGGTACATGCCCCTGACTGGAATCGAACCTGGGACCCTTCAGTCCACAGGCCGACGCTCCATCCACTGAGCCAAACCGGCCAGGGCTACTCTCAGTATTTTAATGTGGGAGCTTTATACCCTACTGAAGAGTTAGTACAGTGAAGACTGTTTGAACCAACAGAACAGTGGAGCTTTTTAATGTTTGATTGAAAAGACCAAATGCACATGCACAAAACTATTGTCTGTGTACATGGGGGGAAAGGGGGTTGGGGTTACTGTGCAAACGATTTGCCAATATCCATCACATATTCCCAGAGTCATATACAGCCCCAGCCTGTCTTCTCTCCACTTTCCTCAATTACCTTAAATCCGTGGAGGTTGGGAAAGGATTACCAGATCTCCCGCGCTAACCATGATGTTTTTCAAATATTCCCTCAATGTGGTTTTTAACCAAGTTCTAGAGGATTCCCCCGCTGACATTGCCTGGAACTGTTGCTTCACCTGCTCGTGTTGGTTACCTCCAGTTCCCACCACCGTCTCTTCCCAGGAAAGTCAGGACACAGCCACCCCAGGAGTGGGAAGGAAGGGAGCCGCCACCTTGTAATCCTTTCTCCCAAGCTGGGTTTGGCTCTGTCCTGTTTATCCATAATAACAATAACTACAGTTCACTGAGCATTTACTATGAACCGGATGGTGCCTCTTTAATCTTCACAACAACTCCAAAAAGTAGATCATTATAACACCCATTTTACGGATGAGTTAACTGAGGTTCTGAGGGGCCAAGTTCTGGGCCAGGAAACCCAGCAGGGACTTGAATGCATGTCCATGTGACTCAAAGCCCATATTCTTTCCTCTGGGCAGCCCTGTCCCTCTGACACAAAGTAGGATAATAATACCTACCTGACCCACTGACATCAGATGAAGGGAGATAAAGGTACTTAGGGCAGCATTAGGTACTCAGGTAGAGCTCAGTAAAGGGTAACTACAGTAGTAATTGTCCAGATCTGATATCATCTTCCAGATTTTCACAGACACACGTGGGAGCAAGCAGCAAAAACTTTAGAAAAATGATCAGATTAAAAAGTGTTTTCTTTGAATTTGGAAAAGACCACATTCGTTCAGCTGTTCTTTGTTTCCAATATTTTTCTTTATTAAGTTTTTTTTTATATTTTATTGATTTTTTACAGAGAGGAAGGGAGAGAGATAGAGAGTTAGAAACATCGATGAGAGAGAAACATCGATCAGCTGCCTCCTGCACATCTCCCAGTGCGGATGTGCCCACAACCCAGGTACATGCCCCTGACCGGAATCGAACCTGGGACCCTTCAGTCCGCAGGCCGACGCTCTATCCACTGAGCCAAACCGGTTTCGGCTTTATTAAGTTTTAGCCGTGCATTCTGTCAGTCTAATTTTCCAAAGCGCATGGGAACGTGGATTTTGAACCCCGTTCTCAGTGCACACACTCATTGCACAAGCAGGTGGGGCAACTGGGTGTCCAGTGGGATGGACTGTTAGACTTGGAGGTGAATGAGATGACTTTTCAAATGGAACATGGTGGGTTTGAACCTTGGGCTCCTCCACACTAGGGTTACATGTCAAGCATGGTGGAGACGCAGAATTTTATGGATGGATGGAATGCCCCGGCCTCGCCTCTGGGCCCAGGGAGCCTCACAGGATGAGGCTCAGTGTGGGAGGGTGAGGTCATGGGGCCAGGACAGCCGCTGGACTCAGCACTTTGTGGTGGGAGCATAATGAGGCCGACCAGGCGGCTGAGCAGCACTCCTGTTGTTTGGGGATAAGCAGGATGGGTACAAAGCAAAGGGCCTTGTCAGCATTCAGCCACCCCTCCCTCCCCAGGGGGGGGCTGCTTCCGGGGGACCTTTATTGCCCTGCCCCTTGCTGCCCTTTTAAACAAGCAAGAGAACCAGGGTTACGGCCCCTGACAAGGCACAAGCACTGGGAGAGAGCTTGGGAGGCATCTTGAGTCTCCAGTCATCCATTTCTCTGCCTCCAGGCACAGACGGTGCCCACCTGGATGGGGTGCTGTTGTGCTGAGGGACCAGTCTCCCTTGCCTGCTTCCTCTGTACGTAACTGGTGAGGGCATTTCAACGCAATTCAATCTGATTTCCTTTCTTTTTAAAATATGTTTTATTGATTTCAGAGAGAGGAAGGTAGAGGGGGAGAGAGATAGAAACATCAATGATGAGGGAGAATCACTGATCTGCTGCCTCCTGCATGTCCTCCACTAGGGATTGAGCCAGAAACCCAGGCTTGTGCCCTGACCAGGAATTGAACTGGTTCATGGGTGGACACTCAACCACTGAGCCACACCTATACCATCCTTCACCTCCCCCCACTTTTTTTTTAACTGAATTTCTTGATATTGCATTTCCTCCCAATTGGAACTCTTAGAAAAATAGGGATGAGGATGGAACTTACCCTACGGGGTGATGATGTTCAGCTCACTCTCTCCACCACAGAGGAGCAGTCCAACTCCGTCTCATTTAGAATGACCAGATCTAGCAAATGAAAATTAAATTTGAACACTTAATTAAATCTGGGTTCCATTTACACTACAAAATATTATTCTTCTTTTCTTTTTTTCATCACCATTTATCCCTCCTATACCCTCCTCCACCTCCACCCACCTTTTTTTTTTTTTAAAAAAAATAGAAAATAATCCTTATAGTAAAGAATTATTTGGCATTCCGTGTTTTACCCGCCAACGTAGTCTCCTCCCACCTTTGTCTAGAATATTCTGTGCTGCCCCTCTGCCAATCTGCTTCTCTTCTGTCCTCTGGAGATAACGGTGTGAAAAGCAGCCATCCTCAGAAAGCCTTCCCTGGCACACCAGGCTCACTAGCCACCCCGCAACATCCTGTAACAAAGTGGAGAATAGAATCAATACATTTCTAAGTATTTTCCCAAATCTTATTTAATCTGCCCCCAAACTATAAGATATGCTTAATGAACCTTATTGTACAGACTCAGACAGCTTATGTTACTTACCCAAGGTCACACAGCTAGAAAGTAGCAGAGCCAGATGCCAAGCTCACTTTTCTTGGTACCAAAATCTGTATTCTTTACTGTGCTGTTTAGAGGAGGCCCTTACCCTTCACTTGTATGAGCAAGCATGACTCCCAGGAGCAGCTGTGAATGCAGCGTTGTTTTCACCTCCTCTGCCCCTCTTGTTTCTTCAGTGGGGCTCGTTTCTCTCCCTTGCCCTGGATGTAACCTTGGGCAGTCCCATGCTTGTTTTCTGCCCACTTTTAGGGAATAAAAGTGGATGAGTGGATGGTTACTTTAAATCACAAAAAGACGCTCTCAGTGTTCAATTAGAATGTTCAGGGCACTGAGTGTTCAGTAACCAAAACTTTCTTTCCCAGTGAAAGGTAAGTCCTCTCCTTGCGACCCCAGATGGGACCTGCTTTAGGCAGAAAGCCTGCACCCTGGGGAAGTGGACTCTTTTCTTTCTCCTGCTTCGTCGGTGGTTTCTGATCCTTCCAGGGTTGGAGGGGATGGGAGAGGAAGGAGAGCAGAACACTTCTTACTTGATGGTCCCTTGGTGAGATGGCTTCGCTCTGTGCCTGGCAACTCTTCAAAGCTGCTTGTCTCGTGGGCACTTTCTGGTTCTCAGGGGGGTCCCACTCGCAGTAACCTGGGCCCAGGTCTGCGTCTTCACTATGGCTGCCATTCCTCCTGCAGCCCCGAGGCACCTGGTGATCTACTTCTAGCTTCACTCTGCTGAGGACCCATCCACCCTCCGGAGTTCCCGTGGACTGGATCCACTCCAGCCCCACGCCAGCTCTCTGAGGCATGGCCTGCCTGTGGTCCTTTGGAAACTCTCACATGTACTTGGCCACAGCAAATTCTGGTGTGTGGCTGGTTCTTACTCAGCCTCCTCTGTTTTGCCTCATCCCTCAGCGGTTGCCCAACCCAACTTCTGCCCTTTCGAATTCTAACAGCTGGGGACACACAGCAATCTCTCCAAGTGGGCCCCTTGGAGCCTTCTCCTCCGCCCTGAGGTGAGGCCCTTTCTCTCCTTTCCCTGAAGGGCGGGGCGTTCACAGCACAGCTTTCTCCAAAAGTTCTCTTCATAGCCCTGTCTCTAATCTCTCCGACTCCTTATATTCTTGGGGTAAGAAGGGAGGGTTAAGGGCCAGCACATCAGTTCTCAAACCCCTCCTTTGAGATTTCTGCATAGTGGCCTGGCGCATGACTCGCTTTGGTTTCTGATATCTACCACTTTAAGGTCTCAGCCACAATTCCATGCTCACATCCTATTACATACGTGTATTACTTCACTGCTGCCTTCATGGTGCTCACCCACCCATATACCCTTTCCTCCCAGCAGGAGACCTTATATCCTGTTTCATCAGGCATGGATTTCCACAACTTCCTGCCCCTGGAACCTACAGTACCTGCAACACTATCTGTTTCCACACTACCCTCACCTCCTCACCTCCAGTCTCAGATGTCCACCACTTCCTGTCCTGGGTAACATGTGCTTCCACCTTCCCAGGAACTTCATAACCAATTAGCTCCCTCTTGTCTATAGTACTTAAAGAAGTAACCCCCATATTTTATTACAAAAGTATATATAACTTATGAGGAACTCATGTGTTCATAAAATACGTATCATAAATATTTTTTACAAACCCAGCAGCCCTGCTACCTAGAGGTTACCGTGTTCAATTCTTTGAGCTCTGTTTTCTGGTTTTCATTGATTTTAGACATTATGTACTGATTTCCTATCTTGGCAGATAGGATTCTAGCTCTTTCCCTCCCCGCCTCCTGTAGGTATATTACAACTTTTGCTTAAACCCATACTGAACCTGTTTCTGTGACTTTGTAAATATTGTTGACTACTAGACATCATAACATTTCCTTTCTTGAACCCCATTTTGCTTTTCCTGGAGTTAAAAATTGCCTTGTGTTTTTTTTTCCCCATTGGTTCCGTTTTCCAGCACCTTCATTAAATACCTCTTAAGACCGTATTCTACATGCTCATACCTATCACATCACCTACTGGCTCCGTCTTACCCGCTGCAGACTGCCCTCAGGAAGCCTGTTCTGCTCCAGGCTGAAGAACTTCCTCTCTATGCGGCTGCATAGGTGTTTCCCAGAAACTTCTCTTGCTGGCGTTCTAGGAATGCCCTTCGCTGTGTTCAGAGTTGACCCTGTCTTTCTCTTTCATAGTTTTGGTAAAGCACATTCTGTAATAGCATCCTGGAAATTACACATGGAAATGCATTTTTTAAGGTCAAAATGTCTAAAAATGTATTTTTGTGCAGTCACATTTGATGGAAGGTTTGGCTGGGTATAGAGTACCAGTCCCCTGGCAATTAGGAAGGCATTTCTCCTCGGTGCAATGCCATTTGGATTCCTGGTCCTTTGCATGAGACACTTTCTTCTTTCTAGAAGTTTTTTGAAATCTTAAAAAAAAAAATTTTTTATTGATTTTTTTACAGAGAGGAAGGGAGAGGGATAGAGAGTCAGAAACATTGATGAGAGAGATACATCGATCAGCTGCCTCCTGCACACCCCCTACTGGTGACGTGGCCGCAACCAAGGTACATGCCCTTGACCGGAATCGAACCTGGGACCCTTCAGTCCGCAGGCTGACGCTCTATCCACTGAGCCAAACTGGTTAGGGCTGAAATCTTTTTTTTTTTTTTTTTTTTTTTTTTTACCTCTCCAGTGATCTGAGTTTCCTGAGGCTGTGCTTGGTGAAAATCTTTTTTCCTTTATTTCCTTGGGCATGTGATGGACTCTTTCAACCTCAGGAAAGGTATGTTCTCCAGCTCTTGGAAATGTTCCTGTGTTATTTCTTGGACCGCTTTCTTACCTCTGTGTACTGTGTCTCTTTTCCGGCAACTTTTATTGATTGGAGGTTGGACCTCCTGAATTGATACTCTAGTGTTCTTCAGTCAAATGCTCTACCACTGAGCTATACCCCTCTGCTGATACTCTAGTGTTCTTATATTTGTATTCTATTTTTATGTCTCTTTGTCTTTTGGTTCTGACATTTAAGAGATTTCCTTGGTTTTAGCTTTTAATACTATATTAGTGCCCTATTGCTACTAGAGCAAATTACCACAACATAGTGGCTTAACTACACAAATCTATGACCTGACAGTTCTGGAGGCAGGACTGCATTCCTTCCCGAGGCTCTAGGGGACCATCTGCCTCTTTGCCTTCCCAGCTTGTAGAGGCTGCCTGCATTTCTCGGCTCCTGTCTCCAGCCTCCAGCCTCAAAGTTAGCAGTTAAGCATCTTCAGATCTCTCTCTCTCTCTCTCTCTCTCTCTCTCATTCCTACCCTCTTGCCTGCCTCTCTCATAAGGACCTTTATTATTACACACCTAGATAATCCAGCATAATCTCCCCATCTCAAATTCCTTCATCATATCTACGAAGTCCCTGCCATGTCAGATCATATCCACAGGTTCTGGGAATTAGAATGTGGACACCTTTGGAGAGCCAGTATTCTATCAACCACAAACTTTTTGGCCAAATTTGTTATTTTAAAAAGTCACATTTTTAATATTCAAGAGCCCATTTTTGCCCCACTGGCATGGCTCAGTGGTTGAGCATTGACCTATGAACCAGGAGGTCATGGTTCAATTCCCAGTCAAGGCACATGCCAGGTTGCCGGCTCGATCCCCAGTTTGGGGTGTGCAGGAGGCAGCCGATCAATGATTCTCTCTCATCATTGATGTTTCTCTCTCCCCCTCTCCCTTCCTCTATGAAATCAATAAAAATGTATTTAAAAAAACACACACACACAAACAAAATCAGAATAGTTTTAGATTTATAGAAGTATTGTGTAGTATAGAGTTCTCATATACCCCACACCTAGTTTTTCCTATTTTACATTAAATTTACAATTAATGAACCAATATTAGCACATTATTATTAACAAAAGTCTATACTTTATATAGTTCTCCTCAGTTTTCTCCTAGTGTCCTCTTTCTGTTCCCAGATTCCAGCAAGAATACCATATTCCATTTAGTTTGCATGTTTGTGACAGTTCCTCAGGCATGCCTTGGTTTTTGATGACCTTGACGGTTTTGAGTACAGGTCAGGTATTTGCGTAGAATGCCCCTCAATATGGATTTATCTGATGTTTCTCTCATTAGACTTGGCTAATGTGTTTTGGGAAGGAAGATCCCCAGAGGCAAAGGGCCCTTCTCATATCACATCAAGGGCACATACTATCAAGTGGCTTATGGCTACTTAGATATTCATCCTGAGCACCTGGCTTAAGGTAGTGTTTGTCAGATATCTCCACTTGAAAATTATTCCACCCCCGCCCATCCTTTCCTTTCTGTAATCTTTGGAAGAAAGTCACTGTGCAAAGCCCCGTGGTGAGTTATGCTTCATCTCCTTAGAAAGTGAATGGCTCCCATCCACTTTTTGTCTTAAAGCTCCGATTACAAATTATATGTCTGCTGGTTTCATCAGTGATGAAATTTGTATTTCTGATTTTTGGTGTCCAGGTAATGTTTCTATAATTTTTTTTTTTAATTCTCACCTGAAGATATCTTTTTCCATTGATCTATAGAAAGATAATTGAAGGGAGGCAGAAGGAGAAAGGGGCGGGGGGGGGGAGAGAAAGAGAGAGGAGAGAGAGAGAGAGAGAGAGAGAGAGAGAGAGAGAGAGAGAGAGAGAGAGAGATGTGAGAAAGACACATTGACTGGCTGCCTCCCGCGTGCTCCCTGACCAGAATCGGGATCCAACCTGCAACTGAGGTACATGCCCTTGACCAGGAAATGAACCCGTGACCCTTCGATCTGAGGGCTGACTTTTTAACTACGGAGAAAAACCAGCCAGGGCTGTTCCTGTAATTGTTAACCTTACTCCTACTGACTCTTTTTCTTCTGCCCATAAGCCTGCACTGCTCCTGCACAACCTCCTCAGCCTGTTCCTTTTCCTCTTCCTGCTCCTTCCAGGCCAGTCTTCCTCGGGGTGTGTCCTCGACTGCTTTTCTCTTCTCATTCCATACTCTCCTTAGGTAATCTCATCTACCCCAAGGCTTCAGCAGCCACTTTTGCCGATGGCTCCTAAATCCATATTTCAGGTTCAGACATCTGTCTTTGTATGAGTTTCCTAGATCTATTGCGCAAATTACCACAAAACTGACTTAAAATAACAAAAATGTATTCTCTTGCAGGGCTGTAGGCCAGAAGTGCTAATCATGGTGTCAGCAGGGTTGATTCCTTCCAAAGGCTCTAAGGCAGACACCGTCCCAGGCCTGTTTCATAGCTTCTGCTACTGGTCAGCCATGCTTAGCCTCCTTGGCTGGTAGATGCGTCACTCCAGTCTCTGCCTCTGTCTTCGTGTGGAGTTCTCTGTGTGCGTCTATGTCTTCACATGACCTTCTCTGGTAAGAACACCAATCACTGTAATCCGGTATGACCTCATCTTAATTTACCTCACCTCATCTGCAATGACCAATTTTCCAGATAAGGTCACATTCTAAGGTTTCAGGTGGACATGAATTTTGGGGAGACACTATTCACTATTCAGCTATAGTTGGATAGCTTCCAAAGATTCCCCAACATAGCCAAGCTGATCAGGTTCTCTCCACTGTCACTTCTACCCTCACCTTGACCTTTCTCTGATGTTTCCTGTCTCAGAAATTGCACCACCGTGCATCTGGTTATCTAAGCCAGAAATCCGAGAATCAATCTTGAGTCCTCTCTCTTTCTCGCCATCATATCCGACCTTTGATTGAATCTTGCTAATTCTACCTCCCTAATAGTTCTGCATGTGCACACTTCTCCATCTCATTGTATCAGTTATCATCAGTATTGTCTCCAAGTACTAGGAAACCTAATGTAAACTGGCTGAGACAATAAGGAAATTATTTGGTTCACTTAACAGACAATAATGCAGTAAGGTAAGCTTCAGGCTTAGTTGATTCAGTGATGTTTCAATGAGCTGGGTTTTTCCCATCTCTATTCTACTGACTGCAGTATTGGCTTCATGTTAAGCCTGGTTGCTTTCATGATTGTTGGGTGTTTTCCAGTAGCAATCGGGGCTGTGTGATTCATTGTTCACATCTATCAGGAGTGAAAGACAGTGGCTTCCTGTGGCTTTCTAAAGAATAAGAAAGAACTTTCTCAGTAGCCTCCAATATCTAAACTTTATGCCTTACTGGCTGGAATTAACAAGTGCTAACATTTTGTCATATTGGCTTCAAATATTTTTAAAAAAGAAACCTTGCCGATAAAATTGAAGATTTCTTCGTGCTTCCTACTAGTTTTATTCCCGCTCTCCTGCTCCTCAGAAGCAGCCACTATCATGAAGTTAGAATACATGCTTCCCATCTATGTTTGCATATTTTACTACATACTTATATAAATATGTGTAGTCTCTTTGTAAAAAGGTACATAAATAATCTACAAGGAAATTGTATAAATGTACATGTACATGACATATAAATTTTGTAAATTACTTTCTTCCTTCAACATTATATTTTTGAAATCTGTCCATGTTGCTGCATATAGATCATGTTCACTTGTTTTGTGAACTATAGAATATAGAATATACTAAAATTTGTAATATTTTTAAATGTTTTTTATTTCTCTTTTTCTTTTACTAGTATTGACTTCAGAGAGGAAGGGAGAGGGAGAGAGATAGAAACATCAATGATGAGAGAGAATCATTGATCGGCTGCCTCCTGATGCCCCACCCTGGGGATCAACCCTGCAACCTGGGCATGTGCCCTGACTGGGAATGGAACCATGATCTCCTGGTTCATAGGTCGACGCTCAACCACTGAGCCATGCTGGCCAGACTACAATTTATAATCTTAATGTTTTCTATTTATTATTATTTTCTGTGGTTTTCTCCCTTCACTCCTGTCTTCTGACTAAATTTTTAAATTATAATTTTCACCCCTCACTGGTTTGAAAAGTATACATTGTATTTCTAGTATTTTAAAAATTACACTTTAATCTTTTTTTAAAAATATATTTTATTGATTTTTTACAGAGAGGAAGGGAGAGAGATAGAGTTAGAAACATCTAAGAGAGAAACATCAATCAGCCGCCTCCTGCACATCTCCCACCCGGGATGTGCCCGCAACCCACCCTTGACTGGAATCAAACCCGGGACCTTTCAGTCCGAAGGCCAACACTCTATCCACTGAGCCAAACCGGTTTCGGCTACACTTTAATCTTAAAAGTGTCTAGTTTCTCAATCCTTCCCAGTAAGATAAAGATCTTAATTCTGAGCATTCATTCTCATCTTCTACATTGCTGTTTGATTCTTTATTATTTTATTTTACATTTTTAGTAATCAATATTTATTTAGATTTACTAATTTATTTATTTATTATTCCTTCTTGCATTTCACTCCTTTCTTCTGGATTTGTCTTCCTTGTTACTAAAGCAATCCTTTAATAATTCTTTCAGCAAATTTCTATAAGTAATAAACTTTCTAAATCTTCGTATGTCTGAAAACCATTTATTTCACCCTTACTTTTGTATGCAAGTATAGCTAGAAATAAAATTCTTGATTGACAGTTGTTTCTCTCAGCACTTTAATAATATTATGTCATTGTCTTTTGTGGAAACTTCATCAATAATGAGAATCCATTATTCTGATTATTGTTCCTACATAGGTAGTCTGTTCTTTTTAGTAGCCTTTAAGATGTTCTACTTATCTCTGATGCTCTGCAATGCCACAGCATGTGTTAAGTATGGACTTTGTTTCTTTAATTCTATTCAGGCCATATACTTCATTAGTTGGCAAACACATATTTTTCTTCAGTTCAGGAAACTTCACCACTACCTGTTTTTGTAACTGCCTCTCTCTTCCACTATTGTTATTCCCCCCCCCCCCAAACTTCTATTTGGAGCTTCTCATTCTATATATCATGTCTTTTGTTTTCTCTTATTTTCTATCTCTTTATCTTCTTGTACCACATTTTTAATTATTTTCTCATATTTGTCTTCCACTTAATGAATTCATTCTATAGCAGGATCTAGTTAGCTGTTTAATCAATGTATTAAATTCTGTTTTTAAAACCCAAGTGTCTAAGAGTTTTTAATTTCTATAATTTCTATTTGATTGTTCTATAAACCTATCTTTCCTCCATATTATCTCACTTATATAGATTCTATTTCTTCCTTTATGTTTGAACACTTTAAACATATTTAAGTTAGTTTTTACATTTTATGAATTGAAACATTTTTTCATATTGTCCTTTTATCTGTAAACCTGGGGTTATAAGTTTTTGAACTCATTGCATCTGCCATCTCTCTCCATCACGAACTTTGCTTCTTTATTTATTTGTGTCTTCAGGCAGCAGGCTCTTGCTCATTTTCCGGGCTCTGGAGGAATTCTTATAGGGGCTTTTGTGTTTCTCTATGCTAGTCCTCTATGAGTTTCACTACTTCCAGACAATTTTTGCGAATTTCTTGGACTAGGGCAGTGGTCGGCAAACTCATTAGTCAACAGAGCCAAATATCAACAGTACAACGATTGAAATTTCTTTTGAGAGCCAAATTTTTTTTAACTTAAACTATATAGGTAGGTACATTGTTATTAACTTAATTAGGGTACTCCTAAGGCTTAGGAAGAGCCACAATCAAGGGGCCAAAGATCCGCATGTGGCTCGCAAGCCGCAGTTTGCCGACCACGGGTAGGGTTCTCAAACAGCAAGTCTAGCGCTGTGATCAGCACAGTGTTAGAGTTCTGATTTTTCCACCCACAGACTCCAGGAAGACACTGAGCTCTCTTGCTCTGCCCCATAGCCCAATAGTGCAGTTTTTCTAGAGCCTGTTTTATCTACAAGGCAGCCTATTTGTTCTTGGCTTTGAGCAGGAAATCTGGTCCGAGATCATTGGCCTGCGGTCACATCTGCCATCCCCAGAGGGGCATTAAATTCCTGATTCTGATACCCTGAAGGACTCTGGGCTTCAGTTTGTGATAAATGAGGTCTGAGTGTGTTCTGTGACTCATCATGAGGGACCTATCAAGAGTGTTTTAAAATCTTTTTATTGGAACCTTACAGACTTGTAGGAAAGTGCACAGATCATGAGTGAACCGTCTTGTACGTTTTTATAAGTGCGCATTCTTGTATAACTGCCACACAGATGAAGATATAGAGCGTGCTGGCAGCCCTGGGGCAGCTTCCTCGTAGCCTCTTCTCTGAAAGGTAGCTGCTATTCCAGTTTCTAGCGGCATTAGATTCATTTTGGCCACATTGTGCTTTAGATACATGGAATCATATGGTCTATATTCTTCAGTGTCTGGCTTCTTTCTTTCATCAGGTTTTTTGTGTGAGATTCTTTCAGGTCACGGTGTGTATGTGTAGTTCGTTCATTCGCATTGCTGCATGGCCTTCTATTCTTTGATAATACCATCGATTTTTAGTTCATTATTGTGTCGATAAACTTAGGTAGTTCCCACTTTGGAGCTGTTAAAAATAGTATTGTTACAAGCTTATATATGCTTTTGGTTATGCTATGTAAGCATGTTGAGGGGAATGTACCCAGGGGAGGAATTGCGGGGTCATACCCATGCTCAGTGTTAGCAGACATTGTCAAACAATTTTCCAAAGCAGTCCTACGTTACCAACGGTGTGGAGCACGTTGCATGTTCGTGGGCATATATTAGAGGATTCAGAGCAGTACTTGTCCCCTCAGCTACACGAGCTCGAAAATTATTACTGTTCTTTTTCAAGGAGAATAAATCAAGATTGATGCCATGTCTCTTGATTTGTGTCTTCTATACTTCATGGTACATAACAACCAAGTATTTAAAAATCACTGAAGTTTTTTTAAAGCTTTTACCATGTGCCAGGTGCTGTCTAAGAGGCCATGTCACCCTCACTACAGCCCTCTTAGGCAGGTATTCTTATTGTTTCATGTTTCAGGTGAGGCAGCTGCAACCCAGACAGATGACATAACTGGCCCAGGGCCCCAAAGGCTGAAGCAGCAGCCTGACTCGGAAGCCTGGCTCTTCACGCTGCTCTGCAAATATGCTCCCGGATTCCCGTTCCAGAGTGTTCGCTCAGCCTTTTTCAAAAACCTCTTTTGCAGCCTTCCGAGAGATCGAAAATACACAGCCATATATTGCTGGAAATGCCTACCCGGGCCAGTTGAAATTTGTGCCTTTGTATTAGTGGAAAAAACAAGTGAGCAGCCACCTTGACGAAGTTGGCTCCCACAAGTCTTGTTTCTGTTGGGTGTGCCGGGAGTTACACTGGCTCAGTGCTGGCACACAGTGGCCTCTCAGTAACATTGGCTGAGCAGAATTAAAGAAAAATTCACATGTGTACTGTTGGCCCTGGGATCTTTGGAGCAGCAGCTCCTGGCCTCCCGTTTCTGACCACCAGGGGGCACATGACTGTCCCTAGAGCACCCTGATTCCTAGTCTCCCAAAGCCAGTTCCCTGGGGACAGTTCCGTGGGTCCCAGCGAAGGGAGGGGCTCTGCCAGAAAATTCTGTATTTAGAAAAATGATACAAGAGAGTCGGGGTTTGTAGGGTGTGGCCTAAGAACAACCAAATCATAATCACCTCGAGTTCGTGGTTAAAATGAAGGCCCCTGCTTGTTCACCACAGACCTATAGAATCAGGCTTTTGGAGGGTAGGGCTGGGGACTGCATGTTGAACAAAGTTGCAAGGCGGTTTTTTGATGCACATGACTCTGTAACCAGACTACCTGTACTCAAATATTGGCTTTTTTAACGAGGTGACCTTGAGCAAGTCAATCAACCTAAGACTCCATATAACCATAATATGGGATCATAAAAACACACCTAACTCTTAGAGTTGCCATCAACAATAAATGAAAATCTAACATTAGATTCATTTTTTGCCATGTTGTACTTTACACACATGGAATCCATGTGGAGAGTTTAGCATGATGCCTGGCAGTGTCTTAGCACTTATAAAGCTTAGATTATTATTATTATTAAATAATCTTAGGAGGCTAGTGTGATGAGGGAAAAAGAGTACAATGTATGAGAACTGGAAGAAGATTGGGGAATAGGTTTCCAGTCTAGGCTTTGCTACCCTCACCAGCTGTGTGTCCTTAGACAAGTCACTTAACTTCTCTGAGCCTCAGTTTCTACACATCTAAAATGAGGGAGTGGGATTAACTGGTGTATGAGATCCTTTCAATGTTGGTGTTTTATGAAAACTTAACAGGGTTTGAAGATCCTCCTACACACACACACACACACACACACACACACACTCCCCCTGCAGCCCTATGTGATTCCTATGTGGTTCCTCCAGTCCCTGGGTGATTGATTGGATGGCATAGTTTTACGTTGCTAATTCTCCTCTCTGCGTATGGTGAAGAAGACAGGGCCCATGTCTTCTTCATTCCAGGCAGGGCCTCAGAGCCTGGCATACTGCCTACCACATGGTTCCTGTGCAATAAATACCATTTATATTGGAAAAGTAGAAATATAAAGTGTGACACAGCAGCCGGAAGACCATCGCAGCTGGGGAGAGTTTTAAATTCCTCGCCTTTGCGGGCCCAGGTCCTGGCGTGGATCCGTTATGAGAGTCTTCCGTGCGCACTTAGGGCCGGGCCGAGCCGGCGGTTTGGGAGGTAGAGGTGTGCGGCCCGCAGAGGGCGAGGCAGCCCCTGGTGGTGATGCCGGAGCTGAGTCGGGCTCCATTCTGGGTGTCTCGACACAGGCGACTTTCTTATAGCCAGTCTAAATCTCACTCCAAGTCACTACCAAGGCGGTCTACCTCCGCAAGGCAGCCAAGAACTCCAAGACGGAATTCTGGTTCTGGAGGACGGTCAAGGTCCAAGTCCTTAGAAAAAAGATCAAAATCAAGAGGAAAATCACAATCAAGTTCACCTCAAAAGCGGACTAGCTCAGGAACGAAATCAAGATCACATGGAAGACATTCTGCCTCCATAGCAAGATCCCCATGTCAACCTCCTAAAGGGCATACCAATTCTGAAACAAAAGCACAAGCAGCAAAACACCCTCATTTTCGATCACATTCCAGATCTCGGAGTTATCATCATAAAAACAGTTGGTGAACGACAAGAGAAGAGTGCTAGATAGTCTTTAATCTAAGCTATTAAACCTCTTGTTACGTTAAATAAAAATTCTTCAAGGCTTAAAAAAATAAATAAAGTGTGACACAAATGTGAGGAATTAGAATAATTTTTATCCCTAGTTGCTCTTCGGAGAGAGAAGAGGGTTAGGCCAGCAGTGCCAGGGGGAGCCTGGAGGCCTGAGGTGGACGTGCTGGAGAATTGGGTGGACAGAGAACTGGGTGTGGGGTGAAAGGAAGAACAGGCTGGAGTGGGAAGCTTGCAATGTGGTTCACCTCCCAGGCTCCTCCTGCAGCTGACCTCCTTTTTGTTGTTGTTATTGTTGATTTGGTTTTCTGTGGGAAGCAGAAACGAGGTCAGCGTCTAGCACAGTAACCTGCACGTGGTAGACCTTCTGATATTTAACTGGGAATCATGGCATGTGAGAGCTGGAAGGAAACAGAGGTTGGAGGCAGTCCTCTCATTTTCACAGCAAAGCAGAAAGCTATGAGCCCGAAAGGCAGTCCCTTGTTCAAGATGACACATTAGGTTGCCGTGGAGAGAGGAATGCGGGTCTGTGAGCTTCCACCCGAGGGCCCTGTTTCCTTGGACACTTTTGGGTGAACAATGAGTGCGCACACGTGAGACTGTTCCTGAACTCGTGGTCATGTCCTCATGGTCTTCTGGTCTGTCCAACTCTGTGTGCCCAGCTGCCTCCTGCATGCCTCCACCTGGATGTCCCCCAGGCGTTTGGAATGCAGATTGCTAAAACCAAGCTCATCACCTTTGTCCAGAGTCTTCCACCTCCCTTTTGGTTTTTCCTCTCAGTAGGTGGTGCCACTGTTCATTATTCCGCTGATCAGATTAGACGTTTGGGTGCCAATCTTGACTCCTGCTTCTCTCTCACCCAACATCACCAAGGCCTGACAATCCCACCTCTTGTTCTCACCCATCCCCACTGCTGAGGTTTCAGTCCAGGGCCCCATCATTTCCAGGCACCGTACAAACTCCTAAGTAGTCTCACTACTCTCCACCCAATCTCCAGTCCCCAGCGGCTCAAAGCGTCACCTGCAGGCTGTCTGTGAAACGTGAACCTGGTCAAATATTTTTGAGGTCCTGAGCTCAGTACTAAGTGATGAACACGACTGACAAGGTCCAAGAGATGAACCGATAAGGTCGATATAAACAAATAGATCAGTGGTTCTCAGCCTTCCTCATGCCGCGACCCTTTAATACAGTTCCTCATGTTGTGGTGACCCCCAATTTCATTGTTACAAATTGAACATAATTAAAGCATAGTGATTGGACACAAAAACAATATGTAATTACATATGTATTTTCCGATGGTCTTAGGCGACCCCTGTGAAAGGGTCGTTCGACCCCCCAAAGGGGTCGCGACCCACAGGTTGAGAACCGCTGAAATAGATGGATAATCACACTAGATCAGGCAAGTGCTAGGACGGGGAAGTCCGGAGTGAGATAAGAGCATAGCAGAAAGACAGCTATGAACTTAGTGTGCTGAATGAGTAAATGTGAGTAAATGAATGCTTCTAATCCTGCGAGGTTCCAATACTGCTTACCCCCTTGTCTCTTGTGGGCTGTATGCACGCTGCATATTGTGAAAGTATCCGTGTCCATATATGTTTCTGTTGGGACTGGATTCAGCTGTGAGTAACAGATAACCAAAATAACAGATAGAAGTTTATGTTTGCTCTAACTTCAAGACTGGACTGATGTAGTCCAGGGCTGGTGTTGTGGGTTTGTTTGTTTTGTGTTAATCCTCACCTAAGGATATTTTTCCATTGCTTTCAGAGAGGGTGGGAGGGAGGGAGGGAGGGAGGGAGGGAGGGAGACAGGGGAAGAGAATGAGAGAGAAATATCCATGTGAGAGAGACACATCAATTGGTTGCCTACCACATGCGCCCCAACCAGGACCAGGGATGGAACCTGCAACCCAGGTACATGCCCTTGCCCAGGAATCGGACCCACACTGGCCAGGGCTGATGTTGTGTTTTTTAAACATGGTTACAAATTCTTTGGCACTCTTTCCATTAAGAAGTTCAGGTCTATGACCCTTATACCTGACCGTGGGTGGGCTTGTGACGGCTTTGACCAATAGAGTAGGCAGAAGTGATGTCAACTGACTCGATTGGCTCAGTTGCGAAAGACCATGGAACATCTTTCGGGATCATTGGAGCCCTTGCTCTTGGAGCCCTGAGCTGCCCTGTAAGAAGTCCAATTCTCCTGAGGCCATCATGCTGGAGAGGACCCATGTAGGTGCTCCAGTTGACAGTCCCAGCTGTGCCTGCTAAGGTGCCAGATATCTGAGCGAAGCTGTCTTGGACCCTGTAAGCCAATCCGTGCACCAGCTAAACACCACTAGGTGACCTCAGTTAATGGCACAAGGAGCAAAACAATCGCCCAGCTGAGCCCTGCCTGAAAGTTGCACAGATACGTACATGTACATCTCTTGACCAGAATGTAGTCATATGGCCACTCCTCACTAAAAGGAAGACTGGGAAATGAAGTCTTCATTCTGGGTGGACGTTGCCCAGCGATAAATAAAAACTTCTATCACTATAGAAGAAAAGGAATCTCATATTAGGGGGAAGTTAGCAGTCTCTGTCAGTGTGTGTGCGTGTCTGTGTGTGTGTGTGCATGTATGTGCGCACGCACACACACACTCATCCAGGGAGCAGCTGGACTTGGAATGTGCACTTCTGGTCCTGCCTGACCCCCTCTCAACCCACTAGGGTCAGACTACTGGCACCTGCTTCACCTGACACATACTTGCTACCTAATTCACTTCTGGGTGGGTGGGGGGATCCTGGTTTCGCAGCATCCCTCAGACAAGAAGGAAGATGCAGGAACACTGGGCAGTGTTTCTGAGCTTGGCCTGGGGAGCCCATTGCCAGGTGGGCCAAGGACCTATAGGCTGGTCTTTCGGTCTTTGGGAGTAACCTCCTTTCTAGCCAACTTCCTGCTCCTCCATGGTGAAACCAGTCACGCCAACATTCCGTCACATCTGCACCTGGGGAGGTACCTGTCTAACTTGCTCATTGACAGAATTTCTCAACGCTGGCGAGTGGGAGCCCGAGTGACATTGACCAGCCAACTGGTGAGTCTTCATGGGGCATCTGGGCAGTATGGCCAGTGGTTGCTATGCGGCTGGCTAACCCAAACTGATTTAGTTGGAGGCAGCAAACTGGGTAAGAACCAGGCTCTACACCTACAGGTTGTGTCGTCTTGGGGACAAGGCTCGTTGAGGATCGGGTTCCTCGTATATAAAATGGAAATAATAAGAACTGCCTCAAGATTTTTCTGAGAATTAAATAAGTAACATAGATATAGCACTTAACATAGTGCCTAGCCCATAAGTACTTATCATTTATTATTATTATAGTTATTATTATTGTTGTTATTATTACTATTACTACTACAACTACTGCTAAGCCCTGCAAGGCTATAACATCTCTGCCCCCAAGGATAGAGAAATTTGGAAAATGAATAATAATTATATTAAGTTTATATATAATTATTGATATAAAAGTTTTGAAATATTACCGAATTTTTCCTTACTAATATCTTTAAAAAAAACATATTTTTATTGATTTCAGAGAGGAAGGGAGAGGGAGATAGAATAGAAACATCAATGATGAGAGAGAATCATGGATTGGCTACCTCCTGTACACCCCACTGAGGATCGAGTCTGCAACCCAGGCATGTGCCCTTGACCAGAATTGAACCCGGGACCCTTCAATCCTCAGGCTAATGCCCTATCCGCTGACCCAAACTGGCTAGGGCCTTACCGATATTTTTAAAAATATATGTTTTTATTGATTTCAGAGAGGAAGGGAGAGGGAGAGAGAGAAAAAAACATTAATGATGTGAGAGAATTATAGACCGGCTGCCTCCTGCATGCCCACCCTACTGGGGATCGAGCCCACAACCCAGTCATGTGCCCCGACTAGAAATCTAATCGTGACCTCCTGGTTCATAGGTTGAAGCTCAACCACTGAGCAACACGGGCTGGTCATCCTTACTGATATGTTAACACCTCATCCCCAGCACTGCCCCCTTTTCAAGCAGCTGGGTTATCTTGTGCTCATTGCCTCAGGAGATAATGTCTCAGCTTTATATATAGAGTTGCTTTCTGACCTACCTCTCCAGATACCTAACCTTGGGGGGAATGGCGAGGCCTCTGAACATAGACTGAATATTCAAAGCAAGTGTCAGGGTGAAAGCTGGGTGGGATAAATCTGAGAGGAGTGGGGACTCCCTCCAGAAACTAGAGCAGCTTCCTCCTGGCTGAGGGAGAAGGAGCAGAGGGGAAGCGATGACTGTGGAGGCAGCCATGAGTGTATTGGAGCTGGAGCCGGCGCAGCTGAAAGGGAATGGTGGCATAGGGAGGCTGGCAGATGGGAACTCAGCCCCTAGGAGTTCTGGGCCCTCAGACCTGGCATGGATGTATCAAAGAAAGTCAACAGACGAGAAATAATGGACATCTCAGCAGTAACCCCTCTGCAGGTCAATGGCTGGACGGACAGTGAAGGGCCCAGCTATACCAATCAGGGGCAAATGCCATAGAGGGCTGAGTGCTTCAGCTTTGCCGTGGGACCCCTTGAAAAAAATCCCGGTGTTTGCAAAGGAAGGGGATCCTAACACAGCCTGGGATTGAGCTGAGTTACGTTTAGCACACATACGACGTTCCCATCTGTATCTTAGACCCTCCAGGAGAGGAGAGTCATTCCTGCTACACTCATGTCAAGTACTTCATAGCTTTGACAGGAAGCTGTGGAGTTGGAGTCACTGGGTTTGGGCTTGAACTTCAGCTGAGTGACCTAACCTCTCCACAGGAGATCAGTGGACGAAGTGTGGCTCAGGGAAAATGGACAGCACTCTGCACCCTACTAGCCCAGTTGTAGGAGGCTACAATCCCAACAGCGATTGTCCCTGGTATGGAGGGCTGAACCACTAAAAATTGGGCTAGATTGCCCTATCTGGTTTGGCTCAATGGATAGAGTGTCAGCCTGCAGAATCGAAGGGTCCCGGGTTCGATTCCGGTCAAGGGCACATACTAGTACTTTGGTTGTCGGCTCTTCCCCAGCCCAGGCCCTGGTTAGGAGGCAACCAATCGATGTGTTTCTTTCACATCAATATTTCTGTCTGTCTTTCCCTCTCTCTTCCACTCTCTCTAAAAATCAATGGAAAAATGTCCTCTGGTTAGGATTAAAAATGTGCTGGATCACCCAATTTTTTCAAAAGAAGCCAGAAATGTGGATTTTTATGTGATTTCTCTTGCCGTAAAAAAATTGGCAACAAATCAAGACATTTTTGAAAACACAGTGTTAGCCAAACAAAACACATTTATGTGCAGAATGCAGCCTGCAGGCTTCCATTCATGACCTCTGCCTTCACATGTGCCTCGTGGGCTGTACTGCTGGGGACCTAGGGAGCCGGGCCAGGACGAGAGTGAGGGGAGTGAGGCAAGCCCCAGGCACAAAATTTAAGGTATGCCAAAAAACTCAATAATCAAGATAAATAAAATACTTTGATGCAATATTTTTAAAAAATTAAAACTAATGCAAAAAACACCCCATGTTGACCAAAATAACAATGTCTCCTATCAAGACAAGATCAGCCGAAACCGGTTTGGCTCAGTGGATAGAGCGTCAGCCTGCGGACTGAAAGGTCCCAGGTTCGATTCCGGTCAAGGGCATGTACCTGGGTTGCGGGCACATCCCCAGTAGGAGATGTGCAGGAGGCGGCTGATCGATGTTCCTCTCCCATCGATGTTTCTAACTCTCTATCTCTCTCCCTTCCTCTCTGTATAAAATCAATAAAATATATAAAAAAAAAAAAAAAAAAAAAAAAAAAAAAAAGACAAGATCAGTTACCACATGGTTCCCGGCCACAGTGAAGCCTGAGGCAAAAGGAAAAGCCCATAACAATGATTTGGGACTAAAAGAGCTTAAGGACCCTTCTATCCAGTGCCACTCTCCGGCCCAGTGTCCTAGGGCGTGGGGAGGGCGAGAATACTCTAAGACTTGGGGCTGGAAAGCTCTCCAGGCCTTGGCTCTTCCTGTAGACTTCTATGATCTGTGTTACCCCGTAGCCTCTCCCAGCCCCAGGATCCACCAGGTGTGGGGCTGATGTGTGATAAGGCCTGTAGCTGCTGCAAACCTGGGGATTCACTGCTCCTGACTCTGCAAGGTCCTTGCTACGTGGCCTTGCGTGGTTGCCTGGAGCAGCACAAGGTCACATGATATGGGGTGGGACTTCTAGCCAGTCAGAGCATGTCATTGACCCCTTTTGTAGTTTTCCCTTTTGGATCCTAGAATCTAAAGTTCAACTCTTTCATCCCCTGCCTCCACGCAGAAAAACAAAATTGCTCAGCCTAGACCAGTGGTTCCTATGGGGGTGGCTTTGTTCCCCAGGTACATCTGGCAATAGAGATATTTTTGATTGAAGTGACTTGGGGGTGGGGATGCTATTGACATCTGGTGAGTAGAGGCCAGAGATGCTGCCAAACCTTCTACAATGCACAGGACAGTCCCCTATAATGTAGACTATCCTGTCTAAAATGGCAATGAGCTGAGGCTGAAGCTGAGGTTAAGAAACCCTGGGCAGCACAGAGAAATCTCTGTCCCATTTTCAAAGTTCTCCAGAGAGACTATGTTCTCATCCACAGCCTTAGAGCCCTGACAACCAGGAACATCTAACCTCATTCACTCATGTTGTTATTTTAGGATCCCAACCCTCCCTACTCTTTAGTCTTCAAGGGAGGTAGCAAATAAGTTTCTCAATCCCCACATTCTTCTTGGGCTAGCTGGCATCCCCCCCCATCATTTCTATGCCTTGGTGATCCCCCCCCGCCCCCCCCCCCCCCCCCCCCCGCTCCCTTCTCATGCCTGGGACTCAGAGCAAGAGGAGGAGGGGCTCAGTTCTGGTTTCTGGGATTTGAGAAAGAGCCGAGCCCTTGCTCTGTGGAGAGGGAGGCTAGGGGGCTGGGAGATGAGGTTTAGAGTCTGTTGGGGGCCACGGACTGACAAGGATGAGCGGGGAGCCCTCCTGATGGTTAATAAATATTTGAACAATGGGAGACAGGTAGTTTTCTTTTGCTATTGACTCCTGTCTTTGCTTCGCAAGAAGAGAAGAAAGTTCTCACAGGCCTCCATCTCCCAGGTGCCTCCTCGGTCGGTCGGTCGGTCGGTCGAGGGCAGACATAGCATGCCAGCTCTGTGGTAGCTCCTACTTCCTGGGGAAGTGTGAATAGTCAGACTGGGAGTTTTCAGTATCTCCTTTCATTTATTGATGAGCACCTACTAGGTGTCAAAAACTAGGCAAGGGTGTTTAACCTCCACGGGTTATCTCAATGTTGTGTGAGTGTGGTAAAATATATAGCTTACAATTTACTATTTTGATCATTTTTTTAGGTTTACAATTTAGTGGCTTATATTCACAACATTGTTCAATGATGACCACTATCCATTTCCAGAACTTTTTCTTCATCTCCAGCAGAAATTCCATATCCATTAAACAATAACCCCATTTCTCCCTTCCCCTAGTCCCTGGTATCCTCAACTCTACCCTCTCTCTCTGAATTTTGGGCAAGGAGTTTTTAAAAAATACATTATCTGTAATCATCACTGTCTCTGCAATCCCATATTAAAATCTCTACTTCCCAGATGAGAAAACAGGCCCAGAAGTTAAGTAATGGCCCTATCCTATCTAATAAAAGAGAAAAATGGTAATTGGCGTACGACGATACCCTTTTCATTGGCTAATCAGGGCTATATGCAAATTAACTGCCAACTATGATTGGCAGTTAACTGCCAACTAAGATTCGCAGTTAACTGCCAACAAGATGGCAGTTAATTTGCATATGTAGGCACAATGCAGGGAGGCGAAAGGGAAAGCAGGAAGAAGCCCCCTGCCACTGACAGTGATGGGAAACCCAGGGGGGAGCTAAGAGCTGGGGGGCAGGGCAAAGGCGGCCCTGGGGCCGCCTTTGTCCTGCCCCCCAGCCATGATCAGAGAATCAGGCGCCTTTGCTGCCCTGGGCAGTGATAGCAGGAAGTAGGGGTGGAGCCAGCGATGGGAGCTGGGCACGGTCGAAGCTGGCAGTCCCGGGAGCTAGGGGTCCCTTGCCTGGGCCTAAAGCGGAGCCCACGATCGCGGGGCCGCTGCAGCTGTGGGTCCCCGCTGCCCGGGCCGGACGCCTCAGCCCGAGGCTTCCTGCAGGGGCAGGGGCGGAGCCTGCAACCGCGGGGAGCTGGGGGTCCCCTGCCCAGGCCTGACACCTCTGCCAGAGGCCTCAGGCCTGGTCAAGGGGCCGATCCGGTGATTGGTGATTGGAGGGTGATGAGGGTCAACTCCTCTGGCCAAGGCATCAGGCCTGGGTGGGGGGCAGAGCCGGGGATTGGGGGGATATGATGGTCCCCTTGCCCAGGCCTGAAGCCTGGGTCAGAGGCGTCAGGCTTGGGCGGGGGGTGGAGCAAGTGATCAGAGGGAGATGGAGGTCCCCTGCCCAGGCATGATTCCTGGGCCAGAGGCCTCAGGCCTGAGCGGGGGCCAGAGCCAGTGATCAGGGGGAGATGGGGGTCCCCTGTCCAAGCCTGACACCTCTGGCGGAGGCGTCAGGCCTGGGCAAGGGGCCGATCAGGCGATCGGAGGGTGATGGGGGTCTACGCCTCTGGTCGAGGCATCAGGCCTGGGCAAGGGGCCGATCCTGCGATTGGAGGGTGATGGGGGTCAATGCCTAAGGGCTCCCAGTATGTGAGAGGGGGCAAGCTGGGCTGAGGGACACTCCCCCCACACACACACCCAGTGCACGAATTTCGTGCACCGGGCCCCTAGTAGTCATATAACTAGCAAGCAACAAAACAGCATTTGAACCCAATACACATGTATCAAGCCCCTAATTCATGTTGCGCATAGGAATAGTGATAAATAAGATGCAGTCTCTGTCATCAAACGATTCACATCAACTGATAGAGATAAATTTATGTAAGTAAATGTGGTTATATATATATATATAAAAGCCTAAGTGACCGGTTGGCCAGCAGATCAGCCGGTAGCTATGATGCACACTGACCACCAGGGGCAGACACTCAATGCAGGAGCAGAAACCACAGGCATGGAAATGTGGAACAGACTGATGAATCTCAGAGGGGCGGGGGGAGGGTGGGAAGAGATTAACCAAAGATCTTATATGCATACTAGTGGCCCAGTGCATGAAATTCATGCACATTAAAAGGGGATTAATTGCAGGAAATATTTTCATATTGCTATTTGCCCTTTCTCTATAATAGGAGTGTCAGAGATGAAAGAAAATTAGTAAAATGTATATGAAAATCTTCCTCCTGTCAGAGTCTGGAGCACGCCATGGGACCCAGAGTCAAGTCCCCACCCACCCACGTGCACCTCAAAATTGCGTGAGACCCAGACCCAGCCAGGCCCCCTTCATTGGGCTAGACTCAGACCCAGCTGGTTCCAACTTTGTCAAGACCCGCTGGGCGGGGGGTGCAGCCTCAGGTCCCCTGGCCTGGTGCCCGGGTGGGGGGTGTGGCCTGAGGTCCTGCAGCCCGGGGCCAGAGCGGGGGGCGCACCTTGAGGTCCCCCGTCAAGCCCTGCTGGGTGGGGGGCATGGCCTGAGGTCCCCCGGCCTGGGGCGAGGGGAGCAGCCTGAGGTCCCCTGTCAAGCTCCATGGGGGGTGGGGGAGTGGTGCAGCCTCAGGTCCCTGCTGATTGTTCGTTAAGGTTTGTTACAGGAACTCAGCCTCCGCTGTGGGTGCAGCCATCTTGTGTTATAGAAACCCTGCTTCCAGTGTGGGCACCGCCATCTTTGTGGCAGAGTGATGATCAACTTGCATATTCCCTCTTTATTATAGAGGACTAGAGGCCTGGTGTGGTGGGGTCCC
This sequence comes from Myotis daubentonii, assembly GCF_963259705.1. Classification (NCBI taxonomy): domain Eukaryota; kingdom Metazoa; phylum Chordata; class Mammalia; order Chiroptera; family Vespertilionidae; genus Myotis; species Myotis daubentonii. The sequence goes on from NC_081855.1 coordinate 24,799,300, forward strand.
TTAGCCTGGCCTGTGGGGATCAGGCCGAAACCAGCTCTCCAACATCCCCCAAGGGGTCCCTGATTGCGAGAGGGTGCAGGCCAGGCTGAGGGACCCCACTGGTGCATGAATCCGTGCACCAGGCCTCTAGTATGTAAATAAATGGAAATGACAGTCATTATGTACAACAAATAATGCACTAAGCAGGAGACCTCCAGGAGGGTGGTCAGTAGTTTTTGAAACGGGGTCTGGAAAATTTCTTAGAGAAGGTGCTGTTTGAGCTGAATGTTGGGAAGTAAAAAAGATAAGAATCAGCTGGAAGGACAGTGGGCTGGAGAGGCAGAGGGAGCAGTGTGAGTAACTGCTCAGGAGTACGGAACTGCCTGGATGTGTAGGACTTTCAGGAATTTTGAGTGCTAAAGAGCAAGGGGCCAGATCAGGGAGGGTCTTATATGTCATCTCTGGGAGTTTGACTTTATCCTGAGGGCAATTGGTAGCCATTGGGGGCTTTTTAAGCCGGGAAAGAAATCACCAAATATTCATTTTAGGGGTACAGCCATTGAGGGAGGTAGACCAGAGGAGCAAAACTGGAGGCAGAGCGACTTGCTAGGATTGTAATAATCCTGTGAGAGAAGATCCAGGGCTGGACTAAGGCTATGCCATGGTCTGATGAGAAAGCAATGATGTAAGAGGTATTAGGAGGTAGCACTGAGGGGACTCAGTTAGCAATTCGAAGCGGGGAAGACGTGAAAGGGAAGAACTATGGGTAACCATCAGGATTCTGAGTTGGCGCTACTCACCAAGAGAGGAAGAGGAGCAGGTTTGGGGGAAACATAATAATACCTAACATTAATGAAGCACTTTACTATGTGCCAAATACTTTTCTAAATCCTTCACATATGTTAACTCAGATAACCCTTATGACTTGATGAGGTAAATAGCGTTGTCTCCATTGCACCCACGAAGAAAAAGAAGCAGAGAGAGGTTAAGCAACTTGCTCAAGGGCACACAGCTCTTGGGCATCTAAGTCTAAGCTTGTGCTTGTAGTCATTATGCCACTCCTTCTGGAGGAATAAGTTCAGTCTAGACATGCTGAGTTGGAGATGCCTGTGGCCACCTAAGGGACCCCATCCTCCAGGATCAGCAAGAGGTGGGAGACACCGTGAGAAACACTTAATGTCTCCATCTTGGAGAGTGGAAGAACAGCACGTTGACTAAAATGGAGCAGCCAGTTAGATAAGAATCAAGACAACTTGGCTTTTTGAAAGTTAAGGGGAGGAACGGGTTCCGTGGCAGCTCCAGGATTCTGTTCAGGAGCAGATTAGGAAAGGCAATCAGTCAGCAGTGAAGGCTGGGTCCTGTCTTGACCCCGAGTTTGCACAGTAAGCACGCTATTGCTGCTATACTTAGATTGTATGTGTATTTGGGAGACAGGAAGAGGATGCTGATGGAGATAAAGGGTGTAAATGACCACTCCCCCCCCACCCCCCCACCCCCCAAACTATGCCTTGGAAATGTTTTCTGTAATTCCCAGAATCAGAAGCTGCAGAAATGAAAAGTAAGATGAGATCTTTGCAAGGCGAGGCCGTAAAGAGCACCCACTGGGGAAGCAGGGGGCTGTAAGACCTGTCTCTTCCAAATCCTGGCATGGTGACCAAAAGTCACATGTTACCCTGGAACCTGGAGGAAAGACCGTCTAAGTCAGCGGTTCTCAACCTGTGGGGCGCGACCCCTTTGGCGGTCGAACGACCCTTTCACAGGGGTCGCCTAAGACCATCCTGCATATCAGATATTTACATTACGATTCATAACAGTAGCAACATGACAGTTATGAAGTAGCAACGAAAATAATGTTATGGTTGGGGGTCACAACATGAGGAACTGTATTTAAAGGGCCAGAAGGTTGAGAACCACTGGTCTAAGTCATGAAGAGTCTGCTGTGACATCGTGGGGAAAATCTGCCTGGTGTAGGGAGGCCTGAAAAAAGCGCCCAGGACAGTTGGAAGTTTCGAAAGCCCGTTTAGTTAGGAACATGTCAGCAGAGGCCTCATTGCAGCACGAGCGTGCAGACTGTCGTGGTTAATTTGGGATTGCACTGAGGCTCCTGCTAAGAGTGGCTGCTTCTGTCCTGTATCCTTCTGTATCCTTTTCTCTGCCAGATTGTTCCTCGTGTCCTTGTCAGGTAGTGAGGGGTGCGCCTGCCCGGGTGGCAGGCACAGATGGAACTGGAGCGCTTGCCGCGGGCCAGAAATAGGGACACAAATCATCTAGCTGCCGAGGCTTTACATTTTCACCCCCTTTCCCTTCCTACTCCCACCCCCACTTAGACTCCTTCCTTGAGGCTTGTGATTTCTGTGTCCACAGAAGAGTGACTGGTTATTCCTGGGCGGGCTCCTGACCAAGTGCAGAACCACTCCACCGTGGTGGGCCAGGTGTAGCTCACTGTCCCCCTGGTGGGAGATGCAGTCTACGGGGATGAGAGGTCCAAGTTCACCTGCAACACCCTGCAGCCTGGCTGCACAAATGTCTGCTCCGACCGCTTCTCCCCACTTCTGTTACTGTTATTTCCAGATTATGCTGGTGGCCATGCCCTCTGTCTTCTATCTCTTCTATCTCCTGCACCAGATCGCAAGGGAGGAAAGAGTAGCTGTGGAGAGGGAGTACCTGCTGGGGAGATTGCAAAAGCTGGGAGCCCTGCAGAGACCTAGCCTGGGGTGCCTGGGGTCTTCTCAGTTCTTAAAGGGACAGCTTCTGGTGGGAGAGAGAATTCTCCCCGAAGGCCTTGGGGCTGTAGACAGGAAGCCCAGCCTGCGGTCACACAGGGGCTTGGCCATCTACATGGCCCACGTGGTGCTACGGGCCTTTATGGAGCTGGCCTCCCTGGTGGGGCGATACTATCTGTTTGGGTTTGATGTTCCATACTTGTTTCACCACCACTCCTACCCCTGTCCCACTAGTACCAACTGCTTCGTGTCCAGGGCCACAGAGAAAACGGCCTTCCTGAACTGCATGTTCAGGGTGGGGCTGAGCTGCTTCCTAAAGACCTAGTCAGTCTGTCTTTGCGGCCTGCACCAGCCGCTGCCACTGCTGGGGGTGGCCAGTCCATCCTCCCCTGTCCTACTCTGATGAGGACAGGACTGGCCTCCAGGTGCCCTCTTTCCAGTCAGGGGCTGTAGGCCCCAGGACAGCGTGCACACCACCCTGCTTGGTGGTGAGAGGCCGCTCAGTGTAGCAGCAGAGACCTGAGATTGGACTGGGCAATGCCACCAGTCCCCCCCACCCCCAAAATAAATAAATAAATAAATAAATAAATAAATAAATAAATAAATAAATAAATAAATAATCCTGCCATTGCCATCACTCTCCTGCTCGATCCTTGCAGGTGAGGACTGTGGACTGGGAGTGAGGAACCCTGCTTCCTCCTGAAAGCATTACCTCAACAGACACAGGACAGTGAAGTGATGCAGCAGAGGCCTCTGGAGCCAGTCGGCCTGAGTTAAAATCCCAGCGCTGCCGCTTACCAGCTGGGTGCCCTTGGACAAATCGCTTACTCTCTGTGTGCCTCAGTTCCTTTACCTGAAGAGCAGGGATAATAATAACAGATCCTACCTCGTGAGAATGTTGGGAGGATGAGATGAGCTTATATATGTGAAGTGCTTACCAGTAGAAGCTGGTTGCGATAGACAAGAGCCATTGTATTAACCTTCGCTGCCTCAAGTGTTGCTTTGTGCCTTGCTGCCTGGTCCACTCAGGATGGTGGAAGCAGTTGTCAACTCCTCCCTCCCTGGCTCCAATAGCAATCGGTAGCCCAGTCCCCACACAAATCTTCCTTCCTATTCTCTCCCATACCTGTCCCTTCCTTCCAGCTTCCACATCATCCCCCTGGCTCAGACGGGCATTCTCACGCCCCTGGAGCCGCCGAGCACCTCCCTGCCTGCACTGTGTCCTCTCCCTCCAACTCAGCCTGCACTTGCCTCCTGGTCAGCTCTCCCGGAAGCTCCTCAGCCCGGCAGCCAGCATCTCGGTGAACCAGCCCGGATCTCCCTCTCCAGCCTGATCACCCACTTTTTGCCCATCCAGATTCACCAGGAGCTGAGCCCGGCCCATCATAGGCTTCCTCCCACCCTTTGCTTGTGCGCCCTCCTGGGGAGCTCTGCCGCAGGGGGCTTCAGAGCCCGACTAACAGGGTTCGAATCCTGCTCACTCACTGGCCACGCGACCTTGGGCAAACTGCTTGGTGATTTGTGGTTCAATTTCCTTCTCTATATAAAGAAACGAGTAATACCTACTTCACAGGATTGTTGTGAGGACTAAATAAGATAATGTAAACAACGTGCCAGGTACGCTGTGTTTCTTAGCAAGCAGTAAGTGCTAGTATTACCATCTAAATTCTATGATTATGGGCTCAAATCCAACTCTCTTTCTCTACAGCCTTCCTTGACTCTTCCTCTGGTCTTTTTCTCTTCTGAGCCTCCATGATGATTCCACTGGATACTTAGTCACGCACTGTTTGGTGACGTCCCCTTTACCGCGGTCCCGAGCGGTGATTTAAACCCATCCTGCCTGGCAACTTCGCACGCGGCTCTGACTGGTCTTGGACCTCAGTCGCAGGCAGGGGGGAGATGGTAAGCTTTCAAGTAGAGGACGCACAGTCCTGCTCTCTGCTTAGTGCTTTGCACGGAATAGAGGTTCTTATAAGCCAATGTAACTTAGTTTTGATATCTTCAGGCCAGAATTAGGAGTCGGACTAGACAGGACTACACCTGAGGCATATCAGAAAACCGGAAGAGACTGGCATTCCTTTACCTCCTTCCACAGCTTGGGCCAATGATAATGATCCTGTCACAGCTGAGAAAGCTCTTTCCAAGCTCTAACTGGAGTCCTGCTTACTACAGCAGAAGCTGTTTTCCGGCTATTGATGGTCCTCAGGCTATTGATGTCTAGGTCCTGAGAAGCAAGGGGGCCAGTTGCCTTTGGGCTATGCTGGGAGGCTTGGATCCTATTTCCCAGCCCAGGGCTCAGCAAAGTATAGTCTTCGGGCCAGATCTGGTCCTCCACCTGTTTTTGTAAGTAAATTCTTTTTGGAACACAGACATGCCTGGTCATGTTTGTGTTGTTTATGGCTGCTTTTGTGCTACAATGGTAGCGTTGAATAGTTGAGGCAGAGCGCATCTGGCCCAGAAAGCCTAAATATGTACCATCAGGTTGTCATGGAAAACGTTTGCTAACCACCCCCCCGTGCGAGGTCATTGGGAGCCGTTGGACAATTCTAAGCCAGGGGGAGACATGATCATATCTGTCTTCTAGGATAATCACTCTGGTAGCCACATGGGGGAGAGGGGGGAGGGGATGAGGTGGGAGCAGGTGACTGGGAAGAGGCAGTGGCAATTGTCCAGCTGAGAGCCAGTAAGGCCTGAACCGAGGCAGTGGCAGTGGGGATGAGCAAATGATGCCCGCTGGAGAGATATTTATGGAGTAGAACCAATAGGACTAGATACCTGAGTAGATGGGGCCTGAGGGAGAGGGAAGAGGCAGGGAGAGTGGACTTCTGACTTCATGGACTGAGGGTTAGGGTCATAAACCGAACAGAAGAAGGTGGTGAGGAAGGTTGTACATTTGGCTTTGGACTTAATTCATTTGGGGTATTTGCAAGAGATGGTAATAGAATCAGGCTAGCCTCTAGAGCAGCCGTGGGCAAACTATGGCCCACGGGCCAGATCCGGCCAGTTTGAAATAAATAAAACTGAAAAAAAAAAAAAAGACCGTACCCTTTTATGTAATGATGTTTACTTTGAATTTATATTAGTTCACACAAACACTCCATCCATGCTTTTGTTCCGGCCCTCCGGTCCAGTTTAAGAACCCATTGTGGCCCTCGAGTCAAAAAGTTTGCCCACCCCTGCTCTAGAGTGATTCCTGCTGTGGGAGGTGGTTGGGAGACCTGGGGAGGAACACGAACCTCCAAGGAGGGACTGTAGACCCTAGAGGCAGAAGGCAGAGGCAGAAATCCTGGGAAGCGCCAGCATTGAGGGTCAAGCAGAGGCGTATGATCCGCAAGGAGATCCAGGAGGGGTTCTGGAGGCCAAGCTGAGAAGAGAGTTTCTGGAAGGAAGGCAGGTCAGATAAGCAGCAGCCAGCAAGCCTGAGGGGAAGATACTTGAACTAGCACGTGGGAGATCCCTGGTTGGATGACCAATGTGTCCTCCTGTGCCTGGGCCTTTCTGTTTTAGCACCGAGATCCCACATCCTGAGGCACCCTCAGTGGTGGGCAAACCAGGACAGTTGGTCACTCTACTGCTGATTTTGCCAAGAATGATGACAAGAAACGTTTAGCTTGCAAAGTAGCCAACTTCTGGAGGCATCCCAATGAGTTGCTAAACTTACGTACCAGGAGCTGGGTGGTGGGAGGGTGAGGGGGGGGGAGGGGAGGGGAGGAAATGGGAGTGATATTCCTTTTGAATCACTCCAAGCATACTGACAAAACAAAGCCCTCTCCTTGTCCCCGTGACCATGATATTACCTGATTCAACCCTTACAACAACCCTGTGAGGTAGGTGGCTGTAGCCCTGACTTTACAGGAATGGAAACTTAGAGAAGTCAAGTCATTGAACTAAGCTCTTATGGGAAGTAAGTGGCAAAGACGGCCCCAACTCCAAGCCTGGGACTCCAGAAGCGTGTGCCCCAGCTGTCAACACAGATGCTGTCCATAGCCTAGGACACTGGGCTTGTGCCTGGTGGGGTGTGGATCCCCTGCTCATCGTGGAGTTAGGCAAAGGCCATGAATCTCTGGGAAGCACAGAAGGGGCCCTGCACTATGTGTCGGTCAGGACAGCATAAGGCAGTTGGTTTAGACAAAGGCCAACATATAAACCAAGGCCATCAAGGGTTTGTAAGAGGGGCCTTATTTTATGCAGTAGCCGGGCTCTTAACATAAATTTTTGTAGTAAAATGTGTATAACATACAATTTACCATTTTAATCCCTTTCAAGTGTACAATTCAGTGGCATGAAGTACATTCACAATGTTGTACAACCATGACTGCTATCCATTTTCAGAACTTTTTCATTGTCCCCAACAGAAACTCCATACGAATTATGCAGTGACTCCCATTTCCTCCTCCCCCCAGCTCCTGGTAACCTCTATTCTACTTTCTGTGCCTATGAATTTGCACATTCTAGGTACCTCACCTAAGTGGAGTCACAAAATATTTGTCCTTCTGTGTCTGGCTTCTTTCACTTGGTGTAATGTCCTCAAGGTTCAATCATGTTGTAGCACCTGTCAAAACTTTCTTCGTTTTTATGGCTGAATAATAGTCTATTGTATGTAAACACACATTTTGCTTATCCGTTCGTTCATCTGTTGATGAATATGTCCTTTTTATTCTTACATTTCTAGTACAATCATATAATTTTGATCTCTTAAAGTGTCGTTTCAGAGACAACAGGACACTGTGTGCTTCCTGAAGAAAGACCACACTACCTATGAATTATTATTGCCACAATAAAATAAATAAATAAAAATTCAGCCTAGCCGGTGTGGCTCAGTAGTTGAGCATCAACCTATGAACCAGGTAGTCACGGTTTGATTCCCGGTCAGGGCTCATGCCCAGGTTGCAGGCTCATCCCCAGTGTGGGGCGTGCAGGAAGCAGCAGATCAATGGCTCTCTCATCATTGATGTTTCTATCTTTCCCTCTACTTTCCTCTCTGAAATCAATAAAAATATTTTTTAAATATATAAATAAATAAATAAAATTCAAAGCTGTTCAAGTCTTTAGATCTATTTACCAATTTATAGAAAATACAGAGGCCAGATCATCATATTAAACTATACCACTGAAGTGCAATCAGCCAAGTTTGGATTGTAGGAAATCTGCAGCATAAATGACCTAGTTTCTTCAAGAAATAAGGTGTGAGGGGGAGAAAGAAAGACAGAAGAGAAACCTGTAGCTTATAAGAGACTTGAAAGTCACGTCAACTGACTGCAGTTGTGAATCTCAATTCAAACAAACAAGCAGTTTTCAAAAAGACATTTACAGAGATAATTGGAAATTTGAACACTGGTTACTTGATGATATTAAGGAATTATTCTTGAATTTTTTAGGTGTGACAATGACGTGGTTTTGTTTAAAACAATCCTTTCTTTTAGAGATACACATTGAAATATTTGCAGATGAAGTGATATGGTATCTGGATTTGTTTCAAAATTATACTGGTAGCAAGGAATGCAGCTGAAACAAGATTTCCATGAGTTGATAACTATTGAGTTGTATGATGGACACTTTGGGGTTTGTTACATTATTTTGCTTACTTTTGTATATGTTTGAATTTTCCTAAAATAAAACTTTTTATGTCATTTCAGAGACAAACTCCTTTATTTTAGGCTGACCTTCGGCAGGTACTCTCTTCTAAGAATTTCACTGTTCAGTTTCCTGGAAAGTACTCTCCACCCACACTCCCAGCTTCTTTACAAAGGGATAAAGGATCTTAAACTAATAAATGCATTTTGAGGAACAATATTCAAAGTGTGCTTTTTGTCACCTGAACACTTGCTCTCAGGCAGATTAGCAAGTTGATGGGCCTCTTGAAAAGCTGGCTTGCTTATTTGTGATCCTTTTTGGAGGGTCATATTGCTTACCATGTGAAAAGAATCATCTTACATGCTTTATATTTGCTATTTCTTCTAAGCCTCACAATAACTCTCTGACTTATATATTACTAGAAGCCCGTTGCACGAAGATTCGCGCAATAGGCCTTCCTTCTCCTGGCTGCTGGCACTGGTTTTCCTCCGGCACCCAGGCCTTTGGTCCAGCCGCAGTGGAGAAGCCAAGCCTCTTCAGTCTTCAGTCTTCACTCAGGCCGGAGCCTTCAGTCTTTGCTCCGTGTCTGCATATGCAAATTAACCACCATCTTTCTTGGGTTGATTTGCATAGTCGCTCTGATTGGCTGGTGGGCGTAGCAGAGTGACGCCAATTTGCATGTTTCTCTTTTATTAGTGTAGATTGTCAGCCCCCATTTTACAGATGAGGAAGTGAAAGGCCAGATGTTAACATCTGTTAACCACATACTATGTGTCAAGTACTAGGATAATAATTGCTTCAAACGAATTTGCTCGTTTTATCCTCTTGCACCCTTATGAGATAGGCACTTTATTATACCCATTTTATAGAGGAGGAAATTGAGGCTTAGAGAGGCTAAGGGACTTGCTAGCAGCTGCTAGATCAAGGGCCTCTCAGTGTGGGGCCCCAAAGTCTATACACTCTACACTCCTCCCAGGACAGGACAGCAGAGTGGCTCAGAGCAAGTGTTCCAGCTGTGCTATTTATTAACCATGTGTACTTGGGCAAATCTTTCTACTTTTTTCTTTTTTAAAAAATATATTTTTATTGATTTCCGAGAGGAAGGGAGAGAGAGAGAAAGAGAGAAAGAGAGAGAGAAATATCAATGATGGGAAAGAATCATTGATTGGCTGCCACCTGCTTACCTCCCACTGGGGATGGAGCCAGCAACCTTGGGCATGTGCCCTGATTGGAATCGAGCTGTGACCTCCTGGTTCATAGGTCAATGCTCAACCACTGAGCCACGCTGGCCAAGTTTTCTTTCTTTCTTTCTTTCTTTCTTTCTTTCTTTCTTTCTTTCTTTCTTTCTTTCTTTCTTTCTTTCTTTCCTTCTTTCTTCCTTTCTTCTAATACATCCTGGCATTGTGTAAATTTATTTTAGGTTTTTTTTTTTCCCAATTATAGTTTACATTCAGTATTAACCTATATTAGTTTCAGATGTTGGGCAAATTATTTCATCTTCCTAAGCCCAGTTCCTAATCTGCAAAAAGAGGATAATAACAGCACCTTCCTAACAGGATGATTGTGAGGTCTAAATGAGAGGATGCCTGCCATAGTGCCTGACCCGTGGTAAGGGCTCCATTGATATAGATGGTTTTTATTATTTCCAGATTTCTCTCTGAGGGAACTTCTCCCTTAAAGTCAGATTGCTTTAGGAGCTTAGAGATCTTCTGGGAAAGCTGGGCTATTTTATGTGGACACTGTTTTGACATTTTCCTATAAAGGGGGAAGAGGTGCATTACTTTTACTTTTACTTTTACTTTTACTGAGACAAGGCAGGGATTCTTCTGACCTCTGGGAAGTAAAAGACTAAATACCAAATGACCTAGGGTTTCCTTTTTTTTTTTAAATTAAAACTTTATTGTTCAGATAATTACATTTGTTCCTCTTTTTTCCCCCCATAACTCCCCTCCTCCCAGTTCCCACCCCACCCTCCACCCTCACTCCCCACCCACTGTCCTCATCCATAGGTGCACGATTTTTGTCCAGTCTCTTCCCGCATCTCCCACACCCCTTTCCCCCCCAAGAATAGTCAGTCCATTCCCTTTCTATGTCCCTGATTCTATTATGATCACCAGATTATTTGTTCACTTGATTCTTAGATTCACTTGTTGATAGATGCATGTTTGTTGTTCATAATTTGTATCTTTACCTTTTTCTTCTTCTTCCTCTTCTTAAAGGATACCTTTCAGCATTTCATATAATACTGGTTTGGTGGTGATGAACTCCTTCAGCTTTTCCTTATCTGTGAAGCTCTTTATCTGACCTTCAGTTCTGAATGATAGCTTTGCTGGATAAAGTAATCTTGGTTGTAGGTTCTTGGTATTCATCACTTTGAATATTTCTTGCCATTCCCTTCTGGCCTGCAAAGTTTCTGTTGAGAAATCAGCTGACAGTCGTATGGGTAGTCCCTTGTAGGTAACTGAGTTTCTTTCTCTTGCTGCTTTTAGGATTTTCTCTTTGTCTTTTGCTCTTGGCATTTTAATTATGATGTGTCTTGGTGTGGTCCTCTTTGGATTCCTTTTGTTTGGGGTTCTCTGCGCTTCCTGGACCTGTAAGTCTATTTCTTTCACCAGATGGGGAAGTTTTCTGTCATTATTTCTTCAAATAGGTTTTTAATATCTTGCTCTCTCCCATCTTCTGGCACCCCTATAATTCTGATGTTGGTACGCTTGAAGTTGTCCCAGAGGCTCCTTACACTATCTTCGTATTTTCGGATTCTTTTTTCATTTTGCTTTTCCAGTTGGGTGTTTTTTGCTTCTTCGCATTTCAAATCTTTGACTTGATTCTTGCGCTCCTCTGGTCTGCTGCTGGGAGTCTGTATAGTATTCTTTATTTCAGTTACTGTATGCTTAATTTCTAGTTGGTTCTTTATCATAACATTGAGGGTCTCATTAGATTTCTTGTAGATCTCATTAAGTTTATCGGCAGCTTCTAGACAGTTCTTGAGAGACCTTAAAAGTGTGGTTCTGAACTCAATATCCTCCATTGACAGTTTTGTCCTGTTACTTTGTCTCCGCATTTTTTATGCTTTCTTGGTGCACCCCCTAGTGGTCTTTGTGTGCAGTCTTGTTGTAGTTAAGCCTTGATTGTTGTAGTTAATACTGGGGGGATTTGTCCTCCAGGCCAACTGGCTATGAGAGTCAGCTGTGTCTGCAGTGGGAAAACTTCTGTCCTCTGGGGAGGTGCTAATCTAGCCTTTGCCTGAGGCTATCTGGCAAATGGCTCTGTGCAGGGCTTGGGCGGGGTGGGTCGCACTGGATCAAACAGGGCGGGCAGGAGCGAGCAGTTATGGCTGCTCTCAGTTCTGTCCCTAGGTGCTCTGCCTCACAAAGTCCCAACAACCGCTGCAAACCTCGGAGAGAAAGCTGCCTTCGAGTTCCGACCGAAGCCAGACAGTCCAGCTTCTCCCGTTTGAGTCTGGGTCCCTAGAGACTCGCCCGGATCTGGAGCTCAGAGTCTGAAACTCCCTCCCAATTGAAAACAACAACCGCGCCCTCCGCCGCCAGCCCACTCCACGTGCACTCCGCACCTTAGTATTTCACTTCAGCACTGCGCCTCCTCTGAGTCTGGGTATGATATTCTCTTTCCTCCTAGTTGTAGAATTTCCACTCAGCCAGCCTTCCTGTGGTTCTGGATGATGTTCGTTCCGTCTTTTAGGTGTACCCTTGAATTGGTTGTTCGAGGCAGCAATCTCCGGCGTTAACCTATGCCGCCATCTTGGTTTCCTAGGGTTTCCTCTTACCTGGTCTCTGAAACTGGTTCCTGGTTAGCAACGCTCTTAGGCACACTGTGTGCTACCTCAAGAGTACCCTAAATGTGGACACACATAAATAAAAGTTGTTAATATGCTTGTTCATTCCCTGCCGTGATGTAGGAAAAAGAACCAATTGAGCCACACCAGCCAGGGCTTATGGTTAAGTTTTAAGAGTTTTTTGTATATTTTGGGTGAGTCTTTTTTTCAGATGTATCTTTTGCAAATATTTTCCCCCAGTCTGTGGCTTGTCTTCTCATTCTTTCGATATTATCTTTTGCAGAGAAGTTTTTAATTTTAATGAAGTCCTACCTATCGATTCTTTCTTTAGGAATCATGCCTTTTGGCACTGCATGTAAAAATTCATCGCTATACCCAAGGTCATTTAGATTTCTTCCTATGTTATCTTCTAGCAGTTTTAGTTTTGTGTTTTGATCTATGATCCATTTTACTTTTTTTTTTTTTTTTGAAGAATGTAAGGTCTGTGTCTAGATTCATATTTTTGCCTGTGGGTGTCTAGTTTTTCTAGCATCATTTATTGAAAAGACCATTTCAATAAGTGATCTTTGTTGTTGTTGTTGAAAAGACTAAACTCATTTAATTTTCAAAACACACTTTGAGGCAGGCACTCTTATTAGCGCCATTATTTTCAGATAAAGAAACTGAGGCACAGAGAGGTTTTATAGATCACCCAGGGTAACTCAGCTAGTACTTGACATAGCTGGGATTTGAACTAGCAACCTGGTCCCAGAGTCCATGTACTCAATCCCTAGCTACAACAATAATGTCGCCCTCAGAGGTTTGTTGTGAGGAATAGAGATAGTGTCTAGCACATAGTAGGTGCTCAGGAAGCAGTAGTGAGAGTCATTGTTCTACCCAGCCTTCAAGGTTCCACTCAAATGTCAAGTCCTTAAAGCAGCTTTTGTTCCATCCCCCTTCCCCCCAGCCCCCATTTGAGCCCCCTGGAGAGAGTTTCCATGTCTTATTTCTCTGTGTCCCCCAAAGTGCCTGATGGGGCGCTTGGCACTTGGCGGCTCTCAGTAAATGTTTGTTGAGTTTGGTTGCATGCTATTCTTTTATCTACAACACATATCCTGGGTGTGGTCTATGCCTCACGATCTCCCAGCTCTCATTCAGTTCTTTGCTCCTGAGCCCTCTCCCTCCAGCCTTCCTGGGCCTGTCAGGTTGGGCCACCTCTGCCTGGAGAAGTTCCTGGTTGGGCTGTCTATGGAGGCAACTGCCCTTGTCTGCTGCACCCTTTCTCTTAAAAGACTTCCGTTTCTTCCACATTCTGGGGTCCCCACTCTAATATGAACACTGCCTCTAGGAGTGTCTTCATCTCTTCTCTTTCCTTCTCTCTCTCCTCTCTTTCCAAACTCAAGACAAAGCACCTGCTCCGGAGGCCTGGTCTCTAAATGCCTCTGGCCTTTGCCAGGCAGGCTAACGTTCCTTCTCACTGGCCAGATCAGCTCTCTTGAGGTTTACAGAACATGGGAGGCTCAGGGGCAGGCCTCATTCAAAGAGCCTCTGAAAGGGGTTAATCTTGGCATTGTCGGCGGTAAGGAGTGAGTGCCGCTTATGGCTGTGTCCCCTGGGCCTTGGCACACTCCCAGGCAGCTCCCTCTGAGGCAGGGCGCTTTCAGATCAAGCCACCAGACACCTGTGTCCACCTTGGGAGTACATTCCTCCAGTCCCACCTTGGACATGACAGGCGGTGTCTGCTTTGGACGGAGCCACCTGGCACCATGGAGCAGCGCCCTATGTCTGCCTCTGCAGGGCCACCCTGGGAAGATGTGGCCAGCAAGACTCTGCTGCTTCCTCTGTACAGCATTATCCTGGGCAGCACCCTCTCGGACACAGCAGAGCCCCGTACCCGCCTTGGACCGAACCTGTTCTACACATTCAGCATGACCTTGTGCCTGCCCTGGGGATGCCCAGCAGCCTCTAGTGCCCGGTGGAGGCAGGACCTCAGGCAAGGCCTCTCAGACACGAACAGGGGTCCCCGGGGCGGGGAGGGTGCTCGCAGGGCCCGCTCTGGAGGCGCGCCCAGGCGCTGCCCGGAAGGCCGGGCATTTATCCCCGGAGTCGCCAGCAGGGAGCTCCCTTTCGGCTCCGCTCGCGCGGCCGCGGGGGGCGGCGCTGGCTTGCGCCGAGCTGCGCTCCAGCCCGGACCCGGCCGGGGCCGCTGGATGCCGCGTCTCCGCTTGTGCTGCCTGCCGGGCCGGCTCCGGCGGTCGGTGAGTGCGGGGCGGCGCGGGCAGCCGCCTGCAGGGCCCGGCGGGGCGGCGAGGCGGGCTCGGGCCGGGAAGGCGGGCGGGCGGGCGGCGGGGCCCGCCGGCTCCCGCTCCCCCCGTGTCCCCTGAAAGCAGCGGCCCGGACTCCCGGCTCCGTCTCTGGTCCCAGCGGCGCCGGCGGAGCTTGGCGCCCGAGAGTGGGGGCGATCGGGAGGGGCGGGGAGGGCGAACTCCGGCCCCCCTTGCCTGCTGGGGGGTGGGGAGAGCCGGGGGCGGGGAAGCAGGGCAGGGTGGCTTTCAGTTTGGGGGGATTTGGGGCTCGGGGGAGCCCCTGTGGCCCTAAGCTGCGGGGTGGAGGCTGCAGCCTCGGGGATAGGGGCTTCTCGGAGCCAGGCCCCGGCCCCCCAGACGGACCGACCCACCGAGGCTCTGGAAGGCGGCCGGGAAGGCGAGCACCTCCGCCGAGCCCTTTATCCCTCCCAGCGGCCTTCACCCTTTCACTGCCAGGCCGACAGCGGGCTGCTCTCGAAGGAGCAGCTGCCAGACAGCTGGCTAAACAATGGAGACCCCGCTTCCCCAGGCCCCCTCCCCTTGGGACCGAAGATGGGGGCGGCTGGGTGCATGGGAAGCTTTGGAGATTAGGGCGTGCAGGCTGTCCCCGGTGACTGGCTGCTCACCTCACCTTTTCCTGCAAAGGGGTGGGGTGTGTGGGTAGGTCGGACAACCTGCCCCAGGCCTCCGGGAGAGCCTGCCCCGACGCCCCGCCCTGCTAACCTGTCACGCCAGTTGTTTCAACAATGGGTAGGGGAGGTGGTAAGGTTAGCTGTCCCCCACCCCCGCTGGGGGTTGCTGCTGGGGACCAAGCCGGGTGAGGAGTGGGTCATGTTCCCGGCTGAGATAAGGCCTGCAGGGACACACCACACATTGGGGCTTTGTTGTGGGGGTGGGGTTTGGGGGTGTCACCCTGTGGCAAGGCACATGTGCCCTGCTGATTAGTTGCAAAGGCTGCAGCCGGAATGAGCTGGGGGTGGGGTGGGGAGCATCAGGTTTTAGCGGTGCTCCTTCTGCCTGGCTTCGCATGAGTTTGACAGTGGCCTCATGGTTTGTGTTTGTGTAGGGAGACTTGGAATGATGCTTCCTGGGAGGAGCTCTCTCTCCTGCCCGGGGCCTTCCTGCCCTCAGAGGGTCCCCCAAGCGTCTGGAGTTGGATTCTCACCCCCATTCACCTTGCCCATAATGACTTGGGCTGGTTTTCGAGGTTTCGTTTTATCTTCTGAGTGCCTGGCCTGTCTGTGGCTGAGGAGGCCTTGTCAGTCCCCCTGAGTTCGAAGAGTGTATGCATTGGGCCAGGCTGGAAGGGAGGAAACACATCCAGGCAGTTAAGAGTAAGATCACCTTAGCTTAGCAACACATTGACTGGAGAGGGTCAAGCTCCCTTTCTGTGTACTGATGGGGTCTGGAGCCCTTTTTCTTTGGGGGGGGGGGCGGGGAGGGAGCAACTAGGTATCCTGTTGTCATGGCAACGGGCCCGTCCTTGCCTAACTGTTCTCCTCCCTTTTGGTTCAGGGGCTCCTTTCTATACGGGGATACTGAAAGTTGCTCTCCTGAGGTCCCTGGCTTCCTGCCGGCCTCACTGGCTCTTTGTCAATGGCCTGCCACCTCCTCAGCTTCCCCTCTGATGAGGTCTTTCCAGGAAACATCCTCCTGTTTGCTGGACATGACTGGTTATATATAGCCCTGGGTGGAGGTGTGCGTGGCCATTTGGGGCTGGGGACATTGGAGTTGGGGCCTCAATTCCAGGAAGACAGTAGGGGAAGCTATTGTGTTGGGGGCTTAGGGGACTGAGAAGGGTTGCACGTGGGTGTGGGAGGGATAGCATGCTGGTGGTCACTTCCTTTGGGAGCTTTGAACTTTGAACAGTTGATGACCTGGTGCCTGGCAGCTCTGATCATCTGGTTTGTTTACTCTTTCCCAGTCTGGCTCAGGTGCCAGGGTGTGTGCCTGAGGGCTTCCTCCCATGCGCCGGCTCTCCTCAGCTGCCCTCACTCTGATAGCGCCTTTCCTGACTCCTGCCTGGTCCCTCAGCCGCACTGCCTGGCAGCCTGGAGCTCCCTTCAATGGCCCAGCTTGAAACTGCTCATTGAGGGGTGCATGTCTCTTCAGAAGTTGGGCCTGAAAACTCTGAGGTTCCCCCCCCCCCCCAACACACACACTCCCCAGAGGCAGGTACCTGAAGGCAGACAGGGTGGGGCAGAGCTGGAGCTGGTCTGAAAGGGAGAATCCACCCTCCTGGGTGGAGCAGGGAGTTGTTGGAACTAAGGAAGGCTTGATCCCTACTTGGTGTGTCACAGGTCTCCAGGGCAGCAGTGCTGTTCTTGCTCCTTCAAACCCAAGGTCTGTCCTCAGCCAGACCTCCCTCACCTGACGTGGACACCACAGGCTGGAACCAGAGCATCCATGTGAGCAGGGCGCTGTTGGTGGCCGTGGGCCCGTCCTTGTCCCAGGCCTCTCCTGGGTTTGGGGGGTAATGCTGAGGTAGTTGAAAGGTGTGAGGGGATCAGAGGCCCAGTCCGCTTTGTACTGCGATTGACAGGTTCCCGCCGGACTTGGGTGGGGGCTTCATGGAACTTTGAAGTCCTGCTTTGGGTCAGGCTCCCGGTGCTTTAAGATCTGCTCACTGCACCGCACCCCTCATCACCATTTTCTTTTCTTTCTTTTTTTTACCCCCATCACCATTTTCTGAGGTGGACTGAATCAGAGGGTGGGGTGGTGCAGTGGTAGGAGCTGGATTGGGAGGGTGGGGAGCAACCCTGGAAAGCCCCTCTCCTCTTGCTTTCCTGCCCTTTCTCTGGAGATAGGAATTGTTTGGCTAATAAATTATCCACATTCCTTTGACATTTCAAATAGCTGGGAGTCAGGCAGCAGTTTAAGCTGTGGACTGACGATTTTACAGGGCCCAGGGCCCTCTCTCTCTGCCAAGTACTTTTATCGTCACTTTCAAGGGGTTGTTTTTTCATTATCCTCTGATATTCCAAGATATTGGATGAAGGGCTCAAGGTCACACAGCCAGGCGGAGGCAGGCCAGGATTAGAACCTGCAGTTTGTGGTTGAGCTGCATACCTCTCCAGCAATGGGCCAAGTCTGAACTCTCAGGCCCATAGTTGAAATAGCTGAGGCCCGGAGAGGGGACGGGACTTGCTCAAGGTCACACAGAAGGTGGGTGGGGATGGTGGTGTTTACTGAGTTCAGCGCCCAGCAGGCTGCGGCAGGCTCCCCATGGAGCAGAGGAGGTTCACCTGCAAGAGCAGCCCCGGACCTGGACCTGGCCGGGCTGCGGGCACCTCTCCGGCTCCCGGGCCCTGCTGCCTGGAAGTGCTTGGGGGCTGCTGGTGCCCGGAGCGGCGGCGGGCCGGGAAGGGAGTGGGGAGCCGGCAGGCGGGCGGGCGGGCCGGACGGCCAGCTGATGTCATGTGAGAAGCGTGCAGGCGGATGAGGGAGCACACCTGGAGCCAGGGAGCTCCATGTGACCTGGCGGTGAGTCACGGGCTCTGCGGAGCTCAGCACCACCGCCGGGAGCAGCTCGGCGCGGCCGCAGGCACAGGCGTCATCCGGCGCCGCCCTGGGGCTGGGCCCGCCGCCGGCCGGCCAGGTGCCCTGGGAGCCCCCCCACCTCCCCACCGGCCCCCTTCGCAGTCCTCAGCCCTCGGTGGGCCCGCGCTCAGATGCAGGCCTCGCGGCTGTAGGAAATGGCCACTCAGGGAGGTCAGAGGCCAAGCGAAAGAGGCCGGCTCTCTTGGGAAAGCATTTCCTTTGTATTTATTTATGAGTGTGGTCTGGGGTGGGGAAGGAGGGGCTGACCCTTTTAAGTACCCACCCACAGCAGCCAAGCCTGGGGGCCCTCGGCTTGCGATTCTAACGCTATAGTTTCCATTTCCTGGGGTTTCTACTTTGCCAGCGGCAGGGTGACCCATTTAAATCTGTCCCCTCTTAAAGCCACAAGACAACAGGGCCATCTATTTTAGCCAAGTCCCCCAAGTCCCTGACATTTTTTCAAGGCGTGAGAGGGCAATTCTTAAAGTTCCCGTTGCAAATCTTGTTTACAGCTTTCATGCTAAGTTCATTGCTTACTGCTTTGTCAAACCTTTCTTTTTTCTTTTTCGTTTTTTCAAAAAATCTTTACAGTCACGAAAGTAACATGCTGAAAAAAGGTTTAATGCAGGAAGTGTGCTCCATAGAGAGACAGTGTTATCCCTCTTTGCCACTACTCCACAGAGAAAACCACTGATGAATTATTGTCATGGATCTTTCCAGACTATTTCAAAAGCTTGTTATATGTATTTTATATATTATATGTATTTATAGGTTAAGATCTTATATGTTATACAAATATAATTCTATAAAAACACTTAAAAATATTTTTTTATGTAGGAAATAACATGCACAAAGGTAGAAGAAAAATTATATAAACTCCCACTATCTAAAGTCTTAGATTTAAATACACACACACCTACCAGCTAAATTTTCTTATTGTAAAAAATTAAAACAATACAGATAACACACAAGTCTGTTTTGACTCTTCTGAAATCCCTGTCTCTTCCACAGAGCATACGTTTTTCTATGAATATGCAAATATTATACATAATGAAAATTTATATATATGCACACATATACATAATTTTTTAAAAAATTCGTAAAAATTATATACTATCTGGCAACTTGGCTTTTTTCACTTAATAATATACTATAAAATCTTTCTAGGTCAGCATATACAAATCGACCTCATTCTTTTTAATAACTGCCCAGTTCTATAATTTAGCTATTCCTCCAGTGATGGTCATTTATAGTGACAGCATTTTGCTATGATAAACAATGCTGCAAAAGTTAGCCATGTTTATTGTGTGAATATAGCTATAGCTGACTTATAAGAGGAATTGCCCAGTCAAAGACTATGTACATTTAAATATTTTCATAGGTACCAACTTACCCTCCTTATACCAATTTATACTCCTACCAGTATGTATGAAATGCCCTGCTTCCCATCCTCTAATTTATTGATATTATTAATCTCGGTAGTTTTTTACTAAACTGCTAAGTGAACGATGATACACCTCTTTTATTTCACATGTCTGAATATTACTGATGCTTGTTGGCCATTCGTATTTCTGCCTCTCTGAGTTGCCTGTGCTTATCCCTGGCAGTAACTATATGGGACCTCTGGACTTGAGCCAGCGTGGTCCAGATTGGCCATGTGCTCACTGGATTGCCTTCACTTCTTGGGCTTTACTTTCTATATATAAAGGTCCTATCCAGCAGTGAGACTCTATGCCTAGACTTATTTTAGTCACACTCGTGCTGATAGTTATCTGTGTACTTTCCTCTCCTCTCTACCAAGTCCCCCCTCTACTCTAATGGTAGTATACACATCATTAAGTGGAGTTCAGTCCCATGTAGATGGTGAGAATATGTCCTGCTTCTATTAGTTACCGTTCTTGAGGGCTTACTCTGAGCTAGGCATTATATGAAGGGCTTCTATACATATCTCATTTAATTCCCATGCCTTATGTGGTAGGTACTATTATTATCTCCATTTTACAAAAGGAAAAATGGAGGCACAGAGGCCTTACGTAACTTGTCCAAGATTGTGTAGCTATTAACTTGAATTTGTTCCTAGGTTTGTTACCTGACATCTGAAATCTAAGCTCTTTCATTAGTTTTATTTATCTTCTATCCCTTGCATTTAATAGGTGCTTGATACATACATATTTCCCCAATATTTTATTATAAAGCTCTGTAAGCATTTAGAAAAGTTAAAGAATTTTATAGTGAACAACCCCCATATCCTAGATTTTACAATTAGCACTATCCTTGCTTTATCACATATTTATCCCTTGATCTATTCATCAAGCTATCTTACATATTTTATGCAGCTCAAAGTAAATTGTAGACATCATACTTTGCACCAAATACTTTAGTATACATATCATTAACTAGAGTTCAATGCTTACTTACAATTCTTTTTTCTTTTGATTGAATATTTCACACAATGAAATACACAAATCTATGTGCACAATTTGATGACTATTGATGAATATATACACCTGTCGATCCAACCCCCTATCAAGATATGTAACATGAGCATCACCCTGGAAAGTCTCCTCATGCCCCCTCTCAGGCAATCCCCACCGCCATCCATACTCCCACCTCCCAAAGGTATCACTGTTCTGAGTTTTTTTCCAGCTTAGGTTGGTTTTGCTTATACTAGAACATCATATAAATAGTACTATACCAGCCCTGGCCAGTGTAGCTCAGTTGGTTGGACATCGTCCCCTGCACCGAAAAGTTGCCAGTTCGCTGGTTTGATTTCTAGTCAGGACACATCGATGCTCGATTCACATTGATGTTTCTCCCTCTCCCTTCCTCTCTCTAAAAACCAATAAAAATGTATATTTTAAAAACAGTACCATACCAGTATGTACTCTTTTGTTAAAGCCTTCTTTTACTGTGACTTGACATAATGTTTTTGAGATTCATCCCTGTTGTGTGTATCAGTAGTTGCTTTTTTTTTTTTAAAAAAAAAAAAAATATATATTTATTTATTATTGTTTTTTAAAATCCTCACCCGAGGATATTTTTCCATTGATTTTTAGAGAGTGAAAGAGAGAAGGAAACAGAGAAATATAGATGTGAGAGAAACACATTGATTCGTTGCCTCCTGCACGAGCCCCAATCAGGGCCCAGGCCGGGGAGGAGCCTGCAACAGAGGCATATACCTTTGACTGGAATCAAACCTGGGACCCTTCGGTCCGCTGGCCAATGTTCTATCCACTGAACCAAACCGGCTAGGGCTAGTTTCTCCTTTCTTATTGCTGAGTAGTATTCCATTATATGAATGTGTAAATTGTTTCGCCTGTTGGTGAACTGATAGATGCGTATTTGATTTGAATGGTCCTTGCCCTCAAAATGCTTTCTGTTTTAAAGTGATAAAGCAATTGAATTGACTGAGTCAATGGTACTTTGCTTTGATTTTGAAGATAGTAGGATCACGATGATTTAGGTACATTCCCTAATTTACATACATACTCTAGTTTACATGCATACTTTTTCTTCACTTAAAATTAGGAAGGCCGCCTGGAGTAGGGGGAGGGGAGAAAGGCAGAGAAGGAAGTCAGAAAAACTATAAGGTTGGAGAGAGTAAGAGACGAAGGGGGGCTGGTAGAAACTACAGCCTGGAATGGAGAATGGGGAGGTGGTGATATCATTGCTACTGGAGACTTTGGACATGAGGACAGCAGATGCTGGAAGGTCCGGGGTCTACAAAAAGACGACAGAGCCCAGGTCTCTAGTGAATTGGGTGCTGAGGAGCGTAGAGCTGCACTACAGGTCTGGCCCAGAAGGGGAAGGTTATAGGTAGCTTCAGGTATTTGGCCCTGGAGAGAACCCCGACCTCAGCCAGGCCTGGCAATTGTAGGGATGACAGTGGGGAATGGGTACCTTGTGAGCTGTCAGATAACAGTGGCAACACAGGGGGGATGAATGAAGGGCTGAAATGGACTCAGTCTCCAAAGGCCCCCGGGTTAGGACGAGAAGGGGTAACGTTAGCAGAAAGTTAATAACTAACCTGTGTCCACAAGAGACTTAGATATTTGGAATTTTAGAGCTAGAAGGGACCCAGATCACCTAGTTCAACCTTGAGCAAAGTGACAGGCTCAAGGTCCCCTGGTGACTTGTTGACAGATCCAGGCCTAGATACCAAATCCCCTAACATTTCCGGCCAGCACCGTCCCCTGCGCTGCTGCTGTGACTGTCCGTCTTCCTGCCTGTCACAATGACAGTGAGGGGCAAGCTTTTGCCAAGACAGGGGTTTACATGAAATTACTTTCCAGGGACCTTTCTAGCCCAAAGATTCTAGAATTTGGGGCCTCTTTTCTGTTGATACTGCTCAAATATTTAGCCCCCAGCAAAGAGCCAGGGTTGTGTAAGGATTGAAGAGTGAGAATCAGAGACCGAAAGGTGTTTTGGTGGGACAGCGGTGAAGGCATTTGGGTTCTCTGTGGTTGAGTTGAGGCGGAGATACTCATTTGTCCCCTCCAGGTCTCCGAGGTGGGTTTCTTTATTCATTTCCTCACAGGTGCCCCTGGAGCCCTCTTCCAAACCAGCCCTTTAAGACAGTGCAAGTAGTGGTGGGTAAGGTGGGTAGCAACCAGCTGAAGATCTTATTTATGTCCTGGCATGTGGTGGGTCTATGCCACACCCCCATCAGTGGTTCAGGAGGAGACAGAGAGACTCCCCATGTCAAAGTACAGCCCTAAAGCAGTGATGGCGAACCTTTGAGCTCGGCGTGTCAGCATTTTGAAAAACCCTAACTTAACTCTGGTGCCGTGTCACATATAGAAATTTTTTGATATGTGCAACCATAGTAAAACAAAGATTTATATTTTTGATATTTATTTTCTATATTTAAATGCCATTTAACAAAGAAAAATCAACCAAAAAAATGAGTTCGCGTGTCACCTCTGACACGCGTGTCATAGGTTCGCCATCACTGCCCTAAAGAGATGTCTGCTGTTAGGCACTTCCCCAACCCAAGTCAGCCCAGACCCATCTGGCCAAGGTTGCCCCTGGCTTTGTGCCTCTTGGGCCCTAGATTCCTTGCCTTCCTACCCCCAGGTAATGTGCATGAGCCTTTGGAACCAAAAAGTTCAGAGGGAACTTTGTTTTACCAGATAGAAACGGAGGTGGGAGGAGAAAAGGGGTACCTGAGAGGTTCGCAGGGAGCTAGTGACTAGACCAGATTCCCCACCTCTTTGGATGTGTTCTACACCTGAAGATTTCTCTAGAACTGTACTGTCCAATCCTCTAGCCAAGCCACCTGGGTCTGCTGAATACTTGAAATGTGGTTGGTCTGAATCGCAATGTGCTCTAAGCGTAAAATATGCATTGGATTTCAAGGACTTAGCATGGAAAAGAGGATATAAGATACCTCAATGTTTTCTATTTAGATTATATATTAAGATGACAATGAATATCGGGTAGGTTGATTTCACCTGTTTCTTTTTACCTTTTAAAATGCGGCGGCTAGGAAATTTTACGTTACATATGTGACTTGAATTATACTTCTTTTGGATAATGCTGCTCTGGAGAGGACACATTGATCTCTCAGGAGCCACTGGGAGAGAGTGCTGGGCAATTAGCCGGTGTACCTGGGCCCTTGGGAGTTCCTGGCCTTGATCGCTTTCTAGGCTTTGTATCTGGGTTGGAGGTCCCTCTCAGTAGGATGGGGAGCCTGCTTGGTGGTGGGGGTGGGGTACACAGAAAGGAAAGGCCTCTCCAGGGCCTTGCAGTAGGTCATTGTGTCTAGAGTTCAGGGGGAAGGCCTTCATGGAGAGAGAACAGAAATGACATTTTGCTTCTAATTAGGTGGTATGGCCTACTTCTACCTCTTGTTCCCTGCTGGTTAGAATGAGAAAGGCCCTCTCAACTCCACCCCCATCGGTTTTTCTCACTCCTGTCCCAGTCAGGTGTGCATTGGGGCGGGAGTAGGTTGGCGCCATAGGCACACGTGCCCTGGAGCTGAGGTCTTCTCTCATCGGCCACAACTTTCCTCCCGAGGCTATATTTAGGTGTTGGTCTGGGGAAAAGGATGTGAGTTTTTCAGGATCCTGTTTATCCAGTAGACCCCCCTCCCCGCCCTCCCCCATCCCCACCACACAGCTGCCTGTCCTCTGTCCAGACTGGAACTTCCCCTCACTTCCCTCCCGGCTCCAATTTGGGTGCCCAGGACCTAGAAAGAAAACAATGTTTGCCATTGAATCCTGACAGTGCCACCTATTAGCTACCGGACAACTAACATCTACTTAATTTTTTCATGTGTAGAGATAATGATACTTTTCTTGCAGGGATGCTGTGAAGTTCAAACGAGGTAGTGTGTGTAAAGGGCCTGGCATTATGCCTGACAAGTGGCAGTCATTAAGCAAGTGTTGGTTCTTTGAGGTCCTCCTCTGTCGGGCAGTGGCTAAGGCTGCTGTCTAGGGATACCGGGCTTAGCAAAGAGCCCAGGGGCATGTGATGTCTGTTGCCTTAAGGGACATTGGCTGTGGGAGGTGATGGTGCACAGAGTCTCTTTTCTTTTCTCCTTGTGTTTGCATCTTCAGTCAAGTCCCAACTTGGCTTAATGGTGTCCTCTGGCCAGGAGGTCAGATCGCCCAGATGCCACCTCCATGCACACCCAAGCCTGGGTCTATCAGAGATCACAGGAAATGAGAGACTTTGGAGTCTGGGTTTTTACAACCTTATCTAAACCTCAAGTTTCCTTATTTGTAAAATGGGGGTAACAATAGACCTCCTCATAGCAGTGTTATGAGGCTTCGCTTAACTGAGACAGTATTGTGTGAGGCAGAGAACCTGGCAGAGATCGCTGTGAGGGGTAGCTGTGCTCAGTAATTGGCCCCGTCTGGACTGGAGACGGGGAAGAGGCTCTGCTGGAATCACCTTTCTCTTTCTCTCTGTTTCTATCTGCAGCAGCAAGGTGGAACACAAAGGCCCTGTGCTGAGCACCCATAATCCTCTGGGGGTACCCCCCCCAAAACACCACCCCCACCATGTTTAATCTAATGAAGAAAGACAAGGACAAAGATGGAGGGCGGAAGGAGAAGAAGGAGAAAAAGGAGAAGAAGGAGCGGATGTCAGCGGCAGAGCTGAGGAGCCTGGAGGAGATGAGCCTGAGACGCGGCTTCTTCAACCTGAACCGCTCCTCCAAGCGTGAATCGAAGATGCGCCTGGAGATCTCCAACCCCATCCCCATCAAGGTGGCCAGCGGCTCCGACCTGCACCTGACTGACATTGACTCCGACAGCAACAGGGGCAGCATCATCCTGGACTCGGGCCACCTCAGCACAGCCAGCTCCAGCGATGACCTCAAGGGTGAGGAAGGCAGTTTCCGGGGCTCCGTGCTGCAGCGGGCGGCCAAGTTCGGCTCCCTGGCCAAGCAGAACTCCCAGATGATTGTCAAGCGCTTCTCCTTCTCCCAGCGGAGCCGGGACGAGAGTGCCTCTGAGACCTCCACCCCCTCGGAGCACTCTGCTGCCCCATCTCCTCAGGTGGAGGTGAGGACTCTAGAGGGACAACTGGTGCAGCATCCTGGCCCAGGCCACCCTCGACCAGGGCCCCGGTCCCAAGTCCCTGAGCTGGTGACGAAACGGTTTCCGGCTGACCTGCGCTTGCCCCCCGTGGTGCCCCCGCCACCCCCTGCCCTCCGGGAGCTGGAGCTGCAACGAAGGCCCACTGGAGACTTTGGCTTCTCCCTGCGGCGCACAACCATGCTAGATCGGAGCCCCGAGGGCCAGGTCTATCGGAGGGTGGTTCACTTTGCTGAGCCTGGTGCGGGCACCAAGGACCTGGCCCTGGGGCTGGTGCCAGGTGATCGTCTGGTGGAGATTAATGGGCACAACGTGGAGAGCAAGTCCAGGGATGAGATTGTGGAGATGATCCGGCAGTCAGGGGACAGCGTGCGGCTCAAGGTGCAACCCATCCCAGAGCTCAGTGAGCTCAGCCGGAGCTGGCTGCGGAGTGGCGAGGGACCACGCAGGGAGCCGGCCGATGTGAGTGTTTCCCTTGGGACCTGGGCAGCGAGGGATGAGCAAGGACTGGGTTGTTGATGTCTATGGTGATTGCACTTAGGTGGATGATCAGGGTACTCAAGAGCTGTAGTGAGAGCCTAGTGAGTGTGTGAGCAGTAAAGCCGGGCCACTCCG
Organism: Myotis daubentonii; assembly: GCF_963259705.1. Lineage (NCBI taxonomy): Eukaryota > Metazoa > Chordata > Mammalia > Chiroptera > Vespertilionidae > Myotis > Myotis daubentonii. Next base: position 24,825,353 of record NC_081855.1, read on the forward strand.
TGGGCTTCAGGGACCATCCACCTGGCTGGTGGGGAGAAGGCACCTCAGGTGGGGGCTATACACGGTCATACAAGCTTCATGATACAAGCGGGGGTTAGGGTTTGGGCACCATATTTCCTGAGCCCAAAATTGAGGCATGGAGGCTAACATGTGCCAGTTCCAGATATGAGAGACAGACAGTCTCATATTCTGGACTAAAGTATAGGATTTCCATGTTATTTAGATATTGGAGGTAGGAAAAAAAGGTAAATTATGTCAAATCAGGGCTGTCATGGGACATCTAGGATGTACAGCTGCTTTGGTAGCTCCTGGGAAGATGACCTCAGGCCTCCTCTTGCCCCTGCGTGAGTGAGGAGTTGAATACCAGGTAAGGTTGCCGAGATAAGCAGGGGCCAAATCATGAAAGACCTTATAAATCGTGGTAGGAGTTTCGAGTTAACCCCATTGAAATGAGACTGTTGTAGGGTTTGAAGCATAGTGGAATGATGATCTGATCTATACAGATCACTTGTGCTCCCAGAGTTTTATTATATTTCCTGGAGGAAGGCAGTGCATGGACCTGGAAAAGTAACAGGGATTAAGCCTCCAGAGATAGTATGACCTGATTATCCCTGAGACCCCTGCCCATACAAAGCAAAAGTGGGAGAGGGTGACACAGGCCCAGAAGAGATTGAGGTTAAAGGTATCCATCAGTTTAGCAAATACCTGTTTACTTCCGAAGGACCTACCCGATTTAACTCCTGGAAAGATGGTCTCTAGGGAGATGGAGATCTGTAACCCCAGCGGTCTCTTGATAGGTTGGCTCCTTACCAGTTTGGAATGCTCTGCCTGGAGGCAACCCCTGAAGGACAAGTTGGCCTCTGGTCACCCCTCTCTCCAGCTGTGGCTTTTAGGACTGTCCAGGTCCCTGCAGCCTGACCAGCACATGGCCTGGCCAGGACCTTTCAGCCCTAAGTGACCAGCCAGATGTGTCCAAGTCAGAAGTGGGAGGAAATGCTAAGGAAACAGGCAGAGTCCCGGTCCTAGCTTTCTCCCGGGGAGGGGAAGTGGCTGCTCAGATGGCTGCTTAGCCTAGCAGCATGTCGGGCCTGGAGGGCCTGGGAGCCGCAGGGTCAGACTCTGGCAGGAAACACTGGAGTTGGGTTCCAGACCTTCCTTTACCCGGGGGCTGGTGGGGTCAGGCAGCTTTGCTAGTCAGGAAGGGGTAGTGAGTGGGAGGGAGCCTGTCGTAGAATCCAGGAAGGACCTGGACGCATTAATTCCAGAAATACATTGAGCACCTACTCTGTGTTAGCCACCAGGCTACACTGAACTTGGGGAACTTCCTCCGGCTTAGAGGGAGTCTTTATCTCAGCACCAAAGACCACACCATGTTGCCACGTCTGCCTACTTTCTCCCAGGCTAACATTGCCTTCAACAGATAGAACATTCTTCCTCTTAAAGAATGAGTCCCCCGGGGATTGTTGCCAGGTCCCCGCTGAACCACAGCACAGGCCTCTGTGGGGCTCAGGGCTTGGCATCGCAGGTGCTGTTCAGTTCTTCTCTTTATAGCACAGGATCATCCTGGCATCTCATGTTTCCCAGCCGCTCTCCTTCCCAACTAGCTGCTGTTACCGCATCCCTGGGGAAGTGGGTGGTTTAGCTTTGGAAACCCCGGTGGATCCCACCTTCCAGCTGGTATCTCAGAAATGCTGGCTTGCTCTGGCCCGTGGGGCAAGCCCAGCTGGTGCCCAGAGGACTTCTTCCCCCACCTCGGGGATCGAGCAGGGGACACAGTAGAAAGTCCCTTCCTCATGAGTCTCCTAGAACTGACCGGACAACAAGAAGCATAGGACTGAAAGAAGCCCCACGTCTCCTCTTACCTGGGTAGGCGGTGGGGTCTCAGGCCACCACGGAGAGGAGCAGAATGAGCCCGGCATTCTGGTTTCCTGAGACAGACCCCGGAGCTGGTGAGGGAGTGCTGTAGCCTCGACTGAGGCTCTTATCCTCTATCTCCTCTTCCTCCCACTCCTACTCCTGCTCCTTTTCTTGGCAGCAGTTCTAATCCTAGTTCCATGCCAAGAAAAGAGCCTTCCCACCTCCTCCATGCTCCCGGGCGGGGTACCCTGACAACTCTAGCCCCACAGGGACAGCTCTGGTGGCCACCCTGCCCGTCAGGCCATCCATCAACTGTGTCCACACGTTGCCTGTCCCCAGGGAGCTCTGAAGGAGCTGGCTAGCCATCTGTTCTCTTTCGGCCCACAGATAGGGGCCAGGCCCCATGGCTCCTGTCCATGGCCTGCTCAGAAGGCCCCAGGGAGAGACAGCCCCTTGGGTTTCCTTCTCACATGGTGTGTGTCCAGAATGCTTGGCTCACACCTTGTTCATATGTCTCTGTAGCTGCCAGACAAGGCTCCACTGGGAGGAGGGGTGAGCCACATCGTCGGATAGACTTGGGACCTGATGGAAATCACTCAGCCAGTCTGAGAGAAGCAGCCCTTCTTCCGCCATCTATTCCTCCACTCGTGTCTACTAAACACACGTTTGTGGAGCACTTCCTGTGTGGTAGGTCCTGGGACGCAGCCGTGTGCAGCACATAATCCCAGCCTCAAAGATGAAATCAAAGAAGGACGTACATCCAGCCCCAAGGAACTCAAAGCCTAGTGGGAGAGATGGTCAAGTAGCAGGTCATCAAATGACATTGCCATTTGAGAAGGTCAGCGATAGACCAGTACGGGGTACTGGGGAGCACAGAAGGGAACTTCAAGTATAGTCTTCAGAATGAATCAGAGAGAGAGCTGACATATAGGAGAGGCAAACGGAAGGAAAAGACTGTATTAGACACAAATCAGAGAGAGATTGACACGCTTGGGGAATAAGGCTTGGGGACAGCATAGGGGGACACTATTGAGAGAAGCAGCAAGAGAAGCAAGCAGGGGCCAGGTTACAAGGCCCTGAGAGTCATGCTAGGGAATGTAAACTTTAACCTAAGGACAATGTAGCCATTTAATCGGGGAGTGATAGGCACAGATTTTAGAAAATCTCTGGCTGTTTATGGGGAATCCTTTCGGGTGTAGCAAGGGGAGAATCGTGAGGGAGCTATTATAGTAAACCTAGTAGAGTGAATGGAGGCCTGAACTTAGGGAGAGGCATTGGAGATGGAAAGAGGTTTCAGACCTAAGCAACTGAAGTAGGCTCTAGAGCAGTGATGGCGAACCTTTTGAGCTCGGCGTGTCAGCATTTTAAAAAACCCTAATTTAACTCTGGTGCCGTGTCACATATAGAAATTTTTTGATATTTGCAACCATAGTAAAACAAAGACTTATATTTTTGATATTTATTTCATATATTTAAATGCCATTTAACAAAGAAAAATCAACCAAAAAAATGAGTTCGCGTGTCATAGATTTGCCATCACTGCTCTAGAGTCTTGGTGACCGACTGGGGTGAGGGAAGGAGGAGAGGAGGGGTAAGTGTGACTACCAGGTTTGGGGGAGGATGCTAAATTCTTTCCATGATTCTTCAGGGAAAGTGTTTGGGGGCATCTGTTTTGAGAAAATTATTCTTAACTTTTCTAAAGGCAAAAAGAGTTCCCTGAGTCTGATGAGATTAAGGAAGGTGTTGGTAAAGGGGAGGATCTTAAAACCCCAGTTGGATCAAAATTCTTCTCTCCAGTTCCATGAGTCTGGGTAGGAGAGTCAGTGCCCATTGAGAAGGAGTAGGGGCCGGGTGGGGACTAAGGTCTGGGAGTAGGGAGAGCTGGTCCCTTCCATTTGTATCCTCAGTAGGCCCATCCTGGGGGCCAAGTGGATTGTCTGTGAACGTACGATGGTTCTGCTGAGCTCAGAAAAGCCCACCTGGCTAAACCCTGGCCAATGAGGTTGTTCTCCTGCTGCCAAGAGACAGAGGAGCTGGCCTGCATGGGAGCCCTACCCAGAAAGCACTGCTTCCTGAGTTTATGAGGTTGTGGTAGGAGGGGAGGGGGGTGCTTCAAGGAAGGCCTACCACCCCTTCCCAGTCAAATCTAGTTTCCTGCGCCCTGTGGAGCTATCAGGCATTTGCTGGAGATCTGTGGTAGAGTTTCTTCTCCCATTGGACCTTGGGGTTTGTCCACAACAGTCACAGGGCTGTGAGGTTCCTTAAGAGGTCATCCTATCCATCTGAACCACCTGCACATTCAGGAGAACCTAGGAGAGTGCATGTCATAGTGGAAAGAACATGGACTTTGGAACCAGAAAGATCTGCTTGAGTTTTACCAAAGTCACCACACTTTTCTGAGCCTCAGTGTACTCATTCCCTTGAACAGGACCAGGCACTGTACTGGGCACTGGGGGGTTAAGTAAATAAAGTAGACTCTTTCCTTGAGGAAGCATAAGCGTAAGTAAAGAAAGGCAACTCAGCGCCATCATTGCTATCGTAGATGTCTGTGCAGGTAAACAGTGGGGTGGGAAGGAGGGAGTGGCCATTAGAAGAGGCCTCTGAGAGGATGTGACCCCCTGTTCTCTATACATGGGCCTTATTCTGTCCTCTCAGAATTTAAGAAGACGAAATCAAAGAAGGACGTACACCCAACTAACCCACTCCAGCATCCTCTGAGAAGGAGAAGAAAGGGAGCCTTGTTTTTCACCTTGTGTACTCTCCTTTATGGGTCTTTATTTAAGAGTCTGTATGTATGCGGTGAGATCCCTTTGGCAGACTTTGGCAGGTCGTAAATGCTTAGGAAGATTAGTATCTTTCTCTCTGCCCAGTCTCTGAAGACATCCAGGGAAAGTAATTTTGCAGCCTCCTTAATTAATCCAGCCCAGTGTTCTCCCATCATGGCTCCTGGTAAGGTTTTCTTTCCAATAGGGACTCCTGATGCTTTTGTCCAAACTCTTTCACTGTAGGTTTTTGGTTTTTTTTTTTAAAAACCAGCTTAAAGGTGAGGTGGGCCCCTGGGTGTCCGCTAGCTTTTCCTAGCTTCTTCGAGCCCAGCTTCTCAGGCCTGTAGGCATGGACATCAGTGGCCCAGCAGGAGACAGGCCACTCAGGGTTGCCTGGCTGGGGGAGAAGGGCAGGTCCCTTTGCCATAGTGGAAGCCCCAGACCCCTGGGTGGAAAGTATTTGAGCCTCAGCAGCCTTGTCCACAGGTGCTGTCAGGAGTAGGGACTGCAGATTCCAAGGAACCTCGAAATGGTGCTGCTTCCAGATCCTCTGGGCCAGCTGCCGGCCAGTGGGCCTCCCCAGGGGCTCTGGTGGTGCTGGGTGCTGCCTGGGCTCAGAGTTCTAGAATGCTTCTGTTCCTCATGTTGCTCTAAATGATCCTTGGAGGGGTTTTTGTTTTTTAAACAGAGCATTTTTACTTCATTTTGTGCCAAAGCTGCAGGCACTTCTGGCATCAATCTCCCCATGTGAGAGCCCTGGTTTGGGGGCTCAAAGCAGGACTCAAACGGAGTTCTTTTGGAAATGAGGGGCCAATGGGCAGGTTCAAGGGCATGAGAACTGACGGGTGAAAGGTTTTTAGGGACATTTTGGGGGTTATCTATCCTGGATTGGGGGTTACATGAGGCCAGCAGGATAGAGTGGTGGACTAGGTCATTTCTATTCTGCTAGGTCTCCCTTCTCTGTCCTCAGAGGCACCATTCTGCCTCCTTCCCAGTGAGATGCTGGACAAACTGCAGCCCCTATGTGCCCTGACCACCCGGCCCGTGGGTGGTGGGCCCAGTGCCCAGGCCACATTGAACTGGGTGTGGGTACATGCCATGGTCATTGGTTGTTTTTGCAGGCAGAGCTTGGAGCCCTGGTGCGGGGGCAGGGCCTTGGTTGAGGTAGCCTGCCTGGCCCCTTGGGCCCTGGCCAGAACCCCTCTGGCCCACCCAGATCCCCTTGGCCTCCCTGCCCTCTGCCCCCTTCTAATCTCTCTTATTTACATTGAAATGGTTCTGGAAAATACCAGATATGCAAACACCCAGACTGGGGGGTGGGTGAGGAGTGGGGTGAAGGGGGGGGTTGTGGCGGGTGGGAACACAAGTATTTTAAAAATGCTGCAAATCTCTACAGTGTTTCCCAGAAACCACAAGCACGCGTTCTGCCTGCCAGCAGGGCTCCCGCCACCCCACTACTCTAAGCTGCTGGATTCTCCTCCCTGTAGCCTGGGGTGAGAGCAGCATCTGTGGGGGTGGGGACCGGTGACCCAGCTGGGGAGGGGGCACCCCTGCTGCCTGGGCAGGCTGCCTGGCGCCTCCGTTGTCAGTCCTGGGCAGTGGTACGGCTGTGCCCCAGGCACCCAGCAGCTGGCTCTGTGGGCGCCCACCATGCCAGATCTGCACTGCGAAGGAGTGGAGTCTTCATGGCTCCCGGCCTCCTGCTGAGCAGTTTGGAGGGGGAGGGGGCAGACGGACCCCAGCCAACCCTAGAATCCTGCGTGGTGTTTGGCAGCAGCTTCTGTTCTGTTAAATACAGGGGACAGTGTCAGCAAAGCTTATTATTTTTTTCAGTTGTTGGCTGTAGTCTGGTCGGGAAACCGTTTCCTTAGACCCAGGTCACCACTCTGGCTCCCTTGATCTCCCGCCATATGTTCCTCGGAATCAGGGCATGGCCTGCTTCCCCATCGCGGCTCAGCCCGGCCACTCTGCAGAACGGAGGGTGTCTGTCCAGTGTTCTGTCTGGCATCCAGTAGAGTGTGTGGCACACACGTGCTGCCTAAGTGCTGTTTAATTGATCTGATAAAGATTCAGCTGAGCAGAAAGGCCTTGAGGAAAGGGCATGGAAAATAACAGCAAGGATGAGGATTATGGCTGGCGTTCGCTGCACATCAGGCACTGTTCTAGGTGTTTTATACATATTAACTCATTTAATTTTCCCAACGGCCCTTTAGGTATTATAATAATCTCTACTTCCTCGGTGTGGAAACTGGATTACAGAGAGGTTAAGGTCAAGTAAATCGCCTAAGGTTTCAAGGCTGTTAAATGACTTGTCAGAATTTGAACTCAGGGCATCAGCTCCTTGCTCTTCACTAGCGTGCTCTCTAGTAAGTCCTCCCTTAATGTCATCAGTGGGTTCTTAGAACTGTGACAGAACGACGGATAATGAAACCAATTTTAGCAGAGGCTGATTGACATAAGCAAGAGTTACATGCGTACAGCATCTCTTCAGTGTTATAATAAAATGACGCGGCACGAGATGACATTATTGGAGGACCTGCTGTACAGGGCAGAGGAAGGCAGTGTCTGGTAGCCTAGCCCAGGCCTGACCCTTCTGATTCCTGCTGCCCTACAGGCCTCTTCTCCAGAAGGGATGGGAAGCCAGAGTGACTGCACCCTTGCTCTTGTTCTGTGGACGGTGAGCGTAGAAGGTGTGACCATTGCTCTCAGGCCCTCCTGAAGATCAACCAGAGGCCGTGAGCCCGAGGGGCAGGCAGGCAGGGTTTCACCTTGTGGGAGCTGGGAGAGGTCCTGGCAAGAGAGGCTGAGGAAGAGTGGCTGCATCTGCCTTGGCAGCATTTGGGTGCGTCACCCAGAAGTGGTGGAGGGTGCACTTTTGCCCCTTCTGCATCTCCCCTGTGAGATCCTGGAAGGTAGGCGAGTTGCCCCCTCACCTCTTTGGCCCTTACTGACATACTAGTACCTACCGCCGCAGCCCTTGGGGTGGCAGGATCCCCGTTGTCACCTCTGACCACGAACGGGTCCTCCTCCATTGCACGGGGTGGATCGCTGTTGTTTCCTAGCGTGCACTGTGGGGGAAAGGCAAGGCGCACGGCCTGGCAGGGTGCCTAGCAGGTAGTGGGTGTGCAGCGCAGAGTTCTCATTTGCTGCTACCATTGCCCTCCTGCTGGTCCTTCTGTCCATAGTAATGCTCTTCCCTGCCCACCCTCATGCCCTCACACTCATAGGCTCGGTTTGAATATCACTTCCTCAGGGAAGCCTTCCCTGATCCTCCCCGACCTGGTCAAGTCTGAGCTCTGGTGGCACCCCGTCCTTCTCCTTCATAGCATTCATCGAGATTGCAATTAAGGAGTTGTCTCCTTTCTCCAGGGCTGGAGCACGTCATGAGAACAGGGGCTCATTTTTGAAGAAGATGGTTCTCTAGTCAGGAATTGGTTTCCCATCCTCTGTCTAGTTTTCCTTGTGTAGCTCAGGTTGGGTTCCTCGGACCCTCCCCGCTGGCCTGGGTGACCTGTCTGCAGTACATGACCATGCCCTGCTTCAATAGAGGCCAGAAGGAAACTGCTCACCCCCCCCCCCCCCCGAGAAGCCTGGGGGACCACAGTGGGCTGTGACTTGTCTGCAGACATTACCATGACTCTGTTTCTTGTGTCCCTGGCACTCGGCAGCTCCCACAGGCATGGAGGAGAGATGGGCTCAGGCGTCTAGGAGCAGGAGCCTGGGGAAGGGGCTCTGGGAGGGGGGTTCCTGGGGATGGCCTGTCTCCTGCCCCTGCACTGGAGCCCCCGGAGAGGGCACAGCTTGGGTCAGAAGCACATGCAGGGTCACACCGTGTCCAGCCCTGGGAATATGGATTACAGAGGGGTGAAGGTTAAGTAAGTTGCCTTAGGTTTGTTGCCTAAGATCCCCCAGGGGGCCCTGGAGGAATGTGCCTGTCTTGCTGGCTGCAGGTCTCGGGAGGGGGCGGAATGTGGCCCTCAGGGCTCATGGCTTCCTCCTCCCTTCTGCTGCTTTCCCTGGCCGCCTTCCTGCTGGAATGCCACAGGCTGGGAATTTTCACGGCCAGGATTTTTCCCAGTCAGAGCAACAGATTGCAGCTGGAGCCCGGGGACAGCTCCTGGCTGGGCAGAGGCTCCTGGAGAGGGCCATGGTGGATGCCAGGGCCGCCCTAGCTCCTTTGCTCCTAAGGCCTCGGCTCAGTCCCCTCCCTCTTTGGAGATGCAAACATCTGTCTACCCAGTGGGCCGGGTCTGGGGGAACCTGGGCTTCTGGAGCTGTAGGGCTCCCGGAGAGGTCATGGGAGGCCTTGGGGACCAGAGACTCCACCTCAGTGAGGAGAGATCATGGCCATGGCCTCACTTCCTCCAGCCACGCCTGAGTCATGAAGGGAGCGGCCTCAGTTTCCGCCCTCAGGTGGGGCTGTGCCTGCCAGGCCCAGGCTCTCTGGCCCATGGAGGCACCCAGCCTTGGTAGGAGGTGGCGCTGCTGAATGTGTCACCTGTATGTGTCCTCCACTCGGTGAGCCTGGTTTCCTTTCCTAGTGACCTTTCTCCTGTGCCCTTTGTCCCCTGAGCTCAGTTTTGCTGGCTCCTCCCTCCCATTCCCATTTTTGCAGGGAGCTGACTCACTTCCTCTCTCCCTCCCCAACTTCTCTCACTGCCAGGCCCTGTGGTGGGCAGGGTACCCACAGGGAGGCAGCTTCCTCACTTCCCAAGCTCTTTTCTCTCTCTGGCAGCAGAACAGGCTGCTCCTGGCTCCGGGTAAAAGAGGGCTGGGGGTGGGTTGGAGCAGGAAGGGGCATGACTCGACTCTAGGGAAGGCCAAGTGTGAATGGCCCCGGGGTCTTAGCACAATCAAGGCAGGTGTCAGGAAGCCTCGAAGAGCACCTGCTCCATGTCACACACACTGGGCTTGATTCTGTGGAGGAGAAAGGCTGAGGATGCCTCCTGGTGATCAGGGGGCCTCTGCCTCCTCTAGAGCAGAAGACATCTGCAGCAAGAGAGAGCTCAGCCCAGAGTGGCATGGGCTGGAGGCCAAGCAGTGACAGCCCCGTCAGGCACATGAGACAGGCACGACTCTGTGATACCCAGCTCCATGTCCAGCCCCATCACAACAAGGGGAAAATGTCTGGAGATGCCAGGGGAGCTTTCCAGGGATGTATCGAGGGGAAGGGCCTGATACTATCTCTTGTGTTGGTTCTTCTTGCTGGGGCCTGCAGCCTGCCCCTCCCCTCCCCTCCCCTGCCTCCCTCATCTGCGGTCTGGTTTGATGGTTGAACTGATTGCAGAAGCACAGCTTCAGACAGTGAAAGATTTCCTCCCAAGTGGGCTGGTATCTCCTACCTCGCTCTCCCCGGAGCTGTCCAGGCTGTAGGAGCCTGAGTGTCTGGCACCTCAGGCACAGAACACCCAGCCCATGCTGGGCCTGGCACAGCCTTGCACCCTTTGCTGCCGGTAGCCTAGGTTACCTAAAGGACACACGGGCGCAGGATACGGTCCCCACTCACTTGGCCATGCACCAATATCAGCGGAGACATGGAGATGGGCCCACCGCCTGAGAAGCCTGGGGGACCGCTGTGGGCTGTCTTCCTGCAATCCAGTGACCAGCAAACACCCTGATTCCCCTGAGCGCTTGGCCTTGCCTGGCAGAGCCCCCTTGGCATGATTCTGGTGTCAGGATGTCTGGACAATGACAGGAGTCTCTTGTTCAGGTGAGGCTGAGGGTGGCAGGCAGGACCGAGGCCTGTGCTTGGGGAAGGTGAGGGTGTCAGCCTGACCACCCTGCCCTTCCTGGTGGGATGTGAACTATCCCCACAGGCACATAGATGCATGCAGCCTGCACGCTTCCCCCAGGGCCCTGAGCTTGGGTAGCAGAACCAGGCCCTGTGAAGGGACACCCAGCTTGGAAACGGACACACAAAACACACACACACACACACACACACACACACACACACACACACACTACAGACTTTAGTCTGGGTTATCCTTTTGTCCCAGACTCTTCCAAAACATGTCTGCAATCAGCTTCCAGTCCAGCCAGCCCTCACCTTCTCTGTCCGGAGGAAAGCTGGCCTCAAACTGGAGGGCCTGGGCTCTGGGTGGGGGGAGGCAGACTCTCCTAGCTTTTCTCCGGGCCCTGGATTCTCTGCCTGGCCCCTGCGTCTTTCTTTGCGGTCTCTCTTCTGTGCCTCTGAAAGAGGGGATCCTGTGTAGAAAGCCCCCCATCTCCTTCCCCACCCATTCTCTTCAAAGTCCAACAAAAATGGCAGCTCTTGTTGCTGTAGAGACAGACGCTCGGCAAATATGAAGTTGGATAGAAGAGCTGGTTTGGGCTGTAGGATTGCCTTCAGTTCATTTTGGGCAGGAAAGAGGAGGAAGACAACACAGGGCCCACAGATTGGGAGCCGCATAGGACTGTGTATGTTTTATTAATAATTGGTACATATGGACTCTGGGGCTAGACCGCCTGCGTTCAAATCCTGTCTCTCCTGCTCACTAGCAGGTGACCTTGGGCAAATTATTAAATTTCTCTGTGCCTCATATTCCTCATCTGTAAAATAATAATAAATAATAATAATAATAATGGTACTTTCCTTGTAAGATTGTTTGAGGATTAAATGAATCAATACATAAAAATCACTTAGAATAGCATGATCGTTATCATCACTAACCTGTCCCTGAGTGTTGGGAAGCGCTTGGTGTTTGGAAGTTTGATGAGTCCTTTGCCCACAGGCCTGTTAATGGCTCACTCTGCTGGGGGTGCGGGCTTTACTCTCGTCCTTAAGATGGTGCTTTTGATCAGGTGGGCATAGGGAAGTTAGGCTCGGACGGGTCCCCAAGGGCCACAGCGTAGCCTCAGAGTGGGATTGCTTTGCCCTGAGCTTCTGGTCTGTAACTTGATGCCAGTCTTCAGAACTGTGCTACTTTCCTGCGACTTCCTCCAGTCAGATTCTTGGCCCATGCCAAAACCTTTGGAATGCCAGCCTTCTCTCTGCCTATTTGTGTTCCAGTTGAACAAACTTGACTTTTTTGTGGTCTCTCTTCACACCTGTCTTGCCTCTGACAGCCCTTCTGGATTAAGGCTAAGCAGGTACAGAGGACAGAGCTGAGGCACCGAACAGAGGCGGCCTCAGCCTGCCAGGTCCTGGGTCTGATTTCCGCTGCTCCTGTCACACACAGAGCTTGCCCAGACGCTCCCGCTGGATTTTCTAACAACGGTAGCAAAACCTTCCAAATAAAGTGCCTGTGATAGAATGTCACAGATCTGCACCCTTTTCCCTCATCCCCCTCCCCTTCCCCCCTTCCCCTCCCCCCCTCCTTGGATACAGGGCTGGGAGAGCTTGTCTCTCTATCATGGCGAGCATGCCCCAATGTCCGTTCTCCATCATGTCCTCCTTCCCTTCTTCCTCACTTGGTTCATCCAACTGGCGACACAGGAAGGCGTCCCTCTATGGCCCTCACTGCCCCGTGGCCAAACTCCTGGCATGCTGCTCCGGGTGAGGCTTCATTGGCCTTATTTGCCCTTGAAATTTCAGGGTTCTGCTGCGACCTCCCTCTCCTGGAGCATTAATATCAGCCGAGTCCAGCAGCGGGTGGTGTGGGGAAGCCCTCAGGCCACTACATTCCAGATGTCTTACCCGTGCATGGTCCAGAGACTCCAGAAACAAGCCATGATTGTGTGGCACTGAGAGGCTTTCTTCCAAGCCTGGGCTGCCTTGGGGTGGGGGCTGGCTTCTGTTCAGCCTTGATTTTCAGCCCCTCGGCGTGGGGCTTCTGCTCCCAGGCTGGTGTTCACAGTGGCTACAGTCCCCTCCCCCACTTCTTTCTGAGGCCTAGGGGTGAAGGCCAGGTGCACGGGGACATGAGCAGGGCAAGCTGAAAGGGGATCTTCTAGGCCAGATGGACTTCTGCAAAGATGGAAATGTCCCATCGCCTGTGATTTCCAACTTGGTAGCCATTAGTCACATGTGACTATCAAGCCTTTGAAATGTGGCCAGTGGGACTGAGGAACTGAATTTTAAATGTTATCTGATTTTCATGTAATCAGGAAGATTAACATTGTTTCTATTTAACTTCAATGTATGTTTTTATTTTTTAAATATATTTTTATTGATTTCAGAGAGGAAGGGAAAGGGGGAGAGAGATAGAAACATCAATGATGAGAGAGAATCATTGATCGGCTGCCTCCTGCACGCCCCCTACTGGGGACGGAGCCCACAACCTGGGCATGTGCCCTTGACCAGAATCAAACCCGGGACCCTTCAGTCCGCTGCAGGCCAATGCTCTATCCACTGAGCCAAACCAGCTAGGGCTTAACTTCAATTTAAGTAACCACACATGGCTCGTGGCTACCACGCTCACGAGCACAGCTCTAGGCAGCTCTCCGAAAAGAGATGGCGAGCTGCTCTTGAAGGCCTGTCTCCTCTTGCAGCCACCTGGCGAGGCTGGGGAGGGTGGCCTGCTCCCTTCCTTTCATGGAGGAAGTCTGTCCTCTCTGGCAGTTTCTTCACTTCACCAGCTCTGGAATCCTGATGCCCCAGAGCCAGCAGGGCCCTGGCCAAGAGCCACCGCAACTGGGGCAGTGCTCCCCCGCTCGCCAGGCATGTTTTCTGCCCAGCTTTGTGGCACAGGTGCTCACACGCCCCAGGGATTTGGCCGGGGCTGTTAATGTGTGTGTGTGTGGGGGGGGGTTGGTAGGAAAAGTCGGAGCTTTTGCTTCTTCCTTCCTGCTGCTATGGAGGTTGGGTTTGTGCTTTATTTTTACCTCAAAGAGTTCTCGAAACAGGCCCAAGAGGGGCCTCCAGAAGTGCACACACAGATCCTCCCACGTTCATTGAACGTCCAGTGTTTGGAGGAACCTGAGGCTGATCTAAAGCCTCTGACTTTGAGAATAAGCACCACAGGCCTCCAGTTCTCACCCTTTAGATGTTACGGCAGAAATCAGGTCGGCGGCGGGAAGCACAGACCATGCGCACTCAGAGGCTCAGAAAAGGACTGTTTATACCAACACTGCCGGCAGTATGGGGGAGCAGCAGGTCGTCCACAAAAACCTGCTCTGCCCCCCCCCCCCCCCCATAAACCAGCTGCTGATATAGGGTAGGACACAGATCACACAGGGAACTTGGATTATAGGCATGGGGAAGTAGGGACCACAGGCCTGGGGAAGTGGGAGGCTGGAGTGGGACTCCATTGGTGTGTTAATCTTTCCATGAGAATGGACCGCATTCCAAGGTTGACTCCCAAATCCCGAGGGCGTACAACTCCCAGCCAGGTCAGAACGTGCCCTCTTGAACCAGCACAAGGCAATCCTGGTTAACAGAGCATGATCAGTATTTCCCACAACCATAGCCGGTCCCCAATATTCCTTTCTTGCCCCTAACACAAGACGACCTTATCGATATTTTATTTAAATCGGTGTGGCTAACCCTTAAGCTGGGTTTCCTGTTTTCCTTCTGTGGAAATGGAGAAGAGTTGTCATTTATGTGGAAAAGAGAACAACACTTCATTATGTTCATTCTCTCATGTCTGCCAGAGAGGGTGGGGGTGGGACTATGCGCGTGGGGCATTTAGTAGACTCAGAACTGACCCAAAGAGGATTTTGGGAAACCATCCTCAGGGCCGGCCCTTGGCTTTGGGCCTTGTGGGAGCTTGAGGAAGCAGAGGCAGCTTGGAAATCCCCAGGGCGACGAGGAAATCCCCAGTAGCTGAAGAATCCTCAGGGAACTGAAGGCTACTGAGCTGCCAGTCAGGTGATTCCTGAAGGCAGCCAGGACCTGACTCTGAAGGGACAGACGCCTGGTCTTAGGAGAGCATACAAGCCCAGACATCCCTGCGTGGGCTCTGTGCCCATGAGATGGTGTGGTGTCACCAGGCTCTGAGCAGACCTTTGGGTGTGCCAGGGCTGGGCTGGGGAGTGTGGAGCCCTAAGCCTCAGGGATCACCTCTGGGGCAGTGATCTGGGCCTGGCCACCCCAGTCCACTGACCTTCCTGCTTGTCCCAGACCTCTGCCCACCACACAGGTTCAAAGCGTCGCTGGAGTCTTCGGTTTATCCACTCATTCATTCATTCATTCTATTTCATCCCTAAGCATTTATTGAGTGCCTGCTATAGGAAGGGCTTTGGGGATGAAGCAGTGATGAAAGCAGAGTCAGCGCTGAGCTCATCTTTGCCTCTTCTGGCCCTGCCCTCCAGGGTAAAGCCAGAGGCCATGTTGCAGCTGGCCCCAGGCCCCTCAGCCTGGAGCTCTCCGTGGGACGCCTCTTGGAGGTGGGACCCGGGAGCCAGCCCCGCGGAGGTGAAATCCGGTGGCCTGGGCCTCGGTGCGGCCGGTGAGAAGGGGCGGCCCGCCCTCTGCTGGGCTCCAGCGGCGCTGCAGGGCGGGTGCAGCCTGGGGTTCCAGCGCATGTGCCGGCCTGGCCCCGCCCTCAGCTCCGCCCCTGCGCCAGCCGGCGGGCGGGGCCGGGGAGCCCCGGGCGCACCGTGAGCCTGGTGCCGGCTGGGCTCCCGCCAGCCTTGGCCTGTCTGCCCCAAAGTCCCAGTGCCTGGGCCCAGCGCTGGGCGTGCGTCTTTCGCCCAGACAGGTTCCCCCTCCTTTCCCTCCCTGTGGCCGTCCCTAGGCCTCTTCAAGGGGGTCACCCGTCCTCTTCCACTTTGGTACCCACTGGTCATCTGGCCATCAGTGCCCAGTGAAACTTCAAACAAACAAACACACACAGTGATGCCTCAGAGGGTACCAGGCACTTCTGCTAAAACTGGCACTCCATAAAAAAGAAGATATATATTACACACCAACCAACCAACAAATAAGGAATGAAGGGTAACCCTTCTCTGGAGAGGGAAGGCACTGGTGCTGAGGTTCGAGAGCAGGCAGCTGTCACCCGGCTGGTGGGGAGCCCTCCTCAGCCCCGAGAGCTGAGTGCTTGAAACGGGACGCCCCAACTTCCCCAAGTAAAGAGTTCTCTTAGTGGCATTTTATACATTGCAAATTAGTAATGACACAAGCACCACACAATAGTGTACATGTATGGAAACGGTGTTTATAGTCTTTTTTTTTTTTTTTTAGAGGAGTTTTGACTTAAAGGGGAACCAGTGAGACAAATGGGGTCGGAGGAGTATCCTTTTGTTAAGATGTTAGTGAGAAACTCAGGCTCAATGTTTTCCAGACGCTCTCCCTCTCCATCAGCCTCAGGAGCTCACAGCCTCGTGGTGAGGGGGCTGAAAGGAAGCAGGCGTTGTGCTTCCCCACAGTGTTCACCCGGGGGTACTACAGGGCACTGCTAGTTGAGTCAGTGAGACTTCTTTTACTTCTCAGAACCTCCTGTCTAGCCTATGCCCCCACCTCTGCTCAGCCACCAGCCTGGCCCAGTGCCTGAAACATCCAAGGACCTTTTACCCACCCCGCCCCCCCGCGCCGCCCCCTCCCCCCAACATGGGACGGCAGAGGAGTTGAAGTTGTTAATCTTCTGGATATCCCTTTGTTCCCCGTTCTGTGCTATCTGGCTTATTGTACCTGTACCTTTCAGATCGGTTAGTTAACTCCAATGGGTATTTATTGAACACCAGCCTTGTGCCTAGTGCTGGGGAGTGGGGTGAGACCTAACAGAGGTAGGAAGTGGTCCCTGCTGTCCAGGGAGGGAAGGCTTAAACATACGACACAAAGCGCTTCCTATCCGAGCGTTAGTTTGTGCTGTTTAGTCATGGCATCTACACCTTAAACTCCAATACATTCAAGTATCTGTTTGTATAATAAACTATATTACTGTAGTCTAACATTATAAACATTGTATTTTGGGTGTGTTTATTATAAGCTGTCCTTGACTGCATACATTATGCCTTTATGCAGAATATATAGAATAGTATCTACAAAACCATGTGTTTTTGAGCAGGTAAGGGATTTTTAAGGGTAATTTTGACTATGTTCTATTTTTGCCTAGCATGCTGACTTTAGAATCTAACCCCATGTATTATGTGACTCGACTGTATCTAATAGAGCACCTTATTGATTTGAGTAAATCTAGAACCACCAGGTGTACGGTGATATTTAGGTGTAGACACTGAGTGCTGTGGTTTTTAATTAGACTTTACCTACAATTCGCCTGGTGCTTACATGTATTTTCTTTTAAAATTCTCACAGCCCCACCCCTCAAAAAGAGGAAACTCTAAGAGGCCAAGCTGGGACTCAGACCCAGGTGTGTCTGACTGTGAGTCCCTGCTTTTGCACTGCATTACCATGCAGGCCCTGGGGTTCAGGGAAGGCTTCAGAAAGGCGGGGAGACTCGAGATGGACTTTGAGAGATGGGGAGGGTTGAGAAGGTAGGGGGGCTGGAGGAGAGGCACTTACAAGTCTAAGCTCCGGTGGTGAGGAGGGCGGGGGACTGTGGGAACATCAGCCTGAGAGAGTGAGAGCCAGGTGGGCTGGGGAGAAGGAGATGGAGAAGCGACGGTGAAGTGCCAGGAGGGGCCAGGTTGGGACTGTCCTTGGAGGCAAGCCGAGGGGCCTGAGCGTGTCTGGCCGGCTGTGGGAGTGACTCCAAGAACCATAGGTTGAGTTTATTAAAGGCACGGACCTGAGATAGCACCGACCTTTGAGCAGCAGAGGGACTGGTTGTGTGAAACTGAGCGGGTTGTTAGGGCCCGAGGTGTCCCTTCTGAATGAAGAGGCCTGATCTTTTCACTCAGGAAGGTGACCCTGATTTGAGATGCTCTCCATCAGTAGCACCCATCATCTCAGAGGCAGAATGGACAGGATCTAGTCATCTGAACAGAAAAGAGGAGTGGATGGGCACATGGGTAATAGTAATTCAGAACAAGACTCTGCGGATACAGGGACACCTCCGGGACCCAGAAGTCATCTTCTAGAAGACGGCTGAATGGCGGGAAACCTTGAGCTGCCAATATAGCGGACACCACGTCCGCGTGTGAAAGCCCAGGTCCTTCACTCACAGGAGGGCCTGCCGTCTTGCTGACATCCCCCTTGTTCTGCTCTGGACTCTGTTCTCCCAGGCGTGGTTATCTGGTTTTCTAACCTTTGGCAGAAACAGCGTATATAAGGAAGTGAGACTGCTGGAGACAGGCATGCTGACAGGCAGAGTGAGGGGTAGGGGACAAAAGAATGAAAAAGCAGATATCCAGACACAAGGGGTGCCTGGCCTGCCTAACATGGGCATATAGCGAGGGTGCTTGCTGACTGTGGTGTCTGGATAGGGCTGGCGTCCTTGGAGAGTGGCTGGCGGGTGGCAGGGGCAGAAGCCAGGCTGTGAAGTCAGGCGTCACCACAGTGGGGACGACATGCCCTTCAGTACAGGATGGAGTGGAAATGATTGGGTTCAAGAGGGGAAGCTCAGAGTTTTTGAGACATTTGAGATGAGTTCAGAGTGTTTTACTTAAGACAGAGAGTCTATAAAACGTTTATTATTTTTATGATTGTAAATAGGAATAGAATTTAGAATCTAGGAAACTACTCAAGATAGAAAATGTTTTGTTCCTTAAAGGGGGTAGGCTCCAGTGACCTAGAAATTTTGCTTATGATGTGCCTTCCCCCCCTTAATGATCACAGATAGATAATAGTAGTTAAAGCGTATTGAAAGCGATTGTGCTGGATACTGTTCTTAGAGCTTTGCAAGTACTAATTCATTTCCCCCCCACAGTAACCCTGTGTGGTAGATGCCATTATGCTTCCTGTTTTACAGGTGAAGAAATGGTAGCGCAAGGCTACGTTGTATAGTTTACTCTATGGGAGATCAGAGAATGAACCAGGCAGTTGGCCTCTGGAAGTCTCACTAACAACCATGAATAATCCCTTTAACACAGTGGTTCTCAGAATCACCCAGAGGCCTGGTTAAAACACAGATACTGGCCCTGGCCAGTGTGCTCAGTTGGTTGGGCGATGTCCTATGCACCAAAAGGTTGCTGGTTCGACTCCTGGTCAGAGCACATGCCCGGGTTGCAGGCTCAACCCCTGGAAGGGGGTGTGCAGGACTCTCTGTCTCTCTCTCTCTTTCCCCCTTCCTTTCTCTCTCTCTAAAAATCAATAAAAAATAAAATAAAATAAACACAGATACTGGTCCCCATGACCAGAGTTTCTGACTCTATGGGTCTGGGAGGGGCCCTAGAATTTGCATGTCTAGTAAGTTCCTAGGTGACGCTGATGCTACAGATCTGGGAACCACACTTTGAGAACGAAAGCTCTTTCTTCACTCACTGGGATTTCACCAGTCATGCTAACCGTGTAAGAGTCATGCACTATAATCCTCATTTTACAGACGAGGGAAATTTATGTCACCTGCCCACAGTCACAGTGGACTTTACAGCTAAGTCATTCATTCATTCGCTGACTCACTCATTGACTGAACAAATGGGCAGCTCGGCACTAGGCCTTATGTTGACTTCCGAGTTGAGCAGTTCTCAGCCTTGGCTGCATGTAAGAATCACCTGGGGGAGCTTTAAAAAAATCCCAGTGCCCACGCCTCCCTCCCAGACTGATTAAATCAGAAACAGGGAGCGTGTGTGTGTGTGTGTGTGTGTGTGTGTGTGTGTGTGCGCGCGCGCGCGCGCGCGGTGGTGGGAGGGTCCAGGCATCAGTATTTTTAAAGTCCCACAGGGGATTTCAGTGTGCAGCTGAGGTTGGCCCCATTGTGTCAAGCAAGCCGTGAGGATGGGAAGACCGAGATACAGCACGTGCCCCAGGAGGGGCAGACAGACGGTCTCCCGGGATGACACACCGCTCCTAGAAAGCGGAGCCAGGAGCCCAGTGTCCTGCCGGCTCTGTGTAGCTGTGCTTGCAGTGAGTGGTAGGCAGGAGGCAGGGCTGGGCTTTGGGCCGCTCGGGCAGTTTACAGCCTTTTCCCAAGGACAGTGATACTGTTTGCCCGCTGGCCTCACGGGACTGGCTGGGTGTCAGGCCTGGGGTCTCTAGCACTCTGGTTGCACACTGGTAAGTAGACAGCTCTGCTCTGGGGCTTCCAA
The DNA here is from genome assembly GCF_963259705.1 of Myotis daubentonii. Taxonomy (NCBI): domain Eukaryota; kingdom Metazoa; phylum Chordata; class Mammalia; order Chiroptera; family Vespertilionidae; genus Myotis; species Myotis daubentonii. The sequence goes on from NC_081855.1 coordinate 24,844,942, forward strand.
GCACCACCCCCACCCCCACCTTTTTTCATTTTTTTCCTTCAGAGGAAGGAGGCGATGACTGTTTGCTTTTTTCTGCAGAGCCGAGAGCTTCTGAGACAGCTTCAAAAGACCTGTCTTTTGACTCCTTCCCCCCTGCTCCCAGCTCCCATGTCGGCCTCTCTGGTGTATGTGGCCCAGGTCTGGCACCGTGTGATGCTAACTGGAGAGCCGGGCCACAGTTTCTCTTCATGAGGAGCCCCGGCTTTTCACCGGCAGCCCTTGCTCATTGGCCAGACACCCACAATTTCCTCTGTCTTCAAAGCCAAGGCCCACCCACCCCACCCCACCCGCCCCGCCCTCCTCTGTGCCTGCGCAGTCGCTGGCTGTGTGGGGAGAAAGATGTGTACACAGAGTGCGGTAGATTCCACGCATGTCCCTGGTGCATTCATCACGGCGAGGCAGCAACAGGGGCCCTCAGACCGACAGTGCGGGTCTCAGCTCCCGCTGGACTGCACAGGGCTGCCCAGCTGCTGCCTGGGCACAGGGTGCAGTGGCCCTCTGGGTTGTATCAGGAGCGACGATAGAGGTCGTCTTGGCCTCTGCCGCAGTAATTAGAAGGCTGGGGTGAGCCTGTGATTTGTGTGTTCTTGAGAACACTGCTGTGATTGAGTGTTCGTGTGTGCTCGTGTGTGTGTGTGTGTGTGTGTGTGTGTGTGTGTGTACATGAAGGCACATGTGCTTGTCCTGATCCTGGCCTGTGGGGCCGGGGGCTGCAGGTCTCAAATTCCACTGCTATTTTTAGGGACCATATCAGCCCAGCTGTCTGGAGGCTCTGGTGTGTGTTGGTAGGAAAGTCCCACTCTCCCTGCCCATGGCCCCTAACCCCCCGACACGGCCTGTCCCCCACCCAGTGCCTTTTCTCCGAGGGCCTCCACCGTCCCTTCCACACACGCTGTTATCACCCTCCTCCTCCAGGCGGACACCTGGTGCCCACAGTCTTCCAGGCCGCTCACTCTCTCCCGCTGGCTCTGGCCAGGGCTGGGCAGCTCCGGACGGGAGGGGCCTGGGGAGAGGGCGGGGAGCAGGGGCGGGGCTGCGGCCAGTGCTATTTTGAGCTGCTAACGGAGCAGCATCTGAGAAGAGACTCCTTGCTCTGGGCCATGCGGGTGAGTGTCCCTCTGACCCCCACCCCGGAAATGTCCCACGCTCCTCATGCCATTTCCTCATTTAGGAAAGGAGGGCCCGCTTGTGATTTCCCCAGATGCGGCTGAAGGAGATGAGGAGGGAGGGAGAGGCAGGGAATTCCTCAGCCCGGGCAGCCTCACGACTCCTCCGAGGCGAGGGGCCAGGCTGCGTCCAACCCTCCGTGTCCTGGGACTGTGCCAGCCTCCCCACAGGCTGACACGCCCTCCCACAAACCATCAGTGCTCGAGGCCTTCCTTCCTCGGAGCACTGTTTTCCTCCAGAGCCCGGAGCCCCAGGCCCCCCAGGTCTTAGAAGTCTTGTTCCCTGCTCTGTGTTGCCAGGACAGCCTCTACCCCCTGTCCCTCCTGGTAGACAAGAGAGAGGGGCTGGAGAGGGGTGGTCCTTAGAGTAGTCCGCGGCCTTTCCTTCCGCTGTCCCCAAGAGTGGACTCGGCACCGCCTCCTCCGTTTCTGTGGGTCGGACACTGTGAAGGGGCACAGATGGCACCCCGGGGATGCCCTGGTGGTATCTTGGTCTCTTTTTTAGAGGAGGAGTCAGTTCCTTTAAAAAGCAAGTGAGGAGAGACATAACTGCCTGCGTTCCCCCCATGCCACCCCTCCCAGCCACCAAGGGTGAGGTTTTCAGTGGTGTCAGCAGTTGGCAGAGTGTGGGCTGGCCTGGTGTGGAGGTGCAGCAGGAGCCTGAGATGTGCCCCTGGGCATTTGTATCTCTCTGTGCCCAATGACTGCCCTGCCCCAGCCATAAATCTGGCACCAGGGTGGAGGTATGTGGGCTGGTGGGGGTGGGGCCTGAGGTGGGTGTTTCCTGGTCCCGCTGACTCCCCACCCCATCCCACCCGGGGCCACCAGCACCAGGTTGAGGCTTTGGGGCCGGGCAGATGGCAGAGTGCCCTGCACAGGGGCAGTGAGTGTCCCCAGGGAAGGAGCCTCCAGCAGGGCCGGCCGTTAGGGGAGGAAACCCAGGCCCTCTCCAGCTGTGGTGGCAGCAGGAAGCCATTCCAGGGCACCTGCTTCCTCCTGCCTGCGGGGCAGTAGCTGCAAACGCTGGGCTGCTTTCTGTTCCGCCCCAGGTCGGGGAGGGCACTGCATGTCCCTGCCCAGCTCGTCTTCCTCTTCCTCTGCCTCAGGCCACTCCCTGCAGAGCCCCTGCTCCCCTCAAGCAGCTCTGTGTGCAGTTTACTGGGGTCACGGGTGGAGGAGCCGGTTGTCTATGGAAACCCTGCTTTCACCCCAGCTGTGTTCTGGCAGGTGATGCCGTGAAGGACAACAGTGCAGGCGAACTGGGAGGTGGAGGCAGGGCTTGCTCCGTCCCTTACGGGGGGCCTGGGAAGCTCTGGCTGGGGGACACACCTGAGTTCTAATGTGGCACTTGCTGCTGCGAGGCTTGGGCCAGTCATTTCTGGGCCTTCCTTTGCTCGTTTGTAAAGGAGGAATCATACCCGTGTCGACTTCAGAGGGACGCCGTGGGGATTACGTGAGATGATGCAAGTGAAGGGGTCAGCACAGTGCCTGGCACTTAGTGCCTGCTCAATACTGTTACTTCCTTCCTCCCACCCCACCCCAACCTTTACGTAAGCTGGTGGTGCTGGGTGGGGCCTGTCAGGGAGAGGGTGGCCTGGGACCTACCTTCTGCACCTCAGAGTGGGAAAGGAGAGAGGAGGGTGCTGTGTATGAATGTTGGCAGAGAGGGGAGGTGCCAAGTTCTCTTCTTCTGGGTTCTCTCTCTCTCTCTCTCTCTCTCTCTCTCTCTCTCTCTCTCTTTCTCGGCACCTGCTGCTCTTGGGAGCTGCTAGAGTGTAGGCATCCTGCATGGGCACTTAGGCCTCGATGCATTTGTCCACGTGGGGCATTCCATGCCTAAGGGGTATCTGGTGGGTACAGTGACCCTCCTGGGAGTATTTGTGCCTCCAGTCCCTCCTGTGAAGGGCTCAGAGGATAGTACGTAAGTTAAGGGCAGACGGTCCTCGCTGGCCATGCAGAGGGTGAAGCCCAGCCTGGCCCAGCCCCCTGAGTGTTGGGAGCCTCTGGGGCTGCGCGGAGGTGGGTCCCTCAGCACCTTGTTTGGGTTTCCTCCTCTTTGAGAGCAAATGCTTCTAGCTATTATATAGCCTCAGCATTTTCTTTTTTATTGACTAGTCATCTTTACAGTAGAAATAAACAGTAAGTAATCAATACATAAAATAGCATCTCTATTGTATCTAATTCACACAGTTTACAAGATTATCATGGTCACTGTTCTATTTAGTTTCTAGTTTTTTCTGATTGATGTTATTTTAGGTGAAGTTTTCCATGTGGTTACATTGTCCACATATTTGTTAGTGCATTGTACCAAAGTACCATAGTTAAGTCACCCTAATTCTCGGCATTCGGTTGCTTCCAATTGGGGGCTATTATATAGAGTGTATCTTTTAAAGTCTTCGCATGGATTTGTAGATTTTTTTCTTTCTCATCCTTTCTTTTTTAAAATTAAAAAAAAATATTGATTTGAGAGAAAGGAAGGGAGAGAGAAACATGGATTTGTTGTTCCACTTATTTTTTTTTTTTTTAAATATATTTTATTGATTTTTTACAGAGAGGAAGGGAGAGAGAGATAGAGAGTTAGAAACATCGATGAGAGAGAAACATCGATCAGCTGCCTCCTGCACATCTCCCACTGGGGATGTGCCCGCAACCCAGGTACATGCCCTTGACCGGAATCGAACCTGGGACCTTTCAGTCCACAGGCCGACGCTCTATCCACTGAGCCAAACCGGTTTCGGCTGTTCCACTTATTTATGCATTCGTTGGTTGCTCCTTGTGTGTGCCCTGACCAGAGATCAAACCCACAACCTTGGTGTATCAGGACTACACTCTAACCAACTGAGCTACCCAGCCAGGGCCTCTCTTCCTTTCCTTAAGCCAGTGGTTCTCAACCTTCCTAATGCCACGACCCTTTAATACAGTTCCTCATGTTGTGGTGACCCCCAACCATAAAATTACTTTCGTTGCTACTTCATAACTGTAATTTTGCTACTGTTATGAATCATAATGTAAATATCTGATATGCAGGATGTATCTTCATTGTTACAAATTGAACATAATTAAAGCATAGTGATTAATCACAAAAACAATATGTAATTATATATGTGTTTTCCGATGGTCTTAGGCGACCCCTGTGAAAGGGTCATTCGACCCCCAAAGGGGTCGCAACCCACAGGTTGAGAGCCGCTGCTGAGCCATCTTATTGCGTACACATTCCTGAAGATGGGGTGGCCAGGCCAGGGGATGATGAATTTCATGCCTGTTGTTGCTCCCAAGGAGCTATACATGGCACTGAGTTTACTATCTCTTTATTGTTGCCCAGTTGTTTTTCCCACTTCCCTGGGACTCGGGGTGGGCAGGTGTGATTCTCCATAGTGCAAAGGAACCCCTTGCAGCACTGCTGTGCAGCAGGCATTTATGAAGTGTCCGCAGCAGGATGGGTAAAAGAGAGGGCTGCCCGTGAATAAGTCAGAGTCCAGGGAACATTGCAGACACACAAAGAGCTCCTGGTAAGTATTCAGTGAGGATTGGGTTCTCTTCCTTTCCTCCAAAGAGGAGGCCAGAAATGCCAGAGAGGAGGGGGATGGGATGTCCAGGCCTCAGCGAGGGGTGGGGTCCGGTGGGATCTCCCTTTGCAAGTCCAGAGGCTCCATGTGGTTGCATTGGACACCAATAAACACCGCACCACCAATCCATGTTTTGGCTTGACCCAGCCCCCCTGAACCTTGCCGCGATGCAGAGTATTAGCCAGAGTTGGCCACTCTGACCCTGCCTCACACAGCAGAAAAGGTGACCTCTATGGGAGCAGCACAGGCTTTGCCATCAGAGCGGCTTGGGTTCAAATCCCAGCTCAACCACTTATCAGCCTTATGACTTAATCTCTTTCTGAGTTTTTTTTTTCCTCATCAGGAAAGTGGGAGTAATAATAACGCCATGTTAGGAGACGGTTGTGAAATTTCGATTAGAAAATACATGTTGAATACATTGACAGGGCCCATCTCACAGCAGGTGTCCACATCAGTGATTCCTGTTGTTGTTGGAAACAGCCGAACTCTCCCGGGGGGGACCAGGTCAGGAAGAGGGGCCTCAGCTCCCAGGCCCCCTTGCTCCACGGGGCCTTTAGTTCCCAGCTCTGGGGGTGACTGTCGCAGGGACATCGCCACCATCTTTGGGGCTGAGTTCCTATATTAGATAAAAACAGGTTGGTGTCAATCCTAAGCAAATCAATCCAGCGATAAGGAAGAAGGAGAAATATCCAGGCCATTCTGCACAAAAGCCACAGAGAGAACTTCCTTGGGGGAGAACCCCACTTCTGTGTTCAGAGTGATGTTCTTAAGGAGCAGCTGGTGCAAAGGAGTGGCCCCTGGTGTGAATGGCCTGGGCCTGGTGTGAATGGCCTGGGCCTGGTGTGAATGGCCTGGTGTGAATGGCCTGGCCCTGGTGTGAATGGCCTGGTGTGAATGGCCTGGCCCTGGTGTGAATGGCCTGCCGTTCTTACAGCCTGGGGTGGATGGGCTCCTTCTGCACATAGAGGAAACCCAGAGCGGGAAGTCAAGGAACAGAGCAGTTCATGAAGCAAACTCAAGTCTCCTGTGTATGAACCGCACGGTAAAATAGAAAAGTCAACAAAGCAAATTAAAAACACCAATTCTTTCGTTTTTCACTGTCGCTTCATGATAAGCCGTAATAAGAATGAACCGGTTCTTAAACACCTCTGAGCTGAATGGCTTCCCTGGATGAAGTCTCTGCTGGGACTGAGGCGGATGTTGCTCGTTGCTTTTCAAGAGGAGCAGCTGGGGTTTCTAACCTATGAGTGGGGTGGCTTTACGTTCTCCGGGCCCCTCGTCCCTCGCCCCTGGCGGGTAATGGTGTGTTGTAAGTCAAAGGCAAAGTTGCCAGAGTTCTGGATCCCCTCCCGGGTCACAGTCCTGCAGCTTTGGTTCACTGAATTAGGGCCTGAGTGCCTCTCCCCACCCACACTCCCAGGGCTCCAGACCTAGAATGGCCTTTAGCCATTGCCTAGACTAGCCCAGGCCCTGCTTCTACAGAGAGCCTCAGAGAGGTGGCGTGGCTTATTTAAGGGCACACAGCGTTCACGGGCAGGAAGTTCTACGTCATAGACCCCACGTTGCCTTCTCTTTCCTCTAATGTTTTATTCCTTACTCCTCTTCTGACCTTTTGAGCTTTGTAATCCTTCCCCCTCTGCTCCATCCCTTTCTCCCCCTGTTGCCCACAGTGTTCGCCCTGGCAGATCCTGGCCCTTAGGAAGACTCCGAGTCCCTGAGTCACCCCCATTTCTTCTCTGACCCGGGGTGCAGGCTACTTTCGGCGCCATGGCCTTTTCGTCAAGGTTTGCCTTCTGGGAGCAAAAGGAAAGTTGGATTTCAAAACCGTTTTGCTTTTCCTCTGTGCTTGGCATGGTGTGTGCAGGCAGGAGACTGGCTTGCGAGAGAGGGAGCTTTGGAAACTAGAGATGGACTGGGGCCTGTGTGCATATTTGGGGGTTGGGGAGAATGACCAGGGGGCCAGTGAACTCACTCCTGTCTGAATGGGGGCGCTGAGTCATGCTCCTCTCCGGAGCTCCACCTCTAGTAAGCTGAGCTCCTTTTGTCCCACTGGTGCCCCTCCAAGTTAACCCTTCCACCCCCTTCCCAGCCTCCCAAACCCTGCTGTTCCGACTCACCCCTGGGAATGTGGACTGCTGGGGAGGGGCCGCCGGGAATGGCTTTGGCCCTGAGGCCTCGGAACTGGGCCTCCCCGCGTCTGGGGGCTGTGGAGGGTAAGGAGAGAGCCTGGCTGCCCGGGCCCAGGGGGTGATTCAGGCTGCAGAGCTGGGCGTGCCTCTGTGCAGTTCACAGTCCCCAGCGGGGCAATGACCTACGACAGACAGAGCCCTCTGGGCGGGGGAGGGGGCAGTGAGTCAGCCTCGGGCTAAATCCAGAGCTGAGCTCAGAGCTGGGCCTCGCGTCCCAAACATTTGGGGGGAGAGCCAGTGTTTCCCCAATGCCTCACCACTTGGGTAAGACGCTTGGGGTCCCAGGCTCGAGTCCCTGGAGGGAGAGAACAGATTTGGTGCCGGTGAAGGATGCGGAGTGGACTTGGAATCCGGGCCACCCCTGTGCCTGAACTAACAGCACTGCGTGCAGTAATGAGTGTGTCTGTGAGGTTTGTGAGCATCTGCCGTCTCTCTAACCTGTGTGCCCCGGGGCATGAGCTAGTGCACGGTGTGGGGTGTGGGCTCTGGGGGAGAGGGTGGGTGAGGGATGGGCATCGGTGGGGGCAGCAGGCGCAGACCTACACTCTGCCCCTCCTCTCCATTCCCTCTCCACCAGCCCCTCCCTTCCCTTTCTCTGCTCCAATCCCAGTTTCTAAAGTAGTAGAGTCCACGCGGATGAAAAATTGCGTTTTCCCTGTGTCTGTGGCAGCATGAACTACCTTTGAAGCTGGAGCCCATTGAAAGTGGTTCTGTGGGCAAGATGCTGCTTTCACAGGGCCGTGGCCATCCTGCTGGTCAGCGCCCCGGGCCCTGCTCATTAGAGCTCAGAATCAGCCATGGCCCTGGCTCCCAATGAGGGTCCCCCAGGTGGATGCTGAATGTCACCCTGGAAGAGTTTCTGAGGATCTTTCCGTTGGGAATGAAAGACTCCTTCTTAGCACATTGTGCTGGGAAAGAAAGGCATGGGGGCGGGGGTGGGACAGGCGCGGGCAGGGGATAACAGACCTTCTTTTTCTACTGTCCTAAGTGACTGAGGGAAGAAGAGAAACGAAATCCACTCGGACTGCCTGAGCTTGTGGAGGGAGAGATGCTAGTGGAGGGGAGGGGGCCCTCCCAGCCTGGAGGCCTGGCCCCCCTGGGTGTGTTCTGAGCCAGTCTCTGATCTGAAAGAACCTTCCGAGCGTCCATAGTGTCTGTCCTTTTTCCCCTGATTCATTATGGCATCCGAGTTGGCCCCTGACTCTGCTCCTCTCCTCTGACCAGGCCAGCTCGCTCCTGGGCCGAGCACAAAACCCGGCCAGAGCCGCCGGAGCTCAGAGCTCAGGCAGCGTTCCTTCCTCCACACCCGCCCCAGCCCCGGGGTTCCCTCCCTCCGCTGCATGGTTGGCAGTTTGTGGCAGGGTCTGAGGTTGGGAAGATAACCTGGCCTCCTGAATCCCTGCCTCTGCCCCACTTTCCGCCTCCAGCCAGAGCTCAGCCACCGGCTTGAGCAGGCACTCGGGCTCTGTGCTGAGGGCATCGTGTGGAGCCAGAGCCAGCCTGACGGAGCCGCCATTCACCTCCACGGAGTTCTGCGGGCCCTGCAGCCCCACACTGGGGTCATCCGTCTCCTCAGCTGGCCGCTAGGTCAGACCACTCCTTGTCTGAGCTGGGATGACCTGTGCAGTTTAGCCTGAGTTGAATTAGCCAGATCTCTCTCTCCACCCTGTAACCAAGGCCAGGATGCCGCTTTCCTGGTGGACCTCTTTACACAGCCCCCGCGGGCCACGTGGCTGGTCAGTGAGGGCAAGGGTGCTTGGCCTCGGCTCCCACCGAGACTCCTCATTCTTTTTTTTCTTTTTTTTAGTATATTTTATTGATGTTTTACAGAGAGGAAGGAAGAGGGATAGAGAGTTAGAAACATCGATGAGAGAGAAACATTGATCAGCTGCCTCCTGCACACCCCCCACCGGGGATGTGCCTGCAACCAAGGCACATGCCCTTGACCGGAATCGAACCTGGGACCCTTCAGTCTGCAGGCCGACACTCTATCCACTGAGCCAAACCGGTCAGGGCGAGACTCTTATTCTTGAAGTTGTCACCGGACAGTTTTGACCCCAGTGTATCTATTGTGCAGGTCCGAGGCCCCAGTATTCCCAGACGCTCAGGAGCTCTGCCCTCGGGGAGAGAGGCCTGTGGGATGCGCGCCTTCTGTGCTCTGAGTGCCGGGTCCCCAGCCCTGCCCTGCCAGTGACTTCTTTGTCTGCTCTCTCAGGTGAAAGAGGAGGACAGAGCTCTGCCGAAGCCTGGCCCTCCTGCCAAGGAGGAAGGGGCTGTAAGTGCTTCTCCAGGACCCCTGTGTGTGGGTGCGCCATGGAGCGGGCGGGCATGGGGGTGCTCTTTCTGTGTGGGTGGCTGGGGGCATGCCAGGGAAGGGGTAGAAAGTGCAGCCTGTGCGAAGCTAACCTGGGGCGGGTGAAGGCGATGGGAATGCCCAGGCGCTTTGGAGACCTCCCCCAAACGCCCCAGCCCTTTAGTTCCTACCTTTAGTTCTGCTTTCCTGAGCCTTTGGGGCTGGAGAGGCTTAGGTGGGCAAGCTCTTAGGTCGGGAGCACCGAACGCGCAGCTGTTGGGACTCTTCATCCCGCTCTGGGCGGCACCAGCCAGGGCAGGGAGGAATTCTAGTGCAGCTGCTGCTGTCTTGTCCCGGAGACCTCGTCAGCTGCTTAGGGCAGGTGACCTGGAGGCCGGCTCCAGCTGCCCAGGGCCCCCAGCCACCCCCTACCCCAGTCATTCTGCCTTGGGATGGAGACCCTGAATAAAGCTGGACTCCTTTAAGGCAAGAGAAGGGAGACGGTTCCAGAAGAGCCAGGGCTAGAGATGTGCAGTTGGGAGGTGGGCGTGCCCAGAGCTCGGGAGCAGAGCTGGCTCACCAAACAGATCCGTACGCAGACCAGACGGCAGAGCCTGTCCCTGCTCCCCCCACTTCCTTGGGCGGAGATTTGATTAGTCAGGCATTGTGGCTTCTACCTAATCTGCAAACAATCCTGCCAGGCCAGCCTGTGATTTCCAAGGGATATGTTTGAGATATAGGCGGGAGGGGTCTTGGAGAATGCCAGGTTTTTTGGGGTGAAAATTACATGTAAAATGTTTAGAAGACGGCCCAGCGTATAATCAGCACTGTATGGATGTTAGCAGTCACTGTCATCATCGTCATTGCCATTGTCCTCATCATCTGCAGTTCGAGGGGACGGGAGGAAAGCCAGAGGGGGAGGGGAGGGGGGTAGGACCCAGCAGCCAGGGCCACCAGCCAGCGCCGCAGTCTCTGGCATGCCAGTGAGGAAGAGCACCTTCAGGCCCTCCCCCCTCCACCCCTGCAGCAGGGCCACAGTCCCGCTGAGGTCTGGGCCCAGGCTACTTGGCTCAGCTCTTCTCAGGATGTGGGGCAACCTCTCCACATGGCAGCCAGAGGTCTGCCCACTCTGCAGGCATCTTCCTACCAAGCAGAGATGGCAGGCGGCCCCCCATAGAGCCCGGTGCTCAGATGTACCCCAGAACCAAGGTCACCGTTTTGGGGAATAAGGGCACAAGCACGTCTCATTAGTGGCAGGGCCTGACCAGCAAGGAGCCCCTAGGCTGGCCTGGCTGCCCCGAGGCAATGTGGCTACCTCTGCAGGCAACTCTGCCCTGCCCTTCGCCAGCCTGGCCTTCCCAGTGGCAGTCCTGTGGGTCCACAGACAGCGCCACCCCCCCCCACCCCCAGTGTTGGGGGGAGGGGAAGAACAGCAGGTGGAGTGTGCCAGCACACTCCATTTAGTTCCTGGGTGCCCAGAGGCTGTAGGACATGGTAGCTTGAGTGCTTAACCCTTTGTGGGCCACAGTTGCCTCCTCTTCCTCCCATTATTCCACACGTACCTTCTGGGATCTGGGAGCTAGGAGACGGACAGAGAGCAGGCTGAGGTGGAAGCTTCCTGGGCCAGCACTGGGTTTCTGCAGCCTTGAGAATGTGGGTGCGGAGTGGACAGGTGGGGAGTAGACAGTGGCTGCCGACCAGAGGAGCAGGGAGGGAGGACGCTTGGCATATATTGGGGCCAGGAATTGCTCCCTGACTGTTGTTCTCATCAGGATGAGCAGACTCTGGGTCTGACAGCCCAGAAAACCAGGTGACCGAGAGACCACAGAGGCAGGAGGCCCCGGCGTGAGGCCTAGGAACGGGTTGCCTGCCCTCTCCATGCTCCATCTCTGCTGTGTTTGGGCTGTGAGGGACGGGGCTCACCTGGATTAGGGCTTGGTCGCTGCCCCGACGGACGGCAGTAACTCTGGGGCACCTCATGGGGCTCCAGGGATTCTGTGTTGGCGTCTCCCAGCTCCATGCTAAGCCTGGCAGGTGACAGCAGTTCCTGCTTGTCTTTGTGGGAGAGAGACACCACACTCTCAGAGGCTGGCTGGAAAGCCTCTTGGAGCTATGCGTTGTTTGCCGCATGAATGGAAGGTCTGTTTCAGGGCTGGGCGCGAGGCCACGCCTCTTACTTCCTCTGCGTGGGGTGGGCAGGGACACGGGCTGATGCTAATGTCTACCTGTATCTGTGTGACTGTAGCTAGAGGGCAGCTCCAAGGACGGCAGTGGCCCCTCTCAGAGTCCGCAGCCTCCCACCAGCCCCGCACCTGCGGAGACTTCCCAGAGAGCCAAGAGCCCCGTGCCCACACCGGCCATGAACGGCCTGGGGGCCGCCTCAGCAGAGGGCCCAAGCGAGGAGGCCCCGGGCCTGTCTCGGAGGAAGGTGGCCAATGCAGTGAGGAAGGCGGTGAGCAAGGTGCTGCCTGGCGAGGAGCCGGGGAATGCCAGGGAACCTCCGAGCAGAGGGGTCAAGTCCCCTGAGCACCCAGCTCGAGGCAAGAGGGGAGAAAAGGCAGCCCCCGGCCCCAAGCCCCCTCCCCCTCCCCCTCCGCCGCCTGCTCCACCTAAGCCGGAAGCCAAGAAGGAGGCAGCCAAGGATGAGCTCTCCGTGGGCCTGCGGAGCCTGATGTCCCGGGGCAAGGGCAAGGACCACAAGCCCCGCAGCAGGCAGTCTCCTGGGAAGGGAGAGTCGCCCCCCAGCCAGGAGCCAGGCTCCCCGGGGAAACCAGGCTCCCCGGAGGTGGTGGACCCCCCAGCCAAGCCCGGAACCCCAGAGAAGCAGTGTTCCCCAGCTGCACCACAAGAGCTGGCCGACTCGGGCTCCGCTGGCCCGAAGTCCAACCTCACTGGACCGCAGCAGTGCAAGTCACCAGCCCCTGACGGGCAGCAGGAGGTACCCGAGTGTGTCACTAACCTCCCCTGCCCCTCACCACCCTCCCCTGCTCGCTCACTCGAGGCCTAGGCACCCTCACAACCGGCTTCCCCAAGGCCACCCCACAGGCCCCGCATGATGCAGAGGCTAGGCCGGCGCCTTTGCTGAAGGCGGGGCTGCATGGCTCTCCTGGATGGAATGCCAGCGTGGCGGCGGCCTGGGCCCTGTGACGGGGCTGCTAACCAGCATGCGGCTGTTCGGTGGGAGTCAGGGCTGGTCCTCAGCGACATGGGCTCAGCCTGTGGCTCCAGACGCTACATCGAGATCAGGAGTCTTAGCAGACCCGTGCTAGGATGGGCAGAACCGAGGTCAGGAGGCCTGTGTGCGTTCACCTCCCAGCCACTCCCCCCGGTGGGTTCTCGGCGAGGTCCCATCCCCGAATCTTCATCTGTCGAGTGGGGAGGACGCAGGTCTTCAGTTCTTCTCTGTAGCCCTTGGGGCCAGAAGTATTTGGGAAATGAGTAATTTTTATATTTTAGAATGCCAGGCAGTGTACATAATGAGCAGCCACTCATAACCAGACATTAGTATTTCCACCGCAAAACCTGTACATCTTCACGCCGCAGAGGGATAGAATATAAACAGTCAGGACTGGCCACCAAAATAGCTGAGAAGCATCTTTTGGTCTTGGAGGGCTTTTGGGATGTTAGAATTGCTTTGAAGGGCTCCTGTGAAGGTTAGAGGTGGTTCAGATAATGAATGCTCCCAGCCCAGTCCCTGGCATGGTGGGTGCTCCATACATAAACGGGAGTATTGATGGCAATGCTAATAACAGTAGTTATTAATGCCATCATCGCCATCACTGCCTTCAGGCCTGGCACCAGTCCCCGGTGGCAGCAGGATCACGAGGAGCCCTGTGCCTGGGTGGCTAGTGGGCACAGTGGGCCCCCTTTGGATCTGGGGCGCTGTCTGTCCACAAAGTGCCTTCTGGGAGGGACAGGATGCTGAGAGGCAGAGGGGATAGGCAAGGGCGGTCAGCCCAGCCCTTGCCCATGGAAGGTGATGCCTGCTTGGCTGGTCCTAGGCGTGGGGACGGTTCTCTTTAAGCTTTCCCATTGTGTGTAGACCCTTCTGAGGCCTCATGAGGTGTGTGTGTTGCGGGGGGGGGGGGGGGGTGCAGTTTCACCACTGCGTCTTCTTGCTCTTTCGTGCTCCTGGCTGGAAGGGGAGGGGCAGGGCACAGCCTACAGGCCTGTCCTGTCTCCAGCCCCTGGGATTCCTAAGGCCCCAGAACCCGTCTTGCGCCTATCCCATTCTTCTTGGGTTTCACAGAGCCTGGAGAGGAGCAGGCTGCAGCTCTCCCCAGCCCTCGTGGCTCACTCTGCATCAGGAAACGGACCTCCTAGCACACAGGAGTTGGCAGGGGCATTTTGGCTTGATGGGCAGGGCATGAGGTGAACCACCCATCCCTGAGAAAACCTCCAAGAAGCGGGCTCCTGGGCTGCTGCCCTCCCTCTGGCTCCCTGTCCTCCACCTCTCACGAGAGTGGAGTTGGGATCAGAGAAGAGCTCTGCTTGGCCTTCAGCCGCCTTGGCCGATGGCAGAGGCCAGAGGGTGCGTGGAAGAGCAGGGCCATCCTGGTGCGGAAGCGGTTAAGATGGTGAGAAGAAGCAGCCTCAGAACTCTCAGGACCCCGTTCTTTCTTTCTTATCTGATCGTTTAAAACCTCAGATTGGTGCCTGGCTTGCCTTCCTGTCCCTACGCCACTTACCCACTGGGTCCTGGTGGCCTCCTGGCTAGCAGCTTGGCATGCGGTGTCCCCACCTCTCCCGGGGCCGGGACTAATGGTGGTTTAACCTCCAGGCAGGAGCTGCCCCCGAGGCCGAGGTCCGGCTGAGCCCCGCGGAGGAGGCCCACCTGCGGCTGGAGAGGATCTTCACCGCGTCTGTAATGCCACCTCCCGCGTGCGGTCCCCAGGCCCTGGCCTCCTCCTGCCTGAGGCTGGCGGCCAGAGTGTGTGTGTCAGTGTGTGTGGGGGAGCACCTGCCTATGGAAGCGTGCTCCCTGGGTCCTGGGGGCCTCACAGTGGGCTTCCCACTTCAAGAAAGGAGAGAAGGCCTCTGTGGTGGGTCTGAGCCCAGTGACGCCTGCTCCTCCAGGGAGCCCAGTGCCTGTGGGAGGGACCCCTCTTGGCTGGGGATCCAACCCCCTTTTCTGGCCCTGTCCTCTTGCCATGAGGACATGCCTTGGTGCCAAGGTCTGGTGGGTGTCGAGAGGGGAGCTGACACTCCCCTTTTTTGATGCCCTGGCTCTCCAGACCCAGGGGGGCCTGTTAACTCCTTGTCCATTTCTAAGAGGCAAGGCCCAAGGCCTGCCTGACTCCCCTCCCTCTGCAGAAAGGCCTTTAAGAGACTAGCTAGAGGCTGAGAGGCCAAGGTGCCTTATACTCGGGCAGTTGGCATGTGGACCCGGATGGGGTGATGCCTCCACGTGCCATGGGTAGTGTGCCCGCCTGGGAGTGGCGATGTGGTTCCGTGGGGGTTTGAAGAAGGGTCCTAGACTTGGGGCTACTGGTGGTCGTGCTGTCTGAGAAGTGCAGTGATGACATTTCTGAAGGGCAGCCTTGGGGCGGGGGGGGGGGGGCGGGGCGTGTATGGAGGCCAGGGATAGCCCTGTCCTGGAGTCTGAGGGCTGCAGCGGAGCTAGGCTGGAAAATGCCCTATAGATAAGGCAAGGGGCTCCCAGGGGAACAAGGCCCTGGATATGGTGAGGGGGCCTGGCCTGGCAGCACACAGAAGAGGAGCCCAATTCAGAATGGACTCGATGGCCAGCCTGGGAGAGACTGTGTCCAGGATGGCACAGTCCTGTCCTGCCGTAGGCTCAGTGCACCTGCCCGGGCCAGCAACCCCTCTCCTGGTGCTAAGCAACTCCCACCCGTACCCCACACCTTGGGCAGCCCGAGAGTGCCCGCCCACTTGGCCCGGGGCGCTTGCGGAAGGGGACCTGCGGATGGTCTGCTTGTCTTCACCCCTCTTCTTCTCTCTTCTTTGCTTGCTGCTGGTAGCTGGACCCTGAGGCCGCCTCTCCTGCCCACAGCCAGGTAGGGTGTTCCTGTCCCCCTCAGGAGCTCTCCACTTCCTCCGGTGACCACCTGCCACCCCCGGCCTGTACCTGGGCGGGCGTCTGTGCTCGGGCCTCATGCTGGAGTGTAAGGGCTCTTTCCCCTTCTGGTCCCCACCTGCTGTCCGGCGGGATCCTCTTGGGAGGCAGTGCTAAGAGTTGGAGATGGCAGCTCTGTGTCAGGCCCTTGGGGAGAGTCTAGACTCAGTGTCCCCACTTGAATTTGGCTTCTGTGGTACATGGTGCTTAGCCACTGGAGACCCAGGGTTTTGGTTTCTGGGTGTTTCAGTTCTGCTCGCTCTGGGTAGCTGAAAAGGCTCAATTCCTACCCCCCACCCCCACCCCCAATCCCCATCCAAAACCTGAAGATGCGGCTTTCTCTGTCTCCACCTGCTGGGCAGTGTGGGAAACCCACCTTCGAATTAGCTCTGAAGGAGTTAGTTCTCGGCCATGGCCCTTTGATGTCACCTTATACATCAGCCTTCAAACACTTGACCCGCGGAACGTGCCCATTCAAGACAAAGGTTTCGCCTGTCTCACGCGATTTTCAAAAGACACCACATGCAAAATAATTTTGTTTTATAAAATTACATGTCTTCAAATATAACAAACGAACCATTTTTTAATGTCTGCACTTAATTTAAGCTATAGACACCCCATAGTGGTCCTCCTAATTGAAGGGTAAATTCACTGCCACGATTGCCAGAGGCCGGGGACCCCTGGGGTAGCCCCGCCTCCTCACTCCGTAGCTGGGAAGGGCGTAGCTGGGAAGGGCGGTCAGCGAGGGAGAGAGTTCCCTGAAGCCGGAATCCACCCTGGGAGCAGAACCCCGATCTCTCTTTCAGCTCTAGGAAGCGTGACAGAGAAAATGCTCCCTCTTGTTATCCGTCTCGGCCCCTCACCAGGGCTCAGTGTCGCAAAGCAGTGTGTGTGCCCAGGTCTCAGGAGGGTGGGGGACGCTAGCAGACGAATTGTACCTCAGAGCTGAGGATCCTCAGAGCGCGGGGTGACTGTCCCCCCAGCAGGGCCCCTGGATGACCTGTTGCCCCTTTGCCCACACACAACTAAAGGAGCCTGATGGGCCTGTCTCCTGTTTGCCAAGCTCCCCCTGGCACCATTCCTGCCCAGCCCAAGTCGTCTCATGGAGTGCCAGGCTTGGCAGCCCCACACCCTGCCAATGCTTCTTTCTGATTGAGCCACTTGGGGCCTCTCCTTCGCTCCCAGCCCCTCTATACCCATTCTGGTGTCCATCTGTGTGGCATGCAAGCGTCTTCCCGTCTCTGGTCCTGCCTTGTATGGCCTTAGCATGTCCACGTAGGTCTGTGTACCTCCCGCCTTCTGAGGAGGCAGGGAGTAGGAGCCGCGAGGCTGGCGTGGGCATCTGGGCATTGCCCTGCCCCGGGGAGCGTCCTCTGCAGGGCAGGCCAGGCCGAGGCTAGGACTCCGGCCCCACTTATCCTTCTGCGCTGTGAGGTCCTCCGGAGACACTCCCGCCCCAGGCCTTGAGGAAATGCCCTTCCCCGGCTTGGTAAGGGAGGGCCCATCGCGATGCGGGAGAAGCTGGGCCTGAGAGGTCACAGCAGCTGTGGCCCAGGGAGGGCTGTGGGCTTAGGACACTTATCCCACCGGCTTCGCAGGGAGGTGGGGGAAAGGGCAGCTGAGGGTGGAACCTGCTGATTTGTTTTCCAGGGATCGCTCTCTCCTGGACACATGCTCCCTGTGCCACTGGCCCGCAGGACACTAGCTCTGTGTCCTTGTCCTCCAGGCTCCCCAGGACCACCACCCCCTCCGGGCTTCCCCACCTTTTCCCTCTGACACCGCTGACGTGCCTGTTCTGTGTCTGCCAACCAGCTGCCCCCCCTCGCCCACTGGCTCCTCTGGAAGCCCTTCCCCTCAGTACCTCCTCTCTCCCGTTGTCCTTGCCTCCGTTTTCCAGAACCGAGTCTGACTATGTATCCTTCCCCTCCCTCTGCCAGGTGAAGACAGAAGAGCAGATTGCAGCGGAGGAGGCCTGGCACGAGACAGAGAAGGTGTGGCTGGTCCATAAGGATGGCTTCTCTCTGGGTGAGCCTGGGGGCGCCCAGGGGCCGGTGCCCCGGCCTCTTGGGTTTCAGGGCTGGGGTGCTTTCTGCATCTGGAAAGGGCTGGGTGGTGAGCAAGGAGGGACCGGTGATACCGTGGGGGGGAGGAGGCAGGGCCATAAAGGGCCCAAAGAGGGTAGCAATGCCTTCCCAGGCCCGCGCCTGACCCTCTGCGCTGCTCTGCAGCCAGTCAGCTCAAATCCCAGGAGCTCAGCTTGCCCGAGGGGAAGGTGCGCGTGAAGCTAGACCACGATGGAGCCGTCCTGGATGTGGATGAGGACGACGTGGAGAAGGTTGGCAGGGGGCTGGTGGAGGGCACAGGGGGTGGGCTGAGCAGGGCAGGCCTGTCCGCTGGCAGGGCAGGCTGGTTCGGCTCCTTCAGTGCCCTCCCGCCTGTCCCTTCACGCAGGCCAACGCCCCCTCCTGCGACCGTCTAGAAGACCTGGCCTCGCTGGTGTACCTCAATGAGTCCAGCGTGGTGCACACTCTGCGCCAGCGCTACGGCGCTAGCCTGCTGCACACGTACGCCGGCCCCAGCCTGCTGGTCCTCAGCCCCCGGGGGGCCCCCGCTGTGTACTCCGAGAAGGTGTGATGCCCCCTGAACCACTGTGTGGGTCCATGCCTCATGGACCCACCCAGCCACTACCGACCCCGCCTTTTCTGGCCCTGCCCCTGCCCCTTGGCATCCCACTGGGCCCTGTCCACTCTCTCAGTTGACCTTGGGAAGAGGTGTCATTTCAAGGGGTGAGGACAGAAAGCCCTTCCCCAGCCTCTAACAGAGGCGGGAACGTGGCGAGGATCTGCGTTTCCTCGGGATCCCTCTGCTGCCCTGGAGTGAAAGGCCCAGAGAGAGGTGGACCTTGGGGACGAGGGGTGTCTGAGAGGACCAGCTAAGAGCCTATCCATCCTCCCCACCCCTCTCCTGCCCAAGGTGATGCACATGTTCAAGGGGTGTCGGCGGGAGGACATGGCACCCCACATCTATGCCGTGGCCCAGACGGCATACAGGGCCATGCTGATGAGCCGTCAGGACCAGTCCATCATCCTCCTGGGCAGCAGTGGCAGTGGCAAGACCACCAGCTGCCAGCACCTGGTGCAGTACCTGGCCACCATCGCAGGCACCAGCGGGAACAAGGTGTTTTCTGGTGAGGCAGGCGCAACTGAGGAACTGAGAATGGGCTTGGGAGAGAGGGCGGGGACGGAGGCCCCTGCTAGGTCCCAGCGTTTTTCTCCCTGGCCTCTCCGTGCCCCGGCTCTCCTGACGGCCCCTGGGCCTCTCTTCTCCAGTGGACAAGTGGCAGGCTCTGTACACCCTCCTGGAAGCCTTTGGGAACAGCCCCACCATCATGAACGGCAATGCCACCCGCTTCTCCCAGATCCTCTCCCTGGACTTTGACCAAGCTGGCCAGGTGGCCTCGGCCTCCATCCAGGTGAGGGGACACTCAGGGTGGTAGGCGATTGGCCACCCGGTTTCATGCCCTAGGAATCAGGCTCTCTCCTGTGTCCCATTTTCCTGGGATTCAACCCCAACAAAACGGACCCTGGCCCTGGGGCTGGCCTGCTCTGCCCACGCCTCGCCCATTCTGTTCCCTGCGCCTGCTGCCCTGGGTGGGGCCCAGCTCAGCTTCCTGCCCAAGCCCCGCCCCGTGCTCTGGGCCTTCTCTCAGGCGGTTTCACCCAGGGAAGACTGGCCTGTCAGTAAAGGTAGGCCCCTCCTTGCTAAATGAAATCTCTCACCACAACGTGTCCAGCTTCCCGCGGAGGCTGTGCCGAGGAAGTAGGCAGAGTGGCAGTGTCCTCCCGTGAGCTGGGCCTGTCTCCGTCCCTTCCCCCCCCCCCCCCCCCCCCCGACACACACACCCTGGTTTCTGCCCGGGTCTGCCCCAGGGGTGCTCTGGCCTCTGGTTGAGCACCTGGAGGTTAACCAGCGGCCGCTGGCTCCGGGGGCCCGGTCCTTTCTGCCGTGGGGTGCGAGAAGCTTTTCCTGACACCTCTCTCCTTTGCCCACACCCTTCATGCTCCACACAGACGATGCTTCTGGAGAAACTGCGCGTGGCTCGGCGCCCGGCCAGCGAGGCCACCTTCAATGTCTTCTACTACCTGCTGGCCTGCGGGGATGGCACCCTCAGGTGAGACGGGACGGAGGGGACGGGAGGGAGCTTTGGGCTCCAGCCCCCTGAGAGTTCCTAGACCTGGCCACTCGGTTGCATCCCGTCCCGTTTGCGTATCGCCAGGCCCAGAGGACGACAAGATGAATGAGCCGAGGCCCTGCCCGGCAGGAGCTCCCTCTGCCTGGGCACAGGGGTCTGGTTATGCGTGAGGGGCACAGCTAACCCTTCAGTGTTCCCGGTGCTTAGCTAGGATCTCTGCTAAGCCAGACTAGCGAGAAAGCTCCCTGAGGTACAGGCCGTCAGGAGCTGGCCTGCAGTCACACAGCTAGTAGGGGGCTGAGCCTGTCCACCCGGGGGCCAAGAGCCTAACCCCTTCCCAGTGCCCTCCCTCTAAGCTGGCCCTCCTGCCCCACGTTGGCTCCTCTGCCAGGCGCTTCCCTGTAGGCCTTCGGACTTGCTGTCGGTGTTCACGGACGAGAGGATAAATGATGAGGCTGAGCCGCAGCCCGTGGGCACTTCCCCTTTAGCTCTTCTTGTAACCGAGGGCGCAGTCCCTGTCCTGCTGGACTCGCCCTTCAGGCAGGCTTCCTGCCCCCTCCCAGGGGTCTGGCTTGACACGCTGCATCAGGGCATCTCTGGTGACCTGTGCTGGGGAGACTGGTACCCTGACCAGGCATCCAGCCGATGAAGAAAGGCGGTAGCAGCTGGCCTGGCTGCAGGGCGTGATGAGCCGACAGAACTGAGTCTGGAAGCTGAGTCTGTCTGTGTCCACACTGGTAGGACGATGGCCTTGGCATAGGGACCAAGCACGGTGCTGATGCCTCATTTGTACCCCTAGGACAGAGCTCCACTTGAACCACTTGGCAGAGAACAATGTGTTCGGGATTGTGCCGCTGGCCAAGGTGAGGGGGCCTGTGGGGACTGGGTTGACAGCCCCGGGCGTTGGGGGTAAAAGAACCTCAGATGCCTGACCGGTGTGGCTCAGCTGGTTGAGTGTTGTCCCTCCTTTACACCGAAAGGTTCCTGGTTCGGTTCCTGGTTCGGTTCCCGGTCAGGGCGAGCATGGGAAGGCAACCAATCGATGTTTCTGTCTCTCTCTTCCCTTCTCTAAAGTCAATAAGCATGTCCTGGGGGGAGGATTAAAAATAATAATAAGAAGCAGCCTCCAATGGATTGCAGTGCCCGTGGGAATAGCAGGAGCCCGGCTCCAGCTGGGTGGCTCTCCCCTCGCCTTGCTCTCCCTGAGGGTATGGAGGTCTGCCGCAGGGGGAGGGGCAGCCCCTCTGAGATCCGGTGCCAGTGTGCCCCTCTGCTCCTGTAGCCCGAGGAGAAGCAGAAGGCAGCTCAGCAGTTCAGTAAGCTACAGGCGGCCATGAAGGTGCTGGGCATCTCCCCCGATGAGCAGAAAGCCTGCTGGCTCATCCTGGCTGCCATCTACCACCTGGGGGCTGCAGGAGCCACCAAAGGTAATCTGTCCTGGGCCCCCACAGTCTGGCTTGTTGCCCAGAGACCTTTGGGGGACCCTCCCACTCCCAGTTTGTCCTTGCCCAGCACAGACTCATCTGTTATCAGACACCCCTCTTTCACTGCGCCTCTTCCCAGCCCCCCACATCAGAGCAGAAGGCTCCTGACACCTGGAGAAGCATCTTGGCCCATGGTGGCCGGAGGCCTGGATTTAGGTGGCCGTGAGCGGGAGCTCTGTGAAAGCAGGGGGTTGGGGACTTGGAGGCCGAGGGGGAAGAGAAGGGCCCCGACTCAGAGCAGTCCCCTGGAATAACTCTCCTTCTTGTTCCCTTTCTGACAGAGGCCCCTGAGGAGCAAGAGGGTAACTGACCTTGGCCCCTCCCTGGGGTGTGGGGCCCCCTGGCCCCCTCTTGGTGCTTGCCCTGGGCTCTCTCTGGGGGCTGGGCTTGTTCTGTTGTAATGCGGGGACTGGCCTGGGAGAAACCTCTGGGTTGAGGTGGCGAGGGCAGCTGCTGGTGGTGGGCTTCTGGGAGTCCCCAAAATAGCTGCTCCTATCTGTTTTGCATCCAGACCCTGGAACCTCTCACGGCGCCCTCGTTGGGCTCAGGCGGGGTAGGGTGGGCCTGCTTCCGGGGGTTTCCTAAGGCCAGTTTTCCCCGAGTCCACCCTTCTCTCCACGGGTTTGGTAGCAGGTTTCTTCCTCTTGCATGTCAGGGTGAAGGCCACTAGGGGGCAGCAAGCACCGTGGTAACCAATGGGCTGCAATTTCGGCACTTGTGCTGGGGGCTTGTGAATGGCTAGCAGTGATGGCGAACCTTTTGAGCTCAGCGTGTCAGCATTTTGAAAAACCCTCACTTAACTCTGGTGCCGTGTCACATATAGAAATGTTTTGACATTTGCAACCATAGTAAAACAAAGACTTATATTTTTGATATTTATTTTATGTATTTAAATGCCATTTAACAAAGAAAAATCAACCAAAAAAATGAGTTGGCATGTCACCTCTGACACGCGTGTCATAGGTTCGCCATCACTGGGCTAGAGCTTGGCCTGGCTTGGAAACGCCGCTGCCTTCCTCTGAGATGACGCTGGTGGGCGGGCACTCCGAGCACCTCTTCACCTCTTTCTCCTCCAGTTTCGGGAAAGGGGCGCCTCTCATAGCACCCGGGGCTTTGGTTCATCTCCTTCGGGATGTGAAGGGCTGCAGGCTGCTCAGCAGGAGCGAGGAAGTGCTGGGGGGGAGGGGGGGTGGATACACAGAAGAACCGGCATCTGGGTGTTAGGCTCCTTATGATCCCAGCAGGTGGCATCTCCGCCAAAAAGGAAGCAGGCTCCTTTTTAAAGAAGTTATTCCCCAAACCGTAGGCGGCCCGGCGGGTGGGTGGCTGGCTGTGTCTTAAGGAAGTGCCTTCGTTCTGAGGAGGTGACAAACCCCGGGTTCCTGTAACCAACCCTACCCAGTGCTGCCTGCAGTGGAGAGAGAGCTCTGGGTGGGCAGCACATGGACCTACCTTGTGAGGAGGGTCTGTTACCTCCTCAGAGCTTCCAGGGGGTTTGGGGCCTTGGAGGCTGAGGGGAAAGAGAAGTGTGTGTGTGTGTGTGTGCGCGCATGTGTGTGTGTGTGTGCGCGCATGTGTGTGTGTGTGTGCGCATGTGTGTGTGTGTGTGTGTGTGTGTCTTTGGAGGGTCTTGTGTGCGTCAGGGCGATTACATACTCCTGTGAGATTGTGAGTGCGCGCGCGCGCGCGTGTGTGTGTGTGTGTGTGTGTGTGTGTGTGTGACTGTCTTTGGAGGGTCTTGTGTGCGTCAGGGCGATTACATACTCCTGTGAGATTGTGAGCGCGCGCGTGCGTGTGTGTGTGTGTGTGTGTGTGTGTGTGTGTGTGTGTGTGACTGTCTTTGGAGGGTCTTGTGTGCGTCAGGGCGATTACATACTCCTGTGAGATTGTGAGCGCGCGCGCGTGCGTGTGTGTGTGCGCGTGTGTGTGTGTGCGTGTGCGTGTGTGTGCATGTGTGTGTGTGCGTGTGTGTGTGTGTGTGTGACTGTCTTTGGAGGGTCTTGTGTGCGTCAGGGCGATTACATACTCCTGTGAGATTGTGAGTGCGTGCGTGTGTGTGTGTCCCCGAGCCTGAACGTGGTTGTGTTTTCCTGCCTGCTCGTCCTCACAAACCCCCACCCTCCACCGCCCGTCCCCGTGGGCCTGGCGGGCTCCGTTGATGACTGTTTGCTAACATGCTGTTTTTCTTTGCATGCTGCATGCTGGTCCTTTGCCTTACAGAAGCCGCTGAAGGTAAAACCTTGTTTCTTGTTAGCTTTCCCTAATTGCCCTGATTAGGCACACGTTGGCTGAGGCACTTCTGTCTGCGTGGGCTGCTTTCCTTCCTCTGAGGCTTCCTCACGTCCCCACTGCTGGGCCGTGGGTGGGTGTCCGTGGTCTCCCCTGGCGGATGCCTGGAGGGAAGGGGGAGGGTCCTGCTGCGTTCATGGAAGGGAAAGCGTTGTACTCCCTCCGGACCTGCCCCGGAGGCACAGGGGGATCTCGGTGCTCATCCTAGGTGGGCGCTGGCTCATCCTCTGACTGCATTTCCCCAAGTTGGTACCCGGGAGCCAAGCCCTAAAAGGATGTTGGAAGCTGACAGGATGCCCTCTGGTGGCAGCAGTGTGTATTACCTCCTCCTTCAGGTCCTGCTCATCCTCTCCACCCCCCAGGGGCACAGGAAGCTGGCAGTTGCTGGCTGCCCTGGCCTGAAGCCCTCTGGTGTCATCTGGGCTGGTTTTGCCTCTGGAAGATGCCTACTCCCCAGTCCAATGGGAACAGGGAGCCAAAGGGCATCAAATGGCCTAAGGAGGAAGACCCAAGGCACCAGATGGTTCTTTCTACCCCATAGCTGGGCGCAAGCAGTTTGCCCGCCACGAGTGGGCCCAGAAGGCCGCGTACCTGTTGGGCTGCAGCCTGGAGGAGCTCTCCTCGTCCATCTTTAAGCACCAGTACAAGGGTGGCACCCTGCAGCGCTCCACCTCCTTCCGCCAGGGCCCCGAGGAGAGCGGCCTGGGAGATGGGACAGGTACCCTGAGCCCCTTGGCTGGTGAATGTCACTGGGAGGCTTCACCCAGGGCTCACTGCTCTCTCTGCCATGGGGAGACTGCTGGGGTGACTAGAACTTCCATGGGGGGGGGGGGAAGGAAGCCCCAAGACCCCTGCTGACTTGGCCCTGGGTAGGGAGGGAGCATACCCAGGTGGGGATCCCCGGGAGCCGGAGACACGTCTGATCCTCTTGCCCCACAGGCCCCAAACTGAGTGCGCTGGAGTGCTTAGAGGGCATGGCGTCCGGCCTCTACAGCGAGCTCTTCACCCTTCTTGTCTCTCTGGTGAATAGGTGAGTGCCAAGCGGGAGGGCCCAGGAGCTCATGAGCCTCCTGCCTTGATCAAGATGGAATAGAAGCCTCTGTGCTGCGTGATTGCCGAGGCAGAGCCATGTTCCACCAGCAGATGGCTCCGTGCCCTTATAGGCCAGTGATGGCGAACCTATGACACGCGGGTCAGAGGTGACACGCGAACTCATTTTTTTGGTCCATTTTTCTTTGTCAAATGGCATTTAAATATATAAAATAAATATCAAAAATATATGTCTTTGTTTTACTATGGTTACAAATACCAAAAAATGTCTATATGTGACACGGCACCAGAGTTAAGTTAGGGTTTTTCAAAATGCTGACACGCCGAGCTCAAAAGGTTCGCCATCACTGGCCTAGTCCAAGGGAGGCACATCCTCCCCGCCGGGGTGTTGGGCACCCGCACAGGATGGATGGGAGCTTGCTTGGGGCAGGGCTGGGCTGCCAGTGGGGCCTGTTCAGTGGTCCTGCCCTCGCCAGCGCTGACCCAGCCTCTCCCTGTGAAGGGCTCTCAAGTCCAGCCAGCACTCACTCTGCTCTATGATGATTGTGGATACTCCGGGCTTCCAGAACCCCGAGCAGGGCGGGGCGGCCCGAGGAGCCTCCTTTGAGGAGCTGTGCCACAACTACGCCCAGGACCGGCTGCAGGGGCTCTTCCACGAGCGCACCTTTGTGCAGGAGCTGGAAAGATACAAGGAGGTAGCGCTCGACCTGGGCCCGGCCTGCCCCCTCCCCCCAGGCCTCACCCTCTGGCCTTGGCCCCTCAGGGAGGGCATCTGTGGGTGAGGGGACGAACCACCTTCCCCGTTGGCTGCTCCTTCCCAGCTTCTATGCTCTTGTCATTTCTGCCCACCGGTGCTCTCTGCACTGGGCCTCTTTCCTGCCCAGGCTACGTTCTTACTTTGTGGGGTTTGCTCCCCAAGAACTAAAGATGCATTCAGGGTTCCAGGAGCCCTTTCTTGCCCACCTTTGAGGCGCCACCAAGCCCTGCGATCGCCACTGGGCGTCGGGCGTGGCCCTCCCTGGCACCTGACCTGTTAAGACGGTGATTGATCCTTTGGGGGCCCCTTTACAAAAGGGGGTCCTGGATGAGACGAGATCTAGAAATCCTCCCTCATGTGGAGGTGAGGGATCTTGATCCTGGGGAGGATATTTACTGGGGATCAGAGAGGATTCAGGAGGAAAATGACAGTTGTCTTCAAGTGTCTCAAGGACGAGTGTGAAACTGGAAGGCTTACTCCCCATAGTCTACTCAGTGGGTGTGCGTAACGGAAATCGGTGCCTCTAGCTCAGTGTGAAAGGAGGTTAGGAGAGTTTTCGTCGCCCGTGGCACGAGGTGCCTTGGGAGGTAGTGAGCATGGTCACTCGGGCTGCTAGAGGGGCGCTCCTGGGTGGGGCAGGAGGTCAGGCTTGCTGACCGCCTCGCCTGCTCATAGAGCTGCGCCCACCCACGGCCCGGTGCTCACTACGCTCTGCCTTCCTTCCCAGGAGAACATCGAGGTGGCGTTTGACGACTTGGAGCCGGCCACGGACGATTCTGTTTCTGCCGTGGACCAAGCCTCCCATCAGTCCCTGGTAGGAGCTCCAGCGAGGCCCTGGGCCGGTCTCCTCTCTCCTCTCCCACTCCTCTTCCTCAGCAGGACCCTCCCAGTGGTGCCCCTGGGTGCTGAGGCCGGGGGGGAGGGGGGCAGCAATCAGGCCCAGACACCGAGCACTTTAGAGCTATGGTCCCTGCCCCTCCCTCACCCCTCAGCCAGTTTGGCCAGGAAGGTGGCACTTCCTTCTGCCCTGGTGTAATGGGGAGCCTCAGCCCCTGGGTGTCTGAGCCAGACAGGAAGGTGCACCTCCTCTCTCGCCAGCCGGGCGTAGGCCCCGTCCTGCGACTGGCTGAGCCTCAGGTCCTCCTAGGTGGTGAGGGCCTGGCTGGACCCAAAGGGCATAGTCATTCCCTCCCATTGTCCCCAAGAAGAAGACTGATGCACCTGGCAGAGTGGGGTGAAGGGGCAGCATTGCACCCCAACAGGGAAATGGCGCCCAGCTATAGACGCCCACTGAGGGCCATGTGGATATGAGCACCCCCCCCCCCTTGGGATGGGTGGGCTCTGTCACCCTTGGGACTAGTGTCTTGGACACCTTATTGCCTGGGGACTGGCTGGCCTGACGTGCACTTGGCATTTGGTGATGATCTCCAATGAGGGAAGTCACCTGAGGCGTTTTACTGGAGAACCGACATTTTTGCCAGGCTTGCTGATCTCCCCTCGGCTTCGAGTCCTGTCTCCCTCTCCTTCTTCCTTGGGGGAAGGCCCCCGTTGGCTAGCAAGGGAGTGGAGCTCGGAGAGAGTGAATGTCCCCCCTGGGACAAATGCCTGAAGTGCCCAAGGTTCACGTCTCCCCAGGGAAGCGGCTTTCCCTGACACCTGGGCTCCCGAGGTGGCCTCCCTCCAGTACCTTTGCCATTCCCACGAGTATGAGGAAGTCAGTCCGTGTGGCTTAGGAACAGCAGTGGGTCAGGCAGTGTATTTGGATGGGGGTTGGCCGTTCTTTCCCTTCTTTGCTCTTCCTATCTGATGGGCCTTGGCATCGGGCAGTTGCACCCCTGGAGATGAGGGCCCCTCAAGTGCCCAGCCGGCCCCTCGCCATCTGATGACTTCATTGCTCATTCCTGCTGGCAGCTCTGGCCACTCTGGGACCGTAGTTGCTCATCAGTCCTTGGTCCCCTCCTGGTAATCACACTGACTGCCTTGGGCAGCTTCAGGGAGGAGAGGTAGGCCGCTGGGGTCCAGGAGGAAAATGGCATTTCTCTTCGTTCTCTTGTCCCCCAGTCCCTAAAGGCCAGGCCAGAATGGGTGTGGGGAAAGTTCAGTCCTTCTTCCTTGAGGAAGATTTGGAAATTCCATTGAAAAGATGCCCTCAGACCAGATGTGGCCACAGATATAGGTGGTTTGGCTTACATGGGGCATTAGAAAAGAATTCAGTATTTCCACCTTCTCTGGAAAAACTGGGGGATTTACCAATCCTAGGCCAACATCCTTGCAGGACAGCAGTTGGCTGCTGCTGAGTGGTGGCTGTTTCCTTTCGGTGGGGACACTGGTCTCCAGCCAGCCTCCATCTGCCCATTTGGGCTTTCACAGCCACTAGGTCACTTGTCTTAGGCTCTTCACACTTGAGTTTATGACTCTGCAATGACCCCACCTGCAGTGCCCTGGGTGCCCCTCTCTCGGGTGAGCCCACAGCTGTCACTTATTGACAGCTTCCTTTAGCCATGCGCTGTGCTCAGAGGTGATGCCCAGGGCGTGACTGCAGCACGAGGCTCTCGCAAACCCCACGTGACCTGCGAGAGGATGAGGATGGAGGAGAGCCTCTGGGTGTCAGACGCCTTCAGTCTTTGCTGACTTTGGACACGAGTCCTGGGAGTCATATTTTGCCGTGGGCTTCTTCCTCTGATCTCTTTCTGGCCTCCTCTTTTTCCTCTCTGCCCACCTGCTCCACAAGGTGTCAGCAGTGAGGGGCGGGAGCGGCTATGTGTGTGCGGTGTGCGTGTGTGCGTGTGTACGTGTGCAGCATATTGATCGTGCGTGGTTAGGGACTGGGCGCTGGCTCCTTTCCCACAGCTCCATGTGACACTGGGATTTCTTCGCTTCTCCATAGGTCCGCTCACTGGCCCGCACAGACGAGGCCAGGGGCCTGCTGTGGCTGTTGGAGGAGGAGGCCCTGGTGCCAGGGGCCACTGAGGATGCCCTCCTGGAGCGCCTTTTCTCCTACTATGGCCCCCAGGAAGGTGACAAAAAAGGTAGGTGGCACCCCTGGAGGGCCGCTCCTCTACTTCCTCTCCAGGGGACCACCTCTATGGGTCTAGGTGGCACTGCCTAGGGGCTCA
This sequence comes from Myotis daubentonii, assembly GCF_963259705.1. Lineage (NCBI taxonomy): Eukaryota > Metazoa > Chordata > Mammalia > Chiroptera > Vespertilionidae > Myotis > Myotis daubentonii. The sequence continues at coordinate 24,873,159 of NC_081855.1, forward strand.
CTGAGTCCCTGGGCTTTGTGGAGCCGGTGCCCTGATGGTCTGAACCTTGCATCTCCCACCCTCAGGCCAAAGCCCCCTCCTGCGCAGCAGCAAACCACGCCATTTTCTCCTGGGCCACAGCCATGGCACCAACTGGGTGGAGTACAATGTGGCTGGCTGGCTGAGCTACACCAAGCAGAACCCGGCTGCCCAGAATGCCCCCCGGCTCCTGCAGGACTCCCAGAAGTAAGAGTACCACTCACTCTGCCCCTGTCCCACCCCCAAAGGCTGTTTTGGGCCCCCTGGTCAGAGGCCTCCTTCTCCAGCAGGGTAGATACCCTCTGCTTCCTAAGAGGCAATAGCCAAGGCTAGTTGAGAGCTTTTGGATGGCCTCCTGGAGTAGAGGTGGGGACAGGCATGGTTGGAGGGACCTATAGGTATTTTGGGGTTTTTTTTGGTGTATTTTATTTTTTTAAATATATTTTGTTGATTTTTTGTAAAAAAAAAAAAATAGGAAGGGAGAGGGATAGAGAGTTAGAAACATCGATGAGAGAGAAACATGGATCAGCTGCCTCCTGCACACTCCCCACTAGGGATGTGCCTGCAACCAAGGTACATGCCCTTGACCGGAATCGAACCTGGGACCTTTCAGTCCGCAGGCCGACGCTCTATCCACTGAGCCAAACCGGTCAGGGCTTTGTGTGTATTTTAAAAATATTTTTATTGGTTTTAAAGAGGAAGGGAGAGAGAGATAGAAACATCAATGATGAGAGAATCATTGATCAGCTGCTCCTGCACGCTCCCTACTGGGGAGAGAGCCCACAACCCAGGCATGTGCCCTGACCGGGAATCAAAATGTGAGCTCCTGGTTCATGGTCAATGTTCATTGAGCCGCACCAGTCGGGCTTATTTATGTATTTACTTATTTGGGGGAGGGGGGGGCTATAATTTTAGATTTGGCTAACACCCCCTGCATTTTTCACAAAAGGCAGGCATAGCCTTAGAAACCTCTCAGGTGTATAATCCCTGTCATCCATTCATTTATTTAACAGATAATTATTGGCACCTTCTCTGTGACTGAATAAGACACAAATCCCTGCCCTTATGGAGTTTATATTCTAGTGGGACTGGAGGCAGTAGACGTAATAGATTATATCTTCTGTTAGAAGATGGGCTCCACTGTCTCCTGCTACATGGGCACCCTTTCCCCCCTCTGCCCTGCCTAGCGACAGAGAACAGATCGCCTGCTCTGTCCAGTCCCTGGCTGCGCCTCCCTCGGCTGCTGCCCACCCTGGTTTTGTCTTCTCACTATTCAAAGATCTCTCTATGGTGTCTCTGTAGGGGGAGGGGCACGCAGCCCTAGGCCAGGTAGGCCAGGCCCCTGGCCATGGGGGTTGTCTGGCTTCCTAGGAGCTCAGAGCAGGAATGGCCTCTACTGCTCTGTGAATGTGACTTCTTCCCCTCCCCTGCCCTCCCTCCTCTGGCAGGAAAATCATCAGCAACCTGTTTCTGGGCCGGGCGGGCGGCGCCACGGTGCTCTCGGGCTCCATCGCGGGCCTGGAGGGGGGCTCGCAGCTGGCGCTGCGCCGGGCCACCAGCATGCGGAAGACCTTCACCACGGGCATGGCGGCGGTCAAGAAGAAGTCACTGTGCATCCAGATTAAGCTGCAGGTGGTGAGTCTGCCAGCCCCGGCCCCGGTGCCCCTGCTCTCCCCGGCAGGGAGCCTGGGCGTTCTGGGCACACTCAAGTCACCCAGTGCCCACTCTGCGTCCCACTTTGACTTGATCGATGCTGGTGGGGTCCCCTTTTTCAGTGCTGTTGCCTGAGCGGTAACTCAGACCTGTTTTTGTTGTTGTTGTTTTAATATATTTTATTGATTTTTTACAGAGAGGAAGGGAGAGGGATAGAGAGTTAGAAACATCAATGAGAGAGAAACATCGATCAGCTGCCTCCTGCACACCCCCTACTGGGGATGTGCCCACGACCAAGGTACATGCCCTTGACCAGAATCAAACCTGGGTCCCTTGAGTCCACAGGCCGACGCTCTATCCACTGAGCCAAACCGGTTAGGGCTGTTGTTGTTGTTTTAAATATTTTTATTGATTTCAGAGAGGGAGGGAGTGCCAGAGAGAGAGAGAGAAACATCAATATTGAGAGAGAATCATAGATTGGCTGCCTCCTGCACGCCCCACACTGGAGATTGAGCCCACAACCCAGGCACATGCCCTTGACCGGAATTGAACCCCAGACCCTTCAGTCTGCAGGCCGGCGCTCTATCCACTGAGCCAAACCAGCTAGGGCGGTCACTCAGATCTGTGAAGGCAGAGTTATCAGGCTTGGCATGTCCCGGGCAGTGGCGGGGCGCCTGCCAGCCTGCAAGGAGTGGAGATGCTGGCACCAGTTCCCTGAGGGCCATCCCTTCCCCTTTGGCAGGACGCCCTCATTGACACCATCAAGAAGTCGAAGCTGCACTTCGTGCACTGCTTCCTGCCTGTGGCGGAGGGCTGGGCCGGGGAGCCCCGGGCCGCCTCCTCCCGCCGAGTCAGCAGCAGCAGCGAGCTGGACCTGCCTTCCGGGGACCACTGCGAGGCTGGGCTCCTGCAGCTGGACGTGCCCCTGCTCCGCGCCCAGCTCCGCGGCTCCCGCCTGCTCGACGCCATGCGCATGTACCGCCAAGGTGGGCCTCCTTCGCTCGCAACCTCCCTTTCCTGGACCCGCCTCTGTCCCTCCCCATCTCTCAAAGGGGGACCATGGGCCGAAGAGGGGGCTGCTCCCCTCCGGTCTCCAAGCAGCCCTTGATCTCTTTTCCGCCCCGGTGCCTCCTCTGTGGGATCTCGTCTCATCTGCCAGCCCAGCGTGCTCCCTTCTCTTTCTTTCCACTCTGCTGACTCCTCTCTTCTGCCTCTCCCTTCCATATTCCTGTCTTCTTCATCCCCCTGCCCCCGCTACCCCACATGCCTTGTACCCAGAGCTCCATCCTTTCCCCTTCACTGGTTTGGATGGTCACCTCTGCCCACAGCAGCAGATGCCCTCATGGAACCATCTGCCCAGGGGAGGTACCAACCTCCAAGAGCAGGCCGGTGGCTGGGTTAGCCCCGCAGTGAGAAATGAGGTGCTGGTCATAGTGAACATCCATAGAGCATTTACGGAGTACCAGGCACTATTCCAAAGTCATCACACACATTGACTCACTTAATGTGCGGAGGCAGAGCTGGACTACCTCATGACATGTAGGTACTCTGACCATCCCCAGATGAGGAGACTGACGCTCAGAGAGGTTAAGGAGCTTGCCCAACATCACACAGCTCGTGAGTGGCAGAGTGGGATTTGACCCAGGCAGACCAGCTTCCCAGTTCATGCCTCTCGGGTAGGGTTTTGCTTGTCTGAGAAGTTAGGAATGGCCAGGTTTGTGCCCGTGTCCCTCAGCGAGAGGAGCAGGCAGGGTCCCGCCCACCCACAGCCAGGTCCCCTGGAGGCCTCCCCGTGGGCTCCGCCACTTTTCCTCAGCAGCCAAGCCAGGAAACGGGTTCCCTGCTCTGCTCCAAATAAATCATCGATCTTTCCCCACGTCTCGATATGGAGTTGGTGTTTATTATTTCAAAACCAGATTGTTACCGCTCTGAACAAAAATCAATGTGCTTTACTCAAACAAGCAGATCGATGAGGCCAGCAGCAGCCGGGCCCCCCTTCACTCAGCCCCCAGCCACCATCGATAGCACTGATGATTAATTAAGATGCCTGGCGCTCGGACCTGCTATCCCGGCCCATCAATTTAATTGCAGTTCAGATACAATCAATAGCTCACTTTGTCTTGGCCCCTCCGCGGCCCCCGCCTCCTGTTTCAATTATCAGGCACATGCATCAGCCTCATCTCCCAGTTGGAGGCTTTCCCAGAGCCAGCGAGGCCGGCACGGTGGAGAGAGCCCCCGACCGGCTGTCGGAGTTTGGGCTCCGGGTCCAGCTCTGCCTCCAGCCACAGCCTTTGTGATCTTGAGCATTCAGTCGGTCTGCCTCTCAGGCCTCAGTTTCCATGTCTGGAAGATGAGCTGTGTCTGGTTTAACACCTTTTTCCAGTTTGAAAGTCCATGATTCTGTAGAAGTTGGTTTCTTGGTCCTCCGCTGTGGGCTCTGGCCTCCTCGGGTGAGACCAGGTAACCTCCCACCGGCCACCATCCTTTCCTTGCTCCAAACTGGAAGCCATCTCACCCTTGCCCTGACCGCAGGCCCAGGCAGTAAGGGCATCCCTGTGAGAGGTCACACTCTTTAGGGAAAGAGCGTCTATAAGTCTTTTTGGGTCACATAGCCTAGGTCGGCAAACTGCGGCTCGCGAGCCACATGCGGCTCTTTGGCCCCTTGAGTGTGGCTCTTCCACAAAATACCACGTGCGGGCACGCATGTATAGTGCGATTGAAACTTCGTGGCCCATGTGCAGAAGTTGGCATTTTGTGGAAGAGCCACACTCAAGGGGCCAAAGAGCCGCATGTGGCTCGCGAGCCGCAGTTTGCCAACCACTGGCCTGGGACTCAAGGTCAAGATGGGGCTAGGAAGGGAGCCCTTTCCCACGTCCTGCTTCATAGACTGAGGAAAGGAGCCACCAAGTGAGTCAAGCTTTCTACATATTTTCTAATTAAATGACTACCATGCAAGATACGTGGTAGGGCCCCCACTTAAAGATTGGGAAACCGGGGCTCAGAGAGGCCTAGTGACCCATCTAAGGTCACATGATACCAGGAGCCAGGGCCAGGTTCCACCCTCAAGCTCATGTACTGTTTCTCTCAACTACTGTCCAATGCCCTATTTTTATTTTTTTTCTTCTTATTAAGTCCTCAAGACATTGTTCTCTCTGGGTGATGACAGTCATGGATTGGAGGACTGGAAAGCGTCTTAGAGGCCATCTGGCTTTTATAGCATCCCTTCCAGGTGGTCAGCCATCCCCCATGTGCACCCCTCACGGACAGGGGACCTGCTTCCTTCCAGAAGAACCCGTTCCCCTTTTAAACCTTGTAATGCCACCGTAGGGCAGCCCTAGATGTCCTCTCGGCTTCCTGTCCCTCGCCCCTGCCTCCTGCCTCTCCGCTCTCTCCTTTCCTGGGCCTGCCTCCACCGCAGGCCCGCCTCCCCCTGGGGGTGACCCTCGCGCCAGTGCCTGGGCGCGGTGGCTGTTGGAGAGTGTGGGAGCAGGGGAGGTGCTGACGGGCCTGGCCCTGGGCTGCGCTCTCTCTAGGTTACCCTGACCACATGGTATTTTCCGAGTTCCGCCGCCGCTTTGATGTCCTGGCCCCACACCTGACCAAGAAACACGGGCGCAACTACATCGTCATGGATGAAAGGCGGGTAGGTCTGGGCCCCAAGGCACCCCCTGCCAAACCCCCTTTTCTCAGCTCAGAGCCCTCTGAGCAGCTACCCTTCCTTCCCTAGAGAGAATTGGTCTGGCCCTTGCTCAGGCTCCTGGTTCTGGCCATCCAGAATGAGGCCAGGGGCAGGCGGCAGCCAGCCTGTGTCAGTAGAGAGAAGGTAGCCTGGGGAATGGACTGCAGGAATCTGAGAAGAGCCACCCGCTTTGGAGGCCCGAGGTGGGGTGTCTGCTGACAATCCTTCAGGAACCCCAGGTGCAGACGAGAGCTCATGTTTTGGTGTGCCGCTGGTAGCCCCTGGGCCCCTCAGCCTTGACCTCCACTTGGGACTAGTTCCTGCAGAGGAAGCTGTGCCAGGGTCAGCCTCAGGCCTCCCGGGCCCCTTGTCAACCCCAGGTGGGTGATTCCTGGCTGCGGAAGGGGATGTCCCCCTGCCATTCTAGGCTGTCGCCTTGACCCCCTCCTGAGCAGAGCAATCCTCCCTCACTGTGCTCTGCCCTTAGGCACCCTGCCTGACTCTGAGGGCATCTGACCTCAGGATGGCTTCCCTGAAAGGGTGGGTACTCTACAGAACGGGCAGAAAGCCCCCCTCCCCTTGTCCCGAGTCACACACAGACCCACACTCGCGGAGTCCCCAGAACCTTCTCTCATTCAGGACCTGCCAGGGTCCTCAGCAGTCTTGGTGTGAATGTAGATGACCTGCCCCACAACCCCTAACTCTTCACCCTCATTCCAGCCTCCCACTCATGGCCACGCCCAGCACCTTGCCCGCCCTGGAAATGCTCCGCCTCTGAAATTCCAGCCTGGCCTTCTCTGACTTCGGCCTCCCTCCTGTGCGTCTCACTCCTCTCCGTCCATTGAGGCCTCTCATTCCTGGATCCCACTGCATTCTCTCTACTCGGTCCATCCCCTCTCTCTTTACTTCCTTTTCCGCTCAGCCTCGAGGCCGCAGTCTCACCCTCTGGTCACAGCCTTCCTCACCGCCCTCAGCTCTTCTGAGCCTCCCCTAGCACCTGCCCTGCTCCCCTAACCCCAGCCTTTGGGCATCCACACGCCTCCGTTTAGCGCTCCCAAGTTGCTGTGGGAGAAAAAGACACAACCATGTGGACTTGAGTTCCTACTTCATGGTCTCCAGCCCCAGCTGGGCCCTTGGGGTGGCCTGGCAAGTTTTCCGTGTGCCCCATCCTTACCCGGGCCCAATTCTAAGCTCCTTCCCTGGCACTCCATCCTCCACCTTCTCCTCTAATACTCCCCAGCCGTGCCTTCCCAGGTCTTCGGGCCAGCGGCTGACCTGGCCTCTCAACGCTCATAGAATCGAGGCTCCAGCTTCCTCCTCTGTCTTCTGTACACTGCTCTTCAGGGGCCTCCCTCCTCCTGTCTGGGTGGGAGAAGCACCCTTCCCTCGTCCAATCCCGTCCTCCCGTGCTTCGGACCCCATTTCCGGTGGTCTCCCTGGCGACCTGCTCCCTTGGTGGTAACTCTCCTCTCCTGTTCCTTCGGCCTCTCTCCTGCTGGCTCTTCTCTCAGTGGAGAAACATCCCACAGACGTTGCTGTCAGAAAGGAGCCTTCTGTTAACTCTCTCTCATGCCGGACCGTTGCCTGTCTCCTGCCTGCCCTGTGCCTTCAACACTTCCTCTCCTCCCGTGTCCTCCCACCCCACCGCCATTCATCCCTGCACCCACAGCTGCCTGGTTCCCATCCCTGACACCTGGGCTTGGTCTCCTTGTCTCCTCCTGCACTTCGTGTTGCAGAGCTAACGGGCGCTCTGTGCTTCTCCGCAACGTGTGACTCTGTGGACAGCTCTGTTCTTTTTGAAAATCTCTGCTCAACCTGTTTGCTGCCACTCCTGGCTTTCCCTCGTCTCTCTATTCTTCCCTTCTCAGAACTTCTGAGCTTCCCTGCTTCCACTTGCCCCTGAAATAAAGGTCTCTCTCTCCTTTGAGACGCTGTCCTTGGCCATATGTGTTTTCTAATCTGCATCCTCTTCCAGGGCAGCCTAATTCACACCCGTCACTTCAGTGACCACATATACATTGATGACTCCCCGTCAATAGTTCTAGCCCGGGCCGCTCTCCTGAGCTCCAGACGTGCATTTTTATCCACCTCATTTCTGGACTCCTCTACTTGTGTGCCACAGCACCTCGACCTCAGCGTTTCAAACAAAACTGATTATATCGCCTCCAAGACCCACTCTTTCCCTTGTATTCTCCACCTTAGAAAACGACACCCTTGTCTATTTCGTTACATAAGTCAGAAACTTAAGTGTGTCCCTAGATTCCTTCCTCTCTACCCTTCCTCATACCTGGCAAGGCTCTATCTCCTTAACATCTCCTGCATCTACCCCGCCTTCCCCCCCCCCCCCCCCCCGCCCTTTAGGTCAGGCTCTGTGTAACCTTCTCTCCTGTCGATTATTGCGGTAACTGCCTAAGGGGGTTTCCATTCACCCTCTGCCCTTCTACCAGTGATATCTCCTTAGAATGCAAATCAGATCACGTCCTTCCTGAGAGAACCCTCCAGGACCGCTCAAATCACACAGATTCCAAGTATTTTGGCTACTGCTCACCTCCCTAATTGTACCCTAACTACTCCCACTTCACTCCAAAGTATGCTGACTACTTTTCTCAGCACATTCTGTTGTCTTCTGTTCCCGGGCCTTTGCTCATGCTAGTCTCTCTGCCTGAAATGCCCTCTCACTTACTTTGCCTGGCTAATTCTTGTATCTAAAGACTTAGTACAATCCACACCTCCTCCAGGAAGCCCTCCAGGATCACTTTGGCTGACTTAGATGCCTCCTCCTCTATGTACTTCACTAATTCACTTGTCTCACAACACCCAAAAGATAGCTTGTATCCTTATAGCCCCAGAATCTAGCAAATGCCTGACCCTGTGGGAGCCACCGAAAGTGCTTGGTGCACAAATGAGGGACTGAGTGGAGGACAGGGAAGGACTAAGTGACTGGGCGGGGCCCTCTGTGGATGGGGAGTCCCTGGGTCGGCTCCTGACAGAGACCCCTCTCTCTGCAGGCGGTGGAGGAGCTGCTGGAGTCCTTGGACCTGGAGAAGAGCAGCTGCTGCATGGGCCTGAGCCGGGTGAGTTGTCCCCACAGGAAGGCAGTCGGGCCTCACTCTCTGGTCACCCTTGTCCACATGGCTGGCCCTCCCCGCACTGCCCTCCCTGCTCAGTCTTCCTCCAGGAATCTCTTGGTGCCCCTTCTGAGTCTTGCCCCCCGAGCCCCCTTAACCACGGCCCCAGCCACCCTGGGGCCATCCTTCCTCTCAAGCTGCCCTCGTTAGGGCGAGGGGCCAGGAATTTAGATATCCCAGCTGCCGCAAACTTGATTTTCCTCCCTCTGAATAACTGGCTTGTTCACTGCCATGAACACCTTGTGATGTCAGGAGGGAGTGGGCTGGAGAGTGGCCCTGAACTTGCCCTGGGTCCTGGTGTGGGGAGTGGGCAAGCCAGAGGGAGGAGGGCTAGAAGAATCGGGAAGGCAGTAGGCAGAGTTCTCCGGAGGGCAGAGCCTCCTCTGGCAGCTCGTTTGGGGCTGCCAGGGTCCCAGGAGGGCAAGCAGGACGTGGTAATGCTGTGCTGCCACCCCCTGCCCACGGGCCGAATTCCTCATCTGAATGGAACGTAGCACATGAAAGGCAGGCACGCCCGCCCCGGGTGCCAGTCTGCGCTTCACCACACGAGAGGGTCAGCTGAGCATTCCTCCCGTGCACCAGGGAGCCCTGCACGCTCTTTCCCTCGACTGGGAGGCTTGGCCGGCAGCGTCCACGTATGTGCTCCAGGGCTGTAGTGGGAGGGAGAGGAGTTGGGAGCCAGACGGAGGGTTCTGGACCTGTGCGTCTGTCAGCAGACAGGGAGGAACTCCCGTCCCAGGGCCTCAGGGGGAGAGTGAGGTGGAAGGGGAGGCTCGACAAAAACCTTAAGTATGGTCTGTCCACCCTGTTCTCTCTGTTCTACACTCGGAGCCGCGTTCTTGGCACCTCCCTCCCTGGGAATCCCTTTCCAGGCCCCTCGCTGCATCTGTGTCTCTGCTGTCCTTGGCGCTCCCTTTGGCCCTGCGGTCCCTGCTGGCCTCCGTTCCTCAGTTTCTGGTTCTATTATTCTATTTCTTTCCTCGGCCTCTGTGTCTTCTGCATCCCGCCCTCTTTCCATGTCATTTTTCTGGTTCTGATTTCAGCTGTCTGGCTCACCTCCTCCCGCTCCCCTTCCCCAACTGTCTCTAAGCTGGGGGCTGCCAGCTCAGCTTCTTCCCTGGGAAGCCTGCAGTCAACGATTTCACTTCAGCCTCTTGGTCCTTCCCTGGGTGGGCTCCTGCCCCTCGGGCAGGCTGAGCTGCTATTGGCTGGCATTGGGGTGGCACCTCCTCCAAGGCAAGTTGTGGGCAGGACAGGGCCTGCCCGGGCTGGTCCTCCTCCCGGCTGCCATCCCAGTCCCTCTGCATGGTCCCCGTGCCTGGGTGAGGCAGTCGCGCCCCAGGGGGCAGAATTAGGGGCCACGGCAGATGTTCGCTCACATCTGGTTTGGGAGAGAAGTTTAGGACTCCTGTGGTTAACACTGGGTGGTGAGCAGGGAGCAGGACTCCCTGTTTGTCATATCATTTCAAAGGAGGAGGGGAGGGGTCTCCGTCTGAGCCCACAGGACCTTGAGGGTTTAGGCAGGGAGTTGGGGGATCTGAGGACCCCTGGTTATTGTTTGTGAAATTTGTGTGGATGGCTATGCTGGGGAGGAGATGGCCCTGAGATTTCACCTAATACTCAAAAGGACCCCTTACCTCACAAATACACAGCTGTTCAAGACAGGTTTGTGGCTCCCTGCCCTAGCCTCTAGACCAGCGGTTCTCAACCTGTGGGTCGAGACCCCTTTGGGGGTCAAATGACCCTTTCACAGGGGTCGCCTAAGACCATCGGAAAACACATATATAATTACATATTGTTTTTGTGATTGATCACGATGCTTTAATTATGTTCAATTTGTAACAATGAAATTGGGGGTCACCACAACATGAGGAGCTGTATGAAAGGGTCGTGGCATTAGGAAGGTTGAGAACCACTGCTAGACCATCCCTTTTTTCTCAGGTGTTTCTGGGCCATTATCTGTCCCCCACCTGGCCCCTCACTGCTTCTGTCCTAGCCAGACAACTGTGCATGCCGGCCACTGGCACAGGGGGCTGGGATATTCCCTCGCCCCTGGCAGGGTCGCAGGCTCACACGCTGTGGGAAATCAAGGCTCAGGTGGGACCCGGGACCCATGGGAGAGGCCAGGCGCTCGGCCCCACATGTGGGGCTGGGGAAAGTGTTATAGAAGACGGAGCTGCCTTTCTCCCAGGCCAGCCTCAGGGATCTAGGTTTCCTCGGCGTCGCCAGAGGCAAAGCTTTCTCAGCAGAAAGCGGAGGCCCTCTCCCCACTGGTCCCCTGAGGGAGGCCTGGAGCTTGTACCTAGTGGTTTTGAGTCTTTCCCGTGGAGTTCACGTCTTCTCTTTGCCCCACAGAAGGGAATTGTGTGTGTCCTGGGCGTGGTGGAGGTGGGCATATACCTGTCCCTCTGCCTTTTCTCACCTGACCATCTCCCCCTCTTCTTCCTCTCTTAGTAGAGAAACATTTACCCAGCTCCAGCTCAGGGCACCAGAGAGTGAAAGGAAATGCTGGGTGTGGGGGCACCCAGCTGGTTCCTCTCACATCTGCCCTCCAGCCCCCAAACCTGTATGACAGGTCCCTTGACTGGGCCAACCTCCGCCCACCACACTGGCTTCTTCATGAGATGAAACCTGGGTGTGTGGGTGGGGGTGGGGTGTTGGCACATGAAAGAAACTGAGCTGGGAGGGTACAGAGAAGGGGCTCCCTACCCTTCCCCACCCCCTTTCTCTGCACACTGCTTTCTGGGCCTTTTTCTTCTTCTTACCCACGGACACCACCGTCCACTTCGCCTGGGCTCAGGCAGCTGGATGCCAAAGGCAGCGGGAGCATGTGGCCGAGGGGTGTCCTCTCCCCATTTTCCTTCTCATCCCGACACCTTCCTTTGACTCCATCTCCTTTCATCTCTCTTTGAAGTTGGATTTCCCACCTACTCCTCCCCTTCTAGAACCTCCCAGCCCCCAGCCTGGCCCTCATCTTTCCGCTTCCTGGGGCCTCTTGTTGCTCCTTCCCTCCCATCTCGGACACTTGGGTTCTCAGGCTCTTCCCAGGCCCGGGGTCGCGCGGGTAGGCCTGCCGGTGTCCTGCGCCTGCTTCCGGGCTCCTGCCTTCACCGGCCGCTTCTCCACAGGTGTTCTTCCGGGCGGGCACATTGGCACGGCTAGAGGAGCAGCGGGACGAACAGACCAGCAGGAACCTGACCCTGTTCCAGGCGGCCTGCAGGGGCTACCTGGCCCGGCAGCACTTCAAGAAGAAAAAGGTGCCACGCCCCAGCCTCACAGGCAGAGCTGAGTTCCCGGGGTGGGGTGGGGTGGGGTGGGGTGGGGGACTCGAGGGGGGAACATGGAGGGGCAGGAGGCTGTTGCCATCTGGGGGAGAAGATGTAGGGGCCTACGGGAGGCAACATGCCCTCGCCAGGCCGGGGAATGGGCAGTCCCTCGGGGCCAGCGAGAGTGCTGGTCGGCTCAGGGATGGGACCACGTGGCCTGGTCCAAGAGTTAGGGTGGGTGGGGGCCCAGGGCCCAGACAGAGGTGGGCTGAGGATCAGAGGCTGCTCCATGAAGATTAAGGAGCTGTGTCAGCGACTCCTTTTCTTATTAGCAAGTCCATAAAACAGCCAGCACCGCCGCCTCTGTGTTTCAGCAAGATTAGGTTTTATAGCGTTTGCAGGCCAGGGTGCTGGAAATAATCAGGCCGCAAATAAAGCAGATGGAATTATATTCCTAATGATGGCGGAGTGGCCGGTGCCCAGGGCCGTGCTCCCAGGGCCAGTCTCTGTCGCCCACTCTCTGAGGGAGGCAGGGAGGCTGGGGGCGAAGGGCAGCAGAGGGAGTTTGGACTCCAGGATAGGTGGCCAGAGGAGCAGCCCAGCGGGGAGGACCCAGGCGGGGCCTGGTACTGAGAGCCCCACTGTGCGCCACCCCCACCCCAACTTAGATCCAGGACCTGGCCATTCGCTGTGTGCAGAAGAACATCAAGAAGAACAAAGGGGTGAAGGACTGGCCCTGGTGGAAGCTCTTTACCACCGTGCGGCCCCTCATTGAGGTGCAGCTGTCCGAGGAGCAGATCCGGAACAAAGACGTGCGTAACAGCCCCGGGAGGCCCAGGTGACCGGGAGGAAAAAGGCCAGTTCGTCCACGTGGGCAAGAGCCTTACCAGCTTTTCTTGGGCTCCCAAGTGCTTCTTTGTTGAGTCCAGAGAGCTGGTGTCCTTAAAGTAGGCCCATCAAACAGAAGGCCTCCCTCTGGGGTGCTGGCTGAGCCCCCTGGGGAGCCTCATAGGATAAAATCTTGGGCACCCCCGGAAGGCAGTGGCTTCCTGTTTCCTCGTGTCCTGGCCCCAAGCTTTCCCAGCTTTGTTCACCCCAAGGGTGCAGGTTCCGGGCCCTCACCTCTCGCAGCGCCTCTGGCTCACTTTGCCCTCCTCGCTGCCCCCTAGGACAGTGATGGCGAACCTATGACACGCGTGTCAGAGGTGACACGTGAACTCATTTTTTTGGTTGATTTTTCTTTGTTAAATGGCATTTAAATATATAAAATAAGTATCAAAAAGATAAGTCTTTGTTTTACTATGGTTGCAAAGATCAAAACATTTCTCTATGTGACACGGCACCAGAGTTAAGTTAGGGTTTTTCAAAACGCTGACACACCGAGCTCAAAAGGTTCGCCATCGCCGTCCTAGGAGGAGATCCAGCAGCTGCGGACCAAGCTTGAGAAAGTGGAGAAGGAGCGGAATGAGCTGCGGCTCAACAGTGACCGGCTGGAGACCCGGGTGAGTGGCTCCTTGCACCAGGCAAACCGGCTCCCCTCCACAGGGAGGCTGGGCCTCTGAGGCCTCCCTCCCCCACCTCCCCAGTGTTCTGGCTGAAGGAGGCAGGCAGTTCAACTGGTAACTGGTGGCATCTCCCTCGGCCCCCCCGCCCAGATCTCGGAGCTGACATCGGAGCTGACAGATGAACGTAACACGGGAGAGTCCGCCTCCCAGCTGCTGGACGCGGAGACTGCGGAGAGGCTCCGAGCTGAGAAAGAGATGAAGGAGCTGCAGGTGAGGGCAGGGCGGGTGAAGACAGCCATGCTAGCGGCTGCCACACTCTAGCGCCCATCGGCTCCCCCCAAGGACAGGTGGCATCTTTGCCGCTAGCCCAGCACCTCTGTCTGCCCTGGGTAAGCGTGTGACCGTGGTCTGTGTGGTTCAGGGACGTGGGGGGTACTGAGCTAGGGATGGAATGGCACACCTCCTCACCCCCTCTCCTGCAGACCCAGTATGACGCACTGAAGAAGCAAATGGAGGTGATGGAAATGGAGGTGATGGAGGCCCGTCTCATCCGGGCAGCCGAGATCAACGGGGAAGTGGACGATGATGATGCAGGTGGGTCTCAGGCCGGAGCAGCTCGGTAGTGGCCTGAGCGGCAGCTCTGATGCCCACCCCTGGGTAACCACACCCCTTGTCCAGGCGGGTCCCTTCGTAGAGTTCTGTGATAAGGCTATAGTGCAGTGGTTCTCAACCTTCCTAATGCCGTGACCCTTTAATACAGTTCCTCATGTTGTGGTGACCCCCAACCATAAAAGTATTTTCGTTGCTACGTCATAACTGTAATTTTGCTACTGTTATGAATCGTCATGTAAATATCTGATATGCAGGATGTATTTTCATTGTTACAAATTGTACATAATTAAAGCATAGTGATTAATCACAAAAACAATATGTAATTATATATGTGTTTTCCGATGGTCTTAGGCGACTCCTGTGAAAGGGTCATTCGACCCCCAAAGAGGTCGCGACCCACAGGTTGAGAACCGCTGCTATAGTGCCATAAATGGACAGTAGAGGTGCCAATAAATGCAGGGGATTATCATGGAGGGCCGCAATAACCGTGGTAATGACCGTGTTTGAGGGCCAAGGTCTGGCAGTCCCCACTATTGGCTCCTCACACCTGGGGACGAAGCCATCATTCCAGAGACATTTCTGAGTCCCTGTGGCTGACTCCACCTGCTGCCCCTCCCTGCCCCATCCTTCTTCCCCTCTGCCCTTTCCTGGGGACTCTCAGAAGCTCAGGCCTCCCTGTCTGCCCCCCAACCCCACAGGTGGCGAGTGGCGCCTGAAGTATGAGCGAGCCGTGCGGGAGGTGGACTTCACCAAGAAGCGGCTCCAGCAGGAGTTTGAGGACAAGCTGGAGGTGGAGCAGCAGAACAAGAGGCAGCTGGAGAGGCGGGTGAGTCTGCCCGAAGCCGTGGAGGCCTGGGCTGGGAGGGCAGGGCGGGGCTCGGTCCCACATGTTGGCCCAGTGAAGGGCCAGAGGCAGGCCGACCCTGGGAGCAATAGGAGAGGAGTGGAGTGTCCACCTCTCAGTGCAGGGGACCACCAAGGGCAAACTGTTGTTCGAGTGCCTTAGTTTCCTGAACGTCCCTGACTTCATCCCTCGTCTCTGGTTTCCCCTTCACTTATCCATCTCCTTCTCCTCTAACACTGCCGGGCCTGTCAATGGCTGTGACCCTGCACCCATCTGGGCCACTAGCTCGGGGACCTGCAGGCAGATAGTGATGAGAGCCAGCGGACCCTGCAGCAGCTCAAGAAGAAGTGCCAACGGCTGACGGCTGAGCTGCAGGACACCAAACTGCACCTGGAGGGCCAGCAGGTCCGCAACCACGAGCTGGAGAAGAAGCAGAGGAGGTGGGTGGGTCCCCTGCCCTGGGCTTGGAGGACCTTCTAGAGCAGCCCCAGACAGGACTCCTTGCCTCTCCCTCCAGGGAGGAAAGAAGAAAGGGCCTGAATTTGGCCAGGGGCCTCGCCTGCATGGTTACTCGTCTAGAATGTGCATGGGTCTTACTCCTGACCTCTGAGAAGTACTCAGACCACATCCCACCGAAGGCCTGCTCAGGCCTCTGCTCTCGGAGATGCTCCCCCAGAGTCCTCGTCACCCTGCCTGCTCCCCGTAAGGACGGGCATCAGCCAGGCCCCCTGCAGGGATCGTTCCACCAGGGCCCTGCCCTCGTGCCCACCCCGCTCCCCAGCTCCCCTTGCCTCAGCTACACAATCACACTCTCCTGAGTAATGCCATTAAACCACCGTGCCACTTCCATCTCATTATGGTAATGACACGAGGGAGGGGGGCAGCCCTCACAGGAGAAAATCCAATCTAAATTAATTTCCCAGGCTGGGGATGGGAATGGGACGCCTTTATTAGCTACGCCGAGGAACCACACACCCTGGGAACAGCAGGGCGCCCCAGGGAGTGGGAGCAGCGCCCCGCTCTCCTTTGCAGGGAGAGGTTCTCAGCAGAGGCACTAGGGAAGGGGCAGCCCCACACCCACACCCCGGAGGTGAGAACTGCAGAGCCCCGACCTTCCAGTGACCCCAGCTTTCCCTCGGCCTCCTGGCTGGGCTGCTGCTTTGTGGAGAGTGAGAGGAAACCCTGCACCCTGACTCTCTGCTTCCCTAGTTCTTACCTTTACACCCACCCTCCCTTTTCCCTAGCGGCGGGGCACCCTTAGCGGGAACCCCCTTCTGAACACCCCGGTGGCAGTGCCAGTGAGGCCTTGCTGCACTCCCCACTGGGCAACTTATTAGGTTTCAGCTGCCTGGAGTTTTCTTACTTTTTTTTTTTTTTGGTACAGTGTTGGGGTAGGAAGAGCTGTTGAGTTTCGACAGGAGCCTGATTAGCTGTTCAGGGAAGGTGCTAAGAGGAATTTCAGTCATTTGCTGCTTATTTAAAGTCACTGGGCAGGAAATGGAAGGCTGGGAAATGGAGGTGTGAAGAAAGAGGCCCCCAACCCTGGATGGATGCGCTCTTGCCCATGGAGGCCTGGGGCCAGCTGGGCACAGTGGGGCTGCTGGCTTCCAGCCCAGTGTGCGGTGTCCTGGTGGCGGCATGTGCACCGCTGGGGCAGGTGGGCCTGGCCAAAGGCTAGTGCGGAGAAGTGGGGGCAGGAGCCAAACTGAACTGCGGGAAGTGAGTTAGACGAGGCGGCAGGATGTCCATTTCTACCCATCTTGATACCCTCGCTGCCCTCAGCCGGGGCCCTCATTCATGATCTGTTGAAATGAAAAAGGTCAAGACTTATGCCAGAGGAGAGGATGTTCTCTGCCCGGGCACAGTCCGTGGGTCCTCGTAGGCCCCCCTGGTGAAAGGGCTCCTGGGACCAGCTTGATGACATGCCTCCCCGCCCCACCAACACCAGACCAGGCTCCTGAGCAGGGCCTTGGTGGCTTGACCCCTGAAATGTCACCTCGCCCCGGCCGCAGTTCAGGCTTCATGAGTACCCCCTCCGCTTGTATCCCATCTGTACCTGCGGCAGTGTTTCCCGGAGGCCTCTGGGTGCTGGAGACCCAGACTCTTCCCTCGTCTGATGGGGCCGCGATGGCCGTGCTCCCTACAGGTTTGACGGCGAGCTCTCGCAGGCGCACGAGGAGGCCCAGCGGGAGAAGCTGCAGCGGGAGAAGCTGCAGCGGGAGAAGGACATGCTCCTCGCCGAGGCTTTCACCCTGAAACAGCAGCTGGAGGTGCGTTGGGCTGCCCACCACCCACACCCCGTCCCCTTCGCGGGCCCAGGTCGGCCCAGGACCGGCCTCAGCTTCTCTTTTGCTCCAGGAGAAAGACATGGACATTGCAGGGTTCACCCAGAAGGTCGTCTCCCTGGAGGCTGAGCTTCAGGACATTTCCTCCCAAGAGTCCAAGGATGAAGCCTCTCTGGCCAAGGTCAAGAAACAGCTCCGGGACCTGGAGGCCAAGGTCAAGGACCAGGAAGAGGAACTGGATGAGCAGGCGGGGACCATCCAGATGCTGGAACAGGTGCTGGGAGGCTTGGCTAAGGGAGGCACCGCAGTCCCCACAGCTAACCTGAGGCGTGGGCAGAGGAGGGCAAGATCTCCAATTCAGGCACTCATTCCCTTAGTCACCAAATGCCGAGTGAGCACCTGACCTGTGCCAACCACAGTGTGCGGATAACTAAGCTTCCGCAGTGCTTTCCACACGAACCAGCCTTGGTTGAGCTCTAGCGGGAAGGGCAGGATGCACAGCGGCCCACCCCGGCTGCCACTGAGCCACCGTGTCAGCTAGAGCCTGGAGGCCAAGTGGAAAAGCTTCAGGGTTGTCCCACCCCAGCAGCCTTCTCTGGGCCTGGGCTAGTCACCTAGAAAGAGAGTAAAGCCACAGGAGCAAGGTGGGAGCGAAGCGAACTGCCGCAGAAGCCTTCCCTGCTCCTGAGTCTGAGAGAGCTGCCCATCGGAGTGCAGTGGGCAGGGGTCAGAGTGCCATGGGCAGAGGTCAGCGAGCTGCTGGGAAAGGAACCCAGCCTCTACTCCCACCCACCTCCAGGCCAAGCTGCGACTCGAGATGGAGATGGAGCGGATGAGACAGACCCATTCCAAGGAGATGGAAAGTCGGGATGAGGAGGTGGAGGAGGCCCGGCAGTCATGTCAGAAGAAGGTAAGGCAGCGGGGACTTACCTGTCCCGTCAGTAGAAACACCGGTTCCCCCAGCACTGCTTCAAAGTAAGGGACTTCCTGTTTCCCGGCCGTAGCCACGCTTTCCTTCACGGCCCTTCTGGACCAGGAATCTCCGCTCCTGACGAGCTGGGACGTGTGCTCTCAGGGTCTGTAGAGAAACTCAGGCCCCGAGGGACTGGCGCTCTCTGCTGTCTCTGCTAATCAGCAGCCCACCCTGAGCCACCCTGTGCCGCCAGCTCGCCTGGCTCCGTGGGGCCTGCCCGCTCTGGAATGAGGGCTCCCGCTCTAGCTTGGGGCCACCATCATGTCCTGCCATCCCTCCTCGCCCTCCTAAGCTGCTGTGAAACCTCAGGGACCTCAAGTGCAGGGTCTGACCCCTCTGGGGTCATTCATGCTCAGCCCTGCCCACTGTTTTCCCAGGGGGGTGGCGGGCGGGAATTCAGGAGGAAAGGGGACTGCCTGGCCCCGGGCACTGATAGGGCTCTGTCCCCACGGTTCTCCAGTTAAAACAAATGGAAGTGCAGCTTGAGGAGGAATATGAGGACAAGCAGAAGGTGCTGCGAGAGAAGCGGGAACTGGAGAGCAAGCTCACCACGCTCAGTGACCAGGTGAGTGGAGACCGCTGGCTGGGGCCCGGCCGGCTGCCTGCCCCATCCAGACTTAGGGATGGGACTCTGGGCAGGGGTCAGAGTGCAGTGGGCAGAGGTGAGAGATCTGGGAACATGGAGGGTGGTGCGGGGATCTGTGGAGCCCACCGCCATCACGTGTAGAACGGGGGTGATAATCATGCATCGCACACCCAGGCTTTCCTCGCTGGCCGGCGTGATCCTGGCACTTCCACTGTCGTTGGTCATTAGGGGGCCTCAGAATGAGAGCCAGGGTGAGGCGTGAGCTTGGGGAAGGCAGGAGGGGGCCCTGTGGTAGAGCCCAGAGCCTCCACTTCTGGTGTCCACCCATCCGTGGTCGGCAAACTGCGGCTGGCGAGCCACATGCGGCTCTTTGGCCCCTTGAGTGTGGCTCTTCCTAAGCCTTAGGAGTTCCCTAATTAAGTTAATAACAATGTACCTACCTATGTAGTTTAAGTTTAAAAAATTTGGCTCCCAAAAGCAACTTCAATCGTTGTCCTGTGGATATTTGGCTCTGCTGACTAATGAGTTTGCCGACCACGACCCAGGTGAACCAGCGGGACTTCGAGTCAGAGAAGCGGCTCCGGAAAGACCTGAAGCGCACCAAGGCCCTGCTGGCTGACGCCCAGATCATGCTGGACCACCTGAAGAACAGCGCGCCCAGCAAGCGGGAGATCGCCCAGCTGAAGAACCAGGTATCTGCAGAGGGGACGGGGTCCGCTCTCAGGGCACCTGGGCTTGCTCTCCCAGTGTTCCTTCTCTCCCTCGCGTCCCTCTCAGTGGGTCTTGAGTCCTTGGGAAGGAAGGTGGCAGGGAAGCGGGAGAAGCCACTTGGAACAGCCATACTCCCCGGGGTCTCTGCATGATGCCCAGCGTGCCTGCCAAGCCCCGGGCTGCTGGGGGTGGGCCCGGTACCCACCCCTGTCACGGGAGGAGATGCCTGTGCACGCACCACAGCACCCTGAGGTCCCAGGGTCTGAGTACACGGAGGAGGAAAGGAGAGCGCCTGGGCCCCCCCTCCCCTGTGAGCACCCTGCACAGCCCGCCTGTCCCCAGGGAATGGCTGACGTCTCTCTCTGGGGCGGGGGTGGCTCTGTGTCCAGCTGGAGGAGTCCGAGTTCACCTGTGCCGCCGCCGTGAAAGCGCGCAAAGCCATGGAGGTGGAGATCGAAGACCTGCACCTGCAGATTGATGACATCGCCAAAGCCAAGACAGCGGTGAGGAACCGGGGCGTGCAGGCCCGGGCTGAGGGAGAATAGAGCTGTGACAGCGGCTGCCTTCACTCCAAACAGGGACCCTTCCCCAGCCAGGTCCCTTCACGCCAGGACGTTCTGCGGGGAGAGCAGGCCTTCCTCCCCCGTCGCCCCCACTAACAGCCGAGGACCGACAGGGGGCGAGGTGAAAGGGAGCCAGCCAGGGCCCCTTGCCCTGCGTAGCCACCTGCCTGTGAGAGCTTGGCTGCAGGCCCCAACACCATTAATAAAAGCCGCTAATGTGGCTGAGGGATGTGAGCAGGTGCCTAGAGATTAGCAGAAGCACCGATAAGGGGATGGGATGGCTCGTTTCCCTCCCCTTCCCCTGGCCAGCCCACTGACAAGCCCAAGCGGCAGCTAATTAGCACTCTTATTTAATGCCTCCCTTTTTAATTCCCCACCTCTCCCACGGCCCATGCAAAGCTGGGCGAGAATTCATTACTGGGATGTAGCCACCGGTGCTATGGCACTATCTCCGGCAGGGAACGGGGCAGGGGAGGAGGCTGGGCTGGGCTGGGCTGGGCTCCACGACCCCATAGCTAGCCACCCGGCTACCGATGCCAATCTTCCAGGCTTGATTTATCCCCGTGACATTTGTGCTTTTCAGCAGTTTTCAGGTGAGTAATTCAAATTCCTTAATTGTGTTAAAAAAGGCTGTTATAAAATTACCATTTTATTTAAATCCGTGTTAATAAATTTCTTGGCAGAGGCTTCCCCAACTCCCCACAGCCCGGTAACAAGATGGATGGGGCAGAGAAGGAGCCAACGCAGTCATTTTGGTTTGGAATTACAGGCTAATAGATTCATTCATTTCCTGAAGCTGCTGTTGGCTGTCTCTTCCCCTCCCCCCACGAGTGGCCTGGCTCTGGGGGCTGGAAGGCCAGGGAGCAGGCAGTCCCTGGGGAAACAAGAGCTTCGAGGATTTCAGGGGTCCTTCCTGGGACCTGAAGGGGGCCGAGGGCACGAAGGTTAGGGCTGCTAGTGCCTGGGTGCTGGGTCGCTTGTTCTGGGCAGATCTTGTCTGCCTTTTTAATTAGCCTCCAAAGAGCTGCCAGGAAGCAGCTGTCATTTAGCTCAGGGTAGGCCTGAGCTGCAAAGACAGCCCTTTCCCTCATCTCCCCGGCCCAGAGCCGGACAGGCAGCTCCCTGATGGTCCTGGTCCTGGAACCCCCTCTAGCAGGGGGACCTGGCCTCAGTCACCACCATGCCCCTCCCATTGAAGGTGACGTGGGGAAGGTGACACTCAGACCGAGGCCCTCTGATCTGCCTTTGTTTCTGTCCAGCTGGAGGAGCAGCTGAGCCGCCTTCAGCGCGAGAAGAACGAGATCCAGAACCGGCTGGAGGAGGATCAGGAAGACATGAATGAGCTGATGAAGAAGCACAAGGCAGCTGTGGCTCAGGTACCCGGCCCAGGGGTGCCCACCGCACCCTGTGCCGCAGGCACTGACCTCCTCACAGGTGCCCAGCGCAGCAGCATCTTGGGAGCGGCGGCAGTGCCTGCGGTCCCTGGCACTCAGAGTAGGGTGGAGTGGGCTACATTCGAGGGTTATGGAGGATCCTGCTCAGCGCTCACTCCTTTCCCAGGCCTCCCGGGACCTGGCTCAGATGAATGACCTCCAGGCTCAGCTAGAAGAAGCCAACAAGGAGAAGCAAGAGCTGCAGGAGAAGGTGGGAGCCAGGGTCTGCCTTGGTAGAGAGAGAGGGTGCCCAGGTCCCCATACGTGAGGATGAAGCCCCATGCTCCCGGATAGCAAGCACTTCTCTCTGCCATCGGCAATCCAGGGAGCAGCGTCAAGTCCAGAGAGCTAGGCTTGGAGCCATGTCGCCCTAGCAGACACTTTGGCTTCAGCTGCCTCGTTTCACATTTCTATTCCCTCCCTGGTCCTCAGCTTTCTCCTCTCTCTCCAAAGGGCTAAATCTGTGCCAGCGCTGGGCCAGGTGGGGGCCGCCTCTGGCTCAGGGCCCCATTCTTCCACCTCCCCTGCGCATCCCTCCCTCCCTCAGCCTTCTGGTCACCATGGTGATCTTTCCAGCCCCAGACTCTACCCTCCCTTGTGGGCTCAGTTCTTTCTTCTCCTCCTGCTCCCCACCCCCAGCTACAAGCCCTCCAGAGCCAAGTGGAGTTCCTAGAGCAGTCCATGGTGGACAAGTCCTTGGTGAGCAGACAGGAAGCTAAGATCCGAGAGCTGGAGACGCGCCTGGAGTTCGAAAGGACCCAAGTGAAGCGGCTGGAGGTGGGTGCACACTTCTCCTGGTCCGCAGTGACCAGGCAGCGCGGCCCTTGTAACTAGAGCCACACGTGCTGAGCAGGGCTGGGCAGAGGCCGCTGCCAAGCTGCCAGGCCAGCTGACAGGGCGGAGCCTTCTCCCCTGCCCGCCTGGCCTGTTCTCTGGGCACCACGGAGCCTGCCTGCTTTACATTCTGTTTTCGTGCTTACTTTCTGCCAAGGGACCAGAGCAGCTTAGCTTTTCGTCTTCATATTTTCCTCCACCATGAGCTCCCCCCGCAGGTCCGCCTCACTCGCTCTCTGGCAGGGTCATAAATATGCAGTGAATGGCGCCACTTCTATGAGGCTGAAGTCTGTTCTCTCATCTCACTGCTCTCTCTTTCTCTCCCTTCCCTTTTTTTCACTCCCTTTTCCCCTCACTTCTTCCCACCCTTCTCGTCTCTGCTTTTTCTCCTCATCGTTTCCCCCCATTCTTTCTTCTCTGTATTTCCCTTCTCCCTAATCTTATTCCCCTTTCTTACCCCCTTCCTGTTTTTTCCCTTTCCCCCCCTCCCATTCCTCCTCTCTCTCTATTTTTCATTTTCTTCCCTTCAACCCTCTCCTTTTTCTGTTCACCTCTTTTCTTTTTCTCTCTCTCCTTCCTCTCAACTGTAATCTCCATCAATCCTTTCTGTTCAGTGTCGCGGAGCCAGCATGCTCCAGCTCCCTCC
Organism: Myotis daubentonii; assembly: GCF_963259705.1. Taxonomy (NCBI): domain Eukaryota; kingdom Metazoa; phylum Chordata; class Mammalia; order Chiroptera; family Vespertilionidae; genus Myotis; species Myotis daubentonii. Next base: position 24,895,895 of record NC_081855.1, read on the forward strand.
CTTTCCGGCTGAGCAGGTAAGAAGAAAGAGGCAGGCAGCATTCTGTCTCCGGGTTTCCACCCCTCTCGCCCTGTTTTTTACGTTCTTGTCCTTCTCGAGCTTGTAGACACATGTCTAAGCACCCACATTTCTCCATGAGAACTGTGTTCACGGGTGTGGGTGCTGAGGAGCACCCCTGCCACCTTCCATCAACCCCTCATCGGTGGAGCAGGCACTAGGGTGGGGATGGAAGCAGTGGCTGTGGGCTGGCAGTGGGCATGGAAGGTGCCCTTGACCCAGGAAGAGAATATGGCTGAACCTCCCGAGATGGGGTCACAGTCCGCAGGAGAGCTAGCGAGAGTTAGAAGAGACTTAATCATAGTTCACGTTCTGCCTTTACCTACAGGAAGGGTTGGGTAGGCTGCCTAAAGTCACAAAGCTGTCAAGGGCCGACGAGGCCCTGGTCTGGTGGCTATCGGACAGACCTGCTATATTTGTCTCCTTTTCTCGTGGGCCCCAGTCCCTTTCCTCAGCTCTCTCTTCCGTTTCCCCTTCTGCTCAGAAAGGCAGTATTGTGGTTTAGACGCATGGAGTAGTAAACACAAACGGCCCTTAGAGGTCACGTAGCCTCACGCCGTTATTTTACAGGCACAGAGACGGAGAGCGGGGTGAGAGGCGGAGGCCCCGCGGCAGGCAGGGTGGAACCAGGGTCCTTCCCCCACCTCTGCCCAGGCTCCAGGCCATCTCCTGCTCACATCCTGCGGCCCAGCAGGAATAAGTGTGTTCGTGTTCCCGGGGGAAGAGATGCATCGGGCGTAGAGGGATGGCTTTGTGCTAGGAATCTGATGACAGCTAAGTCTCCTCCCAATCCGGGAATTCTCAGTAAAGCCATTTACCTCTGAGCTCAGGATGTAGCTTTTGGTGCTGCTGGGTCCGGGGTCTCAGAGGGAAGCCTGCTGTTCGTGGAGGCCCCACACGTGGTGTCAATAGGACAGGCGCGGCTGGAGGCAGCCCTCGGTAGTGAGGGTGATGCTGCTGGCACCCGTCACCTTCCATGCCTTCACCTACTTTACCTTCCTCCGTCCTTAAAAGACCCACGGGGACTAGGTGTTATTCTCCTACAGGAAGGCAAAGGAGGCTGCCTCAGAGGGCTTTAGTTGCTTGCCCTCCAGTGAGTGGGGGAGCCGGAGCGGAGCCCAGGCCTCCTGACTCCGGAGTTCCGCCACAGCCCTCTCTCTGCCTGGCTGATGGGCCCCTCTTCCCGCCTCCCTGTCCAGAGCCTGGCCAGCCGGCTCAAGGAGAACATGGAGAAGCTGACTGAGGAGCGGGATCAGCGCACCGCAGCTGAGAACCGGGAGAAAGAGCAGAACAAGAGGCTGCAGAGGCAGCTCCGGGACACCAAGGAGGAGATGGGCGAGCTGGCCAGGAAGGAGGCTGAGGCAAGCCGCAGGAAGCACGAGCTGGTAATGCACCCCACCCTGGGGCCCCACGCTGGCAGCTCTCTGAGTGCACCTTACCCCTGGGCTGCTGGGTGGGGGGGGTCCCAAGGAAACCATGGTTTAGAGAATTGGAGGAAAGAGGACAGTCCAGGGAGCCCTGAGGGCAGGCCAGAGGCCAAGGGTGGTCCTGGGGTCTCCATCAGGCGAAACTAGGCACCACCGCCCAGCAACACCAAAGCAAAAAACAAACAAAAAAGCCCTGTAGACTTACACCTATGTAGCTCCTGCCTGGCTGGGCGAGCCTCAAAGTAGGCTTTCTCTGGGGCAGCTGGACGAGAGACTGGTCCTCCTGTGGACTGGACTCCCCACTTCCCTCCTAGGAAATGGATCTGGAGAGTCTGGAGGCTGCTAACCAGAGCCTGCAGGCCGATCTAAAACTGGCATTCAAGCGCATCGGGGACCTGCAGGCCGCCATTGAGGATGAGATGGAGAGCGATGAGAACGAGGACCTCATCAACAGGTGAGAGGGGCGTCCGGGGCAGCTTCAGGCAGCACGGAGGCCCTCTCGGCCGCCTCGGGGCCAGGCCACCAGCTAGAACAGTTACAACCTCTGTCTGCCCATCACTGAGCCACCAGCCTCCCTCCCCTCATTGCCAGACCCCAGCACGGGCCTGTCGAGGGCAGAACAGGTGCTGCCTGGGTGAGACTCCTCCCCTCATCCTCGCGGTCCTCCCTCCCCAGGCCCCCCCGGACCTGGCTGTCCGGCACTGCCTGTTTGGGATGAGTTATTCCCCCGTTTAGCTGCATTTCCGATGGCGCCTGCCCTGCTCTGGGGAGAGCGGAGATTTAAGGGCCGTGGTGCCTTGTTACCATGCCAGAGGTTTTCTCTCATAAAACCCACCCGAGGAATGGTTTAGGAGAGACAGAGAGATTTGTAGTCTTAGGCTGGGGAGGAAGTCATGAGGCAGGCAGACCGGCAGTCGAGGGCGTGGGGTGGTCAGGCCCTGGAGAGGCTCCCAGGGCTGCCCTGAGCAGCGTCCCCAAAGCTGCCCCCTTCCTGCATGAGGGCCAGGGCCGCATCCTGCAGGCAGGTCTCAGGGCGTCTGCTCCTTTGTGTCAGGGGAAAGGTGCCTGGGGCGGCCCAGACCTCCCTCTGAGGATAGCACCATCACTCCTCCCACCCTCTGGTCTCTTGCTGAGGAAAGAGGGGTCCTCAGCTGAGGGGTCCACCTGGGTTTGCCTGATTTTTTTGGTCTTCTTCTGGACCCCCTGGCCCACCATTTTCTTTCTGTTTCCAGTTTGCAGGACATGGTGACAAAATATCAGAAAAGGAAAAATAAACCGTGAGGACTGGAGCGCATGCGCTCTCTGCCTCTCCTGGCGTGGTGTCTAACCGCCCCTAACACTGGCCCCCAATTGGCCTGCTGCATGACGCATGGGGGAGGCGGGGAGGGACACACAGCCTCTCGCATCTCCTCTGAGCCAGGCTCTCACGCTAACACTGCTGACTCTGTCCTGAGGGAAGGCCGGGTGACAGGCTGGGCTGCGCCGGAGGCAACCGGGTGCGCTCCCCCAGGAAGGCTCGCCCGCCCGCCCTGGCGGGCAGGATGGGGGCTCCATCAGCAAGGAGAGCTCAGCCTCAGGAGGTAGCACCCACAGTCTGCCTTCCTGAGCTCCAGCCCTCTCCTCCCTCCGAAACCAAGTGTCGCCGCCTCCCCAGCCTATTTCTCTGGGGAAAGTCTGTTAGGGATGGATTTGTCCGCATCCTGGGGCTCCTTTGGAACCTGAGAGAAGCGGGTATGTCTCGTTTTGCAAGGTCTGCCACCTCCGTTGGCAGACAAGGGCAGGAGGTGAGGGGCATCGAGCAGTCACTTGTTTGGAGAAAGCATTCAGGCAGCTAATCACGGCCGCTCTGCTGTGGCTGGGAAGGGAACACGGCCAGATGTGTTTACTCTACTCCCTGCGGGCACGTTGGGCCGAGGGAGGCCCCGGGCTTTGAGCTGGTGGCAGGAAGCCCAGTACGTCCACCCGCTCATCGTCTCCCTCGCTCTGGGTGGGAGCCGGACAGCAGGTGCAGATGTGCAGGCCTTCGGGCGGACCCGGGTGTCCCTCCGCCAAGTTCGACCGGGCTGTTTCGGGGAAGATTGTTCTTGTAGCTTGGGTTGGGTTTCCTCCCCCACTCTCTCTCTCGCCTGGCAGGCCTCCTGCCCTGGCCAGGATGGGCTGGCGGCCGCGCAGAGGACTTTGTGAGCTAATGATAAATGTAATAGTGTGTAACAGTGATAGAGGGCCGCTGGAGCCTGGTTGTCACACACAATTAATATCCCCCGCCGTTCTGTCTCCGTTTGTTTGTTCCCCCGCGATTCGGCTCCCAGTTAACTAATAGCACATGAGCCTGGACATAAATTGTATTTGACACGAGGTTTAATTCCAACCATTTAAAATTTCAACTGCCCCCTGAGCCTGCCTGCCCCTGGAGTTTGTTTACGGGCTTGATTATTTAAGGGAAAGAGCCCAAACATCATCTATATGCTTGAAACTGCAGGGAAGGCGAGGGCAGGCAGGCCAGCGTCTCCCCCGACTCATCGCTCTGAATGTGAGGAGCACGATTCGTATGCTGGGCCCATGGCGTCTGTCCCCTGTGTGTACCAGCCCCACCATCCTTGGGCTGTAGCAGCTTCAAGGACTGATAAAACGTGCACTTAAGATCATATTCTAAATCATTGCCCGGCACAACACGGGTGCTTACACACACACACACACACACACACACACACACACACACACAGCGGGCACTCACGCAGGCGCACAAGGGCGTGCAGTCCAGGCTGGGTTCCCGCTGATGGCAGCGAGGTGATGCGGCTCCTTCCTCAGCAGCCCTGGGCCTCAGCTCCAAGTTATCGAGCGAGCGTGCTAAGGCGGGCAGAAAAATAATGTTTCGATTTACTTAGAGATACAGTTGTTATTGCCATAACCTTAATGAAAGCAGTAAACAGCGTGGTATTAAGGGAGATTTATACAGAAACGCTTTTAACATGTAGACATAGATTTTTGCGATGCATACAGCACCTCCTTTCTAAAGGCAATCAATATGGTTATGAACGGCGGTGATAAATTACCGGCTGTGAAGCTGGAGGAGGCGGTTTTCTGCGCGGGCGTATAAATCAGGCGGTATTGGCATTCCGTGGGGCCCTTGCACCACGGTAAATCTGCCGGGCTCGGATGGCACGGGGCTGGCATTAGTGGTTACGGGGCTGTCTGCTAAACTCCTGTTTACCCAGGGCATCAGCCAGCCTCTTCTTTGTTATAATTCTGTATTTGACAGGAGCCCATAAAATGTGCCTTTTTATTCTCCTCCCCACGAGTCATGCTCTCTCACAGTCCCCAGAATAGAGTCTGGCGGTGTCGTGTGTGTGTGCGTGTGTGTGTGTGTGTGTGCGTGTGCGTGCGCGTGCGTGTGTGTACATGCATGCATGCACACGCACACACGCCTGTGTGGCTATTTATTCAAGAACATAATTCAGGGACAGGGCTGCTCCTGTTGACACAGATGAAAGGAAATTTATATCAAGGAGAAATCCTAGCGTATCCGTAGCAGGGGAACGTGACAAGCAGACATTTTGCAGAATCCTGGGAGCATTCTCGCTCGGAAGCCGTCTCCAAGCCCCTGCTGCTCTGTGAGGGGTCGCCGTGACTCTGGCCTCAGAATTTGACTCCTTTGGGCTTTCCTGCAAGTAGAGAGGGCTCAGGCCAGCGTGGCCAAAAGAAGCACCGAGGGGCAAGAGCTGGAGGCTTTCTGAGGGGCGGAAGAGGGGACTTGGAGAGACAGAGCCCTTGTCCGGGACTTTCTGGGCCCGACTGGATCTCAGGGTGCAGCTCCTTGGGAAATGCTGCTGTCCCCTCTGTTTCCTTAGGGCCAGGGCAGTCGCAGGATGGGTCGGGATATGGCCTCGAGGGCCCATTTTGGCATTGCCATCAGCTCAGGAGACTCCAGGTTCAAGCTAACTTAAAGTCACAATGAATCCCTTCTCTTTCCTGTCTCAGGGCCAGCAGCCCAGCTCTTGCAAGGAAGGCATGGGAAATTACAGCAGCTAGAGCCACATTTTGGGGAGTGGGTAGATAAGAAATAGCAGAGTAGGCCTCAGGAAGTAACTGAAGGGCCCAGGACTCCTCTTTTTAACCAAGAGCCCCCCACGTGTCATTGATGAATGAATGGTCTCCTTATCATTCTCTCTGGGTTGGTTTGCTGAACGGTCACACAGAGTGGAACGGGGGTGCCCCCATGCTCCTCAGGGTCTTGGTGGCTGTCACACAGTGCGGCCTGCTGAGTGGGGACAGGGTTCTGATGAACGGTGTGCTCTCTCTAACCTCTCTGTTCTCCCTGACTCACTGATGCGCATGCCACCCTGCATCCCACCCCCGCCCAAGACACACCTGCTGCCCCTTCAGCGCTCCCTGCGGGGCAGTGGGTGATCACCTGTTCCCCAGCCTCGCCTACCCTTCTGCTCCTCATCCCATAGCGAGGGCGACTCAGATGTGGACTCGGAGCTGGAGGACCGGGTCGACGGGGTCAAGTCGTGGTTGTCGAAAAACAAGGGGCCTTCTTCCAAGGCAACGTCCGACGATGGCAGCTTGAAGAGTTCCAGGTGAGCACGTGGCCTGGGGCGCGGAGGAAAAGCTACCCACGCCCCAGGCTGGACGAGCAGTAGGCCTTTATCCCAAAGAGGTAGGCCTCACGCCTCCTGCGTCTGTTGCGTGGCTTGAGGGTGAGGGGCTCCACCCCCCCATGTGGAATGAGCACAGGAGGCGTGGTTTCTTCTTAGTCAGAGTCTGCCGTGCCTCAGGCTCAGGGCTTGGGTTTGGTGTAGGTTTAACTTCATCCCCACTTACACTTTCCACAAATGTTGACTGGACTGCCTGATAGTTTGGGCCGTCGGAGGTCTTAACAGGAGCAGCTGCAGCAAAGGCCCTGGTTCTGACTCCCCTGTCACTGCTGCAGACACAGCGCCGACTTTCTCTGCCCATTCTCTCCTTCCTCTAACCTTTTTACTGCCCACCCCGCCCCCCGCCATGCTTCTGTTCACACCCATGGTGGGGGGCAGGTAGGCTTGCTCCCCTATTTTCTAGCCCATTCACAGTCTCCTGATCAGACAGCTACTTCTGGTATCCAGGGGTCTGCCTTCCCCATCCCTCACCCGCCAGCCAGCATGGCAGCAGGGAGAGCAGTCCTCTGCTCCCACCCTCCCGGCGTCCCCTTCCCCCTCCTCCCCAGCCCAGAGCCATCGCACCCCACCTCCTTCCAAGACAGCAGGTGGGCTGGGTAGGAAAAGGAATCCCTCTTCTTCTCCAGCCCTCCTGAGGCTCCTTCCCAAGCCCAGCCCCTCACCACAAGCACCCAGTGGCCCCCTCTAATTGATTTAATTTATTCGGCCGAACAACATTTTGTTATTGCAGATAACGCTGCCTTCCCCGCCCCACTGCCATTCACCGCTGCGTGGCATGAGGCTCCAGGTAGTTGACAATGAAATAAATTGAACTAAACGTTTTAGAGGGGGAAAAGTGATGAAATAGAACAATAGTCTAATTTACATGACATTCTCCATGAAGCTATTTTCACTGACGCAAATTATTTTGCTTCATTTCCTCCAACGTTCTCACCGCCACTTTGCCAGGGCTGCTGCCGATTTCTCCTCCCTCCCCCTGTGTCTGTATTCTCTAGGTTTAATGCCTCTCTCTCTCTCTTTCTCTCTCTCTCTTTCTCTCTCTCTCTCTCTCTCTCTCTCATTCTCTCCTTGTGCCCCTAATCCACTATCGGTTCTCTCTTCCCCGGTCGCACCTCCTCCCTCAGAACGGCCCTCAGCACCCTCGGGAAGGAGGGCAAGGAGGGCAAGGGGGTGGAGGAGAGGCCGGCCTCTGCACTGAGCTCCCTGAGCTATCGGAAGAGGCTCACCCTGAAGGACTCCATCGGGGGCACGGGGGACGCAGAGTCACTCTTCAGCACCCTGAGCGAGCGGGCCGCCTCCCCCGAGAGGCCCCCGCGGAAGGCTCGCCCGAGCCCCAGGGGAGAGCCAGGCCAGGGCAGGAGGTCCGAGGAGCCCAGTGAACGTGGCTCCATCGTCTCCGCGGTCGGGAGCCGTGCCAGCCGGGGGCTGGAGAAGCGGTGGGGCTCCGACTTTGACGGGGCCTCGACCGTCTCTGCACCTGTCAGCCGGGCCTCCTCGGCCACACGGTGTGGCTCGGGCGAAGACGGGGCCCGCTCCTCCATGAGCATCTCCCTGTCGGGCTCCCCCAGTTCCCGCCGCAGCACCTCCCGGCTGGACAGCCTGTCCAGGGCCTTCAGCCCTTCCTGGGGCCGGGCCTCGGGCCTCGGCCGGGAGAGCCCTGACTCCCGCCTGTCCCTGGGCCGGGGCTGCCTGGATGAGTGGGATGACGGGGCCAGCGTGGCCCTGAGTGAGGCGCACTCGCAGTACAGCCACCCGTCGCTGGCCCGCAGCCTGTCGGTGCCGCCGCAGCCACGCCTCTCAGCCTCCGCCACGGAGGAGCCTCTGGGCTCCAGCACCCGCCCTGTCAGCCGCCACTCCTACCTGGACCCGGACCTGGAGGCTGCCATCAATGAGGTGTTGAGCTACAAACCCGTCCCGTTCCAGCGGACCAGCCTGGAGCCCGGCTCCGAGGAGGATGACCGGAAGAGCATCCAGAGTGCCCGGGGCGCCCAGCGGGAGTCCCCCGAGCAGGCCACCAGCATCCGCCGCTCAGCCTCTGCGGCCGATGTCTCTCGGTCCCGGTCCCGCAGCAGCCGCAAGAGCCGGAGCAAGAGCAGGAGCAAGAGAAGGAGCAGCTCCAGCTCCAGCTCCAGCTCCAGCTCCAGCTCCGAGGACTCCTCAGAGCACAGGCGGCGGAAGAAGGGGCGCTCGCGAAAGGGCAAGAAGAAGTCCAAGTCGAGGAGAAAAAGAACAGAGTCGGAGTCGGAGTCCTCATCCTCCAGCGGCTCTACCGTCTCCGGCCACAGCCGCTCCAGCGTGAAGAAGGGTCCAGCCGCGGAAAAAGAGGAGGCTGGGCAGGCGCCCCGGCCGTCTCGGAAGGAGGAGAAGAAGCGTAAGAAAGAGGTGGACAGCCTGATGATGCGGTACCTGTACCGGCCCGAGAGCGACTAGTGCAGTAGGTGGCACCTGGCGTGCAGTGCAGCATGGCGTGTGCCCCTCGGTGTGAACTAACATGCTCCTGCCACCACCTCGGCCCCTCCCGATGCCTCTCGGGCGGGCCTGGCCTCAGAGAGCCCCCGGGCTACCCCGGAGGGCAGAGGCCAGCTCAGCCGGCTAGTCATTCAGAGCCCTGAGCCCAGTCAGCTGAACGTGCAGGTGATGTCAATCACAGCTCCCACTCACCCTTGTCCTACCCTGGGCCAGGCCCCCTCCTCGGTACCTTGCACGCTTTATTCACTCGATCCTCACACTAACCCCATCGTAAAGGTCTGGTTAGCCCCATTTTATAGAAGAGGAAGCTGAGGCTCAGGGAAGCTAAGTCACTTGCCGGGAAGTGATATTGCCAGGATCTGAATGGAGGCGATTCAACTCGTCCTTAACCACTCCTCCATATCGCCCAAGGCGGAGCACATGGGGCCAAGTGTTTGCCTGGCAGCACACCTATAGGAGCCCTTGTCTGTGGCCCCAACAGGCTGGGCCCATCCCGGCTGACCCCCTGGTCTGGATCGGTGCATTAGTGGCCACCAGCTCTCATGGGTTCTTTGGCTCAGCTACCCCCTGCCCTGCAATGCCACCTTCCTCCCTGGCATGGGTCTCAAGCCAAGGAGTGCCAGGTGCACTCCCGCCCCCACAGTACTGCACCCTGCAGCAGACCCGGAGATGCCTGACTCTCTCCCCGCCCCTCCCACCTGAAGAAGCCCACGCATGGGCGTCACCCCCTGTCCGCTCATCTTGCAAAGTTTTAATGAATAGGAATTAGCAGCGGCTGAGTGACAGCCCCCTCCCGGCTCTCCTGCCTCCCCTGTCTTCTCCCTGTGGGGAGGGAGAGCTGGCCGTCAGGCCCTCTCTGCCCACACCCCCGCCTCGGAAGAAAGGCAGAGCCTGGCTCATTGGAATCCCATTGTTGCCGGTTCCCCTGGCGGGCGGTGGCATTCGGCTCACCCTGCCTCTGTGAAGCCGGTTCCGGTTCCGGCATGGCACCCTCCCGGGGCCAGCTTGCCGCTTCCCAGGAGGCCTGGCCCCAGAGCGCAGCCCCCTGAGGCACGGGCGTTTGTTTCCTGGATGCATGAACTAACACACACCTGTCGCATGCTTGTGGGCTTGCGCAGCGGAGCAGCGGAGGAGTGCACCGACTCGGTCCCTTTTATACTGAAGGGACCACGTTTTGTTTTAAGGGATGGAGCAAGTGGAAGTGAACAGTATCCGAAGCTGTTTGGAGATGGTGATGGGATGGGATGGGGGGCGGATGGGATGGGGAAGATGGAACTTGAACCCAGCCAGGCTCATGGCCAACTCGGATTCCTTGGGCCCTGGGCTGCTCTGAAACCAAGCCCTTGGGCTCAGCACTGCTCTGTCGCTCCCCTCGGGCAGCAGATGGTTGTAGGTGCTCTGGGAAGAGCAGGGAGTGTCTCGATGGCACTGGGGAGCCATGACAGCTCCATAGTGAGAAAGGACAGGAGTCGTCATATGTCTACCACCTCAGCAGCCCTGGGGGTGCCCTGCTGCCCCCGCACAGGAAGGCAGTTGATGGGCCATGGAGGGAGGTGAGGAAAGCAGAGAGGGCCAGGCCCCTCTGAGCACCGCACCTGCAGAGGGAGGCCATCCCACCCTGGCCAACAACGTGGATTTCAGACTCCAGTGGGTGCTCTCAGCCCATCGTCACCCTTGACTCCACCACCCGCAAGAACAAAAACACAGAAAGCCTGTTTCTTCCCCCAGCCACCAGCACAGTTCCTCTTGTCCACCGGGAAAACAGGAGTAGTTCTGAAACCCTACACACCACCACCTCCGTGGGGATTGTATTCACTGCAGGGAGAGTGGGCACCAAGCCAGCAGCCAGCCAACCAATACAGAGCCGGCGAGACAAGGGCCGGGGGAGGGAGGACCTAGTTGGACTCAGCATGTCCTGGCTTTGGATGGATAAACTGCCAAGAGTGGGGGCGGAGGCAGAGTGGTGGCTTAGCTTCCCATCTGGCGATGGGGACCAGCGAGAATTCAGAACACGAATGCACCGCGTCGTAGCTAAGGCAAGGGGAGGAGGCTGCCACCCTGGGCTCGCCCCGCAGGAATTAGCTTATGTAACAAATTGCTTGTGACAGCGTTGAGCAGGAGACAGTGGCTTGTGAGGAGGAAAGCTTTTTAAACAATTTGGTTAAAATGTTCAAATTGCCAGCCCTGACTCTTGCCCTGGGGAGGGGGCTGGCTGCCTGCTGTAGGCTCTCTGACAGCTGCAGCCGATAAGCCACCGAGGAGACTGGCTATAGAGCACCCAGGGTCGGAGCAAGGAGGTCTTGAGGCTCCACAGAGCATGGGGTTACCCCCTCCCCACTGCCCAGCAATCGGATGGAACAGTGTTGAAACCTGGCTGTCATTTTGCCAGGGGCCTGCCTGGCCCGCACAGCAATGTGGGAGTGGGGGCTGCAGCTCCACTCTGAGAAGGGGTGAGAGTGGAAAGGAGCACCCTGGGCTCTCCAGCAGCACCCAGTTAGCATCTGGGTGTCAGCCCTGGTATCTGCCTCGCCCCCACCTCTGCCCACCAAATAACCCCACTGTCTTTTCACAAAGCCAGTCCTTCCTTTGCCTAACAGCAGACCTCAGCATTGGATGCCCAGAAATTGTGTCTAAAAATGAAAATAAAACCCACTAATTTAGAATTCAAACAACCCAAGAGCTAAAATAACCCCAATTTTTTTTCTACGTTGCGTAGTCATCATTGGCCTTTATAATTTTGTCCCTGAGACGCCCCAGCGTCCTTAAGTGCCTTTGGCCCATCAAAGTAAGACTCATTTATGTTCAGTCTAGTTTGTATTAAATGTGTTTTGTGCTATTGTGATTCCGCTAAAAATGGTAATTCATTCATGAGAAATACGATAACTATTAAGCAGACTGCCCCATTCCTGAACCACTTTGCATAATTGAACATGTATTTTATCAGGCTGTTCCTTCTCCCCAGGGAGGGATAGAAAGAGAGAGAGAGAGAGAGCGAGCCCTGGCTTCACACTCACCCCGGCCTCTCACCCAGGCCAGCAGGAGAAATCTGTTTTGGTCTTGTTTTCTCCTCAGGTCACCCAATCTAGTGGCAAGGCTTTGAGGTCTAAGAGTCCCAGGTTCAAATTCACCCACTGGCTGTGTGACCTTGGGCCAGATGCTCCGTCTCTTTGAACCAGCTTCCTCGTGGCACTGAGGGGTGGTTGTGAAGATAACATCGCATATCCAGAGCGCCTAGGGAGTGTCTCACACAGGAAGTCCTCGGTGGCCAAATCCTTTCTTCACCACAGAGTGTAGTGCATCCATGCGGAACTGATTCTTGCTCCTTTGGTTTGCGGATAGAACCTTGAAAGGACTGGTAAACAAGGCCCCTCCTCGGAGTCTTAGAGCTGTCGGCAGAGAGATCACAGACGTCCCGTTTAGCCCAGTGGAAGCTCTCCAGGACCTGCAAGCAGGGCTGTGTCCCTGGAAGCACCGGGCAGGGACCCGCTGGGTGCAGGGCACTGGTAGGGGTGAAGCCACGCTGCGCTGCATTTTCTCCAAGAAGGTTGAAATGATAGTGCACTTGAACTGGCAGAGGCAGTGGAGGTGGAGGTGGGGGGTGTGAGAGGGGAAGGCTTTGGGAAGGAAAGAAAAGAAAAGGATACCGGACCTGGAAGATGAGGTTCCATCCTTGCTTGAAGCCATGAGCCTGCTCCATCCAGGGGTGATGCTGCTCAACATCTTGGTGGGGGCAGATATAGGTGGAGGCTCTCAGCGGCCTGAGGAAAGCTCTATGGGGCTGGGTTATGGTGCCAAGAGAGGGACATCGGTGCCACCCTGAAACAGAGGTCATTCTGTATGGTAGGTCGATGATGCCATGGTCAGGGGCAGATATTCTCACAGGCCTCAGGAAAACCTGATGAGGAGAAAGGGTTCGGATCCAGGAGTCTTCAGTGGGTCAAGGCCCTCCTTCTTGGAATCTTTTCAGGAATAACTTTACCTTAGACAAGTTGTAGTCATGTGATCACCAGACCTTCCGTCTCCACATCAGTGTGGCCCATGGACTCCCTGCACCTGAATCTTCTGGGAAGGGAGTTAAAAATACAGAATTCCTGGGTCCCACCCAAGAGCTAGCGAGTCAGAATTTCTCAGGGGAAGGACCCAGGAACCTGCAGCTGATTCTTATGCACTCAAGTCTGAGACCCACTGCTCTACGGCATCGCTTTCCTTGGAGTTTTCCAAGTTTTCAGAGTCGAGACCATGTGCTCCTTTCTCTTACTACTCTGAATATCCTCTGGGGAAGCCAGGGGAGGATTTTACTTCTCAATGTGTGGCTTTTGGAGAAGGCTATGACAGCTTTGGGGAGGGGGGGGCTCCCCCGGACTAAAGGCTGTGGTGCTGAAGATTCAGAATATCGTTCCTCTGTGACCTCATTCCTCTCTCCCCACAGCCCCACCAGCTACTGGAAGTCCCTTGCCCCTGACCGGTCAGATGAAGAGCACGACCCTGTTGACAGCACGTCCAGGCCCCGACACTCCCACAGCTACCCGAGTGACAGCGACACAGAGGCCAAGCCAACGGAGACCGACGCGTAGCCTCCCACCCCATGGGCTGCCGCCGCCACAGCGCCTCTCCCAGCAAAGAGCGGGGCACAGGTCTCCCCACCTGACTGCTGATCTGCAGGAGACACACCTGACCTTCTTGGGTCAGGCTGTGGGGTCTGATGTCTCCACACGGAAGAGGTGGGGGAAGAGGAGTTTCTGATAAGAGAACTTTTTGCTCCTTCTGCCTCCAACAGGCCACCCTCTTGGCTTCGACCTCGGGCCACTGTGGGCAGTGGCAGGTGGCGTAGCACTGCACGGAGCCAGCAAGTTGACCTCCATCTCAGCCCTCTGCTCAGGGACAGTGGACAGATCGCCTACTGGGACATTCTCGGTTGCTGGGTCCATGGGGCGGAGTTGGGGGCTGGAACAGCAATTCCTTCCCCCTGGCTTGGGGTGAGGGCTTTCTCTTCTCAGTGCCTGCTGTCTTTTTACTTTTTAATTTAAATACCCAACCTCTCCATCACAGCTGCATCCCTGAGTGTGGGCGGGGGCTGTGGTAGCAGCTGGGGCCCCAGGATGACTGGGGGAATTTCATCTCCATGTTCACTTCGGAGAGCAGCCCTTTCTCTGTGCAGCTGGAGAGACGGCTACGCAGAGCTTCCAGGTGCTTCTGGGTTTGGACCGAGCAAACCTACATAGACCGGGGTGCATATGTACCATCCGGAACGTCCAGCCCCTCCTCCTCGTCAGCTCATCAGCGTGTTAAGTGCAATGACCTATTTAAAAGTAAACCCATTCCACCTACGCCAGTTTGGGGCTTAACCAAGCACTGTCTCCCTCCCGCTCTGTCCAATTGGCCTGGACCATAAGCTCAACTTGAGAGGGAAGGCCTTGGGTTGAGGACTTGTGATCAGAAAAAAACTAAAGCTGGAAGTTTGGGTCAGTACTGATATGTATTAGACACGGGTCCTCACCCTGTGTCCTGAGCCTAAGTCATTTTTCTTCTTCCAATCACCCTGCCCGCCTGCCACCACCCCCCCCCCCCCGGCCCCGACACACAAACACTTATCCTAGACATGATAACATGTGGCCTGACAGTCCCAGCCCCGACACTAAAGGTCATCCCTCCAACATCACCAAATTTGGGGGCCCAAGAGCAGTGCCTGGCGCCGCTCCCATCTGCTGTCCCCTCTCCTGCAATTGGTTTGTATTCATTGGGCTGTGCTCTCTCTTCCCTGATTACCTAATGTATGGAAATAAACGTCCTTTTCCTCCTGGCTCTGCCCATTTTTCTGCCTGTTCCATCGGGTAGCAGAGTCAAGATTCTGGTGGGGACCTGGGAGGGATCGCCTACATCAGACCAGAGCCACTCAGCTTTGGCAGGTCATTTGGGGCAGGCAAGGCAGTGAGATGAGAGGATTGGTCAGAGGAGATACAAGCCCCACTTTTAATTTGAAGAGCCTGTGGATTGTAATTCAGGTTGGCACAGCTACCAGGCCTCATCTTCCCCTGGCCTCTACTTGGAAATGCTGAGGTCCCTCTGTTAAGTCTCACCAATTACAGAGATCCTGCCTGCTCTAACTTTTTGTTGTTGTTAAGGAATCCAAGCCCTGTGTATTAGATTTTTTTTTAAGTTTAATTTTAGTCATTCCAAAGATGACTTTTTGATCAAAACTTGACAGCACTCTGTCCAGCCCCATGGACCACAGGGCAGTTTGAACAGGCTGGGACTTCTGGCTTCTCTGCCTTCCTGCCCCAGTTGACACTTGGTCTCCTCACTGAAGCCAAGAAGCAGTTCATGCAGAAGGACTAGAAACAAATGGCTTACTCCTCCTCCTCCTCTACCTTCTGTCATGTGACCAGTTACAATCCCTGCACCCATGACATGTTGGTACAGCTGGTTGATCTGGCTCCCCTGGTCTGGACAGGTAGGCAGGAAAGAATATCAGACAGCTCTCTCTAATGCTGAGGTTTTGGTGATATCAGCTACCCAGAAAGGGTCAAGAAAGAGAAGGAGGCCCTAGCTAGTTTGGCTCAGTGGATAGAGCATTGGCCTGAGGAATGAAAGGTCCCGGGTTCAATTCCAGTCAAGGGCACATGCCTGGGTTGTGGGCTCGACCCCAGTAGGGGGTGTGCAGGAGGCAGCCAATCAATGATTCTCTCTCATCATTGATGTTTCTATCTCTCTCTCCCTCTCCCTTCCTCTCTAAAAAAACAATAAAAAAATATATTTTTTTAAAAAAAAAGAAAGAGAAGGAGGGAGAAAAGTCTCCCCCAAAATGAGTGGGAAGAGAAGTGTAAAATGGATCCATCTTAAACTTGAGACTGCCTCTCTACACTTTCCCCCAAGGTTGAATAGAGAAGGTAGTAAAAGCAAAGTTATTTTTATATACTTTTTTCTTAAACTACTGGTCCCTCATGTTCAGGTCTATCTCATCTTTTACTCCTGTTTGCATAAACCTTGGTGCGTTTTCTGTTTTCAGGAACTAGTATGACAAAGTCCCTGCCACCTACAGACAAGATCCCAATTCTGTTCACACACGGACTCGGGTCTCTGGCTCACTGGCAAGTCCAGCATCGATCTCCAATAGCCTGGCCTGGGACAGAGGGGCTTCGTTCAAGTCAGCACACTTAACATTATTCACTTATTAACTGACTCAACAGTCAATTATATTATCCATCCACTCAACAAATATTTCGTAACTGCTTGCTGTGGTCTAGGCACTGATCTGAGTGCTGGGGATGGATGAGGTCCTTTCTTTCATAAAGCGGATATTCTGAGAAGTTAGACACAAAATTTGTACTGCACTTACCAATATGTGCAAGCTGTGGGTGAGTAGAGAGGAGCAAGTCATAGTGTTTGTCCTCCAGGGGCTTGTGAATCAGGGCTAGGGCAGACCCACGTGAAAATAGTTACATGAAACATAATAGGACAAAAGAGTTCCTTTGGGCATATTATGAGCAGAGACACTCACTGAGGAGGGGGGAGGACTAGAAAGGCTTCTAAAAGGAGGTGGCATCTGCCCAGCTGGCATGGCTCAGTGGTTGAGCATCTACCTATGAACCAGGAGGTCACAATTCCATTCCCGGTCAGGGCATGTGCCCGGGTTGCCGACTCAATCCCCAGTGTGGGGTGTGCGGGGGGAAGATGATCAATGATCCTCTCTCATCATTGATGTTTTTCTCTCCCTTTCCCTTCCTCTCTGAAATCAATAAAAACATTTTTTTTTAAAATATATATTTTATTGATTTTTTACAGAGAGGAAGCGAGAAGGATAGAGAGTCAGAAACGTCGATCAGCTGCCTCCTGCACACCCCCTCCTGGGAATGTGCCCGCAACCAAGGTACACGCCCTTGACCGGAATTGAACCTGGGACCCTTCAGTCCGCAGGCCGACGCTCTATCCACTGAGCCAAACCGGTCAGGGCAATAAAAACATTTTTTAAAAAGTAAAAGGAGGTGGTATTTGAGCTGGGGTGGGAAGAAAGAATAGCATTGCCACAGGTAGATGTTGCTGGGACAAGTACGCAGAGAAGAAAGAACTTGAGCAAAGGCTCTGAGGCGAGGATAGAGAGGTGGTGGTTGGAAACGCCAGGCTGTCTGGGGAAGCCGGCCATTGCCTCATCTGACCAAGGCTTCTCCAAGCTCCGGCACAGCCTCTTGGCCAGGGTGCTGGGCTCCAGGCTGGGAAGGAGGCAATCCCCTCAGCACCAATTCCCAGGGGAGCCCAGGGGCCTGCAGGGTCCCCAAGGCCCTGCTTCATTTTGGGTGTGCCTTCAGCACCCTGTAAGCTCCTGCCCTCACCTGCACCCTGAAGTAGCTCTGGTCCCTAAGTTGTAAGCGAGTCCCACAAACTGACAGCAAATCTGTCCCAGTGCCAAGTTCAAAGCCACCTCAATAGACCCTCCTCTCTAATCTCAGCCCCTCAGGGTCGCTCTGACTCTTGGACAAGAGGCATGGGCGAGGACCAAACCCTGAGAGGCTCCCCATGGTGCCTGGAGACAACAGCTGCACCAAGTGGCCCTCCCCCCCACCCCCCCAACTACCTCCTCTTGTCCCTGTGTCCTCTTGGCAAATTATACCAGTTGTCCTTCCCCCCATGCCCCGCCCCTATGCCTGGTGGCACAGGCACTTAGCGATTTGCTCCTTAATTGTCCCCCAGCTAGGCTGCGCAGATGCTGCTCTTTAATCTCTCCTGATAAATGAATCACGCCGCTCCTTTAATCATATGTTCATATCCAAGCCAATTTGAATCAATTTGGCAGGGAGTATGTTGCAAGAGATGCCATGACGGCTGCTTCTCCCCCCAGGGCCCTGGAGCCAGCATGTCTGCTGTCCTCACCCTCAGCAGAGAGCCCAGGGGGCCGATCCAGGAAAAGGGTCTCCTACCTGAATGGTGGGGACTTTACAAAGTCAACTGTCATTCCTGTCCTCCACGCAGGCCCACGTGGGACTGGAGGCTAGATGGATTCCCAGTGGCAACAGAAGTGGGAGGAAGTCGGGTGAGTCCACATCCTTCCTCGGTCACTGAATAAAGGGCCCCATTATCACCCCTGGGAGAAAGTGCTGCCTTAAATCTAACCCTCATCCTTCCTGTTCCCCTTTTATTTCCTCCGAGCTGGTTCTCGGGGAAGCTGGAACACTTTGTCACCTTTACATGGCAACACACTCCAGGCCAGTCTATGATCATTTGTCCTTGCTTGTTATTGCTCCTGGCTGCCACCCCAACTCCTTTCATCTTTCCCCAGGAAGTATTCTTTCCTAAAGCCTCCAGCCTGGTGGGCAGTCCTGGGCTTGCTTGGTAATGGACCAGGTTTTGCCGCCTTTGGGATTGTTGCTTTTTCACCTACAGAGGGGGGTCCACGTGCCTTGGTGAAAACAAAACAAAACAGACAAATAATACCTGCTCAACCGAGCACTTCTACCGAGCACTGAGCACTGCGACCTTGGAGAAGGGACTTAACCTCTTGGGCCTCAGTTTCCCCATCTGTAAAACAAGGTGGCAAGAACCTTTTGGCTCCTAAGTTCTGAAGGAGCCCCTCAATGCTGCCAACATCCCCACCCACATCACCCTCAGTGAGGAGCCGAGGGACCTAACGGTGGCACTAGGGGGGCCGTGAGATCCCCGTGCTGGGGGAGGCACGTCTTTTCCCAGCGCGAGGTCTGTCAGGGTTGGTTCGGTCCAAAGCCCGGTTGCACCTCTGCATCAGCTTCAGGCTTCACGGCCCTTGGCTTTTAACTCGAGGGCTCGGCCAGTGCAGTCAGGTGCCCTCCCATTGATTGGGAAACCGAGGTATATTAGCATATTCACATCTTAGTTGCAGGACCTGGGCCCCTAGCTCCCTCCCCACCAGCAGGTTCTTTCCACTCTTCCAGGAAACCACACCCCTTTAAAGATTCCTAACCAGTTGACCAGGCCAAACCCAGTCTCGTTGCCCTTTAAGGATTCCAGAGATGTGAGGACACCTGTCTTTGTTCAGCAACAAGGCAATACTGTTTCCTGCTCTTTTAAGGGCTCCTGGAAGTCTTTGGCAGGAGCTGAGGCTGAGTAGTGACTGGGGCTTCCGGCCTGTCAGTGGCGATCCGTGCGATGAAGAGGATGATAAAAGCCAATAATAATTCCCATTTGTTGAGCACTCACCATGTCCCCAGTACTGATGCACTTTGCCTACCTTATCTCATTTAACTTTTGTCACAACTCCATAAAGTGTCCTTATCCCCGCGAGGAAACGGCATCTGTCCTCTCAGGGTTCTCAGCTTGGTTCCAGCAATCGCCAGGGACTGCGAGCTATTCTGGCCTCGTCAGAGGATGAAGAGGGGGGTGAGAGAGCCAACAATCACAGTCATGATCTTCATCTCCAACAGCTGGTATCCGCCGAGGCCTTAGGACGGAAACATTTCTGGGCAATTTTAGGGGGAAATGCCAGCTTCCCATTTGTGTTGCTCCTTAACAATTTCAGAACATCCCCCACACGTTACCACATTGTGCTTCACGCATACTGTGCCAACAATATGAATAACAGTTCCACGTGGCCCGGGGTGCATATTTTAAGCTATAGTCGCCTCATTCTAATTCCATTACCGTACAAAGGAACGATCCAGGCCATTCTCTGCGATTTGATCTGGGAGGAGTGATTTCCAGAGCAATAGCCATTTTGGAGTTAACAAGAATGCCGGATTTGTTGAGAAGAAATTTCACAGAGAAATTGAGTCTTCTGTAGTAGAAGCCCCGGTAATGGGTCATACACATAAGGGAGATTCCAAAAAGCATGTGTGCTTTGCGATTGAAGTCAGTGACATAAATCTCCCAGGGGAATCCTTAAATGTGCAGATGGAATTTGCTTTAGATATCAAAAGTCAGCTATGACAGTTTTACCCAAAAGCCTCAAAAAGGATATTAAGTTTTGACACTCTTCAGGCAAATTATATTTGAGGTGGCTTAAGAGTCAAAGAGTTTCCACAGTTTAATAAATTTTGATCTGTTTTGTGCCATCTATGATCTGACTAGATTAGGAAAAGAAGCAAACGGATTTGGGAGAGAGAGAACGCTAAGGAATTTGAAAGTAGAGAATACCAAAAAAGGGAGGGGGAGGGTTTTTTTTAAAAAAATAAATCCTGGAATAGGGAAGATGCAGCCAATAGTTTCAGAACCATTAGGTCTTTGAAGGACAGAACAATGACTGGTAACCAGGCAAATATAAAATTGTCTGCGGTGAAATGGGCCTCATGGGTCATATTTCTCAAAAGACTGGCATCAGTTGCAAGTTGGCATTCTTTTTTTAAAAAATATTTTTTTACTGATTTCAGAGTGGAAGGGAGTGGGGGAGAGAGAGAGAGAAAGAGAAACATCAATGATAAGAGAGAATCATTGATTGGCTGCCTCCTGCACGCCCCCTACTGGGGATTGAGCCCACAACCCAGGCATGTGCCCTTGACTGGAATCGAACCCGGGAGCCTTCAGTCTATAGGCCAACGCTCTATCCACTGAGCCAAACCGGCCAGGGCAGCAGGTTGGCATTCTTGCTTGAGGGCTGCTTCTGGCCCCCACGGGAATATCTTCCTCTGGAAAGCAAGGAGAGTGACCTTAGTGAGGGCACTGCCCCAGAATGTTCCGCACCGGAGGCACGGGTCTCATGGCCTGCCTTCGGGGGTCCTGGAGCTCATCTGTGGGGCTGTTCTTTCTAGTGGATCACACACTGAGCCACTGGGCAGGCTGTCATAGTAGAAACGGAGCTTCTGCTCCCAGGAACTGGCAACATAAGCCTAGAGAACCAACTAGAAAGTGAGGCAGTCTTACCGCTCTGTGAATGGGTTCTTAAGGGAACGCGTACATGACCAAAGTACATGTGAAAACAGAGAAATAGTAGAAGGGACCTCTGAATGTTATAGTTTTATTCTGTCATGTGGGGCGATAGATGAAGTATCTGTGCTCATATTATAAAGAATTTCAGCCATTTTTTTAAAAGTCGGTATAGGTGTGTGTCTGTGCCAAACACTGAAGTAGGCCCCAAATCGTCCTATTAGTGTAAGAGAAGCTTCTTCCTGGCATTTCATATATAGAAATAGTAGCCGTGGGGGGAAAGCCATGTGGAGAAGCTGCTTAGAAACTGCTTGGATCCCTTGCTCAGGGAATGCCATTCTTAAAGCAGCAGGCAACTCTTGGCATGGCTGAGAGTGAAAGCAGGAAGAGGAACAGATTGGAGGGTGGAACTTGAACAGGGTATTTCGGGGAGAGAAGCAGCCGGGAGAAGAGAAAAGCATCTAGACGGTGCCCTCCCACGCAGCCTGGGGCCCTGCAGGTGACAGGTTTAGGTGAGGGGACTCATGGACTGGGTGAGTAGAAGCCAACTGCCAAGAAGGTCATTTAGAATATTTGGGTCATGGTTATATACATTTTTTTTTTAAGATCTGTAAGGGTAGGCACGGCTCAATAACCAGACTTTGTGTCTGGCTGATGGATTTGTGTTTCTCAGACCTGACTTCATCTAAGAAGGGTTAGCCCCTTAAGGAAAAAGTATTTTTGCTCTTTCGGAGAGCAAGTGACCAGTGAATTCTCTGAGAAAATGAGAAAGCATGGGTATTTGAAGGGAATGCCTGGGGTTCAGGCATCACAGAAGGTCTGGGAGGAGTAAGTCCCCTGAGGATGGGGGAGGGGGTGATCTTCATCTCCCTCCCCTCCCCCTCTCCTTGCTCCCCAGTAGAAATCAGCTACAAATCTCAGCTTGTTGGGAACAGATGGCCTTGGCTGACGAATAAGCCACCGCAGGCTGCTCCACCTGTTCTCGGGCTGGAATAATCAGCTCGAGACAAACATCGGCGCTGAAATAACTCATGGCAGCGGGTGATGCGCAGGCACAGATCCCAAAAATCTCTTAAATAGACCCCCTCTAACTCTCTCCCTCCCCAGCCCCGAGAGGCCATCAGGGGAAGGTAATGGAGCGGAGAAGACAGATAGGGCCTCAAACTGAGCATGATGCCCAAGCTGGTGGTGGCCTGGGGTGGGGTGAGAGGGAGGGGCTGAGTGTTGTTGGGTGTTGGGTGTTGGGGATGGGGGAGGAATTGGGGCTGGGGTACCACTCACCTGGAAGGGCGGAAAACATGGGAATGGTGGGTCCATGCCAGGGATAAGAATGAGGAGATCCAACCAGTCAGGGATGGTAGAAAACTGAGAATTTGTGATTCATTTGAATTTGTTCATTACAGGAGTGATATGCAAATGAGATCAAGCTACCAGCGCCTCTCTCAGCAGCTCAGCCAGCTCTGCCAGCAGCCACTGGGCATGGGTGCCTGGGTGCCCCTACTTCTGTGGACTTGCGTGCAGCCTCCCCTCACCTCCTTGATGAAGTCAGCTGGGCTAATGTTCCCCGGCAGTGGCAGATGAGCCCATCCGGGGAGTGACAGTGCAGGGAAGCAGTGGTGACGGCAGTCGGGGATGGGGGTGTCCAGCTGAGATGGGGGTCCAGCCCCGGGGGAGTCAGTCAGGCGACAGCCGGAATTGAGAAAGGAGAGCAAGGCTGAGCGCTTGCTCTGGGTGCCTCAGGCAGGCAGCTAGCTGGCTTTGGTCCAAGTGCACCGAGCATGGAGGCTCTGAGTCCCAGCGACTGTGCTGGCCAGGGAAGAAGGCTGGACCCCCAGAGCTGCAGCTCTAACTGCCAGATATTGTGTCCCCAAGGTGGCCCACGCAGCCCGGCCCGAGGCCCAGGGCCTTGGAGGCCAGTCCCACAAGCTGGCTCTTGTCCTTGAAGCTGGTGTGTTCGCAGAGGTGCCAGGTGGCCCTGTCCTGCTGAGGGCCTGGCTCTGAGTTTCTCACCTGCTGCATATCAGAAACACGCAAAGAGCTGTTGTTTTTGTTTTGTTTTATATACAAGAAGTGAAAATAAGAGTATAATGAACTTCTTTATCAAGTAGCTTTAACAATTATCAACCCAATGTTTTTTAATCTTCACCCAAGGATATGTTTTTTAATTGATTTGAGAGAGAGAGAGAGAGAGAGAGAGAGACATTGATGTGAGAGACAAACATCGATCAGTTGCCTCCTGTATGCATCCCAACTGGGGATCAAACCCGCCACCACGGTATGTGCCCTGACCCCGGAATTGAACCCGCCACCTTCTGGTGTATGGGACGATGCTCCAACCAACTGAGCCACACTGGCCAGGACGACACAGAGCGAATCTTGCTTTATCTGCACTGCTGTCCACTTCCCCACTCCACTGGGTTATCTTGAAGCAGACTCCAGATAGATCACGTTGTTAATAAATACTTCAGTATCTATTCCTCAAAGAAAAGAAAGCGACTCTTTTTAAAATGTAATCACAAAACTCGTATCACACCTAAAAAATTTATCAAAAACTCCTTAATACCAAATATCCAGCCAATGTTTAAATTACCCTGATTTTACTCTATGTCAATATGTTAATAAGTACATATATTAAGTTAGTTCAGTGGTTCTCAACCTTCTGGCCCTTTAAATACAGTTCCTCCTATTGTGACCCAACCATAAAATTATTTTCGTTGCTACTGCATAACTGTAATGTTGCTACTGTTAAGAATCGTAATGTAAATATCTGATATGCAGGATGGTCTTAGGCGACCCCTGTGAAAGGGTCGTTCAACCGCCAAAAGGGTCGCGACCCACAGGTTGAGAACCGCTGAGTTAGTTCCAATCTATTAGTTCGTTGGTTGTATCCAAACAACACTGAGGAACTTTTTAAGAACTACTGTGCCCAGGACCTTCTCCCTCAGGGATTCGATGTGACTGGCCTTGGGTGGGGCCCAAGCTTTGTATTTCTAAAAGCTAACCAGGTGGTTTTAATGTGCTGCCAGGGTTGAGAAATGCTCTACCTTTCCCCTACCGGCTTCCTGCCAACTCCCCCTCATCTGGGGCAAGGCTGTTAAATGCCTCTCCCTGCTTCTTGCCGCAGACCAGCCAGATACCAGAGCAGCTGGCACTAGCATGCCCACCTGGATGCCCCTCTTCTCCGGGCTCCTCTGTGGCGTGAGCTCCAACTCTCTGTGGACACAAGCATTCCTTTTCCCTGCATATTTATATACCATGTGCACGTGTTCCTGTATCTTCCTCCCCTAATGTGCCTGGTGCCTGTTCTTGCCTTGCAAGCGTAGCAGAATTTTTTTTTTCTTTTTGTGTGAAAATAGCAAAATTCCTACCTCAGGAAAAAATGAGCACTGCCCTGAGGGTGGTACTCATTTAGCTGCTCAAGGGGCTCTGGGCTGTGATGGAGCCAAGCCACGTGCCTGCTGGGGATTGAGTAGGACTTGAACCCAGCACCTTTCAGGGAATCTAAGAAACCTTTCTCTCCTGAGGATGTTGGCCCCGGGGTTACGTCCCTAGCTCACAGCCAAGCTACCTGACTTCCCATGGCCGCTGCTTTTGTTCGCCCCTTACCTCTCCACTCAGCCTGCCTTTGGAGGCCTCCCTCTCTCCTGTGGTCCCCACTCCATGCCTCACTGAATGTTGGTGAAACAAATCTAGTCTAAAATAATGAGCAATCAACTACCCTGATGCTTGGGGCAGGCGGGGCAGGGCTGGGGGCAGGGGTAGGGAGCTGAATCATTTATAAAGCTTTAATAAAGATGTAGATGAGCATGCTGACTAAGAGCCCCAGAGCTGGGCTTACTCATTATTCAAAGTTATGTAAATGCCTCTGGGTCCTTCGTGTTAGAATCCTGCCCCCTTGATCCTGCGGCTTCTCCCAGCCTGACAAACCCAATGCCCTTGTGCATCCCCCTCCCCCCACTCTCAGGTGCTTTCGTTCACCCTGCCCTAGGCCCTGGCCCGGACAGCCATTCCAGACCCTCTCTCCAAGATAATAAAACCCTCCGTCTCCCTTCTAGCCAGAAATCTTCCAGAGGTGTTGGGGGAGGTCCCAGCCTCCAGGCAAGCCTAGAGGCCCACATAGACGAGCTTCTCATTTTTAAAGATTTCCCGGGAAAGAATATCATAAGAGTGCTCATATACATGTTTTACTATCTCACAAATCTACTTACTGGGATAATATCCTGAGGTCTAACCTGAACCCCTCTGGCTACAATGGAAGCCCACCATTGAAATGGAATATCCAGCCCTAACCGGTTTGGCTCAGTGGATAGAGCATCGGTTCTCAACCTGTGGGTCGCGACCCCTATGGCGGTCGAACGACCCTTTCACAGGATGGCCTAAGACCATCCTGCATATCAGATATTTACATTACGATTCATAACAGTAGCAACATTACAGTTATGAAGTAGCAACGAAAATAATTTTATGGTTGGGTCACAACATGAGGAACTGTATTGAAAGGGCCAGAAGGTTGAGAACCACTGGGATAGAGCATCGGCCTGCAGACTGAAGGGTCCCAGGTTCGACTCCGGTCAAGGGCATGTACCTTGGTTGCAGGCACATCCCCGGTGGGGAGTGTGCAGGAGGAAGCTGATCGATGTTTCTCTCTCATCGATGTTTCTAACTCTCTGTCCCTCTCCCCTCTTCTCTGTAAAATATCAATAAAATATATGTTTTTTAAAAAAAGAAAAAGAAATAGAATATCCACCTACCAAACTCCCTTTAGAATCACTCTCATGAGAGGTAAAATGCGAGCATTAAGTCACACTCTAGCCTGCTAACCCCAGAACAACTCATCCTCGTGGCCTCCTTGTACCTTTCCCGACAGTTGACCCGCCTTCCAAGTTACACTCACACTCCTTAAGCTCTTCAACCAGTTCCGGGTGCCAAACTCCGGCGAGGGTTTAACCGACACTAACTACATACACTACATACCTCCTCTTGTCCATATCGCCATGACTGATTTGTACCCCACCATCGCCTCGGTCTTAAGACTCCAATTACTTTCCTCTGACTCTCCTCTCTATCTGGACCAATCTTTCCCTTTCCCCCGTCACCCCCGAATTTTTCAGCTTGGTGAGGCTGAGGGATGGAGAATTGGGTCAGAGGCGCGACGGCATTGATTCCCTCTGCTTTCCCTTCTTTTCTGGACTGGCTCTCCTCCCTCCCTACCCCCAACCTATTTTTAGCCTGCCTCTGTTTTCCTCCGTCTGGTTGGCAACCACTCGGGCCTCTTTCCCTCCGCTGCCCTTATCTCTCCCCTGCAGCCTTGCAGACCCCAGCTGCCCTTCCACAGGTCTCATTGCCCGCCCGATTTATTTTCATTTTCTTCCATCTTGAAGATATGTCGGGTCTGCCTGAAAGGGGATGCCTGGCCACGCTCAAGCAGAAGAAAAGCCGGGAGATAATGCTGGTGAGTCTGTTTGGGCAAATCCTTCAGTGTTATTAAACCCTCGCGGATCCTCTGACCCTCTCTACAATGGCTGATCCTCTTCTCTATGCCCATTGGCTGTTCTCTGCATTTCTTCTCCCCGTCTAGGACCCCTTCCCACCCCCAAAAAGAAATGCTCACTTGGCAGTTGCATTGCTTGGCCCGTCCGGACCCGTTTCCCCTGGTTCAGGAGACGTGCAGCAATCCTGGAGGTCCTTGCCTACCTTTTTGGCCTGCACATTGCCAGTCTCTTCTTACCCAAGTCCTGCTTCTCTCCACTCTGTCCTGACCTCCCCACTCCCACACACCTGTCCGGCCCTGCATGCCCTGGTCCCTGCCCCTCCGTGCACCCTGTTTCTAGGACACACCAGCTCATTTGTTGAGGGCCTCAGCCAGCTCAGGCAGGGCTTGTCAGCATCCCCCACTCATCCTTTCTCAGCCTCCTCTAGACCTCGGTCCCCTGCTTTCGCTGCCACCAGCAAGCTGAATTAGACTGGATATTTTGGAAAGGATGCTGCAGCTGGCTGGGGGAGGAGGGTGGCACAGCGAGAGGCAGAGGGAACTGCGGGCAGCCTTGGAACGTGAGGGAGAGGTTCCCAGCACCCTTTCTCCCCAGCTTCGCCAGCTTGGGAGCCGGCAAGAACTTAATTGATTCCTCTCTGTACCTCATTTTTCTCTCTCACACACACAATGCCTAGCTTTACAACTTACCACATTCTCTTACATACATCCAGATACCTGCCTGGCACACTCCCTCTCCTCCAAGTTTGCTCAAATGCTCCCTCCTCAAGAGTCCCACCCTGACCACCATCAAAAAGGGTAGTCCCTCCCCCCACATTTACTATCTTCCTCACCCAGTTCTGTTTTTCTCCAGCATACTTGTCACCTCCTAACATGTGATGTAACTTACTTATAGATGTCATTTACATTTCTTCCCCTCCCTGGACTGTTCATTTCATAAGAGCAGAGATTTCCATCTGTTTTGTTCATAGTTACATCCACAGTGCCTAGCACAGTGCCTGACACACAGCAGAAGCTCAATAAATATTTGTGTATTGAATGAATAAATGAATGAATGATCTTATTTAATCCTCACACACTCCTGCAGAGTTGGTTGATATTATTACCATTTTTTTTTATTGTGGTAAAATATATATAACATAAAATGTACCATTTTAACCATATTATGTGTGCAGTTTAGTGGCATTAAGTATACTCAATTAAACCATGATTGTGTTTGTGATGTGCTAAATTAGGATGTGAAAGCATCATAACATCCATCTCCAAAACTTTTAAAAAAACATGTTTCCTCCTTTATTTATTTTTAATTTATTTCAGAGAGGAAGGGAGAGGGAGAGAGAGATAGAAACATCAGTGATGAGAATCATTGACTGGCTGCCTCCTGCATGCCCCCCACTGGGAATCGAGCCCACAACCTGGGCACGTGCCCCTGGCCAGAATCGAACCTGGGACCCCTCAATCCACAGGCCCATGCTCTATCCACTGAGCCAAACCAGCCAGGGCCCACTTTATTGATTTTTAGAGAGAGAGAGAAAGGGAGAGGAATAGAGAGGCAGAAACATCAATGATGAGAGAGAAACATCGTGCCTCCCACATGCCCTCCACTGGGAACTGAGTCCACAACCCGGGCATGTGCCCCAACCAGGAATCAAACCAGTGACCTCCTGGTTCCTGGGTGGACACTCAACCACTGAGCCACACTGGCCGGGCTCCAAAACATTTTTATCTTCCCAAACTGAAACTCTGTGTCCATTCAATATTAATTCCTCATCCTTCCCTCCCCACAACCCCTGGAGACAACCATTCTACTTTCTGTTGCTCTGAATACAATATGTGTCCTTTTGTGTCTGGCTTACTTCACTTAGCATTTTATCTTCAAGGTTCACCCAGGTGGTAGTATTCTGCCCATTTTGCAGATACGACGATGGTTATTATTACCACTTTACAGAGGATGAGGTTCAGGGAACGATCTGAGAGCGGCTAAAAAGCAGACTCGTCCTGGGGCTGATGGGATTGTCTGCCTTTTATAATCCCCTGGAGAAATCAGTGCTAAGCCATGTGCCTAGGCCTGTATGGCAGCTGAAGAGTAATTTCCTTTGTGTTGTATTTCCGTTGGGAATAGTTATGCTCTTCTTCCCATTTCCCACTCTTTCCCCCTCAGTAACTCCTCCTAATATTTTCACTCCCGCCACCACCCTCCCACCAGTCCCAGTTTTCTCCTCCCCCGAGCACTTTAACTCCGTTCTCTTGGGCCCAACTGGCCTGGTCTGGAGGGCCTCCTGCGTGGGTCCCATCTGAGCGCGTTAAGCCTTGCCTGAGTCCCCGCTCCCACCCCTCTCCCCTCCTCCCACCCTGGGGTAGTCATGAGCCTGTTCCCTTTCAAAGCAATTAGTGCAAGGAGGCCAGCCGACTCGGTGCTAATGCCATTTCATTAAGTGGGAGCAATCCTAATGATAATAAAATGGCACATTTAACATTCAAACATTGAACAGGGTTTCTAAGCGAGTGTGTCTCTCTTTCTTTCTGGTATAACAGTTCCATCTTCATAAGGACCTGACAATACACCTTAATGGGAGACTGGGGGACTGAGCATCTTTCCAGAACCAGAGAGAGGATGAGAACCAGACAAAGAATCCAGACAAAGAATCCAGAGAAAAGGGGTGCAGTGCATCAAGGGGATAAGGACCCCCAAGGATTCCTGGGGTAATGGATTCTGTGGTGCTGAGTCTATATGAAATGGGGTCACACGAAGAATAAAGCCCACCCCCGACTTTAAGGCAATGCCATTACTTATTTGTCAATTCAACACATTTTTTCCCACAAACATTCATGGTGCACCCACGATGAGCCAGGTTTTAGCAGAGCTTGTGATGGAGGGTGGCTCTAGTTCCAAGGAAAGGGAACTTCAAGGGCAGTAGTCCTCTACAAATCACCTTGTTTACCCTCCGCTGGGCAGCCTTAGTCAAATCTATCTCCAATTCATCAAATGCCCCAGCAAAGAGAATTTTAACAACCACTTTGGTCTCCTGCCCAGGTCCTTGTGCCCCTCGTTGTACAAACAGACATGCTCTCAAAGGTCCTGGCTACTCCGTGATGATAGAATATTTGATTGACCATCTAGAAGCAAAAAAGTAATGGGATTGAGGAGCTGGCCAGGGAAGAAGGTACATTCAACCGTCTGGTGTTTAGGGGGGACTCTAAAAGCCGAAGAGGATGACATCCCACGGCCACTCCCTCCCCCCGCCCCCGCGAGAAGCCTTCCCAGCAGAGGGCTTCACTCACAGCACCTGTGCTCAAAGGAAAGGCTGCCGGACGTCTTGGATGTCTGGGTCAAAGGTGAGCTTTGCCCAGGCCAGGGAAGCGGCTGATTCGAAAAGGTGTCAAGTCATAGGATGGTGTCAACTTCATGCTTAATTCATACAGGATCTTGCCCACAACAGGGGACAGCTTGAATCCATGCCCTAGAGGAAGAAGAGCAGCTTGTCAGGCATCCTCAGAGACAGGGGCTGGGCTCCCTGGAGGCCCCGACACCGTCCCGAGATAGAGCCTCCCACTAGGAGCACCCGCTCCTCTGACTTCACACACACTCAGTGTCCAGGCGCTGGCCCCCAATGGCCAGCTAACACCATTTTGCCTGGCACCGAGCGCTGGCACTCGGCTTTAAGGCCCCCCATCTCCCCCTCCTCAGACTCACCCGAGAATCCAGCACCAATGATAATGTTGTCATACTTCGGGTGTCGATCAAGAATGAAGTGTTTGTCAGGGGTGTCCTAGAAAGAAACAGTCACACCTGTGTCCTTGGCGGGCGGAAGGAGGAAGAACTGCAGGCTCAGGAGGGAGAGGGTTAGGCTGGCTTTCTTTCCAGAAAGAATGGGAATGCAGCACAGGAACGCTCTCTGCACGCCAGTGCCCCCTTTGGGTATGTCAGCCTTTCTCATTTGTCCATCTGCCTCTCTCCTCCACAGAGCTATGAACACAGTAGGTGCTCAGTGAATGCGCGCAAACGAACTTAGCCAAGATGCCTCAGGCCCTGGTGACATCTGTCTCTTCTCTTTGTCCCTAAGGCCCGCTCAACTAGAACATCTTGCCAAAAAATCTTTTAGCGCCCTTCTGGGAAACATAGCGAAGGACTGCCAGGCGTAAGTCTAGTTTCCTAATGAAAAGGCATATGAATAACCTCTAATGGGCCCTCTCTGGTGGAGGTGAACCGAACCACAGAAATTAACTCATTTGTTTCAAGTCACATCCGATGTCAGGAGTCGAGGAGAGTCAAGCCTGAGCGGCGCCGGGCCAATCTGTCTCCTTCCCCTGCTCTCCGGGCCGCCCGCCCCCTTACCGTGTACATGCAATGCTCCACCACGGCAGGCCCCGGCTCCAGGTCAGGTAAGTGGTCTCTGACAAAGCGGCTCAGGATCTGCACGTCCTGGATGTCTGAGAATGCTGCGGGGCAGTCCCGCTCCTCGGGATCCGCGC
This sequence comes from Myotis daubentonii, assembly GCF_963259705.1. NCBI lineage: Eukaryota > Metazoa > Chordata > Mammalia > Chiroptera > Vespertilionidae > Myotis > Myotis daubentonii. The sequence continues at coordinate 24,926,293 of NC_081855.1, forward strand.
TGTTGCCGTGGTGATAGCAGACCTGGCTCCCAACCAGAGCAGGGTGAGTGAGCTGCGAGGGCCGGCCTTCCCGCACACCCACCCAGCCCAGGGGACAGGCTTGTACACACAGTGCCCCCATCCATCATCCCAGCCTTCCCCAGTTCCTGACAAATGCTGCTTGCTGCCACGCTAGGTTGCCTAGTCGTTCATTCCCCGCCAACCCTCTGTTTGCAAAGGAAGGGCTCCCCTTGTGGGGCGCCGGGACAGCTGGGTTCTTGTAATGCAAGTCGTGAATCGCGAGTAGACGCCCGCTGCCGCCCACCGGGATCCGAGGGAGGCCGCTGGGAATGGAAGAGCAGTGGCCCCGATTCTGTGTGCACCCCTCCTGGCCTCTCTCTGCCTTTCACTCACCTTCATCAGCCCTGGGTATTCTCCAGAGGGCAGCCCATAGATGTGGTGGGGAGCCAGGCTGAGGTCCAGGCCCAGGAAGCATGGAAAGGCCTGGGACACCCCGTAGCTTCCGGGAACCTTCTCGCGCCAGTAACACACATTGATCCGCAGGGTCTAGAAGCAGGGAGAGGAAGTGGGAGATGAAAAGGGAAAACCTTCGAACTCTAAAGACAACGCTGGGGTCTTATAGCCCTGCAATACAGCCCGGATGCCTCACTCCACTCATCTATCTCCTTTTCATCCAGTTCTCATGTCATTTGCGTGTTACATTATATGATGATGCACAAAAATCTCTGAATCTCTGTCTCTTCTCCCATTCTTAGTCTTCTCCTATAACTAACAGCCTTCCTGCTTTCTCTCCAGGAGCTAACAATGCCTTCGATTTATGGAGTGCTTACAAGTGGCCAGACCATCTCCGAAGGGCTTTATGTATATCTTTTCATTTAATTCTCCAGCAGCCCTACGCCCCATTTTACAGGTTATACAACTGGAGGCTCAGTGAGGGAAACGAATTTGCCCAAAGTTGCCCACCAGCAAGTGGCCACCTGGCTCCAAGGTTTCTTCTCTTAAGCACCAACTCTCGGGCTTCCAGCGTCCCTTACCTGGAGAGGCAGCTCAAGTCCCAGCGGACGGAGGAGCCTGTTGGTCCAAGGACCTGCTGTGATGACCAAGCTGTTGGCTTGGTAACTCTTACAGGTGGTTTTCACTATGATCGGTAGCCCTGGTTTTATCTCCATCACCTTCTCTCCATCACACACTTTGCCTCCTAGCTGTCGAATGGCATCCTGAGAGGACAGGATCAGAGAAGGGCAAATGGTTATATATGCAGTTCACCCTGGTGGACCAAGAGCCCTTTGCTTAGGGCAGAAAAGAATGCAGATTCTAGACCTCCTCTCCCACATCGGCAAGACCTGGCAGGGTACACAACTGCCCCGCCCAAACGTCAAGACTAAAGCCAGCATGGAGAAGGCTCTCACCCAGTGGGGGAAGGCGGGTTGGGGCATGACTGATTGGGACCCAGGATCCTAGATCAGGAGCTGCATTGCCCCTAATACTGCACAGTCTCACCTGAAGGACTCTGAGGGCCTTGGCTGCATAGAGAACTCCTCCCGACTCTTCCAAGAGTCCCACTTCTCCCTTGGCCAGCCGAATGTTGGGGAAATGTTGCTTCAGTTCTTCAGATGAAAGACACTGGTGTTTCACCCCCAACCTAGACAGAGTTGCTTGGGTTGTCTTTAATTCTTGATTCTCCTTTACTCCCAGCAGTAGTAGTCCAGTCTGCCTGAAAAGAGAGAGAGAGAGAGAGAGAGGGAGAGAGAGAGAGACCTGGGTGAAGGTTTGCATCAGGGCCCTGGGCCGTTCTCTCTCATTCTTCAACAAGGGTCCCAGGGCCAGGCATCAAGGAGAGTCCCAGCCTCCCATTTAAAACACACACACACACACACACACACACACACAAACAAGTGAAGTTATCTCAACTCTGTTGCAAGAATCACAGTGATACTGAGCTGGTTTCCAGGCCATTCCCAAGTCTGCCCTTGTCTCTCACTGCTGTCGGTTTGCTTGTTTCTCCCTCATCCCTCTCAGGATATCCATTCTGACTTTGAGGGCAAAGATCCTAAGTCCTCTTCTTTTTCCACACCTAGAAAGTGGTAGGTGTTCAATGAGTTTGATGTGATCTCTTCCCTTCCTCCCATCCCCTGACCCTATCTATTCACTACTTTCATCTTTACCCTTTACCTCCTCCCTCACCCCTGCTGTTTCTTTTCTCTGTCCCTTTTCTTGTCAGGTAATGTTTTGTCCCTTCCTTGCCTTTCTGTCTCTCTGTTCCTTCTTCGAGGCTGAGCATTTTGTGGAAAAGGTCCTCCGTTGGGAGGTCTGGCTCTGGGGCCAGTCCCAGCATCCCCTGTAACCTTGCTCTGGTTTCTCCAGGCCCCAGGTTCCTCCTCTGTGACAATGTCTATTGGACTATTGGTGGTTCCACATCAATGTGCACCATCGCCAACCCAGGGGCATGTGAAAATGTCATGGGCCTTTTTTTTTTTTTTAGTTGTCACAATGCCTGGGGGTTGCCATTCACGTTTAGTGGACAAGGACCAGGGATGCTAAACCTGCGATGCTCAGGAAGACCCCACCCAAATGCCAATGGCACCTTCATGCAGAAATGCCAGTCGATGGCCTCTTGAGGTCCCAGCAATTAATTTAGTGATTCTACAATGTTGTTTCTCCTTATACTTCCCTCTGTGCTTCCTACTCACTAAGGGAGTAAAAGTGGTTTCTCTGTAATGCTTCTGTCTCTCGTCACAAGAAACCAGAGATCCTTTTTTTTTTTTTTTTTTTTTTTTTTTTTGTGGAAACTGATCTAAACAATGGAAAGGTCACTTTGGCCCTTGGAACCATTCCTGTCATCGCTCTCAGTTTCAGCAGCCGTAGTGGCCGGCATCAGCCTGGCACATCCTCCGGGTACCGCATATAAAGCTCGTAATAGCCTGTAATGGAGTCTCATGGATATTACATGCTTCCAAATCCCACATTATCTGGTTGGGGGGATTAAAGGGAAGATTGGGAGGGGTTAGGAACACAGCGGGCCCCGGGGCTGGTGTCAGTACACAGAGCCACGCAGCGTGCCCAATTCATTTGCCATGGCCCCCGCCTACCCAGCGTTCACCACTGGTGAGAAAGCAATAACTACCTCTGCCTCTTCAAAGCTCAGCAGAGGAAGGATGCTAGAGAAATCCCTGCTACCAGCAGACGGCCTTTTTCCTGTGGCCCCAAAAAAGAACCTCAGAAGGGTGCTCAGCTAATGGAAACTTGCCTAGTAAACATCATGGTCAACAGGATAATTAAGAAGTCACCCAAGTGTATGTTCTTGAGCCCTTTTTACCCGATGGGGTTGTAGCTGGGTAGAATTCTGGGAAACACTTTGGCTTAACCCCACCCTACAGCAGTCAGATCGCTGGCCTGGAAGTAGAACCCATATCCTAACCCTGCCTGCAATGTATCAGCCTTGGTCTCTCATACGCTCTCAGATTTAGTTCCTTTCCCTTTCTCCCTCCTCCCTGCCTCCCTCCCTTCCTCCTTTTCTTTCTTCCTTCCCTCCTTCTCCCCTTCCTTCCTTGAAATAAGAACCCCTCTCACAGGAATGTACAGTACAGGGGAAATGAACGCAGGCCAAGACAACGGGCCGATCTGCTGAATTATGAAATGCTGAGTGACGTTCTCATTCCCAAGCCGTCCTGTGGCGGGGGAGGCGGGAGCGCCCCATCCTGAGGAGTAATCAGCGAGCCGGTTCTGCCGGCGAATGTAATTGTGCCGATCGTAATCATTTTGCTCCCGCTCTCTGCCCCTGTGGCATTTATTTCTTAGCCCAGATATTGATCTAACAGTGGGAAATTTTCCATCTGAATCGGTGATGCTGGACCCTCCCCTAGTCCGAAGATGCGTTTGGGAAATTCTCATTTTCCGTGGATCACGGCTGAGCTATTTGGCCTGAGGGAAACCGTGCCCTGCTGGAGAAGCGCCTCGGATTGGAGAGAGATTTTTTTGACCATTATGAGCAAATCGGAAATAAATGTAAAACACTGCCTGGAAATGCAAAGGCCTGTCATTATGGGAGATAGGTGAGAGGCTCCGGTGGGAAATGCTTAGAGAATTGGAAGTCAGTCAATCAAAACCGGGATGGGAGAGTGGAGTGGGCCTCTTCCCCCAGTATGAAGATGGATGACTTCCATGGGCAGATTGAAAATCATTTAAGTGCTTATTTTTTTTAATGGCTTTTCTAGATCCCAATAAACAGACTGCTCATTCTGCATCAATTTCTCACCCCCGTGCCCTGGGCCTCCCTCTCCTCTTTTTGGCTCTGACCTAGGCTACAAAATTTGGGGAGGTGTCACAGGAAAAAGAAATGCCCAGAAAATGACTGGTCAGGGCTGGCCTAGCAAGAAGGCACCCCGAGTGAGGCTGGGGGGTCAGGAAACCCTAGAAAAAGTGCAGCTCCCAACTCTTCGAATGTCCTCAGCTGAGTGCAAAGCATTTGGTACGAATCGCGCCTTCCTCCCAACCCCAGCTGGATCCAGCACGAGGAAGAGGTAATCAAAGATTCCTCCCAAGGCTCACATCAACTCGACGGCCCCACTAAAGCCACGGAGTTGGTGATTAGGGATTTCTCCCAGTTACTATAGCAGGACGGGAGGCAAGATGGAGTGGGGAGGAATTGGGGGGGAAGGGCAGACATCTCGCCCCACATCTGCCAAGTCCTAGCCCCGTCTCCAGCTTCCCCCTCTCTGGGTTAAAAGTACCAGGCAAGCCAGCTCTCAGAGTCACCTTGGGGAAGGAATTCAAGCAAGGACTGGGCGGTGGCTGCTGTCTTTGTTGGTGCTGGAGGAGCTCCTGGCGTTTCATCTTCTGCTCAGTGGGCCGAGGTGGAATCGGTTAACAAAGACCGCTCCAGGGAGGGGATGTGGCTGACAAGCCAGACACTTCGCAGACACAGGAAGCAGCAGCTGCGGAGGGGGCCACCAGGTTCTGCCAGCAGCTGTACTGCCTACGGCTGTGATCTTGTCTGATATTGTCAGCTAAGCAGGGGCAGCCGGGGTCAGGAGCTAGATGGTAGGCCTCAAAGGGAAAAGGCAGGGCGGGGAAGAGGGGGGCCACGGAGCTGGGATTTGCTGTTGCTATCAACGTCCTGGCTGTACACATCACAACGATTCAGACCTTGTGATCTGACACACGTGTCACAGTCTGTTTCCAGAATGTATGCAAATATCCCGAGCTCACCCATGTTTAGTATGCCACTGTCACAGGAAGCGACACAACAGAAGAAAAAGAATTGAGCAACTCCTGAAGGTGTTATTTTTTTTAAAGTCATCATCAAATAACATTAAGTAAATGCATCCATATCTATCAGTTAGATTATGATATTGTGCTAGTTCTTCCAGAAGGACCTGTTACTGTATGATCCACCACGAAGATGATGGATCATTTAGAAAATCCGAATTAAGAACAACAGCTAAAGGAATTGGAATGGGAAGTATCTGTTCTGTGTCCCCTACTAAGTTAAAGAGCCAAATAAATTAGTGTGCCTGAGTAAATTAGGTTAGCCATAGAAAGGACTTGTTAATAATAATGATACAGAACACCTAACACTCCATAGGACTTTTAAGGTTTTCAAAGCACGTTCATTTTACTCTTCCTTTTTCATAATTGAGGCTGTGAGACATCAGAACGGTCTTTTAAGGAGGGCTATGTATGTCTCTGTCTTTAAATGTACCATACATTAGCAGTCTTCTGATCTGGGATGATTTAGCAATAAACTTGTTTGGAGACAGGGGGTAGACAAAGTAACCAATTTGTGGTACCTTCTAAACCAGGGGCCCAGCAAACTATGACCCAGGGGAAATCAGGCCTGACACTTGTTCTTGTCACAAGCCAAGATGGTTTTTGTATTTTTCAATGGTTGACAAAAAGCAAAATTTCATGACATGAAAATTATATGAAATGTTTGTGTCCATAAGTAAAGTTTTATTGGGACACAGCCATGCTCATTTGTTCACATATTCTCTGTGGCTGCTTTCACACTGCAGTGGTAGAGTTGAGTAACGGGCAAAATTCAATAGTTGCAACAGAGACCATATGGCCTGCAAGACCTAAAATACTATTTGGCCATATACAGAAAAAGTTTTCCAAACCCTGCTCTAGACGATAAGAATTCTGTGATGTGCACTAATGGGTTAAGACCCTGACTACTCAGTAGCAACCCTCTAATGAGATTTAATGAGAATTGAATGAGTTAATAAAATATCAGGTAGTTTTAGAACAATTTGACTTTCTTACTATGAGCACTAAATATGTGATGATGATGATGCTTTGTCTAAGCCCTTTTCATACTTATCCTCACAACAGCCTCTGAAATAGATATTATTACTCCTACTTTACAGATGAGAAAACTGAGTCTCAAAGACATTAAACAATTTGCTCCAAACCACACAGCTAAAATGTGTCAGAGCTGATATCCAAAGTCCTGTCCTCCTGCCAAAGAAGGAGATTATGAAAATATGAGCATCTCCTACCCAAGGGTGCCTTTCCCTCTCTCCCTTTCCAGCAGCCTTTCCCCTTGATGCTCTTGGTTGCTGCATCCCATCTGTCTCCTCCTGCCCTACTTTCTCCCTGGCTCAGTTGAGATAGGATGTGGCTAACCCAAAACAGGTGGGAGGAACTGCCATTTATTGAAAAGTGCTAGGCACTGTGCCAAGTATTTCACAAGTCTCGTTTAATCCTCACAAAACCCTGAGAGAAAACATGAGACACAGAGAGGTACAGAAACTTCCCCGAGGTCACATAGCCGGTAAGAGGTAGAGCACAAAGGCAAATTCAAGCCTTCTGACTCCAGAAACTCTTCTTCTTTTTAAAAATATATTTTTATTGATTTCAGAGAGGAAGGGAGAGTGAGAGAGCGAGAGAGAAACATCAATGATGAGAAAGAATCATTGATTGGCTGCCTCCTGCACACCTCCTACTGGAGATTGAGCCAGCAACCTGGGCATGTGACCTTGACTGGAATCGAACCCAGGACCCTTCAGTCTGCAGGCTGACATTCTATCCACTGAGCCAAACCGGCTAGGGCCAGACACTCTTCTAACATCTCTTTTAGTCGCCACCTTGTCTGCTAGGAAAGAAGTTTGCCCTCCAAGGCTCAGCATTTCTTTTAGCAGAAGAGACTCAGCAGTATTCGCAGATGGCTGACAGACAGGGGTCCCTTTGCCAGGCCGCCCCTCAGCGGGACATGCTCCTTTATTTGGGTGCTGGGTGCATTAGCTGCCTCTGGAATAAATCTGTAATTAGCTGCCCTCGCTGTATTTGCATAATGGATTTCACTTTGTTCTTAAGTTAATGGTGTTTTTGCAACAGAACAGTAACCTCTTGGTTCCTGTCCATTAAAATAACTGCCACCCTGTAGGGTAGAGCTAGAGTTTTGTAGGAAGTTCAGTTAAGAGCCAATAGAGATCACCCATAAAAATAAAAAAGAAGAAAAATTAAGAGCCACAGAGAAGATGGGAGCGGAGGTGGTTGGGTGGTTAAAGTTCTCTGTGTATCACAGCTTTCTTCCCCATGAGCGTGTGAAAGGTCAGTTAGGAGCGGGCCTTGAGGGTTGTCATGGGGGCAACAAGGAAAGAGCTGCAGGCTCACTCCCTGGCAAGCAATGGGGTCTGAGGAGCATCCCTACTTTGTTCTATGGGAGGAGGCGTTCAGAGAAAATAAAATGGATTTATAGGGGTCACTCTGGGAGTTGGGAGCTGCACCCAGCATGAAAAGTTATGATACTAGCAGGAATATAAAGAACCAAGACAGCAGCCTCCTGCTCTATAACCATCCCGGCCCTAAAAGAATCTCAGATGGCTTCATGGAGATACAGACACAACCTCAGCTAGCCTTGGACACACGGTCTCAACCAGCCCTGGAACTCAGACCCCGGCAGGAGCCATCTGGACCTGTGGGCGACCATGACGGTGAGCAGAATGCTTCCATGTGACTGGCACTCCCCTAGGCCCCGTGTCCCTCCATGGCATTTCAAGTGTGCACGGCACTGCTCCCTCACATCCTAGAAGCACCTCCAGGTGCCAGGCCCCATGATTCAAGGAATTCTTCAACCTGTATAATTGGGTTCCAGCTTCGTGCTCCAGCTGGGCCCATATCTGGTAGCACTCATCCATCATCTGGGTGTAAAACTCTTCAGGGTATGCCCTTCGGATTATCCGGCTCTGCCCGTGGGAGCTTCCTCGGGAGTGTGGTAGAAAGAACTGGAAGTGGAAAACAAGAGACAACTGAAGCTGTTACCCCTTGCACTCCCTCTAAGAGCCAGCTCATCAAGTCAACCAGGAGCTGTCAATCAAGAGCACTTATTCTTCAAATATTTCCATACACTCTCCCTTTATGACCACGTTCCTGATCTGACTGTCAGAACAGAAGTTCTTCGGCTTCCTTTTTTGCTAACATCATTCACATCCCCGAAGCCCCTTTGTTAGTGTGCCTTCAGTCATCCTGCTGCTACCCCATCCTACTTAGAGGCACAGAGAAGCAGAATTAGAAAGGGCCTTTGAGATCATTCTAGTCTAGCCCCTCATTTCATGGACAAGGAAACGGATGCTGACTATTTCCCTGTGGCTTCGGATCACTCAGGACAAGGAAACCCCTTGGGATTTAGCAAAAAATGGAGAGTTGCCTGCAAGGTTGAACCAAGAATCCCTCGGGCTTTGAGAAAAAATGACAGAGAAATAAAAAAAGGTTTCCAGCCCTAGCCAGTTTTGCTCAGTGCATAGAGCATTGGCCTGCGGACTGAAGGGGCCCGGGTTCGATTCCAATCAAGGGCACCTGCCTAGGTTGCAGGCCCAGTCCCCAGTACGGGGTGTGCAGGAGGCAACTGATCGATGATTCTCTCTCATTATTGATGTTTCTATCTCTCTCTCTCCCTTCCTCTCTGAAATTTCCAACCAATCCAGCTTCTTACCAAGAAGAATCAACCAAACCAGGCAGAAGGGGAGGGGAGAAATCTTTGGCAGGTGAGCTGGGTGGACATGTCCTGGGAAGAACCCTGTAGACAGGCAGGCCCACCCACATGTGCATGGTCACGGTAGACAGCACGGCCTGGCGTCACCTTTTCTATAAGGAAAACTAAGACCAAAGCCTTATTTCCTGTGCATCAAACAGGCGGCTGCTATTATCTGGAAGCGGCAGAAAAAACAGAAGCCTCCGCTGGGTGCCAGGGTGAGAGGCCAGGAATGTGCAGGGAAGAATCCTACCTCTGAGGCTGACAAATCAGCCTTGCCTCGAGACAAAATTAGCTTTACTTAAGGTTACCCAAAGCAGAACTGATTCTTTTTCTGGGCCAGATCAACCATTTTGGCACAGAAGAGATAGCAAGAAGGAAGAGAACAGGGCCTGGGACACTTCTTGATCAAGGGCAGGAACTGGGCAGGCGGGGGGGCAGGGGCGGGGGTAAAAGGAGAAAATACACCTAGAAACCCGACATGGGTCTTGGTGGGCGGGGGGGGGGGGGGAGGGGGGGCGGGGGGGGCGGCAGGGTGACGACTTTCTTTGCATTGTGATGATGCACACACCAGGCAGCCAAGCTACAGATTGCACAGAATTTGTGATGATCAGGCCCTTTGGCCTGGCCCCATAGCCTGCTAGCTCTGGAAACCTCTCTCTAGGGAAGAGACAGGGACAGTCTCTAAGGTCAGGAGCACAGAGGGGACACAGTACCTGCTCCAGCAGGAGAACTCGCTTCCCGTGTTTGGCCAGGTGGTATGCAGTGAAGCAGCCCTGGATGCCAGCCCCGATCACAATGGCATCGCAGAGGTCATTCTGAGCAGCCATGATGCCCACTTAGCCCCACAGCCACAGAGCCCACACGCAAAGGAGAGGGCGAGCAAAGCAGGGCTCTGGGCTGAAGGAGGAGGAGTAGGGCAAAGTCCAGCCTGGTCAGCATTCCCACAATCCCCTGGGGCGGTGTCCTTCTCCCCTCCCCCAAAGCCTGGCACCGGGCTCGGCCTGGCCTCCCCTGCAGAGCAGAGCTGGGTAGTCTGATTTGTGAGGGTTAACCCAGCTCAGCTGCCAGCCTCACCCTTTCATCTCTCTAGCTTTCTATTCTTGGCTCAATTATTGTCATGCAAATGGCTCCTTCCTTTGCCACCTTCCTGTCTCATTATGATCTTTGTCTCTGGGACCTCGGCCCTGGAATTTCAATGCCTCCTAGACCAAGCTGGGCACCAGGAATGCTGCCTCCCCCTGCTGGCTTTTCTCTCTTCAGCCTGGTTTCCTTTGAAGATTCTAGAGGGCCGAACTAAGAACTTGGCACTCTGCCCAGGATAAGGTCCACCTCCCTGGGGGTGGTGAGGTCAGGGGGTAGGTGCTGGGGCCAATTGAGAGGGCAGCCTTGTGATTATAAAATTACTCTCAGCGTGTTTTACTTTCATTTAGTTTAAAAGGAGAAGAAGAAATGATCCTGAACAAATGGAAAGGACAGAGTGAGAGGAGCAGCCTTCTCCTGAGCCACAGTCAGGCGGCCAGGCACCAGCCCAGGGCATGGAGGGGCCCATGCAGCGCTCCCTCTGGGCTAGGCAGTGTGCTAAGTAAGTTCTTCCACATGCATTTGGGACGGAGCCAGGATGGGTAGGGCCTAGTTCTCATATGATTTGGCGGTCCTCTTTAAGAAAAGGAAAAGGAAAATGATGAATACAAAATTAGGTGCTAGGACTTGGAAGAAACCATGCAATTAAGGAGCCCCCTGGCTGACGTTTCATTAGCTTCACAGTAAAACTGCCTCTGCATGCATTGTCCTGCTTAATCCTTACAGCCCTAGGCGCAAGTATTTTTATCCCCACTTTTGGCAGGTTAAAGATGGCCCCAGATTCTCTGCCACTCCTCCTATCACAGGCTCTGTGATTGCTTGACCAATAGAATATGGCAGAAGTGACAATGGGACTCTTTCTGGCCCAGGCCTTCAGAGACTGAGAGCTCCTTCTTGTCTTGGAGCGCTCACTGCTGGAGTCCTGAGCTCCCATGTTAGAAGTGCAGCCGCCCTGTGGGAGGGACCAGGTGGCGAGGCCCTGAGACTACATGGAGAGCCAGACGAGAGAGTGAAGCCATCTTGGACCCCAGCCCAGCCCAGCCCAGCCAAGCCAAGCCACCACCTAAATACCACTGAGTGACCCAATGTATGCCACATGGAGCAAAAGAATCACCCAACCAAGCCGAGTCTGAATTCCTGACCTGCAAAATCATAAGATGGGATAAATACGATCGCTGTTTTTAGCCATTACGTTTTGGGGTAATTGGTTATGCAGCCATGCCAAAATACCACTTTACAGCCAAAGACATCACGGCTTACAGAGGTTGTAACTCACCCAGTGCCACACACCTGCTAAACCCAAGCACTGAGGTGTGAACCCAGGTGTGTCTGCTCCAGAACCTTAACCACTGTGCATACTAGGGAATAGTCAGATCCTGTCATGATGATTCTAAATTGAATATTTTGCTGTTTCTCTCATGGCCATACTGTCAGTGGGAGAAAAAATGGACCGGGATATCCATGTGAACTCAGGGAGCTGCCCAGCCTCTGTTCAGTGGCCGCCCCCAGCAAAGAATGCCCCTGAGTGACCTTGGCCACAAGCTGTCTTCTCAGCCCAGCCCTTGCTTTTCTGGGAATATAGGAGCCCAGAGAGGAGGTGCCATATGACTGGCTTTCTTTTTCCTTCTGAAAAAAAAAAAAATTACTCTAGAATCCATAAGTCATCTCAGCCCCACCTCACCCCAACCCACAAGGCACAAGATAACATCCCCCTCACAATTGGACAGCTCCCATGGGGTAAAAAATGGCAAGCATAACCGAGAAAAATGTACTATTTAAGTATATATAAAGGCTTGATATAAATATATAAGGTCAGCCCCCAGATTTCTCTTGATAAGATGTCAGAGGAGATAAACAGTTTACACACAAGGAAAAGCAGATAGTAAATCCTCACATGGAAGTGTGCCCAGCCTCACTAGCAATGAAAGAAATGGAATTAAATAACTTCAAGGCACGATTATGTGCCCATTAAGTGAGCAAAAATAAATAACAATGATAACATCTGACGGTGTCAGTGCTGTGGGGACGGAGAGGAGGGTGGCAACCCAGAGTGTCCGGGGACTGCGCAGAACGCTGGGGCAGTGTGCACGAACAGTAAAATCGTTTAAACCTTCTGACCTAGAAATCTGACTTGGGGAACTATACCCCGAGGAAATATCAAGGGGAGAAAAAGACATTTGTATGAAGACATTTACAGCTGTGCTCTTAGAGTAGAAAAGATTGGAAACAGCCGGCCACAGGGAATCGCTGAGCAAACTCTGGCACGTGAACACAATGGAATACTATGTGGCGGTTCAAAATGACAGGCGCAAGGACTGTGGGCTCCGCAGAAATGTGTACAGTGTATGACATCACACTGAGGAGGAGAAGCAGTTCACAAACAGACACACAGATCACAACCCTTAGTCACGTGTGTGTTAGCAAAGATCTACAGAGAATCTGGCGAGGTAATTGAGCTTAATGCTCGTTAGTTTCCGTATTCTATAAAAATTGTGCTTCCATTGACAATTTGTGAAAGGAGGAGGGATTCCCCCGGGGATGCAGATGCTTTAGATCTCCCCGGTTCCTGGTTCCGGGGTCGGGGCAAGTTCTTTCTTTGTTCTCATCTCCGTTTTGCCGGCTGCCCGTAACATTTCTTATTGTTCGTCCTCCAGAAAAGCTACAAAGCCGCTGGCATCCCCCCCTCTCTTTTGTTTAATATGATATCCCTTCAGAGATAAAATGACAATTCCATTTCCTCATCCCTACTTCACAAGCCTGCCCTGGATTCCTGGACTCAAGCATTATGCTGCTTGTTAAGAATTTCAAACGGCTCCTCCGAAAGCATACACTGGCCGTGGCCCAACCTTGAAATGAAAAGCAAATTGACTTCTGAAGGTTTCTCCTCTGTCGCAGGGCTGCCCGTCCTTGTGGCTGTCCTGACAGGGGAGGGAGAGAGGAGCGAGCCCCTCAAATTCCATTTTAACGCCCATTCTGGGTCGGAAGACCATGAAAGGGAGAGCCCGCAGCCCTGTGCCCTGCTGTGGTGTGTCAGCAATTGTGGCTCGTATCCTGGGGCAGAGCCACTGAGGATGTGAGGCTGAACTGCTCATCTGATGGCTTGATTGGCACTTCGCAGGTGGGGGTGGGAGAGCCAGGCCAGGGAAGCAGCAATCTGTACAGATCAGAAATAATTAGGGGCCCCGAACTGAGAGAGAGAGAGAGAGAGAGAGAGAGAGAGAGAGAGAGAGAGAGAGGAGAGAGATCTAGGAGTTGAATGGTGAGGGAAAGGGGCTTCTGTTGTCTTTCCTCTGCCATTCTATGCCAAGAAATGGCTTCCTGGGGTAAGAAGGCAGACAGGCCAGGGGAGATGGCCCCTCCAGACCCATCCTGCCAGCTGCGGGGGGGGGGGGGTATGGGGGGAAGTTAGGAGCTGAATGTGCAGAAGACTCCAGTGTGAGGGAATGAAGAGGGGCAGAGCTGGACCCCTACATGGTCTCCTACACACTGAGGACCCACTGAATGCTCAGGTTTCATCCCCTCGCCTCCATCCCTGCTCCCTTTGCCCAGGTCATCCATCCGCCTTCCCTCACCTAGATTCTTGCAGTAACCTCTTAACAGTCTCCGGGCCCCATCCTGGCCCCTCTTAATCTACCCTTCTACCCTGCCTGGCTCCTCCCTCTGAACCATGAATCTGAACGGGTCACTCCCCTGCTGGACCGTCTCTAACAGCTGCCCATTTTCTCTGAGGCTAAAACCGCAGCTCCTTCCTTTGGCACACAAGGCAGTTTGCGCCCTGGCCTCCGCCTGCTCCTGCAGTCTGTCTACCACAGGTCCCTTCTCCCTGTGCTCGTTAGGCCTGGCTACTCGGAGCTAAGGGAGGTTCCAGCGTTTGCTATGATGATACCAAACTCCCCCACACCCCTTCCCACTCGGTCTAGTCTCAGCGTTAGCAATGAGCACAGTGTATTGTAATTGTTTGCATGCCTGCCTTCCCCTCAGCTCCGTAAGCGGGAGGGGGTCTTCTTCTGACTGTCATTTTTCATAGATAATGCAACAGTTAAAAGGTAAAGAAGAGAACAGAAGTCTCCATCCCACCCTGTCCTCAGCCACTTCATTCACCTCATCACATGCGATACTGTTACTGTTTTCCTTGTGTCCTTCCTGAGATGTTCTGTGGGTACACAGCTTACTTACATGGTATATGCTTATTCCTTTTTCATCTCAGAAGGAGCGCCTTGCTGTTTCCATTTCCTACATTTTGGCTTCTCCGTGAGTCATAAGGCGCTGGCACATTCTGCTGGCGGCTGCATAGTATTCCATGGACCATTCAGGGGAGGCATTTGGGACAGAGAAGGCACCACATGTGTTTGCTGAGTAAATGGAGGGTCTCTCTGGCTGTCACAGGGGCCCTATAACCGTGCGGCTCTCTAGCTATTTGGTATTAGGTGCTCAGGGAGGGGAGAGGTCCATCTGGGCTGGCCCCCGAGTTACATCAAAGGCTGATGGTGCCTTGCGTGAGCGGCTGAGGGCAGTACCTACCTTCGGGCCAGGAGGGGTTGGGGCTGGGGCTGGGGCTGGGACACCCAGAGACTTCTGCCTCCTGCCCTGCCTTGGTTTTTGCGTTTGTTAAATGGCACTATTAAGGTCAACTCTGCTCCCTGAAGATACAAGAATTCAATTGCTACTCAGTCTCCAGGAGAGGGAGAAAAATAAGGAAAGTCCTGGAAACTGGAGCTGAAACCTGTGAGAAAATATTGTCATCATTTAGCCCAGGGGCGCACCTCCCCTGTTCTCCGACCTCACCAGGACAAGAGGAAAGGCGGTACAATGGGGGAAGAGGTGTTGTCATTGTCTTAAGACGAACACTGGCATCTCCTTACTCTTTCCTCAAGGTCTTTCTATCGCAGCTCTTTTCAAATATGTGTGCATATTTGCACACTCACCTGATTGCTGTGCCCTCAGATATACTCAGGTGTTCATTAGCAGGTGTCTTTATACATAAGTATATCCCAGTGGGTACATTCCCACCTCTAGGCTTTTGAGAAGGGCCCCTTAAAGCTCAGCAGCCGTTGGGGGAGATGACCAGTCAGAGTGCTGAGGACTGGTGTCCCAATTCTCAGGTGAGAGTGTGTCTGGGATGGAGGCGACATGTGCATCCCATCTGGAGCCTCCCCTCCCTTCCCTTCCATGTCTTTTCCATGATTCATAGCCTGGATTTCAGGACACTCTGGGGTGAGGAAATGTGGGGAGGAGTGAGACTCGGGGGCAGGAAAAGTAAATACCTCCCGCGTGGATTGGGCTGGCTTGACAGGTGACGAATGACAGCCCAAATTCAGTAGCGTGCAGGAAGATTAACTCCAGGGATTTGCTCTCTGGTGCTCTCCGGTTTCCAAGTACATGTGGTGCTCCCCCTGCTATGTCCGCAGCCTGGCCACGGATGCTGCTGTTTGCTAGGGAATGCAGACACCACACTGCACACCACCATACTGCCAGGCACAGGGGCATGGAGGCAGAGAATCCGAGGAAAGCCAGAGGGAAAGGAGAGAGGGAAGGGAAGCAGAATTCCGGATATCAGCCTCTCTAAGTCATCTTCCGTTCCCGTTTTCTGCAGACTGGGCCCCACAGCCGGTCTGGCCCGTCTCCTGAGCCACACGCTTGCAAGACTCATCTCTTACTCTGCTTCCTCCCTGGTTCTTACTCTTCTGTTGTTTCTTCTGTTTCTGCCTTGGGCGGCCCTCCTTCCCTTGAAGTAGAGAAAGAGAGATTTGAGGGAAGGCCTTTGCCTGATAAGTGGGAGGAAACAGGGGCCTGATGGGGGGAGAGGCCTCCAGGCAGTGGAAGGAGGAGGAAGGGAAAAGGGGGCGGGGAGTCTCGGGCACCAAAGCCACTTGGCTCTGCTTCTTAGTGAGAAGCTTAGTGCTCTTTCTCCTAATCGGGGGCTTTTATGGGGCGTCTAGCCTGCGGGGGCTGGGAGGGCAACTCTCAGCGGTGCCCCTCTCTCCTCTCAGCTGGCTGCTGGCTTAGGCAGGACTTTCAGGGTTGGGATTTACCAACCTCTTGAATGAATCTGTGAGCCAGTGTCTTCCACGAGTTCTGGAGAACTCTCAGCCATTATCTCTCCTCAAATATTTGCCTCTGCCCTATTTGTTCTTTCCTCTCTTTCTGGGACGTTCATTAAACATGTATTAGGCCTGCATCCACTGTATCTCCTATCTTCTCCATTGTCCTCCCCTTTTATGTCTCTCCGTGCTGCATTCTGGGTAATGTCTCACTATTATCTTTTACTTTGCTAATTCTCTATTCCACCGCATCTCGGCTGCTTTTAAATTAATAAAAGCAGAGTTTTAATTGCAGCTACAGTGGATTTAAAAAGAAATTTTTAGGATCGTTACCTTTTTTTCAGTCCATTTTGTCACCTTACATCATTTCTTATTCCCTGCAAATATTTCCAAGCTTGTCTTTTATTTCTTTGGCCACAGTAAGCACGTTTGTTTATAGCCTGTTCTGATCATTCTGAGGGGTGAAATCTTCTCAGCTGTTTTTCACTTGTCTCTGGTTTCTATCATTCTGACGCACGGAGCCTTAGTTTCCTGTGTGCGTGGCTATCTCTCACCCTGCTCTGGGAACAAATATATGGCAATTATTTGAGTATGAAGGGGCCTCCATCCTGAGATGATTGTGCTTACGGGGGCACCACCAGTCCCGAGCTCTCTAGATTGAGTTGCCTGGATCACCCAGGCAGCGTGAACCTGGGATGGTTGTTGGGGGAAAGCCCCAAACGTCTAAACTCAGGATCGCCGAAACCGGTTTGGCTCAGTGGATAGAGCGTCGGCCTGCGGACTGAGGGGTCCCGGGTTCGATTCCGGTCAAGGGCATGTACCTGGGTTGCGGGCACTTCCCCAGTGGGGGATGTGCAGGAGGCAGCTGACCGATGTTTCTAACTCTCTGTCTCTCTCTCTTCCTCTCTGTAAAAAATCAATAAAATTTAAAAAAAAAAAAAAATAAAAAAATAAACTCAGGATCGATTCCAAAGAACTGACTCTAGGAGCAACTTACATAGACGAGCAAAGCTGCTGCTCTCCCAGGGTGGCCGGCCGGGAATTAGCCACACCTCCCCCAGGGCAGGGTCTCCTTTTAATAGGGGGTTAATCATCAAATGTGGGTAGTCACATAGATCACCAGAAAGAACAACGCATTCCTCAGTTAACAGATTCAGGCAGGTATCACGCGCTGTACGTTCATTAACCTCCTTCCTGGGGGGAAGACGTTTATCTTTGGGCGGCATTCCAGTTTTCTGGGTAGTCAGCCACACCTGGGGCTACAGAGAGTTAAACAGACACAGAAGGTTAAACAGCAAGTCCAACATTTCCCAGACACCTTTGCTGCTGGACCCACATTGTATCTCTGCGTCCCCGGGACCCTGATGGTGTGGCCCTTTGGGGTCTCAGTGTATCGAGGGGAGGATCTCCCATTAGTCTCCCCACCAGGTTCAGGGCCTGCGCTCGAATTTCTAAGCCCCTCCTTGTTCCAGGTGATCAGAATGAAAGTTCAGGTTTGTTAAGTGGTTTCCATGCTCTGGTCTTCTCTTCCATGTTGGCCTGGAAATCCCTTGCTATTTATCAACTCTTTGGGGCTTTTACGATGTTTTTGATGTATTAGCTAGCACTTTCAGTGGTTTTCACTGGGATAGTTGGTCCAAATAACTCAACCTGCCATTATCAGGCTTCCTACTTCCGTTGCAATCAGATTATTCATACCCCAAATCCATCAGCTCCCCCATACGTCCTCATTTACACTCCCCTAACCTTCCTCCTAAGATAGAAGGGCTGGAGGGCGGGGCGGAGGAGGACAGAAATGCCAATTGTCAACAAGAATGACCACCTCCCTTAGAGGGCAGTAGAAATGGGAATCTCATAACAGCCACCTTGGGAACCAGATTTAGGGGTGGACCAGCCAGGTTTTCGCTAAAGGGCCAGGATACACAGGACCCTAAAGCATCATCATGAGTTGCAAAAAGATCGAAGGAAATTTTCCTGATGAGATGCTTTTTAGGGAATTACTATATTTGTTTAAAAGGAGGCATGAGTGTTTTGATAAGATGCAGGTGTAGGCTGTGACACCCCCCTCCCACCACCACCAAGGTTAACTGCCTTCGGCTGCGGGTGGGCCCTGCCTGCCGCACAGCCTTTGCTTTCAAGGATGGAGCATGCAATTGCCCACCAAAGCTGAATTGCTCAGAACAATAGAGCAATGTGGTCTTCTGTTCATCCTTCCTCATGGCAGCGCCTAATCTCTTTAAATAAAGTGCTGAACAAATATTTAAATGAAATCCGTTTTCTCTCCATAAGGGTAGCAAGAAACTGGCAACACATGTCACCTCTGGGGAACGACGCTGGGTGGAATCTCGTTACATGTAGAAAAAGGCCTAGAAGAAAGGCCTACAGATAATTGCTATCCTGAGGGCCTTCAGGGGTAGACTCGGCATCCTGCCCACACCTAAGCTCCCAACCACAGCGGGGGCCTGGGCCTGAGTAGGATGAAATCCACAGAAAGCAGGGGCACGGTGGTGTGCGGCATCTGGAATTTAGGAAACAGAAGGGAGTGGGATTGCGGGGCCCACGCTGGACCTCATATCACCGTGCAGGGTTCTTGCACAGAACCTTGAGAGTATCCAGGCCACGCTTGCTGCATGGATACTTGGCAACGGCTCTCTGCTTCCTGCCTCAACCTTGGCAGCTTTCTCTCTCTCTCTCTCTCTCTCTCTCTCTCTCTCTCTCTCTCTCTCTCTCTCTCCACTTATCATTCTTGCCCATCTTTATTTTCTCAATATTTAGAGGGGCAGAAGAAGGGAAGAAAAGCTTAGAAAAGACATTGGGAAGAGTCCAGTTATTTTTGGAACAGATTGTCAGTGCTCCCTGCCCAGATTCTTGAAGGGAAGGAAAAAGCTGAGGTTGGTTGAATGGGGTGGGGGAGGTCTACCTGGAGTCCATCCACAAAGGTTTCTGGACACCCCGGGGGTCTGGACAACCCTGGTCCTTATCATTGCTCCTTAATAGCCCCTCACCACGTTACATACGCTTACCAAAGGTTTCAGGGCACTCAATTTATAGACCTCTCATTCCATCTTCGCAAGAGCCCTGGGAGGACAGGGCAGGCATTTTTATCCCCATTTTGCAGATGAGAAAACCGATAGCTGGTGAGCAACAGAGCCAACATTCCAACCCCCCCCAGGCTTTCACACCCAGGCCGTTGTCCACAGCCCGAGACAGGCCTCGTGCTCTCACTCCAGAGCATCCTGGGCCCTAGCTCAGTGCTTTTACGGGCAAGAACGTGGTTCATTCCATGTTGCAAATAACAGCGCTCCCCACCCCCCACCCCTGCAAAGGAAGAGAAGGAACATAACCCCCAATGGGAAGAAATTCTAAAGCAGCCCCTGGGAACCTTGGGAGAAGCTGTTTGATTTATTCCAATCCCTACTGGTATTCGGTGCCACATTTATAAACGTCAGAGCCGGAAATGAAGTTCCCCCGCCCTGGCAGCTGCTGGTGGCTGCTACTGCTCACCAAGGGTTCAGAGCAAGTGTTTCCCCCTCCCCTTGATTGATGGAGAGCTGAAAATAAAAGCCCCCTGGAGCCCCGATGGGAGGGAGGGCAGCTTCTCAGGAAGAGAAAGGAAGTGATCTAGAAAAGGCTGATATTGATGGAACAGAGAGGGTGTGCGCGAGTGCATGAGTGCGTGTGTGCGTGTGTGCGTGTGTGTGTGTGTGTGTGTGTGTACATAAGGAAAAGAAGCGGTTTTTAAGGCCATGTGGAAAATAAATACATACTTTCTGCTCATGTAGGGAGAGAGGGAACGCAGTAAAATCTGTGGTTCCTTTCAGGGGCTCGGACGCAAGATGAGGGAAGGAAAGGGGGTTGATGAGGTTGTCTTTGTAGCTTCCAGGGTTCTGCTCTCCCTAAGCAGAGCCTGCTATCTCCTGGGTCTGGGCCAGGGACAGGGGTTGGCAGAGACTTAGAGCAAAGGGGTCCTGGGAGGGAGTGAAAAGAAAGGAGAGGTAAAAGGCTCCCAAAGGACCACACAGATGCAAGGTCTGTCATTATTAACTAAACATGTGGCTGAGTGAGATCAGAGTACCTTCTCCTCGCCCTTCCCCCGCTCCCTGGCTGGGAGCAGCTGTGGCCCCATCGGGACTGATGGACGCAGACCCTTCTGCAATACTGCCTTCCCTTGCCGGTCTCCGGTCTCCTCGGAGAACAGCCCTGGCTGAGCACCTGGAGCATGCAGCCCTTAACCAGGCCTGGCCTCAGTGGTTCCCAAAGGAACAAGACAGTTACAAGTCACTTTTAATTTGATTCTTTGAACCTGTATTTTAAAGCCTACTACACCAAGTAGTTCCGAATGGGCATTGTCCTCCTCGCAGACGCCCCCCTGCGAGCCTGTGCCGTTAACCCCGTGCCGCTCACTGTGTGGCCCAGATCATCTTGGAAGCTGCTGTGCGGAGCACCTCAGGACCCGTTTATAACCCAGGCAATAAAGCGTCATGTTACTTTATAGGGGGTTCCTTTCTATCCCTTCGCTTGATTTATCAGGCCTGCTTCCTGGTAACTTCTGGCCCTTTCCGAGCACCAAGTGCTCTGCCAAGCTGCCTTCTGGGAGCGTCTGGAACAGCCCTCAGGAGGACAGGACGGTTCAATGGCAGGTGGAGGTATAATTACTAACAGAAGAGAGAAACACACAAAAGGGAGAAGTGTCGTTATGTTAATGTGATACGAACCTGGGTGAGTTTTCTCTTCACTCTCCTTATGTGGATAGAAATGCTTCTGTTTAAAAAGTGTGCAATAGCCCTAACCGGTTTGGCTCAATGGATAGAGCGTCAGCCTGCAGACTCAAGGGTCCCAGGTTCGATTCCAGTCAAGGGCATGTACCTTGGTTGCGGGCACATCCCCAATAGGGAGTGTGCAGGAGGCAGCTGATCAATGTTTCTCTCTCATCGATGTTTCTAACTCTCTATCCCTCGTCCCTCCTCTCTGTAAAAAACCAATAAGATATATTTTAAAAATAAAATAAATAAATAAATAAGTAAAAAGTGTGCAATAAAGAAAATGCAGTGTATCCATGCGATGGAATATTATTCAGCCTTAAAAGCGAATGAGCCCTGGCCGGTTGGCTCAGCGGACAGAGCGTCGGCAGGCAGACTGAAGGGTCCTGGGGTCAATTCCGGTCAAGGCACGTGTGGGAAGCAGCCGATCCATGTTTCTCTCTCACATCGATGTTTCTCTCTCCCTGTCTCTCCCCCTCCCTTCCACTCTCTCTAAAAATCAATGGAGAGAATGAGAATTAACAAACATACAAACACACACACAAAAAAACAACTAATGAAATTCTAATACATGATGCAACATGAATGAACCTCAAAGACACTATGCTAAGTAAAATAGGCCAGACACAAAAGGATAAATACTCTATGAGTCCACTTATTTGAGGTACGTAGAGTAGTCAAATTCATAGAAACAGAAATTAGAATAATGGTGGCCAGGGGCTGGAGGAGGGGATGTGGAGGGGGAGTTACTGTTTAATGGGCACAGAGGTCAGTCTGGGATGATGAAAAAGTCCTGGCGACGATGGTGGTTGTGGTTGCACGGCAATGTGAATGTACCTCACGCCACTACACTTACACTTAAAATGATTAAAATGGTAAATGTTCTATTATGTGAATCTTACCACAGTGAAATAAAGGTGTGGCCAGCACAAGCAAATCTATTCTCAAAAAGCGAAGACTTGGTATCCCTGATGTTATTCAAAAGAAGGTGCTATGGTGGGCCAAGGCCCAAAATACCACTTTGTCTGGAGTGAAACCCAGCGCCGCCGGGGTCAGGCAGTTGGCCCTCACACCTGCTTCAAGAAAAGCTCTGGGAAGCAGCTTTGTTGCTGCTGTGAGGCCTCTCCCAGCCCTGGAACACTGCACAGCACAGCTGGGCCGGCCTGACCTGGCCCGCTGGGGCTGGCCCACTCCCCTGGCAGCCTGAACGAGGCCACAGCAAGTGGCGGCTCTGCTGGCCAGGAGGCTGCTGAGGTGGCTTTTTAATCCTCCAGCCGTGCCGTCCTAGTGATTGCTTTTATTAGGAAATGTAATGAAAAAGACTATATGAAGCCCCTGCCAGATAAAAAAAAAAAAAAAAGCTAATAAGATTTTGCACCAAGTGTGGCGAGAAAAGAAAGGGGGGAAAAAGCACATTAGGAGTCAGATAATGAGATAAATGAAAGACCGCAGGGAAGATCGTTTTTGCAGACTTGCCGGATGGTTGTAAAATTTTTAATTTGCTGAATTCTCTTTTTTTCCGTTGTCCCTGACTCTCTGCATCTCTCACTCTCTTTCTGGTGCTCTGGATCTTGTCTCCGTCTTTCTCCCTCTGCCTCTCCCTCTCTTCCTGGGTTTCTCTGGTTCAGCTCTTGCTTTTCAAGTGAGTGTGTCCTTTCACTGTAGCCAAACCCTGCCTCTCAGGACTTGGGTAGGAGGCTGGTACCTTGGGCAGTGAGGCTCTGCCAGTCAAAGGTAGGACGAGGACAAAGGACTGCCTCCCCACACCCTCACCTCCACGCACACCCCAGGCCTTCCAGAGAGCTGCTGTGGTTTGGCTGAAGGGAGAGAAAGAGGGAGAGATCAAGGGAAGAAGAGGGGGAAGAGGACTTTGGAGGAAGGACAGGAGATCAAAGACCAGGGAAGTAAGGAGGAAGAGAAAGCCCCCGCTGCTCCTGCAAATCGATTCGCCGCAATGCCCGCCCTCCCATCTGCGCTCTTGAGTTGCTGAGCAGAATGCCACCTCCGTGGGATGCCAAGCCTACACAGAAGGGCTCTGGGGCACCGGGCGGGCACGCAGGCCAGGCTGCTGGGACCCACGGGGCCCGCCTTGCCCCGTAGGCAGAGGTCCCGATTCCCCCCAGCCCTCGATGTCACCACCCAGCTTCAAGTCTAGCTTTTAGTCCTTGCTTCAGCAGACTCCTTCCTCCTGCCCCACCTTTGAGATTTCTTAAGCGTTTGCTACTCTGCCCAAGTCCCAGTTCCCTGAGGCAGCTGGAGGGGTTGAGAGTGGACACAACTGCTGCTTCCCCTCGGGGAGGGACAAAGCTTGGAAAGTACAGGAATGAATGGCTCAGGGTGGAAACACACTGTTCATCATTAGGAAAATCGCTCTCAACCCTCCCACCCTTGTTCCTTCCCCAGGGGGAACTGTCTGCTCGGCTCGCTCCCGGGAAAGTCCTCTCTCTGTGCTCTGCCTCCTGCAGGCCTGTGCTGCTGGCTACCTGGCGAATGGGCATCTCCACTACAGCCACCGCAGAAGGTTCACACACACACACACACACACACACACACACACACACGAACATCGGTGAGGTCCATGGGAATGGGAGGACCTTCGAATTAGGCAAAAGACCAGGTGACATCCGATACATGTCAACAGAACACTCTGGGGAGCACCAGGGAGCCACCAGGATCTGGGGGAGTCTGACAGTGGAGCCCCAAGCCAGGCTGGGCAGAAGGGGAAGGGGCCTGGGAAATAAGATGGATTGAGACGGACATGGGCAAGTCCCGCGAGAGAAGATGGAATAGGTTCAAGGTTAGTTGGGAGTGCGTGGCTGCAACTTGACTGTGGAGTAAAATAAACTGAAGGAAAAAAAGAGGGACTATACATACACGCTTCCTATGCCACCAGCTCTGAGAACCTGAGGGGTATTTACTCATGTAATCCTCACCCACAGTCCTATGAGGCTGTTAACATCTCCATTTTAAACAAGGGGAAACTGAGGCACTGTGAGAGGGAGGGGCCAGGATTGCTCCAGAGTCTGTGCTCCTACACACTTCTCTCTACTCCCCCCCACCCCCGCACCCCGAACAGGGTACCAGTTTGACAATGTATTAGAGACTAGTCGAGCGGAAGAATAGTTCTGTGGTTAAGAATGTGAACTTGGGGGCCAGACAGCCAGACACTGACTAGCAGTGTGACCTTGGATAAGATCCTTAGAACCTAAGATCACCCCTCAGAGCAATGCTCAGAGTGACTGAATGCATGTAGGTTAAACTACTGGCCCCTAAGCTCAGGCAGTGGCAGGGTGTTTTTTGTTGTTGTTTTGTTTCGTTTTTTAATATATTTTTATTGATTTCAGAGAGGAAGGGAGAGAGAGAGATAGAAACATCAATCATGATAGAGAATCATTGATCGGCTGCCTCCTGCACGCCCCATACTGGGGATCGAGCCCGCAACCCAGGCATGTGCCCTGACCGGGAATCGAACCCTGACCTCCTGGTTCATAGGTCGACGCTCAACCCCTGAGCCAAGCCGGTCAGGCAGTGGCAGTTTTTAATGTTGTTATTCTCCGCTTCTCGTGAGAAGAGGGGAGCATCTTCTGTGAGTGACAGCTGGCAAGCTTCTACTTCCCACCCCTGGCTGCCCACCAGAAACACTGGAGATGGGTCCTCCCAGAGATGGACTTCTGAGGGGCACACAGTCCTGCAAACTGGCCCTGAAGAGCTCCAGCGCCCGAGCTTAGCCTCCTTCCCCAGGGCCTCCCTCCCCCGCTCTGACCTGGGGAGCCCAGGAGTTTCCAGGCCAAGGGAGCACCGTGGTCCCGTGGCTCATTGCATTGTTCCAGGGAGTGTGTGTTGCCACCCTCTTTCCTGCCTCCTTCCCTCCCCCACAGCCTCTGCTTTCCTCTTGATGGAGAAGGCACAAATTAGGCAGAAAGGAAAATGTTGACAGTTCCCAGCCCTCCCTGGCTGGGGATAAAGAGAAATGCGTTAACAGTTGAAGCTTTAGGCGGATCAAACACGGTTGGGGAGACGCTTCAAATGTATTATTCATCTCACCAATGAGATGCAATCGTGGGCTTTCTCTTTTCACCCCATGAAGAGGAATCCTTGGCGACTGTGGGATGCTGGGCTCTGGGAGGAAGGGGCGTTTTCTCGACACCATCTTTTCAATATTACATCAACAAGTCTGTCTCGAGTCCCTCTTGTTCCTTTTGAAGATTTCCAAATGAGTGGGGTCACCTTGCTAGAGAGTCTAAGGATGCAAAGGTTGCAAGTGAGACCCAGAAGAATTGGGCCGCAGGAAGCACTTGGAATCTAAGAGAAGATACTTAGAGGAAGCAGGCGCTGGAGACATTGACCCTGGAAGGTCCTCTGCGTGCCAGGTGAACTTGAGGGCTGTAACTCTATGGGCTGCAAGAGCTCGAAGAAGAGCCATGCCTTTAGCTCTGCAGACCCACTGCAGATGGTGGAGCAGCACCCACACTCTGCATGGATGTCTGGTGGAAGGACCTGGATCCAGACTTAGGTGCCTGCTGCACAGCTCTCAAGCCTTGTGACTTGGACTGGTGGAGGCCCCTGCCCCACCTGCCTGAGGGTTCTGCAGTCATTCTTTGCTCCTCCTCCCCTTCCCTTTGGCCACCAAGGACCCCTCTCGGCTCCTGATAGTATGCAGGGTGCTAAAGCACCAGTGCAGGCTCCCATACTGGATACTGTCCCCTTCTTAAACCTCATCCAGAGAAGAAATGGCATCACCCTTCTATGGTTTCGCCCCACTATCTCATCAAACCTCACAGTTGTGCTGTGCTGGACCAATCGGAAGTTGGGGTGAGGAGCAGGCACTGTTGGTGGAATGAGAAATTGAAACAGTCCAGAAAAAAAGGAATTTTGACATGATGGATCAAAAGGCCTTAAAGTGAATATACCCTTTGACCTAGCAATTCCATTTCTTACTAACTGCTCCAAGAAAACATTAGACAAGTGTTCAAAGATGTGTAAATGTCCAGCCTAGCCTCGTTGATAACAGCAAAACTTGCAAATATCTTAAAACCATGATGCTAAAGGGTTGGTTAAATAGAAGCCTCCTGCCTGGCCTGTGTGGCTCAGTGGTTGACCATCGACCCAGGAGCCAGAAGGTCATCGGTTCAATTCCCAGTCATAGCACATGTCCTGGTTAGGGGCTCATCCCGGTGGGGCCATGCAGGAAGCAGCCAATCAATGATGTTTCTATCTCTCTATCCCCTCTCCCTTTCTCTCTAAAAAAAAATTTTTTTAAATAGTAGCCTTCTGATGCAGTCATTTAAGATCATATTCTAGAATGCTGGGGGGAAGTCATATACAATTATATTTTTATTCTAAAATGTTTCAAATAAGTAAAGCAAAGTTCTCTCTTAATTATGACCCAATCCTGTTCCTCGAAAGGTACCCATTCTTAGCAGTTTAGCATGTATCCTCTCAGACCTTTATTTTTGAAGAATCGTAGTTAATATAAACAAATAATAAAATCAGGTTACTCAAGTTTGTAACTACAAATAGAAAAGGCTTACAGATTATACACCAAAATGTTAACAGTATTCGGCTCCAGATAGTGGAATTGTTTATGATTTTTATTTCCTTCTGCAGCAATTACTGTATTCTCTACATAAACAGAAAAGAGAAACAATGCTATTTTTAAATATAGTAAAATAAGGAATTGATAACATTGGCTGCCTCTGAGGAGTGAGAGAGACTGTGCACCGTGTACTCTTTTATGCCTTTTGATTCTGCTCCTTGGGCGCGATTACCTATTCAAAAATATGCATAATTTCTTTAAAAACTTAATATGGCAATAAAATAAAATGAGGGGCTGGCGGCTCTCCGAAGGACGGCAAGCCCTGATATTCTGGGAATCTGTAAAATCCTTCAAGCTGTGGTTATAGTCTCTGAATCGCTCAAGATTCACTCCAATAGCACTAGTCTCTTTCTGTCGCAACAGACAAGGGATTGGGGCCCCTAACCTGGAAGAAATGAGGTAGGGTCTAAAATAGACCAGGCTGCCAGCCAGAAATAACTTTGTAATAATTTACAGCATAGCAACAGGAACAGCTCAGAGGAGCTGGTTTTTATACTTTTTCAAAGTACTTTTCATCTTTCGGTTCTCCAACATTTCCTTGAGGCTACCTGCTACTGTCAGGTTCCTGGGCAGGAAAAGACTCCGCCGAAGTCCTTGTCTAAAGGGCCATTGTTTGAAGTCTGCCTGAAAGATCCACACTTCCCAGGGCCTGGTGTTGGGTCTCAGACAACAGTCCTTTCTCCCTCCTTCCCAGGGCCCATCTCCTCTGCCAGCACCCAGCTCCTGTCTTGTCTCTGAGCCTCAGGTTCCTAACCTGTAAAATGAGGGTATTCAGCCTTGCCCCATAAACTGGTTGTGAGATGTGGGTGATGGTTGATAGACTGTATGGCAAGGGTGCTGCCCTAGCCGGTTTGGTTCAGTGGATAAAGCATCCACCATGGACAGAAGGGTCCCGGGTTCAATTCCGGTCAAGGACATGTACCTTGGTTGCAGGCTCAATCCTGGCCCTGGTCAGGGCACATGTGGGAGGCAACCAATCAATGTCTCTCTCACATCAATATTTCTCTCTGTTGTTCCCTCTGTCTTCCACTCTCTCTAAAAAAATCAACGGGCCCTGACCGGTTTGGCTCAGTGGATAGAGCGTCGGCCTGCGGACTGAAGGGTCCCAGGTTCGATTCCGGTCAAGGGCATGTACCTTGGTTGCGGGCACATCCCCAGTGGGGAGTGTGCAGGGGGCAGCTGATCGATGTTTCTCTCTCATCGATGTTTCTAACTCTCTATCCCTCTCCCTTCCTCTCTGTAAAAAATCAATAAAATACATTTAAAAAAAAATCAACGGAAAAATGCCCTCGAGTGACAACAACCAAACAACAGTGACAACAACCAAGCAACAGCAACAACAACAACAACAAAAAGAACAGAGGGTCCCCCAAGCTGGAGCAGCTTTCAGACACCCGTCCTGGGGAGAGGATCTACACGGGCTGTGGAGGCCTCTATGAGGCCTGGAGTCGCCGATATTTATCAAATGATGACATGCACTTTCAATATCAATGAGATGATGTATGTGCACATATAAGGACAAAGGCAGCCTGCCCAGCTTAGAACCTGCTTCATGAACTATTAATTCCCTCCCTGGAAAGCCTCCTCCTGGATCCCCTCCAGTCCTGCTAAGACACCCCTTTCTTCTTCTGGGCTGCCCTATGCATCTATCACTCATGCATCTCCCTGTATTGTAATTGTAGGCTTGTGTGACACACACAGTCTCCCCAGACCAAGTTGCTTGAGAGCAGAATTTGTCTCCAAATCATTTTTATATATCACACAGTAGGTCCTCAGAAACTATGTGCCCAGTGAAGAAACGAATGCTATTTATGGAGCCACAATCCTTGTAAATTCTCACTTCCTGGCCCAGAGGCTGCCCTTAGACCTGAGCTCCCTGTCCAAACTCACTGTAAACCAGACCCAGAGGAGGCAGAAGGTCAGGGGGGTTGGGCGGGGGTGGGGAGCAGGTGTGGTGAAAAGTGGGCTGAGCTGTGGTCCTGGCCATCGGAGACTTAACTGCTCTGGGCTCGGTTCTTCATCAGACCAGATCAGGAGTTAAAAACTCAAACGCCTACAGAGGAAAATAATGCAGAGAGGGAAGCCAAGGGTGGGGAGTATGGTACGAGTTAGGGATCCAGCCTGAACTTGAACAGCACTGCCCTGCAGTGCGAGCTGGTCATTGCCAAGCGTGGCAAGGTTTTCTGATTTTTCAGGAGAAGCCAGAAATCTAGATTTTTATGTGAAGTCTCCCGAACAGATCAAACTCAAATCCATAGGCCACTTATAGCCTGGAGGCCTCCACTTTGTGATCTGAACACCAGCTGACCACTCCCCTCCCCTCCAGCTCTTAAAATCTGCGAGTGCAAGAAAATGGCCTGAGGACTCATGTTCTTGGGGTAACCTTTCAGAACAAGACCCAAAGCTCAGGCCTCATTCTGGCTGCAGAGCCTCTGGCAACGGCCTCCCTGACCCCCAACACAGCTCTATGGGAATGCTGCCCCCTATCTGCCACCACCCCCCACCCCCACCCCCAACACACACAGGGGGCAGACATGGGGGATAGAAGAAGCCGATGGTTTCTGCCCTGGGGTGAGCAGGGGTGCAGCCCCTCACGTTCTGCCCCTCCCAGAGCCTACCCTTCCCAGAGACCTAGGCCCAAGGCCAGGCAGCCACCTTCACACTGCCCGGCGCAGGGACACCCACCGGTGCCTCCGTCTCACCTAATAAATTCCTGTCAGAGAAGCTGTCAGGGCCTGGGAAATAAATAATGATATTTAACATTTTGTAATAACAACAATTAACCAGTAAATAATGTCCTTTAAACTGCAAACGCAGGAGTAAATTAATTCTTCTAATGAGCTGTCAGGCACGGAAGAAAAAGAGGACTCGTTTTCGGTGGTGGCACGCGGCTGCCATGTGAGCAGCCGGGGACGTTCACCTCGGGCCCCGGGAGCTCATTACCGCGAAGCACGCGGCGTGGGTTTCCCGGGGAATCGGCAGCCTCCCCAGCTCGCACGTGGGTGCGCGCCACCGCTGCCCCCTCCGCACCCGGCAACCCGGCAACCCGTACCCCGCGCACCACGCATTTCAATCAGAAATGCGCCCCCCACCCCCTCCCTGTCCTTCCCTCGCGGGCAGCGCTCCTCCTCCAGGTGGCTGGGGGCAGGAAGGAGCTGGGGACCGAGGAGGGGGAGAAGCCCCTGCGTCCCTAGTCCTTGCTGCGTGACCTTGGAGAGCTTTCCTGCCCTCTCTGGGCGGGGACGTCATAAATGGAAATGGGAAGCTAATCAAACCAGATGTGATTACTTCTGCGCTCCCAGAAGCCTGTGACCATAAAAAGACACCTAAGAGCAAGGCAGCTCTTTATGTACTGATTCGGAGTAATCTCCAAGATATATTGTCAGGTGACAAAAGCAAGGCGCAGAACAGTGTGCTACATCTTGTGTATTAAAAATAGGACTAGAGAAGGAGAAGGTGTCCCTGTCTGCTTGTGTATGTCTAGACCGGGAGCGCCTCGCATGGCTTGCCCCTGGGGAGGGTAGCTGGGAGAATTTTCACTGAACAGGCTTCCCCCACACCCTTATTTTTTGAACCGTGAGCAGGTATCACCTATTCAAAAATAAAAGACAAAGCCACACACATATCAGAGGTCATCTTGTCGCTCAGAAAGTGGGAGCAAGGCAGGGAGGGGGGCGGGGGTGGGGCGGGAGGGGGAAGGCAGCCGATCTGAGACCCCTCCCGAGAGAGCACGCTCCCTAGAGACCAGCTAATGAGTCAGGAAGTCCTTCCCAAGACCTAATCCCATCCCTCCTGCTATAATTTTCGTTTCTTTCTTCACGTTATTTGGTGGGTGAAAAGGCTGGTGGGTAATTCTTTGCAGAACAGGACGTGGTGGGGCGGGCAGCCCACTATACCTAGAAGAGAGAGGGGAGGCAATCCAGCCTCCAGAGCCATTCAAGGCCTAGGTTTGTATCCGCTTCTGTCACTTGCTAGCTGGGTGACAGTGTATGTCACTCTCCATTGTTAGGCTTCAGAGTCCAGATGTCCCTGCCTCCCTCAGGGAGGACGCACGTTCCTGAGCCTAATGAGCAGGTATCGACCTCCCACAGGAGCCAGCCCAGGCCCGTTGCTACCAGGACAGACAGAAGACCCTCTTCCCATCCAGGGCCACCTGGGCCCAGATCTATGTCTCCCCAGCCACAATCCTCAACCCCCCTCCTCCAAGGAAAGGGATATGTGACCTCTCTCTGCCAGGGGCCGGTTTGCCCGCTTAGCACCTAAATTGTCTCTCATTAAATCCAGAACAGACTCAAGGTAGCCGATGGCTGACAGAGCCCCAGGGCCCAGGGCTGGGTGAAAGCCCCTGGGGGCAGCTTCAGGCTGGGGAGGAAAGAAGAGGTGGAGCAGAAGGGCTCCTAGCCACCTGTCTCCATCTGGCCAACTCCTGTGTTATTTGTATCCTTGCCTTCCTTATACGGTGTCTCTGGATTAAAGCGTTTCTGAGCTAAAAAATATTTGAAAAGCCCTCATCTTGGCCATTTGGAACCGGGCACCCAAGGCATGGAGTCCAGAAAGAGCAGGGACAAGATGGGGGGGGACCCTAACACATGGAGCACCCCCCACACACACACTCCATGCTGGGCACTGTCCTAGGCACTTCAGCTATAGTGGTTCATTTTAATCCTCACCACCTGTGCTCGTTAACTCAAATTACTCTATCGACTCAATGCAAAAAATCGTTAGTCGGGACACTCGTAAGTCAAGGCCCCACTGTATCCGTACTATGTAGACCAGATAAGGGAAGTTTCAGGAGGATAAGAGACTTGCTTCAGGTATTCAACTAAGTGATTGGGCTAGAATTTGGACCCAGATCAGCTGATTCCAAAGTAACATCTCCCAGGCACCACCTAGATATACTAACAGCTCTGGGGAAGAGGGAGGGGAGTAAACACTGGGGGTGAAAAGGTAGCCAGCTCAGCCTCCTGAACACCCTCAACTCAGTACCTAAAGCATCAAAGTGAACATTCAGGGAACAATTGCTGATTGTGAGAATTCCTGAGAGGGGCTCCCTTCCCTGGAAGACTGGAGGAAAAGAATGGCTTATTTTAACCAGATAGAATCCAGACAAGGGGGAGACCGAGGGCATCTCCAATGTCATCTTTAGGACAGAGCGGTAGCAAAGACTTAGGGACCTGGGTTCAAATCCAAGCTCCATCACTTGCAAGCTGTGTGACTCGAGGCAAGTTACTTAACCTCTCTGAGCTTTGGTTTCATCTTCTGCAAAATGTAGATAATTGCTCCCTATCTCTCCGGGTTGTTGTGTTAAGAATATGAGGTGTGTAAAGTATTTAGCGTAGTGCCTGAGCATAAAGCAAGCACCAGTAAATGGCTATATCTGCTCTCGTGAGCTTTTTGCTGCCCTGCTAGACAAAGTCCATCTCCAAGACCAAGAAGGGCAGGTGTCTTGGTGCCTGAGGTAGGCAGACTACCTCTGCAGCTCCCTGATTTGGGAGGCAGCCCAGAAAGGCCTCCAGGCTTGTTTTTTTGCAGAGGGCAGCGGAAAAATGGGAGCTGAAGCCAGCAAAACAAGGATCCCAGCAGCGGGTCTGAGTCAGCTCCTTCTGGGTCTGGGGGTTCAAGAGCCTGTCTCAAAGTCACACAGCCTCCCAGTCACCTTGTCCTCCATCTGACTGCCCCTTGGCCTGAGCCCTCTGAGGGCCCTGGGCACCTGTGTGCGTGGAACCCCAGCTGGGAAAGAGGGGGTGCTCCAGTGAGCAGAGGAAGCTGGGTCGCAGCCAGGCGGAAATTAAAACCAGCTTGCCCAGCGCTGAGTTACCATGTCGCCTGAAATCAGATTGATTTCTCGGGCTTGTTGTGACGGCAGTGTTGCAATTGATTCGTCTGGATGGCAGGGCGTTTATCTATTTGGAGCTGTCTGTCATTGATCTGAATAAGCTTCTAAAATGGCCCAAATACCTGGTGAGGGCGAGGTCACCACCAACCCTGGCTCGATATTAATTATAATAATGAACAGGCATGAGGAGGATTGGTTCATTGCCTGCCCTGCAGGGCTGGCCCCTGTGAGGCGTGGTGTTTAATATTCATTGCAGGTCAACCCATACAAAGAGCTGGTGGACACTCCTAAACCAAGGGAAGTTTGCATGCGTGGCGATGCTGCGTTCTGCTCCCATGGGACGGAAAAGGAACTGGTGCTGCTGAAACATGAAAGGTTTAGGTTAGACCTCAAGGAGGACTTCCTAATGACAGAACGTGGATGGGTAGAGCACCTCATTCACGTATTAGACTTGACAAGTTATTTCTCTCTGAGTCTGTTTCCTCCTCTGTAAAGTGACGATTATAATACTTCTCAGAATCGGTTGCTACTGTGCTCCCGCCCCCCCCCCCCAAAATAAGACAGAATAACACTAGAGGCCTCTCCTGGGCTGCCGTCTGGTTCAGGGAGAAGCAGAAGGGTCCTACTTTGGGTAACAAAGCACCAAGTGAGCATTCAATCAATGGCGTTTTATTATCATAATAATTATTGATTCAATGAATATTTATTGAGCTCCTGCTACATGCCTTGCCCTGAGGAAACACTAGTGAACAAGCCACGATCCCTTGCTTTTGAGGAGATGAAATCTGGGTATCTATGGGGGCCAGGGCATCCCCCTTGCTGGAGGCTCTCCGGAATAAGGGAGAATCCTATTTCTGGGAGACGGCTTGGAAGTTGCTCCTGAAAGCAGGCAGGCAGACAGACATGAGGACCTAATGGGATGGCTGCAGGCTGCTGGGTTACCCAGCAGAAAGCATCTGTACTGCAAATCCGCCAGCAAGAGCCCCTTCAGAAGAACATACTTCCAGAAAGAAGAGGATCCTGCCCTCAAAGGAACTAGCAGAAGCGTGATCAGGCTCGGGGTTCAGGTCTGCAAGAAGCAGCCCATAAGCAGCTGACTCCCACTGCCCCTAAAGACACCAGCTGAAACTGCAGCAAAAACGTGGAGGCTGAACCAACGTGAGGACTTCCTGGCTGAAGGAAGGCAGTGAAGGAGACCATGGACGGACGGACGGGCTCTCGTCTGTCTGGGACCCAGGTCTGCTGCCTTCCGTGTGACATTCCTTCCTCTGTTCCTCCGGAGCTCCCCTCCCTCCTCCAGGTCCGTGGAGACCCCACGGCCAGCCTTAAGAGAAACATCAGAAGCAAGCTAATAGGGAAACGCTCTGGTGGATCTAATTGATTTTTTTTCCTATTGGTTCCTTAATATAGGCAACACTGTTCCTGCCGCTTTTCTGGGCTGGAGATTATGTCATAAATAAAGAGATTTGCTCCCTATTTCCATGTGCTTATCTTTAATAAGTTAAGAACTCAACAAGCTTTTGGGAGGACTTGAAATAAGCAAGGGAGCCAGTGGAGGCTTTGGCGGCCGCGGCAGCAGCTTCACTTCAGCAGAGAGGGAGGGAGGCGGTGGCTGAGGCAGGTCAGGGAAGAATTTCCATTCTTTGGGCTGCATTGGGTCCAGGCTCAGCTGGAAGAAGAGAGGGCAGGAGGCAGACCTGGCAGAGGAAATTCGTGGTGGCAGATGTGGCAAAATGGATGGACAGCGCCCATGAGTCTGGGGGTTAAAGCACAGGTTCTAGAGCCAGGTAGCCTAGGTTCAAATCCCAGCCACGCTATTGCTTACTAGCTGTGTGACCTCGGGCAAGGCACTTCGTCTCTCTGTTCCCTCCTTTTAAAAATAAATAAGGAGCCAGGTCACCATGGCTCAGTGGTGGAGAGTCGACCCATGGACCAGGAAGTCACAGTTCGATTCCCAGTCAGGTCACATGCCCTGGTTGCAGGCTCAATCCCCCAGTGCGGGGCGTGCAGGAGGCAGCCAATCAGTGATTCTCTCTCAGCACTGATGTTTCTATCTCTCTCTCCCTCTCCCTTCCTCTCTGACATCAATTTAAAAAAACAATTTGTTTTTAATGGATAATGAGCCTGGCCAGAGTGTTTCAGTGGATTGAGCATAGTCGTGCGCACCGAAAGGTTGCCGGTTCCATTCCCGGTCAGGGCACATACATACCTGGGTTTGGGGTTCAATCCCCAGTCGGAGCACATCCCCCTTCCTCTCTAAGCATGTCCTCAGATGAGGATTTTTAAAAAAATAATAAAATAAACAAAAATGGATCATGATATCTACTTCATAGGTTGTTGTGAGGATCAACAACATGCAAAGTACTTAGAACAGAGCCTGGCGTGAGGTATGTGCAGAATACATGCCGGCCAATATATGATGATTAAGATATCATCTGATTTGGTTCACCTTACCTGCTGCTGAGCCTCTGCCATGTGTCAGGCATTAGCAGGGGTTTCACAGGTGAATGAGACACAGCCAGGCCCTGACTTCAACGCACACCATCCAGCTGGGGACCCAGCCTCTGTGACGGGCATGAGCTGGGCAGCACTACTGGTATCCACGCTGAGGGAATCAGAGAAGGAGTGACGACCCCTTCCTGGGGGAGGGGAGGACTGCCATCCTATGCGCCTCACCCACTCTCCAGTTCTGGACATCCCACAGATTAACTCACATTTCCCTAAAGCTGATAAAGGACAGAAACTCTTCGGCATGTGTGGAAATAGCCCTACTCAAGGGCACATTCGCCACCATCCTCTGTGCACTGAGCATGAGCTGAGCTGTGCTCTCTACTTGCCTCATTTAGCCTTTAGCAACCCTTTTTTAAAAAATATCTTTTATTGATTTTTTACAGAAAGGAAGGGAGAGGGATAGAGAGAAACATCGATGAGAGAGAAACATCAATCAGTTGCCTCCTGCGCCCCCCCCCCCCCCGTCCCCACGGGGATGTGCCCGCAACCAAGGTACATGCCCTTGACCGGAATCGAACCCAGGACCCTTCAGTCCACAGGCCGACGCTCTATCCACTGAGCCAAACCGGTTAGGGCTTAGCAACCCTTTAAGTACAATACTATCATGATCTTCCATGCCACTAGTAAGGAAACAGAGGCACAAAGAGGTACAACTGGTAAGGACCAGGATTTGGACTCAGGTCCACTGACTTCCCTGGCTCTAAACTGTATCCCCTATATCTCCCCTACTTCTCTCACAGCACTTACAGTCACAAGCATTAATGAAGCACATATAATATGCAAAGCCCAAGGCTAAGGATGGAGAGGATTGAGCACCTACTATATGCCAAGCCCTCCTACAGGTTATTTTACTGAAAACTTCTCTGAAAGGCAAGTTGCACCGTTTTCCTTTCACAGGTAAAGAAGCGGAAACCCAGAGAGGCTCGGAAACTTGCCTAAGGCAAGCTTCAGGCTGAGGTGACTGAAACCCAGGCCTGAATTTGAAACCTGGGTAATGTTCAGGATACCCCTCGGCCTCTCGATGAGCAGTCTGCCTTTCCAACAGGCCAAGCTTGCTCTTACAAACCGCCAGCATGGCCTCAGAGGAGCCAGCCCTATCCAAGAACACCTGCAGGAGCCCAGCCCCACCCTTCTCCACGCACAGCAATTTCCCTTGCGGATTCACAGAAGATGTATGGCAAGCCCAACCGCATTAAGCCAATCTGTTTCTTATCCTAAGTCAGGAAAAGGACACCTTAGCCCAGTGGTTCTCAACCTTGGCTGCACATTAGAATCACCTGGGAATCTTTTTAAAATCCTGATTTGTGGGCCTCCTCCTCCGGAAATTCTGTTTCTTGGTTATGGGGGGAGGCCACAACATTAGTAACAAAGAAACAGAATTTCCGGAGGATGAGGCCCAGAAATCAGGATTTTAAAAAGATTCCCAGGTGATTCTAATGAGCAGCCAAGGTTGAGAACCACTGCAGCCCCTTCACACCCTCACTCCTTCTCTGATGGGGAAATCAAGGCTCAAGCATGGGCCAGATCCTGGCCTGTCTTTCTGCTGGGCTGAGACCAGAACCACGCTTCTACCTCCCCTTCCCACTGGTACATGGGGCCCAGTCAGTGATCCCAGGAAGCTGTTCAGCAGATCCCATCAATCTCTATGGCTCATCTAAGTCAAATCATAGGAAGTTCCACCTGACCAGTGTGGCTCAGTGGTTGAGCGTCAGCCAGGAACCAAGAGATCCCAGGTTCCATTCCCGGTCAGGGCACATGCGCAGGTTGCAGGCTCAATCCCCAGTAGGGGCTGTGCAGGAGGCAGCTAACCAATGATGTTCCTCTCTCATCGATGTTTCTATCTCTCTATACCTTTCCCTTCCTGTCTCTAAAAATTAATAAAAACATATTTTTTAAAAGACAAAAATTATAGGAAGTTCTCCCTTCATGGGCAGTCTTAAAGGGGTTCAGTGTCAACTTAGCTTTTCAGTGAAAGACAAGACCAAGAGGCTATTTTTACCTTTCTTTGAAGATGGGCTAAAATTAGAGTTCTCCTCGATCCCGTAGGTCTTGGGTAGCCACCCCCATACACGGTAGCATATGGTTTCTTTCTTGGGCCCCCATTTTACATTCTCCCTCTTTCCTCCAAGCCATGCAGATTCTATTGCTTTAAGGATTGGTGACCTCATGTTTGGTTGCCATAGAGACCATTGTGATGTCACGAGCAGAGGACAAGTAGTTCAAGGAGGAGTGGAGAGGGGGGATGCATGACTGGGGAATTGAGGGACATTTGGAATTTCTGTCCTACTTTCATGCCCAGAAAAGAAAATGTCTGGAGCTGGATTCTGATATCTGAAGGAGAGCTGGCCGAATTGCCCTGTGTTCTCCTGG
The DNA here is from genome assembly GCF_963259705.1 of Myotis daubentonii. Taxonomy (NCBI): domain Eukaryota; kingdom Metazoa; phylum Chordata; class Mammalia; order Chiroptera; family Vespertilionidae; genus Myotis; species Myotis daubentonii. The sequence goes on from NC_081855.1 coordinate 24,963,464, forward strand.
GACTCGGATGCCTCTGAGACCCCCAAGAAGCGTAAATATAAAGGAATACCAGAAACACTCCCCACTTTGGGGCTGTAAGAAGTGGGCTACTTTTATAGCAGAAAAGAATGAGATTGGATGCCAGCAGGAGCTGTGTGGCTGGAAGATGCCCCAGAAGAGATGATGTCGCCTTGGCTTAGGAAGTTTGAGCCACGGGAGACACTTGGCCTCTGGGGCTCTCATCGCCCTGTGTGAGTACCTTGTTGAGATTGACATGCTATACTACTCCAGCTCCCCTCCCTGGCCTGGGAGCTCCTCAAGGACTCTGCCTCTCCAGTGCCACACTCAGGTCCTGGCACACACTAAATGCTCAATAAATGTTCCCTCATTCAGTAAACAAATGAGAGGGTGATGAATGAACTGGGTAGGTGGTCAGGTGAAGGATGAGTGAATGCATGGACAGATCAACGGATGGGCAGGTGGGCAGGTGGGGAGCCTAGAGATCATGCACAGCTCCTAAGCTTTAGAGCTATACGTCTGCCCACCTCTCTAGCTGCATCCCACCCCCACACCTCGTTCTCTGAGATGAGGCCACACTAATTATCTCTAGGTCCTGCCTACCACAGGACTTGGTACATACCGTTCTCTCTGCATGGAGTGCACTTCCCTTCCCTCTTCAATCACATAACTCATACTCATCTTTTGACTTCCTACTCAATCACTGCCTCCTCCAGGAAGCCTTCCCTGACTAGTCAAATCCCCAGTGTAGGACTCCACAGCCTTGGGAACCTCTCCTGATCGCCAGCTCTATTGCAATTTTGCACTTAGCCAAGTGGTTGTCTGAGGTCTCCCATTCTAGACCTTGAGCTACGAATAGATAGGGGCAGTGGCTGCTTGCACTCACCTGTGTATCCCCAGCACGTAGCATAGTGAATACTTAATAAGTATTTTTCTAATAAAACATTTAATAAGTATCTATGCCTGCACTGCCTTTTCTAAGCAGCCCGTCCTCCATGGACTGGCACCAGAGGAGAACAGCGAGGCACAGGCCACCTGGAGGTGAACCCAGAGCAGAGGCCAGAGGTCCAGGGCACCTGAGATCCCTCCCACCTCTGCTCCTGCAAAGAGCCACTGGCACCTGGGCCTTTCTGCTCTGCCTTGGTTTTATATCTTGGTTTTACCAGTAACTAGCTACCGTGAGGATGTGGTTACCTCCCCCAGCTCGATGTCCAGTAACAGTAAATAATAAATGGTGCCATTGTTCTTATTTTTAAAAGTCTGGAACAGCCCACTAGATTCAGGGCCGAAATTGTAAAAAAGAAAATGGAGAACATACTACATTTTTATGAATCTGCTTTAAATGTATGTGACAATCTTTTTAAAAAGGAAATACTTAAAGCCCTTCTGTAAAATATGAGCCAGCTACGAGTCCATCCTTTATGCAGTCCCAAAGCTTCATGCCTGGGTTTGCTCAAGGGAAAACTCAATTACCCTCTCACATTATTCAAAGCAACCCCCTAATCTTTTTTTTTTAAATATATTTTATTGATTTTTTACGGAGAGGAAGGGAGAGCGATAGAGAGTTAGAAACATCGGTGAGCGAGAAACATCGATCAGCTGCCTCCTGCACATCTCCCACTGGGGATGTGCCCACAACCCAGGTACATGCCCTTGACCGGAATCGAACCTGGGACCTTTCAGTCCGCAGGCCGACGCTCTATCCACCGAGCCAAACCGGTTTGGGCGAACCCCCTAATCTTGTCTTTTGCCCCAGCCACAGCTTGACTCAGAGTGAGTACCATCATGGGCAGAGGAATGAGGTCAATCTGGCAGGGATATTTGTTCATGCCTTCCCATCCTGCCCTAGTCCCCAGAGTTTGGTGAAGTTGGCCTTGGGATTCAGTAGGGTGGAAGGGCTCTTCATGACAAAAGGAGACCAGCTTTTTGGTCACTGGCACCTCCTCCTTGCTTGTCCTATGCATAAATATTCTCAGATCTACTGGCCAAGATTGCAGGTCAGGCCACCTCAGGCAAGAAATCAGTGGAGCATCCTTGCTGGATCCACATAGGAAGGAATTAAGATGCCTTTGAGCCAGCCTGGCGGGCTTTGCTCTTTCCACCCCCACCCCAGCTCACTGTAGCCCCTTGAGTCCCATCTGCCAGGGGCAACCCACATGGTGCACCTGGGGCCTCCTCCCCCTTTCTCAGGAGCTCACCCCACCTGATGACCCAGTTCCCGCCGCATGGCTATCATCCTGCTTACCAGGTCCCCGGCCCCCGAGCCACGCCACCATAAACCCAATGCCTCTGGACAAATGTATTTTATGTAAGTTCAAGCACTGGAAATATTGAGTTCAGAGAATTTTATTTCAAGAGCCCTCTATATTTCTCTGGGATTATCACCTGTCTTTGTTCCCGCCCTCTCTGGGTTATTATCTTTGGACACTTTCCAAGCCAAGCTGCCTGATTGCTTGGGGAGAAGGCTGCCAGCATCCTCCCATGGCTCCTCTGGGAAGGGTGAAAGCAACCAACTGTGGGGGATCCTTCCCTCTTCCTTCTGTATAACTCTGCAGGTGGCCCCACTACCCAGGCAGCCTTGGCTTTTAGGAGCTGCCTTCACCAAGAAACTCTCCAAGTGCCAGGGAACACTGAGTGGGTGGTAAAAATGGAGGCCTCATGCCCCCCAAGTTAGGGAGGGCTCTGCTCAGGGTGAGCCTCGGGGCACAGAGGGGAGGGAGAAGGCCAGCTGTTCTCTTTTGCTACACCGAGCCAACCTAGCCTGACAGCAAATTAATAGCATTCAAATGATATGCAAATAATTATGCAAATCTAAAGGAGAAGGCTGCTCTCACCGGGCCTTTGGGCTATTGAAAGGCCAGCACCTTGAGCCCTTTCCCAGAGGAACCCACAGGCTCCCTTCAACTTCAACCCTCATCCCTTCAGCACCAGCTGGTATGAAGAATCCAATGAAACTGGTGTGAAGCTTTCAAGGTCCTCTGATCCAAGAGCCCACTCTGGCCTCACCCCCCAGGCACTCGGGTCCTCTTCAGTTCTGAAATGACGCAGAGGCAGCCACAGAAGGTGGTGTGGCCTCCCTCTGGATGCCAGCACTCCAGCTCCCCACTCATTAGCTGTGTATGCAAAGTAGATGCAGAGTGGTTTGGGGTTGGTTTTTTCCATCTATTTAACTGTCCGTTAAAATGGCCCCACTTCCATCACCTCCGCACAGGCGCAGGCCTCCAAACTGCCAGCCCCTGCCGCCTGCAAGCACCATGTGGTTCCCGCGCCTGGTAATTGCTGTGGTGTTTGTTGAGCTGTATTTGCATTTGATTGTCATTTAACTTTCATCTTTCTCCTTCAATCAAACTGGGGATGGGGCTTCCACAATTGATTATTTGTTTTATTTTTCAACCCCTTGATGGGTTTTCAGAGTTTCCTTTATTAGTGCCACAAACTTGAACCCTGGGACTTCTTCTCCTGTCACGTGGAGGGGGAAGGCCTCCGCCCACCATCCCAGGGCTCCTGCGTGAAAATAATCTAGCCAACATCGTGGATCTTAAGTCCTATCCGCAGTCTCTCTGCTCCTCCACCAGTGCCTCATTCCTGCCCAGCTGGTGGCATTAAACATTGATGAAGCTGAGGAGGATCAAAGGCCTTGGTTGGGGGTGGTGGGCAGGCTGGAGGCCTCGGTTTGGAGATGGGAAGCAGCTCAAACCACTTTCTCCTGCTGTCTCCATCGAGGCTGGGCTCTGCCACAGCTGACCTGGTCCTGCTCCTGGAGCGAGAGCAAATGCTCAGGAGCCAGGGCGCAGGACTCCCCGGTTACCAGGGCAGGGCCCTCCTCTCACCCCTAAATTCAGCCTTGACTTTGGGTACTCCAGGAACCTGGCCAGAGCCATAGCATCCCAGACTGTTCCAGATGCTGCAGGAGTGGATTGAGGTGAGCAGGCAGCTCTGTGCCCTGAGGGTCTCTGGAGTGAAGCAGCCCCTGGCCCCTCCTTCCCTGGAACCCCTAAAGCCCCCTGGCTCCACAGAAGATATAGCTCTGCTTTGAAATCTTAGGAAAGACTAATGTTTTTCTCCTCTCACTCAGAGAGAGAGTTTAAAATCAGTTACCAATGTGCCCGTGATCCCAAAATGGGAAAGTGGGGCTGGCTTCTCCAGGGTTATGGGCTGGATGTCTGACACTGTCTGGGCTGAGGCTGTGAGGATCCCTGGAGTGAGAGAGCCCCTACTTCCCTCTCTCTGGCTCTCAGTCCTAACACAGCCATTGTAACTCTCTCTCTCTCACACACACACACACACACACACACACACACACGCACACACACACACTCACACACACTTTCTGAGTCAGCAGTGAACCCCTCAGTTCTTACCACTTGCCATAGTGCTTGAAAACTTACCTTAATAATTCCAGACTCCCTTGATTTGGTACAAATATCGTTATGATAGGGTAACCCCTTCAGCGTAGCCAACAAGGGTGCCACGCATCTCAGATAACCACAAATCCTGACCCCAGCCTACTCCCTCCCTTCCTCCTCCAACCCTGCAGGGACGCCCTGCTCCACTAAAACAGGTCTTCCACTGACCCCAGACTATCTTGCATTGTCCACAACTTTGCTTTGTATAAGACACTCCCTCGACTTTGGATGTCTTCCCTCTTCCTCTCCACTGATGGAAACCTAAAACATATCTAAGACTTCATTTTAGTCCACCTTTCTTCTTTTTTAAAAAAAATATTTTATTAATTTTTTACAGAGAGGAAGGGAGAGAGATAGAGAGTTAGAAGCATCGATGAGAGGGAAACATTGATCAGCCGCCTCCCGCACGCCTCCCACTGGGGTTGTGCCCGCAACCAAAGTACATGCCCTTGACCAGAATGGAACCTGGGACCTTTCAGTCCGCAGGCCCGACGCTCTATCCACTGAGCCAAATCAGTCACAGCAGTCCACCTTTCTCCTGTTTAAAGCTTTCAATGACCTCTTCTTATATTCATAGAAGCAATTGTCTGCCTAGCCAGTGTGGCTCAGTAGTTGAGCGTCCACCCATGCACCAAGAGTCACCAGTTCAATTCCCGAGTTTCGGGCTCAATCCCCAGTAGGGGACATGCCAGAGGCAGCTGATCAATGTTTCTCTGTCGTTGATGTATCTCTCGCTCCCTTTCTCTTCCTCTCTCTAGAAATCAATAAAAATATATACATTTTTAAAAGAAGCAATTGTCTCCTTCGCCATTATCTCACAACACTCATTTGGCACCAATGACTTGCCTTGGGCTTTAGACACCCCACCCATGCCATCATTCATAAATATTTATTAAGTATCTACTATGTGCTGGGTGGTGGGCTAGGTTGGTAGTAGAGAAAACACACATGCTCTGTGCCTTCACAGATTTGACAATTAGTAGAGAAGACAGGAAATTAAGCAAGCAATCACATAAACAAGGGAAACCCAGGCTCCTCTGGGGGCAAAGAGCCAGGTCTGAGACACAGAGAGAATGCGAGAAATAAGACCAGTGAAGGGAGACTTGCAAGTCTCCCCAGGCTGCCACTTTCAAATGTGTATATGACTTGAGTACACAATAAGCCTGCAGCATACAGTTGAATGTCCCCTAGGGCATCTATTGTCCTCAATTTGTGGGTGATGCTGAGATCTGGACACAATGGACCCTTTGCAGTGCACGAGACAGGGTGCTTGACATAAACTCTACTGCTTCCCAGTTTGACCCAGGCTCTGCCTCAACCTAACTGGGAATCCATTCCATGGAAACCACATTGACCACCTTTAGGGGGAAGGGACAGCCCAGGTGCATTATTCTTCCCATTATGCAGTACAAACCCATCCTCTGAGCTCAGGGCAGAGTGCTGCATTCTGGGACTTGTAGTCTCCATTGAACCCCCTCCTAAAAGCTTTTCCTTCGTGGGGCAATGAGGAGGCTGATGTGCCAAGTTCCTGGGTGACTCCTCTCACCCTTCTTCTTGTGAGTGCCCAGCCCATCAAGGAGCCCAGCTGCCAGGAGACAAGCCTGCCACCAGCCTCCAAATCCATATGAATCATCCTGGCATACAAGGTTCATCACTGGGTCATGACTCACCCTCCTCTGCGCAAGCTGCTTAGTCCAGAGGGGCCCAGGAATCAAGGAGAAGTTCGAGAATCCCTTTAAGGAAGAAAGAGGAATCTCATGCCACTTGCCAGTATCTCCCCAAACTCCCCTCAGCCACAGAACCTCCCACCTCCCTCTTCTGTTGGTAGCCCTTTCTCCCTCTCTGCACATTCTTCTTTCCTGGCTTCCTCTCCTTACCACCAATCCTTTTGTCAAGTCCCCCCTTCTGCCACCCTTCTGCTACTGCCCTTTTTTCACAGCTTCTTGAAACAACTGTGCAGAAACCCTCTCCCAGTGGCTCCCTCAGATAATTCCACACCACCTGCTTGCTGCCTGGGATTCTTTACAGCAGTTGAGATACAGAAAGAGGATCCAGAGAGGATCTGATGAGCAGAACTGGAAGACTGTGGAAGGGCTAAGGACCAGAAGAATCTCTGAGGAATGAGCCTTAAGAGCAGAAGTCTTGCCACCTGCTTCCAGGATGAGGTCAGGAAGGGCGCTGGACAATGACTGGGGTATGGAGTAGGGAGGAGCCTAGTGCAGTTGAAAAGAACTAAACAGAAAGCCGTGTTCCCTAGGGAGCACGGTGAGTTCCGCCCTCCCCTTCCTCTGCAGGGAATAATAATAACACCAATCACAGGATCCTGTCACACTGTATCCACTGAGGCCCTTCAAGTGAGCCCATCGGTGGCGCCAAAATCTCCAGGGTCTACACATCAGCCCCTGGGATGGCACCACTGTGATTGTCCTCTTTGCTGTTTGATGACTCCTAGGGGCTCCTCAGCCCTGGAAGCTTATTTCTCCATGCCCTTGAATGGCGTGGTGTTCTGGCTACCCTCCTGTGCCTCCTTCAAGTCTCTATGTCAAATAGCCCTAGGAACCTGGGCAGGGATAGGCGCAAAGGCTTTGCTCTCACGGGCTGGAACGTGTCTGCTCTGACCCTGTGTGGGTGAGGAGTTGTCAAGGCAGGGTCCTGGAGATCCAGGGCTGCATTGGGGACCCGGGACACTAGCTTCAGTGGCCCACAGCTTGGCCCAGGTTGCCTCCTGCCAAATGAAGACTGTCTTCCCAGGACACAAGTACCACTGGCTTTTAACTATAATATCAGGATAATTAAGCTTTTCTGTGAGCACAGTTTGCTGCTGATGCAGCTGCCTGGAGCCCTGGCATTTATTGAGCGCAAAGTAATAATTTATTGTCCCTTGTACGTTCAAAGCCATCTTCATTATCGGCCCAGGACTGAGCTGTCACAAGGGCCTGCGGGCCTCGCCGGCTGCCTCACTCGCGGTCTTCTTCCCAGGTCGCCCTTGGCGCCCTCAGGTACCAGGAGGGGGTGGGGAGCGTGGGGAAGAGGATGCTCGCTCATGGAGAATCCAGTTAGAACCCCATCTCTTCGGCAGGCTGCTAAGGAGGGCAAGGGTGACTGGGCTTGGCTGGGCGTGGGCAGCGCGGAAGGGCGGGGCCGTGTGCCCACATGAGCAGGGCCGCGCTTCCCCCGAGCTGGAGGCAGCGGTGCCCGGTGCTCCCGCCGCTGGGTCTTCTGCGCCTTTGCTTGAGACTTTACGGTAAGCCGCTCCTCCCGCGCCCCCGCCCCCAGGCCCGCTCCGCGATCCCCGGCGCCGACGCCAGGCGCTGGCCGTGGTGCTGATTCTGTCAGGCGCTGGCGGCGGCAGCGACGGCGGCGGCCCCGCTCCCTCTCCCGCCGGACCCCGCTCTGTGCCCCGCGCCCGCGCCCCAGCGAGCCCCCCGCCCTCCCGCCGCGGCCCGGACCCGGGCGCGGCTACAACCAACATCATGCTCCCGGCAGCCCTGCTGCTCCTGCCCTCGCTGCTGGCGCTTCTGGCTCACGGTAAGGGACCCTGGCGTCCGGCCGCAGGACGGGGGCGAGGACAGGTCCCGGGGCGGGAAGGGAGGGCGGTCCGGCGCCCTGCTCCGCGCATCTGGCTGTTCCGCCGGCTGCGCTGCCCCCGCACCGGCCGAACCGGGCGGGGCGCGGGCTCCGCGGGCGGGAAGCTGCCGCGGCTCCCGCCATTCGCGCCCGGCCGAGACCTCGCCTTTAATCATCTTCCCGGATCTAATGGGATTTCTCTGCTGCAATTCATCACGCCACCCCCACCCCGCACACACTCTCGCGCTCACCCGCGCGCTACCTCGCCACGCTCCAGGGAGGGAGGCCACAGGGCGGTGAGGCTGGACGGTCCTGCCGGCGGCCGCGGTCCCGCCTTTCCTGCCGCCCTCCAAACTTCGCTCGACTTTGCCGCGGGTTCCAGAGGCCCTCGCGCCCTCGTGGCGGAGGGACGGCGCGGGATGGCGGCCGGACCCGGAGTTGGGACATCGCTCACTTCCCTCGGTCTTGCCGCTGCCACGCCGGAGTCGGAACCTCGTGTACGATTCCAGGGAAAGTCGGCGGCTCTGGGCCCCGCGACCGGCTCCGCGCTCGGCCCTAGGCTGCAGCGGCTGAGGTCCTGGGATAGATACTTCGTCCTCCCCAGGTCTTTTCCGCGCGCGCGCGCGCGCGCTGGTCACACACACACACACACACACACACACACGTCCAGAGCTCTTCCTCCTTCCAGGCCAGCCCTCCTCTCAGCTCCCTCTCACCCTTTGTGGGGAGACTCGTCGGAGAAGACCTGCCACCCACCCTACCGCCTCAAGCCCCCCCGCTAGCAGTGCAGTCCCATCTCCAACTTCATCTGTCTGGGGTTGAGGGAAGCTTGGCCTTGGAGTGGGCAGTAAGGGGGTGTTGGGGAGAGGTTGGGGGTTCTGTGCCTTTGGGAGGAAAGGTTTCCGAGCCTACAGGGGACCTGCTGCTTGGGCTTAAACAAGCACTCACCAAAGCTACCGCTGCCCAGGTCTTTCTTGCACTGCATCTGTGTGGGCTGGGACCTTGCTTGAAGTTGTGACCTGCTGCCTTTCGCAGTGTGGTTTGTAGAACCCAGTGTGGTCGAAGGAGAATGTAGGCGCTTCTAAACCTCCGTGCTCAATCTTTCCAAGCCGCTTTGAGGTCAGGGCAGCGGGGCCGGAGTCAGAGTGGGCCCCGGGATGGCAGTTCTCTTCACTCTGCAGCCCCAGGGCACACAAGCCCTTCTCTGAGCCTCTGGCTCCAGCTGCATTCAGCCGTCGCATTGAGCCGATGTCCTCACCCCACCCCCTAGCTGACCTCGCAGGGTTCATACTTGGTGCCCAGAATTCAGAACGTGTGTGTTCACATTAAGGGGGTTGTAGCCCCTTAAACCCCATACCATCTGGGACAGGCAGGGAAGGGAAGCCAACATCCTAGCCCAGCTATCCCAGGAGCTAAGACCTGTCTTGGGGTCCAGTCGGACTTCCTATGGACTGCTCTCCTGGGGCACAGGGCCGGCGTGTGCCCCCGCCCCTGCGTGTAGTCTGGAGCCTGGTGTGTGGGTGTGTCGGTTTGAGTGTGAATGTAATCGAGGCCCAGTGTATCTGGAGTAGAGGGTCCAAGGGCATCTGTGCTTCAGGAGGTCTGGATGTTGGGTGAGAGCTCAGCTGTGAGCAGGTGTGAGGAGTGTGTAAGAATGCTAGTGTGCAGTGCAGCCTCTGCCAGGGAGCTCTCTGCAGGGCTGGGGTGAGATTGCCTGCGGGTCTCCAGGAGGATGGCTGGTGTGGCCAGGAGTCCAGGGAGCCCTCCTGGGGGTGAGGGGTGAGTGTCCACCCTGTGGCTGAGGGTCTGTGTATCGCCGGCCAGTGTCCCTCCCTGACCCATCCAGACCTTCCTAACACCCGTGGGGCCACCCGCCCAAGGGATATGTGGGGTAGGGGAAGATCTTTATTTTCCCTCTTTAACAGAGAAGAGGAGGCAGCCCGGCAGTGCCCAGCCTGAGGCGAGAGGGCTTGCACCTGGGCTTGCCCTGGTGCCCTCTTCCCTCCCAGCAAGTGTGAGGTCCCAGGTGGTGGGCTACTAAGTCGTCTCATCGGGAGGCAGTGTATTGGGCCATCTCTGGGCTCCTGGCGGCGGCTGTCAAGAGAAGGCTGAAGGGGCTGTGAGCCTTTGCGGCCCAGGCGGTGCATCCGCAGCCTCGTGGCCTCAAGAAGGGCCTTTAGAGCTTTGCTCACACAGAGGCCTAGGTCTGCAGACCCTGGGATACGGCCAGGAACAGCCCAGAATCAGGAGGTGGAGGGGGCAGGGAAAGATGTCTCTGGGCCTGGCTCAACCTGATAAATGCAGTCCCCTATTCCACACCTTCCCCCACCCCCACCCCAAAGCTGCCGGGCTAATTGTTCCCAGCCGGGAGGGGTGTCAGGGGCCACTGGTCATACTCCCAACCTGTGAGCAGTGCCCAGAAGATCCTGCCACCAGTAGGAGGAAAATGGTGTAGGAGGGGCAGCACCGTGCCGGTGTGCCAGGGCCTGCTGTGTCAGTTTCATGATTTTTAATGAGTAATTACCTTTAGTCATTCTCCTAATTTTTGAATATCAATAAAGTTAATTAAACTCTGCATGTGTGAATGTGGCCTGGGGAGATTGCCAAGGTGGTAGTGGCAGAGGAAGGGCTGTAGTTGAGTCTCCAGGGGGCAGAGGCTGCTTCCGTGGCTGTGTGACCTTAAAAGGGATGCTCCACCTCTCTGAACTCCGGGTGCCTGGTGGAAAGAGGGAGGGAGGAGGTGACAAGTAAGGGTTGCTCACTCTGCCGAGAACTTGGAGCATGGTGTATGGAGGGGGAAAGAGAGGAGGAGGAAGAGGGTTTGGCATCCAGCACCACAAGGGTTAACAAACCAGGGCTGTCTTAACCTAAAATGGTAATTGCTGCTTCCTGAAGACTCTGTGCTGGGCTCAGGATTCTGAAAGAACATTCCTGAGTCTAGGGGCTGCAGCCAAAGCCAATACCAGCCCTGCTCCCGGTCCCCCAGCCTGGCATTTTGGAGGCAAAAAGTGGGTGCTGGGGACAAGGCTGCATGGGAGCCAATCTAGTTTCCACTCAGCACCCCAGAGGTTGACATGGTGGGCAGGAGGCTCCCCTGTGCTTCTGAGGAGACTGGAGGACCTAGAAACTGCCACGGACGGAGGGGAATTATGGGTTGATATTTTTGCCCCTCACGGGCCTAAGCTCTTCAGGCTTGGCAAGCCCTGGCAGCGGTCCCAGCGTCCTCAGCAGGGTGGCAGCTTAAAATGCCTTGGGGACACCATGGGGAGCTAATGGGGATCGAGGAGACACAGGGGCTGGGCTTAATTAGAAACTGGGCTTAATTAGAGCTTCTCTACCCCTCCCACCATGGCTGCCTGAATGGTGGAGGGCATATCAGAAAGCCTGTTTCCTTAGCCCCTCCTTCCACCCTGCCCTAGGTGCCCAATCCCTCCAGTCTCCTCCCACCCTCCTTGTCCCCAACTCTCCAAGCCCTTTCAGGCCCAGTTGCCAGGCTGAGCTCAGCTCAAGGATGCTGCGCCCCCACCTGGGCAGAACTATCAGAGCAAGGCACCCCACCCAGCAAACAGGAAAGAGAGTGTGGGAAAGAGCCTATAGGTAGAGGTTACTTTAGTGAAGGGAACTCTCCGCCCAGCCGGTTAGGAGACCAAGCTCTCTGTGTGGCCTCAGGCATGCTTCGGTCCTCTCCGTATCTCTACTTTCTTTTCTTTTTTTCTTTTTTAAATATATTTTTATTGATTTCAGAGAGGAAAAGAAAGGGAGAGAGATAGAAACATCAATGATGAGAGAGAATCACAGATCGGCTGCCTCCTGCACTCCCCACACTGGGGATCGAGCCTGCAACCTGGGCATATGCCCTGACCAGGAATCAAACCTTGACCTCCTGGTTCATAAGTTGATGCTCAACCCATTGAGCCATGCTAGCTGGGCTGTGTGTGGGTCTCTACTTTCTGCAACATCCAGGGTAAGGTTGCACCAATCTGGTGGTTGCCAAGTCTGGGATCACACCAGGGCCTTCATGGGCTGTCAAGTCATGCAGATTTCTGCGTCCGCAGCTTCCTCTCAGGGAGGGAGAGCCAGGATTTGTATGTAAGAGGCTGGGGAAAGGCAGAAAGAAATGCTGCCCGGCCTGGTCATTAGCTGGGAGATGGACAGCAGACATTAGGAGGTCTTCAAGGCCTCTTCCATACTAATTCCTTCTGCCTGAAATTCTTTTCTCCCGCTGGGCCAAACTGCCTCACTCCATCTCATACTTCAGGTCTTGGCTTGGTGGGCACTTCATGTAATTCCTTAGCACATATGAATCATCTATGATATGGTTTTCAAAGGAAGCCTCACCTGACCTCCAGTTGGGTCAGGGGACTCCTGTGCTCCCACCATCCCCTGGCTTCCCCCATGAAGGTACTCATTGTGTTGGGTTGTGAGCGCCTGATTGCTTGATGCTCCGCTCCAGGAGCAAGACTGAGGCCACCAAGTCTGTTTTGCTCACTCCCTCCATCTTGGGGCAGCTCCAGAATTCCTATTTGGAAGGAGTTTAGGGTCAGCTGACTATTTAGAAAGGAGCGAGCAGCGGTGGATGCATGGCAGCTGAGCCTGCGTCTTGAAGCTGAGTTTGCACAACCACCACACTATTTTTACATAGATTTCCTAACGGTTGGCCTATTATCCCGACTGTAAATTACAGCCTTTACTTAGTTTTTTCCTTCCACAAATTAAGCTGTCACACCATCAGCCTGAAGTGGCTTGGAGATGGGGTGCTGATGGCCATTCTGAGAGGGCTAAAACCTCCCGCCAGCCGCTTCTTACTGCTACCACTGCTCGTGTCCCCAGTGGCAGAGCCTAGCACACGGCAGACATTAAATACATGCTGAATGAACTCACGAGAGTTGCACGGTGGCAGAGTTAAGCCTGGAGTCCAGGCTTCTTGACTCCCTCCTCCAATACCTACCCACCACCTCTGGTGTGCCCTGTATGAACTTAAGGACTGAGGTAAGGGGAAGGCAACCCCATGCCATCTGGCTTCATAGCCCCTTCATTTATCTCAGCTTCACACACCCTCACAGAGCTTGGAAGGGAATCTTGGGGACAGCTCTGAAACTGTCAGGCTCATGAAGGGAAGATGGGGCTCAAGGTGTTATTCAGGACCACAATTCATGCCCACAAACCTTTCACATCTCCTAAAAGAGCAGTCCCTGAGGTACACCCATCTAGGGTTCATTCACTTCACAAACATGTATTGAGGCGTGAGGTATGGCCCAGAACACTCAGGAGCCAAACCTTCCATATCCTTTTTCTATTTAACACAATAAGGGACTAGTTATGTCCCACTTTACAGATGGGAAAACAGAGTTTCAGAGAGATTAAGTCAGTTATTCTGGGCTCCAAGCCAATAAGCTATAAGGCTCCTCCTAATCCCCTGCCCATTTTTGCAAAACCTGGCTTTAGCCAATTGGTAGCTATATCCAACAGCCAGCCTGAATCAGAGCCTCTGTAGAGGCAGATGGGAACCCAGGAGAGTATCACTATCCTAATAATAATAACAACAAGAATAAAATAGCAGCAACCATAATAGCAAACATTTATTGGGCATTAACTATGTGCCAGGCACTGTACTAAGTGCTTTATATACATTCACTCATTTAGTCCTCATATCATTCTACGAGATAGAAGCTATTATCTGCATTTTATAGGCCAGTTCAAGCCCATGCTGCCAGACAGACCCAGGTAAATGGCCCCTAACTTTCTTCCAGCACATTTCTGGTAATGACAGTGGCTTATCTTCTTGATGTCTACCCTCAGTCCTTACTGCTATAGATTAGAAACATTTTATCTTGCTCAATCCTTAGTAGCAAAGCAATAAAACTTCCTTTCTGACACTTGGAGATCAGGGTACAACACAGGGCTGGGAGTGAGGTGAACCCTGAATCTTGGCCCAGAGGTCAGTGACCTTGCGTGACTCATCCTCTCACCCTTTGGGAGCCTTGGAGAATGATAGGACCAGTCACTCTAGTCTTGGCATCCTAGGCTGCCCCCCATCCCCTCAGCCCCCCTCAGCCCCAGCCCCCAGGTGAGAAGACCCAAGCTGGCCTGAAGCTCAGCTCCTAGATGGGCTAGACGCCAAGCCTGCCTACCTATACCCAACTGCCAACCCTGGCATAGGAGGGCCGATCGATGCTGAAGCCGCCGGCAGTGTTGTTGGCCATTGATTGTTGAGATTTCTCGGCGGGCTCTGGAGCAAACAAACCTGCCGCTTTTCCAACAACAATCCAGGTCTCCGGCTGCAGAGTCTGCAGTCTTGCCAGCAGGCGGGCTGGCGGGAAGGGGTGGGGGTGGGAGGTCCTGGCTGGGCCCAGCAGGGACAAGGGGCTCTGCCAGGAGACAAAAAGGAACCGAGTGGGTGTGGGAAGGGGAACAACAGAGAGACTGGGTGAGGATGCTGGAGTGACCCCCTAGGCCCTGTGTATGCCTTGTACATCTATCAAATTTTGCTCTGGCATTTTCCATACCTAGAATGCTACTCTGGGTCCTTCGGCTTATTTCAGTTCTCCCACACTCTCTTTTCCTGATCATTCAGCCCAGAGAGCTTTCTCTGTCCTCTGGACACTAAATAGCTCCCATCAGGAACTTAGCCTGTCCATCCTTCATCCACCCATCCATTTCCATTCTATTCAGCACCTAACAGGCGCTCTGATGGGCAGGAACACAACATAATCCCTGCCCTTCAGGAACTCAGGTTAGACGGGTAGCTGCCTTCTTAATAAGCTCAGCTGTGACTGCCTCCCCAGCTAGACCAAGGACCCTCTGATCTTGATTAAATGAGATTCAGATGAGATGCCAATAGCACCTACATGGTCCAGCCACTCACCTTCCTAAGAACAAGAGATTTCTTGCCAAGGACTGCTCTGGGCCTCAGTTTTTCTATCTCTAGCAAGAGGGCTCACTTTGTGGGTCTTTGAGGGCCCAGCAAACCTCAGGGATCCCTGGGCCTACATTCCCACAGCTCTTCCCATCACTGCAGGGTCAGGGTGCTTCCCCAATCCCCCAACAAGAAGGAGCAGGTGCAGGGTCCCTATTGCCACCAAGCCGCATGTGTTGCAGAATCCATTCAGTGTGTCTCTCCCCTCCACCGGTGCGGTCCCCAGGGGCCCAGCCCGTATCCTGGCTTCAACCTCAGCATCTCCTCCAGTCCCCCACTCCTCCCTTCCCCACAAGCTCCTCTCTCCACCCTCAGGACCCTCCTTCCAGCTGGTCATCGGGCTGAGAGGGCAGAAC
Source organism: Myotis daubentonii (assembly GCF_963259705.1). Lineage (NCBI taxonomy): Eukaryota > Metazoa > Chordata > Mammalia > Chiroptera > Vespertilionidae > Myotis > Myotis daubentonii. Next base: position 24,978,706 of record NC_081855.1, read on the forward strand.
TGTGAAATGTGCCTGAACCACAGATCACCGCCCCCCACAGACGCTCATTTGTATGCTGTTTGACCCACCCCACCCCCCTTTGCATGCTGGCTCCTTATTAAAGGCACAGAGGCAGACCCTGCCCCTCCACACTCCCAGTCCAGAGCTTCCTCTCCTCCATAGCCTCTTCCTCCCTCCCTCCCAGCCCAGCAGCTGAGCACCAGTTCCTTTGTCCCCCTAGCAGCCACCTGCTGAGTGTCTGGCCTGGGTCCCACCAGCCAGCAGGTGCCTAGGGAGACCCAGAGCCTGGGAGGGAGCAGCGTGGAGAGCCAAGTTGTGGGTCAGGAGGAGGGTGTAGCCCCATAGGAAGAACATAATTAGAAGAGTAGTGGTCAGGGAGCCAGAACCCCAGGGTTTAAACCCAATATTGGCTCTTGCTGGCTGGGTGATCTTGGGCAAGTTGTGTCACCTTCCTGTGCCTCAGCTTCCTTGGGATTCATGATGCCTGTCCCACCTCTTTCAAAGAATAGCAGCAAGATCAAAGGAAATCAGAGGGGTTGGTACTGGAAAGAAACCAGAAGACCTGCTTGAGGGGAGGGTCCTCCAGCAGCCAGAGCTGTCCATCACCAGGAGGGGCTGCTTTTCAGGTCGCCAGAGGGGCTGGATCAGAAGCTGGAGGAGCCCAGGGCTGGACAGTTGAGACAGCTGGCCCAGGTCTGACCAGGAAGACGAGACTAGAAGTGCAGAGCGATGAAGGTTGGGTTCAGGGTGCTTCTAAGGGCCTCCTCCTGGCTCACTGCTCTTATGGACATTGTCTTAGACATCATTTACATCCAGCAAGGGATGTGCTGGTGGTTTGAAACATCTGGTCTGGCAGCTGGCAGGCTCCCTCCTGCCCTCTTTTCTGGCTGATCAGAGGAAATGGAGTAGATGAAGGAGTCACCTTCTTCTGAGTACAGAAGAGTCCATGGCATCTCCAGGCAAAGGGACCAAACAAAGCATGCACGAGAGATCAAGAAATCATTTGTACATTTGCTTATTCAGCCTCCTTTGTCCTCCTTCCTTCACTGCCCACTCAGTTCTTGCCAATCTACTGGCAGAGCCCACCCCTGCCCTACTGGGTCTGGACACCTCCCCCCCCCCCCCCGCCAGTGCCTGCCAGCCCAGGCTAGGAGAAAGCCTGCTGATTAGGTTGGGGTGGTGCTCCTGAAGCCCCAGCCACCTGAGTGGTGCCCTGAGTCTGGTCCCTGTTGCATCTGCACTGCTGATGCTGCCTCTGGGGCCCCTGGTCCTTCCCTGCCCTGGGCCTCAAGCAGAAGAGTTTGGAAGGGACGGGGGAAGAGGTCCTAGCACACTCAACTCAAGGTGTCGGCACACCCAGACTGGCAGGGTCCTTGGAGGTCAAAGCAAGGTTAGGGTAAGAGAGAAGACTGAAGGGTTGGAGGTGTGCCAGCTGGGCCTATTTGGGGTTCCTAGGGGTCTCAGGGAGAAGCCCCAGATGTGCAGGTAGCCACGTCTGTGCACACCTCTGCCCTGCTTGTCCATCTATTCCTGGAGTATCTGTGTCCACACGCCCCTACATATCGTGCCCTCTGTCTCTGTATCTTGGGACTGTGGTCCTTGGTGTAAGCACAGCAGGCCCCAACTCAGGCCTGTCTCTCCCTCCCCCAGAGCCCCTTCCACTCTCTTCTTCCCCACTCTTGGACTCTACTGTTCCCTCAAGGAGACTCAGAGCTGGAGCTGCCGCTGCTATTTTTAGCAGCTCTGCACCCCTCCCCTCCCCAGTCAGACTTGCTGGGGGAATGGGGTTATGGACAGGCCAAGCCTGGGGAACCTCACAGGCTGGAGTGCTGGGCAGGTTAAGGCCCTTTCCCCTCAGACTAACAAGGCCGTGGTGGCAAGGGGAGTCTGGGGTCGACTACAGGTGCAGGGCCCACACTCTGGGGCAGGTTAGGCTTCCTTCTACTTACCTGGGCTGGGAGAAGGTCCCAGGCTGTCCTCCCTCTGCCGCCTCCAAGTCCCTAAGGACAGAACTCAAGCCTCCAGTGACTGTTCCCCAGGCCGTTTGGAAGTAAGGCCAGACCTCCAGGGTCTCCCCCATGGAAGCTGGAGAGGCAGAAAAGGGTGCAAAGTGTCAGGAAGTCAGGTGGAGGGAGGCATACCTGGATGAGACTACCACCCCACCCTGCCCAGGGACCTCTGGTGCCACCCTGGCACTTTCCAGAGGGGTTTCAGATTCTTGCTAAGGCTCAACTTTGCCAAAAGGCCACGCTTAGAGCCCCTAGCCCTCCAGACCCTTGGGGCTTCTGGGTTCCACCCCATCACTGTCCCAGCTGATCTGAAAACTGACACCAGCTGGGAGGGGTAGGATACAGCAGTTCAAGGAGCCTGAACCTAGGGACCAAGAAGGAAGGCAGCCCTGGGTTGGTGTCTGCCCTATGGGCTCAGGCTGCCCTTGCTTTCAGAGATCTTTTGTTCCTGCATCTGTCCTTCTATCTGTCTCTTGGGCTCTGCAGAGCAGGGACAGCTCCAGGCCAGTCTCCTGGGCTAATGGTTGCCCAGCTAGAGCACTTTTCTCAGCTATCTGATCCTATTTCTCTATCTGTGGCAGTGGTTCTCAATCTTCCTAATGCCACGACCCTTTAATACAGTTCCTCATGTTGTGGTGACCCCCAATTTCATTGTTACAACTTGAACATAATTAAAGCATAGTGATTAATCACAAACACAATATGTAATTATATATGTGTTTTCCGATGGTCTTAGGCGACCCCTGTGAAAGGGTCGTTCAACCCCCAAAGGGGTCGCGACCCACAGGTTGAGAACCACTGATCTGTGGGATGGGGAAGATTAGTCAGATAGTGTAGGTGAGTAGGCCAGCAGACCCTGGCACACAGTAGGTGCTGGAAAATGTTAAATCTCTCCCTTGGTCTTTGTCTCACACCTCCATCTCCCACCTCCCACCTCATGCCGCCCCCAAGCACATGCATATATATGTACACTTGCATACTCGCATGTATGCACACACACAGCCGAGCCCACCACATGCTCAGCAAACACTGACCAGCGGGTGGAGATAAGACAAGGGTCAAGAACCATACAGAAGGAAAACAGCAAGTCAACAGAGCCCAGTCCCCCGCCTTGCCAGGCCCCTCCGCCTTTAGCACTACCCACCATGAGGCTCCATCAGCCCTTGCGGTTGGACACTGATAACAGAGGGGCTGTGGCTCTCCATCCACCCACCCAAAGACTTTCTAGAATACCTGAGTAAAAAAGCCAGACAGCCCGGCCAGTGTTGCTGAGTGGTTGAGCGTCTACCTATGAACCGACCCCCAGAATGTCATGGTTCAATTACCAGTCAAGGCACATGCCTGGGTTGCAAGCTCAATCCCTAGTAGGAGGCATGCAAGAGGCAGCCAATCAATGATTTTCTCTCATCATTGATGTTTCTATCTCTCTCTTTCTGAAATCAATACAAAATATATGGGGGGAAATCTTGGGGCTACTGGGTTGGTCATTCATCTCAGAGGTGGACACAGGTGCTGGGACAACAGCAGTGGGTGCTGGCTTTTGAACTTCAGGGTGGGGGCTGGGAGGAGGCAGCAGCTCAGAGCTGCTGATCAGGAGCCCAGGATGGTACCTGATCTCAAGCCCTGGTACCTTATGGCCCTGTCTTACTGGGCTCAGTGGCTGGGAAGGACTGAACTTGGCAGATGCTTGGAGCTGGGCACAGGCAGAGGATGGAGGGGATGGCTGCTCCTCCCTAGATCACCCCCTGTTCCCAACTTCACCACTGGGCTGGGCTGAGCCAGCCCTGGTACTAGCTCCGGGAAGAATGCAGTTCCTGCTTTCACAGCCTTCCTCATTCCAGCTGACATTTCCAAGGTTTTTCATTCAGAGAAATATGGTCCCTGCTGCTGACAAGGTGGTGGTAGGAGCTGTTGGTGCTAGGGGAGGGCTCATCTGAGCACCAGCGCAGGGGCCTTGTCTGTCCCCTGCCCTGGCCACACTACTGAGAGCCGGCATAATTGGTGGCGCATGGTAAATTGATTACTTACCTTGCCAGGAAGGGAGGTGGTGCAAAGGAGGCACCCGCTGTTCCACTCCTTCCAGCCTGCCCAGGGTGGGGGTCGATTCTACTGTCCCCACCTCCACTGCCAGCTCCTTTCTCTTCCCAACCCCCACTCCAAGCCTCCAGCTCCTGTGCACCTGCCCAGCCCCAGGAACTGTGGGCAGGCAGGGCCAGGACCCCCAGGTCCCCAGGGCCAGCAGGCAGGCAGGAGGGGGAACACACGCAGGGCCGCAGGGGAAGGTGTAGAGCGCAGCAGGTGACTCTGTAGCAGAGGCCTCATTAATCACCTCTCCAGACCCCAGCTCTGCAGTAGCAAAACCATATTAGATTTTAAATTGGAAAGCGGAGAACGAGGCAGTTAGCTGGGAGTTCCCTCTACCCTGGACCCCTGGTCACAGCCTCATGGGAGGGAGGGGCAGTGGGGAGAAAAAGGCAGGCCCTGCCGTAGCTCAGTGCTGTGTTCTTCTTCCCCTCCAGGCACCCAGAGCCTGAGGGACTGTCCAGGCCACATGGCCCCAGGAAGGATTGGGATCCAAGAAGGCAGCAGAGTGAAAAGCGGGGAGCAGAGCAGTTGCCTTGGGAAAGGGTAGATCCTTTCTGGGAGCTAGGGCCTTTCTGGCCTTGAGGACTGTGTGAAGCCAGGTTCCAAGGTGTGGTGAACATGGGCAAGGACAAATGGTAATGACCTGTGGCCCATGCATATGTTGGGCCACACACACGCGCACACACGCACACACGCATGCACATGCATTCATTTGCACACACAGGCCCACATACTCACATGCACACACACACATGTTCCTATGAAGCAGCAGCTCAGTGCTGTAGAATATTGAGCTCAGGCTGTGAAACAAGCAGGCCCAGTTCAAACCCCTTATTTACCACTTTTCTCCTCTATGAACTAGGATGATCAACTCTGTTTCTCCGTCTCAGTTCCTTCACATGTAAAGTGTAAAATATGGCCCTGACCAGTGTGGCTCAGTTGGTTGGGTGTATGTTGGGTGTTGTCCCATGCACTGAAAGATTGCAGGTTCAGTTCCCGGTCAGGGCACATGCCCAGAGTGCGGGCTCCATCCCTGGTAGGAACGTGCAGGAGGCAGCCGATTAATGTTATATCGATGTTTCTCTCTCTCTCTCTCTCTCTCTCTCCTGTCCCCTCTCTCTAAAAATGAGAAACTATTCTTTTTTAATGTTTTAATGTAAAATATGGATTATAAATGCAAAAGGCTGTCATTCAGGGTGGAAGACAGCTCTCTAGAAGGTCCATGCCTGACCTGTAGCAGGTAATCAGTAAATGGGAGTGTGGCCCCCACCCTGGCCACACTAGGCCCCTGTGCTCCTGACTGGGCAGTGAGATAGCGGCAAGTCAGTAGAGCACATCAGGAATCACCAGGGAACAGTCACACACCCTGGGCCAGATCCCACAGGCCAAGCATTCCTGGCTGTCCTTCCCCCATAAAGTCCTCCTAAACTGGCTCTGCCTGAGCTCCCAAAATTACCCATCAAACACCCCGTCCCTCAGCACACCAGTGCTCAGCCAAGGCTGGGAAGCAAACGTCATCGGTAGATGCCACTAATCCTCCCTAAGGAGTGAGTGGCTGATGGGCCCAGCTCCCTCGGGCTTTTATGAAAAATTTAAAGTCCCAGGGCTCCTTGTCATCTCTCCCTCGCCAACCCAAGTCCCCAGTTTCCCCAGGTCCGAAGGAGGGGAGCAGACACCGCCACCCTATCTTAACTCTTCCCAGGGAACCCCCCCCTCCAGGCGCTTCCCTTCTGAGAGGTGGCGAACACTGCAAGCGTTGAGAGGCCCTGTTATGGGGCTGAGCTTTCCATTTTGGTAACCGCTCACCGCATGTGGCTCTTTAAGTATAAATTCATTAACATGAAATAAAATTTTAAATCTGTTCCTCAGTCTCACTAGCCACATTTCAAGTGCTCAGTAGTCATGTGTGGCTACTGGTTCTCACATTGGACACAGATAGAAAACATTTCCCCCCTCGCAGAAAGCTCTGTTAGACCAGCGCCACTCCAGGGCTGCCCAACCTCTGGGTTTGAACATGATATATCCAAACTGGTAACTTGGGAGCTGGGTCCCAGTTTCCTCATCTATAAAATGGGATAATAAAGGTTCATATCTCATAGCGTGATCGTGAGGGTTAAATGAATTAATTCTGGTAAAGCACTTAGAATGGTGCTAGGAGGGTGGTAAATTCTCAGTAAATAGCAGCATTCAATGTTTTTATTCACAGAGCCCTTTGTGGCTCATGGGATCCTATATAATATGAGAGCTGGCAGGGCCCTTAGATACTGAATCCATTTTACGGTTGGGGAAATAGAGGCTCAGGTTGGGGAAGTGATTTGCACATAGGGACCTAGTAAAGGGGCAGGACCAGGACCAGTGGGCTGCTTCCCGGCTGTTGCCCACTACCCCCACCCATACCTCCATCTGGCAAGGAGACCCCAACCCTGAAGACGCCGAAGCCCAGGGTTACCCACCACCCACCCCAGCACAATGAGGGAAATAGCTGCCCTGGCAGCTCAGGAAGCAGTGCGCTCTCTGTCCCTGGAGGTATATACCCATGGGTGGTAGACAGCCCAGAGCACTGGAGGGTTCATGCTTCAGAGCACTTGGGCCAGATGCTCTCTGAGCCCCAAAAGCCTAAGTCCCAGCCCTGCCCCATGTTCGCTGTGTGACCTGGGACTCCGTTGCCACCTGCATAAATGAGGGAGGGATGAGATGCTCACAAAAACTAAAAGGATTCAGATTCTAGGATCAACCACTTCCTTGCTGGGAGCCTGGCTGAGAGGAGATCCGCCATTCATATCTGCATTGTGTATTTGACTGACTGCCAGGGGCTGACCAAGAGAGGGTAGTAAGAGGCTGTGCTGGGAGGTGGTCAGAGGCAGGGGAAGGGAGGGTAGTTGGGGCCAGGGGACCCACCAGCCTATGCCAGCAGACACTCTTCATCAGCTGCCAGTGGAGGCTGTACTGGGACACTGCTGTTCTGGCTGCCTATCTTCTCCCTGCAGGACCCACCCTGCCCATCCCTATCTACCCTGCTGGCCAAGGGCCAGGTGCATTGGGGAGTAGAGAGCCTTCCCAGGGTGCAGAAGGGCAAAATCCCAGCTTGGAAACTGTGTGCCCTGAGTCCACCCTTCACTGTGCCTACCACCAAGAGTCAGCTATTGTGGACAGAGATGGAGGAAAAGAGAGATGCCTCTGGCTGGATCCTTGTCCATCAATGCAAGCTGTACACGGGCTGAAGTTCCATCAGGAGATCAGAAGAAGGAGCTATTGTCACTCAGCGGGCCAGGCAGGGATGGCTCCCCAGCGCAGGGATAGGAGATGGGCCCAGTAGGATGGGGAGAGTTTGAAGAGACATAGTGAGCAAGTGGGCCAGAAAGAGGAAGAGAAGATCCCTTTGAGTATATCTCTGTGCCCACCCTAGCAACTGCCCCACCAGGACACAATCAGGACTTCCTTCCCCATCACCCTGAGATACAGGGCTCCCAGCACAAGTGCCTCAGGTGGTGGTGGCCAGGCTGGTGGGGAGACAGTAGGAGACCCCAGGAGCTACAGCTGAGGGCCTCTGGGAGCAGTGCACAGAGCTGAGCTGTGGAGCTGCCCACATCTGGGTTCTGCTCCCAGGCTTGCCACTCATTAACTGTGCAACCTTGGACAAGTTAATTAACCATTCTGGGCCTCCGTGTCCTTGTCTCTAGGGACCTCCCTGGAGTAAGGAGAGAAGAGATGACATGTTAGGGTGCTAAGGGCATGATCCACACACAGTCACCACTGAGTAATAGCAACCGTTACCAGCCCCAGCTGTCTGGCTCCAGGCCACAGGAATGTGTCCATTCTGGCTCTGCTGTATGTTCTAGGTAACCTTGGAGAAGCCACATCCCAGCTCTGGGTCTCAGTATCCCCATTTGTCATATGGGACTTATATTATTGCCTTCCCTGTTAATACAAGTAGTCAAACAGCAGCAAACCTACCTCAGATGCAGAGATGCTGTAGGGGTAGTTATTTCAGTAGCACGTGGAATTAGAAGCTCTAGAACAGGATGTCACCTAGGGCTTCGGGGATCCTATTTGGCCCCACCAGCCTCCAGCTGGGGCCCCTCAGGTCAGCATGCGGGGTGGCCCAGTGAAACCCTCACTGTGGAGACCGGCCCTGGCTCTGGGGAGCTCAGACACTCTCACTCCCAGGGCCCCTCTTCCCTGCCTGGGGCTCTAGGATAATGGAGGTTCTGCAGGGGCCAGGCCCTCACTAATCCCCTATTAAAACTTCAAAGGGGCTAAGAAACCTCTAGAATAAACTCATTAACTTTTATGGGCTAATAAATGGATCCCATTAAATTCTCATTCTCCCTGTGCTGGGCCAGCTTAACCTCCAGAACCCAGCGGGGTGGGCTCCTTGCCCACTGCATCCCCCAGGCTCTCCCTGTACCTACCTGCTGTCCTGCTGCCCGCACCCCATCCCAGAGCTGGTGCCACCACAAGGAGGGAACCAAGTCTGACATCTCAGAACTCTGGATTCTGCTCCTGTGTCTACCTCCAAGGGGCCAGCAGCTCAGGCCCTGGAAGGGGAATACCTGGCACCCCTGCAGGGGCTGCCCTTGCAGAGGATGGGGTGGGGCTGGCAGATGAGAACATAGATGGTCCTCACCAAACTCAAGATGTCCCCAGTCCACAGACGAAGAAACAGAGGCTCAGTGGGCACAGCCCCCTGCCCAGGTCAGACAGCTGGTGAGGATTGTAGCCTGAGGATTTCTGGCTGTGTGGTGCAGAAAGATCTGCAGGAAAATAGCCCCACGGGGACAGCCCAGTTGGCCCTGAGATGGCACCTGGAGTCGTAAACTGTTGCGTGGTCCACACAGACCTATTCCAGCTTCACAGCACTGTGACCCCTGGCAGCCTCCTGGGCCTCTCTGAGCTTCAGTTTCCCCAACTATCAGACAATGACAAGAGCACTTACCTAGCTGGATGCTCTAAAGAACCGTCCCCCCCAAATGTTTTGGCTTCCCCTAAACATTCACTAGGCACCCCTCCTCCCATTCTAATCTGAGCCTGTCGGGGTAGAACACGTGGGCCCTCATCTCTACATTTACCCAGCTGGGCCCTGGGAGGAGGGGGCAGAGCAAGAGACCTTCCGTGGGAGGCCCAAGCTGGGACTGTGGGGGAGGGGGCCTCCAATCCCCAGAGGGGCGACATAGGAGGGTGGCACGGGCCAGGAGGCAGGAGAGGGAGAATCCACCGGGGAAGCATCCTGAATGGCTCATTAGTGCCGATGAAAGCCTTTTTTCATTTCGTCTAAATACTTTAAACAGGGCTCCCTCCGATGTCTATTTGCATAGCTTAAGAGCTAATGCAGGGGGAGGGCCCGGGCGGCTGCAGGGCTACTCCAGGGCTGGGGGCGGCAGAAGCTCTGGGCAGCCTCTGCCTCCACAATGGTGGTGGGGGAAGGGGAGTGGTATTTCCCAGACCCAGCCCTAGGATGCTGCCAACTTGGGGGCATTGGGGGAGTACATTCCCGTGTTCAGTCACTGGGTGGATTGGGCCGGTGGGGATCATCATGGGGACTGTCTTGCTGTGGGCATATCCCCCACAGACATGCAGGCCTTGAAGGTAGCTGCATTTTGCAAGGTGGTACCACATTGTCCTCCAGCATCTCAGCCACACAACAAGGAACATGGGCCCTGAGAGTACAGGCCTCACCCTGGGCCAGCAGCCTCCCCACTCTAGAAGCCTGCCTCTCAGCCTTACCCTGGCAGGGGGCCGCCCAGCCTCGCAGTACTATGGCCGCTCCCTCAGTGCCCCCAGGAAACTGCTATTTAGAGCATTCAGTCTCTCACAAAACGCCTCCAAAGCACCCATTTTATAGCCAATGATACAAAAACTCACCCAGGTTCACATGATGTTTAAGTGGCAGAGCTGACATTTGAAGGAACCTGAGACCCTGTGCCCCAGCCCTATGGAGCAGTGCTGTTGGGTCTCTGGTTTGGGTCCCAGACTCAGATGTGATTCGGGAACGCGGTGGGGGCTCCCTGGGTCCCAACCTAGCTTGGCTGAGACTCAACTCAGGTGCCAGAAGCCTGAGACTATGGCCCCAGCTCCACTTCTAACCTGTATGATCCCTTGGACAAGTCCATTCCTCTCTCTAAGCCTTAGTTTCCTCCACTGGCTGGAATGTCTCTGCTGGGTAGCTCTAGTCTCTTCTGCGAGGCAGGCTGGTGAGGAAAGACTAAAGCTTTGAAGCCAGATCAGCGTCGGTTCCAATCCCAGCTCCAGCCCTGTGTCATGGGACAAGTCCTCACCTCACCTCTCTAGGCTTCAGGTTCTTTGTCTGTAATGTGGGGATAAGATTCTCATTTCATAGAGGTGTGGTGTCAATTAAATAATACAGGTCTGGGAACAGCCTGACTCAGTGTCTGGCACATAATAGGTACCTGATGAGCCTGGGCATCTGGGTCCCTGACATCTCCTGAATCACACACTCTCACCCTTTGTCAGTCTGCACCTTTGAACTTGGTCAGCCCAGGCAGAGAGACTAGGGTGGGGTGGGGGGTGTTGGGAAGGGGACGGTCACAGGGCCTCAGGCTTCCATCGGAGTTAACCAGGGTGTCTGAAGATGCCCTCTTCCCAGAAATGGCTTGTCTCCCCGAGATTATCTTACCCTCTCTGACAGTGGGTGGCACCCTCTGGGACCAAGTGGCAGCTGATTGCAGAATCAATTTGCTCGTTTGATATGCTATCTCAATCCCATTTAACCAAGTGCTCAGTGCCCCCAGATAACACAATCAGTGCAATCGACAGTGACGGGAGGTGCCCATTAGCTCTGCTCCATTGCCCAGCACCCACCTGGCAGCCAGCGTGAGGAACTGTGCCCACTATGGACCCTTCCTGAGAAAGAGGATCTTTGCACTCTCCCAGGGAAGAATCCCACGAGTACCTATCCTGGGAGCCATAGGCCACGTCTTTTATTGGGCAATCCTGGAAGGGGCAAATACTGGAGCCCCCGGGAAAGGCTGCTCTTCCTTGTGCCACACTGAGATCAGTCTCAGCTCACCTGGCAACGACCATGTGACATCTGTGGAGGGAGGTAAAAACAGTCCTGGCAGGGCACTGCCTAGACCTTCCATCCCTACTCAGATGAAAGACACAGGGCCCTGGCAACCATCTGCTCCAGGGGGTCTGGGCCTGGCCGGACATCTAGTTTGGGCACTGTGCTGCCAGTGTCTGGCGCAGAATGCCAAGGCACAGATGGGCTGCTTTCGTGGGCGTCTCGGGAGATAGGAGTTGTTCTTGGTTTCTCGGGGCTTTAAGGCATCAAAGCCCAGAGGAGTGGAGAGCCCTCTGACCTGTACCCACCTTCCTCACCCCAATTTCCTCCCTGCTCTCATTTGTCTGACACATCAGAGCTGCCATAGTCTCCTGAACAGAATGTAAGCCATCTGCCGCTTCCTCACGCCTGCCAATCCATGGGGTGGGTGTGAGCCTGTGGAATGACACCCACCACCAGACACGCAGAGGAGCCAACCTTCTCCTTGCAAACTATCTCGCCCTGGCTGTTTCCCTTCGAGTCTTCTTGCAGCCATTTTGAGAGATGTTAGAATCAAAATCTCCTCCCAGCTTTCTCAGAGCTGGCAAATTATAGATAGATAGATAGATAGATAGATAGATAGATAGATAGAGAAATAGATAGAGATATGCAGGTAGATATATAGTGAGAGAGAGAAAAGACATGACTGAGAAGTGAGAGAAATGGGACAATGAGACAATGAAACACATGATGGAATCTATAATAATAAAAGTATAATATGCTAATTAGACCCGATGGCCTTCTGGACCAAGTCGCGGCTGCAGCCACCTCGGCTGCGAGGGAGGGATCGAGGCAGCCAGCCCGCGGCTGCGAGGGCCTACTCTTACACAAATTTCTTGCATCCGGCCTCTGGTCTAAAATAAAATTCCAAATATATGACGATTTACTGAGACTAGTGACCAGCAGCTTCACTGAGAACAAAAAGTGAACTGTTATCTCAGGCAGAACAGCCACTCTTGCTAAGGGTATCCTCTCAGGTCAACCGACTGGTCATAGAGTTTGAGCAAATCACCTCCTTTCTTTGGCTGTTTGCTCATCAGTCCAATAAGCCTGTGAGCTACATTAGGCAGGGCAAATATTTATTTGTCATCGGTCTGAGGAATTAAGCATGGCTGCCTGGAGTGCTGCATTGAGAAGGAGTCTGAGGCTGAATCTGAGAACAGAACAGGGAATGGTGCAATAATAGATAGTAATGTCCACTTCTAGTGCTGGAGGGGAGAGGATAGCTCATGTGCCATTCTTTTTTTTCTTTTTAATATATTTTATTGATTTTTTTACAGAGTGGAAGGGAGAGAGATAGAGAGTTAGAAACATCGATGAGAGAAACATCGATCAGCTGCCTCCCGCCCACTTCTCACTGGGGATGTGCCCGCAACCAAGGTACATGCCCTTGACCGGAATCGAACCCAGGACCTTTCAGTCCACAGGCCGATGTTCTATCCACTGAGCCAAACCAGCCACGGCTCATGTGCCATTCTTGAAGTGTGTGATATCATCTCATGTCCAGCTCTGAAATTCTGCAGTTCGTGATTCTCAGTGGTGAGCGCACTCCACAAGATGAATCTCCTACTGCCTGGACTGAGCGTGATGCTGCTCTCCCCAGGGCAGGGGGCAAACCTCTGATCATCCATTGTTATTTCAGGACTCTCCTCAGAGGCCCCAACCATGGCGGAAGGTCAGGCCCCAGGCATCGAGAAGACGGATGGGGAGTGGACAGTAGCCCCCACACCTGAGCAGCCAGAACGAGGCATCCACTTTGTCACAACCGCCCCCACCCTGAAGCTGCTCAACCACCACCCACTGCTCGAGGAGTTCCTACAAGAGGGGCTGGAGACAGGCGAAGAGCTGAGGCCGGCACTGCCTTTTCAGCCTGATCCACCTACGCCACAGACCCCAAGTCCCCTTCCCCGCCTGGCCAACCAGGACAGCCGCCCCGTCTTCACCAGCCCTACTCCGGCCATAGCTGCAGCACCCACTCAGCCCCCGTCCAGGGAAGGACCCTGGAGCCTGGAGTCAGAGCCCCCTGAGCTTCATGTCACAGCTCCCCTGCCTCCAGGGCCCAGCATGGCAGTGCCCACCACAGGCCCAGGGGAGAAGCTGGGTACTACACCCCCTAGCAGAGCATGGACTCCAACCCAAGAGGGTCCTGGAGACATGGGCAGGCCATGGGCTCCAGAGGTCATGTCCCGGACCACAGGGCTTGGGATTGAGGGGACCATCACCACCTCCACGGCTTCAGGGGATGATGAGGAGACCACCACCACCACCACCATCATCACCACCACCATCACCACAGTCCAGCCACCAGGTCAGCTCCTTGCTGGCTTGCAGATCTGGATATGGGGGAGCTGTGGGGCCCTAAGTTCCTCTCTCCATCACTGTGCCAGTTGGCCTTGCCCTTCAGTACCAAGGGCCAGGATGCAGGAGGCATGCAGATTGGAACCAGATAGACCTGGGTTCAAATCCTGATTGGAAGCAACTACACCAGGCCCTTGGAACTTTAACCTCTCTGAGCCTCATTTGTAAAATGGCAATAAGAATACCTCCCTCACTGAGCCATTGTGAGAACTGAGATAAGATTGTACACAAAAAGTGCTCAAGAGAAGGTGGCCCCCTTCTTTCAATAGGAGAATAGACATCCCAAGAGGTGGGCTACACACACACACACACACACACACACACACACACACACACACAGATCAGCCTTGGCTGGACCCACTTCTCCAGGGCTGGGCTTAGCCTTGTGTCTCCTCCTGCCTCTCAGGCCCTTGTAGCTGGAATTTCTCAGGCCCAGAGGGCTCTCTGGACTCCCCTTCGGCCCCCAGTTCACCCCATGATGTTGGCCTGGACTGTTTCTACTACATCTCTGTCTACCCTGGCTACGGTGTGGAAATTAAGGTGAGTGACCTGGATTGGGCAGGGGCAAAGCTAGGGCTAGTGTGTTATCTTTCCAGAAAGATACCTGCTATGGGAGAAAGGGGGGGATGCTCAAGGTCATCAGTTGGAGGTGGGGCTCCTCAGGCCAAGGCTAGGCGATTGGCCTAAAACATGGTTGGGTTCTGGACCAGTGAGCAAAGAGGCTACTGCTCCCCTCAGCGGTGTCCTAGGCTAAGAGGGGCTGTGGTGTGCCCCTCCTCTTCCCACAGGGGTTTGATCAGGGGCTCAGGAGAACCTGAGGAAGGGGCTCTTGCCTCAGTGGACAGAGGGTCGGGTTTCTGAATCTGTGTAACTGAGTAGAGAGAGCACAAGGCTACTTGGCCATTCACTCATTTATTCACTCACTCATTCCTTCAGCAAATACTCCCTGAGCAGCTCCTCTGGGTCAGGCCCTGTGCTGGCTCCTGGGATGCAGAAGTGGGGAAGACAGTCATGGCCACACAATCAGAGGGGTGACCAGTTGGTGAGGGAGTCAGACCTATAGCCCCAGCCTCTTGCTCCCACCTCCTTGGACCATCTCATCCCTTATAAACCCCAAACTCTCTCTTAATCCCAAAACCTGAGCCTGCAGGTACTTATGAATGTGCCAAAGGCTCCTTGACCTCCCCATGCCCCAAACCCAGCTCTTCCTTTTTGTTCCTTCAACCTGCTTACACCCCACTCTTTCCTCAGAGACTGACCTGTGATCAGAAACCTGGACTAGGGCAACTACAGTGCAATGTGGATGGCATCCCTGGGGCAACATGAGGTCAACTTGGCCCTTTCCTCTCCCTCTTCCCTGAGTCCCATCAACTCACACCTAAGTCCTATCACCATGACACTCCCCACAATCTCCAGGGCCCCTCCATCCCACAACCACTACATGCTCCAGCCTCCATCATCCCTCCCCCAGATGATGTGGTCACCCCACTCAGCTTGTCCTCACTATCCCTCCTTCACCTACACTGCAGTCACTTTTTCCAAACGAAATTAATCCTACCCCCACACCTCCCAGGTGCCTCAGAATCAAGGCCAGTCTTCTGGGCCCACCTTGAACCACTTCCTCCCCTGTTCTCTACTCCCGCTTTGCACAAACAGCTTGCAGCTAACTGAATGGGCCAAGCCCGCTGCCCCCTCCAGCCCCAATTGTACGTGCTGGTCCCTCTGCCTGGGAGAGCCTTCCTACTATTCCCTCCCTTAGGACTCAACCCTGGCATCACTTTCTCTGGGAATTCTCTCCTGATCCCCAAAGCCTGGGGCATCCCCCATTCTATGTCTTATTACTCTGCCTTCTACCTATCTGTTTACAGCTGTCCATCTCCCCAAGTAAGCTGTGCGTGCCTTGGGCGGTGCCTTGGAGTAAGGGGCCCAGAATGGGTTCTCCACAGACTAACTGAATGAATGGACAGTTGAACGCATGAAGGAAGGAAGGAGGTGACTGTTGAAGGCAGTCAGGAAGGCAACTGAGGGGCACAGGGAAGGGGGCAGAGGAGGAGTCGGAATGGGGCAGCACTACCTGTTCCCCACTTCCAGCCACCTCCCCATCTACTCCAAAGCCCTTAGATACGGGCCTAAAGTCAGCTACACCTGTCCTGGGGTAGCACCCCAGCCGTCCCCTGGGGATGTCGGGCCCAGGTCTATGAGACAGGCCCTGTGGAGGAGGGACCATCTCCCACCACTGGTGGGCCCCTTCCCTTCTTTCTTTCTTTCTTTTTTTAAAAAATATTTTTTATTGATTTCAGAGAGAAAAGGGGAAAGAAAAAGAGAGAGAGAAGCATCAATGATGAGAGAGAATCAACTATCGGCTGCCTCCTGCATAGCCCCTACTGGGGATGGAGCCCACAACCCAGGCATGTGCCCTGACTGGAATCGAACTGTGACCTCCTGGTTCATGGGTCAACATGCAACCACTGAGCCATACCGGCTGGGCCCTCCCCTTCTTTCTGTAACTGTTTGCTCCTGCTTCGCAAAACACTGTGCCCCTCACTCTGGGCTGACTGGGAGGGTAATTAGGAAAAGCCACCATCCCCCAAGCCATTAGCACTCAGTGCTGCTTAATTAAGGTAATTAATGTAAAATCATCACCTAATGAGAGGTGGCACTGGCTGTGGCTCACCAGGTGGAAGGCACCAGTTGCAGGTGTGGGGAAGGGGGTAGGAGGAGCTGATGCCAGGCTGGGTGCCCCCCTGCAGGCCTAGGCTGGCTCTACCAGCCCCCCAAGCCTACCATCCCCAGTGAACCCCACTGGGCCAGGCTGGGCTCAGTCCTGGTACTCTCCACAAAGGAGCAAGATGTTGGCTCTGCCTGCCCCAGCCCTGGCCCAGGCACCAGCCCCACCCTAGATGTCCACCCTCTCATGTAAGCCCAGTGTCTGTTGTTTGCTGCCGCCACATTTTTTTCATCAAAATGCAAAAGCCGTTACCAGGCAACCTTGAGAGGAAGACCTGCCACAGCCCTGGATTGCCGTCAGGAAATGTGGAGGCAAATGCTGGCCCCACCCTCCGCCTCGCCACCAAGGAGAGAGCATTGATGGCCGGAGACAGAGTCTGAGGCCAAGGCAGGGAGGGTCGGAGGGGAAGGGACAGAATCATCCAGGCTGAAGCAGGATTTAAAGTTGTTCCTGCCCTGGCGGGTGAGCTCAGGGGTTAGAGCATTGGCCTGTGCACCGAAAGGACACGATTTAAATTCCCAGTCAAGGGCACATACCTGGGTTGAAGGTTTGATCCTTGGCTCTGGCTGGGGCATGTGTAGGAGGCAACCAATCTAGGGGTCTCTCTCACATCGATGTTTCTCTCTCTCCCCTTCCCTTCCTCCTGCCCTCTCTTCCTCTCTCTCAAAAAAAAAAAAAAAAAAAAAATCAATGGAAAAAATATCCTTGGGTGAGGATTTAAAAGGAAATAAAAAGTTGTTCTTTCAGGGCCAGTTCAGGCAATCTCTACTCCTACCCAGGCCTCCTGGCTACACAGGCCACTTGGGGACCTGGAGAATTACTGACACTGCATATACCAAAACCAAATAGCTAGGTGGAAAAACCAAGGCCAGCAAAAAAAATGGAATTGCCCAAGGTCACTCAGTTAATCATTAACTAATGTGTGTTTTTATGAATGAATTTGTTCCACAAATATAACTTGAGCGATTACTAGGTGCCCGGCTCTGTGCGAGGTGCTGGGAACATAGCTTTTCACAGTCAGCGGAGGAGACAGAAGCCATAAACAATGACCACAGAATGCTCAGTGCCGTTGGGAATGGAGTGGGAAGCACAGGGAACTGTGGGAATTCCAGGCTGGGGCACACTCTGCCAGTCTGGGGGGACAGAGAAGGCTTTCTGTGGGTGACAATACCTGCTCTGAGACCTGAAGGAGAGAGGCCAGCAGCCACGCCTGGGTTGGAAAGTAGCGGACATGGTACACTGGCCCTTGAAGGCTGCTGAGCAGTTTTGCACCGGTGACTTTATTGCATAGGAGCAGGCTTAAGAGCTTCTGGATTACACTCCTGCCAGAGGCTAGGCCTGAGCAGGGCCACCCTGCCCAGCCAGGGCTGGCAGCTGGGCTAGGCCATGCTGGGCATTGGAGGTTGGATGGGTGAGGCAGCCAGAAGGCCTAGAAGACAGCCCATTGCTCCTTCAGGCTTGGGGACAGTCTGTGGCTTCTGCCCATTGTGGGTTAGCCCCTGTCTGCCCTGCATGAACGCATGAGGATGGCTAGGGATAAGCAAAAGGGATGGAATCTGGGTAAGGGAGTTGGGAGGAACCAAGGGAAGAAAGGGGCACCCTAAGGACCCACAAATCCCACCCCTGTGCAGGTCAGCCTCACATCGTGCTGAGCCCCTGCCATGTGACCGCAACCTTGGCTAAAGTCTGGGGCCCTGGGCAAGACCCTTTCAATGTCCTTCTCATGAGGAATAGCCTCCGGAGTTCCAGAATCCCTGACAGCCCAGCTTTGGACCACAGCCCCTCATACCCTGCTTCATGCCCTGCCCCACACCTCCCTTCAGGGCACTGCAGATATCTGTGCTTGCTAAGGCCAGGCGTCTGAGCCGCCCACAGCAAGGAGGCCAGCTCAGAGAAGTCTTGCCCGCTTCAGCGGGGGTTCAGGCACTGGGCTAGGCTCTTTCTTGAGAGATCCAGAGAAGCCCTTTTATGATGGCTTTATAGGTCCCATCTCCTCCAAGCAGCCAGTCTCCCCTGGGGGCTCCAGGTCTTTCTGGGCCTGGCACATGCCTCTGACTGTGCTTGGCATTCCAAGAGCCTTCCCACTGCCAGCCTCCCTCCTGGCTTGGTTGCTCCCTATACCATCTGGAGCCTGGGCACAGCTGCCCACTGTCCCTGCCCTAGTGCCCCAGGTGGCCCCATTGGAACACACTTCTCTCATGCCAGGCCAGCTGCCAGTTAAATAGCCAAAGCACCTAGTTCCCTGCCATATCAAGAGGTGAGATTTCTGGCTCCTGGAAGGTTCATTTGAGGGGGGCCAGTGGGGTACAGGCAGCTATAGCTCCATAGGTTTAGGCCCCTCTCCGCATCCTTAAAGCAGACCCTAGCCCATAAGAGTTTATGAAAGAGCGTCCGTTCAGACAGAGCGCAGAGGCTGCTGCAGGCTCCAGAACCGGAACTGAATCTCCAGTCCCACCTAGCTCTGCAGCCCGTCTTGGTGACTGGGCTCAGCCCCTGACCGTCTCTGGACCTCAGTTTCCCTCTCTGTAAAAGGAGAGTGAAACAGAAGGCCCCTCCCAGCTAGTCACTCTGAGTCCGCCTCCTTTCCTTGGTTCAGAAAGCTCCCTCCTGGGCCATACTGGGCAGTGGCACCTCAGGCCCTTGACCCTGCTTCCCAGCAGCTGCAGAACCTGGGCCAGGGAGAGGGTGGCTCCCAGGCACAGTGCTTCCCAGGCAGAGCCCTGGCAGGCCTGCGGGTGGGGTGAGTCCACAGCCAGCTATCATCATGGCGAAGGACATGGCTTTACCGGAGGAGGGCGCAGGTCTCCTCAAGAAGGGAAAGAGGCCTGTGAATGCTCTGCCCACTCTGTGCTGAGCCCTGTACAGGCAGGATCTAACTTAATCCTTACAACCCCAGGAAGTGGCAGGATTATCCTATTTCACAGGTGAGACTGGGGTTCAGAGAAGTCATGGGACTTCCCCAAGGACCTTTCAACTTATCAGTGATGGAGCTTGGATTGATCCCAGGACTCAAGAGCCCCTGTCCTTCCATTAGCCCAGGAGATTGGCCTGGGGGTGGCATTTCCAAAGAGGGAGTTCAGGTGGGGACAGTAGGGGAGGTGGGGGGGCTCCACCTCTGACCCCTTCTCTCAGCCCAGCCCTGCCTGCTCCTGTAGGACACCCACCTGGAATTCTCCCAGTTTGGGGGAGGGGCTGGGATGCTGTGCCTAAAGACAAAGCCCTGGACCAGGAATCAGGAGCACTGGCCTGGAGTCCTGGTTCTGCCTGGGAATTACTGTGTGACCCAAAGAGGAGCTCTCACTTCTCTGATTACACATTTCCCTCCGCTATGGAGTTGAAGTAAACACAGCCTGTCCCGCTTCCCTTATGGAGGTTTTGTGAGATCGGAAAGGATAATGGGTGTGAACGAACCTTTGAACTCATGGGGGAGATTGTGATTATACTACTATTGGCATGAAAGAGCGCGTGAACCTGAGGGAGCGTACAGATGTGAGGACGCACTTGTGCCGGGCCATGTGTTTGAGGGAGCTGTGTGCGTGCAAGTGGGCCTATGTCAGAGGACACACGTGTGTGTCGGTGGCCAGGAGAGTGTAATGGGGCAGGGACTGTGGTCAGTTGCAGGGGGTGTGAGGCTCAGGTGCTAGGAATGGGGCTCACACACAAGTCATCCTTGAGCTCATCCGCCTGTGCAGGGTTGTACTGGGGCAATTGTGTGCAAAGACTTGTGGCGCTGTCACACCATTAGGGCCTGTTCTGGAGACCCGACTGGCAGCTTCTATGGGGATAGACAGGGCGGTCAGGCTGATGGTCTGGGGGATGGCAAAGGGCAACCTGCGTCCTCCCCACCTCCCATCCAGGAAAGCGTCAGTCTCCTCAAAGTGGCTACATTTTCTTCCTTGAACTGACCCTCTGGTCAGTGTTAAACAGTCTGGAGTCCTATGGGAATTGTCCTCATCTCTCTCTGCTTCTCTCTTCCCACTGCATGGCCCCCAGCTCCGCTCTTGTCACTGGCTAGAGGTGTGAGAAGACAGTCCTCATGAGCAGAACTGACATTTCAATCTGTCTCCCAAGTTCTTCAGGTGCCGGCAAATTGCATCAAGACTTCATCACCATCCTTGTCCAGCACCCAGCCCTGGCTGGCTCCTGTCAGGCCTGGCCCTCAAACAAGCGACAAATTACAGTCCAGCTACTGCAGCAGGCCTGCAAGTAGGTGTCGGAAACCTGAGGGACCAGACAGAATCTGGCCAAGAGCAGGGCGCCTTGTGGATGTGATCCCCAGGGAACCCGGGCCCTCTCAATTCGATGCACTCATCACAACCGTCACCACCACGGGGGGGCTAGGAGCCAGGCCAGCTTAAGGGGGCATTGCCTTCCCCAGACCAGAGGGAGCCAGAGGCCTCAGCTCCCCGCTTTCCCAGCTTGACAGGCTTCTGGGGGGAAGGATGGCTGGTGGGAACGTAAATCTCAACATCTTGCAAAAAGCCAAGTCAGGCCAAGTTCCAACTCCCTGCTGTGCCTGGCAGGCCTGGGGCCGGCGAATAAAGATGTCTGGGAGTCTATCTGCGGGTGACAGCCCCACGAGGTTGGGAGGAAAGGAGCTGCCTTTTGCCTCCAGCAAAGCAAGACTCTGCTACTCAACACTTGTGTGTGACCTTTTGCAAGTTCCTTAGCCTCTCTGTTTACTTATGGAGATTTTACCACCTACCTGATACAACTGTGGCGAGGCTGAAATAATATCCATAAATAGTACAAGGCTTGGCATGTTATGGGTGCTCTGGAAATGGTAATTATTGTTGTTGCAATGATGCTGTTGCTGCTAGCCAAGCAGCAGGGTCAGGGGCTGGAAGCTAGAGGTCAAAAGGGTGTTTAAGGGAACTAGAAAAAAATGCTAATTCATTTCTACTTCTCTGCCTTCGCTTCCGGAGTAATTTCCCAGTAGAGATGTCCTCCCTTCCTCCTCCTCCTTCCAGTCCCTCCTCCTTCCAGTCCACCGTCCCCCGTCCCCCGCCCCCCGCCCCCCCACCCCCCCACCCCCACCACCAGGCGCTCTCAGACCCACCTGCTCTGTGCGGCTTTCCCTCTGCCGGCAACTCCTCCACTTCCCCGGAGGATTCCTGCTGCACGCATTCGGTGCCACTTAAGGCAGAATTATATGCTGCCTGGCATCTCTCGATAATTACAGATTCCACGTGTGTGAGTCTTGTTTGCCCAACTCTAGAATCACAAAATCTCCAAGTTTGAAGGGGCCTCATCCAGCCTCCGCCTGCGGCAGGAATTCCCTGAGGAATGTCACCAGCAGATGGTCAGGCAGCCTCCACCCAAATGTGCCATGGTGGAGAGCTCCTGGCGGAGGAGGCGTTTCTGCCCAGCACCCTCTCTTGGCATTCTCTTCCGCCCCAAAGACCCACCAGGTCTTTTCTCCCAGTCAGGGGCGTCCTCAGGGCACATCTGTTCTCAGTGCCTACAGTCCGAGGGGCCCAGAGCCTATTACGGCTGTCTCCTTGGATATGGCTGTGTTCAGCCTCGTGTGGCTTCTCAGTTCACAGGAACCTGGGGAGAACGGCACCACCAGCAACCCACACACTCCCTCTCTCCGCACATCTTGACTGAGAATGCCAGTGAAGAAGGAGTGGTGACCCCAAATGCCACCCTGGGGAGAGGACAGGTGGGGAGAGCCCAAAGCAACGGAACTGACTGGCCTGGCTGGGGAGGCAGAGGATGATGGCCCTGAGATCTGAAAGGCAGAGAGGAAAGCATTCCCTGGGCAGGGTCCTGCACAGGCAAATACCCAGAGGGCGGGCGTGCGGCAAAGCCTGCGGCTGCAGTGCAGGTACGTGAGGCTGGCAAAGCCGCTGGGGCCAACTGCGAGCTGGCAAGTTTGGACCTGGTGCTCTGTGCAATCTGAAGTCACCAACAGGGTTTGGGTGGGAGAGAGACATGATCTGATCTGAGACAGCTGAGACCTGGCAGATGCGTTGGGGATGGGAGGTGTGAAGGCCATTCTCTAGGTGAGAAACAATAGGGGAGATCTGAGCCAAGACAGTTACAAAGGGATGAGAGGAGAAAGCAACTGGAATATTTGGAAGGTAAGACTGAGGGGGGAGGCTTGGTGACGCACTGGATGCCACTTAACTAGCCCACGTGGTTAACCCTTGAAGGCCCTGCCTCAGAGCAACATGGTAGGGAGCCTGGAGATCATGTAGATCAGTGTTTCTGAATCACCTGGGGATCTCGTTAAAATGCAGAGTATGGCCCTAGCTGGTTTGGCTCAGTGGATGGAGCGTCGGCCTGCGGACTGAAGGGTCCCGGGTTCGATTCCGATCAAGGGCATGTACCTTGGTTGCGGGCACATCCCCAGTAGGGGGTGTGCAGGAGGCAGCTGTTCAATGTTTCTCTCTCATCGATGTTTCTAACTCTCTATCCCTCTCCCTTCTTCTCTGTAAAAAAATCACTAAAATATAAAAAAAAAAATGCAGAGTATGATTTAGTAGATCGGAGGTGGGTCTAAGATTCTGCATTTCTTACAAGCTCCCAGGTAATTCTGATGCTGCTGGACCACATTTGAGTAGCAAAGGCCATTTTAGAAGATGAGGGAACTGAAGCTCAAATGGTCAGCATATTTGTCCAAGATGACATGGTTAGGATGAGGTCCCAGATTTCTGGGCTCCCAATCCAGTGCTCCTTGTAGCAGGCCACACTGCTACTTCCCCTCTGGGTAGAGGCTGTTGCTGGTCAATGTTTGTTTGACTGAATGGAGTCATGGAGCCTAGAAGGATGCTCCAGGGACTAAGGACCTGAGGACTGGGGTGGTGGCAGAGGGGCCTGTGACAGCCAGAGCGAAGGATTGGAAAAAGAGGTTACTGAGAATTGAAGAGAGAATATAATGGTTGCGGCATGGGGAGGCTCATAGTATAAAGCCAGCAGTCAGCAGGGGCCAAGTTGGGCAGGGCCTTGAGGGCCACAGCAAGAAGTTTGAACCAGATACCATGGGCTTTGTGGGCTCAGCGGAGAGCCACCAGAGGATTTAAACACAGAAACACCATGATCAGCAACAGGATGAGACTGAACTGGCTGTCGTTCAGAGATACTGATGTGGAGGGTGGAGTGGGTTAAGCCCTGCAGACAGGGAGGCTGGCCAGGAGGCTGCTGCCATGATCTAGGTGAGAATAACAGTGAGGTACCAGGGAAGTGGCAGTGGGGACGAAGGGTAGGGAACAGATTTGGACCCACCTGACAGGACTGAATAACTGATTGGATGTGGGAGATGAGGGAGGAGGCAAGATGCCAGTTTCTGACTTGGGCAAGGTGGATGGTGAGGTCATCCCCTGAGATGGGGAGCCAGTGGAACAGCTGCCTGGGGGAGGAGGGTGGCTCAGTATGATACAGACTAGATGCGGGGTGCCTGTGAGGCACCTAACAGAGGAAGTCTAGGGGAAGCTGAGCACGTGAATCTGATGGTTAAGACTTCACAACGCTGCCCTGGCTAGGTAGCTCAGTTGGTTAGAGCGCCATCCTGATATGCCAAGGCTGCTGGTTCAATCCCCTGTCTGAGTACATTCAAGAATCAACCAATGAATGCATAAATGAGTGAAACAGCAAATCTCCCCCTTCCCCCGCCCTCAAATCAATTTAAAATCAAAATAAGAGCCGAGCCCTGACCGGCTTGGCTCAGTGGATAGAGCGTCGGCCTGCGGACTGAGGGGTCCCGGGTTCGATTCCGGTCAAGGGCATGTACCTTGGTTGCAAGCACATCCCCACTAGGGGGTGTGCAGGAGGCAGCTGATCGATGTTTCTCTCTCATCGATGTTTCTAACTAACTATCCTTCTCCCTTCCTCTCTGTAAAAAATTAATAAAGTATATATATTAAAAATAAATAAATAAATAAGAGCCGAAACCGGTTTGGCTCAGTGGATAGAGCGTCGGCTTGCGGACTGAAAGGTCCCAGGTTCGATTCCGGTCAAGGGCATGTACCTGGGTTGCGGGCACATCCCCAGTGGGGAGTGTGCAGGAGGCAGCTGATCGATATTTCTCTCTCATCGATGTTTCTAACTCTCTATCTCTCTCCCTTCCTCTCTGTAAAAAATCAATAAAATATATTTTAAATAAATAAAAATAAAATCAAAATAAGACCTCACAATCTCACCATCTAGTTCAATACACCTACTCCATCCCCACTTTACAGATGAGAAAACTGAGCCCAGAGAAGTGAAAGGACAGGAAGCAGCGGGTGTAGTTGAAAAGCTTTGAGACAAACGTGCTTACAAATCTTAATTCCGCTAATAATCTCTGTGTGCCCTTGGGTAATTTACTATCTTTGAACTTCAGGTCCTATCTCACAAGATTACTGGGAAGGTAAAATGACCTCCTCCTGCACTCAAGTGCCTAGCTCATGGCCTGGGGGCGCCAGTGCCTAAGGGACACTGAGGACTGGCCAGGCCCCGGGCCTGCAGGAACCTAAAGGCGGTAGGACTCAGCAGGACAAAGCCTGACTGCTCTGCTTTGCTGTCTATTCCATCGGCAGGTCCGGAACATCAGCCTGCGGGAAGGGGAGACGGTGACTGTGGAGGGCTTGGGGGGACCTGACCCGCTGCCCCTGGCCAACCAGTCTTTCCTGCTGAGGGGCCAAGTCATCCGAAGCCCCACCCACCAAGCAGCCCTGAGGTTCCAGAGCCTCCCACCACCTGCAGGGCCTGGCACATTCCATTTCCACTACCAAGGTAGGCCCAGGCAGCAGAGGAAGAACCAGCCCAGACTGGCTGGCTTCCTGGGGTCTCTGGTGCTATTACGGCATGGGGGCACGGGGAACAGGGAGAGGCTAGTCACTTACAGCACAGGCGCCTGGTGAAGCTGTATACAACCGGAGGTGAGTATTGCACATCTGACACTTCCAGAACCTTCCCTCCTCCACCTGCAGAGAACTGGTCTGGAAGGGAGACTGACACAGGACTGGGCAACCCCCAGGTGTGCCTACTGCCGCTCATTCATTTATTAATTCATTCAGTATACTTTTCCTAGGCATCTACTCTTTGCCAAGCCTGTGCTGGACACTGGAAATATCAAGATGAACCAGCCAAGTCCTTGACCTCAAGGAGTTAAAAATCTCTGGGGAGGCAGATACTTAAAAAGGCAATAACATTATAACCTTTCCCAAAATGCAAAGGGGTCAAGTTCAGTGACCATGTGGAGGTGCTTAGCTACTAGCCTGGCCTTCCTGAACTGCATAACCCACCCTAGCCCTGGCCCATGCCCCAGTCAGCTCAGAACACCTCAGGAAATAGGGAAGTGGCATTATTTATATATATAAAAAGCTAGTGACTGGAAAGCTGGAACGACCGGAATGACCAGTCGTTATGACGCCCACTGCAGCCAGCAAACCAGCCAGATAGGGGCCAGGGCCAGCCTGCCAACCCCCTGTGGCCCCTCCCCCACACAAGCCCAGCCCCTGATGCCCCCACGGCCCCTCCCCCTGGCCAGCCCCGCCTCCAATCAGGTCCGCCCACCCCAATAGGGGGCAGGGCCTGCCAGCCAATCGCCCTCAGCCCCTCCCTTCCCCCTTCCCTCCCCCCCCCCCACTGGCCCAGTGCACGAATTCATGCACTGGGCCTCTAGTGTAATGATAAAATCAAAGACCAGGCAGATCTGTGTTTGAATCTCTTCCCTACTGGCTATTGACCTTGGACAGGTCACTTGACCTCTTTAACTTTCCTTTTCCTCTGCTGCAAGATGAGACCAAAACACTCCACAAAGTCATGATAAGGATTAAACAAAATGGTCCATGTCCAGTGCTTAGCACATGCTCCATGAAGAAACCAGAAAGTAGTATTAAAGAGCTAGCAGGATGGGAAAGGGAGAAGGGGCTTGGAACTGTACCCCTTCCCATCAGCATCCCTCCTGGCGCCCCCTCCTCCAGGCAAAGTCTTCTTGATCTCTTGCACTGCTGCAGCAGGATAACCGGTTTAGATTGGGGAATGCTAATGGGGAAATAATTGGTGTGAACAGTTACAGGATTGCTTTGAATTGTCATGGACCACTTCCGCGGCCCTGTGGGGGGCCGCAGCCTAGGGAGGAGGGCAGGCACTCCTCTGAAGATGCAGATGCTTGGAACCCACCTGAGGAGCACTCACCCCTTCCGGAGCTCACCACCCAAACTGGGGGAACAGTCTGGCGTGGCAGCAGGGGTTTGGTGGTGGGGCGGGCCGGGGGCTTGGCAGAAGCAAGAGGCCAGCTAAGGAAAGGGTGAGCATCTAGGGGGCCCAGTCAGCCTCCCTAATGGCTCATCAATCCTCCTAAACAGCAGGCATAATTTCACGCCATGGTAACCTTCTCTCTTACTGCAAATTCCTTTGCACAAAAACCCGGACCTCCTCTCTGTTGGGCCAGACAAAAGTGGCTGAAAGGCAGCAAGTTGGAGGCCCTGACACGGGAACAAACGCTATGGAGGGGCCGGGAGAGCTAGCCCAGTGCTGCCTCCTTCTCAGCTCCCAGAAGCCCTCCCTCCTCAGCCCAGTTTTTGTCAATGATCAGCTCTTTCCCTAATGAGTGTAATTCCCCTAATTATAGGCTGTAATTAGCCCTGATCCCAGAGATGGGAACAGGAAGAGCATGTGCTCACACACGTGTCTCCCTGGGCTGGAGAAAGAAGGTGCCAGCAGAGGAGGTAAGGGACCCAGTACCAACACTCCTGCCGGACCTGTCCAAGATAATATTGGAGATCACAAAGATGGGGCCCCACAAAGGCCTCAACTGCAGAACCAAGTCCCAACTCCCCTCCCACCGCCTCAGGCAGGGTGAGGAGGCAGGGAGCCCTGCCAGGCACCCCCCTCCTCCCTCCTGAGCATTCCTGGCACCGGACTTGGCTCCAGAAACAGACACCAGGGAGAAAATAGCTCAACAGATTGCAGTGGTGAAGGCACTCTGGGAACAGTCGTCATGGCAACAGGAGGAAGCTCGTCCTGCAAAGTGGCACTTTACCCACTGTGAAGACGGGGGGCTTTGTCATCTGCCCCCAGCATCCTGCTCTCACCTCATCCCAGCTCAGTTTCCTAATCTGTGGAGCAGGGGGACCTCCCTTCCCAGAGCTGTGACAAGAACTCACAGAGACGATGTAAGTGATGAGCATGACATTGGCTCATGGCCTAGAACTCCCTGAGTACCACGCTCTCCACTCTGGGTAAAGTGCCCCACACCCTTTTTCCCATCCCACCCTGGCCTAGAGTGTCTTCCCGGATCATTGTGGGTGGCTGCCCTGAACAGCCACTCAGGTCAGCCTTGTCTATTACTCTCAGGTTTCCCTGACTCCTAAGCCCAGGTCTCTACTTCACCTGGGGAAGCAGGTGGGACAGGGGAGACGCAAAGCAAGTGGGCTCTATGGCCAGGAGCTTCAAGGGCCCACTCTACCCCTTATTGGCCGTGTGATCAGGGCAAGTCCCTCAGTCTCTCTAAACCTTCATTTCCCTCAGCTGAAAATGAATTAATAACCCTACCTTGCCTGCCTGCCTCCTAAACATGTTGTAGACATCAAGTAAGAAGAGTATGAAGACATTTTAGAAGCTAGAAGGTGAATTCCAATGTGAGGTGTTTTTATTAATCAAGATTATAAACAACAGCAGGCTGGTGTGTTCAGTATTTGTTCTGTGCCAGGCACTGCCCATCTGTCCTCTCATTTAACCTCTCATGTAACAACATTGTATGTAATCCTCTAAATAGATGGATAAACAAGGAAATGGGCACAGAGAAGTTAGGTAACTTGCCCAAGGTGGCACAGCAAGTGCGGAGCCTATGTTCAAATCCAGGCCATCTGACCCCAGAGCCCACTTCCTAAGCCCTGCCCTGTACTGTCTGCCAATCACAAGTAACCATTCATTGGCCATTCTCTTAAGAACCCTGTGAGAGCCCAGCCAGCATGGCTCATTGGTTACACATCGACCTGTAAACCAAGAGGTCAGGGTTTGATTCCTGGTCAGGGCATATGCCCAGGTTGTGGGCTCGATCCCCAGTATGGGGTATGCAGGAGACAGCTGATCAATGATTCTCCCTCATCATTGATGTTTCTATCTCTCTCTCCCTCTCTCTTCCTCTCTGAAATCAATAAAAACATATTTTTTAAAAGAACCCTGTGAGAGAGGGAAGAGTAGGTATCATCCTCCCCCTTTCAAGACCTAAGACCAGAACAGGTGAAAAAAATCACTCAACTTGATTCTGGACCCTGGTCAGCCCAGAGGCACCTCCTTTTGCCATTCACACAAAGGCCCACGGAGGCTCGCAGAGTCCCTGCCTGAACCCCTCTTTCCATCCACCTGGTGCCATCAGTAGGGGTCACCCTCCCATCCCAAGACCCAGGAGTGGTCAGTCCTCATCCCTCCCCCCAGTCCTCAGGGGTCTTCAGACTCTGTAGCCCAAGGCTTTTCTTCCAGCCTCTCTCCTTGACCCCTCCAGATCTTCCTCCCCTCCTCAGACCCAAGCCCTGACCCCCATTTTAGCTACCACCCCAGCTTGGCCCCGAGTTAGATTTGGCCAGGCTGTTTTGTAGGATTTGCTGCCACCATTTGGTTGTATTTGGTATGACAAATCTAAAAGCTACCAAGTTTCCTAGGGCAACTTGTCCCGCCCTCAACTTCCTTGAAGGCATGCCTTACCTCCCCACCCTTGCCCAGCCTGTTTTTTAAAAAGTGCACTACCTTGCCATCGAGCTTTTTAGCAATTCTCAATGAACACTGGGAAAGTTTTTACTGTCTGGCTTCAATTTTCCTGCCGCAATTCATATTTGTCCCCTATGGGAAAGATAATATAAATACATTAGTATAGGCTTTTCGCTGTTTCAAGTGCTTTCACACCTTCAAGTCTTTCAGTAATATTTTTTGAAGATGTACAATCAGCTGGATTCCAGGGATACCAAGCTGAATAAAACACTGCCCCCATTAATTCTCACAATAACCCTGTAGGTGGGCTTTAACCTCATCTAACAAATGAGGAAACTGTGACAAAGAAAGGTCAAGTCACCTGCCTAAAAGTTCGAAACCTTGGACCACAACCCAAGCCACGGAGCCCAGGCTGCTGGGGAAGGGATCAGTCTCTTTTCTGGAACTCCTGATGCTTCCTCTGGCCCCAAATGTCACCACCAGGCAGGCTGGGGCCGACCCCTTTTGCCCTGGCTATGACCCAACAACCCCCTCAGCACCAACACACACACACACACACACAATGTCACCCATTCTTTCTCTGCAGCCTATCTCCTGAGCTGCCACTTTCCCCGACGTCCAGCTTATGGAGCTGTGACTGTCACTAGCCTCCATCCAGGAGGCAGTGCCCGCTTCCATTGTGCCACTGGCTACCAGCTGAAGGGTGCCAGGCTCCTTACCTGTCTCAACGCCACTCAGCCCTTCTGGGATTCCCAGGAGCCTATCTGCATTGGTGAGTGGCCCCAGGGGACTCCGTGCTGAACGGGGGAGTAAGAAGGGGGGCTCATCTTTGTTTTCTGTTACTATGTAGTCCCTTCACAGGCTCTCCATAGGAAGCCCGAAAATGGTTTCACATGTCAGTGGCATTCATCCAACCCACACTTAGTGAGCACCTACTATATACAGGCACCACAGGTATATAGAGCTGAATTAAACAGGGACTGTGCCCTCAAAGGGCCCACCCTTCCAGGAAATGGGGGAAGAAGAAAGCACGCGAGTCATCAACTTTCACAGCAGGAAGTAAAAAGTACCAATGAAGAGACATAAGTGACCTGGGAGGAGAGAAAGCGGTCATTCTTAGCTGGGCATTCACAAGGCTTCCTGGAGGAAGTGGCACTGAAGGTTTGACATTTCAGTGGACAGTGACACAGAGGAGAGGTAAGGGAGTATTTGAGGCCTGAGGCTTGTGAAGAAGACAGAGGGAGGGCCTTAAATATCAGCCAAATTACTGGGGTGGGAGCTGTTTAAGTTTTGGAGAGGAGGCGAGAGGTGCTCAGAACGATTCCCCGGGAAAGCCAATCAGGTGGAGTCCAGAGGCTGGGAGGCCAGCCAGGCAAGCGGGTTTGAACTTAGTGACTTTGGAAATGAAGAGGAGGGAAGAGATTCCAGAGACAGGGATGAGAGAAAGGGCGAGAGTGGAAGGAGACTCCCAAGTTCTGCTGGCAGGAAAAAGATGGAGTGTTTAGTTTGCAATATGAAAAGCGGTTTGGGCTTTTTTCCTTTCTTTTAGCTTGGGCTTTTGAACCTTATTTCATTCTATACACTCTTCCTGGGTGCCAGGCACAAGCAGAGGTGAATGAGCCAGGCATGGGCCGTCTAGTGAGACCAGCAAGCAGCTCGGCACGTTCAGGGCAGACACGGCTGGGAGGGGACAAAGTCAGAGTGCAAGGGGGACCCACGGGGGGCGCGGGGGGGGGCA
The DNA here is from genome assembly GCF_963259705.1 of Myotis daubentonii. NCBI lineage: Eukaryota > Metazoa > Chordata > Mammalia > Chiroptera > Vespertilionidae > Myotis > Myotis daubentonii. Next base: position 25,009,323 of record NC_081855.1, read on the forward strand.
CGGGGGGGGGAGCGCGCGGGGAGGGGGAGGGCAGGCTGCTCCAAAATGAGTAAGGAGTCAAAGAAAGCTTCCCAAGGAGATGACTTGGAAGGATTACAAGAATGTCAGCCCAGGGAGGTGGGGTGGATTCCTGGGACAGCACGTGCAGAGGTGTGGAGGCACGAAGCCACGTGCTGCGGTGAGGACTCGGTGAGCTGGGCCATAGAAGAGGGGACATGAGCAGAGGCTGAGGCCAAGTCCAGAATCAGGTTCATGCAGGGCTGAATGCCATCTTAGCTTGGACTCTGTCCGGGGGTCACCGGGAACCACGGAGGAATGTAAGTGCAGGACAGGGCACGATCGGATTTGAGGGCATTCTGTTCTGAGAACAAGCCAACGGTAGCTTTGCCCTCTCTGCGGAGAAGCGGAGAAGAAACTCACCACAACCCCCTCCGCACGAGGTTTATTCGGGGAAAACATTCTGCTGTCTTGAACATTTAGAGACAAAGGCGCTGTGTCTTGGCAGCGGGGCCCCTGTGAGCTGGTAGGGTCCGAAGCTCTCTGTCCGGGAAAGGAAAGTGCTGCCTGAACCAGCCACACTCCTCTCGCCTGAGACGGCTTCACTGGCCCCACTTGGCAGCTGGGAGTCTAAGGCCAACGGACTGAGCCGTCCTTAGTGATGGGGACAAGGGAGCTGCTCAGCCTCTCCTCGGGAAAGAGGACCATCCCAGGCCAGAGGAGGCAGTGCTGGGAAGGCCCTCAAGGGTCAGCCCGGGAATGACAGTGGCAGTGATGCTATTTCAGAGTGTTCGAGGCCATCACCTGACTAGTCCTGTCTACTCGGGGCACAGAATTTGGAGGTGACTGGCATGCACCCCATGTTTGTCATCCCTGATCTAGTCCTATCCCCCTTTTACGTTGATTCAATCATTTGATTCAACAAATACTGAACACCAATCTGTGCCTGGCCAAAGAAGACTGGCCCCCACCCCAGGGGATCCTAGTTAAGGGACATATCCAAACAGTAACTGGTTTTAGGGGGTGGCATGAGGTAGAAGTAGTAGATGCACCCAAGAAGATTGGAGCCTGGGTAAGAGGCTTTAATCAAGTCCACCTGGGGGGCAGTCAGGGCAGGCCTCCCGGAGGAGTCAGCAGGGAAGGAAAGTGACTCCTCCAGGGCCACACAGCCAGGCCCTGGCAGAGCTACCACACTCAAGGGAGTCGCATATGAGTAGTCCCAGAAGTGAACGGTGAGGAGGCAGATTCTGGAGTCCAGGCTGCCTGGAGCTGCAGGGTTACAGGGGCAAAGGGTTGATCTTCAGCACCATGAAGGCGAAGATCCCCGCTGCCCCATGCACAGGCCACAGAGCTGGGAAAAGCCGGAAGGCTTGGTAGGCTGCCTGGGCTCCAGCCAGGGGGCCCTGCCCACAGTTCTGGCCCTGTCTCCCAGCTGCCTGCGGCGGAGTGATCCGCAACGCCACCACCGGCCGCATTGTCTCCCCTGGCTTCCCGGGCAACTACAGCAACAACCTCACCTGCCACTGGCTGCTGGAGGCTCCCGAGAGCCAGCGACTGCACTTGCACTTTGAGAAGGTTTCCCTGGCAGAGGACGACGACAGGTGAGGGCCTGTCCTGGTGGGAGGGGAGCACCTGGCTTGGCAATACCCTTCTGGAGGGACAGCACACAAGCATGGGTCACACCCCACCCGGGGCAGCAACCAGCCACACAGCTGCCACTCTGCTGACCCAGGCTCATCATCCGCAATGGGGACAACGTGGAGGCCCCGCCCGTGTATGATTCCTATGAGGTGGAGTACCTGCCCATCGAAGGCCTGCTCAGCTCTGGCCGACACTTCTTTGTGGAGCTCAGCACTGACAGCAGCGGGGCAGCTGCAGGCATGGCCCTGCGCTATGAGGGTGAGCCTGTCGGGGCCTACCCAGGGGTGAGGGGCTAGAGCGGGGGCTTGGGCCTAGGGTCTCTTCTCTCATACCCTCCCCCTCCATGCCATCATCACTCCTTCCAACTCAACCCTTGCTCACCTGGCACCAAGGCCTTCTCTCTCCATTCCTTCCTTCAAGTCCAGGATTCCTACCCCATCTGCAGGAGACCCCTGCCTGGACCCAGGCCCTCTGGTCCAAGTGAATGAATTCTCTAGAATTTGAAGAGCAAAAAAAGGCCCAATTCTTAGGGGAGGAGAATTGCTACAAGAGACATTCTAGAACCACTCATGCATGCATGCATTCATTCAAAACATGTATGGAGTGCCTTCTATGTACTAAGCACAAAACTGGGTGTGCTAGAAATATAATGGTGATCAGGACAGCCTCCTGAGCATAATAGGGATGGGTGCTCTGGCTGCTCCTGCCCCCTGCTCCAAGCCCAGGAGAGACATTTGTAGCCAGGATGAGGAAAGCCCTAGAAAGGGAACTAGGAGGACATTTGCCCCGTTTGACCCGTGAAGGCTGAGCCCGGCCCTGTGGTTTACAGCCTTCCAGCAGGGCCATTGCTATGAGCCCTTTGTCAAATACGGCAACTTCAGCAGCAGTGCACCCTCCTACCCTGTGGGTACCACCGTGGAGTTCAGCTGCGACCCTGGCTATACCCTAGAGCAAGGCTCCATCATCATTGAGTGTGTTGACCCCCATGACCCTCAGTGGAATGAGACAGAGCCCGCCTGCCGAGGTCAGTAGGCACAAGCAGAGGTGGGCCTGCCAAGGGCAGGGAGCAGGGTGGGCACCTGGGAGCAGCCACAGAACCTGGGGCCGCAGGGTCCCAGTGACGTGTCATTCAAGCTTCCCCGAGGAAAAGGTGGGGACTCCCAGCAATGGATAGGCACTCCTGGGGGCAGATGGCAGCTCCAGGACATGGCACTGGGGGGAATGCGGAGGGGACGTGCCTCCCGGGCCTCCCCTGCCTTCCAGCTGTGTGCAGCGGGGAGATCACAGACTCAGCCGGCGTGGTGCTCTCCCCCAACTGGCCGGAGCCCTATGGCCGTGGTCAAGACTGCATCTGGGGCGTGCACGTGGAGGAGGACAAGCGCATCATGCTGGACGTCCGAGTGTAAGTGCCCACTGGACACTCCTAAGCCATGGAGACATCTCTTGCCCAGCCCATCCTGGGGCCCCCAGGCCCACCCTCCCTGACAGTCCTCCTCCATAGGCTGCGCATAGGCCCCGGCGATGTACTTACCTTCTATGATGGGGATGACCTGACAGCCCGGGTTCTGGGCCAGTATTCTGGGCCCCGAGGCCACTTCAAGCTCTTTACCTCCATGGCTGATGTCACCATCCAGTTCCAGTCAGACCCTGGGACCTCCGTGCTGGGCTACCAGCAGGGCTTTGTCATCCACTTCTTTGGTGAGTTTGCCCCTGCCCCACCCTGTGCCTGAGGGAGAAGGGATGCTAGAACGCAGACCCCAAAACATGCAAGTCGGAGAGGCCAGGGTGATGAGGAGCCTGACAAGGGAAAGCTCAAAACACTCTGGGCATCACCTGAAGCTAGCCTTGTTCTCCATCTTCCACCAGAGCCCAGGGGGAGAAAGGGACCTTCTGTCGCAGCAAGAGGGATTTGGTGGGCAGCAGGCAGAACTTCGTAACAAAAGTAGGGAACTAAGGAAAAGTATTCTATTCTACCTTTCTGGTAATCTTCACTAGAAGTGACAATTTTCCCCACTTTACCCGGCCCATCTCTCAGGACCGAGAAACTGGCCAACATGTATTTGGAGCTAAGGTCAAAGCCTAGATGATAAACCAGGAATCAAGGAGACAGTCATGTCAGGGACGAGTAAGGAGGAACACTTTTGAGTGGGGAGAATCACTGAGCCGGCCCAGGCCAAACTGGCAGGAGCCGAGTGTCCTCAGGAGAGGGGAGGCTAGCACAGTTACGCTGGTGCTGGCTGAGGGTCTACATCTTTTGCCCCTGTGCCCCTAGAGGTGCCCCGCAATGACACGTGTCCAGAGCTGCCTGAGATCCCCAATGGTTGGAAGAGCCCGTCACAGCCTGAGCTGGTGCATGGCACTGTCGTCACTTACCAGTGCTACCCTGGCTACCAGGTGGTGGGATCCAGTATCCTTATGTGCCAGTGGGACCTAACCTGGAGTGAGGACCTGCCTTCCTGCCAGAGGGGTGAGTGTACCTGTTCCCCATATGCCCCTCCCCAATGCAACCTACAAGCCTCTCTCTTGGACTATGAACCACACTCCAACTGTTACTAGCTGGTATCCTTGAAGTTCTTCCACCTTTCATAGCCTCGGTTTCCTCATCTGGGAAATGGGACAATACCTTTCCATAGTTATCTACCAAGTACTCCAAGTATTTTGTTCCTGGTAGCTGGCCAATCAGTGTTTGTTTGTTGTTGTTTTAATCTTTATTGTTGGAAGTATTATATATGTCCCCTTTTTCCCCCCATTGACTCCTTCCAGCCCACCCCACCCCCCACTCCAGGCCTTCACCACCCTATTGTCTGTGTCCATGGGTTATGCATAGACCTAGTATATGCATACAAGTTCTTTGCTTGATCATCTCCCCCCGCCTTCCCTCCGAGATTCCTCACTCTGTTCCATGCTTCCATCTCTCTGGATCCACTCTGTTCATCAGCTTGTTAATTAAATTCCACCCATCAGTGTCTGTTGACTCTCATGGATTGGAAGGGGACAGAGGTAGGGATATACCAGCGAAATGGTGGTGACAGATAACTAGAGGGTAATGCTCCCTGGCATGAAGATGTTGGCTGCCTGGCACAACGCCAGGGAGGACTGGCTTTTGTTGAGTTCTACTTGAGCTACTTCCTCCCCATCACCCTCCCCCCACACACCCATAGTAACTTCCTGCCATGACCCTGGGGATGTGGAGCACAGCCGACGCCTCATATCTAGCCCCAAGTTCCCCGTGGGAGCCACGGTGCAGTATATCTGTGACCAGGGTTTTGTGCTGACGGGTAGTGCCATCCTCACCTGCCATGACCGCCAAGCCAGCAGCCCCAAGTGGAGCGACCGGGCCCCCAAATGTCTCCGTAAGTGTCAAATGGGTAGGAGGGGAAGCCTCTGGTAGGAGAAAAAAGATGCTGCCTGAGGGGCGTGGCACCCTCACTAGGCTCCGCCTGCTTTGCAGTGGAACAGCTCAAGCCATGCCATAGCCTCAGTGCCCCCGAGAATGGTGCCTGCAGTCCTGAAAAGCGGCTACACCCAGCAGGAGCTACTGTCCACTTCTCGTGTGCCCCCGGCTATGTGCTGAAGGGCCAGGCCAGCATCAAGTGTGTACCCGGGAACCCCTCACATTGGAGTGACCCCCCACCCATCTGCAGGGCTGGTGAGTCGTCTGCCCCCCTAAACCCTCCGCCTGGCTCATAGGGCTGCTCTGGCAAAGAGGTCAAATGTTGAGAACCAGAACCCACTGCCCACACTCCCTTCATATTACCTTTGGTCTCCCCAGTCTCTGCCCGATTTTCCTGACCTGGCGACACCAAGACAAATGCTGGGGTGGGCTCTTCCTGGACAAAACCTCCCCATGATCAGCCCACCCCCTGCCTTAGTGGTTAGGCCTGTTGGACTCAACCACTGCCCTTGGCCCTCTCCTCTTGTTCCAGCCTCTCTGGATGGGTTCTACAGCGGCCGCAGCCTGGATGGTGAGCCCCCACGCCGGAGGGCCAGGGAAGTAGTCTCTTCCGCTGGTTCTCATAGATCCCAGGCCATTGGGTTCCCCAAGGAGGGTGGATTGATAAAGAGAGAGGTCTGGGACTAGCAGCTCCTTCCCTGCCCCCAGCCAGCCGGAAGGAGCTGCTGGCTGAATTTCCCTGGGCAGAGGTGAGGGGCTGTGGGCTCTCAGTGACTGGGACCTCTGCCCCAATCCCACCCTCTGTGCTTTCAGTTGCCAAGGCACCTGCTGCCTCCAGCACCCTGGATGCTGCGCACATTGCAGCTGCCATCTTCCTGCCACTGGTGGCAATGGCGCTCTTGGTGGGAGGTGTGTACCTCTACTTCTCCAGGTGAGGCCGGCTTCCCTTCCCACCCTGCACACCTGCCTCACTCCTGCCTCACTCTCTACTCACAGGCTGCTCTGTCCCACAGGCTCCAGGGGAAAAGCCCCAGGCAGCTGCCCGGAACACGACCCCGCGCCTATGACCGGATCACCGTGGAGTCAGCATTTGACAATCCAACCTACGAGACTGGAGTAAGTACCCAGGCCAGCCTTGACTCCCTACCCAGCACCCCATGCTATGATCCCTTGGGCAGGTACCCCTGAGGGCCCTGTCAAGTCCTCTTGCTCTTTTCCTTTTCCTTGGGAAGGTGGATTACGGGCTGGCAAACTTTACGCAAGTTTCCAACTCCCAGCAGTCTCTTTCCTTTGCAGGAGATGAGAGAATATGAAGTATCCATCTAGGTGGGGGAAGCCAGCTCAGCCCTGCATCACAGCCCAGCAGCAGAGCTCCCAGCTTCCTGCTGTCCCTCCACCTCCTGTACATACCACCCGGGAAGAGACACCACTAATCTCTCAAGAAGTGGTGCCCTTCCCCACCTGCAATGCCCACCAGGTCCTATTTTCTTGGTTCCACTGCCCACTTAGGGCCCTTCCTTGGGTCCAAGTCAGGGGGCATCTGCCTCTGGGCAGAACACAGCTGGAGCATTTGCATCAAGAACCAGCATTTCTCCTGACCCTCCTTCACGCCCTGCACCTCGAGCCTGGAATTCAGAGGCAGAATGGAAACGCCGTTCTCCATGGGACCACCATCCAGCGCTGGCAGATAGCTCCGTGCAGCAGGGTTAACGTCATGATGGCAGAAAGCGCGCCAGGGTGCTCCTCACAGGGCCATCACCAGCGGCCAAAACTGCTCTCAATAGTGACCTCTGGGTGGTCCTGGCCCATGAGAAAGCCTCTAGTCCTTCTCTAAGGCCCAGGGAATGGACAGTTCTGCTCCTGTCCCTTCCCAGTGGAGGCAACAATTCTAGGGGATCGTGAGGGGTTAGAGACCTTACCCAAGCTAAGGCTGGGGTTCCCTGGGTACTCATGCTCCACACCAAAGCAGGAAGTCCCCCTGCTCCCCTGCGCTGAGGAGAGAAAGACCTCCTCCTGATGCCAGTCTGGCTATTAAAACATCCCCTTTCCCACTAATCCCTCCTCTAACTCCAACCATTTGCCAGACTCCCCTCCTGGCTACTGTTTTGGGATAAGGGGAGTGGGCAGGCATATTCTGGAGAGGCGGAGAAGTCTAAGGGTGGAGGAATTTGGCATGGAGCAGGGGCTCAGAGAGGCCCAGGAGCCGGTTATAGGCCGCTTTGTATATGTAATGTATCATATGCAGTCTGGCCTCCAGCCAGAGAATAATCTTCTATTTCTGTTGTTTCCTTATTAAAATGGTGTTTTGGAAAAAAAAAAAAAAACACAAGCAATGGCCAGGTGGATGGTGCTTTTTTGAAGGGAAAGGAGGTGGGAAATAAATGGGATGTGGACTTCAGGACCATAAGGTATGCTGGACACATCAACTAATAATCCTGGCTGATGTGGCTCAGTGGTTATGCATCAACCTATAAACCTAGAGGTCACGGTTCAATTCCTGGTCAGGGCACAAGCCCGGGTTGCGGGCTCAATCCGTTGTGTGGGATGTACAGGAGGCAACAATTCTCTCTCATTGTTGGTGTTTCTCCCTCTCTCTTCCTCTCTGAAATCAATTATATTTAACAGTTATAGGTGCTACAGCATTCACTGTCCCAACAAGGTCAGTGCAAAAGATGGCAGTGAAACATGAAGTCCAAGCGTGAGAGCCCAGAAACCCAACTGTTCATCCACCTCAAAGCCTCATTTCCCCCTCTTTTCCAGGTCTAGAACTACAGGGCAGCAAACTCCCAAGCCCCTTCTCAATGTCACTGTATTGCTGACAAGGCCCAGGAAGCCTGACACATACATCTCTTCTTCCTCTTCTTTCCCAGCTAGCAAGACTTAGGAAACTGGAACAGGAATCAGAGACAACCCTAAACATGAGGCTCAAGTCTGCCTTGCCCTCAGAAAACATCCAGGCTGTCAGCAGCAGGGACAATGAAGCTTAGAGGTTTGGCTCCCACTTTAGCAAAAGCCCCAGAGCCCAGAAAGAAGTGGCTGGATGGGATCTGCTTAAGTTAGTCAAGTTTGGTCCCTTCCAGCCCCTGAGCCCATTACCTGTGGCCCCAAGCACCTCCTCAAATGAAAGTGTTTGCCCAGCCGTGATCCACAGCATGCATGTCCATGTTTAGACTGCTCCGCATGGCTGCCTCCAGAATAAGAGCAAAAAACAAGCAACAGGGAATTAGGGGAACTCAGAAGCCAAAAGACAAATCTCTGAAGGAAATAACAACAGCAACCAGCACCTTCTGCTTCTACAGTCTTCCAACAGAGAAGTCTTGACCACTCATGGCTGACCACCTCTTGGCTCTAGCACAGGCCTCCTGGAAGAATGGAGTAGCTGTCCAGGCAGAGTGCAGTGCCTAGATTAGCCACAAGAGGTCACTTCTGAAGGTATCTGTATCCCACCTGCTCTCTCCCCTCAATCCTCCTGGAGTAACCCGGGCTGGAGCTCTCCAAGGTGGCACCAACTCCTGGACTCGCTGGGCTGACTTCACCCCCTCCAAGTTCAAAGAAGAAGGTGTGTGTCCCTAGCCGGTGTTGCTCATTGGTTAGGGCATCTGCGTGCGCACTGAAAGGTCATGGGTTCGATTCCTGGTCAAGGGTACCTACATGGGTTGCAGGTTTGATTCCCTGCATGCAGGAAGCAACCAATCAATGTGTCTCTCACATCAATGTTTTCCTCTCTCTCCTGCTCCTCCCTCCCTTTTTTCCACTCTCTCTAAAAATCAATGGGAAAATATCCTCGGGTGAGGATTAACAAAAAAGGAGGAGGAGGAAGAGAAGGAGGGGTGTGGAGTGATTAGTTCTCCTGGCACTTGTCAACAAAGCCAAGTATTATTTCCCTCATTAGCTCACAGCCTGTTCCAATTCTCAACTGCAAATGATGGTGTCGATCAAAGTAAAACTTTGCTTATTGGGCTTGTGCCAATGGCTTACTTATCTGCCCCATAATGCCTTCAGGCTGACACAGCAACACAGCTAGGCCCTGAGCAATAGGAAGGAATCCAGTAAGAGAGAGAACATGAGGCTCCAACTTCTGAGGGCATGAAATATAGCCCCAGAAAAGATGAAGTCTGGCCACTTCCATACATCTAACTCAGCCCTCCTCTCTCTGAGGGCCACATCTCTGGCCCATAGCCACTATAATTTGTTTGCTGAGGTTGGTAGAGAGCAATGATAAGGCCCATGACCTTATAATTCTTCCCAGGCACCAAAAGGATCATCGGAAACCAAAGACCACACACTGACATACAACCTATCTAACTCATCCTCCTTACTATCCTAAAAGAAGGAACAGCAGCAACTCCTCACCGGCAGTGTTCTGGCCTAGGAATCAAGAAATCTGTGTCATTCCTAGGTCTTCCATAAACTGAACTAAGCAAATCACTACTCCCTTCTGTGCATATGGAAATTAGAGGATTAATACAGATGGTCTTTAAGCCCTTTCCAGTTTTCCGCTTCTGGGAGTGGTAAGTATACCTCAGCAGTGAGCTGTGGCAGTGCCATCTAAAATCCTAGTGTCAAGCACAATAATGCCACTCCCTTCTTCACCGCTTCATCTACAGTCGGCAGGATAACTGGCCATCTCTGAAAGAGATACCAAGGAGAGGGGCGGGCACCGGAGAGGTAGCATGAAGCCCTTTTCACAGAACTCGAAATGAGGCCTTCAGACTACAAATACCCCAGCATACAGAACGGCCGCTCCCAAACGAAGCCCTCCCTAGAAGGCAAATCACTCTTCCCCGAGTCCATTCTACGGTACAGCGCATCGCATGCACACAGAACTACGGCTCCCACAATCCACCAGAGCCATCGCGAGCTTTCCTCCCAGGGTGCAGTGCGCTCCCGTTAGCTTTTTGGAGCCCTTGCGCATTGCAAACTGGGAGTTGAAGTCCACTGTAGGCAGGTAGCTGGGCGTTGTCAACATTATAAACTCTTGGCTTTTGGCTTCCTCTTGAGCATTTCTCATGGACAGTGATCAAAAGAGGGTACTAACAGGCATGCGAAACTCTCCATGGTGTCATCACTACGCAAGGCAGAGATGCTAAGACTAAAATTAACTGTGGGGAACGGGAGGGAAGTGGGAACTGAGCCATCCAACCCGACACCAAAAGCATCGTTTTCCATTTCAATGGCTTTTCTTTTCTCTTTAAGAATATGGCGCCTGGTCCAGCCACACCTGACGCTGGAACCAAACAGTCCAGCGCAACATCCCTGGGAGTGCTGCTGTCACCAACAGCCTACCAGCTCCAGCCTACATCACACCTTATCCTTCCTGTTCATGCCTGAGGATTCCAAGGACATGATAGTCTATATCCCGTTACCAAAATGGCGAAAGGAGAAGCATTCTTGTTAGGGCCTGCAGGTGACAATACGCCTGCGTGAGAGCTGGCTGTGTTGTAGGCGGGAGAGGAACATCCTCAACACGCCTGCGCAGGAACAGCATATTCTCAGTCCATATACAAACCCCAATGGATGAAGCGTACTCCTGTTTCTGCGGCTGCGCTGTGACCCTTACGCGCTCTCCCAGGCGCCTGCGCGATTCCTCAGGTCCCGCCCTTTTATCTCAGTGCGCTGGCGCAGGGGGAAAAAAGCCAGGGTTTCGGCGCTTCAGAAGAATGCCAGCGCGGCTGCGCGCTGGGGGGTACCCCCTCATTGCGGCTGCGCGGGAGCCCGGCCGCCGGCTGTCACTGCGGTTGCGCGCGGCGAGCGGCGATCCCCGGGCGCCTGCGCGGGTGGCTTTGCGGGCGCTCGCGGTAAGTTTGCGCCAAGTGCGCGGCAGCCGGGACGCAGACGGCGGCGGCAGCGAGAGGCGGAGCCCGGGGACCACCCCTCATCACCCTCCCCGCAGTCACCTCACGTACCACAACCTCACCTAACCTCTCACCCCCCCTCCGAGCCCCCAACCCCGGGATGGCAGCGCCCGCCAGCCTTCCCTGCCGGACCAGCGGTCGCCAGCGCCGGCTCTAGCTTGTGGGACTAGGCCCCGCCGAGGCCTGACCCCCGGAGCCGGGACCCACCGTGCAGTCAGCCACTGGGCCGGGGCTGAGGGGCCGCTCCCCCCTCACGGCCCGTAGGGAGGACGCTGCCATCCCGGGGACTGGGGGCCGGGGGGTGGGGGGGAGCCAGGGCAAGGAAGTCGGGACCTGTGTTGAGAAAAAAGAAGAGGGACCGGGGTCAGGAGCGCCCCCTCATCCCGCTTCCCCCCTCCCCCCGGGGTTGGGGGGGCCCGAGCAGAAAGCGCCCAGCCCGGGAGGTGGATGAATGTGGGAGAAAATGGAGACCAAGACGATCGTGTACGACTTGGACACGTCAGGGGGGCTGATGGAGGTAAGAGGAGCCCTCCTCATCCCCTTCCCCCAGCGCCGGGAGGGAACCTCCGCCCTCCGCCCCACAAAGCGCAAGTGGGCCGGGGGAGGAGGGGGTTCTTTCCACCCAGACTCTCCCATCTTTGCAATCCGAGGGGGCCGAGCGCAGCCTCCGAGGACGTTTGCAGCAGCCTCCACCCGCCGCCCTCGATTTGCTCTCCCGAGGCACCAACCCACTCCATCTCGTTGCACCGGCGGGCTTCCCCACCCCCTTCTTGTCGGCCCCTTTGTGCTCCCCACCCCCCTCCCTAGCACGTCCGGGTACCGGGCTTCAGGCCTCTCCAGAGCCCAGCTTGGAGTCCCCCACTGTCCATACAAGGAAGTGGCGAGCTGGGAACCGCGCACCCTCTCCCCATCCCCCTACCCTGATTCTCCCCATTTGGAAGAAGCTGCTCTCCTTGTTGTGCTGCAGGAACACGGTTAGGGTGGGCTCCCCCTGGTTCCGGGGGCCGAGAGGTTCTGGGAGCAGCCTGGATGGGAGGAAGAAGGACAAAAGGGGGGAGAGGGGTGGGTGACGGAGAAGCCGCGCCGGAGGGGCGGCGGGCAGCCCGGGAGCTCCGAGTGTGCACACACGCCGTGTGTATGTGTGTGCAGCAAATCCAAGCGCTGCTGGCACCCCCCAAGACGGACGAGGCCGAAAAGCGGAGTCGGAAGCCTGAGAAGGAACCCCGGAGAAGCGGCAGGGCCACCAACCACGACAGCTGCGATAGCTGCAAAGAAGGGGGTGACCTCCTGTGCTGTGACCATTGCCCTGCCGCCTTCCACCTTCAGTGCTGGTAAGGTCTGCGGACACCTTGGGAGCCCCATGGTGGACCCTCGTTGGCACATTCCTTCACCCGGCCTACCCCTGCCTGCCAAATAACGGGCGCTTGCAGCCGCTAGATGCCTTTCTGTCGCCGCTGGGGCGAGCGCCTCCCGGCCCCAGGTGTATGCAGGGCTCTGGCCGTTTGGGGGGGTGGGGGTGGAGGGGAGCAGCGATGGGTCCGGACCCCGAGGTGGGGATTGGGAGGAGTGAGGAGAACCCCATCTGGGACTGGAAGTCGCTTGGGAGCCGGGACTGAGCCTGCCGGGTACGGCCGGCCGTGGCGGGGAGGAAGGGGAGGAGCTCTGGGCCCTGTGCCGCTCGCTCGCTCGCTCGCGCGCCCGCCGCCCTCGGGCTCGGGCCGTGCCGGGCCGGGCTCTCCTCCGGGTGGGTGCGCGGAACCCTCGGCCGCCAGGGCTGCCCAGGTCCAGACCCCGGGACCCGGCGTCCGGGCGCTTGCGGCTGTAGAAGAAAGCATGGAGGGTGTCTCTTGAGTCCGCCTCTTCTCTGTCTCTCTGTTTACAATATGGCGACCTGTCTTTAAATTATATTTTTATTCTCAGCGCCATTTTGGCTGCATATATGATTTGCAAACGCCTCCCGGGGAACGGTGGGGTTAGCCCCTGGGTCCTTTCTGCGGAAGCTCCTCGGAGGCCGAGGCTGGGATCTCACCGCTCTGGTCCCCTTTCTCTGCCGCCGCCTGCCCCCTGTTGCCTCTCGGAGCTGCCTCCTCCTTCCCCGCCCCGTGCTGCCGCCTCTTAGGAAATCGGGCCCTGTTAGACAATTAAAATTGCCCTTGGGCGCCGATTTCACTTATCCGCTCTGGATCGGCGAACCCTTCGCTGCAAGATTATTTGCTGCTGGGGCTGGATTGTATGCGGTGGCTCCGCAAGGACATTTTTAAGGAGCGGAGAGATGGGAAGCTGTGCGCTCTTTTTACACCACCACCCCCCTTACTGAACTCGAGGGGAGGGGAGAGACCACGGGAAGAGAGGGAGGGACCTGGGTTGATGGCCCGATGCTTGATCCTCCTCAGCAGCTCAGCCCTGAACAGTCAGGCCAAGAAGAGTTTATACTCCAGCTTCTGCCTGGAGAAATCACCTCTGCCCTCCACAGAAAACCCCGTAATTTGCTCATAGAACCCAGATTGGGTCTCATTCTGTTTTTCAGCAACAGTTGACTGAATGGGCGGTTGTGGAAAGAGACAGGCTGCAGAGAGAGGGGGGAGGAGAGGGGCGGTTTGTTCCACCCGTTTTTTTCATGTTGTCTTGTTTAGCCCTGTTTAAAAAAAATTTTTTAATGAGGTTTTCCTTAGGACTGTACACAATTCTATTCAAATTCCATGTCTCAGTTTGTGGAATAGCACCTATTGTATACTTACACTAATTGCAGGTTTTGGAACACCTATTAAACAGATGATTGATCCTGGGCAAATTAAGTCTGTGGTCAGAAGTTATGTAGAAAGCTCCAGTTACCATTCCCAAAATACTTTTGTCCAGGAGGGCACCCCATCTTGGCTTGTAATGTTGCAGAAACAAAAATGATTATCCTGGAGGAAGCTTTGCTGCTAGCTTTAAAATTTTTATTATGAAATGACTAATACCAGTAGGAAGGGTCTGTGGGTTTATCCTTTTTATCCTATAAGTTGTAATTCACCTGGAGAAAAAAAATCTCGGCAAGTTTCCTGTTCTGTTCTTGCCAATGGAAACAGTTTGTACCTGAATATGTTGCGTTTCTTACAAGTTATTCCCAGTTGCTTACATTTTTTTATTGTGCTTACTTAATACATACACCAGGACTGAATTGTAGATTGCTTGATTTTAAATATGGCTTAATGTTTTACCTAACTTCTTATACTTGTGTTAACCATATTGAGTGAAAATTTGATAAGTTCTTTATTGTTTTTAGTCTCGTTTGTTTAAAACTGAAATTGTTTATTAGAAACTTTAGTCCTGGAAAAGTGTACTGTTTTGCCTGACATTGGACTTTTAAACTCTAAAATCTAACCTCTGAATCTTTTAATTAGGTGAGTCTAACTAAATCTTGTCAAGTTGTACAATTAGCAGTTTCCACTTTAGCTGAGAGGAGACGGGGGAGGACTTTTTTTAGCTGTTGGTGAGATTCAGCCTTGCCAGACTGTGCATTTCATTGAATACTTTTTATAAGACCATGAATGGGAACTGGTAATCAGAGATTTGAGAATCCTAGTAAACGAGGTAGGGCTTGTTTCACATCTCCAGTTCCCCCTTTGAAGATGCCGGTACTGAATGTACCATTAACTTATCTGAGTTATTATATAAATCACAAAACATTCTAGATAGTGGTACAAAAACAGGAAGCCTTGTTTTAAGTGTGGCTTATCCCATTTTCCTGCCTCCTAGCCTAGGCTCTTTCCAGCACAAGTGAAGTACTTCATTAGCCATCTCAACCGAAGTGGCTAGGTCCAGCAATTACTTAATGGTCTCAGAAAATTCGATTCCTGAGTGTGCTCTCCTTAACTTGTCCCATTGCTTTCTTGTACCATGTGGGAATGAGGTTAGAAGGTATGGTTATATTTTCTCTTGCTTCCCTTTCTAACTAGCTAAGACTGGGTTATTTAGGTAAGCATAGGGTGATAATTTTCCTCATGTACAGAATGTACAAGAGTGAAGATGGAGTTTTGCAAACCCTGTAGGTCCTAACTGCAGTGCTCCTGTGGGTCTCCATTCAAGGCTCTGAGACAAGTCCTTTTTCAGTCTCTAGTGTGCCTTGCCAGCTTGCCTCACAGTGAACCGGATCTAGTAAAATGTTCCAGAAGTGATTCTAGGCAAACTTTACTTCCTGGGTTTAGTGACAGCCACAACCACCAGGGATTTTTCTAAGATAAACTACTGGAGGAAATGACTGGTCAAATAAGCTGTTTTAATTGTCTTGTCTTGTCTCAGGGTCAGTGCTTTATATGAAGAACAGTCCTTTTCCCAATTAGACTGGGAGTCCTATTTTTGGGTTTTCTGTAATGATCTGGGTGAGGAAATGAATTTTCCTGTACTCAGTACCATTAACTCACTAAAGAATTAAACTTGAGAAGCTAATGATGTTTTCATATTTGTTTAAGTGATAGTATAATCGTTTTATCCAAGTTTAACTGGTTATCAATTATTCAGAGTGGTAGCAGGGGTTACTAAACCTGCCCCTGGAGAGTTGGAAAGAGATATGTTTTTAAGTGTTCCCTGGTGAGCCTGACCTTTATTATAATTGTCATGCCATAAGTTGAGCCTTCTGAAAATACTGGTCTCCGTGGACTGGTCCCTAAAACATCAGTTTAAAAAATATTAGAATAACTGATGGAGCTCTAGTTGCCACTGACCCATCTTTCTGTTTGAGATGGATAGAATTATTCTTACTGATAGAGTATCATAGGGCATTGATAATGAGGCTGACTAGAAACTGGATGGTTTCCTCTGATTGCTTTCTCATGGCATTTTGCTCCAGACTGAGGGACCAAAATGGTCTGATTAAGAAGTGCGTCTACCTCAGCAGACCTCAGCATGGTTGCTTCCCGTCAGACAGATTTCTGTAGCATTTGCCTCCGCATGTTATATTTGGAATTGTTGGCCGCTTTCCTCTCTCTGGTGTTGGCAGCAAGATCCAAAATGAGGTTTTCGAAGAATGAGAGTAAAAAGGTCTCTGTGCACAGGCAGAACTAAGCTCAGCTTGGAGTTTTGCATATTTAATTTTCAGTGAGTCATAACAAGAAAGGTTTCACACATAGAGTAGAAAACTGCCTTACAGAAACTATTTGTGCCATGTGAACTTTTAAGGAGGTGGTTTTTCTGATTTTGTTGTATTTAGCTCCTCATTAGAATAGTGTCAGGCAAGAGATTAATTAAAATACATTTATGTTAACATTATCTTATGAATCTGTTGTTTCTGACATCGTAAGTGCTTAGAAGCCTGGCACTGAAGAATTGGAGGTGGCAGCCTCAGGACTGCCCCCCTTACTCTGCCCCCTCAGTAGTAAAATGATTGAACAATAAACCTAATTTGGTTTTATGTGTATTTTATGTATTTACTTTTGCATTTGCTAAATTGCATTTGTAGTATTTTTAAGTGGTCCACTCAAACAGGGAGGGTCCATTGCCAATCACCTTCAACTCAATATCACATGTATGCTTTGTAAACCTATGATGGGGCTCAGGGACTAATTCTTGTTACATGAGTGCTTTAATCCAAGGATAAAGGATAATCACTGTTTAAAAATATAAGAATAATATTTGGTATGAGTTGTTTGCTCACAAAATGTTTGTGACTCAGATGGCTTTTGTTGAAAAAGGGAAGCATGGGAAGTATTAAAAGTGGGAAAAGAGGTAATACTCCTCAATCATGTGTAAATGTGTAAAGACATGTTTTAGGCACAGCCTTTATTTTTAATATGGAGATGGATTTGTATTTATTTTAAGTTCTTAAGTATATCTCCAAAAGAATTTTTTGACAGCCAAATCATAAAAATTGCACCCCGGCCGGGTAGCTCAGTTGGTTAGAGCATTGTCCCCAATATGCCAAGATTGCAGGTTTGATCTTCAGTCAGGGCAAATACAAGAAGCAACTAATGAGTGCATACATAAGTGGAACAACAAATTGATGTCTCTCTCCTCTCTCTTTGTCTCTCTCAAATCAATAAATAAAAAATTTAAAAATAAAAAATCATTTGA
Source organism: Myotis daubentonii (assembly GCF_963259705.1). Taxonomy (NCBI): domain Eukaryota; kingdom Metazoa; phylum Chordata; class Mammalia; order Chiroptera; family Vespertilionidae; genus Myotis; species Myotis daubentonii. Next base: position 25,026,258 of record NC_081855.1, read on the forward strand.
TTTGGACTGAAAAGGGATTAAAATAGTCCTGTGTTAAATGAAATAGTGGGTTTTGGTAAGCTCTGAATGAAATTGCAAGTGATACTCAAAAGGGCTCAATGAGTTTTCAAGGTTCATCCTTGTAGGATTTATCAGTACTTTCTGTGGCTGAATACTATTCTGTGTGTGGCTATAATACATTTTATTTATTCATTCATTAGTTGGTGGAAATTTGGGTTGTTTCTACTTTTTGCTATCATGAATAATGATGCTATGAACATTCATGTGCAAGTTCTTTGTGTGAACATCTGCTTTCATTTCTCTTAAGTGTATATTCAGGAGTGGAATTGCTAAGTCACTCTAACGTTTTACCTTTGAAGATCTGCCAGACTATTCTCCAAAGTGGTTGCACCATTTTACATTCCCACCAGCAATGTATGAGGGTCCCAGTTTCTCCACATCTTTACCAACCCTTGTTATTATCTGTCTTCTTTTTTTTAATATATATATATGTATATATATGTATATGTATATATACATATATATATATATATATATATATATGTTATTGATTTTTTACAGAGAGGATGGGAGAGGGATAGAGAGTTAGAAACACCGATGAGAGAGAAATATCGGTCAGCTGCCTCCTGCACACTCCCTACTGGGTATGTACCCGCAACCAAGGCATATGCCCTTGACCGGAATCGAACCTGGGACCCTTCAGTCCGCAGGCCGATGCTCTATCCACTGAGCCAAACCGGTTAGGGCATTATCTGTCTTCTTGATTAAAGCCATCCAGTGGGTACAAAGTGCTATGTCACTGAGATTTAGATTTGCATTTTCCTGCTGGCTAATGAGATTGAACATCTTTTCATGTGCTTATTGGCCATTTGTATATTTTCTTGGAGAAATGTCTATTCAGATCCTTTGTCAAGTTTAATTGGGATTTTTGTTGTTTTTTTATTGAGTTTTAAGGGGTTTTTCTATATGTTCTAGAGATACAAGTCCCTTGTCAGATACATGATTTGCAAGTATTTTCTCACAATTTATGGGTTGTCTTTTTATTTTTCATCTTTTGAGTCTTACCTAGAGAAAGATGGTAGATTTAATTACAGGTTAATGTCTATGCCTGTATAACCTATGTAATGACAGTGAGTAAAGGGTTTCTTCTGTGAACTGCAGTCAAGATGGTGCATCTCAGTGGAGAGAACCTTACAATGTGCTTTGGTGTGTTGCTGTTTCAACTTTTCTGAGTGACCCTTCTCAACAAAGAAGTCTAAGGCTGAAAGTTACCCTAGAGGAAATATAAAAAAATCCACCACCTGCCTTAAGCAGGATGCCCACCAGCCACAATAGAAAATTTCTGTGTATAGGCACTTCTCATACATGGGGGCTCCTAGTTTAAGGAGGAAGATTTTTTTTTAAATATATTTTATTGATTTTTTTTACAGAGAGGAAGGGAGAGGAGAGTTAGAAACATCAATGAGAGAGAAACATCGATCAGTTGCCTCCTGCACACTCGCTACTGGGGATGTGCCCGCAACCAAGGTACATGCTCGAACCGGGGACCCTTTGGCTGTATCCACTGAGCCAAACCGGTGGCAAGGAGGAAGATTTTAATTGCCTCAGTTTGATTGGTAACAGCTTGGGGTGGAAATAACTTCAAATCAATTAATGAGCTGTCTTTTGAACCAGTTAACAAGGACAAAAAGATTTTTGTACATTGGTGAACTCACCTGTTTATATGTGTCTTTATGTAAGCCCAAGTAGCAATAACTAGGGAGAGAATATTTGCCTGCAGGTTTTATATAACTTGTAAAAAGAAACAGTCTGCTTTGATGTTCCCAAGAGGATTTTTTTTGTTACCTAGAAATGCACTTGTCCTGCTAATTAACAGAAATGGGTACATCTTTTCTTCTACAAGAGACAGGGCAATAGAATATAGATGAAGCTGAATGTTGTTTGCTTTTGGTTATAGATAAGAATGTTGAAATCCATCTTTGAACTAGCACATATAAAACAATTCCTTGGGTGTGTAGTTAAGCAGGTCACCCTAGTAGAATATTCTGGTTGGAGTTATGATGGACTTATGATAATGTAGCACAAGCTCCTGGAAATGCATTATTCTAAGGTACCAGAGTTTTAAGTGACCAGAGCAGGGGGACGAGGGGGGGGGGGGGGGAGTTTGTTTTCCCACCTCCACTGTGCTTTTCCTTTTACTTAGAGTCCCCAGGGAGTACAACATGGCCAGCTGCATTGCCTTTGAATGAGTGACACTTATAAGAGCACCTCTGCATAATGCTATCCTCCCAAGAGATAGGACAAGAGTACAGCTGTCCCCCTGCCAGTTTCCTGAAAGAGGAGGACATTGTATTCAGTGCAAGTCCTAGACCAAATTTCAGAAAGGCACTTTGGTATTGCGGATTTGTCACCATGCCCAGCACGCATGCACAGGTCACTAGCTGACTGCTTTTCCCATGACTCGAGAACAGTTAAGAATAAGGTGACTCCTTTTTCTGCCTACCTCTTATGGATATCAAAATCCTTATCTTTTAAACCTAAGGTTATTTCTAAATCTAGGTCTCAGCAAATAAGAATAAAGATGAAGTTTTAGCACATTTGTGTGGGAGGCAAAAGACACTGAAGGAAACAATAGACACTGATAAAAGGAGAAATCATTGATTTTACCCATCAGCAAAGAGGAACTTGGCTACTTACTATATAGAGCTGTTGGTGAATTCACAATAAGCAAATACCAAGTACACCTTACAGGTTGATAAAATTATCTAATAAAAACTCAACTCATTCAAAGAGCTCCTTTCCCTTTTACAGTTGTGTACTAAATGCTCACTAAACTACAGTTTCTGGTTTACAGTGGTCAACTTATGATTTTTGTTTATAGTGCAAAAGCAATACACATTCAGTAGAAACCAGCTAGGCTAAGCTATGGTCAGTGGGTTAGGTTTATTAAATGCATTTTCGACTTACAGTAGCTTCAACTTACAATGGGTTTATTGGGATTTAACCCCATCATTAAGTCAAGGAGCATCTGTACTTGAAAGCCAGAGGCTGACCCATTTCCTCTGCTCACGGGTGCATAATACTAATGGTATTACAAATGAGAATGTGCAAAGATAAACACTGTTTGGGGAACAGAAATTATGTCTGGGTTCTTCCAAGTGGATGGTACCTTTGTTAATACAGACATACAGTGCCCTAGCCAGTTTGGCTCAGTGGATAGAGCGTCGGCCTAAGGACTGAAGAGTCCTGGGTTCGATTCTGGTCAAGGGCACATGCCGGGGTTGCAGGCTCGATCCCTGGTAGGGGGCATGCAGGAGACTGCCAATCAATGATTCTCATCATTAATGTTTCTCTCTCTCTCTCTCCCTCTACCTTCCTCTCTGAAATCAATTAAAAAAATACAAACACAGAATGACCATTCCTTTCCCTCTTTTTTTTTTTTTTTAATATATTTTATTGATTTTTCACAGAGAGGAAGGGAGAGAGATAGAGAGTCAGAAACATCGATGAGCGAGAAACATCGATCAGCTGCCTCCTGCACATCCCCCACTGGGAGATGTGCCCGCAACCCAGGTACATGCCCTTGACCGGAATCGAACCTGGGACCTTTCAGTCTGCAGGCCGACGCTCTATCCACTGAGCCAAACCGGTTTCGGCCCTTTCCCTCTTAATTACATTTGCTTTCCTGTATGTTAATGGCTTTGGTGTTTAATCTTTGCCCTTCCCCTGTTTTCTGACAAATTGTCCAGCATATCTCTCAGAAAATGTTTCCCAGTCTTGAAAGGACAAAAGACAGAGAATGACTGCAGGGCAGAGGAAAACTCCATGCCTAAACCAAGCCATCAGTCCACTGATTTAGGCTCTGCATGAGGCTCTTTTTGAAATAAGCTTGAGTGAGCAAAAAAGGACTCTCTGCAGGGTTTGAATTTAACCATAACCCAAAGACATCACTTCACCTCTAGTCCAGGCAGGAATGGGGGAACCGCTCAGAGTTACTAGCAAGCTTGAGTTCCAGGGTGGAATCCTGTTTTTGACAATATAAGCACATTTACAGGCTTTTATCCAACTGTGATATTCAGAGGGATGTTGAGTATTATTTTTCTCATGTCTGCAAGAAGCTAATGAAATGTACAGCACTTCAAGTGGATTTAGATAAGTCTCTACATTACAAACTTGGGCATTGTGGAGTTACTCTTGTTCTGCTTTCCACCAGTTATGAGCTGTGACGAGCTGGTAGCTTTTTAGTTCCCATGTCCACTGAACATGGGAATTAAATCAGTAGAGTTCTACTGATTCTTGGTTTTAACGAAATTCTGGAAACATTAGAGGGACACTACACAGTGTACTTTTTCCATTGACGGTCATCAATTATTGGTTAAAATGCATTATGAAAATTATACACCATTAAATGTGTATAAACCTGTAACTTTTCATAGTTCTATACATAGGTTTACTACATTCAGCTTTCTTTGAGCTTGCTTGCCATTTTTTCAAAGAGCATTTTAAATTAGGGAGAATTCTGGCACTAATTTTGGCCTTTTTATAAACATTGTTTTGCTTTTTCTTGTTTTACTTTATCCCTCTGTAGCCCTTACAGTTTTGCCTGGCACAGATGACACTTAGCAATTCTAACTTAATTCTAACGCCTAATTCCATAATATCAGGCATCTTTGAGTGCAGGCTGTAGTTTGTAGGTGTTGTGGATATAAGCTGAATAGTAAGTAAAGTGTCTGCAATTTAAGTTATGGGAAAGAGCTCATGTCAAAGGCTTGTGTGCCTACTGCATACAAGCTTTTCTAATATCTTAACATTTTTGTGCACACATTCAGGTCTTTAGGATGATCGTTCTTTGATTAGGGACCATCTAGGAAGAAAACTGGGCCAAAGGGAACAATCATGGTGCTCTCTCTCTGAGAAATACGTTCAACTCCTAAATAGGTCACTGTGGGTATAACTGGAAGGCTTCAGCAGCCCAAGTCAGCACTTAGCTGTGGCATCAAACCACGACAGCACAGTTTGACAGCATGCCCAGGAGATTACTTCAGTCATGTAGGGTGGGGGAAGCATTGAGGTTTATGAGTAAAATTGGGGGAGGGGAGAAAATAGTGGTCAAAGAAGGAAGGAATAACCTCTATGCTGTTTTGGCCCAAATAATAGCATTTTCCCTCCTTTTTTTTTTTTTAATAGAAGACCCTGTCAGTAAATGAAGCAGAAATTCTCCTTAGGGAAAAGTAGCTGGGTCTTAAGTAGAAACCTGTTCTCTATACAAAGTGGAACAAAACATGGCTTACAGTTTGTATGGAAAATAATACAATAATTAATAAATGATAACACAAGAATAAACTTTCGCATATTCACAACTGTAAAGCTACTTTTGTCCCACCCTGTTTTTAGTAGGATTTCAAATAAAGACATTGTTAATATTTTCTTAGTTTTCCCAGTCTTTATAGAATTTTAGGTTCTATATCTATATATAAGATGTAAATTGGTCCAGATTCCCTGAGCTATGTCTGTAAGAATAGTGTGGCCTGAGTATTACTTTGTTCTTGATAGTCCACTAAAATTTGGCCACAGAACAGTACTCAGTTTTGTTGGTTCCTCTTTTCAATGGAATGTTCCCTAGGAGTGTTACACAGTGACTGTTGAGGCCAGAATATTGACTCTTCCAGAACAGGTGGGCTCCTACAGCTATCATGAGGTGGATGAATGGAGCCCATTTAAAAAAATGTTTGTAGCAAGCCCATTTTCCATTCTAGAGAAGCCAGAATTGCAAGAATAGCCAAACTAGTAATAATAGATCAGGCCCTGTAAGCACCTGGGCTCAGCTTATAGAGAAGTTAGCAGAAGCAAACACCTGGTGTAACTGTTGGTGCTCTACCCTCCCTCCCTCCTCCTTTCCGTGCACTAACTTGTAACCCTCTTCTCCAGGTGTCCTTCACTGGGAGGATGTCACAGGCCAGCTTTACTTAAAATTTGGGAGCAAAGTCAGCTAATTTGAAAGGATTGTAGCCTGTGGAAATGACGCAACTAGCTAAGTTTCTCAATGGGGTATTTGTAATGGCCTGGCACTTCATTGGTCTTTTTGTTAACATTGCTACTGAGGCTTTGCATGAAAACCAGCAGTCCTTGTATTTTTTACTTTGTGGTGTTAGCTGTATTTGAGTCAGTCAGTAGCTGGGATGAAGGAGAGTAAGGTATTAAGGTTCAGGGACAACGCCCCCCCCCCCCCACCCCCATGAACTTTCTCTGTGCTTTCATCTCTCCAGTATCCTTCAATGTGACCATCTTTCCTGCCTTTGAAAGGTGTACCATATTTGAAGATAAAAGCTGGTGTCCAGGGGAAGCTTACTATTTCTGCTGCCATTTATTTTATTTTTTTAAAATATATTTTATTGATTTTTTACAGAGAGGAAGGGAGAGAGATAGAGAGTTAGAAACATCGATGAGAGAGAAACATCGATCAGCTGCCTCCTGCACACTCCCTACTGGGGATGTGCCCGCAACCAAGGTACATGCCCTTAACCGGAATCAAACCTGGGACTCTGAGTCTGCAGGCCGACGCACTGAGCCAAACCGGTTAGGGCTCTGCTGCCATTTAAATTTTGTTCCCTCAAAACCTAAACCATGAAATTTGAGTGTATTAATACAGCTTTCAATTTACATTTTAAAATGTATTTTCAAGTTAAACTTCACCCAGGGCCTCTTAGCTTTTCCAGGACAGTAGCTGGTTTCAGTTTGTAAAAGGCTTGTTTTCTGTGCTCATAGGTCCCTTTATAGATCAAGATGTCTTCTGGGAGCCCAGCCAGTGTTGCTCAATGGTTGAGCATTGGCCTATGATCCAGGAGGTCATGATTCGATTCCCGGTCAGGGCACATGCCCCTTCTGTGGGCTAGTCCCAAATGGGGGGCATACAGGAGGCAGCCAATCAGTGATTCTCACCACTAATGTTTCTCTCTCTCCCCCTCTCCCTTCCTCTCTGCAATCAATTTTTAAAAAGTAAAAAATTTAGAACAAACTGAAAAAAGATGGCTGCTGGGAGGCTGAAACCTGATTGTGGTCCTGCTAGTAGTCACCTTTACTCTCATTTTGGCTGGTACCAACACATTTCCGGAGCTAGCAGAGGATAGCAGCGCCAGTTAGAGAGAGTAGTCCTGTTCTGAACATGTATGGTATTGTCTTTTGCAGTTGGTATTACACAATGCCACTAAATATAATTGTAAGATTTTTATCTGGTAGTGGACCTCAGATGGATGAATGGGATCCATGAACTATGAATTTAAAAATCAAAACTGTTTAGTGCTATTGTTTGCTTGCTGAATACCCCACCACCATCAAAAAAGGGAGATGGTGCCCTAGCCAGTTTGGCCCAGTGGATAGAATGTTGGCCTGCGGACTGAAGGGTCCTGGGTTCGATTCTGGGCAAGGGCATATGCCTAGGTTGTGGGCTCGATCCCCAGTGGGGAGTGTGCAGGAGGCAGCCAATCAATGATTCTCATCATTGATGATTCTATCTTTCTCTCCTCCCTTCCTCTCTGGGGGGAAAAATAAATATAAATATAAATATATATATATATATATATATTTTTTTTTTTTTTTTTTTTTTTTTACGGGAGGTGGGCTGTGACTGGTTTGGCTCAGTGGATAGAGTGTTGGCCTGTGGACTGAAGGGTCCCAGGTTCGATTCCAGTCAAGGGCATGTACCTTGGTTGCAGGCACATCCCCAGTGGGAGGTGTGCAGGAGGCAGCTGATCGATGTTTCTCTCTCATCGATGTTTCTAACTCTCTATTCCTCTCCCTTCCTCTCTGTAAAAAATTGGTAAAATATATTTTTTTAAAAAAAGGGAGGTAGTATACAGATCATGGTAGAGGGCCATTGAGATCTTTCTTAGTTTAACTGATATTTTATTTCAACTCAAACTGCCATATGTGGCTAGAGAGCTTCTGTTGCTTGGAGAATCAATGGATTCTGACAGGAGGGACTCTACCAGTTCATGCAACCGACCTCTTTTAGAAGACAACCCAAATGGAAGGCTGTTAGTATATTGTGTAGGTATGTTGTCTACATAGTGTTCCTATTAAGTGTTTGTTTTAAACAGAATATTTTGTCAGCCTGGGAAGAGAAAATGGGAGTGTGTTTTTTCTTAAATATATTTCACCCACTTGCTTCCTTTTATCCTAAGACATACACTAAAGGTTTTAATTTGGTTAAATGATATTGTCTTTCTGGCTGCCTTTGGCTCAAGTTTTAAAATGTCAATGTCACTTAGCTGGATGGACAGTAACCTAATATATTTTTAAAAAACAAGTCCAAAACGCAACACCATTTTTATCTGCGTGTTGTAATGTAAAAAATAGGTCTTTGAAATAAAAGGCAGTCTTTTTGCTTCCCTATCTCCCTTTCTTCCTCCACCTCTCCCTTCCCCCCTTTGTTCTTTTGTTCCCTTCCCCCTGCTCCCTTCCAGTTCCATATTGAAAAACTGCTTGCGCTGGATGGATAATTAACGCAGAGCAACAGGTCCCACTGGTGGGGACTAAATCTGAAGTAAATGTTAATGTCGTGCAGGTTCACGTTCATTAATAAGCGAGGGAGATGAGTGAGGTTAGACTCAGATCAGCCATACTAGGGTATGACTTGAAATAGATCCTCTTAATTAGAGAGCCAAGAACCATGACAACTACCAATATCTTCCACCTGCAGTGGTGAGCTGCAGCCTCATTAGGGAATGAAAGAGGCTTTCTGAATTAAAATTGGGTCTGTCCTTTAGCTGTAGTTGGAGTTATCTGGCTGTAGGCTTTGAATATTTGACATGGAGGGGTCTGTCAGTGCAGGCTTTACAGTTAACTGAGAGGTGTGTATTTGTGGTTTTCTCTTCGATAACTCTGAAATAGACCTAGGTAAACACCCTTATCAACAATGGATTTGTTTATGGGAGTCTAGATGCTAGAGTCCTACTGCAGAGGTTGGCTTGAAGAGTTTTACTTTTGAAAAATTAATGTCCTTCACCAGCTTTCTATTGGTTGGTGTACAGATATTACTGTTAATAGTTTATAGGCCTCTTAGGCCTTATAGAGAACTACACCAAACTCTTAGACATATATACTTTAATTGTATAATCTCTGAAGATTTAGAGTTCTATTGTTATGAATTATTTTATAGCTAACAGAATGTCTTTTAAGATTGGGCAGTGGTTAAAATAAATAGGGAGTTGGAAAGCATTGAACAGGCACTTTCTAGCCAGGACTTGCAGTCCAGCGCTTTTCAACAAGTGATCTGGAAGGAAACATCCACAAGCAGTGAAGAGGGGAAGGTATTCTGCAGAAGCTCCATCCTCACGGGGTACCTTCTCTGCCATGGAGAAGAGTACCTATCTCAAAGTACTATATAGGCCATATTCTTTTGAAGCCAGAAAATAGAGGTCCTTGGCCTGTTAGCTTAAGAGCTACCAGTTTCCCAAGACAAGCCTGCTCATATACCACAGCCAACTATTCCAGGACTCACCTTCCTTCTCAGGACTTGGACAGTACTTAGAAGAAATCTAAAGGCTCAAATACTATTATGCGCTGATAGACTTAAACATCGATTCTCAGAAAAATGCTCCCACTCCCAGAACCTTCTTTTTATCAAGTAGCTTTTCAAAATTCAGAATATACCTGCTTCTAAAACCATAGTTTCTTTCTGTATACCTTGAGATCCTTAATTTTGCCCTCTTTAAAGGATCACTGGCTGAACTATCATTTGCTGAGTAGCTCTGGATTGTGGAAAGAGAGTAGAGAAAAGGCCACTGTCACCTTCAGGTACCTAGTAACCAAACATCTGGGGCTCTTTGCTGAGGTTGGCACCCATGAGCAATTGAGTCTTATATAAGTCTGTACGGCAAGAATCACTTTGTAGTTGATTGTATATGGTCGCATTGCCAGCTGTCCTTTTCATGTTGTCTCTAGCCTCTGATCCCTGAGAACAAGGATCATGTCTGAAATCTCACCACTTAGCATATTGCCTAGCATGAAATAAATGTCCAATAAATGCTTGAATGGACAAATGACCTTGATCCTCTCTCCTCAAAGGCTATGTTTCTTGATGGGGTAGATCATAACTTTGTTTGCTTTATATTCTTTCTTCAATGTGGCACCTCCATTGTGGCATTGGTTAGTAAGCAGTGAGAACTCAATAAATACTGACTGATGAAGAAGGACATGCTTGACCTTGAAGTTGAGGAAGATACCCTGGTAGATATTCTAATGTGTTCCTTAGAAATAAGAGAACTACTGAACAGTCTTTAAAAACACTTTGAATTCAAGATGTGAAAGAACTAGAAAACTGACTTGGGTTCTATTTTTTTTTAAATATTTTATTGATTTTTTACAGAGAGGAAGGGAGAGGAATAGAGAGAAACATTAATGAGAGAGAAAGATCGATCAGCCGCCTCTTGCACACCCCCTAATGGGCATGTGCCTGCAACCAAGGTACATGCCCTTGACTGGAATCGAACCTGGGACCCTTCATTCCACAGGCCAATGCTCTCTCCACTGAGCCAAACCTGTTAGGGCTTGGGTTCTAATTCTGCTGCTTATTGGTTACATGGCTTTAAATACATTTTTTAGTTGATTTTTTACAGAGAGGAAGGGAGAGGGATAGAGAGTTAGAAACATCGATCAGCTGCCTCCTGCACATATCCTACTGGGGATGTGCCCGCAACCAAGGTACATGCCCTTGACCAGAATCCAACCCGGGACCCTTCAGTCCACAGGCTGACGCTCTATCCACTGAGCCAAACCGGTTAGGGCAGCTACATGGCTTTAGATAAGTCAGTTTCCTCACCTGTGCGATGGGAATAATAATTAATTCTCACAGTATGGTGGTGAAAATCAAATAAGAGCATCTGTGAAAACACTTTGTGAACTGTGATACACTGTCTAGATGTAATATCACTGTGCTATTTCTAACTTTAGTGATTAGGAAGTACTGTCTTTAACAGCAGCACTGGCTCATTATAGTATTTTCATGGTTTTCACTGCTTGCAGAAACTCGGATAGAATAATTTCAGCACTACCTGACTTTTAGCTTTTAATTATTTCCTTTAGTAGAGAATGGCCCTTGGCACCCTGTCTTCATTGATATATCAGGATGAGAGGGAGCTGGGACAGAGCCTTGTTTTTCTTGACAAGCATATCATTAATTTTCAAGAATCTGACATAAGTACATGTATAGGTATTCCTTTTTTTATTGTACTCCTCTTTCTTGTGCTTCACAGATACTGTGTTGTTGTTTTTTACAAAATGAAGGTAAGACCCTCCAGCAGCAAAAACCCTGCAACTTGTTGAAGGTGCAAGTAATGGTTAGCATATTTTTGGTTTGTTTTTTGTTTTTGTTTTTCTAGACAATGCTGTTGCACACTTAATAGCCCTGGCCAGGGAGCTCAGCTGGTTAGGTGTCATCCTAATATGCCAATGTTGTGGGTTCAATCCCTGGTCAGGGTTTATACAAGAATCAACCAATGAATGCATAGATAAGTGGAACAACAAAATCAATGTTTTTCTCTCCCCCCCCCCCCCCCGCCTTTCTCTAAAGTCAATAAATAAAAATTTTTTTTAAAAAAAGACTATAGTATAGTGTAAACATAGCTACTATCTGTACTAGGGAACCAAAAATTAGCATGACTCTCTATTGTGATATTCATTTTAGTGCAGTGGTCTGTAATTGAACCCACAATATCTCCAAGGTGCGCCTGTAATTATTTCAGAGTTGCACACTAAACTTAGGGGTACGTCATTCTTATGGGGGTAGGAGCTTTAAGGTGGGTGGATGAGGTGGGGAACTTCTCAGGATGTGTACCTTAGTCCCCTGAGGCAGAATTTCCTTTCTCTCTGGAATCCTTTCCCTGTTGACAATATTTAATGTGGAACAGAACTAGTCTATTTGCAAAACAGCCTTTTTCTGGAACTGGTTCCTGAGCTTTTTACCCCAGTGACAGTCTGTCTTTCCTGGAGGCATTTCATAAATGCTTTTCCTTTTGAATTGAAAAACTGCCATCTAAATTGCTTGAAAGGAATTGCTAGAAGCAAAGAGGAATCATCATTATGAGAAAGCTTTATGATGGGCAGTTTCTGCGTTCCAGCTATGCCTATGATGACCATTTTCTAGAAACAGACAGACCTTCCTTCCTTTTCAGTCCCATCTTAGATATTATTTTATTACTGTTTCTCAAGATAACCACATTTTCAAATATATTTCAAGATGCATGTTCTGTCTCTAAGAAAGCAGCAAAATCCCAGCAAGACCTTACTGTTTTAAGTGTTCTACATTAATCTTGGAGATAGCCCTCTAACTTCCCTGCATACTCCCTAAACTCACAGTCCTCATCCCATACTTTAGGGCAGACAAGAGGAGCCTGTGGCCATAATCTAGAATTCTGAAAAATGTGTGTTCTTAAACTTGGTATCTCTAAAAGTGATCTTTTAGAAACCAATCAGGAGCTACTTTTGAAAGCCTCTTAATAAGAATTTTAAGCATTTCACCCTGGCCGTTTTGGCTCAGGATAGAGTATCAACCTGCAGACTGAAGGGTCCCAGGTTTGATTTTGGTCAAGGGCACATGCCCGGTTGCTAGGCTCAATCCCCAGTAGGGGGTGTGCAGGTGGCAGCTGATCAATGATTCTCTCTCCCTCTCCCTTCCTCTCTGAAATCAATAAAAAATATATTTTTAAAAAATCTAAACTGATTGCATAAAAATTAAACACACACACACACACACACACACACACACACACACACACACACACACAAAAGAGAAACAAGGCCCTGACCAGATAGCTCAATTGGTTAGAGCACCGCCCAGATACACCAAGGTTTCAGGTTTGATCCCTGGTCAGGGCACATAGAAGAATCAACCCATCTTCTATATATGTAAAAGGTTAATATGCAAAGTATCTCCTTGAGAGTTCAGGAGACCAGGGGTTCGATCACTCACTATGACATGCATTGACCACTAGGGGGCGGCGCGGAACGAAGGAAGGCCCTAGCCCGCAGCTGGGGAAGGAAGGCCCAATCAGCCCTGATCGAAGGCCAGGCCTAGGGACCCTACCCGTGCACAAATTTCATGCACCGGGCCTCTAGTGAATGCATAAAGAGATGTTCCTCTCTCCCTCTCCCTTCCTCTCTCTCTAAAAAATCAATTTTTAAAAAGAAAGAGAAACAAGAAAGCACCATGGCCAGGTGGCTGTCAGAGAAGGCTTCCTGTAGGTAACACCTGACTTGAGCCCCTATAAAAGATGAGTCCACCAGGTGAAGGAGTGGGGAAAGACTTGGCTTTAGTGGTTGTGAACAGTGGCCCTGGAATGAGCAGAGACAGAGTTGAGAAACAGTATAGGCTGTGTAGGGGGCCACCAGACTTAATGGAGCTGGAGAAGGAGGCAGGGTTCTGGTCACGGGGTCTTATCTACAACATTGAGGAGCTTGAACTTTATCCTGTAATGGATGGGGTGTTATTGAAGGGCATTTTAATTTGGAGAGTGATCTGATCTGAATTGTGTTTTAAATATACCATTCTGCCAGCAGAGTTAGAAATAGATTAGGGGAAGCATGAAGGGTAACCAGGAGGCCATTCACATCTTGGTAAAAAGATCTAAGCCTGTACCACCTTGCCTTGCCCTTCTCCGCTTTACATGTGGTGTAGGGTATCTTGGTTCAAAGCCAGTAGGCAGATTTCTGAAAAGAAATGATGAAAAACAGAATCAGAAATGACAGCCTTTTCAGGGTTAATTTTAATATAACAGCTGCTGAAGCATAGCAGAATCTGTAGACCTTTGCAAATTACATGTGTGCATTTCATTAGTTTGGGTGTGGTCTATGCAGAAATACATTGGAGAGAACAAAGGTAGACATTATAGGTGATGTTCACCTGTGGTCCTCCAGGGCTTGAAGACCTATCCGCACAGGCCAGTGTGCCTCCAGTTTTCTGCTTCCTGATACAGGTCCTCCTGTGATCCCACCAAGGTAACAGGGATCAATGAGGCTTGCTGGCCATCCTGATATGCATGTTCATGGCTCTGGGGAAGCGTGGAGCTAGGAAAATTTGCCAGCCCGAGGCTATTTTAAATAGAAATGGTAAAGCAGGAGAGCATTAAGCCCTGGGACTTGAAGGAGTGTCCTTATACACTCAACCTTTGAGTGTGTTTGTTTGTTTTTATAATATCTCGGATTCTTTGAAGAAAAATTTCCTCCTTACCATGCCAAGTAAATACCTTCAGGAACCAAATGTAAGAATTTCTTAAGCATAAATGTAGCCTATTCTGTATAGCAGGGGTTTTCAAACTTTGGTGTTGAGCATAAATTACTGAGGCCTATCCCCAAAATTTATGATTCAGTGAATCTGGAGTGAGGTCTCAGAATTTGCATTTCTAATAAGTTCCCAAATGCTGCTGCCAGTCTGGAAACCACACTTTGAGAACAACTACTGTATAGGCATTATAAATATGAGCCTCCCAAGGACTTAATAAAGTCTCATATGGATCTTGGTATAACCTTAATGGAAATCAATCACCTGGAGAATCAGTAAGGCTAGCCCTACACAGCTTTAATTTTGATTCAGTATTGACTTACTGAGTAGCTACTGTGTACACCTCTTATAAAGATACAAAGAGGGAAGAGATTCAACCCTTGTCTTGGTCCCTCTAATAAAAGAAGTAAAAGAACTATCACATAAGGGAAAGCATGAGAAGTCCCAGAAGTGAACCAAAACCATGCAGCCAGGGGTCTAGGATGCTTGAGTAATCCCAGTAAAACACCTGGAGGAGCTGTCCTTAGTGTGCCATTGTTGCTGACAAACTGCCCCAAACTCCGTGGCTTAAAACAGACACTAGTTATTATCTCTCACAAGTCTATAGGTTGATTGGGCTCAGCTGGGTGGTTTTCCTGTTCTGTATGCTGTTGTCTGGTACTGTAGTCATGTGAAAGCTCATCTGAGCTGGCATGGTCCAAGATGACTTGGTCACATAGCAGTAGTGGTGCTGGCTGTTGGCTTGGATTTCAACAGAAGTTGTTAATTGGAGTGCCTTAAGTCTCCTCTGTGTGGCCTCTCACAGCACAACATCAGGGCTCTGAGATAGAACATTCCAAGCATGTAAAAATGGAAGCTTCAGGACCCAACCTTGGAAGTTACAACATTGTCACCTCTGCTACATTCTGTTGGTCAAACAAGGCACAAGAACAAGCCCAGTTCAAGAGGAAGGAAATAGACTACTTCTGGATGGAAGGAGTATCAAAGAATTTGTAATGATCTTTAATCTATCATAGGCTGATTGAGGCAGGACTTATAGGCATGGCTTTCTAGGGAAGAGTGTTCTAGAGAAAGAAATTGTGTCTTTCCCTATAAGTATTAATAGCTCTGGCTTTGGCTTCTCTTTCTAAGATAAGGAAGGGATGCTCACTCTTTAGGTTATTGTAAATGATGCCAAGTAAGCATTTTGAAAGATGTGAGAGCCTGAGCAGTGCTGTAGGGCTGGCCAAAATAGAAGTTGAGGTACATGAGTCTTTGTGCCAAATCTAGGTAGGCTTTTTCCACTGCTTCAAAGGATTAGTTAGTTACTTAGTCTTGCCCTTGTCTTTTCCCCACAGTAACCCTCCACTGAGTGAAGAAATGTTGCCTCCTGGGGAGTGGATGTGTCACCGGTGCACTGTTCGTCGAAAGGTAATAAATAATGCTGTTTTCTAAAGGCTTTGCTCAGAATGCCGGATCTAGAGTACTGATATTCTAGAGCTAAGATGGCCTGGCCCTGAAGGTGTTTTTGTCCCTTCTTCTTGTCTCTTCCAGCCCTGGAATCACCCACATTCTCCTCATGGTGACTGTTTGGAATCCAATAGGGCCTAAAATCCAAACATGGGCTGCTGATATGGGCAGAAGAGGTGTGTTAATTTACTAAGCCATGTTCATTCACTAGTGACAGGAGTAGTGTTTGATCTTGTAGACCTCCTATAAGTGGCCTGAATGTGGCAACTATATCCATGGCTAAAAGTGGTTGAAGAAAAAACAGACTGCTTCTCCAGCTTGATGGAAAAATGGTTTCTGTTACACCAAGACAAATAAGTCACTAGTAACCAAAGGCTTAGCCAGGTATATGGGGGTGGGAGGACTTTGAACTCACTTGTACCCCAAATTCCTAATCTCTCTTTAGTTTCCCTTACCTTAGCTTCAATTATTCAGTACTGGCTTTGAGAACATTATTTTCTACATTGAGAGAACTGCTGTGGAATGCAAAAGCTAAATTCTCCTTTATCAAAAAAAGAAGTAGGTGTGTTTCCACTCAGATTAAGAGAGAGCCAATCCTCAGATTATAGACTGTGGATTACACTGTGTGAATTGTAAAGCCCCACCCCCACCCCCACACTAATTATACACCAAATAACTTGCTTTTGTTGTGACATCACTTCTGTTTTCCTGGTCCCTGTACATGATGTCACAGTGAATGATGACTTCCTTGGTTGCAGAAACAGGATGAGATGATTCAGAGATTGTGGTTTATGTGTTTAACAGTTTTCAACCTTTAAGAAGAAGACAAACAGTTAGGTAGACATTTTTTTTTTCAGTGTGTTCACAAGGGTTCCTATTAAAAAGCAAGCCAGGGCCAACTCAGCCACCTAACACAATTGTAGTTTGATTTCTCCTAAAATCCACAAAACAGGCTATCCTCCAGCCTGCTCACCTCCCAAGATCTATTCCTGTGCATCCTCGGTTAGATTAGAGCAGGGCCAGTTAGAGATACCTGCCAGCCAGGAAGCCTTTCAGAAACTTGCCACTCAAAGAAGCTGGATGTGAAAGGGTTAGGCAGTGGATGGAGAAGAGGTAAAGCCAGGAAAAGAGGGTGGAGGAGATAAACTGTTCTTTTAGTTCCCATCATCTGCTGGGTATTTCATGTGCCTTATTTAATCCATGTAGCCATCTGTGGGTACTGGTGGTAGTATCTCCATTTTAGAATGGAAGAAACTGAGGCTTATAAATGCAGAATAACTTTCCCAAAGAAAAGGAATTGACAGAGCCAAGATAAGAACTAAATCCTGTCTCACTCCAACGCTCTGTTACCTCTTCATCAATTTTCTAGAAACAGAACTACTTGCTAGAGATTATAGTATGCTTTTTTTCTAACATAGTTTGTATTTTCTGAAATTTCACTCTGACCTTCTCTCAGATGGCCCTCTTTGCCTACCAGAGCCATATCTGTCTTTTCCACCACCACCACCAGTTCCAGGCTTTGGCCTCCTGTAGTTACACTGAAGTGGATTGAAATGATACATCCTCTGAGCCTCATCAACCTCCAATGTTCAGGTCCTGTTCCTAGTGGAGGCTAGATTCTCCCAACTCAGAGCCATCCCTTGCATATATATATGATTCTCTTTATCGTCACCATGTCCCTGAGAAAAGAAGAAAAGTTTTACTAGATTCACTTTACAGATAGAGAAATTCCTGCCCACCAGCCTGAGTCACCCAACGTCATAGGAAATCAGTGGCAGAACTGTCTTCTGACTGGAGACCAATGTTAAACTTTCATTTGACCACTCTATTTGGAATCCTGGAGGAAAATGTATTGTCAGTCATCTAGTCCTACAGAGTACACTTAGTCTTTTTCTATTTCTCCACCTTCCCATTCAAAGAAGTATCACTTTCAGAGTTCTAGTTAAATTTGAAACATTGAAAGCCACCACGATGATTGCTGAGCCTTACCCTTCACACACTATCTTTCCACTGTGTAGTACAGATACCTTCCAGGCTAGCACTCAGTCTCCCTAGACAGGGATTCTGCTTGCCTATTTTACATATTACCTTTGCTTTTGCAGACTGTTATATATATAATTTTTTTTTAATTTATTTCAGAGAAGAAGGGAAAGGGAGAGAGATAGAAACATCAATGATGAAAGAGAATCATTGATCGGCTGCCTCCTGCAGGCCCCACACCGGGATTGAGCCCACAACTTGGGCATGTGCCCTGACTGGGAATCAAACCATGACCTCCTGGTTCATAGGTCAATGCTCAGCCACTGAGCCACACCTGACGGGCCAGACTTTATTTATTTTGAGCAGTTCTTAAAACCATTCAATAGGTCAGGCTGATGCTCCAAGGCAAACTACAGTGATCTCATTGGTTCCCACTGTTATTCTTACTGTCCTCAGTCTCACTGAGCTTGTTCTCACTGTGTTAGTTGTTTATTCCTTTACTCCTCTACTTGTATAGAGTTATTGTATATCATATGATGACTTAGAGGAGATGATGTGTGATTTGTATAATAGTTTCTAATTTCCATGCCTTTTGGTGATTCCCTGCTGCAATAGGTTTGCCAGCATTAGTTCAGCTATAATTTTGTCAACTTTAACAGAACTGTGTTCCAAGTCCCCAGGTGGATGAATCTGTGACTTTCATAATTTTGGTTTGTAGTCTAATAGGATTTTATAGCATCTATTTCTTTCTGTTTTGTGGTACTTTGTATGATGGGCCCTCCTGTTCATTTGCACAGAAGCGAGAACAGAAAAAGGAGCTGGGCCATGTTAATGGACTGGTGGACAAATCTGGCAAACGGACTACATCCCCCAGCAGTGACACTGACTTGTTGGACAGATCAGCTAGCAAAACTGAACTCAAGGCTATGGCCCATGCCCGGATCCTGGAGAGAAGAGCCAGCCGGCCTGGCACGCCCACGTCCAATGCCAGCACAGAGACCCCCACCTCTGAGCAGAACGACGTTGATGAGGACATCATTGACGTGGATGAGGAGCCAGTGGCAGTAGAGCCAGACTATGTGCAGCCCCAGCTAAGGCGGCCTTTTGAGCTGCTGATTGCTGCCGCCATGGAGCGGAACCCCACCCAATTCCAGTTGCCCAATGAACTGACTTGTACCACTGCACTACCAGGTTAGCCAAACCATTATATCCCCTCCCCCACTCCACCTTCCAGAGGATTATTGTCCAGTCAAAGGGTAGTGCTGCCTATGGGATCACTGTCTGTATAGCCACTGTCTCATACTGTTCTTGGTTCTTCCTGGAGAGATCTTTGAAGGTTTTAGCTCTTATAGTGTTTATTCAATTTTCTCTTTCCACCTTTCCCAGTATCACATTTTTTAAAAAAGTAATGTATTCACATGATTCAGAAATCAAAAATTATAAAAAGGCGTACAGGAAAAATTTCCCTCCTACTTCTGCCTGCCATTTGCCTAGTTTCCACCTTCCTACCCCTCACAGATAACCACTGTTTTGTTCTTGTGTATTTCCTCTAGAATTTCTTTGTGTATGTATAAGCAAGTACAGATATATGCTCATTATTTCCCCCTTAAATAGCATACTTGATATTCTGTTCTACACGTTGCTTTTTTTTACTTCATAATGTGCTCAGGATAGAGATCTTTCCATATTAATATAGACATTACTTAGTTTCTCTTAATGGTTGTATAATGATCTATCATGTACATATAGATGTACTATAATTTATTTAATTTCCTATTAATGGACATTCAGGTTTTTCCTAATCTTTTGTTTCTATAGATAGTGCTTCACAGATAATCCTGTAAATACATCATTGTATACTTGTGGGTGTGTGTCTATAGGATAAATTCTTAATATTATAATTGCTGAGTCAAAACTGTGTTTATAGTTGTTTTTAAGACAAATTACTTTCATATATATATATATATGTATATATATATACATATATATATATATATATATATATATATATATATATATTATTAATTTCAGAAAGGAAGGAAGAGGGAGATAGAAACAGCAATGAGAATCATTGATTGGCTGCTTCCTGCACACTCCACACTGGGGATCAAGTCCACAGCCTGGGCATGTGCCCTGACCGGGAATCAAACCATGACCTCCTGGTTCATAGGTCGATGCTCAACCACTGAGCCATGCCAGGCGAGCTGTATTTATAGTTTTTGTTTGTTTGTTTGTTTTTAAATATATTTTTATTGATTTTTTACAAAGAGAAAGGGAGAGGAATAGAGAGTTAGAAACATCGATGAGAAAGAAACATCGATCAGCTGCCTCCTGCACACCTCCTACTGGGGATGTGCCTGCAACCAAGGTACATGCCCTTGACAGGAATCGAACCTGGGACCTTTCAGTTTGCAGGCCAACACACTATCCAGTGAGCCAAACCGGTTAGGGCGGATATTTATAGTTTTAATAGATACTACCAAATTACCCTCCTTGTGTTTTGTTTGTTTTTTAATCAATCAAGTCATGGCTTCTTCTTGATACCATGAAGCTTCTAGATCTTATTTTTTTCTTTCAGATAGAGTGAAATTGGCAAACTTAAGAAACTTACGGTCAGTAGGATGCAGAATCAAAGCTTTTCTGATTTTTGTTAAAATGCAGTGGAATTGTAGTTTTTTCCTCATCTACCTCCAGATAATAGGCTTTTTGACCTATTTACATTTCATAGGTTGCCAGTATATAAGCTAGGCTTCTGGCCACTTTATGTTTACAAAACCTTTAGAGGTGTTTGTGCCACAGAACAAGTGACTTCTGATCAAGGTTCTGACTTATGTCTCAGTCTCCCTTCTAATTCTTTTTCTCACTTGAAACCAGACCAGGGGGCCTCAGAAAGAGATCCATGTCTAGGCCATAGCACGTGCTTTTACTGAGGTCTCTTCCTTTCGCTTAGTATTGTGTCCATATCTGAGGCCAGGAACTCTGCACCTAGAGAAAGTCCAGCACCACCAATTTCTCTTCTAGGTTCCAGCAAGAGAAGAAGAAAGGAGGAAACCACAGGAAAAAACGTTAAGAAGACACAGCATGAGTTAGATCACAATGGTCTCGTTCCCTTACCGGTCAAAGTCTGCTTCACGTGTAGCAGGTATTTTTCCTCCATACTAAGGGGCTTTTCCTCATATTCAGCAAATGATGTTTTTTTCTCTTTTCCATCACCTCTTTCAAACCATATATGTTAAATGTACATAATCTATATTTTGATGATATGAGAGCAGAGAGACTGAGTGACTAATTGATCAGAGCCTTGAATATTTTAACAAGTATTGTAAACAAGAGGAGTTGAAAGTAAACTGAAGTATGAAATATTTAGACTACCTATCAGGAAGAATTCTAGCCTACAGCAACACAAGTCCCTGGAAACAACAAATAATTTTTAAATCGCTCAAGTTTAGTTTAAAAGTAGTACAGGTATCCACAGTATGCATTAGCCTGGATGACTTCCAAAAGTACCTAGGTTGCCCCAGTTGTAGCTTCCCTGTGATACTGGTTTTCTTCAAATCGGATCTCCTCAGTGACAGGAGCCAGCTGCTACTGAAGATGGACTTGTTTAGATATGTTAGAAGGACAGGGTAACAGGAGAAAGAATATGAAAAAGAAATGTTCCACACCAAAAGCTATAGGGTACTGGATAGCAGAGTGCAGGACTCTGAGCCCAAACTGTGGCTTCAGTGCATTTTGAGGACCCGGGAGTATCATGGTTACAAATCATAATTGGCATTTGCTTAAGCCCCTCCCTTTAATTATGCTTACATTAATACATTACAAAATCATTTTCCCAGCACAACTGTCTCTGATTCTCAGTCTTTCTGAGTGCTTCATGCAGAAGAAAAGGTTCTTGCTGTAGTAGATTTTAGAAAGGTTGCTAGTATTTTTGTTGTTGTTGTTTAATGCAGTAGTTGCTTTTTTTTAAGGAGTAGAAAGATCAAGTAGAGCTGGCTGTCTTCCCCCAGTGAGTACTGAGCATTTATCATTCATGCTCTGACAGCCACTTTAGCATACTCCACGTGAACATTCACTTCCTGACAAGACACAGTTCTCTTAGAAGAGAGAATAATGAAGAGCTGTGTGTTGGCCCCCAACTTCATCCATCTTTCTAATCGTGAATGTAACTGAATCATTGGGGGAGGAGGATGTGGGAGAATGTTGTTAGCATTAAGGAGGGGAGTTTGTTTTGAGTTCTCCCATCTTGCCACAGAAATGGCCTAATCTCTTTTTTGCAGGAGTTGTCGCGTGGCCCCTCTCATCCAGTGTGACTATTGCCCCCTCCTGTTCCACATGGACTGCCTTGAGCCACCACTCACTGCCATGCCCCTGGGCAGATGGATGTGTCCAAATCACATCGAACATGTGGTGGTAAGTACAGCAGTGTCCCTTCAGTCCTCTACGGGCACAGTGGAGCGTGGACTGATTCAGTAGAAAGCATAGTAAGGTCAGCTTTGTACCAGAATTCACTATAATCTCTCCGATGCTGGTTTCTGCAGACCATTCTACTCAATTCCGATTATTTTGACATGTGTTAGCTGTGCGTTTTGCCTTTTATCACAATGCCTTATTTTAGCTGCATGGACAGACTTAACCCACTAGCATTTGGTTGTTCATTAAGATTTTCTTCCAGAGTGAATCAAGCAGATGTTATAGCCCTAAACTGGGGTATATTAGGTCCAACCTTATGGAAATAAATACTCTCACAGTGGTTGCTTCCATATTTTCCTGCCTTTTGTTTTTAGAGGGAACAGAGAAAATTCTAAGGTATTAACTGCACAGTAACTTCAGCGAATTGACGTGGATATAATGGTATTCCAGACAGTCAACCATTTATTGAGCACCTCATCTTTCCTAGGCACCAAATGAGGTTCTTTCCCTCCTCTTACTTTAATTCTTGTCATAACACTTATAGGTGTTGAGTAACTAAATTGTTGAATGAATGGTGTGAGGGTATTATCTATTTCCCAGGAGTCTTGGGTACATTTTCCATACTGCTTCCTGGGGCCAAAACAGAACTGTAGTTTGCTATCTCCAAAGACATTTCCTTATAGGCACTTAGAATAGTCACTCAATATAGATTGAGTAGGAGAGGGCTTCAGGAGGAGCAGGTCCCTCATAAGAACAGCTTTTCCAAATTAAAAAATGTTATTGCATAAGACGTCACCTATCAAATGGTGATAATCATGGAATGACTGTTGCCCCTCAACATGGCAATGTGCTCTCCACTTTACACTGAGGGAACCTCAGTTATAGACTTGCACATATGAAAGAAAATAGTTGCTTTGTCCTCTTATTTGTCTAATGCTGTTCAGAAAGATTTATCTAGGAGGAAGCTTCTCTCTGGGGCTCAGTGTGAGTATCTTGTTTTGCCTCTTACTGAACCAAAAAAAAAAAAAAGCAACCATGAGCAGTTTACCCAAATATGAATCTTAAAGATCACCTTTCCAGCAGATGAGAAGTTATTAATTGGGTAATATTTTATTAGCCACTTAGGGGTTTTTCCTCTTTTACTAATTAGAAGCTGCCACACATTTTTTTCCTTTTGAATTAAAGTGTATGGGACCAGTTGTAGAAGAGGAAATGTGACATAATTTCTGTATGCTGCTGCACAAACTTCCCTCTCCTCCCTTTGGCCTCTTAGAGCAGTCCAAGCTTTCTGCCTCCTATAGACTGTGATATATTCTAGGAGTTTGCTCCCTAGTACCATGGAGGAGGAAAAGGGCAGGGCACACAGGATTTGGGTGCTGATCCCAGCTGTCAACAAAACTCCTATATAGGAAACAGTCCTGCTTCCTGTGGGAGAGGTTCTCTTGCTAGGAATGGAGTCTGGGTCTCTTGAGGGCCAAGGCCTGCATCTCCTCAGAAACCTGTACACTAAAAGAAAAGAAAAAAAGAAACCTGTAAACTGACAGAGGGTGGTCTGAGCTGGACAGAAGACTTTCAGAGGCTGAATTTGGAAGGTCACTTCTTAGCTAATTCCCTATTTCCTGCCACTCTAGGGAATAGGAACATACCAGTTGTCCCTTGTTGGACTGGGCAGAGCTGAGGGAGAAAGTCTTATGCAACTCTGACAAGTGTTGACATGCCAACCCCTGACAGACAATCCCATTTGGTCCATTTATAGTTAGCTGGGAGAGGGATGTCTTTTGAGGTTCACCACAGGAGTGTTTCTGCTTTGATCCTAGCTGAACCAAAAGAATATGACACTGAGTAATCGGTGCCAGGTGTTTGACCGTTTCCAGGACACCATTTCACAGCACGTCGTCAAAGTGGATTTCCTGAACCGAATTCACAAGAAGCACCCTCCTAACCGCCGTGTGCTCCAGTCGGTCAAAAGAAGAAGCTTGAAGGTGAGTCACAACCTGGTTCAGGCAGGATGGTGGTTTCTGATCACCTTCAAGGTATAGACAGAGGGCCATGGTCCCACTTCCACAAATAGAGAAACTGAAGTCCCTGAGACTTCTCTGTGGTATCTGAACAAGTAATGAATGTGGCTGTACATTTTAATACTTGAGGAGGGTGGTCGGGATTATGAATGCCAAACCCCATAGTAGGCCTTCAAACTGCAGGTCTCTAGTTCTCCTGAGTATAAACACTCTTTAACCCCTTCCACCAAATGTAGATGTGCTCTGCTGTTACTGCCCCTCACCTGGCACTTGGTGCCATCTCTTCCTATTTGATGGCCCCTTTCCTAGAGCTGTCATGAGGTGAAGGTGCGGGTGATTAAGCAGAGGGCCATGTGGAAAGTGAGCTATCCCAACTGAGGAATTTAAGAGGGGAAAATGTCTAAAGGAAAGTTAAATCTCTTTTCCCAGGCTGCTGTTAATATATTAGCAATACGTTTTATGTACTTAACAATTATTGAAGTGTATCCACAGAGATTTGACAGAGAAATTTGAAGAGTATTTGGTGGTGTTGAGGCTGGTTCTCATAAACCACTCAATCCCCTCATTCATTTAACGTAGCCCAACACTATATACCTATATATAAACTGATTTTTCTCTTTTGAAATAATCCCAGACTGTCATATGTTATCAATAGGAACCAGCAATTCTCAAATATGGCCACTTGGGGGCAGCCATACTTTAAAATCACACCAGCCCCGCCCTGGCTGATGGTGTAGTTCAGTTGGTTGTCCCATGCACTGAAAGGTTGCCGTTTCTATTCCTGGTCCAGGCACATACCTAGGTTGCAGGTACAGGAAGCAACCAATTAATGTTTTTCTCATACATATTCTCTCCCGCCCCCCCCCCCCCCGCTTCCTGTCCCTTTAACCTCTCTCTAAAATTAGTAAAAACAGCCCTAGCCAGTTTTGCTCAGTGGATAGAGTGTCGGCCTGTGGACCAAAGGGTCCTGGGTTCGATTCCAGTCAAGGGCATGTACCTCAGTTACAGGCTTCTCCCTGGCCCAGGCCCTGGTCAGGGCTTATGCAGGAGGCAACCAATTGATGTGTTTCTCTCACATTAATATTTCTCTGTCTTTCCCTCTCTCTTCCACTCTCTCTAAAAATCAATAGAAAAATATCCTTGGGTGAGGATTTAAAAAAATAATAATAAATAAAATTAGTAAAAACATATCCTCTGGTGAGGATTTTTTAAAAAAAATCATACCTGTCATTTCCAGTGGGTGTCAGCACCAGCAAGATGTTAACTGTTGAAAATTGGATAACAAACTCTTAACTGTGTAAATATTTATACTTCAGGGAAACACCAGTTTTCCAAAATTAAGTTAGGTGTTTTCAGTTGGGGGTAAGAAATATTACAGGTGACAAGCCTCATACCTTAGTTCAGTGGTCCGCAAACTGCGGCTCGCGAGCCACATGCAGCTCTTTGGCCCCTTGAGTGTGGCCAAAGTTTCAATCGTACTGTACGTGCGCGCCCGCATGTGGTATTTTGTGGAAGAGCCACACTCAAGAGGCCGCAGTTTGCCGACCACTGCCTTAGTTAAACAGATCTAGAAAAAATCTAGACTATAATTCACCATATAGGTATGGAAGAGAGCCGGGCTACCAAAATGAACAGGCCAAGAGGCTTTGATAAAACCCTGTCATTTTATAATGTTCCCTTTTAAAATGTTTCTCTATTGAAGAAAATCCAAGGGCACAAATTTTCTGAAAAGCATTTTGTAATTGGACAATTTGAGAGTGAAATAAGGACAGGGAGCCCTAGCTGGGTGGCTCATTTGGTTGGAGCTTCCTGCCATACATCAAAAGGTTGCAGTTTTAATTCCATTCAGGCCACATTCCTAGCTTGTGGGCTCAATCTCTGGTTAGGCACATACAGGAGGCTACTGATCGATGTTTCTCTCCCTCTTTCTCCTCCCCCCTTCCCCTCTAAAGTCAATAAAAACATATCCTCAAATGAGGGTTTATAATAATAATAAAATAAGCCCTCACTGGTTTTGCTCAGTGGATAGAGTGTCAGCCTATAGACTGGAGTCCTGGGTTTGATTCCAGTCGAGGGCACATGCCCAGGTTGTGGGCTCAATCCCCAGTAGGGGGCGTGCAGAAGGCAGCCAATCAATGATTCTCTCCCATCATTGATGTTTCTATCTCTCTCCCTCTTCATTCCTCTCTGAAATCAATAAAAATAAATAAGTAAATAAAAAAATAAAATTAAAATAACAATAATAAAATAAGGAAAGGCAACCATTTGGGGCTTTCCTTCCCTTATCCTCCCTAAGAACCTGCTCACCAAATCTCTTGGTTCTCCCAAAATATTTTCCAAATCTACCAGGTGCTTTTACATCTCTGCCTTAGGTACTGCTTCCCTATCCTATTTCCCCTTGGTCTGCCTGGAAGTTCCTTCTTAACTGCCAAGTCTCAGCTCAAATACCGCCTTCCTATAAAATCTCTAATCCCAAGCTTCTGTCCCCCAGGTAGAAATAAGCACTTTTCTCCATGTTTTTAATAGCTACTTAGACATACCTTTATTCTAGGATCCATTACATTGTATTATAATGTTTCTGTGTTTATCTTCCCTACTAGACTGTGAGCTCCTTGAGGGCAAGGCTTAAATTTTGTTCATCTGGATTTCTAGGAATTGGCATAGTGCCCAGACTCAGGAGATGCTCAATAAATGTTGGTTGAATGTATGAATGATTCTTTGCTTGTGTGGCTTTCATTCTTACATGGTGAGATTCAGAGTGTGTCTTCTGTTTGTGCAACAAAGAGGTCTTCAATTGTTTTATGAGTCATGAATGAATGGAGAAAATTGACATTGAGTGCTTATCTGGAGCCAGGCCTCATGCTGAGCATGTCTACTGTGAATGTGATCTCATTTAACTTTTTATCTCTTCAGATATTGTTTACCTACTTTCCAAACTTGATCCTAAGCAATAAGAGCCCAGGGTACCACTCTGGAGCCCTGTTTGGTGTCAGTCTTCCACTTTTTAGACCAAAGCAGAAGGCAGTATGCAATGATTTCTGGCTTCCTCAGTCCTTAGACCTTAATGAAGTAAAGTGGGGGGCATGCCTGCTGTTTCCAGTTTTGTGCCTTCTCAAGCTAGCGTGCATATGTGTTAGGCAAAGAGATGGTGGCACAGAGCAGTTGCTGCCCACCAAGCCACCTTATCCCAGAGTGGATGATGGTCCCCTGGGCATCAGCACCAAGGACAGAAGAGCACGGTCAGAGCAGAATCAACTGGCCATGTTGGCACTATCTCCCTCTCCTTCCTCCTCCTATCTCTTCTGAACAGGTTCCTGATGCTATAAAGTCTCAATACCAGTTTCCACCCCCACTCATTGCACCCGCGGCCATTCGGGATGGGGAGCTGATCTGCAATGGGATCCCTGAGGAATCACAGATGCACCTTTTGAACTCTGAGCACTTAGCCACCCAGGCAGAGCAGCAAGAGGTGAGTGAAGGCAGGGCTGGGATTCCAAATCTAATCTTCCATCCCACTGCAGCTGTTATGGAAATAGCCTCAGTGTCATTCCCATCCCCATCTTCTACAACCCCACCCACCCCCACCCCCACCCCCCACCCCCCAAGAGTTGACTATTTCAGGGAGAACCTCTGACTCAGATCTTGAGGCAAGTAAGAGAACTACAGAGTCAACCGGTCTGCTTCTCTCCATCGGTCTCCCTGCACTGTGAGATGGGCAAAACTGTCTGTAGAAAGAGCTCAGTAGACCCATAGAGAGACTAGGTGATAGTGCTGGACACACAGCCGATGTTTAGGGTACTTGCTGAATATTGGTCACAAGGTGAGCCTTAGGGGCAAAACCAGAACGGGAATCCCAAGCTCTGCTGACCAGGGTGTTGTCTGCTGAGTGTACCAACAAGTCTTGCTTGGGAATGGAAATGGAATCCTATCAGGAGTCAAGCACACCCTTTCTGGGCATTCGCAATGGGACCTCGGAAACAGTGTTTATCAGCTCTGCTGTAGCCCTGGCCACTGTGGCAGGAAGGACCAGCGCCTCCCAGGCCTCTTACCCTCCTCTCCTCTCCTCTCCTTCCATTACAGTGGCTCTGTAGTGTTGTTGCGCTCCAGTGCAGCATATTGAAACATTTATCTGCTAAGCAGATGCCTTCGCATTGGGACTCTGAACAGACAGAGAAGGCTGATATTAAGCCTGTTATTGTGACTGACAGCTCAATCACCACCTCCCTGCAAACAGCTGACAAGGCACCTACTACACCTTCCCACTATCCCCTGTCCTGCCCCTCAGGGATTAGCACCCAGAATTCCCTGAGCTGCTCTCCACCCCACCAACCCCCAGCCCTAGAAGACATCAGCTGCAGTTCTTGTGCGGAAAAATCCAAGAAAACTCCCTGTGGGACTGCCAACGGGCCAGTGAACACAGAGGTGAAAGCCAATGGCCCACACCTCTACAGCAGCCCCACTGATTCCACGGACCCCCGGCGACTTCCAGGCGCCAACACCCCCCTACCAGGCCTCTCACACCGACAAGGCTGGCCCCGGCCCCTCACACCACCAGCGGCTGGGGGGCTTCAGAACCACACCGTCGGCATCATTGTGAAGACAGAGAATGCCACTGGCCCCAGCTCTTGTCCCCAGAGGAGTTTGGTTCCTGTCCCAAGCCTGCCCCCTTCCATTCCCAGCTCTTGTGCCAGCATCGAGAACACCAGCACTTTGCAAAGAAAGACTGTCCAATCACAGATAGGACCTCCGTTGACAGATTCAAGGCCACTGGGCTCACCCCCAAATGCCACCCGGGTGCTCACTCCCCCCCAAGCAGCAGGAGACAGTATCTTGGCCACAGGAGCCAGCCAAAGTTTCTGCTCACCAGCGCCATCTTCAGGTGAGTGCTACTCAGCCTTAGGGTGATTTGGAGTAATTTTATGCTCTTCCTGACAAATAAGCTTCAAAAAATCCTATCTGTGAATATTTCAGAGGGCTTTGATCTCTGTATTATTTATCCTTCCCCCATTTCTGTGATGGAAGAGAAAGTACATGTTAACTTGTCTTCATCTATTCAGTGGGACTGCTTAGGCTCTGAAAGCTTAAGTGATTTCTTTAAGGCGATCTAACAAGTCAGTCGCAGGATTGGAACTACAGCCTGGATCTCCTGATTCCACCTTCCCACTCCTTCCAGGCCTGGGTCTTCTGCCTGTTTTGTCCCATCACCCTTGAGGAAGGCAGCATGTGCTCCGAAACCATTGTGCTCAGCCTGAGGCTCTGAGTGATAGCCTCTGTTTCATGATCCACACCAGAGATTAGATCCACACCTGATCCAAATTCTCAGAGCCTGGTTATTTTGAAGGAACTTCCATGTCAGGGAAAGCAGGGCTAGAAAGGAACACTGCCTTTAGAATTGCTGCAGAGTGGGATGCCCATAGAGATAGTTCTGGCCCAAAAGCTTGCCCTCATGTCCACACTTGACCTAGTGTGGACCTGCTCTCAGCTATCTCCAGTCAGCACTCGGGACCTCGAGGTTGCTGACCTCAGCATCTGAACCAGGTATCAGATGCTGCTGAAACCCCCTGTGGTCTCTGTCTGAACTGAAGCTGGCCTCCCTAGTCAGCTGGAAGTCTTGGTAACAAGGTGTCTGTGACTTCTCTGCATGGAGCCCCTGATCTCAGGGTGGCCCCACTTCTCAGGCTTTTTTCCTGGATAGATTTTGCACCTGTGAGTCAGACTTCAGTAGGCAGGAGCTTTAGGGGCAGGCACCACTTATTTAAATGAATAGAGGTAGTAGGGAGGTAGTCATGGCTCAGAGAATGAAGTTACCCCACCAGCATTCCCCAGAGCAGTAGATTTCACTGGTTCTCAGTTCTCTGGAGCCTTCTGCATGCCTGGGTGCATTGTCGTTCCATCTGCCCTTCCTCACCACACGTTTTTAGCTCTAGGAGTTCCAGAGCCTATGGGGTGAGAATCGAGAAGGGAACATCACCTTGGGTCCGAAATCCAGACCTGTCTCGGCAGTGGGGGATTGTACCGGTGGGTTTCCCTCAGGCGACGTAAGTAACAGTCTTCCTGCTCCGTCCCCAGATGGCAAGGTCAGCCCCGGCACGTTATCCATAGGAAGCGCTTTAACCGTACCCTCTTTCCCAGCCAACTCTACTGCCATGGTGGACCTCACCAACTCACTTCGAGCATTTATGGATGTCAATGGAGGTGAGTGAGTGAGCTGCTGCTCTGCCACCAGCTACTGTGGTGGAAGTGCTGTCCCCACGCAGCATTCAGCTCATTTCAAAAGGGGCAGAAGGGATGCCTGATCTCAGGGCTGGAGAGGGGAGTGGTGTAGGGGAAAAAGCCCCTTCTATCTCTGCCTTATGCATATACACATAATCAAAGATGAAGAGAGAACAGAGCCAAGCTGACCAGTGAGAAGAGAAGAAAATCACTATAGTCAGATCACCTGCACTTGCAGAATAAAATCAGGAGGCATCTCGCTCCCACAATCAAGGAGAAGCAGGGCAGAACTTGATCTCTGTAAACAGAGAGTGGGTAGAAATCCAAGCCCCAATATCAGACATCCAGGCCCTTCCCCATGCACAGGCAAATGGTTTATCTTGCTCTACCTTTCTAGGACCACTTTACCTAAAATCCAGCTACCCAGGGGCAGGAGGCATCTGTATAGTCTGCACTGGGGCCTGTCTCTCACTGCAGATGGCTAGTGAGATGCCCAGCCAAGATCTTTGTATCACTTTGTGCTATTTTTAAAAAAGCTCTTGGCTGGATTTTAGAAATGCTGCACTATTTGCTCGGTAACCTTAGCCTACTTCTCATTCCATTTCCTCCTCAGCTGCTTTTTTAATCTTTCTCTTTGGTTAATAGAAATCGAGATAAATATGCTGGACGAGAAGCTGATCAAGTTTCTGGCCTTGCAGAGAATACATCAGCTTTTCCCCTCCCGGGTCCAAACTTCACCGGGCAGTGTCGGGGCACATCCACTGGCTTCTGGAGGGCACCACACAGAAGGTGCGCATGCACACCTGCCACCACACCACGCCATCAGATCTCTGTGTGAATGGCCATCTCCCCTCCATGGAAATCTCAGCTTTCAGTGTGTGCTTTTTATGGGCTTTATAAAGCACCATGGTTTTTGTTTTTTTCCTCAGAAAACAGATACAAAATGGCACCCACAGCTTTCAGCTCAGACTCCAGGAAGTGCACTGTAACTTTCTTTCATACATATCCACTTTGAGACACAGAAAGCAGCTACAAGTGCCATTGGGTATATGTAGTGTTTTCTGCTCAATTGCTGTCAAATATTCAAGTTAGAAGAATTTCCCAAAAGGTGAGAAACAGAGTAACAGTTGGGCTAGCCTCCTGGAAATCCTTCCCAAGAGGTTAACTCTGCTTAGGATTCCCCTTGGAGCATTAGCTGTTAAAAGTTTGGTCCCCAGACCAGCAGCAGCAGCTGCATCTAAGAACTTGTTAGAAATGCAGAGCTTTGGCGCCACCTTAGACCTACAAAATCATAATCTGCATTTTAACAAGATTCTAGGCAAATCATATGCACCTTAAAGTTTGAGAGAGATGGTCTGTGCCCTTCTTTGCACACCTCCCTATAGGACCAGCTAGTATATCCCTGACCAACCAGCAGCCAAGAGCTCATAAAGTACTATCATCCTTAAATTCCGTGACCATTGTCAAATCTCTGGTCCTTCTTACCCCATGTGAGGACTGCTGTGTGTGGGACAGAGAGCCTCACCGTGAAGCAGCCCAGTGTTAGATGTGAGTTTGTAAAGATTACTCATCCAGTGGGATTATATTCTTGAAGCGATGCGCCAAAGGTCCAGGTTCTGTTAATGTTTGAGCCGTATGTTCTGTTGGTTTGCATTTGAGTGTCAGGTTCTGAGTTTCTGAATAACCCTATCCCTGTGTTTGTCTTGTAGTGCAAAGAAAGGAGGTACAGGCCCGAGCTGTGTTCTACCCTCTCTTAGGGTTGGGAGGAGCTGTGAACATGTGTTATCGAACCCTCTACATCGGGACAGGTGAGCCGGCTAGGAGGTGCTGAGCCTGTTCAGCCCTAAAGACTAACACTCTTACCCTCAGAGGCTAGACAGGGGCAGACTGGTTTAACTTGCTGGATGTCCCAACCAGAGGGGCTAAGAAAGGAGACCATCAGCTGCTTGTCTTCCCCGTCCTCTGGCCCTTTGCTTTGTGCCCAGTGTGACATCAGGAGAGGTGAAACTTCTGACTGCTGCTCAGTGAGGCATTTAAAACACTGCAGGGAGATACCCAAGAGAGAGCACATGCTTTCTCCCTGCCGGTCTTTGAAAAAGTTACGGGGCTCACATACACCTGAGCTTTAGTTCGCCCTCTATCTTGTACAGAGGTGCAGGCAGATTAGCCCCCGGCCTAGACATTTCCCTTCTTTCAGGTGATATGATTTATAGGCCCTGCACCCCATGTTGTGTTCTCATGAAAACATCCCATCCTCTCCCTAGCCAGTTTGGCTCAGGGGATAGAACGTTGGTCTGTGGACTGACGCTCCAGTCAAGGGGGCATGCAGGAGGCAGCCAGTCAATGATTCTCTCACATCATTGATGTTTCTCTCCCTCTTCCTTTCTCTCTAAAATGAATAAAAAATATATTTTAAAAAATGAAAAGAAAATATCACATTTTCTTCAGTAGCTCACTGTACCCACCTGGGCAGGAGCCATATGTTCTAAAGCAGATCAACTGGCAAAGACAACTGTTCTTTAGCAAGAGGTTGAAAAGACATCAGCGTTAGTTTAAAATACAAGGAGGGGGCCCTGAGCTACCTGTCCCTCAGGGTCTCCTAGTGCCTGCCCGGAAGCTAACACTCCCCCTCCCCCACACCTTCACACACACACCTTACAATTTGTTCTCTGCCCACCTTTTCCTCTGTTCATGTCACCTTGCAGGAGCTGACATGGACGTGTGCCTTACAAACTATGGTCACTGTAACTACGTGTCCGGGAAACACGCCTGCATATTCTACGATGAGGTAAGGGGTGTTGAAGGGGTAGGAGGGAGCTCTCCCCACCCGAGGCCTCTCCCAGGCACTAGGTGTTTTTCAGTGCCTGGGTGAGAAGAGGGGGGCTGGGGGTCTTCTCCTTTTCCCTCCCTGTCATCTGGGGAGGAGAAGAGTCTTGGTGTGAAAAGGACATTCTACCATGGCCATCTGCTCCCCAGGAGCAGGGCTACCATATCTCCTGAGGTTGATCACAGGCTCAGCTGAGGTGGGGGGAGGGGTGGGGCTAAGCAGGGGGAGGAAACAGTATAGAAAGAAGCCAAGCCCTCTTAGTGCAACTCTGTGAGTTTCATCATCTCATATGCCAGTGATTTCAACAGGAGCCAGTGCTGAGGAGGCAGAAAAGAGTGAGGAGGGGGGTCTAAGAAGGAAGGCTTCCCTGAAGGAGTGAATCTTTTTTGTTTATTTGTTTTTGTTTTTTATTGTTAGAGTACATTTATGAAAGCTGGGGACAGTGAAACAAGGCAGGGCTTAGGATAGAAGAAGCAACAGGAGAGAACCTAGGCGAATCTGCTTTGGCTCTGGAAAGTCAGAGAAAAGGGAGCCTTAGAGATAGGTTCAGGGGATGAGCCTGGGACTAACTGACAGTGCCCATTGCTCCCCTGGTTGCAAGTCTCGTGGGTTCCCTTAGAGGTTAGGAGTTGCATGCCTCTGGGGGGAGGAGAGGGGGAAGGGAAAGGCGGGAGCTTGCTCCTGGGAGGGAGAGCACACAGGAGGTGAATTTTGAGCCCCAGTGGAAAAGTATAGGGAAGAAGGGCATGATTGGGAAAGAAAGAGAGCTCCTCAGATAGAGCAGCACAGCCTTCTCCATATGTCCTCTCTCCCCTTAGCCCCAGGCCCCACGCAGCAGACCACACATCTTATCTTCCCTCCTCCTCCTCAGAATACCAAACATTATGAGCTGTTAAACTACAGTGAGCACGGGACAACGGTGGACAATGTGCTGTATTCATGTGACTTCTCTGAGAAGACCCCGCCAACCCCCCCAAGCAGTATTGTTGCCAAAGTGCAGAGTGTCATCAGTAAGTTGGAGCAGAGGCCTGTGGCCATGAGGCCTGCCATTTTTGGACACATTTTCAAAGGCTCCGTCAGGGTGGCTCAGGCTTGCTGCCAGTGATATGCTGTCTCTTGCCTTCCTGATTGCATTGGCCAAGTGCTTGCTTCTGGGCCCAGGGAGGGTCACGGAGAACCAAGTGCCGTGCACCCACTTATGTGTACAGCACTTCAGACTTGACCAGTCCTTTCTGAGCATCCCTCACCCCAGTCATGCAGCATCTAAAATGGGGAGGTACAGGGATCCATCTGGCAAACAGCCCAGATGGTTGGACTGCTCACTGTTCCTCTCTGGTGACCATCCCCTTTTTCCCCAGGGCGCCGCCGGCACCAGAAACAGGATGAAGAGCCAAGTGAGGAGGCACCCATGATGAGTTCCCAAGCCCAGGGGCCACAACGGAGACCCTGCAACTGCAAAGCCAGCAGCTCGAGCTTGATTGGGGGCAGTGGGGCCGGCTGGGAAGGCACGGCCTTACTGCACCATGGCAGCTACATCAAGCTGGGGTGTCTGCAGTTTGTCTTCAGCATCACTGAGTTTGCGACCAAACAGCCCAAAGGCGATGCCAGTCTGTTGCAAGATGGGGTCTTGGCCGAGAAGCTCTCTCTCAAGCCCCACCAGGGCCCTGTGTTGCGCTCCAACTCCGTTCCCTAGGACTGGTGGCTACCCCATCACCCGCCTCACCCACCCCAAGACTCCTGCAATGCAAAAATGTACACAAACCAAGCCCGGGTTTTTTCTATACTCCACCAGAAACCCTTCAACTACAATCTTTGCATGACATGAAGAAAACCTTTTGACTGTTTTTTAAAATCCTTTTTCTTTTCTCAAGTTCTAGGGGGCATTTGCACATATATTTGTACTCAACATTTCATGGAAAAGCGGCAGACCCGAGCTGAGGAACAGCGTGGGCAGGGAGGGGAAGGCCAATGGTCTGGACACTTCCTCCAACACAAAACCGTTCCCCACCCACCTGCTCCCTCCCCCTCGCCCGCCGTTGTAAAATAATCAGAAACTTGTTCTATTTTGTGGCAGTGACAATAGTTTTATATTAAAAGAAAAAAATACAGTTTTCATACAGCAAAATCTATACAATATCATTGTTTTATTTAATATAAAGATCGCTACCCACCCTCCTTCTATGGTTCCCACCCTCCAAGTTATTTTCCCTTTCTGCAGCGGTTGCACTACAGGTAGCTACTGTGTATTATGGACAAATGAGAAATGAATCCTTTTTCTGGCTGTCCATCTATTTTATTTCGAATAAGGAAAAGTGTATTTGGATTTTGTGTAAATACATCTAGTGATGACATTTTTTCAATGTTTTTAAAAACTGTGTACAGTACTACATGTGGTAGAGCGTTTTCTTCAAATTGTCTATTGTAGCAAAAATGTTTTTTGTCGTAAACCTGTTTTGTCTCCTCTTTTTGTTCTCTTGCCACTTCTCTCCTCTTCCTCCCACCCTTGACTCCCTCCTCTTCTCCTACCCCACAACTAGTACCAATGTACATAGTAATTGTAATGTTTTAGACTTTACAGAAACTTTCCTGTATTCTGTATATAAAAAAACAAAAATACTTCAAATTATGTTTTCTGCCTGTCTGTCCTACCTGTCATCATACTTGGAAGGGACCCTCCCTGAGATCTTGGCCCCACCGTCTCCCTGAACAAGTCACATTCCCCAAGGGAAATCAGGAGAGGGGAGGTGTTGTTGGAAAGTGAGCCTACGGTGCATGGGGAGTGGAAATGGGAGGCTAAGGGTGCATCTGCTAAGGGGAGCTGTTGTATGACTTTGTGGGTGACTTAGAGTTTAGAGGGTTTGATTGTTTGACATGATCAGATTCTGCAAGATTCTAAGAATGTTCAGGCCCCTGCTCTTATTGGCTCCAAAACCAAGACATTAAAACAAGCTGGCATGAGTGAGACCTCTGCATTCTGGTCTAGAAGCTTTAATCTAGAGAGTAGAGACTGCCTTTAGTTCCAATTATTTGCTGTCATACTTTATTCATCTATTGTGGGAGGTCATAACACCTGGTTTTGTCCTTTCCCTGTCACCTTAGCTGGACATGGAGTAATTCAAGTACCACTTGACCCTCTGTGCCTGAATCTTGGTCTAGCTCACTTGCTATGAGCAGTCAACAAGGCAGATGTGGCCCCTGTGTCTTAGAATGTAGTGTGGAGCAATTTGTTGATTCAAACGTCTCTGGGGAAACATGAAAAATGAGAAATCCAGTCTCTAACCCCGGCTGTGCCACAGTTTATAGGACTGCATTCACTACTCCACAGCAGCAATTCCTCAAGACGAAGTCTATGCATTACCTTAATTCTAAGGCCCTGAGCCCTCTTATTAAACCAGATTCCACCCTTTCCTCTTTGAAGACCTTACATGAGAAACTATCTGGGAAGTTTTTCCTAAAGACAGTCTCCCAGCCCTAGCCAGATGGCTCAGTTGGTTAGAGCATCATCCTGATACATCAAGGTTGCAGGTTTGATCCCAGGTCAAGGCACATGTAAGAATCAACCAACGAATGCATAAATAAATGGGACAACAAATCAGTTTTTCTCTACCTTCCTCTCTAAAAAGTCAATAAATAGCCTGGCCAGTGTGGCTCAGGGGTTGAGTGTCAATCTATGAGCCAGGAGATCATAGTTCAATTCCTGGTCAGGGCACATGCCAGTCAGTGTTGTGGGCTCGATCCCCAGTATGGGGCATGTAGGAGGCAGCCGACTAATGATTCTCATCATTGATGTTTCTGTCTCTCCCTTCCTCTCTGAAATCAATCAAAATATATGAAAAAGAAAAGTCAATAAATTAAAATGACAGTCTCTGACTCAGCTGAAGAGCACCTGTGTGTCTGTCCCAGCACTGTTCAAGTAGGTGGCCTGTTGGCCTGTCAGGATCTTGCTTCAGGGGTGGAGAAGGCACTGTGTCCTTAATATTCCATCCCCAGCCTCATCCCACAACTTCTACAATTGAGCCCTGAATCCACAGTGCAGCTAAATAGGAAACTTGCCTGGGAATCTGAGGTCTGTTCCAGGCTTCCACCTACCTGTCAAGCGTTGCCCCTGCCCTAATGAGCCTCCTGAACTCCCTAAGGGCAGAAACATACCTTGTTCAACTCCATCTTTTCAAGGCTAACCATACTGCTGGCACACCGTAAGTGCCAAACAATGGATACTAAGTTGTACTGGATTTCTCAGGCAAAGTCCTTTCTCTGGCAAGTCACCTGGCTGGCCAGGGATATCCTTACCCTTGCCTCCCTGGTTGTTCCCACCCACCTTGCCGTCAAAGTCACTTCTTTCATTGAGTGATGGAGTTTCTTTACCCATTTCTACCACCTGTGAGAACCATTCCATGGAGAATTTCCTCCTGGAAGTCAGATAAATATTACACTCTTTCTCTTCCTGCTTCCCTTCGGAATTGGAGGGGGTGGGGAGCAGAGACAGGAAGATATAGACAGCTAAGGAAAGTGAATCCTGACAGCCCTTAACTGATGGTGCCATGCCGAGCACTGTATCACCTCCTTGCCTTCTACGGGAAGAAAATCCTAGGAGCTGAGGATGGGTTATGAGGATATGAATGGAAGGACTTGTTTATGGAGGAAAAGGTATCCAGGATGGAACTTGCTTTCAGATACAAGAGTATTCATGTACGAAAGCCTCTTCAGAGGGAACGACTCTGTTACACAGTCACCCAGAGGGCTCACACACACACCCTGTTAGCCCTCCTACAAGCCTTCAGTTATAGGGCACCACACAAAGGACAGGTACACTTGATATTCATTCAAGCACACACACACTCAGAGACTACAGATGTATGCACATGCCTGGAGGGGCTCTCAGCAACATGGACACAAACACATGAAAGATGCACACACAAAGGATCCGGCCCTGGCTGGGTAGCTCAGTTGGTTAGAACGTGGTACCCATATGCCAAGGATATGGTTCCATCATTGGTCAGAGGGGAGTCAACCAATGAGTGCATGAATGAGTGGGACAACAAATCGATGTTTTTCTCCCTCCCTCTCCTTCTAAAAGGAGGGCGGCCCTAGCAGGCTAGGCTCACGGACTGAAGAGTCCTGGGTTGGATTCCAGACAAGGACACATTCCTTGGTTGCAGGCTCCATCCCTGTCCCTGGTGGGGGTGTTTGGGGGAGGCAACCAATTGATGTGTCTCTGTCACATCTATGTTTCTCTCTGTCTCTCCCCTCCCTTCCACTCTCTAAAAAAGTCAATGGAAAAACAAAAGAGAAAAATTAACATAAGTAAATAAATAAATGGAAGTGGAAGGGAAACCTGAAGGGTGACCCCAGAGCCCATGGGTACATTATATACCCAAAAAATCACTCACACACGGTATGTGGGTGCATGTACAGACCTAGAGGGCACCCTCAGCGTGCCGGTGCGCGCGCGCGCGCGCACACACACACACACACACACACACACACACACGCATCTAGAACGAGTTCACGCGAGCACACCTAGAGGGCGCTCCCAGGGCCCAAATGTACACACGCACCTTGGTGTTCATACACACACACATAGGAGGACACAGACGCGTGCCTAGGGGGCGCTCGCAGGGCCCACGCACGCGCACACACCCCTGCACTGCCTGCAGCCGCCAGTCTTCCCCTCCACCTCCGCCTTCCGGAGATCCTCGCGGCGCCCTTCCAAGCC
Source organism: Myotis daubentonii (assembly GCF_963259705.1). Classification (NCBI taxonomy): domain Eukaryota; kingdom Metazoa; phylum Chordata; class Mammalia; order Chiroptera; family Vespertilionidae; genus Myotis; species Myotis daubentonii. The sequence goes on from NC_081855.1 coordinate 25,065,146, forward strand.
AGTGCGGGCTCGATCGGCAGCTGCCAGGCGGCGATCCAGGGCGGCACGGGCCTGGGCGGGAGCCCGAAGGCGCGGCCGGCATGGAGGCGCTGCTGCTGGGCGCGGGATTGCTGCTGGGCGCCTACGTGCTCGTCTACTACAACCTGGTGAAGGCCCCGCCGTGCGGCGGCATCGTGAGCCTGCGGGGCCGCACCGCAGTGGTAACGGGTGAGTGCGGGCCGGCGGGTGGCGAGGGGCCGGGGCGGCAGGGGCGATGCCCGCCCGGCTCAGCTGGGCTCCCGCCCGCCCTCCGCAGGCGCCAACAGCGGCATCGGGAAGATGACGGCCCTGGAGCTGGCGCGCCGAGGAGCTCGTGTGGTGCTGGCCTGCCGGAGCCGGGAGCGCGGCGAGGCGGCAGCCTTTGACCTCCGCCAGGTGAGGGAAGGCCGGGGTGGGTGGGACGGCGCACAGAGGACCGAGACTTCGGGAGACCGTGGGCTGAGCAGAGTGGCCCCGGGGGATCCAGTCCAGAGAGGAGAGGTCGGCTCAGTTCTTTAAGTGCCGAAGAAGAGGGAGCGCACAGGTGCCTAGTCCCACAGGGAAGGAAGGGGCATAGACCCAAGCTGGGGAGGGGACTTGCAGAAGTAATTGCTGCTTGAAGACGTTTAAGGACTAGTAGAAGTTACATTAATGAAAAACAGCAGGGAAGGGAACAGCATATGCAAAGGCCCTGAGGCAAGAAAACGGGTCTAATTTAAGAAGCTGGGGGAGGGCGGGGGATGAGGCTGGAGCATGGGGAAGTACGAAGAAAGAAGCAAAATGAAGGGGTCAGGGCCAGGTGTAGGAGGCCCTTATAGACCTTAAAGGAGGGCTCAGATTTTATAGGATGGGCAGTAGAGATCCAACGAAGGGCCCTCCGCAGGCACTGGACTGTCAGATTAGCCTTTTGGAACCAACCTTTGGTGGCAGTGTGATGCCTGGACTGGAGGGGGCTAGAGGTTTGAAAGGAGACCAATAGGAAGTCTAGTGTAGATCTTAGGGTAAGGTAGAGGGGACAATAATAATAATACAGTAATAGCAAGTACCTACATAGTGCTGTGTGCCAGGGACGATTCCAAGTATTTTACATATATTAACTCATTTAATCCTCACAACTCTGATATAAGCACTATTATCCTTCCCATTTCACAGTGAGAGAACTGAGACACAGAGATTATCTTGCCCAAGGTCACCCTTTAGTAAAAAGCATAGTCAAGATTTACATCCTGCCCTGGCCAGTTGCTCAGTGGTTAGATCGTCGGCCCATGGTTTCAATTCCCTGTCAAGGGTATGTGCCTCCGTTGCAGGTTCAAACCTGGTGGGGGCGAGCAGGAGGCAGTGAATCGATGTGTCTCTCTTGCATCAAGGTTTCTCTCTCTCTCCCTCACCCCTCCCTTCCACTCTCTCTAAAAATCAATGGAAAAAAATATTCTCACCTCTTGGGTAAGGATTAAAAAAAAATTACATCCAGAGTCTACACTCATTCATATCACTCTAATGCATAGGGGTAGATCTTAATAATAGTAGGAGGTTGACTCTCAGAATTTGGTGTCTGGGGATAGGGGAGAGGAGAGAGGCATCTGGTCACAAGCCCAGCCCTTGCCGCTCCACAGGAGAGCGGGAACAATGAAGTCATCTTCATGGCCTTGGACTTGGCCAGTCTGGCCTCAGTGCGGGCCTTTGCTACTGCCTTCCTGAGGTCTGAGCCACGGCTGGACATCCTCATCCACAATGCTGGTGAGAGGCAGCAGGCCCTAGGGGTGCGGGGGGCGGGAGGGGGGGGCTGAAGGGGGGTTGTTGGAGGGGCAGCCATCCCTTCCCAGCCAGGCATTGCTGGGGGTCAGTGGATATGTGGGAAGGATGTCCCCTGCCACCATCTCACAGATGGGGCCACCGAGGCCTATGGGGATCGCTCCAGAGCCACTGCTCACGCCTAGTCCCTGCCCCAGGGATCAGTTCCTGCGGACAGACCCGTGAGCCCTTTAACCTGCTGCTGCGAGTAAACCACATCGGCCCCTTCCTGCTGACACACCTGCTGCTGCCCCGGCTGAAGACATGCGCCCCTAGCCGCGTGGTGGTGGTAGCCTCGGCCGCCCACCGCAGAGGGCGCCTTGACTTCACACGCCTGGACCGCCCGGTGGTGGGCTGGCAGCAGGAGCTGCGAGCATATGCCGACAGTAAGCTGGCCAATGTATTGTTTGCCAGGGAGCTCGCCACACAGCTTGAGGGCACTGGCGTCACCTGCTATGCAGCTCACCCAGGTGAGGCCTGGCTCTTGGGCTGTTTTACTTTGATTCCCTCTCCCCATCCCTGCCCCATCCGTGCTCCCCCAGCCTCTCATTGAGCTACAGGATCTCAGAGCAGGAAGGAAGCATGTTCCAAGGGGGAACCTGTTCTTTGCTGATCTTGAAACCAGGCTTTTTTTTGTTGGGTTCTTGCTCTCCTACCACAAGGTTGGATGCTGACTACTGGATAGGGCAGTGATGGCGAACCTTTTGAGCTCGGCGTGTCAGCATTTTGAAAAACCCTAACTTAACTCTGGTGCCGTGTCACATATAGAAATTTTTTGATATTTGCAACCATAGTAAAACAAAGACTTATATTTATGATATTTATGTTATATATTTAAATGCCATTTAACAAAGAAAAATCAACCAAAAAAATGAGTTCGCGTGTCACCTCTGACACGCGTGTCATAGGTTTGCCATCACTGGGATAGGGTATGGCCATAAATAAGGCCCAGGTTCTCACCCCAAGGAGCCATCTCTATGACTGAACTGACTATAATATGATGATAATAGCAAATGATTATTCTTTCAAGAAGCAGTTACTGAGTACCTACTATGTGCCAGGCATTAATCTCAGTGCTGGGGCTATAGCAGTGAACCGAACAAAGTAAACTCTATCATTGTAGAGTTCAGGGGAAGGAGAAACCACTAATAAATAAATACAATGGCAGATGGTGATAAAGTGCGATGGAGAAAGATAAAACAGGTTAAGGGGAAAATGAAATGGCAGGGTGCTATTTTATCTATGGCAGTCAAGAAAGACATACCTGAAAAGGTAACATTTGAATAGAGGCCCAAAGGAGATGAGAGAATGAGCCGTGTGGCTTTCTGGGGAGAAGAGGGTAAAGAACAGAGCAAACAGCAAGTACAATGGCCCTGAGGCAGAAGTGCCTGCTGTGCTTGAGAAAGACCAGGGAGCCTGGTGTGGCTAGAACAGAGTGAGAAGGGGAAAGTGGCAAGCGATGTGGTACAGAGAGATGGGCTCGGCCATCTAGGGTCTGCAGGTCCCCTGTAAGCACTTTGGCTTTTACTCTGAATGAGTTAACTGGTGAATACGACCTACCCCTGCCTTTAGGGAGCAGGTTACTGGATAACAAAATCTGCCCTACCCGTATTACCATACTGCATTCTAGATAGTCATGGCCCGTGGCTAATTAGTAATTACAATCGTGACAATAATAATCACAACTAGTCATTATAACAGTGAAAGTAATAATCACAACTAATCTTTAGCAAGCCTTTATGACACTCCATATCTCTAGTGCGCCAAAGTGTGGCTGGTCTACCATAGGTGTTAATAAATGTTTGCTGGTTAAACAGAGGAAGATGGAGACAGAACTGTGCCTCACAGGGGGCACAGCATGAGCTAACTCTGGGAGATGGGGATGTACAAGAAGTTAGGATGGAAATGAGTGAGGTCACCTAGTAAGGGCGCTGAATGCCCGGGAAATACTACCCTGGTTTCCCTGGAACTGGAGCCTGTTCCCCACTCCCTTCTAGCCCTTTTCTCACAGCTCTGACCCTGGGCCCTCACCCACGGTACGCCCCACTCCTTCCTTTCTCCTGTTCACAGGGCCTGTGAACTCAGATCTGTTCCTGCGTCATGTTCCTGGATGGCTGCGCCCACTTTTGCACCCACTGGCTTGGCTGGTGCTCCGGACACCAGGAGGCGGGGCCCAGACGCCCCTGTACTGCGCTCTGCAGGAGGGCATTGAGCCCCTCCGCGGAAGATACTTCGCCAACTGCCACGTGGAGGAGGTGCCTCCGGCTGCCAGAGACGACCGGGCCGCTCACCGGCTGTGGGTGGCCAGCAAAAAGCTGGCAGGGCTTGGACTGGGAGAGGATGCTGAATCGGATGAAGACCCCCACCCTGAGGACTCAGGGACCCCATCTTCTCTGAGCAGCCCCCACCCTGAGGAGCCCACCGTTTCTGAACCCTATCCCAGCCCTCAGAGCCCACCAGACTTGTCTAAGGTCACACACCGAATTTGGGTTAAAGCTAAACCTGAGCCCCAAGCCTCTTAAACCCCCCCCCCCGCTGGGATGCTTGCTATGGCACTTGGTGGCCCTGGAAAACCTTAGTGTGTGCCGGTCCCTGGCCTGGCCTGGCCATGGAGGAGTTTGCAGTTTTTACCTCCATGGTTACTTTCTGGGGGCTTCAAGGTATGACCTGGACAGCTCTTTTCCTAGTGGAAGGAAATATAGGTGGTTATTTCTTCCTGAGAGTGACAGTAAGCCTAGTTTGAGAAGCTGTGTGTTGCGTGTAGTGTGCCAGACACTGCTTCTCAGGAATTTGAATGTCTTCTTTGTGAGGTCCCACCCTCAGTGATGCTGAGCAGCCCTGGATGCAGGCCAGGGAATCTGTCACTTGATGTACTGCCAATATCGGGAACTACTGCACTGGCGGCAACCACGTAGCTAGATAGTCAGATTATCCCCGTTTTACAGAAACAAGGCTAGGCAGCATAGGTAAGAGGACTCGCCCAAGGTCTCACCGCTAGGAAGAGTAGGGACTGAGATTTGAACCCGGGTCCGGCTGCAGGGCCAGCTGCTGTAAGGTGGATGCTGGAGAGGTGGGGCAGGGCGGCTGTTATCGGGGCGCCCCGTGGGAGCAGAGGGACGATCCGGGTGCTTTCGGGCTGGGCCCCGCCATCCCACCCCACGTGCAATAAAGCGCTGCCCACCCAGGCTGAGCGCCTCCCGGCCTCTCTCGCCGAGCCGGCCCCGCCCCCCGCCGCCCCACTTCCGGCGGGGCCGCGGCCGCGGAGGGGCGCTGGCGGGCGGGCGGGCGGCGCGATTGGCTGGGCGCGGCCCGCGGTGCGGCGGGAGCGAGTGCGGGCGGGCTGCCTGCTGCTGTCCGTCCCGGTCTCCGCGGCCCCCGGTGGCCTTCCGTGCCGGCGGCGCCATGGGCAATTGCCACACGGTGGGGCCCAACGAGGCGCTGGTGGTTTCAGGTGAGGGGGCAGCGAGAGGGGGGGCCCGGGCGCCCGGTCCGGACGTTGTTGGGGGCCGGGGGCGCTGTGCCTGGAAAGGTGGGTGAGGAGGGGTCTCGGGCTGGGGAGCGACGGGGAAGAGTCGGCCTGGGAAGGCCCCCGAGGGTGGAGGGCCCCCGCGGGGGGACGAGGTCGGGACCCCGAGAATCGGGCCTGAGTCCCCTGCGCCCCGGGCGGCACCCGAAACCTTCCCGGAGAATCCCCCACGCTCTCGTCTGCGGGGCTCGGCGCCCCCCAGGGCTCCTCCCCCGCAGCGTGTTGTTCCCATGTTTATTTCCTCCTTTCTCCGCCTCCCCTCTGGGCACGTCCTCCCTCCGTGGCCTTGGCGGGGGAATGGGGGGGGGGGGATCCCGAACTGAAGCTGTGGGGTTCCGGGAGGGAGAGGAACAGCGCCCGGGACCTGGGGTGGGTCGCGCAGCTCCGGAGAGCAGGTGCCTACGTGGGGAGCGGCCCTGGGGCACACCATTCCTCCGGGCGCTCGGAGGCCCGTTAATCCCCAGCAGGCTGGGGCTCGCTGGGGTTTCCTGGCACCGAGCTGGGTGCGGCCTCTACAGGTTGAGAAACCGGGTTCTGGTTTGTGCTGTCCCTGTTGCAAAATGCTGCAGGCGCCGGAATTTCTGTGCGCTTAGGTGGGGCTTGGGGACTCTGCAGTACTAGGGGAGGGGAGAGGTATCTTGTCTTAAGGCTGCCTTTTAAATGGTATATTTGGGTTTCTTGGAAGGCGGCTGAAGCCTTTCAAGGCACCAGCTTGTGCAGCAGCCCTGGATCGCAGGTGCCAGGGAGGGTCTGTGGTTCCAAACGGTTTGGAGGCCTCATGTCTTTCTTGCCCCCTCTCAATGCCGATTTTAAGCCTGTGCGCAGAGTTTTACAGCTGTCGACAGAAGGAGGTAGAAGCGGGTAGGCTAAGCCAGGTATTGTAACTGCCCACCTTTGGGAAAGATTGGTAAACCCATTGAAAACTTTTACCCCAGAACATGGCTACATGACTTCTGGCACAGTCTGGATCTCAAAATCAGTCTCTTCACTGGGATAGGAAATCCCCACTCTCCCTGGTCAGTGGAGGAGATAAGATACTTCACTTGCCTGTAGAGGTAGCCTATAGGAGACTCTTTTATTAGGAGGGAGATCCCCAGAGAACACTGAGGCCAAATATTTTGATTTCAGAGAGGAAGGGAGAGGAAGAGAGAGAGAGAGAAACATCAATGATGAGAGGGAATCACTGATGGGCTGGCTCCTGCACCTCTACTGGGGATGAGCCCTCAACCCCTGGCATGTGCCCTTGACTGGAATTGAACCCAGGACCCTTTGGTCTGCAGGCCGACACTCTATCCACTGAGCCAAAATAGCTAGGGCAACTGAAGGCCAAATTTGCACCTACTTCTGTAAGACCTGGACCAGTCTTCCAGCCCCCACTCCTAAAGAAGGCGTTTAGAACCCGAATCTGCATTATGTTTTTTTTCTTTTTAAATATGTTTTTATTGGTTTTTAGAAAGAGAGGAAAGGAGAGGGATAGAGAGAAACATCAATGAGAGAGAAACAGAAACTTCATATATCATTTGCCTCCTACACGTCCCCTACTGGAGATCGAGCTACAACATGAGTATGTGCCCTGACCGGGAGTCAGACTGGTGACCTCTTAGTTCATGGATCGATGCCCAACCACTGGTCCACACGAGCCGGACCTTTTTTTTTTTTTTTTTTTTTTTTTAAGAGAGAAAAATATCAACTTGTTGTTCCACCCATTTATGCACACACTGGTTGATTCTTGTATGTACCCTGACTGGGAACTGAACCCACAACCTTGGCTTACTGGGACAATCCTTTAACGAGGTGAGCTACTTTGTTTCTCTTGTGAGTTTCTTTCTGGAAGCCTGGTCTCTGAGCTCAGGAGACAAAAGCTCCAATCTTCTTTGGAGAGGGGTGAGAGGAGCCCCTGAGATAGGCTGCTTAGTACCTTCCAGTTGTCAGAAACGAGGTCCTCTTGCCAGAGGCCGCTGCAGTGCTAATTTGGAAGCTGTTTTAGGGGTGGGGAGAGGAGGCTGTGCTGAGAATTGAGGGTGCTGGAGCCAAGGAAGGGTGCGAGAGAAGAGGGAAAGATGACGCCTAGCATAATAGTACCTTGGGGTTTGAAGTGACCAAACTGAGATGCAGCTCTCTCTTGCACATGGACTCCCAGGAGAACAGAGTAACTACTCCCAGCCTGCCCCACCTGGTTACTTGGCCTGTATCTAAGTCCAGGAGCATCTCACTAAGCCCAGTTTCAGAAGAAGGATGCTGCTATAGCCCATGGCATCTTCTTCACCTGAGAAGTCTGGAGGTTCTTCTGGTTGTCTAACCTTCCTCCTCCATTCTATAATATAAAACCTTTTGCTCTTTTTCTATCTTGGGATTTTTAAAAGGGGAATCTAAATACCGTACATAATTCTCTCATCTCCATAATAGGTCAGAGTTTCTTAACCTGGGATTGTGGATAGAATGTAGAGGTCTGTACGTTTGGATGGGGAGAAAAGTGCACTTATATCTAGTGTCTCCTATGATTATGAATGTCGGCGACAGCCCATAATGGTATTAGCAGATATTTTCCTACTATACTGCATTTGTTGTAATACCTTAAAAATCATTTATGGCCCAGCTGGCATGGCTCAGTGGTTGAGTGTCGACCTTTGAACCAGGAGGTTGCGGTTTGGTTTCAGGTCAGGGCACATACCCAGATTTCTGGGCTGGATCCCCAGTGTGGGGCATGCAGGAGGCAGCCGATCAATGATTCTCTCATCATTGATGTTTCTCTTTTTCTTTTTCTTTTTTTTCATCATTGATGTTTCTATCTCTCCCTTTCTCTCTTATATCAATAAAAATATTTTTTAAATCATGTTCATCACTACTTTGAAATTAAGCCAATTATTAGATCTACCATAGACCTTATTTAATGTATTACACTATCACACATATTACTGTGTATTACATGTCCCACTACACCACATACTTGGTAGCTTTAATATTTTTATAACTTTTAATATGATTTGTTTCTTATGAATTTTATTTTATGCCTTTATGAACATTCCAGCATTGCTGGACTCCTAAGGATGTTTGTGGCTCAAAAAAAGGCTAAATCCCTCTTGTAGAGTATGGTTTTCTGGACTAATAGGAAGAAGGAAGTGGGAGAGGAAAGGATAGGAGGGAAGTGAGTTTTCCTGAGAGGGCCGAATGTGTCTGGGGAGGGGCTAAGAGTGGGGCGGAGGTTATCTAGGCGTGTTTTGTTATTCTTCAGCTCTGTGAAGGATAGACGAAGAAAAGCAAGTTGGCTTAGAAAAAGTGAGAGAAAATGAGGGAGAACTTTCAGGTCTCAAGACAGTGGGAATTAGGACAGGCAAGGAAGGGACGCCTAAGTGTTCTCTTTTGGGAATGGTGCTCAGGCTCCGTGTGACCGGGAAGCTGGGCCGAAGATGCCTTCCAGAAGAGGAGGCTGCTGGGGACGGGGTAGTCTGGCAACCCCAGCTTCCTGTTGTTGCTACCCCTGGGAACCTGGCCATGTGGCTCCTGGCCAAGGCCCAGCTTGAGCTGTGTGTGGCCGCCTGCTCCCAAGGTCAAAGACTGAGTTAAAGGTAAAGGGTGGCCATCCCCCTAACCGTCACCCCAGACCTCCCCCTAGCCCACCCCACCACAGGGAGAAGTGCCTGGAGCTGGCTGGAGGCAGCCAGGCCCCACCCCCCACCAGGCCAAGAAGAAGTGAAACAAGCTGTGATTTTTGACCTCCTTCCAATCTCACTGGATCCTGAGCTGGTTTAGGTTTCAGATTGACTGCTTGTCCTTAGAGGCCTCCCATACCCCACTCCCCAGGGCAGGGAAGCCTGCAATAGCTTCTATTGAACAGCAGCCCTTGTGAACAGGTATTTTCACCACAAAGAAACAGAGGCCTCAGACCTCCTCTTCCTACCACTGCTCACATGGGGGCCGATCTTCGCTCCCTGGACCTCTGGCCCAGCTGCTTGCCCACTGTGCACAGCAGCAGCCCCAGGAAACTGAGCTGGCCGTTTTGTGAGCAGTCTCCGCTGCCAGTCCATGACCTGCAGGCCCTCTGCACTCCCGGGGGCTCTGTTCCTTCACCTCCACTCGTCCAAAACGTCTCTCCAGGTTGAGCGTCTCTCCGTTGTGTCTGTTTTGGTTGCTTCACCGCTCACCCAAACCTGGACTGTAGAGCTACACCGATACGGTATTCAGTAGCCACAAGTGGCTACTTCAATTTAATTAATTAAATTAAAATTCATTTCCTCAGTCGGATCAGCCACATTTCAAATGCTCAGTAGCCACCTGTGGCGAGGGGCTGCCGTGGTTCACAGTGCAGCCACAGAACATTTCCACTTACACAGGAAGTTCTCTGGAACTTATCCCTCAACGCCAGCCACTGCAAGAGGCTCCGGCCCAATCTCCCTGACCCCAGCATCTTCCTCCTTGTGCAAAGTAGTGTTTCTAAAATGTAAATATAATTTTATATTTATAAAATTAAAAATAGGGTGTGTTTTTTAATTTATTGATTTTTGAGGGAGAGAGGGAGGGGAGAAAGAGAGGGAAACAGCAATTTGTTGTTCCACTTTTTTATGCATTCATTGGTTGATTCTTTTATGGGCCCTGACTGGGGATTGAACCCGCAACCTTGGCATATAGGGACTACGCTGTAACCAAATGAGCTACCTGGCCAGGGCTTGTTGCTCCCCAGTTTAAATCTCTGTGTGGTCCCTCATCTCTCTCTCTCTCTCTCTCTCTCTCTCTCTCTCACACACACACACACACACACACACACACATACACACACAGCTCCTTTGCCTGATACCTGAGACACTGTGATCTGCACTCCCCCATCACCAGCTTGTCCCTTGCTATGGGTCCTCATAGACACTTACTCAGCTACAGGAAACTATCCCTGACCCTTGACCTTGGGAGGCAACTACCCTAAGGCTTTCCTTAAAACCCCAGTTTGTGAACATGGAAATGATGGCATCCACTGACTTTTTCCCCCAAGTCATACTGCCTTTGTTTTGTGTTTTTAATAAACAATCACATTTTCTAATAAACAATCACATGTTTCCTGTACATTTCTTCTCACTACCAGTGAACTGCCCCTCCAGCTTTTACGCAGGTTTTCTTGAACTTGAATAGTTTTGGCATTTGCTGGCGCGTTCACAACAAGAATCTCGGGAGTTGATTGTTCTCGTTCTCTGTACAGTGAGCGTGCGGAACATGCCCACGGCGTGAATCTGGGCCCGGCCAGATCCACATCCTGTTTGGTTGATGCATAGTTCCCAGGAGAACTTGCTTTGTAGACCTTTTCCCTTTATCTTCACTCTTCCCATTGGTCCCATGAGTCGGCCTTTGTGTTGAGGTCTTGCCTTCTCTATCTGCTCCCACAAGAGGAACCAAGTCACTCTGAACCCCTGCGAATACAGGACAGCCTCACCGAGATGTGTCTGCCAGGCTTGAGCAAGGCTCCCACCTTAGCTCGAGTCTCCCTCCCTCCCAGCAATCTCCCCGTGTGTGAGGGGTGGGGGACTGCATTCCCTCCCTGTCTGCACCTGCCCTGATAATAGGTGAATTGCTTGGCATTACAATCATCTCCAAAAAAAAAAACGTAAGTCCCTCCTCCTGGTCTTATCTCCTTCAAGACAGGACTTACCACCTTCATTTCTGTATTCCTGGCAGAGAAAATACCCTACTTCTTTGCTAAATTAATGGCTGACTGAAAGATTGAAGCTTTTGCTGCTCACTCCTGCCCATGGACCTCTCCTAGTCTCTGAAAGCACATATGTTTTAATCTACTCATTGGATAGCCTCCTGTCTATGCAAACTGTCTATCTACCTAACTAGATTCCAAGACCCTTAAGGGCATGTCTCCCATTTGTATGTAACCTCAGCACCTGGCACTCAAAATGCGATTTAAGTGTCTGAGCAGGTAAAGGCCCAGGGTTGCTGTTGGAGGGATTGGGGATAGACAAACCCGAGAGCTGACTGACAGCAATGTTTTGCTTTGTTCTCCAGGGGGCTGTTGTGGTTCGGACTATAAACAGTATGTGTTTGGCGGCTGGGCCTGGGCCTGGTGGTGTATCTCTGACACTCAGAGGTAAGGACCTGGGGGCTCAGGGAAACTGGCATCCTGGTGGGCAAGGGAGAGAGGGTTTTCAGCTTTCCCGTCTCCCCGCAGATCAGCTAGAACATCTGCCACCTGCCACATTTCATTCTGGGGGTGGGAGCCTCCAGAGAAGCAGGCAGAATGGGTTGCACAGAGATGCTGGGTGTACTTTTTTCCATTGGAGGCCTTGCTTCTGGCCCAGAGTATTCAGGGTCCTGCCCAGGCAGAATCCAAATGCCCTGATTTTAGCTCAAAGTTATTTGTGAAGCCTTTATACACCCTGTTCAGAGTGGGTCTGGGGAGCGAGAGAAGGCTGAAGAGACCCCTAACATGCACCCTCACCTTTACAGGCCCTGAGAAATGCAGGCAAGGGCTAAATAGCAGAGAATACATGTCCAGTGTGAAGTGGCTCTCTGATAGCAGTGGGTTAGAGACAGGAGTGGAGATCTAAGGAATTAGTGCCAGGGTGGGCAAGCCAGGCCTGGACTTCCTAAATCAGTGTGGAAAGACTAGAGGAAGGGATAGTTCAGCTCCCCTGAGGGACTATCATAAGGCTATACCTTCTGGCTCCTCCAGAGCCCCTGGCAGGGCCAGATTCAACCTGGACCTTTCCTGCTACCCTCACTGCCCACCCAAGAGGAGATGAGGCATGCCAGCCACCTTTCCACCTTCACCCCCTCCGGGCTATGGGAGATCAGGGGAGGGACCCAGATCCTTCCAGGCCAGGACCCAGGCCAGAAGGACAGCAGGCCTGTGAAGGTATGGGCATTTGGGGGCCAGGGGGTGTCATCCTGAAGGGGAAGTGATGGAGATTCCAGTGGAAATCCCCTCCACCCCAGCCCCACCAGGCGACAGATTAGAAGTTCCATGGCTGCACTGAGCTGTCAGTGCCTGTGGTTCCAGGAAGTGTCAGCTAGGGTCCAGGGCTTGGGAAGCATGTCACAATTTTTTAACTTCCCTGATTGCCCAGTAACCCCTCCCACTTTCCCATCTCTCCCCTCACTTTGCTCTGCCTGAGTGGGATCCTGGGTCAGTGGTCGGCAAACTCATTAGTCAACAGAGCCAAATATCAACAGTACAACGATTGAAATTTCTTTTGAGAGCCAAATTTTTTAAACTTAAACTATATAGGTAGGTACATTGTTATTAACTTAATTAGGTACTCCTAAGGCTTAGGAAGAGCCACACTCAAGGGGCCAAAGAGCCGCATGTGGCTCGCGAGCCGCAGTTTGCCGACCATGGTGCTGGAGGACTTTTGGCCCAAGGCTGAAAGCGTCAGGGAGCAATCAATACTGGTCACAGCTTCCTCTCAGGAGGCTCATGGGCACTTCTGAGTAGGCCAGTTGCCCTGTCAGAAACCAGGGGTTGTCCTCTCCAGAGACACTGCCACCCCTTTCCATATGCCCTGCAGTCCTGGGACAGCAGTGTGTCCTGTCCAGGCACCTCAGTGTACAGCGAGGCCCAGAGAATTGCAGCTTGCCCAGAGATGGGTCCTGCATGGGCAGCCACTGCTAGGGCAGCAGCTCTGCAGCTCTTGGTCCACATTCTTGGTCCCCCACTCCCGCTTCTTGCTTCAGGGAGTAGAGGCCCGAGACGAGCCACGCTTCTCTGACAGCAGGTGTGGAAGTGAGGGGTGGAAGACCATGTACCTTGTCCTAGGAAACCAATCTCACACCCAGGCTCTGCATTCTCCCTCTGTCCCACCTGCTGGGCAGTCTGAGTCTGCAGCCCCTCTCCTTCTTGGGCCCTATTCTGGGGGCGCCTCTTTCCCCAACCCCTAGCCTGCTGGGGGACATCGCTACAAACCCAGGCCTTTATTTCCCTAGAGCCTGGATCCCCAGCCTCCTTTTTGAGGTACTTTCCACAGCTGTCCTACATGTCACCCACTCTCAGTGCCAGCTGTCTTCTCCAGGCTCTGTGAAGTCCCTTCTGCTGCACTTTCCTGCCACGTCCCATATTATCATGATATGGGCGGCTCTCTCCTTACCTGAGCGATTCCTCCACCTCTGGCATCTGAGCTGCAGCCTCCTGTCTTCCCTCCTTCCCTCCCTCCTTCCCTTCCTCCTTCCTTCCCATCCTGCTCTCTCCCTCTCTCCTCCTTCCCCAGAGAGAGCTTGGTGGTTTCCTGTCTGAGCCAGGTCAAGAGTTCTCTCCGGCCCCAGGGTGCTAGTGGTAGGAGCTTGAAAGAAGGCAGCCTTTGCACATCTGCATGGCCGGAGCCCCCAGGGGTGGCATGTGAGAGCTGAGGTGAGGGTTTCCCATCCCCCAAACTACTTGCTTCTGCTCCTTCAGCCTCAGTCTCTGTCCTCCCTTCCTCTGGTTCAAGGCAACCTTCCACGCTGTCCACAGGCTGGCCTCTGCCTAGACCACTTCCCTATACACATCCACGCACACACACTGCCCTGGGGAGGCCCAAGGAGCCCAAATAGGGGGGCCAAGCAGCGTAGAGGCGCCTGGTTCTCTTTACCGCGACTCTTCTCTGCCTGTGCCCAGCATTGGAAATTCCAACGTGACTTGCTCTGTCATCTCCCAGTTGTCCCTGTGAATATCCCGGCAGGAGCACACCTCCTCCCCCAGCCCTTCCTTGACACCTGCACCCCCAAATCAGAAAATCCAAATTTTTCTTTGGACTTTTCTGACCCTAAATTCCTTTTTTTTTTTTTAACCCTCACCTAAGGATATTTTTTCCATTGATTTTCAGACAGAGTGGAAGGGAGGAGGGGGTAGGGGGGGAGAGAGAGAGAGAGCGATTGGTTGATTGGTTCCCTCCTGCACACGCCCCAACTGGGGTGGAGATCAAACCCACAACTGAGGTGCATGCCTTTGACCAGGAATTGAACCCGAGACCCTTTGGTCCGAGGCTCGGTACTCCAGCCACTGAGCAACCAGCCAGGGTCCTAAATTGCCTTCTTGGTGATATGTAGCAGAGACCTTGAGCTTGTGTGCCCCAAGCAGGATTCGGTATTTCCTGTGGCTCGTTAAGGCCCAGAATGACCTCCCTCTCCCAGTTTCTGGAAACACAGGTTTGCCTGTGTTTGGAGTGTGGAGCTGAGGCTAAGTGTCCCTGATCATGCCAGAAATCTCCTGGGGAGCAGGCGGGGAGCAGCCCAGGTGCCCTGTGCACAGGCCTCCTGACCAGATCATAGGTCCAGGGCATCAACAGGCTCTTTTCCCAGCCAAGCAGCACCTCCTGGGAAGAGTATGGGGGCTAGAGAAGAGACCCAGAGGCGTCAGGCCAGCACGTGGGTGTCTCTGTCCCCCTACAGCCCTAGGCTGAGCTGGCAGTGGGGGGCTGGAGTATGGAGAGCAACCCTGCCCCCAGGCATCAGGCATCGGTGCTTATCTGGTAACCACTGTGTGTGTTTGCTGTGTCCCCTCCTACCCCTTTCCTGCCCCTACCTCTCCCTACCCCCGGCTGCTCCTCAGACTGTCTCTGGAGGTTATGACCATCCTGTGTCGCTGTGAGAATATTGAGACGTCGGAGGGGGTCCCGCTATTCGTAACAGGGGTTGCACAGGTAATAACCCACCTGCTTCCTCCTCTGTGTCTAACCTTCTCTCTTCCTGCCCTGTGGGGCCTGGCAGGCAGGAGCCAGGTGGACTCCCCTCCTGAGAGTGTGCCTCCCTCCTCCCTGTTCCCACCTCTGCTGGTCTGAGCACCAGGATAGATCCCTGTAGATCCCCTGTAGATCCCTCACCCACTGGGGCTGCTAGTGGGGAAAGAACAATGGATCTGGAAGCTCTGGCAGAGTTTGCCAGTTGGTGTCCGTGGATGCCAAGCCTAAATTGGGAGTGAGTTGAGGCAGGAGACACAGGCCCTCATGTGATAGAGCTGGGCTGTCTGGGTTGAGTGGGTTCAGTCCTATCTATAGCTGATGAAGTCCTGGTCCTCCAGGTACCACAGAGCCCCTTGCTAGCCTCTTCTCCAGGCTGACGCCCTAGTGTCAAGCCCTAGCCCCCTCCTTGCAAGGCCAGAAGATAGGTCTCATGGGGAGTTCTACTCACCCAGCCCCTTTGACCCCTTCAATCTTCTTGACAGGCCTGAGCAAAAAGAGCCTTGGCCGTTCCCTACCCCTAATGCTTTGTTGAGGGGCCTTTGAGCAGATCTCTTGTCACTGGACTTTGTTTTCCCATCTGTGAAATGGATGGGGAGAATCGTGTCCTCTCTGTGCCAGGTAGGGATATTGGAAAGGCAAGTAAAACAATATGAGGGCACTTGGGGATTTTTGGGAAAAGAGTGTAGAGAAACCCGAGCTTTATGATGAGTATGCTTTTACTCTGAAAAGCAAGTAACCTGGTGTCTCACTCTTCGTTGCCGCGTTGCCGTAGCTAATGGAATTCATTCCTAGACCAGGGCGTTCAGTAACCCCAGGTGCTCTCCTGTCATGCAGGTTCCCATTACAAGAAGAGACCTAAGCGTCATCTTACCCAGCCCCTTCCCTCTGCGTGATATTGCCCTTCAGCCTTTTCAGGCAAAAGCTGTACCGCTACTCCCGTCCTCCCCCATGCTGCCATCTCCAATTGGGAAGGCGACCGCCCATCGCACTTGCCCCTGTAGCCGTGGGAGGGCAGGCGTCAGCACAGAGGCCTGAGCTCAGAGCACTTCAGACAGGGCCCTGGCCGCCTGCACCTCCTGTCTAAAGCAGCCCCGCCTGCCTCCAAGCCCACTACTCTCCTTGAGATAACTGCAAATGCCTAGGTCCTTTTTAAACTGGTGATGTGGACCCGTGAGGCCTCAGATTGTCTGGGTAGAACAAGCCTTTCTAGCACTTTTTGGCCAGGAAGCTCTAGTGTGGCCCCATTCCCAACTTGACCACCTGGGCCCAACCCCAGGGGGTAAGCTTCACATCGTAGTCTGCTGGCAGGTGGAGAGACCAGGCAGGGCTTCCCTGGCAAGGGGCAGAGGCAGGATCCCGTCATCATGGCCCAGCAGTGGGCACACCCAGGCAGCCAGACCACCGAGCAGAGCTTGTAGGCAGCCTCCCGGGGCATCCTGGAGGGCTGAGCACACCCAGGGAACAGGCGAGGGCCCCTGGGGAAGGTTCAGATGGCACCCCTGAGCAACCTACCCAGCACAGCCTGGAGTACCAGCACTTTCTCGCTCTCCCGGGATATACACACACAGCTGCTCCTGGACTCTCCCCACCCTTCCACCAGCCCAGACCACCACAACCACTTCTCTGCTTCCTCTCCCGCTCTTTAAGCCAGGCCGATTTCAGCAGAGGCCGTATACACAGGGATAGCCACTCACACTCCCCCCGGAGGCACCTGCATCACCCTGCCCTGCCTTCCCACCCATCGCCTTCACACACTCTTCCAGCCACGACCCCGTGGGGACCCTCCCCACCCTTCTCTGCAGCAGGACCGCTGGCCAGTCCCAGCCGGAGCAGGGAGGTACTGGACTCTCCCCCCAAACCCCAGGCCCCGGGCCCCCAGACCCATGCCCCTGTTTTGCATTTCTTGGCAGGATTACCCTAGAGATTATGACGTTGCAGCCCCGCTGCGAGGACGTAGAGACGGCCGAGGGGGTAGCTTTAACTGTGACGGGTGTCGCCCAGGTATAGTAACTCAGCAGCCCTGCGCATGACCGTTGAGCTGCCTCATCCTGTCCTGGGATTTGGGGGGAGGAGAAGACAACAGCCAGGGGTATTCTCTCCAGCACCGCTACCCCTGCCCCCCCCCCTTCCAAAAGAGGGTCATCGCCACTGGAACGTGCTCTCTTGGCGCCTTGGCCACCCAGCAGAACTAACAGACACCCCTTTTCTCCTCAGCGGGCCTGCGAGGGACAGAACCAGTGCTGAGGGCTCCTGTCGCACTAACCCCGTTCTTTGCAGGTGTCGGAACTGCCAAGCCCCAGCATCCAGGCCCTTCCCTGTTCCCTGGGCAGGGGCTGGAGGTGTGGGGACCAGAGGATGAGGTCATGTCAGGCCGGCTCTGGAGTCGGAGACATATTCCCAGCTTGGTGCCTGGGCGAGGGGCTTCCTGTCCTCGTCCACCTCTCAGCTTCAGAGAGCAGGGAGATTCGGCAGTGTTGTAGGCCTCTGGTGAGGGGGTTGTTGGCTTAGTGTCTCAGGAAGGTCTGGGTGGCACCCCTGGAACCACCCCCTGCCCCGTCTAGGCTCTCTTTCCTAGTGTGTGTGTTTCTGTCCCTATTGTTCATTGTCCTTTTTGCATTCTCTGCCCCTCAGTCTTCAGGTCTCCCACCTGTGGGGAGCCTGCAAGGGAGGAATTGGCTAATGAGGGACAAGCATGTGGACTGGAAGGGTGAGGGGACAAGCCCCACATGCCCAGGAGAGAGGCCACATCAGGGCCTGGGCTGCCAGGAAGGATGAAATTCCTCAGTGTGAGAATTCTCGTGTGCTCTCCCCACTAGAGGCCCCAGACAGACCACTCCCGCCCCCAGACCAGGTCTGAAAAAGGAGGGGAGGGACATAGCCACCATCCTCCACACTGGGTCTGGGGCCTCCATCTGCTCCCTTCATCCTGGCTCAGGCGCCTTTGTGCCCACTGGCAGGTGAAGATCATGACGGAGAAGGAGCTTCTGGCCGTGGCCTGCGAGCAGTTCCTGGGCAAGAATGTGCAGGACATCAAGAATGTCGTCCTGCAGACCCTGGAGGGGCACCTGCGCTCCATCCTCGGTGAGACCCTGCCCAGCCCAGGGGCCCCTCTGCTGCCCTGGAGGAGCATCACAGGGCCCCAAACCAGGGCCCGGAGGAGTGCAGGCGGGGGGGAGGTGTCTGTCAGAGCACCGAGGTTTCTAGATGAAAAGCTGAAACGTTTTCCTCAAGTATTTCCTTTCAGAACTTCAGGTGACTTGAGTGAAGGGAGGGCACTGGGGAGGGGAGGGGGTGCCAGTCTGATCAGGCACCCAGTGCTGCTTAGAACACTATTCTTCATCCAGCCTGCGCTCTGCAGAAGGCAGCTTGGCACTAAACACTGTTGAGAAGAAACCGGGAAGACCCAGCTCAGACTGCACAGCCCTGCATAGACTCAGACCTCTGCTTGCATGCCTCCTCCCTTCCCTAGCCGGCTCGGTCCCTGGGGAGCCAGCCCATGATCCTTCTGCCCCCAGGGACCCTGACCGTGGAGCAGATTTATCAGGACCGGGACCAGTTTGCCAAGCTGGTGCGGGAGGTGGCAGCCCCTGACGTCGGCCGCATGGGCATCGAGATCCTCAGCTTTACCATCAAGGTGCGATGGATGGGAAGACTGCAGTCCCCTACAACCATCTGGGAGTGGGGGGCTTGGCAGGAGGGGACCTTTGTGCTTATAACTGTTCCTAGGGAGCCTTGGCCAGGTGGCCTCGTCATTAGAGCGTCGTCCCAATACGCCAAGGTCACGGGCTTGATCTCCTCTCAGGGCACATACAAGAAGCAGCCAGTGAATGCATAAATAAGTGGCACAACAAATCAACATTTCTCTCTCAAATTAATAAAAAATGTTTAAAAACTGTTCTAGGGGTGACTCCCTCTTCCTTCCCTCCCCAGGATGTGTATGACAAAGTGGACTATCTGAGCTCCCTGGGCAAGACGCAGACGGCGGTGGTACAGAGGGATGCTGACATCGGGGTGGCCGAGGCCGAGCGGGATGCAGGCATCCGGGTATGTGGCCTTTCCTTCCCGCCCCCAGGGACCGGGAACTCAGGGGTGGTGGGACCATGGTTTCTCAGGGGCCCCTCAGCACCTACCCCTCCTGATCCCAGGAAGCCGAGTGCAAGAGGGAGATGCTGGACATGAAGTTCATGGCAGACACCAAAATCGCCGACTCCAAGCGAGCCTTCGAGCTGCAGAAGTCGGCCTTCAGTGAGGAAGTCAATATCAAGGTGAGGAGCCAGAGGGCACCTGAGTTGGGGCTTAGGACTCAAGACTTGGCCGCTAGCCTCTGACATGCTAACCACACTCCGCCACAGACAGCTGAGGCCCAGCTGGCCTATGAGCTGCAAGGGGCCCACGAGCAGCAGAAGATTCGGCAGGAAGAGATCGAGATCGAGGTTGTGCAGCGTAAGAAGCAGATTGCAGTGGAGACACAGGAGATCCTGCGCACGGAGAAGGAGCTGATTGCCACCGTGCGCCGCCCCGCGGAGGCCGAGGCACACCGCATGCAGCAGATCGCCGAGGGCGAAAAGTGAGTGCTGCTGGGCGGCGGGGGCTGGGCTGCGTCAGGCTCCTCTGCCAGGCACGCACTCCTCCACTCTCCTGACCACAGCTTAGAAGCCAGTGCTCCTCCGTCCTGTTTACTCACTGAAGAACGTGGCATTATTGTTAGAACTGAATTAGATAAAAGAGGTTTGAGGGCCTGCAATGGTGCTTGACACAGCATCCTGGTTAATCTCCTGTTTGCATCTGGAAGCCCATACCTCTCCCTGGCCAGAGCCAGAATGCCAGGGCACCCCCTTCACGGGTCCCCCACCCTGACACCACCTGCCAGAGCAGAGGGCCGGAGGGTTTGCTGGCCCCCAGACAAGGCTTGAGGACCCCTGGTACATCCCACTGATCCTGCCGCTCCTGGACTCCCTCAGGGTGAAGCAGGTCCTCTTGGCTGAGGCAGAGGCTGAGAAGATCCGAAAAATCGGTGAGGCGGAGGCAGCAGTCATCGAGGCGATGGGCAAGGCAGAGGCTGAGCGGATGAGGCTCAAGGCTGAGGCCTACCAGAAATATGGGGACTCAGCCAAGATGGCCATGGTGCTGGAAGCCCTGCCCCAGGTGAGGCTCCCACCGAGGCTGGGACTAGCTGGGCAAGTGCAGGGATTTCTCTGGGCCTTGTCAGGAACACTGACAGGCTGGCTAGAAGGGTTAAATGGGGGAGTATTCAGCAGGAGGAGGAACCCTACAACAGGCATCCAGACTATGGCTTTCAAATAAGGGCCACCCAGGCTGTGTGGGGGTTTAGGTGAGATGGGGACGGGAGAGATGCTGGGCAGGGCGAATGGATGGAGACAGAACCAACCAACCAAGCTCTCCTCCCTCCCAACCTCCTAGATTGCTGCCAAAGTCGCAGCCCCATTGACCAAAGTCGATGAGATTGTGGTCCTCACCGGGGACAACAATAAGGTGACATCAGAAGTGAACCGACTGCTGGCCGAGCTGCCTGCCTCCGTGCATGCCCTCACAGGCGTGGACCTATCCAAGGTGTGTACTTGGCTCGCTGTGATGAGGTTGCCTGGGTAGCTATTGGGCTGACCCATGTGGTCAGTTGTGGGCCCCAGAGCCATGGCCTCATGGCATCTCCCATCCTTACAGATACCCCTGATCCAGAAGGCCACGGGTGTACAGGTGTGAGGCTCCCGAAGAACCCACACCCTTCAGCAGCTGCCCGCTCCTCCCTCCAGCACCTGTTTCAATACTGCAGGAACAACGGGAATGTTACTGACTCTGGTGCCTTATTTGTAGGGACCAGAAGTGCTGCGTGTTCAGGCCTTCTCTGGCTGTCTTCCCTTCTCCTGTCTGTCTCCTTCCCCTTCTCCTTTACCCCACACCCTCACACTCACTGCCATATTCATCTGGTGTGTCTCTTCCACCCTCATCTTCCTGTACATATGCCTCTTCCTTCGTCTGTTTGTCTTTTTCTCTCCCTCTTTCCTCCCACCCATCCTTTACACACATCATGTAATTTAAGCTGAAGATGTTTATTATAATCACTGTCTGTCTGTAAGGGGTGGCCCTGCTGCTCTTCAGAATCCTGGTGCCTTGAAGTTCTCTGTGCATCCTCCCTGTGGCCTTGTCCAGACCTCAGCATGGGTGCAGGGGGTCTGGGTAGAATGGCCACCTGCCCCTCTCCTGGCCTGGTTTTCTAGCCCTAAACCCTCCCCTGGGAAACCCCAGCCTCACTCACTCTAGCCCCTCTAGGCTAGGTAGCAGTGGCCTACAGACCCAGGCCACTGCCCTTCTCTTCACACCTCCCCAACCCCAGGTCTGCTCCATACCTTACCTTTCTACCCACCCCAGGGGCACAGAAGCAAGGCCTCCTGTCTATAACAGCTCTCTCAGTTGACTACTGCCTTAGGAGGCCCCTGCTTGTGCTCAGGGAAGTCCCCCTCATGGACATGTCTCTGCTGGAGTGAGGCTTGGTCCCAGCTCTGCTGAGTCTTTCTGGGATCAGGGTCTAGCCCTGTTGGGGACTAGAAAGTCTGTAGACCCTCTTCCTGCTAGGGCTGCTCTGTTCTGGGTATGAGGCCAGGCCCTTCCAGTGGGCAAGGCTGTGCCAACCCTGTACAGAATCGAGTGCTGTAGACTGGCCAGACTTCATACTCCTTGTGCCATCTTTCTTCCTGGCCAGTGATAGGGTCCCAGCCATGGGAACAGCCCAGCCCTCTGTCTCCTTGCTCTCGTGGAGGCAGAGAAGCCCACAGGCCAAGCACCCAGGGGTGCTGTGTATGTCCTGTGGTCCCAGTCCCCCACCCCTGGCATGGGCCCTGCCCCAGCCTGTGTAGCTGTTCCTGCATGTGGATGCTGCATGTTTGGTCTGGGGCTTGGATGCTGCACTGCCCCACTGCCTGTCCCTTCTGGTAAAATAAAGATCTGTTATGCCAGTGCCCTATAGTGTATCTTCTGTGACTGGGAACCAAGCACTAACAGATAGCCCTCCCATATACACCTTCAGCCTGAAGGCTGTAGTTGGTCTGTCTTTCCCGCCCCAGCCACTTGAGGGCATCAGCACACTTGCCGTGTCTCCAGTAGTGTCCTGAGACAGGGCAGCCATTGGCCCAGCTGCTGAGGCTAGACCTGAGCTCTGGGAGACCTGGCTCTGCTCCATTTCGGGCAGAAGAATAAGGGGCTCTCAGGTCCACTGTATCTCTCTGGCCATCCTGAGCCCCACTCAGTAATGGAGTCCACGTCTCAGGCTTAAGCGTGAACTCTGGAGTTAGGCTGCTTCCGTTTAAATTTTAGCTCAGTTGTTTATGACCTATGTCCTCTTGGACAAGTAACTTCATCTTTCTGGGCTTCAATGTTTACTCATTTTACAAATTTATCTAACGCTTGCTGTGTTCCAGATATGTCCTAAATCCTGAGGGGACTGCAATGAACAGAACAAATCCATAGCTTTTAGAGCTTGCACTCAAGTAGGGGAAATGAAATAAAAATTAAATAAGTATGCAATATGTTACATGATGGTGTGTACTAAGAAAGAAAATAAAATCCTGAAAGAACTAGGAAGTTTGGGAGGGTGTTGAAATTTTAGGGTGTTGAAGGAAGACCTATTTGAGAAAGGCTAAAACTACATGTATTGTGAGACAATTTCTCTATACTGCTTATTTTAAATTCCAAAGGTGACATCTCTGAAAATAAATCATTTTTCAGCTAAAGGCTAAAGGAATAAGCAATGCAGATATGCGAGGAGCAGAGCTTCCCAACCAAAGACCTTCAAGGTGGGAGTGTGTCTGTCATGATCAAAGAACAGCAAGGAGGTCAGTGTGTTTGGAAGTGATGAGTGAATGAGCATCAGGGAGGGTGGCAGTAGATGAGGTCATGATGGAAATGTGGAAGCTTACTGTAATGGCATATTTGGGGCAATTACTCTCAGATGGGAAACCACTGAAGCTTTTTGAAAGAGGAGTGATGTGCTCTGACATACTTAAAAAGATCATTCTGCCCTAACCGGTTTGGCTCTGTGGATAGAGCGTCAGCCTGCAGACCAAAGGATCCTGGGTTCGATTCTAGTCAAGGGCACGTACCTCAGTTGCAGGCTCCTCCCTGCCCTGGGCCCTGGTCAGGGCTCATGCAAGAGGCAATCAATCAATGTGTTTCTCTCACATTGATGTTTCTCTCTGTCTTTCCCTCTCTTCCACTCTCCCTAAAAATCAATGGAAAATTATCCTTGGGTGAGGATTAACAAAAATAATAATAAAAAGATCATTCTAGCCGAAACCGGTTTGGCTCAGTGGATAGAGCGTCGGCCTGCGGACTGAAGGGTTCCAGGTTCGATTCCGGTCAAGGGCATGTATCTGGGTTGCGGGCACGTCCCCAGTGGGGGATGTGCAGGAGGCAGCTGGTCGATGTTTCTCTCTCATCGATGTTTCTAACTCTCTATCTCTCTCCCTTCCTCTCTGTGGAAATCAATAAAATATATTAAAAAAAAAAAAAAAAAGATCATTCTAAGCACTGTGACAATTCAAGGAAAAAAGACAAATCTTTTTTTAAAGTATATTTTATTGATTTTTTACAGAGAGAAAGAGAGGGACAGAGAGCCAGAAACATCCATCAGCCGCCTCCCGCACGCCCCCTACTGGGGGTGTGCCCGCAACCAAGGTACATGCCCTTGACCAGAATCAAACCTGGGACCCCTCAGTCCACAGGCTGATGCTCTATCCACTGAGCCAAACCGGCTAGGGCACAAATCTTTTTTAAAATGGTGTTAGAACAACTGAGTCTGTATGAGGGGGAAATTTAATCACAACCCCCACCTCACTCCATATACAAAAACTAGTTTGAGATGGATCATAGACCTAAAATTAAAACTCAAATCACAAAGCTTATAAAATAACAGGAATGTCTTTATGACCTTGGCATAGGCAAGATTTCTTAGGGGGGGGGGAAAAAGACCATTAAAGATGAAATTGATAAATTTGACCATATAATTAAGTCTGTTCATCAAAAGAAACTTAAAAAAGAAAAGAAACTTAAACCCAACAGGCGTGGCTCAGTGGCTGAGCTTCGACCTATGAACCAGGGGGTGATGGTTTGATTCAGGTTAGGGCACATGCCCAGGTTGCAGGCTCGATCCCCAAAGGGGGCATGCAGGAGGCAGCCAATCAATGATTCTCTCTCATCATTGATGTTTCTATCTCTTCCTCTATGAAATCAATAAAAATATATTAAAAATAAATAAGTACATAAATACATAGAAAAAAATTAAGAAAATGAAAGGGAAGTGAAGTCAGAAGAAATATTTACAATGCATATATCTGATAAAGGACTTGCATCCCATAATACCAAAACACCCCAATAAGAACATTGCTCTAACCACCCTCCTGAGAATAGATGAAGAGGAGTAAGTGAGGCAGCAGGGAGACCAGCTGCTTCTCACCAGTATTGCAATAATACGGTTTGGCTCAGTGGATAGAGCGTCAGCCTGCAGACTCAAGGGTCCCAGGTTCGATTCTGGTCAAGGGCATGTACCTTGGTTGCGGGCACATCCCCAGTAGGGAGTGTGCAGGAGGCAGCTGATCAATGTTTCTCTCTCATTGATGTTCCTAACTCTCTATCCCTCTCCCTTCCTCTCTGTAAAAAATCAATAAAATATAAAAAAATAATAATACAGGTGAATATGATGGCCACTCTGACCAATGGGGGTAGTGGAGAAGCACTCAGATTCTGTATATATTTTGAACTAAGCAGAATTGCTGACATACTGGATATGAGAGAAAAAAAATGAAATTAAAAAAATGCCTCCAAGATGCCATATTCATGAATTTGAAGACTCAGTATTGCAAAGATATCAATACTCCCCAATTGGTCTATAGGTTCAATACAATTCCAATCAAAATCCCAAGAGAGTTTTAATTAGCAAACTAATTATGGGCAGTTGCTCTTCGAGCCTGCCTGCTCTCTTTCCCTCTCTGAAAGTGTACTTTCGCTTTAATAAATCTTGCCACTGCCACTTGAACTCCTAAAAAAAAACAAACCTAATTATGAAAGTTATAGGGAAATGCCCAAGGACCAAGAATAAGCAAGACAAACTTGAAAAAGAGCAAAGTTGGAGGATTTAACTATCAGTATCGAGACTTAAAGTTTTAGTTATTAAGTCCTAGCTGGTTTAGCTCAGTGGCTAGAGCATCAGCCTGCAGACTGAAGGGTCCTGGGTTTGATTCCCGACAAGGGCACATGCCAGGTTGCAGGCTTGATCTCCAGTAGGGGCGTGCAGGAAGCAGCCAATGGGTGATTCTCTCTCATCTTTGATGTTTCTATCTGTCCCTCTACTTTCCTCTCTGAAATCAATAAAAATATATTTTTTAAAAAGTTTTAGTCAATAAGACAGTGTGATTGATACTGGCACACTGTAGACCAATGGAATAGGATGGACAGTCCGAAAATACACTTGTTTTAAGACAAAAGTGACAGTGTAGAGCTATGTGGAAAGAATAGTCTTTTCAATAAAAGATACTGTATATCTGGGAGGGTGGGAAGGGGGAGATGGTTCTTGCTCATGAACCTCACATTGTACACAAAATCAATTCCAGATCAATTCTGAACCTAAATGTGAAAAGTAAAATAACAAAACATGTAGAAAATAACAGAATATCTTTATGACCTTAGGGTAAGCAAAGATTTTTTAAACCAATATGAAAATCAGTAACTACAAAAGAGAAGATTGATAAGACATTAATCTCCAGGGAGCTTTGCTAAGCAAAAAAAGCTAATCCCAAAATGTGGCATACTATATCGTTCCATTTATATAACTTTTTTATTTTTAATTGCAGTAAAATATACAGAATAATAGACTAATGATAGGTTCAAGCCCTACACAGAATGGCCAAGGGATGTATGAAGACGTGTTTGGAAGACTGTATTTTGCAAAGATAGTGGCAACAATATCTTCTGTTCCACCTGTTCCTCTTACGGTGTGACTTTGACTTCCAATTAGAGGCAGAGCCTATGCCTGCTTCCCTTGAAACTGAGTGGATTTTGTGACTATTTACGTCAGTAAAATATAGTAGACTGGGTGCTATGTGACTTCTGAGGCTAGACCATGACAGCGTAGCTTCTAACCACTATGTGAGCAGTCTGACTGTTCTGAGGTCACTGTGCTGTGAGGAAGCCCGAGCAGATAGACACACAGATAGGCCCTGAGTTATATGAAGAGAGAGAGAGATGCCTGGCCAGCCCCCAGCTCTTCCAGCCCCCATCTGACAGACCTCAAGCCAACTGAGCCCAGCCTACTTCCTGAAATCCTGATCCCCGAAGCAGTGAGAGAGAGTTTACTGGTAAGTTTCCATGTTTGGAGATGATTTATCACATAGCAATGGATGATGGGAATAACACGCATAACTTCATTAGTCATCAGGGAAGTGCAAATTAAAACCAGGATAAGATATCACTACACACCCACCATAATGACAGAGTAAAATGGAGAAGAGCAACAATACCAAGTGTAGATGAAGCTGTGCAGCAATTGGAACTTTGATACACTGCTGGTAGAAATGCGTACCGATACGACCACTTTGGAAATCTGTTTGACAGAATGTAGTACAGCTGAACATAGCATAGGTTTTGACCCAACCATTCCACTTCCAGTGGAAATATACATATATGTATGCACAAGAGTATTCATAGCAGCATTATGAATAACAACCCTCATATTCAAACAACCCAAATGTTTACCAATAGTGGAATGAATACAGTGTAGTATGTTCAGGAAATTAAATACTACACAGTAGCCCTGGCTGAGTAGCTCAGTTGATTAGAGTCTTGTCCCAATACACCAGGGCTGTGGGTTTGTCCCCGGTCAGGGCACATAAAAAAAATTAATCCATGAACACATAAGTGGAACAAAAAAAAATCGATGTTTCTCTCTCATCTCTGTAAAAATCACTCAATAAGTAAAAAAGAAGTCCTAGCCGGTTTAGCTCAGTGGCTAGAGCGTCAGCCTGCAGACTGAAGGGTCCCGGGTTCAACTTAGGTCAGGGGTACATACCTCAGTTGCAGGTTCCCCTACCCTGATCCGGGTGCATCCAGGAAGCAACCAATGTGTCTCTCACATTAATGTCTCTCCCTCTCCCTCCCACTCTCTCTAAAAATCAATGGAAAAATATCCTTGGGTGAGGATTAACAAAAAAATAAAAGTAAGTAAAAAAGAAGTTAAATAAGTACTACACAGTAATGAAAATAAACAAATTACTGATACATACAACAACTTGAATGAATCTCAAAATGGCCCTAAACGGTTTGGCTCAGTGGATAGAGCGTCAGCCTGTCGACTGAAGGGTCCCAGGTTTGATTCCGGTCAAGGGCACATGCCCGGGTTGTGGGCTCGATCCCCAATAGGGGCTGTGCAGGAGACAGCCGATCAATGATTCTCATCATTGATGTTTCTATCTCTCTCCCTCTCTCATCCTCTCTGAGATCAATAAAAACATTTTTTTAAATTTGTTTTTCTAATAATACTCAATTTGCAAATTTTTTTAAAAAAAATGAATCTCAAAATGTTGATAGAAAGAAGCCAGACAAAAAAAAATAATATATCATGGCCTGGCAGATGTGGTTCAGTGGTTGAGCATCGACCTATGAACCAGGAGGTCACAGTTCGATTCCCTGTCAGGGCACATGCCTGGGTTGTGGGCTCAATCCCTAGTGTGGGGTGTGCAGGAGGCAGCTGATCAATGATTCTCATCATTGATTCTTCTATCTCTTTTCCTCTCCCTTCCTCTCTGAAATCAATTAAAAAAATATTTTTAAAAAGTAATAATACATTGTGTATCAGTCCATTATACAAAGTCCAAAAAAGTAGGTAAAGCTAATCTATGGCATTAGAAATCAAGATAAAAGGTCATCTTTGGAGGAAAAGAGATCATGACCAAGAGAGGACACAGGAGGCTCCTGGGAATGTTTTCTTTCTTGATCTGGGTGGTTCTTACATGGGTGTGTTAACTTTGTGATAATTCACTTATGAGTTGTGTACTTTTTGAATGTACTAGTATGTTGTACTTCAATAAAAAGTTAATTCAAAAATAAATTGCGCCCTGACCAGTTTGGCTCAGTGGATAGAGCGTCGGCCTGCGGACTCAAGGGTCCCAGGTTCGATTCCGGTCAAGGGAATGTACCTCGGTTGCGGGCACATCCCCAGTGGGGAGTGTGCAGGAGGCAGCTGATGGATGTTTCTCTCTCATCCATGTTTCTAGCTCTCTGTCCCTCTTCCTTCCTCTCTGTAAAAAATCAATAAAATATATTTTATAAATAAATAAATAAATTGCCACATGAAATATTCCTTGGTTATAAAAAAAGAAAGAAATCTTACTATTTGAGATAGCATGGATGGACTTAGAGAATATTATGCTAAATGAAATAAGTCAGACAGAGAAAGACAAATACCAAATGATTTCACTTATATGTGGAATCAAAAGAACAAAATAAATGAACAAACAAAATTGAAACAGGCCCGGCCAGTGTGGCTCAGTGGTTGAGCATTGACCTATGAACCAGGAGGTCACAGTACAATTCCCAGTCAGGGCACATGCCCGGGTTGTGGGCTCAATCCATAGTGTAGGGCATGCAGGAGGCAGCCAATCAGTGGTTCTCTCTCATCACTGATGCTCTATCTCTCCCTCTCCCTTCCTCTTTGAAATCAATAATATACATATATATTTTTTAAATTGAAACAAATTTATAGATACAGAGAACAGATTGATAGTTGCCAGAGGGGAGAGGGGAGTGGGGAGTGGGTAAAAAAGATTAACCTATTAAGTACAGCCCAGCTGGTGTTGCTCAGTGATTGAGCGTTGCCCTATGAACCAAGAGGTCCCTGGTTCAATTCCTGGTCAGGGCACATGCCTGGGTTTTGGGCTTGATCCCGGCGGGGGGGGGGGGGGGGGGGGATGTGGGAGGCAGCCGATTTCGGTGATTCTCTCTTATCATTGATGTTTCTATCTCTCCCTCTTCCTTCCTCTCTGAAATCAATTAAATAGAGGGCAGTAGCTCTCAGGGTTGACATATGGATTAAATAAGTACAACATATATATAATTTTAGTAATCAGTTGGAAAATAAAATTTAAATTTAAAAAATGCCTGCGAGAGGGCTTTATAAGCTGGCTACCACACAGATAATACCAGCTAATACATGCTAACTGCTCATGAAGTGCCATGCTTGAAGCTAACATGAACTCTGTCATTTAGTTATTATAATAACGATACACAACCCAGGCTCAATTCTTGAACCTCAATCACTGAACCACACCAGCCGGGCCTCTATTTTATAAAATGAGGGAACTGAGAAGCATGGAAGTGAAGGAACTTGCCCAAGGTCACACAGTGTCTGAGCCAATACCAGTACTGGAAGCCAGACTCTAAGACTCTGAGGTTCCTGCTCTTTTTTTTTTTTTTTAATTTATTGATGAGAGAGAGAGAGAGAGAGAGAGAGAGAGAGAGAGATTGTTCCATTTATCTATGCACTCATTGGTTGCTTCTTGTATGTGACCTGACCAGAGATCGAACCCACAACCTTGGCATATCAGGACAAAGCTCTAACCAACTGAGCTACCAGGGCCCTGAGACTCCTACTCTCTTTACTACTTTCTGTTGACCTTCACGAAAGGGAGGCCTGGGTAGCTGCATGGGGTCCAACTAGGAGGTGGTCCTAGTTAGCCTTAATGTCAGGAACAATGGCTAACGAGAGGAAATGATCAGAGGGGCCTGGGAAAGGCCGCCTGCAAGAAAACAGGCAGGAGCCTTGCTGAAAGAGGCTTGAAGGATGCTGGAGAGGAGAAGGGGGCAATAATTTGGGAGTGGAGGGAGGGGGTGACGCACCTGCGTTAAAGCCAATGGACTCTGAGAATGGAGCGAACCAGGCCTCCATTCCCAGAGCCTGGAACCAGTCTCAGGAAGGGGGATGGTGTAGTACAGAGCCTCTTGTCTGAGCCCTCAGAGGTCTGCCCAGGGACCTAGGATGAGGCAAAGAGTGTGCAGACTGGGCTTCTGGAGAGCACAGGTAATGCTGCTCCCCCACTTCCTTGTGCTCATGGCTCCAACCTTGGGAATTGGGTATGGGAGACACAGGGTCTACCTCCCTTCTCTGTTCTTTCCAATCTCTGGGCCTCAGGCCCAGCACAGAGGGGGTTAAAGGCCCTGGAGCCTTTACCTAAAAGAGTGTGGGGGGCAGGGAACTGTCACAGGGAACCTCGTCTGGCCTGATAATCCAGGCAGCCTATCTCTTCCACAGCAGCTGTGGAGCAGACAGATTGTGCTGGCAGGGAGGAGGGTGGTAAGGGCCTGGCTGATGGCGGGAAGGATTTGAGGAGAGCGGGACACCCAGGCTCCCTGGGGGTACTTTCCCACCTAACAGCTACCTTTAGGACTGTGCATGGAGACTGGATAGGTCAGGGCTGGAGTCTGGCTGGACATGGGGATTCCCACTGACCCAGAGAACAGGAACTGGGAGCTAGTGAACAGACTTAGGGAGATGTTAACTGAAAAGGCTCTGTTTCTGACTCAATATGTGCCCAGGCAGATATGCACTATCATGTACATCTGCACAGGTATGTGCGTGAGCACACATGCCCATGGTACATGCCCCACTGGGACGGACAAGTAGGAGAAGCCCTCTGCAACGCCAGCACAGGAGGAGCGAGGCATTTGTTGAGTTCCTGTAATATATGAGCCAGGCTCTAGGTTAGAAAGTTTCACCTGTACTATCTTATTTCATGTACCCAACAATCATTGAAAATAAGGCATTTTAAGCCCATTTCACTGATAAGGAAGCCAGAATTCCAAGAGCAGGGCAGGGTGCAGGTAGTAGTGGAGCCCTGGCTCTGACAAGCCCAGAGCTGTGCTTTCCCCTTCTGGCTCTGAGTCCGTCCTGGCCAGATGGTTCTCAGCCTTCCTAATGCCGCGACCCTTTAATATTGTTCCTCATGCTGTGGTGACCCCCAACCATAAAATTATTTTCGTTGCTACTTCATAACTGTAATTTTGCTACTGTTATGAATCGTAATGTAAATATCTGATATGCAGGATGTATTTTCAGGGGTCGTGACCCACAGGTTGAGAACCGCTGGCAGAAGAAAAGCAAGAACTCTTTAAGGCACAACCCCTGAACCAGAAAGGCCGAGGCTCTCTCTGCTGTTCAAGCCAAAGGTGGCCTGGGATTCCAGGGCATGTGAGCTCCATGGGGGCCTGGCTCACAAGCTGCGGGAGGTTAGAGGAAAGAGAGGGGATTATTGTTTGGTTGGAACTGCCCAAGAGCAGTTTGTGGAAGAGGTTTTAAAAGGAGTCAGGCAGCCCTAGCCGGCTTGGCTCAGTGGATAGAGCCTCAGCCTGCGGACTGAGGTGTCCCAGGTTCGATCCGGCCAAGGGCATATGCCTGGGTTACGGGCTCCATCCCCAGTAGGGGATGTGCAGGAGGCAGCCGATCAATGATTCTCTCTCATCATTGATGTTTCTATCTCTCTCTCCTCCCTTCCTCTCTGAAATCAATAAAGAAATATATTTTTTAAAAAAATAAAAGGAGTCAGAGAGGTGGGAGGACGCAAGGCAGTGGAAGCAAGGATGGAAGCCTTGCATCCTGTAGTAGCTTCCCATGCTTTCTTTCACTGACTCTTCCCAAGGACCTTGTGATTTTGCCATCCCCATTGGAGAGATGAGGAAACAGACTAAGAGAGATGGAGTAAACAATACTCAGAATCACATTACTGGTAAGTGGCAAAACTCAGGTCTGGTTCCATTGCCTCTGCAACTCAAAGGCTCCCCAGAGCCCCGGCTGGTTTGCTCAGTGGTGAGAGTGTCGGCCCACAGACTGAAGGGTTGTGGATTTGATTTCAATGAAGGGCATGTACCTCAGCTGCAGGCTCAATCCCCGGCCCAGATCAGGGTGCATGTGGGAGGCAACCAATTGATGTGTTTCTCTCACATTGATGTTTCTGTCTTTCCCTCTTCCTTCCACTCTCTAAAAATCAATGGAGAAGGTATCTTCAGGTGAGGATTGACCAAAAACTAATTAAAAGCCCCTTAGAGACATATACACACTAAATCAACTTCATTCAGAGCAGGTCCGTGCACAGAACCTGTGGTGGAGAGTCTGGAGAGTAGAACGCTGGTCCTGCCTCTTTTTCTTTCTTTCTTTTTTAAAAATATATTTTTATTGATTTCAGAGAGGAAGGAGAAGAGAGAGAGAGAGAGAGAGAGAGAGAGAGAGAGAGAGAGAAACATCAATGATGAGAGAGAATCATTGATCAGCTGCCTCCTGCACACCCCACACTGGGGATCGAGCCCACAACCCGGGCATGTGCCCTGACCAGGAATCAAACCATGACCTCCTGGTTCATAGGTTGAAGCTCAACCACTGAGCCATGCCGGCCAGGCCTGCCTCTTGTTCTGACTTACTGGGTGACTCAGGGCCACACGTTTTCTCCAGAGCCTCAGCATCTCTATTATAGAACTGGCGTGCAGCCATCTTTTGGAGACTGATGGACATTGTCAAAGCCCCCAAGGGTGCCACTGCATCTGGGTTCATTGCTCAACGTGCGCACTTGCTCATGGGCCCAAAGGCATAGAGAGCGTAAAAGCACTTGAGCACACGTTGGCCACTGCCCGCAGGGTTGGCATCTATTCAGTGTAAGCATCCTCTGAGCACCTCCCAGAATAAAGCCCACGAAGGGTGCTGGGGCCACAGAAAATAATCAGACAGGGTGCTGCTCATGGACTATTAGAGACAAATAAGGACCAGCGAATTCTCACAGGGTAATGAGGAAAACAGAGCAGGTCCAAAGTCTGCACATAGAGGGGCCAGTGTCAGGGCGGGTCAGAAGCTTCGCAGGCTGCTCATGATGAAACGAAAATGGGGATAAAGCTGGGATAAAAGGCAGCTGTTGTCCCTGACAAACCCCCGAGATCTCAAGCTCCAATCTGTCACACGGGAGGAAAAGGTTAGAACCGTTTTCCAGCTCTTCTTTTTCCACACCTCTTCAGCTGCTAGAACCTGCTCTTGCTTTGGGACTCCTGTAACTAAAGCAAAACAGGAGAGCAAGAACCTCCCAGAACTTCTCAAAGTCCTCAGTTCCAGGATGAGTTTTGCTGCTGAGTGTCAGGCTATGAGTGAGACAGTGAATATTATTTAGCCTTTTTCATGTTTGCCAACTTCATGAAACTTAATAAAGCAACCAAGAAGAAATTAAGAGTAATTTTATTTTAATAAAAACAAACAAACAAAATGGAGGCATGCCCTCCCTCCCTCTCGGGAGTGTGCCTGCCTTTCCCTTCCCTTTCTTTCTCCCGCAGGAGCATTGCTTTCGCCGTTCTCTCTCCTCAGCTCCTAGGGCCCTTCTGTTGCCTCTGTAACTTGTTTCCTGAGCCCATTTCTTCTGGGGCTCACTTTTACTACCTCTGTGACTTTCTAAGTGAACTTTTTCTTATAATTTGAAAAAAAAGAGAGTATTTTTACTCAACCAATAGGAAATTAGGAGTAATTTTACTAGCTAAACCTATTCTTTTAAAAAAATATTTTATTGATTTTAGAGAGGAAGGGAGCTATGCCTCTCCCCAGGGATTGAGCCTGCACCCCAGGCATGTGCCCTGACTGAACCGGTGACTTTCTGGTGCGTGGGATGATGCTCAGCCAGCTGAACCACACCAACCAGGACTGAACATATTTTTTTAAAATATATTTTTATTGATTTCAGAGAGGAAGAGGGAGAGAGAGATAGAAACATCAGTGATGAGCCCTAACTGGTTTGGTTCAGTGGATAGAGTGTCGGCCTGCGGACTGAAGGGTCCCAAGTTCCATTCCGGTCAAGGGCATGTACCTTGGCTGCAGGCTCATCCCCAGTGGGGGATGTGAGGGAGGCAGCTGATCAATGTTTCTCATCGATGTTTCTCTCTGTCCCTCTCCCTTCCTCTCTGTGAAAAATCAATAAATATATTTAAAAAAAAAAGAAACATCAATGATGAGAGAGTATCATTGGTCGACTGCTTCCTGCAAGCCTCCCACTGGGGATCGAGCCCACAACCCGGGCATGTGTCCTTGACCGGAATCAAACCTGGGACCTTTCAGTTTGCAGGCCAATGCTCTATCCACTGAGCCAAACTGGCTAGGGCTGAACATATATATATTTTTTTTAATATATTTTATTGATTTTTTACAGAGAGGAAGGGAGAGAGATAGAGAGTTAGAATCATCGACGAGAAAGAAACATCGATCAGCCGCCTCCTGCACATCCCCCACTGGGGATATGCCCGCAACCCAGGTACATGCCCTTGGCCGGAATTGAACCTGGGACCCCTCAGTCCACAGACCGACGCTCTATCCACTGAGCCAAACCGGTTTCGGCTGAACATATTTTTTTAATGAGCATCCCCATGTGTTGTGTGTCTATGTGGGCATCAGACATGTGTTGTACACATTAAGTGTGTGTCTGTGTATCTGTGGGAATATGCTGTTGCCTTCCAGTTCCTCTTAGGGACCTAGGTTCCCTGATGCTGAGAGGTAGAGGGAACACTGAAGCATTGAATGTTTCTTTCCCCTTCTCTGGCTTCAGTTTCTTCTCTTATATAAATGAGGAATTTGAACTCCATGATTTTGAAGGACTCTTTAACTTCACTTGCCACATGGTTTAAGGACTTCATTCAAAAGCCTGGTGGGTTTGGCTCAGTGGTTAGAGCGTTGACTTGCTGACTGAAGGGTTGCGGGTTGGATTCCTGGTCAAGGGAATGTACCTGGGTTGCAGGTTTGATCCCCAGCCTGGTCAGCAGGAGGCACCCCCCGCTGTGTCTCTCTCTCATTGAAGTTTCTCTCTCTCTCCGTCCTTCCTCCCTCCTTCCCTCCTGCTCTCTAAAACAGTGGTCGGCCAACTTTTCAGACCTCCAGTTGACAACCGCTGCTCTAAAAATCAACAGAAATAATATACTTGAGTGAGGATTAAAAAAAAGTCTAAATAAGAGTCAAGGACTAAAAATTGCAATGGAAAGGACTAGAATTAGACTTTAGAAGGATAAGGTCCCAGACTAGTCCATCCTGGCCTCAGGAGAGCCATGCAGCTCCTAGTCTGAAGTAAAAGCTCTTAGAATGCAAGGCTGAACCCAAGGCCCCCACCCCCATGCCAGCCAGGCAAAGGGTAGAGTCTCCATATGACTTGGAGAAAGGAAGGACTCCCATCCTCACCCCCTTAGGGCTCAAAGGAGGCACAGGGATTAAAGAGCGGCCATCAGGAGATGGCGGGAAGTGTCCTCAGGTCCTACTGTGGCCCCTGCTGGCTCTTGATAAGCAGAAAGGCCCCCACCCTGATAACCACAAGTGTGCTTATCAGGGCCCCCAGACCACCCCACCCAGGCTCACTCTCCTCCAGCCCACACCCTGATCACAGCCCCCTCCACCCCAGCCGGGGCCACAGCCACAGACGTCTGGTTGGCTGAGATACTGTTCTTCTCTACCTCCAGGACCCCTGGGTTCTGTCCATGCTCACCTTTGGGGGTTAAGCAGTAGCCTAGACAGTGAATGGCATAAAGTTTAGCCCTAATGCATGGAGCCTTTACTCTGATAAAGGAGCCTGAACTATCTGTGGGGTCTCTGAGTAGGAGGGGTCACAGGACAGGAAAGGGGGTCACAGGGAGGCAAGAATAGACATAATTCCTCACTTGGTTAGAGCACCTGGGTTTACAAAGGTTTCCCACACTTATTTCTCACTTAATTCTTACAACTTAGTGAAGTGGCACTTTGCCCCCAGTCACATGCTCATGAGAGAGAAAAGGAGGGAAGAAAACTGACATTGGTTCTCTACATGGTAGGCTCTGATCTGGGTTTGAAATGAATGCTGTTAAAAAAACAAAATTCAACCAAGTAAATTTGAAGGTCTAGTTGGCTTTAAGGGATTCATGAATCCCATCTATTGACTAGAAAGGCTCTCTGAGGGGTTGTACAAAATAAAAGGCTTTATAGGAAGAAGAGTGCAGCAAGGGACTAGTAACAAAAGAAAGGAATATTTGGGGGCCTTGACTTCTTTGAGGGGGGAGGGGAGAATGAGAAGGGTTTTTATTGTCTCTTCTTTCTACGGGGGATGGAGAGGGCTCACATGACAGATTACCTTACTGATGCATGACCAGGAAATTCCAGACTGATTATTGTATTTCTGG
This sequence comes from Myotis daubentonii, assembly GCF_963259705.1. Lineage (NCBI taxonomy): Eukaryota > Metazoa > Chordata > Mammalia > Chiroptera > Vespertilionidae > Myotis > Myotis daubentonii. The sequence goes on from NC_081855.1 coordinate 25,101,332, forward strand.
GAGAGGTAGAAACTTCAATTATATCAGGTAATCTAGGTTTGCTTCATGGGCTTTTAGGACAGTGACATCATTTCGGGCCTGTGAGTTTCTCTTAGACAGTGCTTATGTCATCCTGGCAACCATGAGGTGGGTATGGATAGCTCCTATTTTATAGTTGAGGAAACTGAAGCTGAGGGAACTTGGTCCAAAGTCACAGAGATGGGTGCAGTAGAGTTGGGACCATCACTCAAGGCCTGTGACCTCTAAACCTGGGCGCTCTCAATGGCCTTGACCTGCTTTCAAGAATATTTCATGTACCCTGGCAGGGTGGCTCAGTTGGTTGGAGTGCTGTCCTGTGCACCAAAAAGTTATGGGCTCAATTCCCAGTCAGGGCACATGGTTTCAATCCCCAGTTGGGGCATGTACGGGAGGCAACCGATTGATGTTTCTCACATCCATTTCTCTCTCTCCCTCTTCCTCTCTCTCTAAAAATCAGTAAGAAAACATATCCTCGGGTGAGGATTGTAAAAAACAAAAAAGAATAAGAATCTTCTAGTCTTGCTGAGGTGGCTCAGTAGCTGGGCATCGACCTATGAACCAGAAGGTCACGGTTCGATTCCCAGTTAGGGCACAAGCCCAGGTTGCAGGCCCGATCCCCCAGTGTGGGTGTGCAGGAGGCAGTCAGTCAATGATTCTCTCATCATTGGTGTTTCTATCGCTCTCTCCCTCTCTAAAATCAATAAGAATAATTTAAATAAAAAAATAATATTGTATAAGCTTTCAGATGTTCAACAACAGGCCTCTCCTGTGCCTTCAGTGAGTCTGTGGGAAGAGGGTGACGTAGGAATGAACTTGCTTGAGCCCCTTCTGTGGGCCGGCACTAGCACTGTTCAGTGTCTTACTAGTAGCTAATCACCTGCTCTCTGTGAACTGGGGACTGTTATTAAAAACGACTTGCCCGAGAGAGCAACACCTTAGTCCATCTGCCTTCCCAGGCCAAAGTCTCTCTCCTCCCCCACATTACATTGGGTTCAGTTCCATGTCAGTCATTTGACATGAATGTTTAGTCACTACTCTGTGGTAGAGATACATTAGTGAATAAACAAGACCTTCATAAATCATTTACTTAATGCAAATAATCATACAAATAAATGAGCCCGTAACTGGGGGATTTAACTAACCAGGGAAGACTTCCCGGAAGAGGTGACCCTTAGACATCTGAAGTGGGAACAGGAGCTAACTAGACAAGAAAGGAGGGAAGATCATGCAACCAGGGAAACGCATGTGCCAAGGTTCTGTGACGTCCGGAACTAGAACACCTCCAAGGAACCAGAAGGTTGGGTCTCTCCTCCCACTCCCCATCCCGGCCTCATCTTCCCCTGCAGAGAAGTGTACTGCCTCCTAGAACACAGACCAGGCTGTCTAGCATAGGAAAAGTGGAAGAAGCAGATGTGTGTCCCCCAAGAATGGGGGTCTAATAGAAGCCCTGCTTTGAGGCGTCTCTACCCAGGAGTCTCCTCTTCCCCAGAGGCAGAGGACCAAATACTGCCGGCTCCTACTCCTAGTGCCTTGATTTTGGAGAACAGACCTCTTATGTGGGCTCTCACAAGAGTTTGGGATTCAGCTGCCTTCAAATTTCCCAGCAGGGCACATACCTAGAGGACCTTGCCATGCAGAGGTCGGCAAGGGGTCTGCCTGCCTAGGTCTGGCCTCCTTGGGCTCAGCATAAAAGTAGACAGGGACCTAGTGACTGAAATTTAGGCCAGAGCATGTCCCAGGAATCTAGAGATCCAGCTGTAAGGATCCTCCCTACCTTATAGAGATTCAACAGTCACACACACACACACACACACACACACACACACACACACACACACACAAACCTCCACCAGCAATTAAGCCCTGAAAAATGGGGTGAGGCGGTTCTTTCTCCTCCCTGGCCCAGCAGATAGATGACCAGCTTTATGGGGATGAGAGTAAAGAGTGGATCCTAGGCTTGGCAAGGTCCATAGGAGTATGTGAGAAAGGGCATAATAGGGAGAGGGGCCAGTGATCTTCCTTCCAAGGTGTTCAGCAGGGAAAGGGTTAAGAGGCAGGGCCTTCCCCAGGGGAAAGTGCCCCACCCAGGGGAGGGGCCAGTAGATTAAAAGGCAGCACTTGGAATCCAGGCAGGGACAGGGTGTCTCTTCCTCTCCAGTCTGCAGTTCCTCCTCTAGGTAAGTGCCCCTCCTTTGGGTCTGTGTGTTGGTCTGACCAGAGGCAACCTTCTGCCTCATTAGGAGATCTCAGGCTTAACGCTGGTGCTGGGTCCCTAAGGCGATCTCAGTTAGGTCCTTGCTCTGCAGAGTTCTCTGGGCCAGTGCCCTTCCCCTGACCCACATGGGAAGGAAGCTCTTGACTACAGAATCAAAACGCTAGGCCAGGAGCTGTGGAGCAAGGACAGGGGAGCTCTGTGTGTCCTGACCCGCCCTGCTCTGCCCCCAGGCCCTGGCTCTCCCTGCGCAGCGCTCTCTAAGCCATGCTTCCTGTGATCCCTGCAGGGCCCTGGCTGGGATATCATCGTATACTGTAAGTTTGCAATGAGACACTACAGTATAGATGATGTACTAGTCCGGGCACCCTCAGCTCTGGAGCCTGATGAGAAGGGCAGAGGATGCCACAAGCCCACCTCGCTCACCGGTCAGCCTATCACAGCCTGCCTACAGACAGGGCACTTGGGAATGGCGAGGAAACCGTTACCATTACTGAGTTTAGTAATGGTAACGGTTCTCTTGCTGCACCCAGAAAACGTGCCAAGAAGAGACCTCAGAACCCTGGAGCAGACGACTGGAAGGGAGGGAGACTCCAGCTCAGGCAACAGGGTGGGGGTGAGGGAATGGGTAAGTTTTCTCTTTTCTGTTCTATAAAAATAAAGGTGGGGAGGGGGGATAAGGACACATTTGTAATACCTTAACTAATAAAGAATTAAAAAAATAAATAAATAAAGGTGAGAACCAGAATGCTTGTCTTTTAACTTTATTAGCATCCAAGAATGGGGAGAATGATGGGGTGGGAGGCACTATTGCACTCAGGACACACGGGTCCTTATATGACTTCAAGGTGGAGGATCTGAGAGGGGAGGAAAAAGATCTCCTCTCTGGGGGGTGGGGGCGGCTAGGGAGAGGTCAATGGGGGGCGGGGGGGGGGGGGGGAGACTTATGTAACACTTGTAACAATAAAGAATTTTTTTAAAAAAAGATCTCTCTGCTAACCACTGGCAACCCAGGGAGAAACTCTGGGCCCAATGGCAGGAGGAAGCAGGGTGGCACTGCTCCCACCAATGGGCCAACTTCTAGACCAAAGTATCTGTGTCCCCAGTGAGAGGAATTGCCTGGGGACTGAGCTAAGATAGGTTCCTTCCTTCAACACAAGACAAGGCTGGGCAGGGGCTGTGCAGACTAGGCCAGGCAGAGTTAGCCCGTCAGTCAGTGTCCGTGCCCCTCACTAGTCTCTGCAGGTTCCAGGCAGGGACAATTCTGGTCAGTAGCTCCTGCTAGAAGCATGGGCTGGGATAGCAGAGGGTGGTCCATCGAAGAGCTTCACAGAGAGGTGTAGCTGAACGTCACAGAGAAAGATGTTCATGAGGTCGCGGCCCACCTCATCTGCAATCCGGGAGATCAGGCTCCCCTTCGGACCAATCAGGATCCTCTGAGGGCGGGATAAAAGAGAGGGACCCTGAGCCTGCTCTCAGGGCTCCCAAGCAGGGAGAGAACCCCTGCCTAATAGAGCCTTACTCTCTCCTCCAAGCCCAGCCCTGCTTACCACATGAGATTCTTTGGGCACCAGAAGCCTCTGTACGATCACCAGCTGCCCACTTGGCCCTTCCTCCCACGCAATTGTTTTCTGCACAAGGAAACATTAGTCAGACAGGTCCATACCCCTACCTCTCTGGGACCCAGCTGGTGGAGAGCCCCCAGATCCTTTCACTGGGCCTGTACCTGCTGCACACTGTAGGGCACCTCCTGGGGCAGGTGCTCTAGGAGTTTCTCTCGGATGATGTTGGAGCAGATCTCCTCAGGTGTCTGGCTAGTGAGGACTTCACTATGGAACTCCCAGGGCCCTGGCTGGGCCTGTGCCAGGAGGTATTGCTGTGGGTTCAGAGAGAGTAGATGAGCATCTCAGTTCCAACCAGGACTTTCCTACTCACTCTCACTTCTAATAGGAACTCTGAGGCTTGTCTTCACCCGACTGACCTTTAGTATTTTCACATCCTCCTGGCTTAGGGCTGACAACATGAAGATCTCTTGGAAGTGGGGCCAGCCAATCCTCCGAGGGCCTCTAACAGACTGTGTGTTTGGGTCCTTAGCTGCTGGGCTGGGGCAATTGATGCCTGGCTTTGACGGGAAGGCCTGCCTTATCTTGAGCTTCTTGCCATTGACCACCCCTTCAGTGAGGGCTGCCGTGAGCTCCAGGAGAACTGATTTCTGCTTTAGGCAATCTACCTGGGCATGGGGGATGGGCAGAGGGTGTGTGGTCAGCAAGGTGGGGGCCTTGAAGGAGAATAAACCCCTTCCTCAGATATGTGGTGTTCACCTTATTCATGACAAGGATGCTGGGGACTTGGGAGAACTGGGTCAAGCACTGGAGCACTTGGGGGCTGAGCTGGTTCCGAGTCCACTTGTCAGAGACATCCACAAGAACTATAACTGGAAGAAGTTGGAAGGGTGGGGAGAACAAAGATATGACCACTCTTTTCCTCAACCCCCCAAGAACTTCCAATGCATGAGCTCTGGCCAACCCCATCTCCCAAACTATCAGGAATGAGAGGCCCCAACAGTGAAAACTGGGCTTCAGGTTCCCATCGTGAGCCTAACCCAGATCAGCGGATTCCATGCTCTTCCACGGATCTTCCAACAGAGAGAGGTCCAGATTGTGCCTGAGGGACAAACATGTGTAAGTCAGGAAGGGCTTATGGCTGATTTACTCCTGATAAGGGATGGGGTGTGATAAGGGGGTTTTCCAGCCCCTATGATGGAATTTCCCCACCCACTCTTCAACACGTTTCCCTTTATATTATAAACCTGTGGGTCGCGACCCCTTTGGGGGTTGAACGACCCTTTCACAGGGGTCGCCTAAATACATCCTGCATATCAGATATTTACATTACGATTCATAACAGTAGCAAAATTACAGTTATGAAGTAGCAACGAAAATAATTTTATGGTCGGGGGTCACCACAACATGAGGAACTGTATTAAAGGGTCGCGGCATTAGGAAGGTTGAGAACCACTGCTTTATAACTCTTGTTTCCATCACAATTACCTTTTTTTTTTAACAGGGCTGATCAGGCCAGGTGTGTCAAGTAGAATCTAAAATCAGAAAAGAAGGTTTCTCAGACCCCCAGCCCTCAGGAGGAAAGATTGTGATTGAGAGTGAGAGAAAGGCCACCCTCGATGTCAGGAGCCCTTTGAGCTTCACCCTCTGTCCTGTCGCAGGTACCCACCACCTGAGCCTCTTCCTCTGTGATGACCCCCAGAGCCTGGCAGCGAGTAGTGTGCACCTTCTTGGAGACAGGAAACACCTGACACAAACAAAGAAGTTCCAAGTGAGGTCCCAGGTCCCTTTAAAACAATACATGGAGAGATGAAAAGTGTGTGTGGGGAGAGGGGGAGGCAGACAGGGGGGAATAGGGGGTTGTCGAGGATGTAGCATACTTTTCGGCCTAGCAGCTGGTTGGAGAGTGTTGACTTTCCTGCATTCGGGGCACCCAGAATGGCCACTCGTAGGACTCGGGGGTTCGCAGGCATGTTGGGGGGATGAGCCAAGAGGAGGGTCTGCTCATCTGTATGTGGGGACAGGAGGGGAGTGAGAGAGAGTACAATCTGGATCCTGTCAGGCACAAAGTCCTACCCACCCACAAAGGGAGTAGGGATACAAGATTAGGTTCCAGGTTGAAGCTGAAACTTGGCTTTGAGACTTTGTCCATTAACTAGTTCATATGACTTTATCAAGTCCTCTAACCTCCCTTAATTCCTTAGATTTCTCATATATGAAATGAGGAGGATATTAATGATACCTACTTATAACTTTCTTTTTTTTAAAAATATATTTTATTGACTTTTTACAGAGAGGAAGGGAGAGGGATAGAGAGTTAGAAACATTGATCAGCTGCCTCCTGCATACCTCCTACTGAAGATGTGCCTGCAACCAAGGTACATGCCCTTGACCGGAATCGAACCTGGGACCCTTCAGTCGCAGGCCGGCACTCTATCCACTGAGCCAAACCGGTCAGGGCTATAACTTTCTTTAGACAATTAGAAATTGTGTGAAACCACTCAGCACAATCCCTGGCACTTAATACTCAATTACTAAAAAAACAAAACAAAACTCAATTACTGTGTGGAACTATACTGTGTGGTTGTGCCTGTAAATATATGTACATGAGAACACAGATAGACCAGATAAAGCCAGACATCGCTCCAGCCCTGACAGTCACACCTCCCTATGGGGTAATGAAGGTTCTGAAAGCATTGAGTCTTTTTGTATCAGCTTCTTATGATATTGCATTACAGTGACCAGTTTATGCGTCCAGACTCTAGTCCAGCGGTTCTCAACCTGTGGGTTGCGACCCCTCTGGGGGTCGAACGACCCTTTCACAGGAGTGCCTAAGACCATCGGAAAACACATATATAATTACATATAGTTTTGGTGATTAATCACTATGCTTTAATTATGTTCAATTTGTAACAATCAAAATACATCCTGCATATCAGATATTTACATTATGATTCATAACAGTAGCAAAATTACAGTTATGAAGTAGCGACGAAAATAATTTTATGGTTGGAGGTCACCACAACATGAAGAACTGTATTAGAGGGCCGCGGCGTTAGGAAGGTTGAGAACCGCTGCTCTAGTCCATGCTACTCCCTACCGGAACAGAGGGCGCTATTTCCCAGGTGTGATTCATGTCTTGCCAAGTACAGGGGGCACTTATTGGATCGAGTCAGCTTCCCACGTGGGGTCAGCGAGCCACAACTCTGCCTGGCCTGTGGTCCTTCCATCTCCTGCTTTGTGAGCGTTTCTGGTTGTGATCAGATGGGCTCCCTCTGGCTCCCAAACTCTTAGAACCTGGTATCTCTCCCCTCTGAGATCCTTCACTGCTCCCCTCTCTCGAGGCCCTTAGACTGTTTTCTATAACACGGGGCCAAACATAATCTTCCCAGATTGAGGGTTTCCCCCGATACGGTACTTTCAGTGATAAAACCGTGACAGTCCCGGGCAAATCCACCTGGGCCCTTTACCTCTGTTCATGGACACGGCGGGGACGCGAGGAGTCAACGTTAACGAACTGTCGGGCTGCGAGAGTCCGAGGAAGCGGTCCAGGGCTGAGTTCTGGCCATAACGCCTGGAAGCCGAGGCCGAGAGGGGACCAGAGGAAGTGGCGCCTGCCACAGGGGACACGCACCTCCGCTGACAGCCCAAGAGCGACGGGAACCGGGTCGCCCACTCCCTCGCGGCGACAGGGCCCAGCTGCCAAAACCCCAACACTGCTGGAAAGAGCGCAGCCCCGCGCCGCCCGGGGGCCGCCATGACAGCCGCAAAGCACTCCGGGAATTGGCCGGGAGCTCCCCTGCGATTGGACAGGGCGGCAGGAAGAGAGCGAGTGGAGAGAGCTAGATCGGCCCAGAGAGGGAGACGCCAGCGACGTGGGAGAGGATGCGGGAGAACTGCTCCGGAAACTGGCCGAGATCCAGAAAAGGGAGAAGGAATTATTTAGAATGTGAGCACGATGGTCGTTTTGGAGTCCTATACACATCGTGTTTCCTTTTCTGCCAGTTTTGTAAAAGGCTCTTCTAGCCCAGTGTCCTGAAAAACTACATCTCCCACAAGGCCAAGCGGCAGAAAGCGTTCTCTCAGCACCAGATTTCACCCAGCTGGAGAAACCCGCGCACCGCAGGAGCAGTGGTCGTGGCGAGGCAGCGGGCCCTGTTCCACCGGGCCCCGTAAGGCTCGTTTCAGTCCTCTCCAGTCTCAGGATTGCAGGTCCTCTCCCGGTTCCACGCTGAGCTTGTCTAGCGGTCGCGAGCGGCCTCCGGCAATCTTCACTTTCACTGTAGGCGAGCTTCCTGTGAGGAGTGGTGCCCGGGTCGGTGTCCCTGATGAGCAGCTTCTCCCGATTTCCCTGCTGTAAACCTCAGCTACTGTCTCCTCCCTGGGGTCCTTCCATTCTGGAGAAAAGGCAGAGGGTCTGCAGAAGGAGAAGAAGCTGTTCAGCCATCTAGGATCTCCCAGACTGCCTTAGCGGCCCGTGGAAGTTGACTTACCTTGGCCGATTTGTGGCCTTAAAGCCCCCTTCATCCTTTGAAGTTTCTCGATCGGACTCTTGAAATTGAGAGATAACTGCTGCGGGAATTGAAGGGGATGGGAATGCATTAAGTATATACTATATGCAGGCTCTGTCAGGATTCCGGGGATACACCAATAAACAAAACAGACAAAATTCTTCCATCACTTGTCTTCTGGGGGCTGTGTGTATGTGTGATGTTAGTGACCTGACAGGAACAGTTCGGTATAGTGATCTGGGTAAAAGCCTAAATGGAGTGTGTTTAAGAGAAAATGAGAGGGGAGGAATTAAGGATAGCCAGAATTGTGTGTGTGTGTGTGTGTGTGTGTGTGTGTGTGTGTGTGTGTGTGTGTGTCTTCCCAGAGGAGCAGAGCAGAAGGGAGTGGTAACAGAAGAGGGGAGAGAGAAGTAGGGTTAAGAGAGAATTTTATTTTCTTGTTTAAGATGGGAGATTTTGTTTGTTCATAGCAATGACCCAGTAGAGAGGGAAAAATTGATGAGACAGGACAGAGAGGAGAGAATTATTGGAAGATGGTGAGAACCAGCTGGCTTAGGCTGCTGTTGTAGGAATGGAGGCTGAGTGTCCAGAGAGGCTGAGTGACACAGGATTGACAGAGCCAGGGCAGCCAAGTACGCTGATGGTTTGCACATGGCACCAGGTTCCAGCTTTCAGGCTGCCTGCTCTATTAGTGGAAGAAACAGCTTTCTGGGAACATGATATTCTGGATGTTCTTTGGGCACCCATATGCCCAAAAAGCAAGATGTCACTAAATACAGGACAGCCAGCACTCAGGAAAATATGAAATCTTTTATGGACAGCAAGGTGAAATGCATTTTAGCTGCAATTAAGGTGAAAGGAAATTACTGGTTAAACAGTGAATGAAGAGTTTAAATATGTAAATGCAAAATTACTCAAGGAACACATATTAAGTACTACAGTTCTGGCAATAGATAGTACTATGGCAGAATTCCAGGGAGGATAAAAAAAATTAGGGAAATGAGTCAAAGTGTCTTGTTAATTCTCTTCTTTCCCAGAAAATTTCCCTCAAATGATATTGTGGGAGAATTTTGTATTTTGTGAGGTTAGGAGAGGCTCATCAAATGAAACAGGCTGTCTGAGTTCATATCTCAGTTTGACACTTGCAAGTTATGTGAGTTTGGCTAAGTTATTTAAACTTTCAAGTGTCAGTTTTCTCACCTGTAAAATGAAGATGATAAAAAAATGTATGTTCATATATTGAACATATAATTGAGCACAATATAGGCTGTCAATAAATGTTCATATCTTAAGGCTAAATGTTTTGCACCTCCAGAAACCTTTTTCCATAAATTTCTGTACGGACAATTTATCTCTACTGTACTCATGTCAGCATTTTTTAAAAATGCTTAGTTGATTTCATCTGAAAAGCAAAAAAACCCTCCCTGATTCCAAATCCTGTCCCAAATAGGTGTCATTTTATCTTATTAAAATAGTGCAGTGATGATGGTGGAAAGACTTAAGGGGATAGAATTGGAAGGAGATGGTGCCTAAAATTCTCCTATGGCCTCCTCTTCCAGCTAGGTTAATCCAAAGTCCTTGCGTACATTGAGCCCTTACTCCTAAGGCTTCAGCCACATTGGCTTTCCATCTCTTAAATATACCAAACTCATTTCTGCCTCAGGGTCTTCAGAGTCTTTGATCTTACCAACCTCCTCATGGCCCCAGTCTGACCAAGTCACTCCCAGTCCCATTTTTTGTCACCCAATTCAAGGGGAAAATTTTCAGCTCAATTGAATTTTTTCAGTCCCCAATTGCCTGTTATTCTCTTTTACTTGCAGGCCTTTCACTAGACTGTTCCTTACAAGATTGGTTAAATTTTCTCATAGGACCTTTCTTCCCTCCTGACACGGCAGTTTATAATATGGTGAATGAGCACACAGGTTATTGAACCAAACATCCTAGATTTGATTCTCAGATCCATTATTTATTGCATGGCCTGGGGAAGTAACTTCTCTCTACTTCAGTTTCCTCATATTTTAAAATAGGGATAATGATAGTAGGCTGATAGGGTTGTTATTACAAGAATTGATATGTGTAAAGTGCTTAGAGTAGTGCTTGGCACATAGTAAATGCGATGTAAGTGTTTGCTGTTATTGTATATCCCCTACTAGATTATGAGTTCTATGAATATAAGGAATATATATTTCACTACTGTAGTGCCTGCATTTAGACCAGTGTCTTGTACAGAGTGGGTACTCAATAGATTTTTGTTCAGTGAGTGAATAAGTTACATCTTTCTCTGGATTGGTTCTCCTTTTGTGGCATCAACATGTTTGCAGCAGTTCCGGCTATTACATCTTCTCATATGTAGTCTTTTCTTTTTTAAATATATTTTATTGATTTTTTACAGAGAGGAAGGGAGAGAGATAGAGAGTTAGAAACATCGATGAGAGAGAAACATCGATCAGCTGCCTCCTGCACATCTCCTACTGGGGATATGCCCGCAACCCAGGTACATGCCCTTGACCAGAATCGAACCTGGGACCTTTCAGTCCGCAGGCCGACGCTCTATCCACTGAGCCAAACCGGTTTCGGCTCATATGTAGTCTTAGTGGGGAAGAACAACAGACTTTCTCAGAAAGAAAATTCTTGTGCAGTTTTGGCTCTGGCTGGATTATGTGCCCATCCCTGAAACAATCACTGTAACTTAGGAAATGTCATGTGCTGACTGACTTAGGTCTAGGTTACGTGTTTATCCACATGGTCTGAAAGTGGAGTAAGGGTGGTTTCTCTGAATGATTTTCATTAGATATAGTGAATGAATGCTTGGCAGGAAAAAGAAATTCCACCATTCTGCCCTTGGTAATAAATTTAATTAGAGAAATGGCTCAGGAGACCGTTATGGTTGAAATATAAGCAGATATGCTGCCCTAGCCAGTTTGGCTCAATGGATAGAGCATCAGCCTGCAAACTGAAAGGTCCCAGGTTCAATTCTGGTCAAGGGCACATGCTCGGGTTTTGGGCTTGATCTCTAGTAGAGGGTGTGCAGGAGGCAGCTGATCAATTACTCTCTCTCATCATGGATGTTTCTCTCTTCCTCTCTGAAATCAATAATAATAATATATATATATATTTAAATCTTTAATTTCTTTATTGGTTAAGGTATTACAAATATGTCCTCATCCCCCCATTAACTCCAACCTCCCCCGCCCCAATAAAAATATATTTAAAAAATATATATATTTTTTTAAAAAAAGAAGATATGTTGTCACCTGGCCAGTGTGACTTAGTGGTTGAACTTTGACCTATGAATAAGGAGGTCATGGTTTGATTCCTGGTCAGGGCACATGCCCAGGTTGCAGGCTTGATCCCCAGTGTGGGGCATGTAGGAGGCAGCCAATCAATGATTCTCTATAATCATTGATGTTTCTATCTCTCCCTCTCCCTTCCTCTCTGAAATAAATAAAAAAAATATTTTTTAAAAAAGAAAATATGCTGTCATACAGATTTCAGCAGGTCTTCCTGGGGGCTGTATGTGGTGTGGAGGTTGGGAAGGTATAGTTCCCAGAAGCTTCAGGATCTGCTATGGCCATCTTTTTAGTCATCCATTCATCAGAACATAATGTCTATATTAATTCTTCCTCCTTTCTGACTTTGCAATTCCCCTAAGGTGCCAAATGTGCTCTCATTCCAAAGGGTAATACATTTGCAAGTAATGCCAACTCTTCTAAGCCAGAAGCTAGCCTCGGGGATAGATCCAGAGCCGTACCACAGGATGTCCTGTCTATTGCCTATCACCCTGTTCTGTTAGCTATCATATTTTACTCTACATATCCTATATAATGAAAGGCAAATATGCAAATTGTCCCCTGGACCAGAGGTTCGACCAGGGGGTGGGGCCGGCCAGCCAACCACCCATGGCCCCTCCCCCCAGCCTGTCGGACCCCACCCATGCATGAATTCGTGCACTGGGCTTCTAGTGTCAAGATATAATTGTGTAGGTGGGAGGCAATCATACATGAGATCTGTACCTTTTTAAAAATATTTTCTTATTGATTTCAGAGAGGAAGGGAGAGGGAGAGATAGAAACATTAATGATGAGAGAGAATTATTGATTGGCTGCCTCCTGCACACCCCTTAAGTAGGGATCCAGCTGGTAACCCCGGCATGTGCCCTGACCTGGAATAGAACCAGTGACATCTTGGTGCATGGGTGGACACTGAACCACTGAGCAATACTGGCCAGGAAATAAAAACATATTTAAAACAAAACAAAACAAAACATGCAATACCTGACTAGTTGGGGGCACTGACCTCTCTTCTCCTTGATCAGGGGTGGGGAACATCTGGCCGGCGGGCTGTACTAAGGCCCGTGAAATCATTTGGTCTGGGCTTGCCAAGGTGCTAGCGGTGGGTTAATGAAATGTTTGACCAAATATAGCAGGCTAATTTTTAAGTTGATAATTTTGTATGACCCCTGAATGATGTTACAAATATCCAAATGGCCATTGGCAGAAAAAAGGCCCCCCACCCCTGCCTTGGATTGTCAAATAAAAAGAAATGAGAGCAGCCAACACAACAATAACCACTTGGTGTGAATGAATCAAAATTAGACCTATTTTTTTTGTCAGATTGGCAAAAAATATATTTGTTGGTGTGCTGCAGAATTTTAATAATAGTTTGTGTGCTGTGAGTTGAAAAAGGTTGAAAATCTCTGCTCTAGAGCCTATTCTTGCTTCTTTCCAAAATGAGGAAAAATTTCCTTAATCTTAGATTAAAAGTTCAAACATTTATTCTGGGACCAGGCCTAGAAGTAGAGAGAATTTAACACCATTCACAGAAAAAAAAAATGGAACTTCTTTTTTTCTTCTTAATTTTTTTTACCTCCTGACATTATATCTTGGTCCCTATCTTTCCAAACTCTGAATTGTATAGGGAGACTGGGTTAGAGGTGTGATGGAAGAGTCCTAGTGCTAAGGAGAGCTTAGTCTTTTTTTTTTTTTAGTATATTTTTATTGATCTCAGAGAGGAAGGAGAGGGAAAGATAGAAACCTCAGTGATGAGATTCATTGATCGGCTGCCTCCTGCACGCCCCCTACTGGGGAGAAGATCAAACCCACAAACCTGGGCAAATGCCCTTGACTGGAATTGAGCCCGTGAGCCTTCAGTCCGCAGGCCCACGTTCTCTCCACTGAGCCAAACCGGCTAGGGTGAGAGCTGAGTCTTGTACCTCCTCTTCCCTGGGACTGTAGCGCATTGCCTGCAGCTTTCAAATTTGTGTTGTTGAATTCCAAGGACTCAATGGAGCCTAGACTCTTGTTGGGCGATGCCAAGGCAGCACAGTTGTCTAGGGTCTGATAGTTGGGCCTCCTTAAAGGTCTGATTTTCCTTTACCGGTTTACAAAAGGCTCAGGCTCTACAGTGAGAGCTGGAGAGTAGGGATAATTAGCCTGCAAGTCCCTCAGTGGCACATACGAGATGCCTAGAAAATTTTCGTCCAATAAATAGTATATGCTTGATAAACGGACTCCACTTAGCAGTGCCCCAGTGTATTCTGGGTGCAGTCGCCTCCTAGACAAGTGTACTCTGGGATGTCACAGTTGCCTCTTACACAGTTATCCCCGATGCATTCTAGATGTGCTCATCTTCAAAGAAACCTAAACTTATCAGTGCTCCCCCCAGAGCACCTAAATTCAGGTCTTTAGGTGCGAGTGGGACCCAGAATCCTGGAAAGTGCCATTAAGTCTATAGCCCTTACGGGTCCGAACGTTTAGTAACCTCGGCAAAGTATTTTAGAGGCCTCGATCCCGGGGCAGCCGCCGCAGCCTCTAAGCTTAACGAGTCCTCGAGGCCCGCGGCCATGTTTACCGGAGAGCCAGGGGTTCAGGCAACAGGCACTGAGTCAGGCGCCCCCGAAGCGCACTGCGCAGGCGCGGGCGGCCCGCGAAGGCCCCGGCACTCCAGGCTGCGCAGGCGCAGGAGCGGCTGCCGGCGAGTCCCGACGGCGGCGGCGGCGGCGGCGACTGAGGGGCCGGGGCGTGGAGCAGCGGTGGCGGCGGCGGGCGGCAGCGGAGCAGCCATGAGGGCCGGGCCCAGTCACCGACAGTGAGTGGTGATGGAAGGAGGGAAGGGGTGGCTCGGTGGAAGGATACGCTGACTTGGGGGGTGAGGGTGGGCTCTGCCTGTCGGGAGGGAAGGGGCGTGGGGGAGGGACAGTTGGAGGTAATGACGGGCGAATTTGGGGCCCGGGTGGGCAGGTCGCTACCTCCAGGACTGGGCAGCTTTGTGGAGGAAATGGGGTGCGCGTTGCAGAGTGGAGGAGCTCACGACAGGGCCAGTGCCCCGCGCTGCCCCGTTTGTCATCGTCCCTTCCCCCAGGAGCTCTCTCGGTCGCCTCTCCCTTTCCGCTTCTCTCAGAGAATGGTCGCGGGGGGAGGGTGGTGGAGGATGGAAGCCCGGCTGGAGCCGAAGAAGCCAGCTCGGATCCCGGCAGAGAAGGGCCGGGCGCCCGGAACGGTAGGCTGCTCCGGCAGGGGATGGAAACCGGAGCCCTCTGTTGAAAGCCGGCAGGGATCTAGAGAGGAAAGAGCTGGGGTTCGACAGGTTCCAACCCACGTCCACCACTGATTAAAGGCGATGGGAAATCTTGGGGCAGGTCCCACTTAACATTTCTGAACCTCTGGGAGACGGAGTGATACAATGGGCTGTTGCGAGCATCACGTTCGCGACTGACATGGTTTATGTAAATTGTAAGAACTGAGCTGATGTTACTGTATCACGAACAGTATTGTTGGGTTTTAGACTTTGTTATTAATGGAATGACTACTTTCTTTGTCAGGGTTGAAGTGTATTGTTTGTAAAACCCCAGTAGGCACATAGGTGTTTTCCACTTAGGCACAGCAGATCATGTGCAGAAATACCAGTTTGTTCTGTGATGTGACCGATTAGTCAGCAGACTTAGGTAGGAGAAAGACCATACTCGGGCATTCTGACAAGCTCCTGACCCAAGAGGAAGGAAATAGAGGATGGAGGGCCAGTACGTCAAGTGCTTTCTGAACATCGTTCATTCAGGTTCGTTCCCTCATAGCACCGTTGGTACCATTGTGTTGTACTTGGAGCTGAGAAAACTAGTTTGAGACGATCTGGAAGGGCTGCACAGTGAGGGATGTGCGAGGACAGTTTGTTATTTTTAAATTATTAAAAACTTTCCTTTGCAAAGGAGTCTGCTTGCCCCCCAGGTCCCTGTCTCTGTTTTGGAAGTCAGATAAGCATATAGTGGCTTTTCAACTCCACTTTCTGTTGCTCTGCCTGTGGAACCTCCCCGGTGGAGTGTCTCAGAGAAAGATAGAAGCAGCGGTGCATGAGCCCAGGCGGTGGCTGACGGGTTCGTTCCGATGGGCTGAAGGAGCGCACCCTCGGAGCTGTGTTGTTCTTACCGTTTGGGGTAGGAAATCAGAGGACAGAGTTAAGCTGTGTGCTTGCCGAGGAAGAAGATGGCTTTCTAGCCACATCTTTTGAGAGAGAGGTGAAACTCTTTTCAAAAGGACGCAAAGAGACCAGCTTTGGTGGCTCTGAAGATTGAGAGCCTGAAATGGTGAGGCCTTTTGGAAATTAGTGAGTGATGTGTCTCCTCTGAGCC
Source organism: Myotis daubentonii (assembly GCF_963259705.1). Classification (NCBI taxonomy): domain Eukaryota; kingdom Metazoa; phylum Chordata; class Mammalia; order Chiroptera; family Vespertilionidae; genus Myotis; species Myotis daubentonii. The sequence goes on from NC_081855.1 coordinate 25,117,255, forward strand.
AAGGTAGGGAGTGGCGGCTGTCCTAGATCCTTGAAGATTCACAGATAAGAAAAATGAGTTATTTTATAGGAATGAGGAAAATGAACTCTAGTTTATAACTTCTCTATCTGGTAAAATGTGTTTTGCTTCTCTTTCCTGGAAATGCACAGTCCTATGTCATTTTTTGTTGTTTTGTTTTGTTATTATTTTTATCTTTAAATTCTTTATTAGTTAAGGAATTACAAATGTGTCCTCATCCCCCCCCATTAACCCCTCCCCCCCCATGCTCTCATCCCCCTGTTGTTCATATCCATTGGTTTGGCTTATATGCATGCATACAAGTCCCCTATGTCATTTTTAACTCTTTGCTCTCCCAGTAAATTTTCTGTCCATAACACTGATTATCTTTTTTTAAAAATATATTTTATTGATTTTTTACAGAGAGGAAGGGAGAGGGATAGAGAATTAGAAACATCGATGAGAGAGAAACATCGATCAGCTGCCTCCTGCACACTCCAAACTGGGGACGTGCCCACAACCAAGGTACATGCCCTTGACCGGAATGGAACCTGGGACCTTTCAGTCCGCAGGCTGATGATCTATCCACTGAGCCAAACCGGTTAGGGCTTATTATCTTTTTTTAAGGATAGTTTAAAAAAGCAAGCATAGCCTGGCCGGCATGGCTCAGTAATTGAGCATTGACTTATGAAGCAGGAGGTCGTAGTTCAGTTCCAGTCAAGGCACATGCCTGGGTTGTGGACTCGATCCCTAGTGTCGGTCGTGCAGGAGGCAGCTGATCAGTGATTCTCTCTTATCATTGATGTTTCTGTCTCTCTCTCCCTCTCCCTTCCTCTCTGAAATCAATAAAAATATATTTAAAAAAATAAAACCTATAAAAAAAGCAAGCATTTGTTACTGTTGTCATAGGTCATTTACAGAATACAAATTTATTCTGTCTTTGACTATCACATGGAAGATGAAGTAGAGGTACAAAATGTTAGAGCTGGCCTAGCCATCTTATTTTTAATAATTGGACATCTATTTTTAATTTTGGTAATGCATTTTCCCTCTATTGGAAATTTCCATCCGTTCAAATAAGTTCATAAATGCCATTTGTGTTACGTTAAAATGGTAGAGGTTTGTTCAGTTGTGATGAGAATTTCCTGTCCTTTCCTCCTCCTTTTATTCTCTTTCCTATTTGTGGTTACTTTTATGTAATAGGTGACTTTACTAAATGAGGAGTCTTCCCCTGGGGCAGAGAAAGGTGACAGTCAGTGCTGGGATTGTCTGTTGTGTGAGCAGTCTGTCTAAAGTGGGGATATAAGGGCTTCCCATGCACCCCTGACATAGCAAGGGCTAAAATAAAAGGAATAAGGTTTACTAGTTCATTTTTAGTCTGATAAAATGAATCATTTTTCTTAAAGAAGCATCGCTTGCCTCAGGGAAAACTTATTTATTATTATTATTTTTAAAAATATATTTCTTTTTTCTTATGTCTCCTTTTCCCCCCATTGACCTCCCCCCCGGCCACCCCCACCCCCCAGCACATGCCCTCACCCCCATAGTGTCCGTGTTCATTGGTTATGCTTATATGCATGCATGCATACAAGTCCTTTGGTTGATCTTTTACCCCTTAAAATATATTTTTATTGATTTCAGAGAGGAAAGGAGAGGGAGATAGAAACATCAATGATGAGAGAGAATCATTCATCTGTTGCCTCCTGCACGCCCTCTTCTGGGAATGTGCCCTGACTGGGAATTGAATCTTTTTTTTTTTTTTTTTTAATATATTTTATTGGTTTTTTTACAGAGAGGAAGGGAGAGAGATAGAGAGTTAGAAACATCGATGAGATAGAAACATCAATCAGCTGCCTCCTGCACATATCCTACTGGGGATGTGCCCGCAACCCAGGTACATGCCCTTGACCGGAATCGAACCTGGGACCTTTCAGTCTGCAGGCTGACGCTCTATCCACTGAGCCAAACCGGTTTCGGCGGGAATTGAATCTTAACTATAATTGTAACCTCCTGGCTCATAGGTCAAATGAGCCACACTGGCTGGGCCTTTTTTTTAAAAAATATTTTATTGATTTTTTACAGAGAGGAAGGGAGAGAGATAGAGAGCTAGAAACATCGATCAGCCGCCTCCTGCACATCTCCCACTGGGGATGTGCCCGCAACCCAGGTACATGCCCTCGACCGGAATTGAACCTGGGACCTTTCAGTCCGCAGGCCGATGCTCTATCCACTGAGCCAAACTGGTTTCGGCTGGCTGGGCCTTTTACTTATGCATTCATTGTTTGATTCTTGTTTGTGCTCTCAGGATTGAATGCGCAGCCTTGGTATATCGGGCAGCCTTGGTGTATCGTATGACACTAACCATCTGAGCTACCTGGCCAGGGCTCAGGGAAAACTTTTTAAACTGACCTATATAAAAACAAAATGATGGTGTTTTCCTCCCTCTTTTTTCCACTGAGAATATATCTTTTTTACTGATTTTTTTTTACAGAGGAGAAGGGAGAGGGACAGAGAGTCAGAAACATCAATGAGAGAGAAACATTAATCAGCTGCCTCCTGCACACCCCCTACTGGGGATGTGCCCGCAACCAAGGTACATGCCCTTGACCGGTGTTGAACCTGGGACCCTTCAGGCTGCAGGCCGACGCTCTATCCACTGAGCCAAACCGGTTACGGCAGAATCTCTTTCTTAAAAGCCTTCTGATTTTGCCACCCATTCCTTAACTGAAGTCTCTTTTGTGATATTTTCACAGCTGCTAATTAATATATCACAAAAATTTCTGTGTTTGCTTTATCATTTGGTTCTTGATAGAGTGCTAATAGCTTTAAAGGAGGATGGGAAGATGTTAAAAAGGAAAAGTAAAGAGAGTGGATTTAATTTAGTGACTTTGTAGGTTGGATCTGATGTTTGTAGGGTAAAGGATTCAAGAATGAACCGATGGGCCCTGGCCTAGTGGCTTGGTTGATTGGAGTGTCATCCGGTACATCAAAAGGTTTTGGGTTTGACCCCGGTTGGGGTGCATGCGGGAGGCAACCGATCGATGTTTCTCTCTCACATCAGTGTTTCTCTCTCCTCCTCTCTCTCTCTCAAATCAATAAACATATCCTTGGGTGGTGATTAACAAAAAAAGGATGAACTTACGGTTTAGAGTAGCCTCCTGAGAAACCGAGGGTTTGCTTACCAGTGTTTGGCACAGTAGTTGGTATAGAGTAATTGCTTATTAAATATTTGATGAATGGAAAAATGATAACAGTATGAATCATAATCAGTGAACATGGGTTCAAATCTTTTGCAACTTTGTGTAGCTTTGAATAAGCATACCTATATGTTTTTACCTCAGTTTCCTTATCTTAAATGAAGATAATTTTTTAAAAGGATTTTTAAAATTGATTTTTAGAGAGAGAATAAGGGAGATGGAGAGAAACATAGAAGTGAGAGCCAAACATCTATCAGCTGCTTCCTGCACACCCCTTACTGGGGATTGAGTCCGGAAACCTCCCCCTCTCCCGCATGTGTCCTGACTGAGAATGGAACTGGAAACCTGTCAGTGCACTGAATGATGCCCAGCCAACTGAGCCACAGTTTAAAGATAATAATTACTTACTTCAGGGGGTTGTTGCAAAGGTTAAGTGTGTTAATGCATGTAAAATGTTTAGAATATACCTTGTACTTTTAAATGCTAATTATTACTAGTGTTTATTGGATACACTCTCTCTTTGTGCCCAAATCTATGCTGACCAAAGATGATTAAGACATAGCCTCTGCCCCTTGGGGGTTCACAGTCTAGTGGGGAAAAAGAAATATACAAAGTAATTCTAATTGAATGTAATATCTTACTTCATCAAACTTGTGGTGCCAGTGATTGTAAGGCTCACAATTATTTTACATACCACTAAGAAAGAAGAAATGCTGCTAATGAGATTTGGCATGCCATCAGTTATAAGATGTTCCTTTTTTTCAGAGAAATGTAAGGGAGGGGAGTGTGTCTTGGAATTGATGAAGTAAGTTTTCAACTAGAGGGAGGTACAACTTGTGTGTTGATGAAAGCCTGGGTGCAGCTATTGTTTGAAAAGGCCTCCTGCATTGAACCTGCATGATAGGCCCTCACAGTGAACAAGGAAGATAGGGCATTCCAAGCAGACAGTAAAGTCTGAAAAAGGGAAGGGAGAGGGCATTATTGATGTGTAGCACCATATCAGGACAAGCAGGAGGAGGAAATGAGCTAAGACTTTGGCAGAATAACATTGTATAATGCAGCAGAGGAGGACAGGAAGCTTGGAACATTTTCAGATGAGACATAAGCCTAATTCTTGGATTTAAACTCAAATATTATAGCAACTCTAAAAAGATAATTCTAATATAATAAATTAGGAAGTGAGTGTGAGAAGCAAAGTGGCCAGTGGAAGGGCTGCAGCTCTATAGCTGACTAGAGAGGGAAATACGTGTGAAGTCACTGTACTCTTGGTGAGAAGTGATTGCTTTCTCAGCAGAGAAGTGTCTAATATTTCTGTCTTTTAACTGCCTGTCAAGGTTTTGATTATGCCCCTTTCAGAGGTTTGTAATTTAGAGTGAAAAGGAATACAACTCGAGGAAAAATGCTAAATTTTCTTTATTAAAGATGCATTTAAATACAAGAGGGGTAATAAGTTACCAGATTTGATGACTCAATTATAAAATTGTAGTTTGGTGCAGCATTTGATTGTAATGTTTAATGAAAAAATATAGGTCATTTAAGGAGTGATATAAATGACTTAGTTATTAATTTTCTGGTAACTAACGCGGAAGCTGGTGGGGGAAAATATGAACTAGAATTAAGATAAGCATGAATTCAAATTCATGAATTACCAGTGAGCCAAAACTAGGCTTAGATCTCTTTGGACTCTGATTTCATTGAAAAGTGTTGGTAGTTAAATCCTTTTAGCAATCAAATTCAGCAGGCATTTAAATGCCTACTGTGTGTTGGGCATTGTGCTATGCAATAGGATATGAAAACCCTTGTTTTTGAAGAGCTCACATTTTAATTGGAGATTAGCCAATTAAAGCGATTATGAATCAGCACAGTAAGTGCTATTCTAGAGGTCTGAACTAAGTGTTATGGGAACATTGGTTCTGTGTGGTGTGGGGAGAAGGTTGGAGAAGTCTTCCTGGAGAGAGTCAGTAGGGTCTTGATGGATGAATACAACATGTTTAGATCACTGTTTTTAAGACAAGTAACACTGTTAAGTGTGGAAGTTAGATTTAAAAAGTTGAATTTGGCTGCAGGGAGAGTAGCTTGTGAGACTGGTGTAATGATCACTTGAGAAGATACTGGAGATCTCAATTACATTGGTAATGGTGGAGTTGTAGGTAAAAGAGCTTTTTAGGAAACTGACTAGAAGGATCTTACTGACTTTATATTGGGTAGTATGTAAGGAAAAAGGAGTTGTCAAAGATGGATTTGAAATTGCTTGCTTGGCAAATAAGTGGATGGTGATGTCATTAATCAAGGTAGGGAATTCAGGAGTAAGAAGCCATAACATTTGAGGGAAAATCAGTTTGATTTTGGTATATTAGATTTGAAGTATCTGGGAGATCTAGAATGGAGATGCAAATAGCATCATAAAAAAAAAAAATGGGTGAAATATTTGAATGACTTCTCCAGAAAATATATATGGATGGCAAATAAGCACACAAACAGGAAATGTGCTCAACATCTTAGTAATTAGAGAAATGCAAATTAAAATCATAATAAGATATGCCATTGGAATGGCTACAAAACAACAAAAAAGAAAACTGACTAGACCAGGGGTGGGCAAACTTTTTGACTCGAGGGCCACAATGGGTTCTTAAACTGGACCGGAGGGCCGGAACAAAAGCATGGATGGAGTGTTTGTGTGAACTAATATAAATTTAAAGTAAACATCATTACATAAAAGGGTACGGTCTTTTTTTTTTTTTTTTTAGTTTTATTCATTTCAAACAGGCCGGATCTGGCCCGCGGGCCGTAGTTTGCCCACGGCTGGACTAGACTATGGACTGGCGAGGGTATGGAGCAACTGGAACTTCGGAAAACATTGTGGTAGTTTCTTATAAAGTAAAACAAACACTTAGCATATGACCCAAGTATTTACCCAAATGAAAGGACAACTTATGACACAAAAACCTGTGTGTGAATGTTTATAGGAGCTTTATTTGTACTCACCAAAAACTGGAAACTGAATGTTCCTCAACTCAGAATAACCAACGGTGATATACTCGTACAATGGAATACTATTCAGCCATAAAAAGGAACTATTCATATATGCAATGACATAAATGAATCTCAAATGCATGATGGTAAGTGAAAGAAACCAAACTCAAAAGGCTACTCACTGTATGATTGAATTGCTGTGATATTTTGGCAAACAAAACTATGGGGACAGTGAAGCACAACTCAATGATTACATCTGAGTAAGGATAGGTGGAGTATTTGACTGCACATGAGGAAATTTGGGGGGGGGGCGATGAAACTCCTCTGTATCTTGATTTGGTTATACAACTTTATGCATTTATGAGAACTCTTAGAACCAAACACTGAAAAATAAATCTTACTGTGTAAAATTAAAAAATAAAAAGTCTAAGGGTGCAAGAAGGAGATTTTAAAGAATTCCAGAAATGTGATTTCCTAAAATATTTGAATTTTTAACTTAGTTTTGTTTTTTTTTGTAGGGAAAAAATATATATATATTAATTTTCTTTTTAGAGAGTGGAAGGGAGGGTAGGGGAGAAAAGTAGAGAGAGAGAAAGAAACATAGATGTGGGAGAGATACATCAATTAGTTGCCTCCCACATGCACCCTGACCGGGGCAGAGAACAAACCCCCAACCCAGGCAAATGCCCTTGACTAGGAATCAAACCCCACACCCTTCAGTGCGTGGGCTGATGCTCTTAAGTATTTACTTAAATGAAAGGACAGCCTATGACACAAAAACCTGTATGTGAATGTTTACAGTAGCTTTATTTTTACTCACCAAAAACTGGAGACTGAATGTCCTTCAACTTAGAATGGATAAACCAACTGTGATATATTCATACAATGGAATACTATTCAAGGGTGCAAAGGAACTGTTCATATACGCAACGACATAAGTGAATCTCATATGCATGATGGTATGTGAAAGAAACCAAACTCAAAAGGCTACTCACGAGCCATGCTGATATTTTAAAGAATGTAGAAGATACATAGTGAAAAGTCTCTGAGTGCAAATTTTAGATCCTTTAGAATTTTTTTATTTTACTTTGAAATACAGTTGTGTGCTCTGATTTGTAAGACTTAAAGAATACTTTGCCAGTTATTTTATACGTTAGTTGTTAAGCTTGCTTATTGCCAACTATTGTGCTACTTAGCTTTTCTTCCCTACTCTCTTACTATCCTAGGACACTACTGTGTCACCTAAAGGTATGTTCTCCACTTCGGTGCATGAAAAAGCATTCACTAGTGAGATTTATCAAGTTAATTGGAGGGTATGTGGATCTCATCCAAAGTCTAGCCAAGCTATCTGTTCTTCCAGAGATTACTTAAAGGACTGAAACTTGGACATTCAGAATATTGTGGCAGGAGACACCCTTAATATTCTTAGAGGTTGTGTATTATAGCTTCCAGGTGAGTGTGGATTTTCAGATTTGGGAAGACATTGAGAAAATTAGCTGTGACTTTTAGGGTGCTGGACCAGGTGCAGTATTGATTAACAGCATTTCCCCCTCTGCTTGGCATCTATCTGCTTCCCTCTGCTATTGGTTTCTCATGAGAGACAATTTGAACTATTTGCTAGTGTTTCTGGATCATGTCTCTACTCTTTTTCCCCCCCACAAGTACCCTGATTTTCCACTAGGTCTCAAATTTCTAAGTAAGGACTTTTATTTAGTAAAGTAAGATCATTCCTCTTAGTAGAGAATTGTTGGGTGTCTGGATGTCTGGTTAGGTTCCTGTGCCTCACTTAAATATCTGTCTGTTCTTGATAAATTATTATTTAAGTTGATCTCTAGTCCTTTAATTTATTTTCCCCCGCCTTTCTCTCAAAAGCTATGAAGTGGAAATTGTCTTTACCTCTTTCTTCCACACCTACAGAGTTTACTATATTCATATTCACATTGGCCTTTCCTTTCTTGCTATACTGTGGTTTTAAAAAATACATATTTTTATTGCCCTAGCTCAGTGATGGCGAACCTCTGACACGCATGTCAGAGGTGACACGTGAACTCATTTTTTTGGTTGATTTTTCTTTGTTAAATGGCATTTAAATATATAAAATAAATATCAAAAAGATAAATCTTTGTTTTACTATGGTTGCAGATATCAAAAAATTTCTATATGTGACACGGCACCAGAGTTAAGTTAGGGTTTTTCAAAACGCTGATACGCTGAGCTCAAAAGGTTTGCCATCACTGCCCTAGCTGGTTGGGCTCAGTGGATAGAGTGTCAGCCTGTGGACTGTAGGGTTCCGGGATCAATTCTAGTCAAGGGCACATGCCCAGGTTGCAGGCTCCATCCCCAGTAGGGGGAGTGTAGGAGGCAGCCGAGTGATGATTCTCATCATTGATGTTTCTATCTCTCTCTCTCTCTCTCTCCCTCTCCCTTTCTCCTGAAATCAATAAAAATGTTTTTATTGATTTTATGTAACCTGGGCATGTACCCCAACCAGGAATTAAACTGGCGACCTTTCAGGGCTCCAACTACCTGAGCCACACCAGCCAGGGCTAGTTACATATTTTTGTTGAAGTGTTAAAATATTTTAATATTTTTGTATCATTTTAGATGGATTCCTGTTCTCTAAAAACTTACTCTAACTAGGACTGTGAGCAATATACTTACAATGCTGAGTGAGATTGTTTTTAAGAGTTAGGTCCCAGCCCTAGCCAGTTTGGCTCAGTGGATAGAGCGTCAGCCTGCAGACTGAAAGGTCCTAGGTTCGATTCTGGTCAAGGGCACGTGCCTGGGTTGCGCTTGCCCCAGTAGGGTGCATGCAGGAGGCAGCCAATCAGTGACTCTCTCTCATCATTGGTGTTTCTATCTCTCGTTCCCTCTCCTTTCCTCTCTGAAATCAATAAAAGAAATATTAAAAAAAAAAAAAAGTTAGGTCTCTGGTCTTGGAAAAGCAGACTGGCTTGACCTTGATCTTGTCATAGATGCATCAGTTTTCTCAGCTGTCAGATGAGGATAACAGGACCAGTTTAGCTCAGTGAGTAGTTGTGAGGCATGACTGTTAATGAAAATAATTGTAAAACACTTTGGCAAGTGTGATATAAATGCTAAGTAATAGTTCTTTATTGGGATGTTGTGAAAATTAGCAACATGCTGTTTGTTAGAGGCCTTAACTTCCTTTTGAGAAAGGTGATGTATTTTTATAAATATAGTTCAGGATTTGGGAAAAGATACTGCTATCCTAATTTCTAGAATGTAACAATTATGGATTCATAATAAAACAATTTTTTAATTAAAGAGAATACTTCCAAAAGATTTTTTTATAATATCACTTTGAAGGATTCAAATCACTAGAGTTTTTACCATCTTGGCCTTTTGGTTCATTATGCCAGTTATAATGCTGAATGTTTATTAAAGGACTGGTGGGGTGATTTATTATCTATATTTAAAGCATCACAGCCAATCAGTAGGACCACTTACAAAAAAGCATTGAAAAGGACTTTCATTTTAGGCGACACCATATAGACACCTAGGTGATGGTTGCAATTAGGCTTTGACGAGGGACATGGTGCCATTACAAGCAAAGCTAGCACTTCTTGTTCCATACCTGAGTCTAAATATAGAATGGGTGATGTGGTGTACTTAAAAAATGCTTGATATTTGAATCTCATGAACTAAATTTTTCTCAGCTTCTAAAGTGGCATTAACAATAGAGGAAAATTGGGATGTGGTTCTTTTGATGTATAAAATTGATAAAAAACTGAAATGGTTAAACAGTAGTCTGCTGACATGCTCAGAACTTGAACTTGCTCAGTAGAGATCTATGTATTGTATTTTCTTTATTTTTTAAAAATAATATTTTTATTGGTTTTAGAGAGGAAGAGAGAGGAAGAGAGTGATAGAAACAGATTGAGCTAACAACCCCGGTATGTGCCCTGACCAGGAATCAAACTGTGACTTCCTGGTTCATAGTCAACACTCAGCCACTGGGCTGTATTGTATTTTTTTTTCTTTTCTTTTCCTTTTAAATATATTTTTATTGATTTCAGAGTGGAAGGGAGACAGAGAGACAGAAACATCAATGATGAGAGAGAACCATTGATCGTCTGTCTTCTGCACAGCCCCCCACCAGGGATCAAGCTCACAACCTGGCCATGTGCCCTTGACCAGAATCGAACCTGGGACCCTTCAGTCTGCAGGCCTACGCTCTATCCACTGAGCCAAACCGGCTAGGGCTGTATTGTATTTTCAACAGGGACCTGTGTATTGCTGATTTTAGAACAATGTGAGTTCTTAGCTTTACATAGGTTGGAATTGAATTTTCTTTCTGGAATTTAAGTTCTTTCACAATCCATTATCTTTTTGTATCAAGGACAAATAAAAAGGTTTAGGTTTCTTTTCCTCTTGGATGGGAAGACTATATTTGCTTTGCAGCATCAGGCGTTATTTGCTTTTATTTTGATTTGGTGACTTATAAAGGGGTTCCTGAATGGCCTGCTTCCATAATAAAGACAGTTGAGTAAGCTTCTTTTTTGGAGGTGCATTATTTCTATGGTTGTATATTTAAACTTTATGTTACTTGCTTCCATCATCTGCCATGTTCATTGTGCACCAGTTTCGGCTGTTTTATGTTCATAGATAAAGATTCATTTTATATATATATTTCATGTCATCCTTCTTGTGCAGGGGCCATGCTAATCATCTTTGTATCCTTCCAATTTTAGTATATTTGCTGGCTGAACTCATATTTTGATTTTAGTTCCTTTGGATTTGGTTTGCAGTTTTCTCGTATCCATTCTACTTAACAGTTTTCTTCCCAGATTAGGTGTTTCACAAAACTTATATCCTGAATATTTTTAGGAATGTATTGTTTATGCTAGGCACCCTTATCTTCCCCCCCCCAACTTTATTGAATTTTAACTGGTAAAATAGTAAGATATTTAAAGTGTACAACACGATGATTTTTAAGTACCCATATCTATTTTTGTTTTATTCATTAATTAGTAGCCAAGATTTCTCTGGAAGCTTGCAGTTGGTAGTACTATCAAGTCAAAAATACCTTTAGGACTGTATGGAGTACTTTCCACCTCTTCCCAACTATGGAATATATGTAATATTTGACCTTATGTATTTCTTCTATGACTACTAATTAATGCCCTTTGGAAATTTCCTTTTTTGGTTGTATCCTTTTTTAAATCAACTTGTAAAAGCTCTTTGTATTTTGTGGCTATCAACTCTTCTTCGTAAATGTTGTAAAGATTCTTTAAGGCTGTGACTAAGAAGTGAGAAAGCAGGTGATTGCATCAACTGCTTATCCAATGTGATATTTGTTTAAAATGTTTGCCTTGGTTGTTTGAGCAATGGTAAGCTTCTTCTTTTGTCTCCCTCCTCCCAAAGATGCATAGAAAAGCTCCTTCTGTCTGAAGTAAAGTGTTGGCTCTGTATTGGTTATAATTTGCTTTTCTGGCTGGCAAAGCCTTCTTTTTGTTTTCTGTCTTCTGACAGATTATAGGATTGTGGGGAAACAGCGTCCAGGGCTTTTTTAGGAACTGTGCCATTTTATCTACAGGAGAAGCCATTGGCTTTGGCTCTAGAAGAGAATTGGCTCTGTATTTAAAGATGCCAAATCATGCTTGATTCACAAGTTTGCTGTCTCATTTTGTATGTGTTTGAAACTTTTTTAGGATGTTGGCTTTTAATTTTTCTACCATGTATGCCCCATCAGTGTGAGAAATTAACAACTTGTTCCTTCTCGCCAACTCCCCACCCCTGAAACCCACAATCCAAACATCCCAAACCATAGCAAATGATGAAATAATCATTTGAGGATTAGGGAAAAATACACCACAGAGATTTTCCATTGCCCTTATGGTGACTTTGAGCTTTAATTCTGGTTTATCAGTTAAACCCTTAGTCTTTCCTATGTAGGCCTGAATTATTTAGGTGTGGAAATTATCTGCCAACCAACATGTCTCTTTATACAGGCTTTTCAAAGGCAAGAGTGAAAGCTAATTATCGGAGTACTTCTCTTTCCTAACTTGGAAACTTAATTTGTATAAGGCAGAGTACATTTAGGAAACTTCTGTTTATTCATTTACCCATGACACACTCTTTTTATTTTATTTTTTTAAATATTTTTTTATTGATTTTTGTTTTTAGAGAGAGAGGAAGGGAGTGGTAGAGAGATAGAAACATTGATGAGAAACATCATTGGCTGCCTCCTGTGCGCCCCCTACTGGGGATTGAGCCTGCAACCCCAGGCATTGTGACCTGACTGTAATCGAACCGTGACCTCTTGGTTCCTGGGTCAATGCTCAACCACTGAGCCACACTGGCCGGGCTGACACACTCTTTTTAGGTGGTTGTAGCATAATTTATCCTGATTTCAAGTGATAATTTTTATCATCATGTAAGCAGTCTTAACTCCAATTGTATCTTTTACCTTCAAACTTTTAATATCGTGTAAAATTGATTTTGAAATCTAGCCAACTATATATTTTAGCACATCTTCCCTACCAAGCCCTAGCCAGTTTGGCTCAGTGGATAGAGCATTGGCCTGCGGACTGAAGGGTCCCAGGTTTGATTCCGACCAAAGGCACATGCCCGGGTTGCGGACTTGATCCCCATTAGGGCCATGCAGGAGGCAGCCAATCAATGATTCTCTCTCTCATCATGTTTCTATCTCTCTCTCTCTCTCTCTCTCTCCCTTTCCCCTCCTCTCTGAAATCAAGAAAAATATTTTAAAAAATCTTCCCCGCCCATTAACACCTATGTCTTTATTTTCTATAGACAACAGTTAGATATAGGTTATTTTCATTTAGATTAAGTCAGGGAATTTTGTCAATAGAATAAGCCAGTTAGGATAAGCTGGTTTATCTAGTTTGGATTATTATATGTATGCACATGTGATTTTTTTTCTCCCTCTGCCAGAAATGCTTCTCTTGTCCTGTTTCAAACCCAGTCTTGCAAAAGTTGGGGTTTGGTTCTCATGTGCATTCTTTTTTTTATTTTTATTTTTATTGATTTCAGAGAGGAAGGGAGAGAGATAGAAACATCAATGATGAGAATCATTGATTGGTTGCTTCCTGCACGCCCCCTACTGGGGATCAAGCCCACAACCTGGGCATGTGCCCTTGGCAGGAATTGAACCTGGGACCCTTCAGTCCGCAGGCAGAAGCTCTATCCACTGAGCCAAACTGGCTAGGGCATCATGTGCATTCTTTGTTATAGTTTGCCTTTTTTTTTTTTTTAACTGGTGTGTCTCCTCTCCTCCTTCTTTTTCTTCTTCTTCTTCTTCTTCTTCTTCTTCTTCTTCTTCTTCTTCTTCATCTTCATCTTCATCTTCATCTTCTTCGTCATCTTCTTCATCGTTTTCGTCTTCTGTCTCTGGGGTCTAGTAGAGTTCCTGCTATATAGGAATGAAATAAATACTTGGTGTTGTGAGTGAATGAATGAATAACTTGAACTCTTAAAGATACCGTGAATGGATTTTACACTTCCCTCTAGTGCAGAGGTTCTCAACCTGTGGATTGCGACCCCTTTGGGGGGCGAACGACCTTTTCACAGGGGTCGCCTAAGACCATCGGAAAACACATATATAATTACATATTGTTTTTGTGATTAATCACTATGCTTTAATTATGTTCAATTTGTAACAATGAAAATACATCCTGCATATCAGATATTTACATTACGATTCATAACAGTAGCAAAATTACAGTTATGAAGTAGCAACGAAAATAATTTTATGGTTGGGGGTCCCCACAACATGAGGAACTATATTAAAGGGTCACGGCATTAGGAAGGTTGAGAACCACTGCTCTAGTGTCTGAAAGAGAAAGTGCAGCCAGTTTAAAAAACTTAAAGGATACCTTGCTATCCTATACAGTAAAAGGCTAATATGCAAATCGACCAAACAGCAGAACGGCGGGTCGCTATGATGAACACTGACCACCAGGTGGCAGATGCTCAATGCAGGAGCTGCCCCCTGGTGGTCAGTGCACTCCCACAGGGGGAACACTGCTCAGCCAGAAGCTGGGCTCATGGCTGGCAAGTGCAGCGGCAGTGGCAGAAGCCTCTCCCACCTCCGCAGCAGTGCTAAGGATGTCCGACTATCAGCTTAGGGGTGTCCATGGGAAGCAGGCCTAAGCCATCAGTCGGACATCCCCCAAGGGCTCCCGGACTGCGAGAGGGCACAGGCCAGGCTGAGGGACACCCCCCCCCTGCACAAATTTTGTGCACCGGGCCCCTAGTCTATATATATAAAAAGCTAGCGACCAGAATGCCGTAGTGACTGGAATGATCAGTTGCTATGACTCCCACTGTGGCCAGTGAACCGGCCAGATGGGGGGTGGGGCAGGCTGGCTAACCTCCCGTGGCCCCTCCCCCTGGCCCGCTCCACCCTGATTGGCCTGCAGACCCTCCCCCCCAGCTGGCCCCACTCCTGATTGCCCCCGCCTACCCCACTAGGGGGTGGGGCCAGCTGACCAACCTCCTCCAGCCCCTCACCCCCAATAGGCCCCTACCACCCTGATCGGCCTGCAGCCCTTCCCCCTGTCAGCTCCGCCCCTTATCAGCCCCCCTACTCCGATAAGGGGCAGGGCCAGCTGGCCAACCACCCATGGCCCATCCCCCAGGCCGCTGGCCCCTGATCGGCCGGCCCCACCCCTAATCATCCCCTCCACCCCAATCAGGGGCAGGGCCCGCCAGCCAGTCACCCTTAGCCCCTTCCCCCAGCCGGCCTGGCCCTGATCAAACCCAGATCGGGGCAGGCAGGCCGGCCAACCTCCTGTCGTCTCTTCCTCTCCCTGACAGCCCTAGCGCTGATCTGCCCCAATTGGCACTGGGCTGGCTGGACCCCACTGGTGTACGAATTCATGCACTAGTATTGAAATAATTCAAAGCATTGCCTTTTTAATTTTTACTTTTCTAAACTGAAGTGTTTGGGTTTTTTTTAATTGATTTTAGAGTGAGGAAGGGAGTCTGGGCGAGAGAGAAACACCAATGATGATAGAGAATCATTAATCGGCTGCCTTCTATACGGCCCTTACCAGGAATTGAGCACACAACCCATGCATGTGCCCTGATCAGGAATTGAACCATCACCTCCTGGGATGCCCAACCCACTGAGCATCACCAGCCAGGCAGCATTACCTTAAAAAAAAAACTTTAACAATTGTTTTTTTCAGGTTTTTATGGGGGAAATGTCTTTTTAATAGTGTTCAGCTTCTTTATAGATCATTATTACTGTTTTGTCTTTGTTATGCAGATATACTGAAAACTATATTTATTTTGATTGGAGTAAATTAAGTGTCAAAGGCACCTGTTTTTTGTGTGTGTTTTTTTAAAATATATTTTATTGTTTTTTTTTACAGAGAGGAAGGGAGAGGGATAGAGAGCTAGAAACATTGGTGAGAGAGACACATCGATCAGCTGCCTCCTGCACACCCCCTACTTGGGATGTGCCCGCAACCCAGGTACAGGCCCTTGACGGGCATCGAACCTGGGATCTTTCAGTTTGCAGGCCAACACTCTATCCACTGAGCCAAAACGGTCAGGGCAAAAGGTACCTACCTGTTTTTGCTTTTGTGTTTTGTTTTATTTTTTGTTAATTCTCACCCAAGGATATTTTTCCATTAATTTTTAGGGAGAGAGGGAAAGACAGAAAGAAACATAAACATCAATACGAGAGAAACACATCGATTGGTTGCCTCCTGCATGAGCCCTGACCTGGGGTCAGGCTGGGGAGGAGCCTGCAACCTAAGTATGTGCCCTTTGGTCCTCAGGCTGGCACTCTATCCACTGAGCCAAACCGGCCAGGGCGGTTTTTTGTTTTTGTTTTTGTTTTTTTTGCTTGGTATAAGTGTCATTTGGGAGCCTTGGCCAGTTGTTCAGTGATTAGAGCATCAGCCTGTGGTTGGATTCCCTCTCCCCTCTCCCCCTCCGTCCCTCTCCCTTTTAATATCTTTTACTGACTGTAAAAATAAGACAGCCTGGCTGGTGTTACTCAGTAGTTAGTGTTGACCTAGGAACCAGATCATGGTTCGATTCTGGTCGGGGCACATGCCTGGATTGCGGGCTCGATCCCCAGAGTGGGACGTGCAGAAGGCAGCCAATCAATGATTCTCTGTCATCATTGATGTTTCTCTCTCCCTTTCGCTCTGAAATCAATAAAAAACACATTTAAATAAATAAATAAAAAATAAGACATGTTCAATATAGAAAGTTTAAAAACTATAAAAATAACTAGTAGTCCGGTGCACGAAATTCATGCACGGGGGAGAGGGGTGTTCCTCAGCCCGGCCTACACCCTCTCCTATCTGGGACCCCTTGAAGGATGTCCTACTGCCGGTTTACAGGGATCAGGCCTAAACTGGCAGTCGGACATCCCTCTCACAATCCGGGACTGCTGTCTCCTAACAGCTCACCTGCCTGCCTGCCTGATTGCCCCTAACCACTCTGCCTGACGGCCTGCTCCCCCCCAACTGCCCCCCACCGCTGGCCGGCTTACCCCCAAATGCCCCCCCCCCCCACCAGCCTGATCACCCACAACTGCCCTCCCGTCTTGGCCTCTAACTGCCTCTACCTTGACCCTGCCACCATGGCTTTGTCCAGAAGAACATCCAGAAGGTCTCCTGGAAGGTCTCCCAGTCTAATTAGCATATTACCCTTTTATTAGTATAGATCAGTGATGGCGAACCTATGACACACGTGTCAGAGGTGACACGCGAACTTATTTTTTGGTTGATTTTTCTTTGTTAAATGGCATTTAAATACATAAAATAAATATCAAAAATATAAATCTTTGTTTTACTATGGTTGCAAAGATAAAAAAATTTCTATATGTGACACAGCACCAGAGTTAGGGTTTCTCAAAATGCTGACACACCGAGCTCAAAAGGTTCGCCATCACTGGTATAGATAGAGGCCTGGTGCACGGGTGGGGGCCGGCTGGTTTGCCCTGAAGGGTGTCCTGGATCAGGGTGGGGGTTCCCTTGGGGCGTGGGGTGGCCTGGGCGAGGGGCCTGAGGTGGTTTGCAGGCCGGCCATGCCCCCATGGGGTGAGGGTCCCTGCTGGGGGGGTGTGGCCAGCCTGGGTGAGGGGCTGAGGGCTGTTTTCAAGCTGGCCACACCCCCTTTAGGGTGGGGGTCCCCGCTGGGGTGCCTGACCAGCCTGGGTGAGGGGCTGATGGCTGTTTGCAGGCTGGCCAAGCTCCCTTCAGGATAGGGGGTCCCACTGGGGTGCCTGGCCAGCCTGGGTGAGGGGCTGATGGCTGTTTGCAGGCTGGCCAAGCCCCCTTCAGGGTGGGGGTCTCCACTGGGGTGCCTGGCCAACCAGGGTGAGGGGCTGAGGGCTGTTTGCAGGCTGGCCACACCCCCTTCAAGGTGTGGGTCCCCCCTGGGGTGCCTGGCCAGCCTGGGTGAGGGGCTGATGGCTGTTTGTAGGCTGGCCAAGACCCCCAGTGGGGACCCTCACCCCATGAGGGTGTGGCTAGCCTGGGTGAGGGGCTGATGGCTGTTTGCAGGCTGGCCACGGCCCCAGGCAACCCAGGCTCCCAGACCCTCCTTGAGCGGAGGCCAGGCCGGCTGGAAGCAGGTATCTGGGATTTATTTATCTTCTATAATTGAAACTTTGTAGCCTTGAGCGGAGCCCACAGCCAACCAGGGCAGGTAGGAAGCTTGGCTTCCTCCATCGTCAGGGGCAACCCAAGCCTCCTGTTTGCTCCAGCTCTGTGGCCGCCTCCATCTTGGTTGGGTTTATTTGCATACTCGCTCCTGATTGGTTGGTGGGTGTAGCTGGTGGGCATGGCTGGTGAGTGTAGCAGAGGTATGGTCAGTTTGCATGTTTCTCTTTTATTAGATAAGACTAGGGGCCTGGTGCACGAAATTCGTGCACTGGGTGTGTGTGTGGGGGGGGGGGAGTGTGTCCCTCAGCCCAGCCTGCCCCCTCTCACATACTGGGAGCCCTCAAGCGTTGACCCCCATCACCCTCCAATCGCAGGATCGGCCCCTTGCCCAGGCCTGACGCCTCTGACAGAGGCGTCAGGCCTGGGCAGGGGACCCTCATTTCCCCCCATCACTGGTTCTGCCCCCAGCCCAGGCCTGATGCCTCTGGCCCAGGCATCAGGCCTGGGCAGGGGACCCCCAGACCCCTCCGATTGCTGGCTCTGCCCCTTGCCCAGGCCTGACGCCTCCGCCAGAGGTGTCAGGCTTGGACAGCGGACCCCCATTTCCCCCCGATCACTGGCTCTGGCCCCCGCCCAGGCCTGAGGCCTCTGGCCCAGGAATCATGCCTGTGCAGGGGACCCCCATCTCCCTCTGATCGCTTGCTCCATCCCCCGCCCAAGCCTGACGCCTCTGACCCAGGCCTGATGCCTCTGCCAGAGGAGTTGACCCTCATCACCCTCCGATCACCAATCACCAGATCGGCCCCTTGACCAGGCCTGAGGCCTCTGGCAGAGGTGTCAGGCCTGGGCAGGGGACCCCCAGCTCCCCGCGGTTGCAGGCTCCGCCCCTGCCCAGGCCTAATGCCTCTGGCTGAGGCGTCCAGCCTGGGCAGCAGGGACCCGCAGCTGCAGCGGCCCCGCGATCGTGGGCTCCGCTTTAGGCCCAGGCAAGGGACCCCTAGCTCCCGGGACTGCCAGCTTCGACTGTGTCCAGCTCCCATCGCTGGCTCCACCCCTACTTCCTGCTATCACTGGCCAGGGCGGCAAAGGCGCCTGATTCTCCGATCATGGCTGGGGGGCAGGGCAAAGGCGGCCCCAGGGCCGCCTTTGCCTTGCCCCCCAGCTCTTAGCTCCCCCCTGGGTTTCCAATCACTGTCAGTGGCAGGGGGCTTCTTCCTGCTTTCCCTTTTGCCTCCCTACATTGTGCCTACATATGCAAATTAACCACCATCTTGTTGGCAGTTAACTGCCATCTTAGTTGGCAGTTAATTTGCATATAGCCCTGATTAGCCAATGAAAAGGGTATCGTCGTACGCCAATTACCATTTTTCTCTTTTATTAGTGTAGACTAGAGGCCCAGTGCACAAAAATTTGTGCACTCGGGGGGAGGGAGGGTCCCTCAGCCCGGCCTGTGCCCTCTCGTAGTCTGGGACCCCTCAGGGGATGACCACCTGCTGGCTTAGGCCTGCTCCCCAGGGGATTGGGCCTAAGATGGCAATCAGACATCCCTCTGGCAGCCTGGCAGCCCGGCAGCCCTCGGGGGATGTCCATTTGCCAGCGGGGAGCAGGCCTAAACTGCAGTTGGACATCCTTAGCGCTGCTGAGGAGCCTGGAGAGGCTCCTACCA
This sequence comes from Myotis daubentonii, assembly GCF_963259705.1. Lineage (NCBI taxonomy): Eukaryota > Metazoa > Chordata > Mammalia > Chiroptera > Vespertilionidae > Myotis > Myotis daubentonii. The sequence goes on from NC_081855.1 coordinate 25,136,706, forward strand.
CCACCGCTGTACTGGCAGCCATCAGCCTGGCTTGTGGCTGAGCAGAGCTCCTCCCATGTGAGAGCTCCCTGACCACCAGAGGGCAGCTCCTGCATTGAGCGTATGCCCCCTCGTGGTCAGTGTGTGTCATAGTGACCAGTCATTTTGCTGTTAGGGTCAGTTTGCATATTACCTTGTTACTAAATAGGATAGAAGCCTGGTGCACGGGTGGGGGCCGGCTGGTTTGCCCTGAAGGGTGTCTCGGATCAGGGTGGGGGTCCCGCTTGGGTATCTGGCCAGCCTGGATGAGGGGATGATGGCTGTTTGCATCTGGTCGCACCCCCTTCAGGGTGGGGTTCCCCACTGGGGTGCCTGGCCAGTCTGGGTGAGGGGCTGAGGGCCGTTTTCAGGCTGGTGGGTGACTGAAGCTCCCAACCTCTCCTTTTTTTTTTTTTTTTATTCTGGGATTTATTTACCTTCCATGGCTGTCACTGGAGCTGAGAGCCGGCTTTGGCTCTGAGGCTCGGCTCCAGCTCTGAGACCTCAGCTGCTGAAAGCAGGTCTCTGGGTTTGTTTGGATTCTATAATTGAAACACTGTTTCATCTCCAGCTCTGAGGCTGGCCGGCTGAAAGCAGGTTTCTGGGGATTGTTTAGCTTCTATAATTGCAACATTGTTTCTTAGACTGCAGCTCAGAGGCCAGCAGCGGCAGGTGGGGAACCTTGGCTTCCTCCATCACTGGAGCAAGCAAGCCTCCTGTTCGCTTCAACTGCCTGGCTGCCGGCCGCCATCTTGGTTGGCAATTAATTTGCATATCTTGCTGATTAGCCAATGGGAAGGGTAGGGAAGTTATGGTTAATTACCATGTTTCTCTATTATTAGATAGGATAATCTATAATTGTATTACTCAACTAATCTATTAAAATTACAAAATGAACGCATTTTTTAATTTTTTTAAAGATCAAATCAAATATTAAAAAAATTCTCTCCTTTGTTCCTCCCTACCCCTCCTATCTTTCTCTCAATGGTAACAACTGTTGACTTATTGGTGTATGTATACACGTCCAGATATTTTCTTTGACCCTATAGACATGTATTTATATGTGATTATTCTTTTTTTTTTTTTTTAAATATATTTTATTGATTTTTTACAGAGAGGAAGGGAGAGAGATAGAGAGTTAGAAACATCGATGAGAGAGAAACATCGATCAGCTGCCTCCTGCACATCTCCTACTGGGGATATGCCCGCAACCCAGGTACATGCCCTTGACCGGAATCGAACCTGGGACCTTTCAGTCCGCAGGCCGACGCTCTATCCACTGAGCCAAACCGGTTTCGGCTGTGATTATTCTTTTTAAAAAAATATATTTTATTGACTTTTTTACAGAGAGGAAGGGAGAAGGATAGAGAGTTAGAAACATCAATCAGATGCCTCCTGCACAGCACCTACTGGGGCTGTGCCCACAACCAGGTACATGCCCTTGACTGGAATCGAACCCGGGACCCTTCAGTCCACAGGCCGAAGCTCTATCCACTGAGCCAAACTGGTCAGGGCTATATGTGATTATTATTATTAAAATCTTCCCTGGAGGATATGTTTTCATTGATCTCTAGAGAGAGACAAAGGGAGAGAGAGAAACATTGATGTGAGAAAGAAACATTGATTGGTTGCCTCTTGTATGTGTCCCGACAAGGGATTGAACCTGCAACCTGGGTAGTTGCCCTGACTGGGAATCGAACCATTGACCCCTTTGGTGCATGGAATGATGGTGCATGGAATGATACTCCAATCAACTGAGCCACACGGGCCAGGGCTGATATTTTAAAACTTTTTATTGAGATAAAACATACATATAGAAAAGTGTACATGAGTAGACAGCTCAATGGATTTTCACAAATTGAACATACCTATGCAACTGGTTCCCAGATCAAGAAACATTACCAGCCCTCTTGAAGTCCCTCCTATCAATTTTGTCTGTTATACTGTTGAAGCATAAGTAGTAGTGGCAGATTGAGAACTTGATTATAGGTATTTGTTTTATTTTGAAAATGAATTAAGAATGTGCCGAGGCCGGTTTGGCTCAGTGGATGGAGCGTCGGCCTGCGGACTGAAGGGTCCCAGGTTCGATTCCGGTCAAGGGCATGTACCTGGGTTGTGGGCACATCCCTGGTGGGAGATGTGCAGGAGGCAGCTGATCGATGTTTCTCTCTCATCGATGTTTCTGACTCTATCTCTCTTCCTTCCTCTCTGTAAGAAATCGGTGAAATATATTTAAAAAAAAAAAAAAAGAATGTTATTAATGATTTCAGCTTTGGTCGCTGTTATGAGAACTTGGTTCATTTAAGTGATTTGGACCATTCTTTTGCTATGAAGTTTACTGGTGTAAGTAGTTATTGAGGACTTTACTATGTATTCCTTACTTGGCAAAATTGGGGAGTGAGAATGCCTGGCCATTGTGGCTCAGGGGTTGAGCATCGACCTATGAACCAGGAGGCCACAGCTTGATTTCTGATCAGGGCACATGGCTGGGTTGTGGGCTCGATCCCCTGTGGGGGGTGTGCAGGAGGCATCCTGATCAATGGTTCTCTCTCATCATTGATGTTTCTAGCTCTCTCTCCCTCTCCCTTCCTCTCTGAAATCAATAAAAAATATATTTTTTTAAATTAGGGAGGTAGAAGATATAAAGGCAAATATAAACTAGCTCTGATTTACATACAGTCTAACTTAGGAAGACAAATTACATTAGACAACAGAACAATTAAGTAGTAAATTGTGTAGTAGTGATTCAAAAAAGGAATCATTGCCGAAACCGGTTTGGCTCAGTGGATGGAGCGTCGGCCTACGGACTGAGGGGTCCCGGGTTCGATTCCGGTCGGGGGCATGTGCCTGGGTTGTGGGCGCATCCCCAGTGGGAGGTGTGCAGGAGGTGGCTGATCGATGTTTCTCTCTCATCGATGTTTCTAGCTCTCTATCTCTCTCCCTTCCTCTCTGTAAAAAGTCAATAAAATATATTTAAAAAACAAAAACAAAAACAAAAACAAAAAACAAAAAAGGAATCATTGCTGACAGCATCAAAGTGGGCTCCACAAGGGAGGTGGAATTTGAGCTGGGCCTTGGAGAATGGGTAGGATTTAAATGGAATGGTTATAACATTACAAGGTCATGGCAAGAAAGTTCAAAATGGATGAACATGATATACAGACAGTGAGCAAGCAGAACAATCTGGTGTGGGGAAAACATGCTGAGGAAAGGTAGAGAGTTAAGTTTGATAACATAGGCTAGTGCCAGGTTATAGGATATGTAACAGCCACAGAGTGGAAACTTGGCTGGCTGACATAGGCACCAGTAAGCCATGATATAGCTTAGTGGATAGGAATATTCTATCTGAAGCCAGAAAACTCATGTTTTTTGTTTGTTTTTTTTAAAGAGAATAAATCCTTTTTTAAAAATTGATTTTAGAGAGAGGGAAGGGAGAGAGAAATTGATTTGAGAAAACTTAAGTTCTAATACTGACTAACTTTTCCATTTATCAGCTATGTGCAGTTATATGACCTAGATCAGATAGTATAACCTCTCTGGACATCAGTTTCTTCATATGTAAAAACGGGAAATTTATATTTCATAGGGCTATTATTATGATAAAATAAAAATGTGTATATATGTATATATGTCTTACTTTATATATATGTGTGTGGGCCTTGCACATCTAGTAAATGTACAATAAATTAAACTGTTTCTGTCTTTTTTTCTTTAATCCTCACCCGAAGATATTTTTTCCCTTTTTTAAAAATTTTTTTTTAGAGAGAGTGGAGAAGAGGAAAGAGAAAGAGAGAGAAACGCATCAATTGGTTGCCTTCCATATGCACCCAGACCTGGGCCGCAGGGGATTGAAGCTGCAATCCCCCCACCCCCCATCCAGATACTTGCCCTTGACTGGGAATCGAACCCATGACCCTTTCAGTCTGAGGGCTGACGCTCTAACCACTTAGAAAAAATGGCCAGGGCAGTTTCTGTAGTTCTTAAAAAGAGCAAATGGATGAAAGCAAAGGGAGACTTAGAAGTATAGTTGCCCCCACAGACATATGGTAAGTATCTCTGTTAGGGTAGTGGTGGGACATGAAAAGTATTGGACTTGAATTTCTGTTTAGGAGGAAATGTTTTGGGTGTCCCAGTGATCTTTTCTTAAACAGTTATAATTCCTCTGTGGTTTCTTGTACTGTACAGATACTTTTGGCAAGATGTGTTTGACTTTTTAATTTCCATTAAGGCACTTGAAACCCCCTAAGAGTTCCTAGTTTATGTTTTAGAAGAGGATATTAGAAGTTTTATCAGAATTATCCAATTATCAATAACATTTGTGATAATAATGGCAAGACAGGTATGTTTGTTTTTGATGTCTTGACAAATTAATTGGTGCATGAATGATCTTGGAAGAATTTAAGTTTTAGTTTCTATTCCTTAAAGAAAAAAAAATTGTTTTTGTCAAGAAAGCTAGAGTCTGAGGGAAAGTACTGGCTCAGATGTTTCCCTTAGACATCAAGAGTACATACACTATTTTTTTAAAAATATATTTTATTGATTTTTCACAGAGAGGAAGGGAGAGGGATAGAGAGTTGGAAACATCGATGAGAGAGAAACATTGATCATCTGCCTCCTGCACATCTCCTACTGGGGATGTGCCCGCAACCAAGGTACATGCCCCTAGTTGGAATCGAACCTGGGACCTTTCAGTCCGCAGTCCAATGCTCTATCCACTGAGCCAAACCGGTTAGGGCCACTATTTTTTTTTTTTTTTACTTTTTAAAAATGTTTGTTTATTGATTTTAGGGTAAGAGAGAGAGATTTGTTGTTCCACTTATTTATGCACTCATTGGCTGCTGCTTGTATGTGTCCTGATCAGGGATTGAACCCACAACCTTGGCCTATCAGGATGATGCTCTAACCAACCGAGCTACCTGGCCAGGGCAAGAGTACACTATTTTAAACAGTAGCTTCTTGCAGTATTATTTAGTTATTTTAATATGGAAAATGACAGGGGATTAATAAGTGATGTGGAGGAGAGTTATAACTGCTTTGTGCTCTTGAGAATTTTTGTTTTAGTTCAGGAGAAGATGGGAAGGGGCTGGATACACCTGATAACTAATCTGGCAGACTTTTGTGGGCAGAATTTAAAATAAAATAAAAATTTCACATATGGACCTTAATAAGCTAGTCTATGAGACACCAATGAGGTTCCTCTATAAATCTTAAACCACAGTTTTTAATTTGGTTAGGAAAAATATTGGGCTTAAAAATGGGTGTTGTCAGCTCCTTTTCCATCTTCTAAGAAGATGGAGGTTATATATATGAAATGCTTTGAGCTCCATATAAGAAAGGGCTACTTGCCCAGCTGGCTTGGCTCAGTGGTTGAGTGTTGACCTATGAACCAGGAGGTCATAGTTCAACCCTCAGTGTGGGGTGTGCAGGAGGCAGCCAATCAATGTTTCTCTCTCATCATTGATTTTTCTATCTCTCTCTCTCTCTCTCTCCTTCTTCCTTCCTCTCTGAAATTAATAAAAAAATACATTTTTAAAAATAAGAGGCTAAAGTATTTTGTTGTGTTGTTATTATTATTATTATTGTACTTGGAGAACTAAGAGGGATTGTAGTGATTTAGATATATAATACTAGTTGCCAGAACTCTGTGGACAAAAATGATCATATTGGTAATAGCTGGCTTTTCCTGATACCCATTTTTCTTGTGTCTTAAGTGAGCCCCACTATGCCTAAGAAAATATCCTTCAATCATTAGCATATTCTATTCCAGCAGTGTTATGTCCCTAACGTTGGCATTTGTGATTGATGTATTGATGCAACCTGCCAGCTATGCCGCGGCCTGGCAATTGCTGAGAGTTTTTCTCATATTAGGTGTGTGGCTTGAACAAGACTTAAGAGGTTTGTTTCCTGGTTTTATTGAAACCTGCTAAGGGAGCGGTTAGCTTGGGTTTAATGGAATGGATGTCTTGTGTCTGAACTGGGTCAACTGTGTGTGTTTTTGGTGTTTCTTTTTTGCAGATGATTTAATGTATTCCCTCTCCTCCCACCACCAACAACCTTCCAGATACATACCTTCCCAATACGCCCCACACCCCTTAATTTCTGCGGCACAGCAATCTGTAGTTTCAGACAGGGTGGATTGATTGATGTGTGCAGCTGATCTAATATGCAAACCTAAATCTATGCACGGTTATGAAGGGTTGATTAGTCTGAGAAAAGAAGGGCAAGGCATATATAGACCCGGGGAGCATTTTTTTTACTGTCGGGTGTCACCAGGTGGCTATTGCTGTGGAAGTCTGAGGCGCTCTAGGGTACCGCCTGGATGGTTAGCTTGGGTTTACCCAGGCAGAAAGTGGGCAGGGGAGCGGGAGAAGGGGTGGGGCATCACTTGGCCCAGCTATGGGATACTGGACTCCGGGCTTTGAGGTGGGGGCCCAGAGAGATGGGGGCAGCTCTAACAAAGAGGAGCCGGGCCGGGCCGGGGCCGCAGGTAGTTGGCCTATCCCCGGCAGCTGACCTCCCAGTGGGCCTCCCCAGTTGGCTGCTTTGCGAGTCGCTCTGCTGGCTCCCTGGCTCGCCATTGGTTGTGAGGACGGGAGGGGGCTCATGGAGGGCCAGGATAGAGTTGAGGGGGCGGGGCTGGCTTCCGGCGGCGAAGCGGGGCAGCGGTCGCAAACTGGGGGAGGGGGTGTCGGCGCACCTCGGAGTGCTGCGCTCGGAGAGCCAGGCACCCGGAGCAGCCGCCCCCTCCCCCGCCAGGACCACTGGAAGCCCCTTCTCTCTCATCCTCTCGGGGCGGGGCGCGGAGAGTTGAGCTGCCCCAGGCGGGCGGGGCGGAGCCCGGAGCCCACCGAGCGCTGCAGAGCGAACCTCACCTCCCTTCTAGGGTTCAAGGTGTGTGTGTGTGTGTGTGTGTGTGTGTGTGTGTGTGTGCGCGCGCGCGCTTTTTCTAACGCAACCCCGACTTCTGCCGACTTAACCTTGAGGGGAAAGGGATTGGGAAGTAAGAGCTCCGCATCCCATCAGTTTATTTTGATTTTCTAATTCTACCCTTCATTCTTTCCCTCACTTCATCCCACCCCTGCGGCAGGGTAAGGAGATTCAGGACTCATCTCTTTTTACTAATGTGTCGATGTCGGTCGCGTAGTAAAATAACAGAGAAAAAAAGAGGAGCCTTTTTTATATGGCATCTGATGCAGTGAAACGCAAAAAAAAGAAAGAGAAAAAGCTAGGAGTGTGTTTTTGGAACTGTACTGCATCCTTGTCCATTAAAAGCTGTCTTCACCATTTTCCTGCTTGGGACTACCTTAATCAGCAAAAACTATCTGAAAAGGAAGAAGGTGCTAGTGGAAAGAGGGAGAGCCCCCGTCAAATGGTGGTCAAAGGAAATCCGGATAGTTGTTATTGATTGATTAACTCTGCTAAAGTCTCTTCCCGAGTGCATTTTCACCGGCTTTGTGTAGTACTAAACCCTGTTGGAGAATCCTGGCTAGAGGGAGCAAACTTACCTTGCGGTACTGAAACTTGTCTTAGATCTGTTTCTCCACAGGTCTGTTTCTTATATCCATAAGTACTCAGAGAATATGTTTTGGCTGTCAAAAACCAAAATCAAACTTTAAAAAATATCCAGATGAATTTTAATTCGTTTATTTTTTAAAGCCCCTTCCTCCCAACTTTATGAATTTTAATGACTGTAGCATTACAATTGAAATTATATTTTTCTCTTTTGAGTTATTTCGCTTCTACAACGTATGGATCCCTTCTTTCTGAAGGATGCAGTGCTCAGCCTCAGCCAAAATCAGAAACCCTTTATAGGTTTTTAATTGAGAGGAAAGGTATCAGTTGATGATAGAAAACCTCAAATTTGTGATAGAAACAAAGGGTGTGTGAATTTGTGTGTCATCTGCATGTCTGTTGAGTGGCAATTTTATGGTAAACTTGTTTTAACTGGGCATTTTCACCAAAGGTGTTTGTACCAGATTTATGTTAATGTTGATTAGCTAGAATATCCGAAGGGATAGATAATCTTTTGTCAGCACTTTGATAAAAAATTTTTTTTGAAGATCAAATTGCCTTTATTAAGCAATTCATGAATTGGGCAGCATCCCATTTAGCAACTAGAAAGACATTCCTGGGTAAATATTAATTGAAGTGATTGAGTGTTCATTCTTGAAATCTAGGTTTAGTTTTCAGAGACTGTTCTAACTGGAGTTTAGTGTTGACAGAATTGATATGCTGCAGCTATTTTACAGTTTTAGCTGGATTAATGTTTTCTCTTAGCATGGATTTATTGGATCTCTAATCAATAAGTAGCAGTTTAGAAAGCAAGTATTATAAAGAATAGGGATGATGAGATAGGAAACCCACCTCAGTTGTGAAAACTTACTAGGGATCAGAAAACTTACACTTTAAAAAAATTCTCAAGTAGACTTAGTATAGAATTGTGCAAAAAAAAAAAAATAGATTCACAGTAAATCTTTCTTGGATTTGGGGTTTTTAGTTTATTACTAATTTATCCCTTCAAACTCCATGAATAATATTTAAATTGAAAAGCAAAGAGGATTCCTTACCTAATGTTACTGAGAATGAACCCTTAAAAATCACTGATTTAATCTTTGACAGCTAGCCTGGTACAAAATGAAAAGCAATTTGGCTAAGCTATAGCAAGCTGAGGAAGTGACAAAAACCCCTTCGTGGCCATATTAAAGCATATTCCACCAGTTCATTTTGCTTCTACCAGAAAACAGGTTGCCATCCTATTTGATAGCTATCCTAGGTGTTTTTTTCTTTGTCTACCCATAGGTGAGCAGTTAATACAGTTTTATGATGTATTGCACTTAGCTCACTTCATTTTTTAAAAAAAATGTATTGATTTGAGAGAAAGTGAGAGAGAAAGAGACAGACAGACACATGGATTTGTTGTTTCACTTATTTATGCAGTCATTTGTTGATTCTTGTATGTGCCCTGACCGGGGATCAAACCCATAACCTTGATGTATCGGAATGACATATAACCAACTGGATGAACTACCTGACCAGGGCTACTCACCTACTTTTTAAATATTTGTTTTCTTGGCTAATTTTTGTAATCAGTATTTTGCATGGTGCAGTGATTTCCCCAAAGAATTTTTCCCAGGAGACAAAAGGCTATGTATAGAGCTAATAGGTGTATCTCCACTGATCTTCAAATATCACTTAAGGGAGATGGAAATCCGCAGATTTGGTCCTCTGCAAGGAGACACATGAAGCTGTGACTTCTCCTATCTCTTAAGTTGAAGGGACCTGCTGCTGCTGAGGGTAAAGTAGCTGCTTTAATTTTCTTTAGTAGTCTGTTTTTATCCATTCTGCTTATTTTTGTGAGTTACAGCTTAGAATGTGTTAAGAAAAGGGGTCCTATGTTTTCTCTAAAGGGAGATTCAACTCAATCCCCCATTCACATCCAACGTATAAAATGATCCCCTTAAGAAGATGAAGGAAAGATTGGGCCGTTGGCGTTGTTTGATTCTTATAATAATTAGTTTGAGTGTTACCGGATTTGGAATTGGGTAAAGCTTGTTCAAGGTGAGAAAATACTAGTTAGAGGCAAAAGACCTGGGAATGCTGCTATATAAGAGACTTATTTAGAGACAATGAATGTATTCATGTGGAGGTAGTTTGTAGCTGTTCAGCTTTGTCAGGTGTCTGAGAATATTTTGTGTGTGTTTAAACACAACCCCCTCTCCCAGGGGTTGATTCTTGGCAGCTGAGTCTTATGAGGAAGTTGTTTGCTGAGTCTAAATCCAGAGGGTAGAGGACTTGGTGGAGTCTGTTATCTGTTTATGACCCAGATAAGCATTTGGAATTGGTTGCTGGTGAATTACTGAACTCTTCCTAATGAATGGTTGCTAGGCAAAGTGCATCTCAATCAGTTTAATCCTCAATAGTTTACAGGTCTGCTCTTGTTGAGGGCCAGGATGGTCTTTCTAATGATACTGCCCTTTAAGAATCCTTTTGGATGTGCATATACTAGTATGTTGCTCAGTGGCTTAAAAAATAAAAGGACTGGAACAATTTAGGGAGGTCACTTCATTCATTTATTTACCTTTTGATAATCTGGATCAGCATTGTCATTAACCTCTCTCCTGGATCAAGTGGTAGTGCATGGGGGTTTGCTCTCCAATATTAAGATTCCACTGTGTTTGATTATCTTCTGTTTTGTAACTAGTAAGGCAATGAACTAACACATTCATTGTTAGTTGGAAACAGGCCAGTGATAACACTGCCCTTGGGCCTAGATGGATGGAAAAATAGGACACAGTAAACAATTGAGGGCATAAATAATGAATCTTCCAACTGAGCCCTGGGAGAATGAAGGAGATTATCCTTAGAGCTGTTCAATCTGGCAGTGAAAAGGAAAGAGTCCACTGAATTAATTACCCTGTGTTTGATACTGCACTTATTATGGGATTTTAAGAGCCATTCAAAACACAGTTGCCTTTTAAATATAAACTTTGAACCCATCTTTTTGTTCGTTCTGATTTTTAAAACCAAACACACAAGTTAAATTGTTCATTTATTTTTAGAATCCAGGCCTTTGCTCTCTCCCCCAAATTTGTTCTATATGTTAGCATTCTAACAAATACTGGTCAGTCCTTATATTTGGCCAGATCTTAGAATTTTGATTAGAGATTTCATTGTCTGTAAATATAAAGGGTAATAGAAGAAAAAAGAGAAAGTCTGAGGTGGTTTAAAGGAATTCTTTGGTACCTTGAGTACATAGTATACTTTTAAATTAAATGTGGGGTTAAAAAGTATAATTATATAACAACTCACAAAAGGTTAAGGTTAAGACAAGAGTTTCCTCAGCCCAAGAATCATTTTCAGTGTTAACATAAGTATTTTTACTTTTGGGTTTATTTTTATTCAGTGAATTAAATAAGCAGTCTCTTGTGGTCTCACCTTTTCACTCAGGTAGGGAAAACTAATGCCCTGAGAATGTCTAAATATTAATGATTTGATAGTAAAGCCACTGCCAGAGCCAAAGTCTCTGAATTCTTCTCTTTTCTAAATTTCTAATGTATTTAGTTTTTTTCTCCAAGAACTCCTTTTAGGATTCCTATTTGAAACTAGTGTCCCAGTGTACGGATTTGTGCACATTGAAAGGAAATTAAGCCTCGACCGGTTTGACTCAGTGGATAGAGCGTCAGCCTGCGGACTCAAGGGTCCCAAATTCGATTCTGGTCAAGGGCATGTACCTTGGTTGTGGGCACATACCCAGTAGGGAGTGTGCAAGAGGCAGCTGATCGATGTTTCTCTCTCATCGATGTTTCTAACTCTCTATCCCTCTCCCTTTCTCTCTGTGAAAAATCAATAAAACATATTTTTTAAAAAAGAAAATTAATTAGAAGAAATATTTTAATATAGCTATTTGCCCTTTATAATAGAAGTATCAACCAAATTCACGATTGACAATGACAAATCGAAGCACATGCATGCGATTGGTGCCAGCAAGAGCTTTATATGTATCCTGCATGCTCCAGTCAACTTAGCCTTTTATATATATATATATATATATATATATATATATATATATATATATATATATATATATAAATAAACTTGCTTAATTAGACCTGCTCTCTGATTTAGCTAAACTTTTTCCAGCCCAGTGAAGCACCCCAACTTCTCTTTCAGGTAATTGTCAGCAGCATAGCAGTAAATATCAACATGAAGCAGATTATTTATTGTAGATCACTCAGGGTGAACAAAGGGTAAAATATTTAACTGTAGCAGTATTTGACTATATTTTGCACAGTGAGAAAACCTGAAGCCATTTTCAAGTCCCATCATTTCTTACTTCTTTTCAGTTGGGTCAAATTTCTAAACTTTCTAAATCTCTGTTGTCTTGCTAATGAAAAGAAAATAGGATTCTACTCAGTTTCCTATCTACCTACTCCAGGACTTCTGTGCAGTCAAATGAGATGAAGCACGGGAAAACACTTCACAAACATTTGGTTGTACTGTAAAATGTTTGCACCTGGCAATAAAGCAAGTCGGGTTCCTGGGCTGAAGAAACTCCAAGGAGGCTAGTCACTAGGGAGAGGAAGCCAGGCATTGTTACGTGATATCATTACCCGGCACCCACAGTGACGTTTCTGGGCTGGGCTGGGCTGTGGGCCGCATTTTGCTCCATGGGGTCTTGGCAGCGTTGGTTGCGATTTGGTTGAATGTCACTCTGGGGTGGTGGCGGGGCCTGTGTCCCACTTAGGGGAAGCTGAGTGTTGATTTATCCGCACCAGGTCCGTGGTGTGGTTTATTTTTAAATGGCCAGTGCGTGTCATGGCAGCTATCGGTCAAAGCGTCTGCCCCCTGGTGGTGGTCATTGCGTGTCATAGCTACCAGTTGGATGGATGGACACTTAGCCTTTTATATATATAGAAGATTTGAAATTTCTGTCTCTCTCCCCTGACAAGCTGTTTTTATATTTCTAGTGGTGAAGGGAATTCAAAGACCAAAATGCCATTATCAATCAAGAGAGGGAGGAAGGTTCAGGATGAAGTATTGGAGAAATAAAAGATAGATGTGTAAAAAAAGGACAATTGAAATATTATATTTGGTGCTGATGGATCCCAGGGAGGGAACATTGGATTGTTTAGATCAAATTTTAGGACTGAGTTTGTTAAATTTCAGCCTAGCCTGAAAGGGAAGAGGGTATCTTTGCCAGCATATGTGCAGAACTCTAGTTAAGGGTTCATTCCCGATCAGATATAGTCAGTTCTTCATTATTCATGCAGAAGGGCAAACAGGCAAAGTATAGGCAGATAAAAACTAAAGCTATTCCTAGTCCACATTTTATTTTATTTTATTTTAAAATATATTTTATTGATTTTTTACAGAGAGGAAGGGAGAGAGATAGAGAGTTAGAAACATCGATGAGAGAGAAACATCGATCAGCTGCCTCCTGCACATCTCCTACTGGGGATATGCCCGCAACCCAGGTACATGCCCTTGACCGGAATCGAACCTGGGACCTTTCAGTCCGCAGGCCGACGCTCTATCCACTGAGCCAAACCGGTTTCGGCCCTAGTCCACATTTTAAAGCAATAGTTTTAACTTCCTCTACTTTTTAACTAGGATTTTCTAGCTGAACAAACTAATTAGAGATGTTTCTTTGATCACTCAAGAGACCAATAAGCAAGATAGCCACACACAAGGGTGGATTACAGTTAGTTTCTTAATCATCAGAAGTAGTATATAACTCAGTATTAGACCTAGAAAAGTTCAGCTCAGTTAAGTAACCTTGGGACAGTTTGTTTTACTTAATATTTTATTACTTAACCCTTGTTACCTAATTACACTGAATTCCTATGGTGAATTGAGATCTTCCAAGTAAATCATAAATAAATTACTAGTAGTTCTTGAGACTGGTATATCTTCTTTGTTGGCTTCTTCTGGCCCCACAGTATATGCAAATCATTCATCATATGGGTGAGCTGTAGATACCCAAGTCAAAGAACTGTTACAAAAGCAAACCCCTCTTTTTTTCTTTTAAAAAAACAAATAGAAACATCAGAGAATCATTCATCAGCTACCTCCTGCACACCCCACCGACACTGGGGATTGAGCCCGCAACCCGGGCATATGCCCTGACTGGGAATCGAACCATGACCTCCTGGTTCATAGATTGATGCTCAACCACTGACTGAGCCACACCTGCAGTCTAAATCTCTCTTCTTTAAAAAAAAAAAAATTATTTTTAATTTATTGGTTTAAGGGAGAGAGAGAGAAGCATTGGATTTGTTGCTCCACTTATTTATGGTGTCATTGGTTGCTTCTTGTATATACCCTGACTGGAGGTCAAACCTGAAACCTTGACATATGGAGATCACATTCAACCAACTGAGCTACTTGGCCAGAGCACCCCCCCCCCCTTATTTAAATTGATTTTAGAGAGAGAGACAGACAGATATTGCTTTGGTATTTATTCATTGGTTGATTCTTGTATGTGCCCTGACTGGGAATTGAACCCGAAACCTTGGGGTATCAGGAGGATGCTCATTGAGGTACCAGGGCCACTCTTCTTATACTGAGCTGTATGTACTCTAATGATGAGGGCTGTTGGCCAAAATGAAATCTATTTAGAAGTCAGATTCTGATTAAAGAAGTACTCTAAGCCAGGGGTCCTCAAACTATGGCCTGCAGGCCACATGCAAATACAAATATTGTATTTGTTCCCGTTTTTTGTTTTTTTTTTTTACTTCAAAATAAGATATGTGCAGTTTGCATAGGAATTTGTTCATAGTTTTGTTTTGTTTGTTTGTTTAAATATATATTTTATTGATATCTTACAGAGAGGAAGGGAGAGGGATAGAGAGTTAGAAGCATCGATGAGAGAGAAACATCGATCAATCAGCTGCCTCTTGCACACCTCCTACTGGGGATGTGCCCGCAACCAAGGTACATGCCCTTGACTGGAATCGAACCTGGGACCTTTCAGTCCGCAGGCCGATGCTCTATCCACTGAGCCAAACCGGTTAGGGCCATAATTTTTTTTTTTAAACTATAGTCTGGCCCTCCAACGGTCTGAGGGACAGTGAACTGGCCCCCTGTTTAAAAAGTTTGAGGACCCCTGGTCTGTGGTGTCATGAAAACCAAGCAGGTTGGGGACAGGGAGGCGGTCAGGGCCTGGAGGCGGCAGGCAGATGCCCGACAGCAAAGGTGGCCAGGCCGGGCATTGAGGTCTCTGGAGGAAGGGAGAGGGAGAGAGAGATAGAAACATTAATGATGAGAGGTTGAGCCCACAACCTGAGCATGTGCCCAACTGGGAATTGAACTGTGACCTCCTGGTTCATAGGTTGACGCTCAATCATTAAGCCACGCCGGCCAGGCTGTACCTGCTTTTTTCTTTTACCTTGTGTCACCTCAGCGAGGCACCTGTCTTCTGCCCACTTTACAGGTCACTTGTGATATAAAGACCACAAGACAAATGGTTTCCTAAGACTCTACAATACTCTTAGGAGTCATAGTCCTTTGGTCTGTAGACACAGTTAAAAAGCAGAGTCTGATACTAAATTCCAGGGAAAAGGGCACAGTACTTGTCCAGAATTAAAAACATGATTTATACAGCTGGACTCTACTAACTCCAAAATCAATTCAGAAGTGATTTAATCTTTGCTATTGAAACAGATCAACAATGCCATTTGCCTGTCTAAAAATTAGATGCTCTGGAATCTCTTAGAAGAAAGTAAATTATTAATGTAATTGTAGTTCCTGACCTTGCATAATGTCTTCTTACTACCACATGCTGGTGGCACAGGGCGCATCTAATACATAGTATTAGGGTATGTAGATAAGGCCATATTACCTTACTTAGGGTGTTGAGAGGACATTTAACAATTCTCAGCAACCCACTGCCTTTAATGGACTTGGTTATTGTTAAAATTCATTTTTATCTAAGGAAGCACTGCTTAATGATTTTTCTCCTGGCCCAACATTCTGGGCATTAGCTGAAATTGCTGAGTGATTTACAGTGGGGAGACCATGAAAACAATTTCTTATTTGTCCACAAATTATCATTAGCAGTTTCATTTGCAGATTGAAGGAGCAGGAAGAGTGGGCTCTTCACCAGTTGCAGCTTTCCTCTGATTAGAGTGTTAGTTCAATTATGCCTAATTAACTTTTATTACAGCTAGTGGTGATAATTACTTGCAAGTCAGTTTTTGCCCAGTTATACCAAGGCTGAAGTATGAACTTGATGGATTTTAATAACCAGAATGACACATTTTACACCCTCCCTGCACTGCAATTAATTTTTTTTCCATACCTCTTTTAGATAGAAGGTCAAAGAATTATAAAACTTAATCTTACACTTAAAACATATTGTTCTTTTGAAGAGCTGTATAGGGTCATATTTTATTTTTATTTTTTTATTTTTTAATATATTTCTTTTATTGATTTCTGAGAGGAAGGGAGAGGGAAGGAGAGATAGAAACATCAATGATGAGAGAGAATCATTGATTGGCTGCCTCCTGCAAGCCCCCTACTGGCGATTGAGCCCATAACCCGGGCATGTGCCCTTGCCTGTAATCGAACCCAGGACCCTTCAGTCCCCAGGCTGACACTCTATCCACTGAGCCAAACCAGCTAGGACGGATCATATTTTAAAAGAATCTATTAGGAACAACCTTACTGGCTTTTTATATTCTGAGATCATACCCTTGAGTTCATTGCTGTTTATCATAGGAGAATATAACAAGATGGAACTAAATGTCATTCATAGTAACATGTGCTTATTGTAAGATTATGATAATTGACAAGGTGCAGTTTAGTATTTTGGAATACTTTTAAAATCAGTAGGACACTAAGAGAGAATTCGTGGATATGGACAGTGGTGAGGTGATTTTTGGGTGGGAGGTTGGGGTGGGTGGTACTAGATGTGCCCTGTGCCACCAGCATGTGGTAGTAAGAAGACATTATGCAAGGCCAGGAACTACAATTACCTTAATAATTTACTTTCTTCTAAGAGATTCCAGGGCATCTAATTTTTAGACAGGCAAATGGCATTGTTGATCTGTTTCAATAGCAAATATTACACCTCCATAAAAAGGATGAAATACTGCCATTTGTGATTATATGGATGGATCCTGAGAATATCACGCTAAGCGAAATAACTCAGATGGAAAGGACAAGAATCATATAATTTCATTCATATGTGAAATATAAACCAAAGAAGGCACAGAGGGGATAAATGACGATGGAAAATTAAAATCATTAGGACACTGAAAACACATTTCTTTAGCTCTATAGGAATTTTATGATGTTATTTTAATCCTATGTAATAAAAAGCTAATATACTAATTAGACAGGGCTGGGGAACTACCTTCTGGAACAACCAGTGGGCTTGGGGGAGAGGGGGCTGCGAGGCAGCCGGGGCTGCGAGGGCCGAGCCCTTTGTATAAATTTTGTGCATTGTGGCTCGTAGTTATATAATACTAGGGGACCTGTGCACAGAATTCGTGCATGGGGGGGGGGTATTCCCCTCAGCCCAGCATGCCCCCTCTCACAGACTGGGAGCCCTCAGGGGATGTCCTACTGGTCGGCTCCTCTGCGGGAGGCGACCGGGCTGATCAGGGGAAGACGCCAGCCCCATCACCCCGCTGCTGCAGCCACTGCCAGCCACTGCAGCCGCCAAGGTGTTTTCATCAACAAGGACTCCAGTCCCTTCACCATGAAAAAAATTACAACTTTCTTTAGGCATTTTCAAGGTGTGTCTTTCATAGGATATGACATTTCTTTCTTTTTTTTTTAATCCTCACCTGAGGATATGTTTCCATTGATTTTTAGAGAGTGTGGAAGAGAAGGGGAGAGATGGAGAGAAACATCAATGTGAGAGGGACACTTTGATTGGTTGCCTCCTGCATGAGCCCTGACCTGGGCCCTGGCCGGGGGGAGCCTGCAACCTAGGTACATGCCCTTGATCATAATCGAACTCGAACCCTGCGGTTGGCAGGCCAAGGCTCTATCCACTGAGCCAAACCGGCTAGGGCAGGATATGACATTTCTTAGCCCCTCTAGCAGCGGACCTTTGTTTTTTCCTCCAGGAGTGTGGTGGAAAAACCCTAGATCACCTTCTTGGAGTCTTATAACCCAAGTTACCAAGAACACTGCAAGTGGCGGCTGAAGGGTCCCAGGTTTGATTCCTGTTAAGAGCATGTACCTTGGTTGGGGACAGATCCCAGTGGGGAGTGTGCAGGAGGCAACTGATCGATGTTTCTCTCTCATTGATGTTTCCTCTCCCCTCTTCTCTGTAAAAAAATCAATAAAAATTTTTTTTTTAAAAAAAGAAAAGGTGTTTCCTCTGCAGCTCATGCTCAGAGGACCTCCTGCGTTGTGTCCACTGGGCTAGGGTAGTGTCCCCACTGCCGGGGGGGTGGGGCATACCCCCGAGGCCGGCAGCCAGCCCCGCGTGTTGTGGGCACCAGGCTGGGGGGCGTGCGGAGACCCTGGGCCGTCGGGTCTCCACATGCCCCCCAAGGCTGGTAGCCAGCCCCGCGTTGTGGGCGCCAGGCTGAGGGACGTGGACCAGGCCACTGCTTGGCACCAGTGCATGCGCAAGCAGCCACGAGGCGGGAACATCCGCTTGGTGCCTATGCCGTAGGCCCGGAGTGGCCGGGGGCGCTATGGGACCCCGGCTGCTCAGGGCCTATGCGCAGGCCTACAGGCTAGGAGCGGCCTGGGTCCCGAGGATGTTCCCGGGACCCAGGCCACTTGGCATCTGTGTATGCAAATTAACCCGCCATCTTTGTCGGGTTAATTTGCATACTCCTGATTGGCTGGTGAGCATAGCAGAGGGATGGTCAATTTACATGTTTCTCTTTTATTATATAGGATCTTTGGAAACAATCCCTGCTAGGTGGAGAAAGAGGGAAAGGAGGAGAGGGAAATAGTTTATCTTCCTCTGAAGATGACTGAGTCCCTTTGCCATTTCCCTTCAAATATTCCCTTCAATATTGTTGTTTGATGGATACCCTGAAATGTAAATGAGCTTGTAAACAGAATCTTCTCCTTAATTTGCAATAGGTTAAAGTTGATTTCAACTGGGTCTGTTCTTAGATCTCCATGTGACTTGGTGCTGCTTTCATTTCAGATGCTCACCTTAGTGTCCTTTGTTGCTAGGCTCTCTTCCCAAGGACTGATCAATCTCCTGCGATAGCTTCATGTATGGCCATGCATTTTAAGAGCCTGTTTTTAGTTAGTATTTATTTAAAGTAAGGGAAGAAAATTCATGGCTGCTTGGAGAAGGGCCATAATATACTTGGTCCTCCTCTAAAACTTCTGTGGTCTCACTAAATAGGAAAGAAGAGGAAAGGGTAAGTAATAAATATCATCCTTATACTTCAAAGCTCTTCATTGATTGTTACTGAAAACCTTTCTGCTGTTGAGTAACCACAACCCTGCCTGCCAGCTGCTGTTTTTGTGAAAATGGAGAAGCTAGTTATAGTTGGTACTTTTCAGGAAGTCTGGAGATAAAGCTTATGATGTTATTTGAAACTTTGTGAATAGTGAGAGAAAAAGACTGTCAAACTCCATTACGCTCCAGAAGATATAACAAAGCTTCCCTTTATAGCATAGGGGAATTTGCGTGGCACTTGCTTAGGTTCAGAATGTGTTTATTTTTTAAATATATTTTTATTGATTTCAGAGAGAAATGGAGAGGGAGAGAGAGGTAGAAACTTCCATGATGAAAGAGAATCATTGATCAGCACTGGGGATCAAGCCCACAACCCGGGCGTGTTCCCTGACTGGGAATCAAACCATGACCTCCTGGTTCATAGGTCAATGCTCAACCACTGAGCCATAACAGCTGGGCCAGAATGTGTTTAGAAGGAAGGGACTTGAAAAATTTAAAGCATGAACATGAATGTAATTAAGACATTAGTGAATATTAAACCTGAAGAAAGGATAGTCATTAATAGCACCTTCTTCAGGAAAGACATTTCTTTTGGAATCTTTCTAAAGGTGAAATTCACCATTTTTAAAGAGCATTGCACTAATGCCACTCAATAGAAGCATTGCCAGAGCAAAGTGGAGGTTGGAAGAAAATTTGAAGTATAGGCACTGGGTCTTAGAATTTCAAATACATGAGAAAGGACCAGTCAGAAATTAACCATGTACTAACTGAAATAAAGAATAATGTACAGGGATTCAATAGTAGAATAGAGGATTCCGAAAATTAAATCAGTGATTTGGAATATAAGGAAGCAAAAAATACCCACCAAAAGAGCAAAAAGATTTAAAAAAAAAAAAAAAAAGAGCAAAAAGAAAAAAGAATCCAAAAATATTAAGATAGTGCAAGGAGCCTCTGGGACAACTTCAAGTGTACCAACATTCGCATCATGGGGATGCCAAAAGGAGAAGAGAGGGAGCAAGAAATTAAAAACCTATTTGAAGAAATAATGACAGAAAACTTCCCCTACCTGGTGAAAGAAATAGATTTACAAGCCTAGGAAGTGCAGAGAGTCCCAAACAGAAGGAACTCAAAGAGGCCCACACCAAGACACATCATAATTAAAATGCCAAGGGCTAAAGACAAAAGAGAGAATCTTAAAAGCAGCAAGAGAAAAGTAGTTAGTTACTTACAAGGGCATGCCCATATGACTGTTAGCTGATTTCTCAACAGAAACTTTGCAGGCCAGAAGGGAGTGGTAAGAAATATTCAAAGTGATGAATAATAAGGACCTATAAACAACATTACCGAGCAAAGCTCTCTTTTTGACTTGAAGGTCAGATAAAGAGCTCCACAGACAAGAAAAAGCTAAAGGAGTTCATCACCACCAAACCAGTATTACATGAAATGTTGAAGGGTATTCTTTAAGAAGAGGGAGAAGTAAAAGAAGAAGTAAAAAATATGAGCAATAAAATAGCAGTAAATACATACCAGCATTCAATCTAAAAATCAAAATAAACTAAAGGAATCTAATGAATAAAATTAACTGATGAATAAAATAGAATCAGAGGCATGGAATCTCAGAAGTGTGGGGCTGGGGAGCAGGAAGAGATTAACCAAAGATCTTATATATGTATATTCATTATCTATGGACCTAGACAATAGGGTGGTGAAGGCCTGGGGTAGGGTGGGAACCGGGTGGAGGGGTAAAATAGGGGCTGGAGGTCGGGGGGTGGGGGAGGCATCTTGGATTTTGATAAATTAGGAAAGTGATAGTCAACATTTAAATAGTGTTCACTACATGTCTAGTGCCAGTATCCGAAGCACTTGATTATATTAACATAAACCTATTGAATCCTCACAATTCCAGGAAGCTGGTACATTTTGTAGATGAAATTAAGTGTCTTCCCCAAGGTCACACAGCAAGTAAGTAGCAGAGCTGGGATTCAAAGTCAAAGTCTTAACAACTTTGATATAGTCCTCTTGTTAATCCAGATTTCAAAGGTGATTTGAGCTGCAGTTGACATTTATCCTTACAGGCATATCTCAGGTTCGGTTCCAGACCACAGCAATAAAGCAAGTATCACAAAAAAGTAAATTGCATGTATTTTTTTTTGTTTTGTTTCCTAATGCATATAAAACTTATGCTTATATTATACTGTAGACTGTTAAGTACACAATAATAGCATTATGTCTAAAAAATGTACATACTTCAATTTAAAAATACTTTATTGCTAAAAAATGCCAACCAGCCCTGACCAGTTGGGCTCAGTGGCTGGAGCGTCGGCCTGTGGACTGAAGAGTCCCAGGTTCGATTCCAGTGAAGGGCATGTGCCTTGGTTGTGGGCACATCCCCAGTGGGAGGTGCGCAGGGGGCAGCTGATCGATGTTTCTCTCTCATGGATGTTTCCAGCTCTCTGTCCCTCTCCCTTCCTCTCTGTAAAAAATCAATAAAATATATATATTTTTAAAAATGCCAACCATTATCTGAGCCTGTTGGGAAAATGGCACAAATCTTCAATTTTTTTTTTTTAAGTTCATTTTAGAGAGGAAGGGAGGAGGAGAGAAACATTGATGTGAGAAAGAAATATTGATTGGCTTCCTCCTGCATGCCCCCTACTGGGGATTGAGCCTGCAACCCAGGGCATGTGCCCTACCCAGGAATGGAACCTCAAACTCTGGGTGCACAGGAGGGTGCCCAACAAACTGAGCCACACCAGCCAGAGCCAAACCTTTGATTTGTTGGAGAGAGTGGGGCAATATCTGTGAGCCAAAATAGAGCAAAGTGCAATAAAACAAAGTATGTTTATCTGTGGATTTCCTCCACCCCCTTTTTTTAAAAATATATTTTATTGGTTTTTTACAGAGAGGAAGGGAGTGGGATAGAGAATTAGAAACATTGATGAGCCGAAACCGGTTTGGCTCAGTGGATAGAGCGTCAGCCTGCGGACTGAGAGGTCCCGGGTTCGATTCCGGTCAAGGGCATGTACCTGGGTTGCGGGCACATCCCCGGTGGGGGATGTGCAAGAGGCAGCTGATCGATGTTTCTCTCTCATCGATGTTTCTAACTCTCTCTATCTCTTTCCCTTCCTCTCTGTGAAAAATCAATAAAAAAAATATATTTAAAAAAAAAAAAAAGAAACATTGATGAGAGAGAAACATCGATCATCTGCCTCCTGCACACCCCCTACTGGGGATGTGCCCACAACCAAGGTACATGCCCTTGACCGGAATCGAACCTGGGACCCTTCAGTCCGCAGGCCGCAGGCCAACGCTCTATCCACTGAGCCAAACAGGTTAGGGTGGATTTTCCCCTTTTAAAAACTCTTTATAAGACAATGATTTGCCCTTGCCACCTAGTGTTACTTCCTTGGCTCTGTTGGTTTTATGTTCAAGAAATGAAAGCTAATTCAAATATTATTGTAAACTAGATACAGTAGTCAGTCTCCTATTTAAGAGGCAGCTGATAGATGATTCTATCTCATAGATGTTTGCACACATCAAAATTTAATACATATGTAAGAGATTACGGTGGTCATTTATGGATTGGTTCCTTCTAAAAAATACAGGGAGAAAGTGTTATCTGCAAGACTGCTGAGTGAATGTGTTCTTTGTACTTTCATCATTATAGCGTCTCAGTTATCCAGATGAAGTACAAGGCCTGGAGGTGGGAGTGTGCTCAGCTCCTTCGAGGACCTGCAAGGAGAACACTAGGGCTAGAAATAGAGTCAGCAATCGGGGCATGGGGGTTAGAAGATGAGGTCAGAGCCCTAGCCAGTTTGGCTCAATGGATAGAATGTCAGTCTGCGGACCAAAGGGTCCTGGGTTCGATTCTGGTCAAGGGCACATACCTTCGTTGCAGGCCCTCCCCAGTCAAGGCTCGTGCAACCAATTGATATGTTTCACATTGATGTTTCTCTCTGTCTTTCCTTCTCTCTTCCACTTTCCCTAAAAATCAATGGAAAAATATCCTCTGACGAGGATTAACCAAAACAAAAAAAGAAAAAGGTGAGATCAGAGAGGTTTGTTTAACATTTGAGCTTTTCCTCCACTCATATGGAGTAACAGAGTATGGAAGGCCTTATGGGCCATGTTAGGATTTTGTATTTCATTCTAAGTGAGATGGGAAGTTATTGGAGATTTTTGAGCTGATAAGATTTCCAATTAAAAAAATTAATTACTCTGGCTGCTGTGTGGAGAATGGATTGGGTTACAGGAGCAAGTGGGGGTGGGTGGACAGAGAGACCATGTAGAAGCCTATTGTAGTCTGGGCTACAGATGACGAGATGACAAATGAAATTATTACCTATCTCCAAGAAAGGTTGGGAGACCTAATTAAGAAAACATCACTTGAGTCCCTCATACAGCCCATTTCACAATATTAGTCTCCAGTATTTGTTAATTCCCTTCCTTTCCTTGGAGTTTGCACTCAGCTATATTAGGACCATAGGGGACTGGCTATTAGGTAGAGATCAGCATTCACAAGGAATGGGATTCTGAGCAGTACCTCAGTCATTTGATCCCAACAGGAGACTTTATTCTGGGCACACTGTTCATTCTGTTATCCTACCTACCAGAGGCCTAAAAAGACCGAATCTGTGCCAGAACTCTTGGGCTGCTCTGTTCTCATTGAGGCATTCAATCTTCAGTTCTTTCTGCAGTTGCTATCTTAGCCACAGTTTAAACAGCCTCTTTTACAAAGTATCTTTTCAGCTACCTGGACTTGCAAGCTGGAGCTCTCTGATACTCATCATGACAGGGTAATTTCACATACCTGAGAGGGCCCTCTAAGAAAAAGAAAGAGGTTTTGTGATCTTTGTTTAACATTTGAGCTTTTCCTTCACTCGTATGATGTAAAGCCTTAATATGCCATCTTGACTTATGGGTTTTGCAGCATGAGAAAAAAATCTCATGTTTTAGTACATTATACTTCTTGGGGAAAAGCTTGGTCCTTGGTGTACACAAGGTAACTTTCTTAGCATTGTGGACAAGGTTTCCTTCCCTACAAAAGTCCACCTCAATGTCTGCTTGCTTGAGCTGTGTATATCTTATTGGTAGACAGTACTGATGAAACAATGCTGCCATCTTGACATAATGTCAGGATTGCCTGTCCAAAGAGGGCTCTGGCCGCCTTAATTTCCTTGGGGTGCAGTACAGTTTTGAGGTGGGGTCCAGGAGGTCTAATTGTGTCACAGGCAATAGGAAAGGTGAATCCCCAGAAACTGACAAACAGAATTTGCTTTAACAGTAGTTAATTGTGTCTCCTAAGATGTTCTGCTTTTTCTTCTTTTGAAAGTGAGTTCGGGTTACTGGAGTGTCACAGGTGAAAATTTGGGTGCTTTGCAACTCATGTACTATACTGCCTCTAGAAATGACTGACTGCCCCGGCTCCAAACCAACCCTGTAAATAGACTAAGCCAGGCCCTATGAGGACCAGCTGTCTTCAGGAACACTGTTCTGTTTTCAGGAAGAAATCATTTTCCCCTTCACCTCAGTTAGAATGTGCCTTAGCCTTGCTGCTCCCTTCTTAGCTGGGGCACAGATGAGAGCCAGCGCGCCATTCATTTGGCAGCCCCATGGGCCTTTCCAAAAGCCCATGATAGAGAGAGGCAACCTACAGGAAATGCTAAATGAGTGCATCTAGAGCTTGTGAGCATAAAAGACCTTACAGATGCGCCTGTATTTTTCATTTAATTATGTGGATAGGTAGATTTTCTTTTCCTCACCCACTCGTCTGTGCTGACTGAAATATTTTATCCTTAGTAATAGTTTGGAGCAAATTGTTGCTACAGATAAAAACATAAATATATTTTCAGCCAACATGCTACTAATTAAATTGCTTATCTATCTAAACTTGGGCCTGTGCTGCTCATATCAGATGTCCCTGGTATCTTCCTTGAGTGAGTTGCCTTGTGTTCCATGACCTTGTTTTTTTGTTCATTACAGTGTGAGTGACTGCCCCATGTTGTGTTGATGCCGGTCTGCCATGCTAGCCTGTCTACCAGGGCCAGGTGACCTGTCCTTTCAGCTTCTTTCTCACACGCAGATGAACACTGGACTTCAGAAATGTAAGTAATCTGGATCCCAGGGAAGGATGTGGTCCTTTATTTTGACCCTACATTTGAGCTGTTTCAGAGGGGTACATTGACTATGGACTTTGATATCTTCAAGATATTCTTCAGTACAGACAAAAGAAAGCAATTGCAAAAACTTGTCAGCAGTGTGAGATACCTTTGATCAGAGAGATCCTCTCAAATACTAGAATTTCCCAATGTATAGCATCTTAATTTTAATTGTTGCTGATATCTCTCTTGAGCACTATAAGGAGTTTTACAGGAGATATATAATCACTCTTTAAAAAAGTATCTCAAACTGAATCCCCATGAGGAATTAAATGAAAACGCACAGTTCAGATTACTTATTATATCTCTGAAACAAACTATTTACACTGTTCTTTTGTTTTGAACTCTCTGAGTACTTTCTACCATGGAAACAGACAATTCCCTTTGGCTTTGCTGTCTGCCTTCTGAGCCAGTGACCTCAGTTCACAGCAAGTAAAGAGGGATAAGGAGCTAGCTTTCTCAGTCTTTCTGGTATATTCCTGCTAATATACTTCCCATATGATTGAGCTTTTGAGAATTGTCTGTTAGATTTCTGTCTCAAACTGGCTGGAATTGGGGCTTTGTACTTCATGCTTTCCCAGATTACTACCTTCTATCTTTGAACTGCATGAATGATTCTATTCCTGGCTCATTACCATGTACAGTATCTTCAGGTGTCACAATGGTCCTAAATTTGGAATAGACTTTCCTTTTAGAGCAAAAAGGGGAAATCAATGAAACATCTACACTTCCCTTTTAATAGAAAAGGTTCTTCAACATCTTATCTGATCCTTGATGATAGGGTTCTGTACAGGGCCAGAGAGCAAATGTTTTAGGCTTTGTGGGCCATGGTCTCTGTGGCATCTACTCAGCTCTGCTATTGTAGGGCAAAGGCAGCTGTAGACGATATGTAAACACTGCATGTGACTGTGTTCCAGTAAAACTTTTAATTAAAAACAGCAGCTGGATTTTGGCCCACAGACCGTAGTTTACAGACCCTGTTCTGTGAGATCATCTTCAGAAGTTAAAATAATCTAGCTTCTGACTTCCTTTCTTTGAGGGAGAGTAAGACTCAGAGCCTGGCTAGATCTAGGATTTGGCCAATGAATCCAGCATGTATAACGACAAAACTGAAGGTGACCGTCTTCCTTCTGCAATAGGCAAGCTCTGCTGTGCCAGCTTTCCCCCAGCCTTTCTTTTCATAAGTGATGACAGGTGATAAAGTTGTATTTGCTCCCTGGCCACCCAGCTCTCCATGCTAACTGCATTGTGACTGGTTATGGGCTTCCAGAGGACACAACTGGAAAGGGAGTATACTTGGAAGTATACAGTAAGATGATAAAGAGCAGTTCACTGTCTTCTACATTCCTTGACTTACTTTGACAGCTTCACCTAGAGATGTGATGTCAAGGGATGAGCCATTTGGGAGGACAGGCAAATTGGCAGCTTTGTCTTGGGTGCTGACATTGAGATCTCCACTTTCCTTTTTCCCCAAAGCAGCTCCTAAGTAGCCTCTGCCAACCACTGTCCCTCGTCTATATTTGAGAATTGAGATGTCCTTCTTTCCTGGTTTCAGACTCACCAGTCCATTTGGGGGACAGTGTATTTAAATTCCTTTGACTCTCTTGTTGCTATCCTTAACTAAATCCACACCTTTGCAGAGGAGAAATACTATTGGTATTTTTAAGCCTGCTTGCTTTCTTCTCTCCTCTCCCAAAAGGTATAAAAAAAAAAAGAAAAATCTTGACTTATAGCTGTTAGTGTTAAACATTTACAGTTAAGGTGAGCTAGAGCATAAGCTGTCTTCTTCAGGAACCAGCAGCTAAAGAGCTGCTTAGAACTCAAGTTTACCAGTTATAGAAACCTTAAAACTAGTTTTGTGACTTGTAATTCAGTTTTTCCCTACACCCATTCTTAGAAGGGTCTTCTAAATTCCTAGAAACACAGAGCTTGGTATCTGGTGGGGTGGGGATGAGATACGGATGTTGATAGCTTACTGTGCTTTATGTTGTAAGAGTCAGCTCAAGGCAAGAGAATTGGCTCAGGGGTCAGGAGTCGGGATATGTGGCTTCTTGGCCCAGCACTATAAGTCACCTGGCTAATCACTTTTTCCCAGGCGTGAGTCACCACATGTATAGATAGAGTCACACGATTGATTCCTTCTAACTCCACATTTTCTCTTCTCTCCTTCCTGTTCGGTGTGTGTAGGAGAATGTGATGTGTTTCTCAGCCTAGATATATAGTTTGCCATAGGGCAGGCTGGATTAAAGAAATCTTGGTTTGGTGTGGGTCCTGTACTTGGTAGAGGACCAGAGTTAGGGTTAGATGGATGCCTCCTAGAGCTTTTCTAGATTGTATATTTTATGATGTC
Organism: Myotis daubentonii; assembly: GCF_963259705.1. Classification (NCBI taxonomy): domain Eukaryota; kingdom Metazoa; phylum Chordata; class Mammalia; order Chiroptera; family Vespertilionidae; genus Myotis; species Myotis daubentonii. The sequence goes on from NC_081855.1 coordinate 25,164,118, forward strand.
ACTTGCTTTGAGAGTCCTAGCCATTTTGGAATTCTGTACTTGGAAATTTGTTTTCCTCTGACCCATCTTCTCCTAATCCCCCAGAAATATGTGTTTTTGAACATTTTTTCTTTATTAACTCCAAGCTCAGTTTATGGTCAGGTATATAGTAGTGGCTCAATAAATATTTTTGGATGAATGGCTGAAATTATCAGAAGACCTTGGTTTGGCTCAGTGGATAGAGCGTCAGCCTGCAGTCTAAGGGTCCCGGGTTCGATTTTGGTCAAGGGCACATGCCTGGGTTGTGGGCTCAATCCCCAATGTGGGGTGTGCAGGAGGCAGCCGATCAATGATTCTCTCTCATCATTGATGTTTCTATCTCTCTCTTCCTCTCTAAAATCAATAAAAATATATATTTTTAAAAAGACCTTGGTTTTCAAATCATCTTTTAGATAATAACTTTGACCTATTTTATTGCAGAGTTTTGGAGCTGGAACAAATGTCAAAATTCTTTTACTGCTTCTTAGTATTGTCTATCTGCCCCCTAGTGGGAGGGCCTGGAAATTGTTAATTGGACCAAATGATTGAATAAACTCATAGAAATATCAGCAATATTAACTAGCATCTGTTCATCTGTTGAGTTGCTAACCATGTGCCAGGCACTATCTTGAGTTTTTTGTTTTATTTTATTTTTTCCATCACCATTTATCTCCTCTATGCCCTCTTCCAACTCCACTTACTCCCTTCCCTCCTACAGTCACCACACTGTTGAGCATTTTTAAAATATATATACATTTTTTGAATACTTTTTATTGATTTCAGAGAGGAAGGGAGTGGGAGAGAGAGATAGAAACATCAATGATGAGAGAGAATCATTGATCAACTGCCTCCTGCACACCCCCTACTGGGGATTGAGCCTGCAACCCAGGCATGTGCCCTTGACCAGAATCGAACCAGAGACCCTTCAGTCCGCAGGCCAACGTGCTATCCACTGAGCCAAATCAGCTAGGGCCTGTTGAGTATTTTTATGTTATTTTTTTTAATGTATTTTTATTGATTTCAGTGAGGAAGGGAGAGGGAGGGAGAGATAGAAACAGCAATCGGCTGCCTCCTGCATGCACCCAACTGGGGACTGAGCCTGCAACCCAGGCACATGCCCCTGACCAGAATCAAACCCGGACCCTTCAGTTCACAAGCTGACGCTCTATCCCCTGAGCCAAACTGGCTAGGGCCTGTTGAGTATTTTTATATGTGTTGTTATTCATTCCTCAATAATTCCGTATGGGAGACACTCTTATCTTTCTTTTAAAGATGAGGCACAGAGTGTTTGCCACTTGCCAACATCACATTACAGTTCAGTGACTGGGCTAGAACTCACACTCGGGTCAGATTCCAAAGCTTGCGTTAGAAACATACTGCTTGTGCCTCTCCACCTATAGATAGAGGTTTCTGCTGTATATGCCACCCATGTCGTCTGACCTTCAAAGTAGAAGGATACATAGGGAGGTCCCTGTGGGGAAGCCTGTATTCAAGCAGACTTCCCCCTAGTCCAAAGAATAGACAAAAGTGCTTTTGGCTACATTTAACTCTCCAGACTCAAGTCCAGGGTGTCCTGCAGTTGGAGCTTCCTTTGTCAGGGTTCTTTGTCCTGTCTTTGGACAGACTTAGCCAAAACTGATATCCTTGAATAATAAATATCAACAGTCATTGTTCCTGTCCACAGACTATTTTCCCATTCATTGGATCTCTTGATCTTAGTAATCCTGTAAAGCAGGACAGTAGATATCATACCTGTTTGTTATAAATGAGGAATGACTGAGACTGGGTAGTTAGATAATAAAGTCAGTACTTGAATCTGGATCTCTCTTTTCTTCTAACGACATATCCCCTATTCTTTATACTGCCTCATGTCTTGATTAATGACTCAGTTGGTATTTGATATTTAAGTAATTTGCTTACAAAGCTGTGGTATCTATGTGTTAGCTGAGCACTTAAGATGTTATAAAAGAAACTCTAGGATGCCTGTGTGTGAGGACTGAGATAAAAAGTATTGAGAGCTGGCTGGAATGGCTCAGTGTTTGGGTGTCAATATATGAACCAGGAAGTGATGGTTCGATTCCCAGTCAGGGCATATGCCTGGGTTGTGGGCTCAATCCCCAGTGTGGGGTGTGCAGGAGGCAGCCAGTCAATGATTCTCTCTCATCATTGATGTTTCTTTCTCTCCCTCTCCCTTTCTCTCTGAAATCAATAAAAATATATATTTTTAAATATATATGTGAAGAATTTGACCTTTTTATTTATTTATTTATTTTTATTATCATTATTTTAGAACTTGACCTTTTTTAAAAGGTTGGGCTTAAGTCTGATATGTGAAGTGGTTGGTACTGAATTCCCAGAACATGGCCTCTTGTCCAATATATTCATCTCATCCTTGAGATTCTTCCTTAATAAAAATACTGTAGCCTGTGTCTACCTCCCCTCTCATCCATTACTTCCCTTTGATTCTTGTCCCTTTATTTGACTACCCCCATTACTGCTGTCAACATCTGTGGAGGCAAGACAAGAAGAACTAACTAGCCTTGGCCTGTGGGGAAAAAAGAACTAATCATTGTCAGTGTCATACTCCTAAATGTATCCCTTCTGCCTCTGCTAGAAAAAACAACAACCTGAGAGTTGGTACTGACTTGAAAAAAGGAACTCTATTGATCTCTGGTCAGGGTACATATAAGAATCAACCAATGAATGCATGAATAAGTGGAACAAATCCATGGCTTGTGCCCTCTCTCTTCATCTTCTTCTTCCTTCTTTCTTCTCCCTCCCTCCCCTCCTTCTCCCACCCACCTTCCTCTCTCTCTCTCTCTTTCTCAAAATAAATAAATAAATAAAATTTAGAAAGGAACTCTGTTATTCAGCAAGCCCAACTGTATTCCTCTCTCTTGGCCTTCAAGGAGAAAAGCCCACTAACATGGAGGAGAGCCCAGGGGCAGACCGTTATTTCCTGTCTGAACTAAAACTCAGTAGCTTCAAACTCCCATTCCTCAGCCCAGTTCAGTTGTTCACAGTCAGGCAGTTCCTACACTGATGGCACTTAACAGGTATTTGCTACATATCTGCTCTAGGTAAGACACTGAGCTAGGAGTGTTACATGATTTTGACCAAATAGACACCGAAGGCCAGTGGCTGACCAGGTCAGTTTCTAATGGAATTCTGGTACCTTGAGTTTAGGAACTATGTCTCAGTGATTCTAGACTTTTTTTTTTTTTTTTTAATATATATATGTCTTATTGTCAAGGAGAATGTAAGAAGGGTCAGAAAAGGCTCCACTTTATGGAGACTGAAGCCCATTAACCCTTTGTACACCATAAGTGTCAATAGACGCAATTAAATTCAAAATATCACAGCGTGTAGGGATGGTTTCCGTTTTGGATGTGTGGCAGTTAAGGGACAGTGGCCTGCAAAAAGCAGAACTCAAACTCTGCTCTCAGAGCTTTGACCCTCCTCAGCAGCTAGTGGATGGGAAAGATTTCTGAGACTCTCTGCCTTCCTCTCCTTCCTACTCCAGTTGTCACCATCACATTCATCATCTTAAGATGTTCATGAAATCTGTCATCTTACAGACATTTCCTTTATGGGTAGAGCATTTATTCTGTAAATAAAGCAGACCCGCACTAACCAGTTTGGCTCAATGGATAGAGCGTCAGCCTGCAGACTCAAGGGTCCCAGGTTCGAGTCCGGTCAAGGGCATGTACCTTAGTTGCAGGCACATACCTAGTAGGGAGTGTGCAGGAGGCAGCTTATCGATTTCTCTCTCACTGATGTTTCTAACTCTCTATCCCTCTCCCTTCCTCTCTGTAAAAAACCAATAAAATATATATTTTTTAAAATAAAGCAGACCCTTAAATATGTTTGCCTACCTACTAAGTTCAAGGCATTGTTCCAGTATTTGAAAGCATTAAGCCTTTTCCTTTCTGTACTCTTTTTGCTAAGTTCTACCTTCTTGAGTGTGGACCCGAATTCTCTGCCTATCCTAGACTTGAGCTTTCTTTTCCTGCTTCCAAGAGCAGCAGTTTCTAAGCAGTTCCTGCCAACTAACCAGCAGTGTCACCAAAGGCTGGCAGCTGGGCCCTCTTTAGCACACTCACTAGCCTACTTCTCTTCCAGTTCATGCCCAGTGACATGACTTTCAAATAAGGTCTCCTTGAGCCAGGCCAGCTGAAGTCACAAGCCCAGCATTCAGTCAGCTTAGTCCCTGCTCTGTATGGCTGCCTTCTGCAAGGGGAGGAAGTAGGGAGGGAACCTGCTAGCTGAGCCTAGGTTCCCAGCCAAGCCCCCTTCCTTCTGCTTTGGGCAGTTTGTGTACTTAGTCACTCAGCAAGCCTTTATTAAGCACCTTCTGTGTAAACTCAGGGGAGACCCTCCCTCAGAGAGAGGGGTAACAGAGCAGAGACCCCGTGCAGGAGCCTGGCATCCTGAAAGAGCTCTTGTTCTCAGAACCTTTTCCTTTTTGACTGGAAACACAACATCCGCTGGAGCCCCCTGATGGGAGGCAACTGGAGATGGGAACAAAGAGACTGTTAACATTAATGAGGCACATTGAGTGGGTATTTCCGCAGTCTCCAAAGGAAGTCAGATTTTTCCTCTTTCATTTTGGAAAGTGACAGCTGACAAGGGCCAAATACAGACTATTTTTGGCTCTCAGGACTTAAAGATTCTCTGAATCCTTTCTTCTCAAATTCCCTCTCTGCTGCCCTGTCATTATTGTCACCCCCCTCAAGGAAATAAAGCCTTTTGATCTTTACCCAGTCAGGCTGAGAGTAAGCTGTAAACAAAAGTGAACTTGTGACATGGGATGGGGAGGGATGTTGGCAGCTTATTCCTCTGTTCCTAAAAAAGAAGCATCCTGTCTACTGTGCCAGGATGCCCACCCAATGGGCATGACGCCCCAGCTGCCAATGCTAAGGAGAAAGCTGATGCCTCACTGGCCACTGCAGATGGAAGAGTAGTCACTCTGGCTGCCCTCTTTACCAGGATGTCCCAGGGAAAGGGACTGAGGGCTCTCACAAGCAGCTCTGCTTAGAATCAGCAATACCCAGGCCAGCATGGGCTGGAAGGAACTTGGAGAGAGTTCCATGTAGAAGAACAACTCTGTGAGAACTGGCCAGCTTCTGTCTCTGCCAGATTCTGGACTTTCGAAAGTTGCTCTGCTGTTTCTGTCTTTAGTGATGTCATTTGTAAAACAAGCATCATAATACTACCTGCTTCCTAAAGCAGTAGCAAGTATTCGTTGAGATAGCCTGTCACATAGCACAAGGCCTGGCCCATTAAAGTACTGATGGGGCCTGAGGCTGGGTCTGACTCTGAAGGCTAGGGAGACAACTTAGTTAGTCCCTCACCTCCCCTACCTTTTACACCCTCAAAAGGGGAATCTAGAAGGCTGGTTGGCTTGGCACTGATGAGCTCCCTCTCCTTCTTTGCTCTCCTTCCCCTTCTCTCTCTCTAGGGGACACTACACAGAAAATGAGAACTGCTCACTATCCTACCCCAGCCGAATTGGACGCGTATGCTAAGAAGGTCGCAAACAACCCACTGACTATAAAAATCTTCCCCAACAGTGTGAAGGTTCCCCAGCGGAAACACGTTCGTCGTACTGTGAACGGCCTCGACACATCAGCCCAGCGCTACAGCCCCTACCCGACTCAGGCTGCCACCAAGGCAGGCCTGCTTGCCATTGTCAAAGTGCCAGCCAAAAGCATACTCAAGGACTTTGACGGCACCCGTGCCCGGTTGCTCCCTGAGGCCATCATGAACCCCCCAGTGGTGCCCTATGCTACTGTGGCACCCAGCACTTTAGCCCACCCCCAGGCCCAGGCTCTGGCCCGCCAGCAGGCCCTGCAGCATGCACAGACCCTGGCCCACGCCCCTCCCCAGACGCTGCAGCACCCTCAGGGTATCCCGCCACCCCAGGCGCTGCCCCATCCTCAGAGCCTCCAGCAGCCTCAGGGCCTGGGCCACCCTCAGCCCATGGCCCAAACCCAGGGCTTGGTCCACCCTCAGGGTCTGTCTCACCAAGGTCTCCAGCATCCCCCCAGTTCCTTGTTGCATGGAGGCCGGAAGATGCCAGACTCAGATGCCCCCCCGAATGTGACCGTGTCTACCTCAACTATCCCCCTCTCAATGGCGGCCACCCTGCAGCACAGCCAGCCCCCGGACCTGAGCAGCATTGTGCACCAGATCAACCAGTTTTGCCAGACGAGGGCAGGCATCAGCACTACCTCAGTGTGTGAGGGCCAGATCGCCAACCCCAGCCCCATTAGTCGCAGTCTGCTCATCAATGCAAGCACCCGGGTGTCGACCCACAGCATCCCCACACCAATGCCTTCATGTGTGGTCAATCCCATGGAGCACACCCACGCGGCCACAGCCGCATTGCCTGCGGCAGGCCCTGTCAACCTGCCCGCGGGCATCTCTCGAGCCCCCACTGGCTATCCTAATGACCTCAAGCCAGTTGCCTGGAACCAGCATCAGCTGGCCCACCTACAACAGATGTGCAGTGAGGCTGGTGGGACGCCAGTCCCTGGTCTGACAGGCAAGCATGCGACAGGACGTGAGTTGGCAGGGCCTGGCTTTGTGGGCAAGGCCCCTGCCTACCCACAGGAACTCTGCCTGGCACAGTCCTTCCATTTGAAGCCACCCATGGAGAAGCCAACCCCATCCCCACCAGTCAACGGCCTAGCAGCCCCACTGGCCTACCCCAATGGTCACTACTTCCAACCCCTGTGGAACAACATTCTGCCCACTCCCAATAGCGACAGCTCGGGGTCTCAGGACCTCACCATGCCGTTCCACGGTGGGCAGCCCACGGGTGCACCCCTCGACTGTGCGGCGGCTGCTGGGGCCCACTACCGAGCAGGGACCGGGGCCGGTCCAGTGGCCAGCCAGAACAGCTTGATGCAAACAGTGGATTACCTAAGTGGGGATTTCCAGCAGGCCTGCTTCCGAGAACAGAGTCTGGCCATGCTCAGCAAGGCTCATCGAGCCCCTGGCAGCCGAGCCCCTGATCCCACAGATAGTCGAAGTCTTCATATTCAGCACCCTGGATATAGATAGGTAGTCCCGGTGCCCTCCACAAGCTATACATCATACACACCCTCCTAGGTTTAGTCTTACTTTTGAGTAATTGGATAGTTTCAAATTTTTACTGCTCCAATGTGATCATTCTTAGGTTTCTAAGAAGGGAATTTAGTGAGATCTGATTGAGGACAGAGGGGGATTCTCTGTGCCCTCATTCTCTCCCGTCCACCAGCCCTAGCAGTTTTTGGATTTATGTTAGGACCTAATCCCAATCCCAGGCTTTTTTCTTCACTGCCTGCCTGTCAGTCAGTCCTATGTGATGTCCATCTCCCTTCCCCCTTGCATTTCCCACCGGCCACCTCCTGTCTTTTCCTGCTCTGCCTGTTTACCTTAGGACTGAGTGAGCTGAGGGCCCGAGGTGAGGTAGCTCTAGGTGCCCAGCCCCCTAAGCGAGACCTCTCCCTGTTTGTCTGTCTCTCTTTCTCTAGGACTAAAAAGCCAGGCTTCCCAAGTGCTCTGGAAGCTAATTCCTTATTCACCCCAAAGACCTCAAATCAAAACTGACCAGTCTTCATCTCTTCTCGGCCTCTCTTCATTCCTCAAGGCTTTTATGTCTACATTGATCCCAGAGCCACTGAACTTACCCTTGCCATACTTCTCAAGGGCATCCTGCAGGCACTTGGCCATAGCCTTGAGACATGGGGAAAAAATGTGTCTTTGTGTTGGTATCTTGGTTCCTGATTCCCCTTTCCAGCCCTAGAGAAATGCAGTGACCATCCAGCATATCTAAGATCCTTTTCTCACTGTTGCTTCTCCTCACTCATCTGCTGCTCATTCCCCACCCCCATCCAAAAAACAAGTAAAACAAAAAAACTGATCTTACTTGAGGAATTAGGTAGGTAAGGGATGATCACATTGGAGTTTGGAATTAAAAACACCAAAAAAAAAAAAAAAAGGCTTTTTGGTTCTCTACACTGGCTAAGAATATTGCTCTACACTGTAAGTTTTAAATGTCATGTTTCTGTATGAATGTAGTGTGGATTTGAGTAGCATTGTGTGCGAGTGGCCCCACAGGTACAGTGACCTTCTAGACACCTCCTTTCGCAGCCCCTCAGTTTGATGAAGAAAGTAAGAAAAACACAAAGCCTTAAGCTCTTTGAATTCTTCCTTTACCAAATGAGCATGGTTCTAACAGCTGAAGATGGGCGAACATCAGTAACAGCCCCTCTCGCCCCTTGCCCATTCTTCACTCATACCCACTCCGTGCTCAACACATCTAATTCCCAAGAGATAATTAGTTCGCTAGAAATTTAAACTTTTCTGTAACTTGACATTTAGATTATGTTTTGTTGTGAATTTTTTTGCACCCTCCTGTTAAAGATGCATAGTTGGGCTCTGCCTTTTTTTTTTTCTTAACCAAATAAGCCCTTTTTCCTCTCTTCTCTGGGGAATGTGAGCTGATGGTCTTATTTAAAATTTGGGGTTTTGTTTACTATCCACTGTTCTTTAGCCAGAATTCTCTAGTGATCTGAATCAATGTGACTGAAGACCAGTTTTTAAATTATGTGTTGGCAAGTTGCCTTATATTTAAAAATAGGAAAAAAAAAAAAGCCTGATTGTGTTATGCCAAATGATAGCAACATGAAGTCCTAATTTATTGTTCCTGATTGTTTTCCTGACGTCTGTGAACACTGGTACCTCCCTGTCCCTGAGCCCCCAGGAGCACCTGTTGCTTCTGGTGCAATGCCTTCTCCCAAGGTGTTGGCCACCATCTCACCCAAGGCCCCCTTCCAGTTCTTCCTTCTCTGAGTTAAATCGAAAGAGCACTACTGTCTCTCCTTAACCCTTGCTTGAGCTCCAAACCAGATATTTTTGCTGTGATTTTTTTTCTAATGCCTCTCCCCAAAAGGTGAGCTGCCATTTTAGGAAATTGGACCAGACACCAACTTGGGGGCTTTATATCAAACCTCAAACCCATCTCTTCCTGTGTGGGGGTGCAAATCTCTGAAGCTCTCACTCCCACCCCTAATCTGCATGGAAAATGTACTGTGACCCCACCTTCGCCCCCAACTGCCCTTGCCTTTGGTGTGAGATGTTTCCTAGTTCACCCTGAGCTCCTCACCCCTCTGCCAGCCAACCCCCAGCCAGCAATAAGAGGCCAAACCAGGGCCTCCTATCTATAATCCCTGCCTCCATCCCACACTGCCCCTAGGGAACACTCGGTTTCCCTGAGCTGTCCACATACTGTAGCATTCACTCTCCATCTCTCATCTTCTCACCTGTGGTGGTTTATGGGTGTGATGGGGTTTTTAAGATTATTATAAACCAGTAAAAAGAAAAAAGTCACCTTTCAATCTTGTCCTATTTGTTTATAGTGGTTTCTAACGTCTCATATACTAGAAGGGAAGTAATTTCTCATTTTTAAGAGGGGAACCCCCGTTCATCCCATTCAGAAGCCCCTCCCCAATCCATTATTGCAGACCAGGTATTGGGATTGTAAGGAATGAAATTTGGTCAATCTCCAGGAGGTACCCAGGACCTCTCCCTAGGCAGGACTGCTAGGGCCTTGGTGGGTTAGTATGTCTTCCATGGAGGTCTGAAGTGTACTGCCACTTTCACTCCAAGGATCCTAAGTCACTGAAAAATGGGTAATTTGCTAATAAGCTATTTATACGTCCCTCCCTCCACTTCTCCCACCTCCAACAGGCATTCTGAGGGCCTCTGACAGACGTGGAGGTAGTAAGTGCTATAATCTGTAAAATGAAAAGTAACTCTTGGTGAATCTTAGGGGTTTAGTATTAGAGAACTTTCCCCTTTTTTGTCTGCAGAGGGGAAAAAAATCTAAGAGAGCTGTTTACAGCCCTAGTTGGTTTGGCTCGATGGATAGAGAGTTGGCCTGTGGACTGAAGGGTTCTGGGTTCAGTTCCGGTCAAGGTTACATGCCTGGGTTGTGGGCTTGATCCCCAGTAGGGAGCGTACAGGGGCAGCTGATCAATGATTCTCTCTCATCATTGATGTTTCTATCTCCCTCTCCCTCTCTGAAATCAATAAGATATATAGATATATGAAAACAAAAGAGCTACTCACAGTTGAACAATGGGGGTAGAGAAGTTAGAGGTGCCTCTAACTACCCCCATTCCTGCATAGTCTAAAATGACTCTAGCCCTAGCCAGTTTGGTTCAGTGGATAGAGCATCAGCCTGCAGACTAAAGGGTCCCAGGTTCAATTCCAGTCAAGGGCACATGCCTGGGTTGCAGACTTGATCCCCAGTAGGGAGTGTGTAGGAGGCAGCCTATCAGTGATTCTCATTGATGCTTTTGTCTCTCCCTCTCTGAAGTCAATATATATATGTGCCTAAGTGACTGGACAACCGGCCGGTAGCTATGATGTGCATTGACCACCAGGGGGCAAAGGCTTAATGCAGGAGCTGCCCCCTGGTGGTCAGTGCACTCCCATAGCCAACCTCCCACAGCCGGCCAACCTCGCATGGTCCCTCCCCCAGCTGGCTGGCCCCAATTGGCCCTGGTCACCAGCCAGGCAGAGGGACCCCACCCATGCACAAATTTGTGCGCTGGGCCTCTAGTGTTAAATAAAAATAAAATAAAATGACTCCAAAAGCTTTACTAATAACCTGTTGACAGGAAGCCTTACCAATAACAGCCGATTACACATATTTTGTACGTTACATGTAGTATATGCTCTATTAAAGTAAGCAAGAGGGAAAATGTTTAAAAACAAAGCAATATATTTACAGTATTTATTGGGGGAAAAATCCATGTATAAGTGGACTCGTGCAGTTCAAACTCGTGTTGTTCAAATGTCAACTAGATTCCCTGGTCCCCCTTTCAGTTGGTTGAACATCATCCTGTGCAATGAAGAAGAGTTACCAGGGCATACCTGAGTTGTGGGTTTGATCCCCAGTTGGGACACATACAGAAGGCAACAAATCGATTTTCCTCTCTCACATTGATGTTTCTTTCCCTAAGTATGTACTTGGGTGAGGATTAAAAAACAAAACAAAAACCTGACCTGAGTTCCACAAGGCAACTGTGACTGCCTGTGACACCACTGGAATGAGGGCTAGGCCTGAGTATGGAGTTGACTGCAATACACTATTGTTGCACACAACTCTAGAGCGTAGGTTCCCTGGAATGGTACAGTGGCCGTCTTCCCCGAAGACTGCCCAAGCTTGATCCATTGTATCTGATTGCTCTTGGAAAGATGGTTCCATCTGTTGCCTGAAGCAAATGCTTAAGACATTTCTTCTGCTAGAGCAATGGTTGCAATCCGGTGGTCTGTGAGGTCCGAAAGGTTGTTGACCGCTGGTTTAAGGACACGAGCTAGAGCACATGTTGTCCCTACCAGCTTCCAGGAGTCATTGTCTCAGGGTGGTTTTATCTGATGAAGAGGCCATCTTTATTATAAAGGCAGCCAGGACCCGTCTCTCCCTAGATCAGTGAATTTGACCTTTTGAAGGCTAAGCTGGTGGTTAGTTTCTCAGGCTGAACTACAGCCCTTGAACCTTCCCTCTACTAGATAAGTTTCCATCATTGGGCCTCTTCTCAGGGCCAGCCAAGGGTAAGGCACTTAATGCTGATTGGATCATCTTTACAGTAAATCTATGTGAGCAGGTTACTCTCATTTTACCAGGAGAGCAAAATGCCTCTCCATATAGCTAAGTAACTTGCCAAAAAGGAAGCAAGGCGAGGATCCAAATCTAACTATTGGTAAAATTATAAGGAATCTATACATCTAGGAATTGCTGAAGCTTGAAACAGAATCCAGGCCCTGCCCCAAACCGGCTCAAGTCAATACACTTTTCTGTTCCTATTTCATCTGTTAAATGTGGATAATCATAGGCATCCACCGAGGTGTATATGAAAAGCAAATGAGTATGAATGAGAAAATCCAAGCACTGTGCACCTCAAAGGCCCCTTTGCTCAGCTTAGTCTCTGGATGTGGGCTGGGCTTTGGAGTTAACATTCATCAAGCACTTATTTTGTGCTAGGAACATGCTTTATCTCTCATTAAATCTTCAATACAGCCTACTAAAATAGGTTAGATTATGTTGATAAAAACTATATTTCACTTGATGGTTGTATTAAATAATGCATGTAGTGTCTGCCACATGAAAGTAATCGCCACCAGAGGGCAGCAGCAGGCATCTCTTCCACACAAAGCCTGGTGCACTCCCCCTGTCGTCCACCAGAGGGAGACCCGTCAGGGCAGCGGATCCTGGGGGCAAAGGAGCAGCCAGTCTGACTGGTCTTTGCTTTCACAGTTGGGCCCAGCCTTCCAGGGCCCTAATCAACCCAGATGAGTCAGACTGGAACCAAATTAATAAATACAATTCAAGATTTATTAAAAATCAGGGCTCCCTGCTGTGCTCTCCAGGCACTAAGTAAATAAATAACCAGAAGACACAGAGGGAAGAGAAATCAGATCCCAAGACAGATTCTTTAACTACCCAACTCTCCCTCCCCCCTATGGCTCTTGGGACATAGCACCAGCAGGCACCTCAGTCCAGGTAGAATGTGGCCGGCACCAAGGCACGTCTGCCCTGCCCAGGAGAGGAGACAAGCCCTAGGATCACTTGTTTCCAAGCCCTTGATGACCCCAAGACCTGCTCGGCCAGGGCTGAAGCACCAATAGGAGGCACCTGAGGGTGGTAAGGAAGGGGGGAGGGGAAATAGGGTAACAGAACCGAGGCTGCAGAGCAGCTGAAAGGGGGTCCTGCCCCCTCTCCAGGTTCAGCCAGTGCCTGACAGAGGTCATGTTCCACCCCCCCTTTGTCCTGGAGCCCTGCCTGTGCTCAGCTGAGGATCTTTCGTGGCAATTCAACTGAGGCACGGATGAAGACTGCATCATCCCGCACATAGTTTCGCTTGCGGATATCCTGGTGGGAGATGAATTTGGGGTAACCAAAACCCAAAGAACTCTCATCCAGGGAGCCCCGCCAAGTGCCTGGTTTTTGGAAATTCTTCCAGTTTGGGTCAGGGTGAAAGGTCTCAGTGACATGCTGCGGCTTAGCCAGCCCAGGGTCGCTCTGATCCAGCAGGGAGAAGGTGACGCGGCGGGCAAAGGGCCACTCAAGGAGATTGTCAAAGGCACCTGGCAGCACGCGAATGTACAGCGAGAGATGTGTGCCTTCCCCACTGCCATTGCCATTGAGGAACGCAGACACCTGCAGCTTGTAGCCATACTTATGTGTGTAGAAGGCTGGGCTGAAGCACTCAAGGTTGGGCTTGGCTTTGGCCTCCTGTAGCCGGCGCCCATAGCTGCCAATCTTCCAGATGAGCACACCATCACTGCCCACCGACAGCTCCTCCAGCTCTCGCCGCAGCTCCTGAAGCTCCTGCCGCTGACGGCTCACCAGGGCACACATCATGGCCAGATGGGGCTTCACACTCTCCTCCACATGCCGCGCCATTGCCAGCTTAGGGCACTGTTGGCAAAGCCCCAGGCCATGGGGGAAGGAAGGAGAGTTATCAGTACGGGCAGGCCCAGGGTAGAGGGGAGGAATGGGTACAGGGTGGCAGGCACTCCGTTCTGATTAAGGTTGAGGGCACTAGGAGGATGAAGCTGGCCAGCAGGGGAAGGACTGAAAGCTTCAGAGCAGCAGAGCAGGGACCGCCAAGGGGCTCAGGCCCTAGTCTATGCCAGGCTTCAAGGATCAAGAAGGGGACTGACAGGAAGGAGGGGCGTCTCACCCTGTGCTTGCAGCCGGAGTCTTTGAATGGACACAGCACCAGGGCAGTGCTACAACTGTCCTTCAGGTGGCCTGGCAGGTCCTCCCGAGCCACGGTGCCCACGCCACACTGGTTGGGGCAGGGCACAGGCAACCTCGGGCACTGGTATTGGTGGCTCTAGGGTGGCAGAGACAGTGGTCAGTAGCCTGACTCCCTGCTACCTGCCCCACAGCCCAGTTCAGGAAGGGCCTCACCTGGATGGTGTCAAAGACGAACTCCTTGGTGCAGTAGGTGCAAGGCTGGGTGCGCTTGGGGCACTCAGAGGTGGCATGCTGGGCCAGCAGCCGCCGCATCATACGGGCACCACACTTGTTCTCACAGTACACACTCTCTTGGGGACACACGCCCTCGTGGCTCTGTGGAAATGTCAGAGGGGCTGAGTTAAGGGATCCCCGGGCTACCAGGTGCCCCACTCCCTCTCTACCCTCAGCCAGGCCCCACCCACCTCAAAGGCCTCTCCACTGAAGTCACAGCCACAAAATTCGCACTTGAGGCGCCGCTTAGGGCAGTCGTGTTGCAAGTGTGCAGGCAGATCTCGGCGGCTCAGCTTGGTGGGGCAGCGATTGGGGCAGGGGACTACATTGAAGCTGCAGGTATTCAGGTGACCCTGGCAGGAAGAGCTGTGGTTAGTGCCTGCCAAGAGAGGGGCAGTCCCCACCCCATCAGAGCCTCACCTGTAGGTGACGAAGTGGCCCACTCCAGCGGCAGCCCTCCTCACTGTGGATGCAGCGGATAGGCAGGCCCAATACCTGTACCTCCAGCTCTGGGTCCGGGTAGATCTGGGGGCGGGAATGGGGGAAACAGGTCAGGGTCAGAGCCTGCTCCAGTCCCCACTTCCTGCCTCCTCCACCCCCAGATAGGCTAGCTCTACCTTAGAACCAGCCAGTCTCTCCTGGGCTTTATTCCCCTCTGTGCCCAGCGATAAGGGTAATAGAGTATCTGCTCTATTGCTGGATCCCAGGGTCCCCAATATGCCTGCACATGACCATCAGCCTGCTTAGTTGCAAGCAGCCCTCACACCCCCTGCCTCCTTCCCTCTGGTGGAGGGGTCCTGGCCCTCAGCCACAGGTCTGGCCAGCCATCCAGAGGGGAGGGGAGCACTTCTTGTGGCACAGAGCAGCTCTGTGTACCCCCACAAGCTGGGCATTGTGCCTGCCCTCCGGGGCAAATACAGGCCTCATTTGCAAACTAGCCTGGTGGGAGGGAACAGGCCACCTTTGTGGGGGCACATGATTCGGAAGTACTAGGTTGACATTGGCCCTGAGCCTACTGGCTGCCAACCTCCACCAAGGGCAAGAGCCTCTGCCTGGCTCTGTGGACCCACCTTGGCATAGTCCAGAGGAAGCTGGTCCTCAGGGCATTTGAAGACTCCTTCACTGAAAGGAGAGGAGACAGGGTCAAGACTCCACACTATAGCCCCGTGTGGCTCCGTAGTTGAGCGTCGACCATGAACCGGTTCGATTCCCCCAGGGTACATGCCAGGGTTGCAGGCTGGATCCCCAGTACGGGGCATGCAGTAGGCAGCCAATCAATGATTCTCTCTCATGGATGTTTCTACCTCTCTATTCTTCTCCCTTTCTCTCTCTAAAATCAATAAAACATATTTTTAAAAAAGAATTGTGTGTTTAAAAAAAAAGACTCCACGCTATGGGAAGGGAGAACCCCAGGCCTCACCCCCTTAACGAGGGCAGCCTCTTGCCCTCACCAGACCGGTTCTGAGGCAGCCCCACCTGAGGGGAAGCAGAGTCCTGAGGGTACCGGCTTCCCCAGGACCCCAGAAAATCCCAGCTCTTGTCCTGGGAAGGAGAGTTCTGGTCCAGTGGAGGCGGAGACAGCTGCCTCAGACAGCATTTGGCCAACAGGTGGCAGCTGGCACCCCTCCCCCAGGATGGCAGCTGGACTGGGAAAGAACAGGCTGCCCAGCCATCCCCTCCCCCCAGGTTAGTTTTCACTGGCTGGGCTGAAAGCTGACTGGGGGGGGGGGGGGGGGCGGGGGCGGGGAGCAAGGTGAACAGGGATAGGCGGGGATTAAGTGCCAAAGCTTCCCAACCCATATGAGGGTGCCCAGCCAAGAACCATGGGCAAAGGTCAGCTTGGGGCCACTTTACCCCATCCCTTCCCTCCCTCCAACGAGGGTGTGTCTCCTAAAGCAAAGAGGAGGAAAGGCTCCCTCCAAGGCACTGTGTTTACACTCCCAACCACTCTTCACCACTTGTCTCTGAGAAGGGGCTGAATATCCCGTTTTGCAGATGAAAGAACAGAAGCTACAGCTGAAGCAGCACCTGGCTCTGTTTGTCTGAGTCCACAGCTCTGACAGGTTCTGTTTTACGGTACGGCACACAGAAGAGGGGCTAGCACAAGAAAAACTGTCCAGGCAAGCACCGCCAAGACTCTGCTCATGGCACTGCACGCAATCTGAAGCCTGTTGATCCTGCCCGCTGCCCGCCCTCTCCTCCACCCATCCCCAGCAGGCTGCTGGCACTCAAGGAACCTGTTAGCATGCCTCCTTCCGCCAGTAAGACCTTGCTGACCCCAGCCAGGACCAGTTACGCCTGGCATGGCCTAGACAGAGCAAGGGCTCACCCAGCAGGACTGAAGGCCCTCGGGCATGGCATTTCTGGCAGATGTAAGTCATGTGGGAGGCAGGCAGGAATCAGAGCGAAGCAGAGGCCACATGGCAGCCCTGTCCGTAATGTACTTTGCAGGACCTGGGAAGTTCATGCCCCAAATGCCCAAAGGATTTCTAGCACCCACCTCCTCTCCCTGACCCCACTACTACCACTGGCCATGCCACCAAGCAAATACATGCCCAGGCACTGATGAGGTATGCCTATGCCCACAGGGCAAGCAGCCTTGCTGGACCAACCTGGCAGGAATGGGGAAAGAGGGGTGGGCCATGGGGGAGGGGGTCTGCTTGGCTGCTTCAGGAATGTGCTGACTTAATGGTTTTGGAGACAGGGAGGGGACTGAGGCAAGTCCCCCGGCTTGGAGCAGAAGATTAGCCTGGGCAGCTTGGGGCCCAGCCAGGACAAAGGTTCCGTCCGTGCTACGGACACCCTTGCTTGTATGGTATCCTGCGGTGGTGAGAGGCAGAGCCTGTCCAACCACCTCTTCCCTCCTCCCTCCAGGGGCCTCAGCTGCAAGATTCAGGCACCAGGGGAAAGGGGGAGGCAGGGGCAGAGACTGCTCCAGGCTGTGTAGTGGAGGCCCAGGCCCAGGGGAGAAGACAGGATGGGGGGAGGGGGCTGTGGGAGAGGAAGAGGGGATTTCCGGGAGGAGGAGCGGCAGAAGCAGCGGAGGGGCGGTGGAGGAAAAGGGGCCTTGCAGCCCCCTCCTGGATCCTTCCTTGAGGCAGTGGGGGGGGGGGGGGCGGGGGTCAGCAGAGTGGGGGGGGGCGCTCAGCTAGCCTCATCTGGAAACCAGAGGGCTGGGGAAGGGCACTGGAGAAGACAATGGGGCTGTGTGTCTAGGGGAGAACGTGTGTACACTGGAGGGAGGAGGGAGGAGGGAGGAGGGAGAAGGGAGGGGGGAGGGGTGGGGAATAGGAGGAGGGGGCAGCACAGCAGCTTGTGCAGGAGCATATGTGAGGGCAGGAGCCGGCCCAGGCTGTGGGGAACGGAAAACAAAGAGCCTGCTGAGATTTCCGCCAGGCTGGGGGCTGCAGAGGACAGCCGGACGGACGGAGGGAGGGAGGGAGGGACAGTGCACTGAGGCAGGAGTCCTGGAGACGCTCTCCTTGCCCGCACCCTCGGCAAACAGCCCCAGGCACATGGCAGTGCTGGACCCGGCCTCCCTGTGATCTTGGACAGGCCTCCCCACACGGGCCTGAGCAGTTCCCGGCGTGGGCAGGAGATTCGAGACCACAGGGCGCCCAGAGCTCATCGGATGCCCAGAGCCAGGTGACCTGGGTCCTCAGAGAACAGGGGGCGTTGGTGACACCTAGGGTGCGACCCCCTCCCTGAGATCACCGGCCCTCCGCGTCCTCCCGACCCCTGGCAGCAGGGCCACCCACAAGGTTCCCGCTGCAGAGATCTGAGCGCCACGGCCCCCTCCCTATTGTGTGACCGCACAGCCAGGACGAGATCCCAGCTGAGCCTTAAGAAACTGTGACCATGGGCAGGTCGCAGCCTCCCCCGAGGTTCTCCTTCCATCATCTGTGAAATGGGAGAGCAGCTGCCGTCCTTGCCACGTTCGGAAAACCCAGGGGTTCGCCGGACGGGTGGGAACTCCGGAAGTTTAAGGTGCAGCGCGGGAGGGAGGCCCTGTCCTCCTCCTCCCGGGACTCAAAGTTCAAGGGTGAGGCCACAGCGGCTCCCAGGTGAGGGGGCAGGGCCGGCCCCGGGTCAGGAACGGTGCCTGGGCCCCGCCACCCGCAGGGAGGTACCGAATCCTTCTGACCGGGCGCGGGGGCCGAGGGCACCGTAACCCTCCGGGTCAGAGCGCGGGGTTCTCCCTCCCGGCCTGACATCATCGCCGCCCCGTGATGTCACGGTGGCCGCCCGTGAGGTCACCGGGCCACGGCGCAGACAAAGGCCGGCGCGCCTCCGAGCTGAGCCCCTCCGCATGCGGCGTGCCCCCCGCCCCGGCCCCCTCCCCGGCTCGCACCTGAGGAACTCCTGCAGGCAGGTGTCGCAGAAGCGGTGGCCGCAGGTAGAAACCTGCACGGGCTCTCGCATGGGCTTCCCGCACAGCGGGCACAGCAGCCGCCGCTTGGGCTTCTCCAGAAACTTGTAGTCGAAGCCGGGCATGGCGGGCGGGCACGGGCGAGCGGGGCCGGGCACGCGGCGGCCCCACAGCCCGCGCCACGCTCGGGCCGCGCTCCCGGCTCCGGGCGGCGCCGACTGTTGGCCGCAGCCCGGCCCAGCCCGCCTGCCCGCGGCCGGAAGAGGGGGCGGAGCCGCGCCCGCGTGGTCCTAGCGCCCGTCCCGGCCGCGCTCCGCTCACCGGGGAACGCGTGGCTCTGAGGTCGGCCCTTGGCCAGCCTTGCCCCCTCCCCGAAACAGGGGCTCCTCTTTCCGCTGGAGAAGAGAGATTGTGGCTCCGCTTCCCCCAGAGCTGGGGAGCTGAGGATGGGGGAGGGGGGGCCCTGACGCTGGATGGGGCGGAGGGACCCGGGGTACGGGCTGGGCCGCGCCACAAAGGTTTGCTTCTCCCGAGGGTACAGCTCAGTCCCGGGGGCCACGTGTCGCCCAGGAGCCCGGGACTGCAGCCTCCAGGTGCCAGGCAGCCGAAGCCTGGCAACCGGCTCTTGGGAGCCCGGCTGGGAGGGGAGGCAGGGCTGGCGCTGGGCCAGAGGAAACTCGGCCCAGTCTTCGGCTGCGCCCACATTCCTTCCTTGACCTGAGCCGGCCCTGCCGCCGAGATCGGGGGGCCCAGCCCAACCCTGGGTGTTGGGCAGCCACTCCCCCTCCTGAAGAGACCACACTCTAGGCAGGCAGGCAGCTGATGTTTTTATTGGCACTGCTTCCAGTCATCTGGAAACTGGTCTGGTCCAGCCAGTTACCTTTCCCCCAACCTGTTTCGGAGGAATGGCAGAGGGGGTGGAGGGTGAGAGCAGCTTCCCCAGACCTCCCTGCCCCAGGCAATGCACAGGCTAGGCCGCTGGAATGACCACTGGAATGGCCCTCCAGGCAGGCTCCACCTTGACCTGCTCCAAAGCACTGAGCTGCTGTCCCACTGGGCACCAGCGATGCATTTTCTAACCAGGCTGGAGGAGCAGGGTCTGGGTGGAGCCACACCACCTCCAGCCTTTTCCTGTCAAGTCTCTGAAGACTACCCTGCTTCCAAGGGTTAGATCTGGCTTCCAACTCAAGGCAAGCTGAGGGCATTGACTTAAGAGAAGAAGGGGTGGGAGGGAAGAGAGAAGTGTTAGGGTAATAGGGTGGGTTCAGTTTTACATATCCAGGGCCAAAAGCAGCACAGGGCTTGCTTCATCAGTTCTTACACCCCACTGGACATAATCCGGGGGGCCTGGATGGAGACAGTCATGCTTCAGGCACCTGTGCTTTCCAAGAACATTCAGAGAAGCAATATGGGGTGGTCCAGAGGTGTATCCAGGTACCTCACGGGGGGACTGGCTCATCGGTGACGGCTAGAGAGCACAAGAGAGAAACCTCTGCAGCCTCCCAGAGGACAGAGCCTCCAGCAAGCATCCCCCCACCTCTGCTCCCAGTTCCACACTGGGCCCTGGACTCTGCCAGACCAGAAGTCGAGGTTCAAACTAACCTGGACGAGGGAGCAGAGGAGAAAGAATGATTTGGGCCCTGGGGAGCAGTGAAGGCAGCCCTTCAATGAGGCCCCAAAGTACCCACCCTTGCCCACCCCAGGCAGGAAACTCAGTTTTATCCCACAACTTCTGCTTTCATTTATTTGGGGGCTAAAGATGTGTTTCGGTGATTTGGGCTGTGAACACCGGGGATGGGGGTGCGGGCAGGATCCAGCTGGGTTAACCCTGTGGGGTGAGGTGGAAAAAGTTCTCACTCACGTCGTACAGCCAGGAGAGTGTTTCCATGGCAACAGGACACAGAAGTCACTGTGTAGGGATGTGTCTCATCTAGCTGCACTGGACGAGGGAGTCCAGCGTCCTCATCCCTCCTTCCAAGTCGACCTCGGGCCCCTTTGCCCCAAGAGTATACCTCACCTTCTGCCAAAGAGAATCCCAAAGAGGGAAATGGGAAGAGGACACAGCTTAGCCAGCAGAGCAGCTGTCCCCCAGATTGCCCTACCGGCCCCAGTATGAGGTTGCTGAGTTCAGCAGATCTGAGCATGATAACCCCCCCATTGCCTGTCCATGCCCATATCTGCCCCCATAGTGCCCACTAATCACCTGCCCCAATGGCTACAGTGAAGGCATCCCCACAGGCCACCATTGCTATCTTGATGCCCTGGAGGCCTTGCACTTGACAAGGTGCCCGGCTGACCCGGCGAGCATTGGTACCCAATTGACCGTGCTGATTGCTGCCGAAAGTATAGCAGTCCCCAGAGGCTGTAAAGGAGGAAAGGGAGAAAAGGAGCCTCAACTGAGGTTCCAAAGAGGCCAGGAGAGTCCCCTTCCTGCCACCTTGTCCCGGTCCTACTCACCAGTCACAGCAGCTGAATGAGCAGTACCTAGGTCCACACTCAGCAGGGTCTCCTGGTCCAGGGGTGCAGAGCACAGTGGTGCGAAGCTCAGCACCTCCTCCACTTGCTGGTGAGGGGCAGGCTCCTCCCCCAGGGAGAGGTGGTCCAGGCCCAACTTGTTGAACCTAAGGGCAGAGCCAGAAGCCAAGCCCAACGGACACAGTTTGTATAGACCAGCGGTCGCCAACCGGTGCTCAAGGACCACTGGTGGTCCGTGAGGTCCGAAAGGTTGGCAATTGCTGGTATAGACTGTCCTGCCTCCCAGCTATCTGAGCAGGAGCTGAGGCACCAGGGGATAGAGCCCACCCTGAATTAAACCCACATACCCTCAGACCTCCTCAGTTCTAATCCCTGGTGGGAAGTAGGCAATGACAGATGGAGCATTAACAGCCAAAGGTGGGGAGGGGGCAGTCTGGTCATCCTGAGGCATCTGGTTACCTGTTGCTCCCGCAGGCCAGGACTCGGCCAGGCACAGTGAGGATCATGGAGGAGTCAATGCCACATACAACCCGCTGGGCTTCCTGTCCTGGGGGCATGGGCACCTGCTGGGGGCAGTTGTAGGACTCCCTGGTGCCTAGTCCCAGCCGGCCTATAAGGAGAAACCAGCATGGGGCTAGTTTGAGCTTTAGGGTTGGTGATGCCAGCCCCAGGCAGGAAACTCAGGCCGATGAGCTGAGGACCCTTGGAGAGGCAGTAATAGTGTGAGTGAAGGCTTCCCATCCTTGGCCCCTCTTTGGGTCAAAATCCTACTCCTCCTTTAAGGACCTGTTCTGATGCCACCGCTGCTCCGCCAGGTGAAGTCCCTTGCCATTCCTTGAGTTTCAATACCTCTGGACTTGGGTGGAGCCCTGATGCTGTCTGTCCTCTGTCATAATGATGTATCATCCCATCCCTCCCCCACCAGAGTGCTCCAAGAGGACAGGATCCGCACCGACGTCAGCTCTCGTTTCAGTGCCCAGCCTGATGCCTGACCCAGAGAGAGCACAGTGAAAATTGTTGGATGAATGAAATCTCCCTCAGGAGTACCTGAAGGAAGTGATATCTTGTTCATCTTGTCTCAGCAGCCAGCACAGGGTGGGCACATAGTGGGCGTACAGTAAAGATTTGCTGAGTGAGCCCTGACTAGTTTGGCTCAGTGGATAGAGCGTCGGCCTGAGAACTCAAGGGTCCCAGGTTCGATTCCAGTCAAGGGCATGTACCTTGGTTGTGGGCACATCCCCAGTGGGGGGTGTGCAGGAGGCAGCTGATCGATGTTTCTCTCTCATCGATGTTTCTAATTCTCTATCCCTCTCCCTTCTTCTCTGTAAAAAAAATCAATAAAATATATTTTAAAAAAAAGATTTGCTGAGTGAATAAATGAATGGAATTGGAGAGAAAAGAGGGAGGAGAAAACGGGCCATAGGGTGGAAGGTGGGTATGGAGGGTAACAAATCGTGTCTGGGGGCTGCTGTGAGAGGAGAGGCTGGAAATGGGTAGAGCGCTTACCACCATCTCCGCGGCCCCAGGCAAACAGTTCTCGCTCAGTGGACAGAGCCAGCACATGAGAGGCCCCACAGGCCACCTGCACCATCTCATAACCCAGCAGGGCCTCCACGATGGTGGGCTAGAGAGAGAGGAAACTGTGGGCAAGGGGCCTGGACCCAACATCCCCTTTCGAGACAATGTTGGAGGCTTCAAATTCTCATGAGATGGCTGTTTCTTTAACTCACCACCATCACCACCACGGCAACCACTGGGGAAGCCTGGTCTTTCTGTACTTCCCTGATGCTGCCCAGAACAGGTGCAGCCTGGGAGCTAGAGGGGCCTGTGGTTGCTGAAGATCCCCTGCCCCCAACCTGGGTTTCAGCTCTCAGGCTCCTTGCCACCTCCCGGACTTCCCCCTCCCCAAGGCACACGCCACACCCACCTGGCTGATGTCATTGAGGCTGCCATGGCCTAGGCACCCATTGCTGCCGCTGCCAAAGGTCATGATGATACCTCGGTCTTGGGAGGGGGGCGTTGAGGAAAGGAAAGGGAGAGAGATTAGGCTGTTTTCCAGATAGACCAGTCTAACCTTGAGTTGGAGAAACAATAAAAAAATTAGTTGGAGGCCGAGGAGGGAAGAATGAAATGGGGGAGAGATAAGGACAGGGGTCTCTTTTCCCCAGTGTGTGACTTTGGACAAGTGACTTAGCCTCTGAGCCTTGGTTTTTCAGATCTGTTGAATGGGATCCTATGACTACCTGGCCAGGCCTGCTGTGAAGGGTAAAAGAGTTGGGTAAGTAATCCCTGGTGCTCAATAACTAGTAGATAGAAGCATTATTAAGTGAGCACCCTGTAACTGACAGGCAAGGAGAGAAGCTGTTCATAGCCCCCTGCCCTGCTCGCTGCACTAACCCGTCAGGCAAGCTGTGAAGAGGTCCCCGCAGGCCACATGCTTGATGGTCACACCTGACTGGCCTTCCAGGAAACGGGAGACGAACTGGGGCTGCTGCTGCTCCACTGCCCCGGGAAGGAGGGCGCCCCCTCCGCCACCTAGGGGTGGGGCCTGCGGAGCAGATGGTGTGGGGAGAACCTGAGCACCCCCTTCCTTAAGGCATGCCCTGCCCCATTCCGGGCTCACCTCAGCTTGCTCACCTCCCACAGGATGAGGCGCCCAGAGCGTGTGACGCCAGCCTTCTGTGTGCGCCCGGCGGCCACCTGAACCACCTCTGTGTTGAGCATTGGCAGCCGCAGAGGAGCACTGAGCCCCCCGCCCCATGTGTACACGGATGACAGAGGTGGTGGAATGGCTGGCCGCGCAGGTCCCCGGGGGATGCCTGTAGGGACAGCTCATGAGGTCTATTAAACTGGTGGGAAGGGCATGGTGTCTACGGGGCCCTGGAAGGTCAGCTGGACTCACCCCTGCAGC
Source organism: Myotis daubentonii (assembly GCF_963259705.1). Lineage (NCBI taxonomy): Eukaryota > Metazoa > Chordata > Mammalia > Chiroptera > Vespertilionidae > Myotis > Myotis daubentonii. Next base: position 25,187,926 of record NC_081855.1, read on the forward strand.
GGGCACTGGTGATCCTGTTCCCTGTGCTGCCTGGGGCTATGGGTGGCCCAGTGGCCAGGGACTTCTCTGCCCTGTGGGACAGATGGGCCGACCCTCAGGACATGGACTGACCCTCTTCGGTATCCCCACCCACAGGCGTGATTTGCCCTGAGGACCCCTATGCCCCAGTCTTACTGTGCTCCCACCGGGTGCCCCCTACTGCCCAGGGCCCCTCCCCGGCTCCCCGCACGGGCCTCCGCATTCGCACGCTGCCCAAGTCCGTGTGGAGGTTGAGGAGGGCACGCATGCAGAGGGGCTGCGCCATGATGTGGCTCAGCGGTGGCCGCTGTGCTGGCTCCAGGCTGAGCAGACTCAGGACCAGCTGGCGCAGCTCAGGGCTGTACCGGTCAGAGATGGGTGCAAAGGTGCCGCTCATGATCTTCAGCACCAGCGCTGGCAGGTTCTGTGAAGGCACCAAGTTGTGGGGTCGGCCAGAGCCTCAGGCCAGGCTCTTTGGTGGTTTCGGCCCCAGCCGCTATCTGATGGGTGGTCACAGCCCTGTGCTCAGGAGACTTCAAACCCTACTTTCAAGAACCTCTGATAGGGCAGCTGCGGCTATGTCCTCAGAAACCCCAGGTTGTTGGGAAAACTTAAGTTTTGCCTTTAAGAGGATCCCTAATCTGATGGGGGACTCTGCCCTCAGGAGCCCTCAGTTTAAAGGGGAGAACCGAGCCCTACCCTTGGGAATTCATCGTCTGAGGGAAGCCACAGCCCTGCCTTTGGCTAATCCACTAGTCTGATGAGGGAGACCTGACTCAGCCACGGAGAAGAATCGCAGAAGCAGGTGGAGCGGGGACTTTAGGGGGAGGGAGACAGATTTCCCAGTTGTCCCCTTGGGGGTGGTTACTCACCGCAGCCTCAAAGGCCCTCTTGAGGCTGGCCAGCTCATAGAGGACGCAGCCCAGGGCCCAGATGTCGCTCTTCTGGTTGTAGGGCTTGCCCTCACACAGTTCAGGGGAAATGTAGCATGGCGTACCCACCACCTGCAGGAGGGAAGCTAATATTACAGCCCGGGGAGGGAAGACCAAGGGCCACTTGGAGACGGCTTCCCCCCCAAGCAGGCCAAAGTGCTTCCTCCTGCAGGACTACCCAGTCAGGAGCTAAGGGGCCAAGGCCTTGGGGGTGGGGTGGGGCATAGGGCTGCAGAGTGGGCCGGGGCCCTCAAAACCTCCAGCACCCTGGAGACTCCCTTCCAAGCCCAGGCACCGTGTAGGCCTTGCTCTTGCTGCTAAGGATCTTGGAGATGCCAAAGTCGCCAATCTTGACGACCATGCGATGTTTGTCAAGAAGGATGTTTTGGGTCTTGAGGTCCCGGTGCAAGATGAGATGGGTGTGCACGTGATGCAGCGCCAGCAGGATCTGCACAAAGAAGTGCAGGATGGTCTCCTCCTCCAGCAGGGAATTACAGCGCTTCTGGATGAACTCAGCCAGGGTGCCGCCTGCAGCAGCAAGGGTTTAGTCAGGATTCAGTCTTTTCCAGGCCTGAGGTTTTCCTCTGATGAAACTAAACACCCAGACAGGGCAAATGCCTCCCACCCACCATCACACTACTTGCATCAGAATTCTATACCTCTGACCCTCAGCCAAGCCCATTCCAAGGAGGGAAGCTGGCTAATCTGTGTCTGTCTGTCTGTCTGTCTGTCTGAGAGGTGAGAGGCCCCTGAAGCCAGGCCAGTGCCAGGAACCTGGCCCACCTGGTGCGTACTCCATGGCAATCATGAGGGCCTTGTCCTCCAGGAAGTTCTCATAGTACTCAATGACATTGGGATGGTTGAGCAGCTTAAGGACCTGACACTCATTCTGGGCTGCCTGCCGCTCTTCCTTGGTCATCTGCTCCACGGGGATCTGCTTGATGATCACCAGCTGCTGGTCCGCCTTGCGCAGGCACAGGTGCACAATCCTGGGGACGCAGAGCACAGCAGTGGGTGCCAGCTTAGCCTCCAGCCACACAGCAAGCTGGGAAGGCCTGGTGACTGGACGGTGACTAGACTTCAGAGAGGGGACTAAGAGGTCACCTGCGTGCACAGAACACTGAGGTTAGGAATGGGGAGAACTAACCACAAACTCTGTGAGACCTTATTTGAAACTCAGTTTCACCACAGGCACAATGAGGCAAAATTAGTCTTCATCTCTTTTAAGTTTCCACAGACTCTGAAGTCAACCGCCTGGATTCAAATCCTAGCTCCTCCTCTTACTAATTATCTGGTCTTGGATGACGTAACATCATCATCTGGAAGACAGAATGGACCTCACAGTGTTGCTGAGGTGTCCAAATAAGAAAATGCAGCCCAGCTGGCGTGGCTCAGTGGCTGAGTGTGGACCTATGAACCAGGAGGTCACGGTTTCATTCCCAGGCAGGGCACATGCCCAGGTTGCAGTTGATCCCCAGTAGGGGCTGTGCAGGGGGCAGGAACCAGGGGGCAACAGATGGATATTTTGCCCTCATTGGATGTTTCTCTCTTTTCCCCTCTCCCCTTCTCTGTCTCTGAAAATCAATTTTAAAAAATTATATATATTCTTTACTTTGCCCACTACATCCCAACTATACCATGCTTTCCCTCCGTTCCTGAATACTCTGGATTTTTCCCACTTGAGGACCTTCACATATGCTGTTTCCTCCACCTGAAAAGCGCTGCCTTCACCTTCGGACTATTCCTCATTCCTCCTGTCTTGGCTTTAAACTTCACCTCTCCGGGAAATTTCCTGCACTACCCCAAGTAAGTACGTCCCTGCAAGGTCTTGTTTATTGTGCATTTTTCCTATAGTCTGTAAGCCCTGAGAGAGAAAAGACCACGCCTGCTTTGGTCTTAACTACACCCAGCGCCGAGAGCCTGACGCAGAGTAGGCGCTCAATATTTGTTGAATGAATCAAGTCCGGGATCAAAGACCAGAACCCTGCGTGGGCGTAAACGCTTACCGGGGGCGTGACCTCCGCTGAAGTCAGGTCTACCAGCCGGGCCTGGGACCGGAAGTTGGGCGGGGCTTCCCGGAGTGGGCGCTCCCGCCTCGGGGCGGGGCGGGGCTAACAGGCGATTTCGCCGACAGAGTTGGGTTTATTTTCCCTCTCGTGAGTGCTTTCCTCCCCCAGAGCCCTGGCTCACCCGAAGGCACCTCTTCCCACCACTCGGATCCGCTCGTACTTCTCCATCTCGTGTCTCAGTCACATTTCCGGAACCCCGACGCCCAGACGCGGCGCGTGCGCGGGCCCGCCCACTCCAGCAAGCCACGCCCACTCCAGTAAGCCACGCCCCCGCTGCGGAGAAGCGCCCGGAGCCCGCGGAGTAACCTGTTGGCTCTGCCCGCACCTCGCCTGCAGCCTGGGTCTGCGGGGCCGCTTTTCCAGGGCCCCGGGAGGGAAGGGGCGATGTGCCATGTCTTGGCGCACCGTAACCTCCCCACCCTCGTGGCCGCATCCGGCCCTCGCAAAGCTTCCTAAGACCGGAGAGGCGCTCTTCGCAGACCGACTGCGGGTGGGAAGCGAGGACTGACCTCTCTCTGCCCCCCTATTGGCCCACTAGTGACTGTTTCGGAAGGAAAGCAGATGCTCACTGGTTCCAAACGATACACACTACCCAAACCGACGCGCTCGGTCCGTTCCGGTCGGTGTCTTGTTTGCCTGGGGAGGGACCAGGGCAACCCCGACCTGTGCAAGTTGATTCACCTGCGGAGGATGTGACGCGGTCTCCACGCAGCCCGGGCCGGTGGACACCGCGCTCTCAGCACTGTCAGCCCCCAGCGTCACACAGACAATGCCGCCACGGGGTCCTCTGCCTTCAGCATCCGCCGACCCCCTGGCTCGGGGGAACCTCCGTCAGGGAAGATGGGAGGGAAGTGGACCGCTGTCTCACGAGTAAAAGCATCAGGGAGAAGAGGAAAGACTGCCTTTTGGCCTACATGGGTTCTAGGCTTCTGCCCAGAGGTTAGTACGATTGTTTAGGGTCTTGACCAGAAATCAGTTCAATTCCAGGTGTCTCCCTGGCACCTCCTGCTCTTCACGAGTCAATACAAGCTCAGTTAAGGAGCAAGAGGATGGTGATTAGCTAAGGGATGGCGTCCCTACTTCCGAGTGGGTGAGGAGTGTGAGTAATGGGGTGTGTACCTTCTGCTCCCATCTCACCCCTCGAAAGGTGTCCAAACCTGCCCACGTCTGATGACCACTAGGAGGGCCCCAGGTGGGCCTCTCCGGACTCAGGCCAGGGCTGGCTGTGGGACAACTGCTGCGAGCAGAGGGTGGCGGGAGCAAGCGCAAAGGGGGAAGGACGCTCACCCAGGACACTCGTGCTCTCACCTAGAAACCGATCGGGCCTCGGCTGACCCAGAAGCCCCACAGGGTTTAATGTGTAACCTTGGAGCCAGCAGGGGAGGCAAAGCAAACACCCAAACCTCTCGGCCCCTGGGTCTCTGGCGCCTCATGTTTCTGGCTTTTCCCTCCCCCCCGCCGCACCTTTTCCCTCGTCCCCAATTACAACTTTCCTTTCCTCCACCTAACCCCCTCCCCCTTCACTTTTCTCACCCTCACCCCCTACTCCAGACCCGGCTCTTAGCTGCCCCTCCTTTTCGCCAGAGTCTGGCTGGCTCACTCTCCCCTAAAGCAACAACCTCATTTCGGAGGCGGGGTGGGGGAGGGACTCGATCCCAGCCACGGTGGGTACAGGCTGACATCTAGTGGCCACATGCTGCAACTGCTCCAGGCCACCGGCCTGAAGAGTAAGGGTCACCCGAGCAGCCGGGCAGGGCGGCCGCCTTCCCCGCTCCGGCCTCCAGGGAGCCGGGCTGTCGGGAGGAGGTTTGTCACAGCCGCGGGGCCCCAGGAGCCCCGAAGCGGGCCGGGGGAGGGGTGGTGAGGGGTTGGTCAGGAGTTTCTAGGCACCGACTCCGTGCGGGGGGCGCTGTAGAGGCAGGTAAACACATCCGTCTCCAGCCAGAAGCGAGCGATCCAGTGAAATAGCAGGGACAGGGCAGAGATCACGGTCCGAGGCGGGGCTCCGACCCGTACCCAGGACCCGGGTTTAAAAGTCGTGGGTGTGTGACGGATCCTGTCAGCTCTGCCAAGAAAGGAGTTGAGGGCGGAGAGAGTTCTTGCAATACCCGCCCAAGCGGGGGAGCCGGCGGCCCCGAGGAAAGTGGGGGGCGGGTTAATGAGGCCAAGCGAGCGAGTCGGCAGTCGGGAGGCGCCAGCGAGGGGTGGCTTCGCGGCGGCGCCTCGGGACGGCCCCCGAAGTCTGCAGGAGAGAGGCGGGGCGCGGTAGGCCCTCCGGGAACAGGGGCGCGCGCCCTCCGCTGGGAAAGGCGCCGGAGGGGCGGGGGCAGGCGGACGGGGCGGGGCGGGGGCGCGGGCGGTTAGGGGCGGGGGCAGAGGCCCGCCGGGAGGGGACGGGAGGAGCGAAGGGGCCTAGAGGGCTCCGCGAACAACTGTGAGGCTGCCGGCCGGCAGGAGCGGCGCCCGGGGTGGACTGGCCCGAGAGGGAGCCCGTTCCCCAACAGCCCGAGGAGGCCGCCTAGAGGGCGGACAGACCGACGCCGGGGAGGGCCAGCATGCTCCCACTGCTGCACCCCGCCCTGCTGCTGCTCCTGGGCGCCACGCTGACCTTCCGGGCGCTCCGGCGCGCGCTCTGTCGTCTGCCTCTGCCCGCGCACGTGCGCGCCGACCCCCTGCGCACCTGGCGCTGGCACAACCTGCTGGTCTCCTTCGCCCATTCCATTGTGTCAGGGCTCTGGGCTCTGCTGTGGTGAGTGAAGGACCGGGAGGGGGAGTGAAGGTGACTAGGGGACCCCGCGTTACTCTCCCCATCACTCACGGCCGGGCTGAGGCCACGCAGTCTCACATGATTCCCTGTCTGGAAAGCTATCCAATCCGGAGCCGCAGCGGCCCCAGGGGAAGGGGGTGTCACCTGGGAAAGGGGAGACACCTGGGTTTCAGCCAAGCCCCTCCTTGCTCCCCAGCTAATAGCGCGAGCCCGGACTCCCCCGGGACTGTCAAAGGTCCTTGGGAATGGGGAGATGAGCGCCTGCCTTCTTCCCCCCCCCCCCCCCCCCAGTGTATGGCAAACCCCCGAGATGCTGGTAGAGATTGAGACGGCTTGGTCGCTTTCTGGCTATCTGCTCGTTTGCTTCTCCGCAGGTAAGCCTTACCCAGTAAACATTGAAGTAGGTGGGGGAACAGGGAGGAGCTTCGTATAATCCCCTTCATGACCTTTCCCCCCTCCCTCTGCTAGGTTATTTCATCCACGACACGGTGGACATCGTGGTTAGTGGTCAGGCTCGAGCTTCTTGGGAATACCTGGTCCATCATGTCATGGTGAGAAACAAGGGGTGTGGTATAGCCCTGGCGCTGGCAACTCCGTCCCCACCGTGTCCTGCACCTTCCCGTGTCAGGATGCTAATCTGTGCCCTTGGTTCACTATTTGAGGCCAGCAATCTAACTTCATCTAGTACCTCAAACACTCTAAACTACACAGGGATCAAAATTTAATCATGTTGAATTCACTGTAAACTATGTCAGAAGAAAGCAAACGGGAAGACTTTCCAGTCCTTTATCTGATAGCTGACACTCCCATCAACTTCCAGTCAAGTCTTGGCATCTGTTTCCTAACTTGTTCTCATCTTTGTTCTAGGCCATGGGTGCCTTCATATCTGGCATCTTTTGGAGCCGTTTTGTCGGCGGGGGTGTCCTGACACTGCTGGTAGAGGTCAGCAACATCTTCCTCACCATCCGCATGATGATGAAGATCAACAATGCCCAGGACCTCCTCCTCTACAAGATCAATAAGTATGTCAACTTGGTCATGTACTTCCTCTTCCGCCTGGCCCCTCAGGCCTACCTCACCTACTTCTTCATGCAGTATGTGGGTCAGAGGAGCCTGGGCTCCTTTCTGCTGGGTATCCTGCTCATGCTGGACATCATGATCCTCATCTACTTTTCCCGCCTCCTCCGCTCGGACTTCTGCCCTGAACGTGTGACCAGCCCACAGCACAAAGACAAGTTCTTGACAGAGTGAGAGTGAGGGGCAGAGCCTGGGACTTGAGGCAAGGACAGCAAAGAACCAAGGAGAACAGCCTCATGTATAAACTGATGAGCCCCAAACCTGGGGCATCCAGCCTCTCCACCTTTCAAGCTTGCACCCACGATTGAAAACACTAATGAAAGCACTCCTCTGAAGTCCTTGTCCTTTCTTGGGCAAGGGGTGAGGGAAGCAGACAGACCGGTTGGACACGGTAGATGGGTGTGGGGACAGTGCTACCCGAAAGCCAGCCAACCCATATTGCCCTGAAATGGATGCTGATGAAAACTCTGGGTACTGGTTTCATACAAAGACTTCCAGGGATAAAGGAAGGGGCTCTTATAAAACGTCTTGCTTGTTTGCTTACTCCTGTGACAGAGGCAAGCTCTGGTTGTCCTAGGACAGCTAACCCTAGAGTCTGGGTCACAAGTATCTGCTAGCTGAGCTCCCACCGCCAAGATTACAACAAGTATGGGAAGTGCTAAGTGTACCAACAGGGTAAATAGGCCAAGAGTCTTGCCCAAACTCTATTCAGTGTTCCCCCAGCCCAAACAGAAATCAACATAAAGAAACAATACAGTGTAAAATTTTTATATTTAGAATTAGGCAGCTGGACTCAGTTTAGATGATTCCAATCTGAAAAACAAAAGGGGATTTTGTTACTGGAAGTTGAAATGTGAAGATTAAGCTAGAATGTCATGATTAAAAAGCAAAATGTGGGCATAGGGTAGGGCTTATTAAGGAGAGCGGGGTGCAGTCAGTCAGTTAAGACTAATCAGCAAAAGTCAGGCTTTGGTCGCAAATAAGACACATCATTTGCACCCAGGGGGTGGGGTGTTGAGAGGAGTTTTGTGGCAAAGAAAGCTTACTTTGTTGGCAACATCCAAAGCATCATAGTCAGGAGCCAGTCGAACATATGCCTTCTTCTCGCCATCAGGCCTAGGGCGGAAAGGGCAGCCTCAGTCCCTGCTGTCCTCACTGGGCCCATACCCTCCACCCAGTCTTTGGGGCACCAGGAGTTCCTTTGTTCATGTTTTTCTTTTGCCAACAGTGGTTTGTCATCTGCACAGAGGAAGGGAGGGAAGCCACTAGGCTACAAACAAAGCCAATTCCCTTTTATGGAAAACACCACTGGACATTCAAATCCAGATAATCTGACATAAATTTTCTTACTCTAGGGCCTTTCTAGAGGCAGGAATCAAGAAAATGAGTGTCAACCCCATAAGTCAAGTTCTAAAGGCAGGACAAGCTGTTGATTCCTCAAAAGTCCATACAAAGGACCATAATTACAGCAGGGGCTGCTCATTTCTGACCCAAAAGCAGCATCAAGGAACTTGATACTGTTCAGATTTCCCTGGCTTCTGACAAGCCCCAGCCATCTCCCCGCCCACGGAGCCCACTCACCTGATGAGGGTGTTGACCTTGGCCACGTCGATGTCATAGAGCTTCTTCACAGCCTGTTTGATCTGGTGCTTGTTGGCCTTGACGTCCACAATGAACACCAGCGTATTGTTGTCTTCTATCTTCTTCATGGCTGACTCGGTCGTCAGGGGGAATTTGATGATGGCATAGTGGTCAAGCCTGGGGAAGGTAAAACGGGGTCACCTAGCCTGAGCCCAGTTTAACAGAATGAGCCGTCTTTTGGAGCCCAGGTGCATCAGATGATGAGTAGCAATCATTTTTGTCAGACTTTGGTCGCTGAACAGTATCATCACCTGCACCCTGAAATCTAGACCTGGAGCCTCAGCCTGAGAGCAAAACCATGAGCACTTCCTTTCACTTGAAGGGCTTTCATCCTTTAAGTGATTAAATCATCTTGAGTTCCAAATCATCTTGAGCTTCATTCTTTATTTGACCTCAACATTTCTGAATAAAATTTAAGACCTGAGACATTAAAACCAAAAAGCACACAGCTAGAATACAGCATCTTGAAACTCGGGTTAGAATTCCAAAGAATATTGGTGCTTCACTATGAGGCTGGGGAGGCCAGGCCATTTCTACCCATTTTGGTTGCTGAAAACTGGCTTGAGGGCCATCCATTCTTGAAAGCAACTTTAAAAACAAAATTTACAGCTCAGGTTAAGCTTAGTGGCTTAAACACCCCTACAGCACAGTCCCCCGCCCCGAAATTCAGAGAAGCAAGGACACTACCATCCCATTTTGAAGCTAGAAGTCAGGTCTCAGCCTTTCATTACCCTAAATTCTAAGTCCAAATGGAGGTAAAAAGCCTGTCAAGTGTTTTCCTCCACAGCTGGACACAAACCACTCCCCTGCCTTTTTCTTAGGAAGCAGTGGGAGGAGCAGAAACCCATCAGCTTCTACCACCTTGGTTCTACTCTAATTGTGGTTCCTGAGGTCAGTTATTAACAGCAGCACTACTCAACCATTATCTGAGTGTAAACATTTGAGAGTGAATGAAAAGATGTTTCCATACACTGCTGCAGGCCCTCACCCTCCAATACAAATGAATGAATCTTGTTATCAACCTAGAATCATCACACATCCTCACCCTCAAGGACTATTCCCTATATAGCAATAGGTGCTATGAGGGATGAACTAAATCTGGAGCTCCAAAACAAGAACCCAAGTCCTATTTTATACTTCCAAGAAAGTGGACTTTAAAACCCTAACATATAAAGTGATAATGAACCTAACAACGAACTCCTGCCAACAGTGTAAACAATGTCTCTGATTGTTCTTTAAGGCATTAATCTCCCCACACCTCCATCAAGTACCTCAACATGTTTTTAAGAAGCCAGGTTCTAAGTTTGGTAAATTTCATAATTACCAATGGAGGATATCCAAACATCTTTTCAAGAGGATGGTCGGTGCTCTTCTGGGGAGCACGCCTGTGCCCTTCCCTTCCCCCCTCCCCCAGGTGCATTTTTGCCGTTCTCGCTCCTAAGCTCCAAAGGCCCTTCTGTCTCTGCCTCTAAGTTGTTTCCTGAGCCTACACAGCCCAGGTAGTACCTATGCAACTTCCTAAATAAACTTCCTCTTACACTGGGGGTTGGGGGGGGGGGGCAATACTGACTTGTTTCTCCTGGGTGCGCTCTTCCGAGGGTATTTAGGCTGCCTCCGGAGCCTTAGTGTCTTTGGCCGTCGGAAAGTGGGTGACGTGCGTATCTTCTTTTTTTTGTGGCTGTGGACGCCTTTCAACACTGCTTTCTTTGCCTTCAAAGCCTTTGCTTTGGCTTCGGCTTTGGGAGGGGCAGGGGCTGAGAAAAGGAAAGAGAATGAGCGATTCAGAAATCATCACTTCCGGCCTAATGAACGGTAGTGGGCGCACCAGGCTACATGTGCATCAGTGGTTCCTTTGGAGACATCACAAGTCTCAGCTTAAAAGTTTTTCCATCATATGCACAGTTATTGGGGCAAACTTGGAGCAACTCCAGGAATACCACACAGGAAAAGAAACAAAAAAAAAAACTAGCAATAATCGAAAGCTTGACACTTGCCAGAAGGTTGTGCTAGCAGTTTTATAATATCTCACAACCACCCCGGGAGGGTATATAGCCGAATATAATTTAGTTAAAAAAACTAAAGTAAGTTGAGGGCACTGACTCCTTACAGGTCTGGAGACACGGAGCGGCGGCCTGTGGATGCGTGTAGCTCCCCGCAGTCGACTATGTGGCTGCGGGTTCCCTCCCCAACCCCCTTCAACCGGAGCCCAAGCCCATGTGGCTGGGCCCACGCGCGCCGCAGCGTGGCCGAAACGAAACGGGAAGAGCAGCTCCGGAGCTGACACCCCAAATCTTAGCCCAGCCACCGTCCTTTCAGTTTGTTTACTCTGCGGGGATCTCAGGCCGGCCAACCAGCCGTGTTCCTCCCAAACCCCACCACACACCTTCCTTCTTAGCTTTCGGCGCCATCTTCGTAAAAAGGGTTTCCGAGACCCGTTCTCCTGGGCTTATAGAGCCAAGTCTCACCGAAACCTCGCGATGTTTTCTACTTAAAGCTGATTGGGTGATCTGTAGCGCGGCGCCCGCTGGGAATAGTAGTTAGGCTTCATTTCCTTAAGAGCGACTAAGCATGCGCCACCCCGCCCCTCGTAAGAACTAAGCTTCTTGGGGGTTGTAGTTTATTTGTCTGCTGTAGCGGTTGGATGGTAAGCGGACAGCCACTCGGGTCTGGTCCTGAGCGCTTCCCATCTTCAGCAACTTCAGGGAAAAGCATTGCAAGTTCCAGGAGACAGCAGCACTGCAAACTGTAACGAATATAATTCGATTAGCTCAGGGAGAGTGAAGCAAAGTTCTAGAACGTTAGAGCAGAATTTGTCAGGCCCAACTCCCTCAAACAACATTTGTGTAAATTGAGGTCCCGAGAGGATACGTGGCGGATCAATAATGGTGATTTGGGGGGTGGGGGGGAATAAAAATAAAAATCGAGTCACGCAGAGGGGAGGAAAAAAAGTACCAGACGAGGTAGAAGGTGGCAACATCTCCCCTCTTTACCCGTGGGCAGTCTGATTTCATGTGTTTCCCTGACAAGACTCTGGAGGAAATTCTAGCAATATTCCAAACGCCCAGCGCACAGACTCCAGCATTCGCTAATTCTCCTTGTGAGTAACTCGGTTCACAACTCCTCCCTTTCAGTAGTCTTCCCTTTCGTGCCCCAGCCGTCCCTCGTTGCCTCCTCAGATTCGGTTCCGGACTCACAGCAAAGCTGAGCAGAGCTGCAGTTTGCCTCCCGGAGGGTCGGCGCCCTCCTGCCTTCACCCCTCCCTTTCTATGGTCTCTCTGGCCTCTGGGAACCGGCTTTCCCCAGTGACGGTGAGATTTGGGGTGCGGTACCCGGTTCTGTCTCCCACGACTGCAAAATGCGAAAGTTGTTGTTGGGACGATTCCAAAGGGGCCAGTTTGAAGTACGCCCCTACCCGAGGGGCGTCCTCCTGTTCCGGAGCAGTGACCTCCCCAACGGGCGGAGTTCCCGGCCCGTCGAGCCCTCCTTTATCCTCCATCAAGGGGGGCGGCTTGGTCTTCGGCCTCCCCACCCCTCAATCCACCCCGGAGCCTTCGAGAAAACGACGCTACGCCTCGGACGTCTCTCTCCGAGGGGGGCACCCAGCTCCGCCTCTGCACCCCTGTCGCTCCCCCTCCCGCCTCCCACCTCCCAGGGCTGAAGGGCGAGCGGGGGCAGACGCAGTGAGTCACGTCCCGGGCCTGCAGTTGGGAGGGAAGCGCCGCCTCTCCTCGGGCCCCTTCGCTCCCCCTGGCCCGCCCCGCCGGGCCCGGCACAGCAGATGCTGCGCAGCCATCGCCGCTTCCCCATCACCCGCTCGGCCGGGTAAGGGTCCCGGGGAGGCGCAGCCCCGCACACGGGTGCAGGCCGAGCACCTGGGGGTCCCTCTCTGGGCGGGTTCCAGCACGTGGGGGGGGGGGGCGGCCTGGGTCCCAGATGAGGCGCCTGGCGGGGGAGCCGAGGCTGGGGCGGTGCAGGGAGGAGGAGAGGATGGGGATCCCGGGCGGGGTGCGAGGCAGGGAGCCGCCGGGAGAGGGGCCGGGGGCGGCCCTTCTGCAGGAATTTCCGGGGATCAGGTTACCGCGCCGGCGGAGCGGGAGCGGCGTGCGACGCGGGCCCTGCGGCCGCGGACTGGGCCCCCCTCCCCGCCTCCAGCGGCTCTCGGACCTCGCCGCGCGGCCCCTGCCCACACCGACCCCGGGCGGTGGGGCCGCCCCAGCCCCCGGGCCGCCCGGTTATGGTGGGGCCGCCTCCACCCCGAGTTGTCGTCGGGTCTCCGCGGCCTCGAGTGATTGTGGGAACTCCCCGGCCCCGAGTCATCGTCGGGTCTGCGCGGGCCCGGGACCCCCCGGGCGGGACTCCCCGCCCCCATTCGGCGGCCGAGGGGTCGCCCCGCCCCCGAGTGGTCTTCGGGACGCCCCGGGCCCGGGTGATCGTGGGTTCGCCGCAGCCCCGGGTGACCGACCCCTCCCCGTGGCCCGCAGCGATCGGGGCGTCCCCGCGGCCGCGGGCTCCCGCAGGCTCCCCGGGGCCCCGAGTTGTAGTCGGGACTCCTCGGTCGCGGGTGATTGTCGGGTCCCCACGGGCCCGGGTCGCCGGAGCGGGTCAGGCCCCCGCGCCTTCTCAGGGCGCCCCACCCGGCCGCAGGCAAGATGAACCTCCTGGCGCCGGTGCGGAGGGACCGCGTCCTGGCGGAGCTGCCCCAGGTAGGCGCGGGCGCCGTCGGGCTTCGGGCGGCGGCGCGTGGGCGGGGAGGAGCGGCCCGGGCCCGTTAGCGCCGCGGCCCAGCCCTGCCGCCGCCCGGCTGCTGCTTCTGGGTGGTCCCCTCCCCACCCCCGGCCCGGGCTGCTAGGCTGTGGGACGGGGGCCAGGATGGTGAGTCTCCTGCTCCACCCCTGGCAGCACCTGAGGAAGGAGGCCGCCTTGCACGTGCGCAGAGACTTCCACCCCCGGGTCACCTGCGCCTGCCAGGAGCACCGGACCGGCACCGTGGGGTGAGTTGGAGACCCCAACAGGAAGACAGGAAGTCCCAGGAAACTTTGTAGTCAGAGTGAGGGGGCTCCATGGCACCCTCTACCAGCTAGATGGTTATTCCCTCTTTTGATGTCCTTGCATCTACCCCTTCGTTTCCAGCGAGGTTGTGGGGTGGCCAGAAAGGTGGCAGTTCAGTTCCTGACACAGAGACGGGGGGTGGTCCTCGGCTCAGCTTCCACATACCACCCCTTTGAGCCCCAGGGTCCGGGGGGGGGGGGGGAGTGGGGCTGTGCCTATACCTAAGGGAATACTAATAACAGTTGCCACTATGAATGTAGCAGCTACTGTGTGCCAGAAGTGTGTTGGATACTGTTACTTTTATTAAATGGAAAACACCGTCACTTTTAAAGATGTACCCTGATTTCAGAGGTATTAAAATCTATGTGTGGGGGGGGGGGGCGGGGGAGGGGGGGGAGGTATGTTTCAGAATATAGAACGTTTATCTCATTTTAACCTTCACAACAACCCAATAAAAGGTATTCTTTTTTTATTTTATTAAAGTTATTGGGGTGATATGAGTCAACAGGAACATATAGGTTTTAGGTGTGGGTTTCAATGTTACAAGATCTGTGTATTGCACCATGTGTTCACTACCCGAAGAAAATATATTCTGAATCTCCACTTAAATGTTGAAACGGAGACAGAGAGACCAAGTAGTTTGTCCTAAGTCACACCGCTAGTAAGTGTGAGAGCTGGGATTCAAATTTATGTCTTTTTGATACTAACCCACAAAACACCCCTAGCCCGTACATCTGTCCAGAAAGCTGCCTAGGAGGCCTGGTGTCTACCGGTGTCTGTGGCAACTGCAGCCTGGGTGCACTACCTTTGTAGACCTCTTAGGTTGCATTGGGACTCCCTAGAGTGAAAGAACTAGTGCCCACTCCTCTTGCCTCCTCTTGTGTCCAGCAGATTTAAGATCTCCAAGGTCATTGTGGTGGGGGACCTGTCGGTGGGGAAGACTTGTCTCATTAATAGGTAAGAGGGTGCTGGAGCTGAACTGGGTTGGGCTGGGCAGGGTGGGGCCAGGCCTAGCCACAGGGGCTGGGCTAAGGGCCAGAGCTTCTGGTGCCCCCTCAGGTTCTGCAAAGACACCTTTGATAAGAATTACAAGGCCACCATTGGAGTGGACTTTGAGATGGAACGATTTGAGGTGTTGGGCATCCCCTTCAGTCTGCAGCTGTGAGTCCTTCTTCCGCTCTCCCTCTTCCAGCCTTTTCTTCCTCTGGCACTTACACCCCTCCTACGCCCCTGTCCCCATACCTCTGTGTCACCCCTCCTCCCTCCTAGCTGGGATACCGCTGGACAGGAGAGATTCAAATGCATCGCATCAACCTACTACCGAGGAGCTCAAGGTACGGGCTGGGTGAAGTGGGGGAGGAGGCTGCTTCTAACCGAGGGCTGTGGAAATGAGCCAGCAGCGTCTCTTCACCAACCTGGGACTGTTTCTGCCACTCTTGCAGCCATCATCATTGTCTTCAACCTGAATGATGTGGCCTCGCTGGAACATACCAAGTATGTGGGGGTGCTGACATATACGGGGGCTCTGGGAAGAGAGGTTTCCGAGAGAAGAAAAGAGGGGTGGTCAGGGGCATGGTAGGGAAGGAAAGAACGCATCTAGGAGCAGAGGATAATTGAGCAGATGAGTGTCAGTGGCAGGAGCCTGCCCACCTCATCTCTTGCTGTCCACCGTCTGTGGCAGGCAGTGGCTAGCTGATGCACTCAAGGAGAACGACCCTTCCAGCGTGCTTCTCTTCCTTGTGGGTTCCAAGAAGGACCTGAGTGTGAGTGTGCCCGTGGGGGAACTTCCCAACTTGGTGAGGGAACCCTCCGCATCTGACTCTGACTTTCCTTCAGACTCCTGCTCAGTATGTGCTAATGGAGCGAGACGCACTCAAGGTGGCCCAAGAGATGAAGGCTGAGTACTGGGCAGTCTCGTCTCTCACTGGTGAGTAAGGGGCATCAGGCCTGCGTGGCATTCCTGCCTACCTTGCCTCTCGCTCCTACAACTCCAGCTGTGCTCAGGGAACCCAGGCTGGAACTGCCCCTGAGCACCCACCTGTTCCTGTGTCAGGTGAGAATGTCCGGGAATTCTTTTTCCGTGTGGCGGCACTGACCTTCGAGGCCAACGTACTGGCTGAGCTGGAGAAATCAGGGGCCCGGCGCATCGGGGATGTTGTCCGTGAGTTCCCACCTGGATGAGGGTGGCAGAAAGCATGGGGAACCTCCAATCCCTGCGTCACTTATTTCCCACTCTTCTTCAGGCATCAACAGTGACGACAATAACCTCTACCTAACTGCCAGCAAGAAGAAGCCCACATGTTGCTTGTGAGGGACTGCCCAGCCCTGGGGCACTGTGCCATTTTGACTTGCCTGGAACTCTCTCCCTGGACATCTGCACTGACTGTTAGTCCAAACCAAAGAGCTGCCCGTTGGTGGCAGTACCCCCAGAGGGGTAGTTGGGACCATGCTAGCCACTTCCTGCCCCTGGGCACCATACCAAAGACTGGATGCCCCCTCGATCCAGGGACTCCCCAGGGTGCCCAGTGGTGGGGAGGTGGTCCCTGCCGCTTTTGCTCAACATGCTGGGCCTTGGGGGTAGGAGGATGCTAAATGATCCCAGCCTCACACTGTGCCTTATGCATTAAAATCTGTTATTAGCAGCCTGGGGGGTGAAGTCCTTTGTTGGGGATGAGGGAAACGGAATGGGCAGGGCTGTGTGGTGTTCTTGGGGCTGGAGCCTCCTGCTGGGATGCTGGACATCTCTGGCCCCTGGGCAAGCCTCAGGCAGGCTGGGAGCTCAGGGACCATGTTTGGGGGGGGGGGGGGGGGGGGCGCG
Source organism: Myotis daubentonii (assembly GCF_963259705.1). Taxonomy (NCBI): domain Eukaryota; kingdom Metazoa; phylum Chordata; class Mammalia; order Chiroptera; family Vespertilionidae; genus Myotis; species Myotis daubentonii. The sequence goes on from NC_081855.1 coordinate 25,204,297, forward strand.
GGGCTGCACTCTCACTGGGTGAGATCTGAATTGTTGGCTTTGAGAGCCCTTTCCTGTAGTCCTTTCCCCCAAAATGTGTCCTCCTGCTTGGTGCTTATACCCAAATTTCCACCACTGGATAATATTCTTTCCTTCTCCCCTCCCTCCCTCCCTCCCTCCCTCCCTCCCTCCCTCCCTCCCTTCCTTCCTTCCTTTTCTTCTCTTCTTCTTTTGCCTCTTCCTGGCTTCCCTTTTATTTATTTTGTTAATCCTCACCCGAGGATATTCCTCCATTGATTTTTAGATAAAGTGGGAGGGGGGAAACAAAGAGAAACATCAGTGTGAGAGAAACACATCAATTGGTTGCCTCCCCCACACACTCCCACCAGGGCGGGGGATGGAGCCTGCAACTGAGGTACATGGCCTTGACTGGAATCGAGCCCAGCACCCCTCAATCTGAGGGCTGACACTCTAACCACTGAGCAAAACTAGCTAGGGCCCCACCTTCCCTTTATTATTATTTTTTATATGTTTTTTATTAGATTCAAAGAGGAAGGGAGAGGGAGAGAGGGAAACATCAACGATGAGAGAGAATCATTGATCGGCTGCCTCCTGCACGCCTCCTACTGAGGATAGAGCCCGCAACCTGGGCATGTGCCTTTGGCCGGAATCAAACCGGGGACCCGTCAGTTCACAGACTGACGCTCTATCCACTGAACCAAACCAGCTAGGGCCCGCCTTCCCTTTAAAAAATGCTTCTCTGCCCTAGCTGGTTTTGCTTAGTGGATAAAGCGTCGGCCTGTGGACTGAAGGGTCCCGGGTTTGATTCCAGTCAAGGGCACATGGCCAAGTTGCAGGCTCGATCCCCCATGGGGGGTGTGCAGGAGGCAGCCGATCAATGATTCTTATCATTGATGTTTCTATCTCTCTCTGAAATCAATATATATATACATAAAAAATGCTTCTCTGAGGGGACACAGTGAGAAGCGATGGAGTTTTTGATACGTTTTGGATTGACCACAAGGTCCAGGGAGGTAGGGCCTTGGCTATTACTCAGAAGATACGTTATCTAATACCTAGCTGTATTAGGGGTATAAACATGAAATTATGAGTGGTGCCTTTTTACATCTGAAGACAGACTAAAGAACTAAACTGAATAAAAAATCAGATGTGTATTTTTCCCTCTTCAAAAGAGACATACGTGCATGACCTGCACTTGAATCCTCACTTGCCTCCTCTTGTGTCCTCTTAGGGCACTCAGGCAGATCACTTATCCTCTGTGCCCCAATTTCTTCATCTATAAAATGAGGTTAATAATACTGATGAGGTTTCATGGGTGAAATAAGATAAGACACTACCAAATACATAGGAAGAGCTCAAAAACCTCAGCTATCATAAGTATACAGGAAGAGTGACCAAGACCCTGGCTCATTGTTGACATCTGACCCAGAGCTATACATCAGTTGGAAGCATCTCAGACATCTGGACCAACAATGGAGGGACACGCGTGGCCTGGTGCCATCCTGGGAAACCATGGAGGGTCAAGATGAGAATACAGATCCTGGCCCCCAGTCAGCAAGTGCTCTGTCCGTTCTATGCCTGCGTTCATTCTTTCCCAGCTCTGTTCTGGGAGGGTTGACTTTTTTTGCACACCCCCCTTTTGCCCTGATTTCCCCATCCCCGTCTGTCCCTGGAACTGGAGGTTCTGGGCAGGGGTCCGACCCAGTCATGTTGCTGGGTCTGGAGGAAAGTGAAGGTTGGCATCATGAAGAGCAGCAGCAGGAGGGGCCCTTGGTTTCTCTGGAGAAAACAAAGTTTAAATACCATCCATTCCTTTCCATCCTTTGAGGCATAACCTCACTTTGGATCCTGATGCCAAGAAAAATTGAGGGGCGTGATGTGTGGAATGCCGGTTGTAGGGCTCTGACATTCTTTCACATTCTCCTGGAATTGTCTTTTGTTTATCTTTGCCCCCTCATAGGACTGCACTCATCAACCCTTTCCTTGGCACAGAGCTTGTAACTAAGTGTGTGTGTGTGTGTGTGTGTGAAGTCTGCACCACAATACTGTTGTGGAGTGTTTGTGCTGAGTAAAATGTGGGGAGCAGGGGTATGGTTCTGTATTCTGGGTAGCCTCTGTGAGAGGTGTGTGCATATTGTATTAGTCTGTGTGTGGTGAGATATTGTTCTGTGTGCTAAATGTGTGATACAAGCATGCGCAATGTGCATGCTATCCTTAAGGGCGGGAGGGGTGTATGGTGGAGGGATGTGTAGGTTACAATGAATACAGTGGATCCTGCTCCCAGCACTGGGCAAGCCTATGGAGACACATAAGGTTGTGTGACTGAAATAAGATAAAGCACCAACACATAGGAAGAGCTCAAAACCCTTAACTATTATGATAATTTGGGGGGGAAATTGACCAAGACCCTGGCTTTTGTTAAGATCTTTATTCGCCCTGACCGGTTTGGCTCAGTGGATAGAGCGTCGGCCTGCGGACTGAAGGGTCCCGGGTTCGATTCCAGTTAAGGGCATGTACCTTGGTTGCGGGCACATCCCCAGTAGGAGGTGTGCAGGAGGCAGCTGATCGGTGTTTCTCTCTCATCGATGTTTCTAACTCTCTATCCCTCTCCCTTCCTCTCTGTAGAAAATCAATAAAATATATCTTAAAAAAAAAAAAAGATCTTTATTGGGCAGTATTTCTCTGAGTGGGGGTGCCTCATGGGGGCCGGAAGGGAATGCTGGTAAGAAGCTCTGGCGGTGGGCGCCCCCTTGGGGCGGGGATCGGACATCCAGTCCTCATCCGAGGACTCTGCTGGCGGAGAGAGAGCGAGTGATCCTGGCCTCCCGCCAGGCCTGGAGGAACCCCAGGAGATCCGGGATGGGGGGTGAGGTGGGAAGCCGTCCCTCCCCAGGCCGCGGGGAGAGGGTCACGTGCAGGTTGGGGGCGGGGCTAAGGGCCGCGGCGAGGTTCGGAAGGGACTGGGAGGGGCCAGGAGCGGTGCGAAGAGTAAGTCGAGAGAATGGAGGGGGCGGGGCTAGGGGCGGGGCTAAAGTCTGGGTGGGGGCAGGAAAGAGTCTTAAGAGCTGGGGGTAGATCTGTAGAGGAACTAGGATGGGCCTGAGCGGCCTAGCTAAGGTTTGGGCCTGAGATTAAAGGTGAGGTACTAAGGTTAAAGTGGAACAAAGGGGGAAGAGCCCTGCAGGCGCTGGGGTGCCCCGGATGAAGAGCGTGGCTGAAGTTTAGTCTTGGGCTGAGAAGACATCGCAGCTTAGAACGGGGCTGGGAAGGTGGGTGGAGGGGTGGGACCAGCATGAGGCAGAGCTGAGGGCTCCAAGGGGGCGAAGCTGACATTGGGGTTTACGGTTGCCTCGGCCCAGCTGAGGTTCAGAGTCTGGTAGAGAGGAAGAACTGGGCCGAGAGCGATGTGGGTGAGGACGACAATGACCGTTGAAAGGTGGACTGAGAAAGAGACTGAGGACAATGCCAACACCTGGGATGATAGCAGCAGTGGTAAGGCGAGGGCGGGGCAGCAGATCAGGGGAGGGCTGGCCCGAGGACCTAGTGAGCCTGACAAAGGAGGCGGGGCTAAGGGCAGGCTGGGGCGGGGCTAGAGCCTGGGGGCGGGCTCACGGCGAGCCGCGGACCAATGATGGAGGACTGGAGTCCCGAGGGCCTGGGAATGACCTCCGGGTCCGGCTGGATCGGGAGCTGTAACTCCTGTTAGTAGGGCCAGGAGCCTTCGCTGTGCAGCAGCCCAGGGCCCGGGCAGTAGCCCAATTAGTGCGGGGCCTGGCTGGAGCCCGTGGTCCAGCGTCGACCCTGTCGCCGGGGCTTGGGCGGACGGTTCTGTTGACTCTGAGGGCTAGGAATCTGGTGGCTCCGAGCGTGACGTCACAATCGCCTACAGACGTGGGCGGGGCCGGGGCTTTCCTAGGAGACGCGTGCACGCTGTGCGTGCCTAGCTCCCTCCTTTTCCCTCCTTCCCTTCCTTGTTATTTCCCCCCCTTTCTTTCTCCCTCTCGCCTTCCCTCCCTACCTTCCTCATTCATCTGCTCCAGTGTCCAACCTGGAATCCCACCGCCTGTGCTGCCAGGGCGGGGGGAGCTCCTCGCCCGCAGGACTGGGAGGATTTTGTACAAATGAGCATCACCTGTGAGTTTTGAGAGGCTTCTGTACAAATGAACATCACCTGTGAGTTTTGAGTTAAGTCCCTGCGCCCTGATTAATGTCTAGTGAGAAAGAGGCCACACACCTCCCTCTTTCTTTTAAGCCATTACCCTCCTCATTCATTATGAAGCCCCCCTTCCCAACCCCATGTCTAACCTCAGTCACTTCTGCTGCGGGAGCTCCCTCGTTCTGCCTGTGAAACGAGAGAGCAGATTGCCTTCCTCAGATTTGAGGAGAGTTACTAAATCCCACCCCTTGGCAAACACTTATGATTGTCAGGGCTTAGAGCAGTGGTTCTCAACCCTGGCTGCACATTAGAATCACCTGGGAATCTTTTTAAAATCCTAATTTCTGGGCCTCATCCTCCGGAAATTCTGTTTGTTACTAAGGTTGTGGCCCCACCCCATAACAAAGAAACAGAATTTCCAGAAGATGAGGCCCAGAAATCAGGATTTTAAAAAGATTCCCAGGTGATTCTAATGTGCAGCCAAGGTTGAGAACCACTGGCTTAGACGAAGTTAGTGGAACCTGCATGTAGACCTTTAAAAAAAAACAAACATTGAATACAATAGTAATTAAAATTTTTTTTTATTTCAGAGGAAGGGAGAGGGAGAGAGAGAAACGTAATGATGAGAGAGAATAATTGAATAGCTGCCTCCTGCACGCCCCCTACTGGGGATTGAGTTCTCCACCCATACATGTGCGCTCAAGGGGAATGACCTTTTGGTTCATAGGTTCAAGCTCACCCAATGAGCTGGGCTCATGTATTTTTTCAATCAACCAATATTTACTGAGTATTTTCTTTTTCTCTAAATCCTCAAGAATATGCTTATTGATTTTATTTTAGAGAAAGAGGGAGGGAGCAAGAGATAAATATTAATAGAAAAAACATTGATTTGTTGTTCCACTTATTTATGCATTCATTGGTTGACTCTTGTATGTGCCCTGACCAGGGATTGAACCCACAATTTTGGCATATCAGGACAATGCTCTCTAATCAACTGAGCTACCCAGCTAGGGCTTACTGAGTACTTTCTATGTCCCAGGACCTATAGAAGCAGAAACAGATGAAATACGGCTCTTGTTCTCAAGTTGCCATATATGCATGAGGTACCCTTGCAGGGTAAAGGGGAGTAAGACATGTGTGACCAATTCTACTTTGATAGCATTGTTCTTTCCAAAATGAGCAGGTATTTCTGGGTAGTGGGAGGCAGGAGAGAAGGAATGGAGAAGGGGATGGATGATGGGAGGAGCTGATAGTTGAGAAAGGAACCAGGGCCCTGGTCCTGGGGTGGGGACATGATAAGGACATCATCTTGAAGGCAGTAGAATGCTATTAAAGAAGAGGAACATGGCAGACCAGTTGGCACCTAGAAAACTCACTTTGGCTGCATTGTGAGGACTGGATGAGGGTAGTGAGACAGGAGGTAGGGAGGCCGGGCAGGAGGTTACTGCAGTTGTCTTGGTGAGAGATAATGAGGGTGTGAACCAAGACAGAGGTAGATGTGGGAGCAGATAGGCATGACAAGACTTGGTCATCAAGTTGGTATAGAAGTGAGGGAAAGGGTGACTCCTAGATTTCTAGCTGTGGTGTCTATTGCTCTCTGAAATGGAAGATACAAGAGGGGGTGGTTCATGGAGTTTAGGAAGAAGATGGTAGGTTCATGTGGGACATGTTGGTCTAAGATATTTGGGAACATCCAAGAAGATATTGGCTACCTGCTAAGCAAAGCAGTCTGGATTGGAGACCCATCCAGAATTATGGATGCTGAAACCATCGAGCTGGATGACATTATCCAAGACAAGCACTCTGAGAAGTAGAGTAAAACAGAAACCTGGTGATCATCAACTGAAGGGGTACAGCAGAGGAGTTAGGAAAGAACTAATGAGCTTGTCAGAGAAAAAAGAGAGGAATGAGAGAGGTCTGCATGGAAGCTGAAGGAATAGAGCAGTGATGGCGAACCTATGACACGCGAACTCATTTTTTTGGTTGATTTTTCTTTGTTAAATGGCATTTAAATATAATATATAAAATAAATATCAAAAATATAAGTCTTTGTTTTACTATGGTTGCAAAGATCAAAAAATTTCTGTATGTGACACGGCACCAGAGTTAAGTTAAGGTTTTTCAAAATGCTGACACGCCGAGCTCAAAAGGTTCGCCATCACTGGAATAGAGCACGCAGAAGGAAGAGATTCACTGGTTAACAGGGTCGAGTGAGATAAGACGAAAAGAAGGCCACTGGGCTTGGCTATTGGGAAATTGTTGACAGCCTTTGCCTGGGTAATGTGATAGAGAGGCCAGGTGGCTGCCATGTGTAGGTGCCTGGAACAGAGGCAGAGGTGAAGATTCTGAGCTCGCTGAAGGTGGGGTCTGTGCCTCCTCTGGTGTCTAGTGAAGCTATCCAATATGTCTGTTAAATGAGTAAATAAACTTGGATTGGAAAGGAAGAGGAGTGGGATATGTAGTGCTAGAGGGAGAAACAGGGTTCATAGGGTGCTTTGTTTAAAAGTTGTTCAGAGCCTGTAGGGGGGAAACAAACCATTAAATAAGGAGAAGATCAAAATTCTGGCTGGGACCTAGAGTTCAGGTGCTTTGGGCAGGAGGAAGAAGGGGAGCTTCCCCAGGTTGGGGGAGAGTTGATGAGGGTGGGAGCAGCCACAGATAAGGCTGGTGAAATGATCTGCTGGGAGGAACAGCAGCAGGAAAGGAGTTTCAGGGAAGTGCTGTGGAAAACAGAAGGAGCTGACCAGGGAACTGTAAAAAGATGACCAAGTGCCACTGAAGGCTCAGTTGAAGTCCCCAACAAATCAGCTTCCTTTTCTAAAAAGATATTTTTTATTGATTTCAGAGAGGAAGGGAGAGGGAGTGTGAGAAAGAAACAGCAATGAAGAGAGAGAATCATTGGTTGGCTGTCTCCTGCATGCCCCCACCCTGGGGGTCAAACCCACAACCTGGACATATGCCCTGACCAGGAATAGATCTGTGACCTCCTGGTTCATAGGTTGATGCTCAACTACTGAGCCACACTGGCTGGGCTCAGCTTCCTTTCTTAAGCAGAACTCAGCTCCTGATGCCCCAAAGGACAAACTGATTGTGGGAAGTAGGGAAGTGCAGGCTCTGCCCTGTGGTTGTTGATGCAGCTGCTGCCCCAGTTGGAGTTCTACTGGTGGACAACTTCTGACCCAGCTCCACCCACCCTATGACAATTCCTGAAACGCCTTCCTTGTCTAGATTGGCTCACTCCTATTGTTTCTCCAGATTCAGTTCCTGGTAAGCTTCTTTCAAGAAGATTTTCCTAATCTCACCCTACACCAAGCATGTCAAACTCGAAGCCCGCGAGCCACATGAGTTTGACATGCTTGCCCTACACCTTCACTGTCTCAGTAGGTGCCCTTGCTTTCTGCTTCCACAGTCCTCCTTCCCACCATTTCCCTCACTGTCAGTGTCTGCGTCACACCACAGTCAGGAACTGTTCCATATACCGCCCCTGTGTTTCTCTTCTCAAACCCTCTCCCAGCCCCTTGAAAGCAGGGTCTGTTTTTGTAAATCTGCATCTTGGATGCAGCTGGTGCCGGACACCTGTGGCATCTCAGAAGATGTTTGATGAATGAATGGCATGGGGAGGGGATGCTGTCTGTGGCCACTCTGTTCTCTCTCAGATGTAAACAGGTTACCCAGTTGGGAACGAGGACATCTGCTGGCTGGTGTGGCGTCTAGCACTGATGCATCTATATTCTCCTCTGAAGGTGGGTCCAGGGGAATCTCTGGCTCCAAAGGCCCCACCACCCCTACCTTGGGAAAGCTGACCCCTGGTGGTCGGCAGAAGGGAGGGAAGTGTGTTCCTGAAGGGGTTGCCCGGCAGCCCAACCCCCACCACACCCCCTACTCATGCCAGAGAGGGCCTCTTTCTGGAGACCACAATCACACCTTTGTATAACACTTTATGGTGCACGAATACTTTGAACTGAGTCCTCACAACAACCCTGTATAATAGGTTACCACCATCCCTATTTTAAAAATTAATTTATTGATTTTAGAGAGGGAGGGAACTGTCCCACTTATATACTCATTGGCTGCTGATGGGATTGAACCCGAAACCTTGTGCAAATCTTGGTATATCAGGATGATGCTCTAACCAACTGAGCTACCTGGCCAGGGTGCCATCATCCCCATTTGTGGGCAGAAAAATGAAGACTTAGAAAAGCAAAGTGACTGGTCCTTAGTAGCCGGCCTTGTGACAGAGCCAACACTTGGACTCAGGCCTGACTTCAAGGACACTGGCCACTGTGCTGCCCTTTGCCCCAGTCCAGCAGTGCTGAAGCAAGCGGAGGGTGTGGCCCTATTCCAAAGTCCTGCTCACGTCCTTATGAAGAAAGGACATGAGGAGAGGAAGCAGACAGGGAGGCCACCAAATGGGTCAAGCGTATATGGGGGACCTGGGACCCTCGCAGCCTGGTCAAGGGAAGGGAGGAATGTGGGGCAAGGCTCAGACCACGCTGCCGTCTACTCATCTCTCAAGTATTTAAGGCCACTTGGACTAACACAGCCCCAGCTGGGGGTTTATGAAATCCCCCCAGTTCCACACCTTGTAGGGGCTGGATAAAGGTGCAATCCTCCTGGCCTGTTTGGTGGGGAGTTAGCCAGCCATGGCACCCCATGCCAGACTGCTATGGAAGTCACTGGTGTTCATCCACTTCTCCCTCTCAAGGTGGGTGGAGTCAGAGTCCAGGGGAGACCTGCAGGAAGGTGCTTTGTCCTCTCGGCCTTGATGTGTGAGGCCCTGGGCACGTGGAGGCATGTCATGGGCTTACCTTTTGGAGAGTGGCCGGAGGGGAGACCCGTTGGTAGACTGGAGTCCTAGGCGGGGTCGGAGATGAGGCAGTGCGGGTAGAGGCTGGGAGACTCCAGTGTGTGTCCGGGGCTTGCATTCCATTGAGTAAAAGGGGTGGGAACCTTTCTCCAGGGCTGCCCCTTAATCCCAATTCTTAGCCCAGCAGCATCTCCCCTGTTCCCTGGCAAAGTGGACATGGTATGTGTGCTGCCTGCAAGGGGTAGGAGGACTCAGGTTGGGAGTGGGTTGTTCAAGTCTGTGGTTCCAAGGACTGGGGAGAGAGAATGGAGGGGGAGTGGGAATTTGATGGTTAAAGAGCAGGGAAAGAATCCAGGGTGAGCATGGGAAAGGGGAGATCTGAGAAGGGTCCCTGGAGAGAGAAGGAGCCTGGAGGAGAGAGGAGGAAAAAGGCAGGCCCAGAGTCAGGAGAAGCAAAGGGGCATGGCACGTGGTAGGATAGGCCTTAGCTCCCGGCCAGGCATGAGCCACCATGCTGTGGTGGTCCTTGGGGCCGGAATGGCAAGAGAGGCTTCGAGGGGTAGGATGAAGGCCTCCTGGGCCTGTGCAGGGCAGGCAGAGGAGCTGGGGGTGCTGTGTTGCTGGCTCTAATCACTGGGGACTCTGAACTGGCACTCCTCAGTCTGCCACGGCAAGAGGGCTGTCCCCTACGAGGCACCCTGTGGATTGAGGTAGCTGACAGTGTGCAGCAGCTGCACGAGGTCAGCAGGAGCCAGTGGAGGGAGGGCTCCAGGAAGGCAGGCTCCACGGAAGGCAGGGGAGGGGAAGAGGCAGGTGTCACAGGACGGCAAGAGGGCTTTGGTGAGGGCCTTGGTGAGACATTTTCCTGGGAGCGTGCAGGGGGGCAGACAGATCCATGCAGTGGGTTGGGGAAAGCCCACTGGTGAGACCTGGAGTTACTACTGGATTGAATGACTACTATGAAGTAGAAGCAGCTGCCTGTGGGTGTGTGTGTGTGGGGGGGGGGGATTGGGGGCAGGTGAATTTGGTGAAGCATATAGACTGAGCTGTGGAAGGAGAGACCCACAGATGTGCTGCTACCATTACCCCTATATGACCCAGACTCCGACCCCTTAGGCGAGTTCAAGGACACTGACAGGTGCTGCTGGAATCACAAGCAGTGCACTGGGCATATCATCCACCCCTTCACCTCTGACTGTGGTCACTACAATCTGCACCTGCACTCTCTCAGCCACTGTGACTGTGACTCTAGGTAAGGACCCTCCTCCTTGGGCGATCCACAGCCCAGGAGACTCCTGGGAAGAGCCAGGTCCAAACTTGCACTGCGGTCCCCTCCTTTAGCTTTGACCAAGCACTGCCAGCCCAACCCCAGCTTTGGAAACCTGGCTCTGCTCCAAGAGCAATGGGGGAGGAGGTCTTTTGGCAGCCTGGGCTGAGCTGCAGTTACTACTCGGAAAGCCCACTGTCCTTCAGGCTCCTGGCTCTGGGCCCCTGGGGAGTCCTGGAGGTGCGGGAGCCAGGCTGAGTTCCTTGTGGCAGGGTGAAAGACTGCTCAGAGAAGACAAATAGCAGCATCTCCCAAGATGTAGGCCCAACCTGTTCCCGAGATGTGGGCCCAACCTGTTTCGACATCGTCCAGACCCCTTGCTTTGAGCTCATCCCCGAGGAAGAGTATGTGGAGCGGTACTGGTATGGCTGGTGAGTGCTGGCAGGCTGATGGGGGCACTGTAGGGCATTGGCCCTCACTTTTTGTCAACCTCCTCTTACTCTCCCTCCCTCCCAGGTGCAAAAGCTTCAGGCCTGTCTCTGTGGCAGTGATCCACCATCCCCTCCACCACGAATTTAGAGATGACCTAAATGAAGAAGAGGAAGAGGAGGAAGAAAGCAAGCCTCCCATCCCGACCGAGGTGGGGCCCACCGCCACCACACCCAAGGACAAAGGCATAGGAATGGGCACGATCATGGGCACATCAGACTCGGCCGCTCCCATTACCATCTGGCGCTCTGAGAGTCCCACAGAGAAGTCCCAGGGCAGCAGGGTTATCAAGAAGGTCAAGAAGAAAAAGGAAAAAGAGAAGGATGAGGAGGATACAGATGAGAAGGCAAAGATGAAGAAAAAAGTCAAGAAGGGCAAGTTGACTAAAAAGAAAAGCCCAGTTAAATCAGAACCTTCACCTCCAGACTTGAGCAGATCATTAAGCCCAAGGGAGCTGGTCAGGCTGTCAGAATCCAGCCCAGAGAGCCGGGAAGACCTGGAGAGTGAGGACAGTTACAATGACCCCAGGCAGGAGCCCTCCAGCGAGGATATTGTAGAGTCATCGCCCAGAAAGAGAGATAAGAACACGGTCCAGGCCAAGAAACTTGGGGCAAAACCCGCTCCAATCAAGAAAATGAACAAGAGGAAATCCCCCCCAGTATCCAGCCCCAATCTCAGTTGAGGCCGGGCGACCAGGTGAAGAATAAATGCCATCCAGCCTGTCGCAAACCCCCTGCTGCTCTTCTCTCCCTCTAACTTGGCTGCTGCTGGGGGGGTGGGGGTGGGGGGCTCTGGGCATAGCTGGAGCGAAGGGGGTAGGGGCCTGCGGGGGTTTCTAAAGGGCAGTCCATCTGCCAAGAGGAAGTCCATGGGAAGGTAGGTGGGAGGGCAGGGAGGGGCACTGTAACAGCCTGTTTCTCTGTAACATCCTCGGCTCAGGGCAGAAGAGCACATCTGGGTGAGGAGGGAAGGAGGCTTCCCATCTACAGGGAGGCTGGTTTGTGTTAAGTCCACTCTGGGACAGGCGGGATTATCTGTAACGATACCCCTAATAAACTGAACCTTTTAACCTCTGCCACTGTGCCTGCCCTTCCCCTCTTTTAAGTGGCCCTGGAGAAGGTGCTGGTAGCACCAAAGGGAACATGATCTTACCAGTTCTGTGGACCTGCTCCTACAAGGCCCTTCTGGACTTTTTGTGCTAAAGGGAACTGAACTGAGTTCCCTACTAAAAGCCAACCCCTCCCCTTCTTCCCGCAACTCTTGCCAAAAGCCAGAGATCTTAAATGAAGAAAAAGCAAGGAAGGGCCTTGGCCAGTGTGGCTCAATTGGTTGAGTGTCATTCCATGCACTGAGAGATCACCAGTTCAATTCCCCATCAGGGCACATGCCAGGTTGCAGGCTCATCCCCAGTGGGGTAGTGCAGGAGGCAGCTGATTGATGTTTCTCCCCTTTTCCCTCTCCCTCTCTCATTTAAAAAAAAAAAAAGGCAAGGAAGGGAGCTCTCCAAGTTTGGGCAGCAGTGGCTTTTTTTTACTTCTTTGCTGAGCCTCAAGCAGAGGAAAAGGAGTAGGAAAGCCTCACTTTCCCAGCCCCGACTCACAGAGCTATGAGACAAAACCTTTGGGAAGAAACACAGGGAGATCAGAGTCCAGAATAAAAGAGGCTGTGGGGCTGGGGAAAGGACCAAGGCCTGGGAACTGGCCTGCAACAGCCCAGCTCCCTTTTCCAGGGCCAGTGTTTGTGTGCAGCAGGCAGCGTGGGCCCATCCTGGGTCAGACACACTTAACTGGTGTAGAAGTACTGCCAGACATTCAGGCCCAGCTGGCAAAAAGGGAAGAGATATGCAGGGGCTCAGGGTGAGAAACCCAGATTTACCTGTGGCCTTTCTCAACTGTGCCCAAGAAGTCCACAGGTGCTCCTCGGCTTACGATGGGTTTATGTCCAGATAAACCCACTGTAAGTTGGAAATATCGTTAGAGCGAAAATGCACTTAACACACCTGAACAACTTAGCCCAGTCTACTTTAAACGTGCTCAGAATACTTACATCAGCCTACAGTTGGGAAAAGCATCTAGCACAAGCATATCAAAGTCAAAGGCTAACACGGGCCACATAAACGAGGCATGTGGCCTGTGGGCCGCGAGTTTGACATGCTTAATCCAGCACAATGAACACACTGTTGTTTGCCCTGGTGATTGCTTGCCTGCCTGGGGGCTGCAGCTCACTGCCGCTGCCCAGCACCATGCAGCATCAGGAGAGTATCCTACTGCCTATCACTGGCCCGGGAAAAGAGCAAAACTCAAAATCTGAAGTACAGTTTCTACTGCAAGTGTATAGCTTTTGCATGACTGTAAAGTCAAGAAATCTTAAGTGGAATCATTATTAAGTTGGGGGCCATCTGTAGCAGGCACAGTGGCTAGCAGTGGCTGTGTGTGAGTGGAAGTAATAGCAGCTAACATTTACTGAGGCCTTATGAGGTCCCAGGCATTGGGCCAAGCACTTCACACATTCTTTCTATCTGTCCTCACAGATGCTCTGATGAGGTAGGTATCACCATCTCCTTTACAGACAAGCAGGCTTAGAGATAACAGGAGTGTGCTCAAGGTCATAGGACTGGGAAGTGGAACAGGAATGTGATATCAGGCAATCTGGTGCAGAAGCCGCCTGCTTCTCAGAGTAACTTGCCTTTCTAATGGCCTGGAAGAGGGAGTCGGAAGCCCTCAGAGCTCCAAACACTGCATTGAAAGCCACCCCTCAAGAACCAGAGAGGGAGAGAGAGGCTTTGTCAAGTGCTCTGTAGAAACACTGTTTATTCAAATGACAGGCAGGAAGCAGTGGTGGCAGCAGGTGGGTGAGGGTGGCCAGGAGGGGGCTGGGCAGGTTAGCACTGCAACCCTATGACCCCTACAATCCCGCTTTGATAGCCACCAAGTTGTTGGCATGAAGGTCAGAAATACTTCCCGTCCTCTTCCTCCTGCCCCAAACTGAATAAATAGCATCTGTCTCCCCACAAGAGCTGGGGGAACTCATGTGCTGAGCTTGCTGCCCGGTCCCAGCCCAGAGTCAGGTAAGGGCAGAAGCTCAAAATGGCTTGTAGGGAAGTAGAATACAAAACTGTTCCACTCTCATCTTCCTCTTCTTCCTCCCTGCCACACTCCCTTCCCAGCCTGGTCCCAGGAAGAGGTGGTCGGTGAGGGCCGGGAATGGGAGAATTGTCGCCTAGCGTACACTGAGCTCAAGTTCGAAGGCCATCCAGTCTGTCACCCACCCAGGCTGACCACCAAAGAGAACGTCACTTCACGCCACTTTATGGACAGAAAAGGAGGGGCAGGGAAGGAGGCAGGCATCTCCCAGCCTCAGAGGTAACCAGAGTCCTGGGAGCAGGCCCCCTACCGATCCATCTCGTCCAAGAGCGGGGTGGCATCGCCAGCAATAGACATGGGGGTGCTTTCAATCATAGGGCTGGGGGACGGCCGAGGTGTCAGCCGCTGCTTCTGTTTCCGCCGCTCAGCCTCCTTCTCCTGAAGCCACTGCTCCGCCATCTTCCCCCAGTCGATGGCTGCGTGGCTGTTGGACCTGGAAGAGGGAAGAAGGGGCCTTTCAGATTGGAACACTAGAAGGCTCCACAATCACTGGTGAACATCCACCCTTGCAGAAATCGACTTCATACCTATGGTCAGTAGCTGTGGCCAACTGCCACACTGCCCTCTTCCGTTATCTCCCAGAATGCAGTCCTCATGGGAACATCACCTGGGTCATGGCTTTCAGAAGGTCCAGAGCACCTGCCTATGCTAAGCCCCTTAGCCTCTTGACAGCACCTGCCCTTACTAATAACCTGCTCCATGCCACCACCCATATACTTACTTTGGCTGTTGCTGCCGTTGCCGAGAGCTGGAGGAGGGCTGGGGCTGGGCCTGGGCAGACTGTGGGGTGGTGCTGGCCTGTAGCTGGTGGTACTGTGGTGTGGTGATGGGCTGGCTTGGGGTTGTGTAGGAGTAGCTGGGGGTCATTAGTGGTGTGGCCACTGGCTGCTGGGCTGGCGTTGGGAACACCTGAAGAAGAGTGAACAGTTAAATGGGGATGGGTTTAGGGTGTACTTAAGGTTCCCATGAATTTCTGCAAAGCTTTCCAGTTGACCCTCTCCTGAGCAGATAGGGAGGCCAATGGAATGGGACCAGGCACAATAGGGCCTCTGGTCCTGACTAGTTGAGGATTCTAGTGGCTTGAGGGTTCCAAAGATCCCAAGGACTCTGCAGAAAGATCAAACCTTCTCTTATTCCCTTTCCCCTCAAACGGGCCTGAGGAAAAGGATCATCTGTTATAGAGAAAGCCCATCTGTGCATAAAGGTGGGCACTGCCAGCAACCAGTCTATGGACACAGGCTGGTAAAGGAGGACTGTTCCCTTTCATTTTCCCCACCCTCCACAGAGAGCTTCCCCTCCAAGCCACGTACGTGGTAAGCGCTACTGCCCCCTCCACTGCCACCATAGCCATACTGGCTGGAGGCCCACTGGGCCGGGGTGGCATTAGGGTTCTGTCCTTGGCCTGTCACAGCAGCAATGGCACTGAACATCTGTGAGGTCATGTTCTGGGGCAAGGCATTCACAGCCCGTGTCAGATCTGTAAGCACAAAGAGGTGGAAGAGGGCACATTAGAGGTGAAATCCTAGCTTTATCCCTCTGAGTCACAGTCCTGGGCGGGAGCTCCTTACCTGCAAGGTTGAGGTTAGCTGGAGTAGCATTGATAGAAGCAGGTGTCCGGGTCCTGCTGCTGCTACTGGGAGTGATTCCTACAGGAAATAGGCAGAGTCAGTTATGTTTCTGGTTTCATAATTCAGGGAACTGAAGGAGGAGCTGAGAACAATGAAGCGACACAGGCAAAGTGGATGGAGGAACTTCCCGATGCTAGGCCAGTGATGGCGATCCTATGACACGTGGGTCAGAGGTGACACGCGAACTCATTTTTTTGGTTGATTTTTCTTTGTTAAATGGCATTTAAATATATAAAATAAATATCAAAAATATAAATCTTTGTTTTACTATGGTTGCAAATATCAAAAAATTTCTTTTTAAAAAATATATATTTTATTGATTTTTTACAGAGAGGAAGGGAGAGAGATAGTTAGAAACACCGATCAGCTGCCTCTTGCACCACCCCCCCCCCCACTGGAGATGTACCCGCAACCAAGGTACATGCCCTTAACCGGAATCGAACCTGGGACCCTTCAGTCCACAGGCTGATGCTCTACCCACTGAGCCAAACTGGTTAGGGCATCAAAAAATTTCTATATGTGACATGGTACCAGAGTTAAGTTAGGGTTTTTCAAAATGCTGACACGCCGAGCTCAAAAGGTTCGCCATCACTGTGCTAGGAGGTTGGAGTAGAAGGAAGAGAGCTGCAATGACAGCCTGTACCTTACCCCCTTCCACAGAAGGCTAGTTAGTGATACCGTGATTCAGAGCTTAGGTATCCCCCCAGCCACAGCCCTGAAGTCAGAGAGCACAACTCACCTGGTACAGGATCCTGGTAATGATCCTTAAACCATCTGAAAAGTCCATTCACAGTTGGGAAGATTTGGCCCCGGTACCGGAATCCTTCTGGAGTCACCGTTACATACTCTATTCTGGGATTTTGGAAGGAAATACGCATCAGATACCACTTGGGGCCAGCCGTGAGAACGTGGCCAGAACAGATCTCCACCATGTGAAGTAGTCACACTGGGTGCTAGGGGAAAGAAGAGATGAAAGAGCCGGTCTCTGACCCTGACTTTGGGGAGGGGAGGTGTGCGGAGCAGAGTACAGGCTGCCAGAGGAAGACTTCGGGGGCTGGGCCACCATCCTTGGCCACCATGTGATGGCAGCACCCTGTAGGTGAGGGTGAAACTGAAGCCACAGACAGTCAGGGTTGGAAGAGGTCTCCCAGGGGAGCAAAACACAATTCCCCATGAACTGGAATCTGGAAGTGCTTCTGGAAGGTGGTTAGTCTGCCTTTATTCCACACTGTGCAGACCTGAGCGTGGATAAGAGGATGGGTTCTGGGTTCATACCCAGTTCTAGTTCCAGTTTGTCTCTGCTACTCATCACCTAAATGACTGTCCAAAGTTACTAAATACAAATCTTAGCTTCATTTGTAAAACGAGTATAACAGCACTTAAACCTATAGGGTGGGAGTGAAGAATAAATCACACAACACCTAAAATAGCCGTGTGCTCAAAAAAGGACAGCTGTCAACAGACAATGCTAAGTATGACAAAGTTCTCATTTATATTAAACTGAAAGCCATTTCCTAAATCGTCTACTCAAGTGTTCCTTCGGCAACACAAGGAGTCTGTACCCCTTTCCACAAGAAGCTATCACATTGCCTCTGTTCCTGGTTAAAGGTCCCGTTTGCTCAACTGTCCTCATGGGACAGTTTCCAACCCAAAGATCCCTGGCAGTGAACCTCTGAAAACATGGTAAGTCAGAAAAGGCTTCTCAGAAATGAGCATGGTATTTCAGTTGTGCCCAAGACAACGCAGGGTCCAGAGTCCAGAGCTTCTTGTCATCTGGCTGCTGAGTCCCTTACTAATATTGCCTGTGCTGTGCATCACGTATAGGCATAGGGATGAGGGCAGAAATGCACAGGCCTTGGCTAAGGGCCAAAGGGAGGATGGGGGAGTAGAGAAGGCTGGTATGAGCACTAGAGAGTCCCAGATTAAAGAATACCTAGGAAGGCCAGCCTGTTGGTCAGGCAGAAAGGAAGCAGAGCAGGTCAATGGTAGGGAGAAGAGACGCTGCCTGACCTAGCCCTCCTGTGTGGGGAGAAGTCAGCACACCATCGCAACAGCAAGCCACTGTGTGCAGAAGCCCTGGTTGGGTGAAGCAGACAGTGAAAAGGAGAGACCAGTGTGCTGGCCCACCGTGGACAGCCAGGTGGCTGGAGCAGCTGAAGATTTCCATCACTCCTTGGGAGGGGGAGCAGAGGCAAAGGGTGAGAAAAGCATTTTCTTAGTGAATCTTTGCCTTTTGCCTCTAAATCATCATCCTCTTACCCCACCTCCAACCTCCGCCTCTATTCTAAACAGAGGAAAGGCAGTTAGGCAGAACCAGAGAGAGGACTACTCCAGGGCCTCTGTCTCCCCTGCTAGCCTGTCTGTGGACCCCAGCGGCAGCACCTTCTCAGCACCAGTGCTCACCTGGGTTTACCCCGGGGCTGGTATCCCAGTAGGAACTTGCCGGGCAGTTCCTTGCAGGCACAGATGAAATAAGGGATGAAGGTGGGCTTCTCCTTCTTAGTTTTGATGAGCAGCTCCTCTAATTTCTGGGGGTAGAATGAGGGGAGAGGTTGGGATAACAGCATGCTTGGTAGACAATGTCTGGCGCATACATGTACACCTCCTTCACCAGCTGAGGGACCCCTACACTGAAGGGAAATCATACATTCTTAAGTGACTGGGTGATGTCTTCCCTCAAGGGGCCCTGGGCTCACCTTACGGTCCCCACCGCTGCAATCCTGATAATACTTGTGGTTCAGAAGGTCCCGGGCAAAGGATGCCATGGGCTGAACATAGCGGGCAACAATCTCATCCAAGTCTTCAAATTCCTGTGGGAAGAAGGTAAAGGCCCATGTATCATATCCAGATCTGAGACGCCTGGCCCTTCATCACATCTACTCAGAATAAAACTCCTGGGAGGGGGTGGACTTCCCAGTCCTGCTGCAGCCTCACTCCACTGCAAAGCCTCTTCAATTTATCCATCTGTTTGAGTTGTGCTCAGATTTAAAGCTTACAAGGCACAAAATCATTTAAACTTTGATTCTCCCTGCTCCTTGGGAACAACAGGGAACTTCATGAAATTTCACTCCATTGAAAAAAGGACAGAGAAATTTGATGTGTGTGCACATGCATGTGCCTGCATGTATTTTCTCCTCTTCTTCTACTGGCTCTCTTTAGGTAGTCTACTTTATTTTATTATTATTTTTAAAACATATTTTTACTGATTTCAGAAAGGGAGAGAAATAGAAATATCAATGATGAGAGAGAATCACTGATCAGCTGCCTCCTGCAGGCCCCACACTGGGGCTGAGCCTGAAACCCTGGCATGTGCCCCGACCGGGAATGGAACAGTGACCTCTGATTCATAGGTCAACACAACCACTGAGCCATGCCGGCGGGGCTTTAGGTAGTCTATTTTAAAATTTGGAGGACAGGGACGAAGGGCAAATATACAAAATTAATATCAAATGACTTATTTCACAACCAACCTATTTCGTGTTCTATGTAGCTAAAATACATGCATGTAATGCATACAAGTAACTAGTGTTAGGTGAAGTGGCCAGAAATGGCTTGTTTCTGAGGCAGGCGTGGGGATGGGAAGTGAGTGAGGGCTGGCTCTTACCTCACTGTTGATCCACAGGGTGGCTCCCAGGCTGAATGCATTTTCCTTGCCCTCTTCCCGCACGTCCACATGTTGGTAGATGCCGTCACTGACCTTCCAGGTCACTGTCAGGTGATTTTCGCCCTTGCTGCTTGGTCGGATGATAACATCTCCCTGGTCCATAGTCTCCATCATCTTTTCTGCTTGTTTGAAATTTATATTATGGAAGGATGGATGTGCAATTACCCGCTTGATATATGCTGAAGAGGGCAGGAAAGAAGTACAGATCAGGTGATGGAACTGGGAACCAATAGCAATGGGACAAACCATGGCTTAACTTCTGGCCCCCTATTGAATTCTGAGACTCTTAACCTCTCTGAGCCTGGACTTTCTGATGTAAAGATGTGTTCACCTGGGTTCCTAGGGTACTGACAGGAGTCACATGCATTAGCAAAGAAAATGTGACCCAAGAAAACTCTGGTTTCCAGCCCTGCCAATGACTCCCTTTTGATGCCTCTGGGCCTCAGCACCTCCAAGCTGAGCACTCACTCCCATCGGGAGGCTGAGCAAGGGGAACTGCCATTAGCACGTGCATCCTGGAGAGCGAGCTGCCAAGACCTCGGTGCACAGGTGTGGTGGGCACTCACTGGTCCGCTGTTGTTTCCGCTTCATGTCCTCCTCCTGCTTGTGGTCTGCAGCTTCAGCATCAAAGTCATAGTAGGTGTCCTTGGGCAGTTTCCACTCGTTGTTCCTGTCCATGAGGTCTGAGGTGCGGCAGGTCAGGTCTGCGCTAAACTTCTCGATGTCAATCTTCATGATGCGGCAGTGAACAGTCATTCCCACCTAGATCCACAGAATATGTGAGCTGGAAGGGACAAAGATGATCTAGCCCGATGCCCTATTTTACAAATCAAAGTTCAGGCAGAAAGATGAAGTGACTTGCCCAAAGACAGCCACCTACTGAACAGCAGATGAGTTCAGGGTTGAGTCTGATCTGCAGACTGCTGGCTGTGTCTTGTAGATGCCTCTTCCTCTAGACAGGAAAACCACCTGGAGTCTACTGGGGTTTGGCCTGTTACTGGCACTATTCCCTTCTCCCTCAAAGTTGCCCTGTTACTGCTCCTAGGAGGTGGTCAAAGTGTGGCTGCCCTTTTTGGAGGGGAAGGAAAATAAGAGCTGGTTTTTAGATTTTATCCTTGACTTGATTGAACCCATCTGTCTAAACAGTGGCAAAAGCCAGTCACTCTGCACAGCTCTCCTTTTGAAACTCTCCCTAGCCTCATTTATCAGGAAGAGAGTCTTTGCCCAGCCTTCCCAAGTCCACAGTTCTCGGGTTCACAACACTTAGAACCAGAGAATTGGCAGATCCAGGACCAGCCATGTTACAGACTGAGTAATCCTGGAAAAGGCACTTGAATTTCTCTTAGAAGAGAAGGAAATAGTCCTTCCCCATCAGACGGTGAGATTAGAGACAACATATGTAAAAGTCAAGTGCGGGTGCCTAGTGTGTATATACATAATTAATGGCAGGAGAATACTAGAACCGAAAGGGAACTTGGCTTTGTGTCTCGCAGCTTTTAATGCTGTGCCCTGCTTCCTGCCCTTGGACTAAATCACAGCTTCCCACACAGGAAGCGAAAGCCCTCTCCCAAAGGGCTGGCAACTTGAAGTTCACAAGGCAGAGAACAGAAGCACTCAAATGCTTCCTGCCCTGGCTTCTTTCAGCTAGTTATAAATCCCCCTGAAATTCTCGCCCTACCAGCAGCCACTGGGAACACAGCCTAACTTCTGGTGTGAACAGCCCAATGTTAACGAGAGCCCAATTTAGGCAGCTGAAAATTGATGCCTTTGCCTAGTCATTCATCTACCTTCACTCGCTCCTCTGGCCGCTTTACCACTTTGTCACTGAGGAATTTGGTGGGGATGAAGCCCGTCACACCATTGTCTAGCCGTGTTTTGACACCAATAGCCTGGCCTGGGCATGAACCGCTGTCGAAGTGGTTCCAGACCTAAAGAGAGCATCAGGAGAGAAGCTTGATCATTAAGATTCTGGAGATGACACATTCAGAAGAGCTGCCAAGGGTGTTATAATTTATTTTACCACTGACACCCGGTACCGTCGTCTGAAAACACAATGAGTTAGCCACTTCCTGCCAACATAAAATGTGAAGTTCCCCAATGTTATTTGACTCATAACTCATGTTTGGCACCACTGGCCATCAGATCAATCTTTTATGTTAACCTAACCTATACATTCTAGCTGAAACAGAGGCCCCTCTCTCCCATTTTGTTCTGACCTCATGGGCATGAGAAACATCAATGTCAGTCTCCTTAGAACTCATTTCAGTGAACTAGTTGCCCCTTGGCTTTCTATACATTCTGGACAAATCCCAACAGCTTCTTTTATTGGGTAAATTGGGAAATGGTCTTTTATAGTCTGCCTAACATTTGAAGACCCAGAAAAAGCTTTCAGGTGGCTTTAATGAGTTCTGACCATGAAAAAAGGCAGATGATGTCTAGAAGAATGTGGGGAAAAATTAAAAATGTGTTTGGAGAACAAAAAAATGAAAGGGAGTCTCTAACTAGTATAGGGACACTGTGCCTACCCTGCAGGGAAGAAATGCATGTCCTCATATCTCTAATCTGGTTGAGCTAGATGCCCAGAGAATGGGAAACAGGATTCAGGGCTGAGCCAGAGTAGAAAAAAGCATATAATTTCTGACTAGCATATGGAGGGACTTCATGTTAGACCTGTGTATGTTCCAGTCCTCTTCCTTCTTCGTGTATTCATTTGGTAAAGCATTATCTAAACACTCCTGCTTTCCTATTCCTTTTGAGGGCACTAAGACCATTAACTCAAAGAAATTCAGTGACCATGGTAACACTGCAGCACATACCTCACTTAGTTCGGGGAAATTGTCCTGCTGACAGAAGGGGCACTGCCATAGCCCTGTCTCATCGTTTCGGATTGCCTGGTCGTAGCTCTCACCCTGTGGGCGCCTATGGGCAATGCCAGTGACGTTGCAGATGATGAGCTTTCCTGGAGGAAGGGGTGAAAAGAGGGAAGAACAGGGAGCACAGGTTGAGAGAACTGGAGAGGCGACTTCTTCCCACCACCTTTTAATGACAGAACACTTGTCTTATAGCATCTGAACTGATTTCTCTTGCATCTTTGAAAAGGGAGGTCTTCCCTTGATTTGATGACATGGGAAAATGAGGCTTTTAAAAGTGAATTCATAAGATTCCACAGCAGGTTAAAAACATAATGTGATCCTGAACTCAGTTTTGACTTCCAGTCTAGTGCTCTATAATCTTTTTAAAAAATATGTTTATTGATATTTTTTTAAGAGAGGAAGGGAGAGGGAGAGAGAAACATTGATCAGCTGCCTCTTGCACACCCCCTACTGGGATAGAGCCCATAACCCAGGCACATGCCCTGAACGGGAATGAAACTGGTGACAGTTTAGTGCATGGGATAATGCTTAACCAATTGAGCTGCACTGGCCAGGATAGGGCTCTATAATCTTTCTGAAAGCTCCCCTGGTATAGTAAAAACCTGCCTCATTCTGTTGGAATCATTGTTTGATTTATATGTGTTCAGTAAGCACATATTCCTCACCCCTACATATCCTCCTCCACTTAAAAAGAGACCCAGAATTTACCAATGTAGAAGGTCTCTGGTGTTTCTTTGGTTAACATATTGAAGATTTCCTCTGTGTTGGGAGAGCGGTAGGCTGTCCGGAGGTCCTTATACCGACAGCTCAGCTCTGCCCGGATGTCGTACAGGGTGATGTGTTTATCACCATATCCCTAGGGAAGAAGCCCATTATCAAGAAGAGCCTTGCACCCGTTCCCCAACCTGAGCCCGAGTCTTTCAATGACAGGAGTAAGCCAGGTGGTTCCTGTCAGGGCTTCTCTTTCCCCTAAGACGGTGGTCGGCAAACTCATTAGTCAACAGAGCCAAATACCAACAGTACAACGATTAAAATTTCTTTTGAGAGCCAAATTTTTTAAACTTAAACTATATAGGTAGGTACATTGTTATTAACTTAATTAGGGTCCTCCTAAGGCTTAGGAAGAGCCACACTCAAGGGGCCAAAGAGCTGCATGTGGCTCGCGAGCTGCAGTTTGTCGACCACTGCCCTAAGACAGTGGTTCTCAACCTTCTGGCCCTTTAAATACAGTTCCTCATGTTGTGACCCAACCATAAAATTATTTTCGTTGCTACTTCATAACTGTAATGTTGCTACTGTTATGAATCGTAATGTAAATATCTGATATGCAGGGTGGTCTTAGGTGACCCCAAGGGGTTGTGACCCACAGGTTGAGAACCGCTGCCCCAAGATTAACTAAAGGTTTTCAAACCTTTTCCTACCCATGGAACACTGGTCTATGATAAAAGGGCTTCACAGAACCCCAATGTATAACAGATAAACACAAGGCTGCACTGTTGGCAAGGAGGAGGAGGGCCTAGGAAGAAACTCTACTACTGAGCCCCTGCAAGCTCCCTCCCACCCCCACAATGAGTGTAGTGGCCTTGGCTCCTTAACAAGTAAACTGAAAACTTCTTTGAGAAACCCAGTACGGCACCGGGTGGGGGTGGAGAAGAGAAGAGAAAATCAGGTTTCTCACACCAACAGTATTGGGGATTTCTCTGAAGACTTGCTGCCCAAGACCTCCCAACCATGCCACTTGGGATGGCTTTTATGCCAGGCTCTTTACACCAAGGGTCCTCAAACTTTTTAAACAGGGGGCCAGTTCACTGTCCCTCAGACCATTGGAGGGCCGGACTATAGTTTAAAAAAAAACTATGAACAAATTCCTATGCACAGCGGCGGCAAAAACACCCGGCGGGCCTGATAAATGTTTTCAGCAGGCCGCATGTGGCCCCTGGGCCGTAGTTTGAGGACCCCTGCTCTACACTGTCACCCACCTGCCTCTCCAGTTCTTCCGCAAAGGCATCCAGGTCTAGGTCTTTGAGTCGTTCTGGGTTTTCCAAGATCTCTTCAAGGGCTCCTGCAGGATTGGCATCTTCAGCTGATTCATCATATTCCAGAGCATCCACTGCCATCTTCCTGGCCCACTCATAGGTCTCAGGATGGACTCGAGAACCATCAAGGACTTCAATATATGAGTCAGTGCTAAAGGAAAGGCAGAAAAGGGGCAGGATATAAAACAAGAAGCTTCTAATAACCGTCCAAATGTCCACCAATAGGGAACTGGTAAATAAATTAGGGTACCTCCATACAATGGAATACTATACAGCCATTAAAAAGAATGAGGTAGATCTATGTGTGCTGACATGGAAAAATGGCCATGATATATTGATATGTGAAAAATGCACTGCAAAACACTATGAACCAAATGATCCCATTTTTGCAGTAAATGGGTAGTTAGTAAATGCATAGCACAAATAAAATTTAGAAAAGTTGCAATATACATCAATTGTTATAGTAGTTATCTCTGGGGGGTGGGATTATGGGGGACTTCCACTTTCTGCATAAATTCCTATATGTTGAATTTTATACAATGAACTTATATGAGTCTCTTAATAAGATACAGCAAAAAGGGGGAAAAGACCTTTGAGAATTTGCTGACAGCTATTTTCCCCCATAAAGCCTTCCCAGGCTGGTCTTGCCCGTGCACTCACATGGACCTATGTTATTCGTGGAGTGTTACAGCAAAGCTGGGTGGAAAATGAAGTTTTAGAACTTGAGCCTATTTCCCCACTGATTTCCATTACTGAATGAGGAGCTATGTGCCCGTGGAAAAGATCCTCCAAAGACTGAGTTGATAACTTCTGGAGAGGAAGAGGTCAATAGTGAAGTCCAAAGTCCAAGTGAATAGAACTTTCTCTCAATAACATCATCCCAAAACATACTGAATCACTTCCCCCCTTCCTCATATCCCCACTCCTTTTCCATTGCTCCTGCTATTCCCACCCTTACAAGCCACGACACACCACAGCAACAACAAATTTGTGTTTAATGAATAAAATCTTATGTTTTCCGTTCTTAATTTATAAACTAAGTTGGTTCTTATGTTTCTCTCACAAAAAAGTTTCACGTAATTGAACTGATCTTTTCCATAGGTCAGAGGCTCTTGACTGAATAAAGTTTCCTCACTTTTAAAACATTTCCTAATTTAAATAGGCTTGTGGCCCTTTGGCAGCCCTAATCCCCTCAAGTCCCCAAATAAAACCCAAGGGATTTCCTCCTGGTTTATCCAGGCAGAGGGCATCACCTGTCCCCTAGGGAGGCTGTGTCGATCTTCAGGAAGCCAGCACAATTCATGAAGACTTTGGGACCCATGTGGCACATGGTAACCAGCTGGGTCCGGCTCTCGAGCCTGGTGTTGTTCTGCTTCAGGATCTAGGGAAGAGGTCTGGAGTGAGCCAGAGCAGTGGGCAGGCCCCACTTCCCAGCCTGCTTTCAGGTTCCTGGGAAAGCTTCCTGGTAGGGACTCTGTCCCTACAGCCCACTATCTAAATGAGCACTATACCAGACTGTCTGCTACTAAAAATTTATTTTACTTATTTATTTTTTATTGTGAGAGTGCATTTATTAAAGCTGGGAACTGAAAGAAGGAAGGGCTTAGGACAGAAGCAGCAACAGGAGAGCCCAGGCTGGGCTGCTTTGGCTCACTGGAAAGTCAGAGAAAAGGGGGTCTTGGAGACAGGTTCAGAGGTTAGCCTGGGACGAGCTGCCACTGCCCTTTGCTTCCTGGTTGCAAGTGGTATGGAGACCTTTAGAGTTTAGGAGATGCACACCTCAGAGGGAAGAAAGGTGTAGGCATGCTCCTGGGAGGGATAGCACACTAAAAAATTGTTTTAATGAACTACTTTACAATGTATGGCTTAAAAGTTGATAGCCCTAGCCGGTTTTGCTCAGTGGATAGAGCGTCAGCCTGTGAACCAAAGGGTCCTGGATTTAATTCCAGTCAAGGGCACGTACCTTGGTTGCAGGCTCCTCCCTAGCCCGGGGACCCAAGGTGGGGTGCGTGCAGGAGGCAACCATTTGATGTGTTTCTCTCACATCGATATTTCTGTCTTTTGCTCTCTCTTCCACTCTCTCTAAAAATCAATGGAAAAATATCGAGTATAAAAAAAAGTTAATGATAAACATATATTCAAGTACCCATCACTCACCTTAAAAAAAATTACCACCAATACTTCTGAATTTCCCTGCATACGCCTTATTGAAATCCTTTCCCTTCCCATTGGGAAAAACGCCATTACCCTGAGGTTTGTATTGAGTACTCTCTCACCTTCTTCCAACTATTTTCAATCACGGCTTATGGCTATTTTTCCCATGAGCCACTATAGTAAAGTAGTGAAGAGCATAGCTGTGGCCACCTGGTCTGAAGTCTGACTCTGACTCTCACTAGCTGGATGACTCTGGACAAGTTCCTATACCTCTCTGAACTTGGTCTTCTTGTCAAATCATACTGGCAAGTATAAAGTATAAAGGCTCAAGGATATGGAAACTTCTCCTATTTTCTGATTCAATTCAATCCTACCTTTAGAAGATGTGTTCCTTTTCGAGGTCCCAGGCCACACACATACTGGATCAAGGCCTGGCTATAAGGGTGGGCAATGGCACGGTTGACATCGACCCCAACCTCATTGACTCGGTTGATAAATTCACAGTACAAGGCATTGAGCAGCTCTTCTTTCACCACATGCTCCTGTTGATACACAGCAGGCAGGGATAAGGTTACTGTGCAATTCTTCCCACCCACGCCTACCTGGCAAATCCTACTCACCTGCAAAGGGTGAAACTTGAGACACAGGATGTCTTCATCAGAGCTGCACACCTGGGCAAATTCAATCAGAGGGTCCTGGATGCGCCGGGCCAGGGAGACAGCCTGTCTCAGCACTGGAGGATAATCCCGGAACTCTGCCTAGAGTCAAACAAAGGTTAGCAGGGCCATAAAGTCCCCTTAGTGCCAAGAGCAAGAGAAAAATCGAAACTGATCTAACTCTAAGTCACTTTCTCCTTTCCTCTGGGACTGCTTTTTTGGGACCAATTTAATCTCTGAGGCTCCCAGTCTGAAACAGGACTGAATGGAATGCCTCGCATGGATTAAGTGCCCTGGTAACCTTTGCTTCCCTATTAAATCTCTCTGGGACTGATAGCTCTTGGCTGTTCAGGTCCCAAGGGTAGGGCTCCGGCATTACCTCTGATTTCTTGCTGTTCATATAGAGAATGGCCAACTCGTTGTCAACCAGCTCCACCCCAATAGAGGAAAGCTGTTGGCCCTGGTCCAGCTCATGCACAATGCGCTTCACATCCTCAATCAACATCTGGGCGTCCCTGGAGAAATAAGAGGTGTTAATCAGGGCTATTTCTGCACAATTTCTCATGGATGTACAGTCCCATGGTTGGGATATGGGGAAGGGCTGTGGGGGAGGAGAGAGCTCTGAAGACAAAGAAGTACAATATTCCCAGGGATACCCCCTTTTGGGATGGGGTATTATCAAGGATCTACACAGGCACATGCCAGACCCAACAATAAAAGATGAGTGACATTAAACCAGGCCTAGCCCAGTCTTCTGGTGCCCTCCTACCTATTCTCTCCTGCAACTGTCACCACATGAGGCTTTTTGTTCAGAAGAAATTTCTTCAGGGTTTCAATGTCTTGAGCCTGGATTGAAAGAAAATTGGAGTTAAATGGCTCTGAAGACAGGGAGATTTCAGGAACTTCCCTCTCCCTAAGTAGCTCAGCACCTTACAAGACCAGAGAATAATGATATGTCATACGCTGTTGAACTGGGAGACAAAACAAGGGGATTATAGGATCTCTGGTTGTAATCCTATATAATAAAAGCCTAATATGCAAATTGTCCCCTCGACTGGGAGTTTGACCGGGAGTTTGAACGCTCGCTATGATGTGTGCTGACCACCAGGGGGCGGTGTGGAACCCATATGGCGGGTGTCAGATGGGCCCCGATAAGCGGAACCACAGTGGGATGGTGGAGCAGATGAGTGGGCAGCACCAGGCCAAGGTGGGTGTGAGCGGGGTGACCAGCAGTGGCAGCGGGGGGCAGGGCCGCTACCCAGCTCCCAGGTGCTGACGGAGCCAGGTGGGGGCCTGGTGACTCAGACAGAGCGGGGCATGCAGGGGCCTGGGGGCCCAGGTGCTGCCCAGGGCCCAGAGGTCAGCTGGGACCTGCCCTTCCATGCCAGACGCTTGTGCTTTGATCACCGGCCAGGCCTAGGGACCTCACCCGTGTGTGAATTTTGTGCATTGGGCCTCTAGTATTCTATATCTGTTAATAGTTTCTAAGGTTATTATATTACTAGAGGCCTGGTGCACGAAATTCATGCGGGGGGAGGGTCTCTCAACCTGGCCTGCACCTTCTCCAATCTGGGACCCCTCAGGGGATATCTGACTGCCGGTTTAGGCCCAATCCCACTGGCAGTTGGACATCCCTCTCGCAATCCAGGACCACTGGCTCCTAACTGCTCACCTGCCTGCCTGCCTGATCGCCCCTAACTGCCCTCCCCTGCTGGCCTGATCACCCCTCACTGTTCTCCCCTGCCAGCCTTATTGCCCCTAACTGCCTCTGCCTCAGCCCCTGCCACCATGGCTTTGTACAGAAAGATGTCTGGTCTAATTAACATATTTCCCTTTTATTAGTATAGATGGCTTATACTTGGGTTGAGGTTAACTGAAAATACTTTACTTTGCCTTAATATAAACTACTACCTAGCATTCAGGGATACTCTTACCTCCTCTGCAAGAGTTTTATTTCTTTGTTTAGTTGTTTGTTAAAAATTAATTTTTAGAATGGGCACTCTCAACAAAATTGAAAGATACCATTAAGGTTAAAAAAATCAGAAGCATACACATGAGATGAATTCGAATTCCTTTCCTTAGAAAAACAGACACTGAAAGACTAAAGCAGGGAAAAGGTTGGCCTAATGCCTCAGTGGCTTTCAGCTCCTGGAACAGGCTGACCCAGATGCAAGAACAGAGGCAGTAAGGGCAGCTCCCAAGCACACAAGGCTTAGGAACTGGCCTCAAGCCAGAAGTAAATTATACACCAGAACTTGAGTGCCATCTACTGCCTATGGAAGTGAGACTTATCCCAGGACTTGAGGGGTAAGTGACCAGGTCAGAGATAATCAGGGTCTTGCATGAGATGTTGCTTAGACCATAAACCCTTATCCCCACTGAATTATAAGATGTACTCAAGATGTAAACTTGGTAACCTGCCCCAGCCACTTGCCTTTTTTTCCCGTTCTTCCTCTCTCCAAGCAGTCCGCCGTTTGGTAAAATGGGGCAGCCGGAGAAAGTCTGTCACTTCTCCTTCACCATTGACCAAGGCACAGAACACAGGGTGATCTCTGCCAGCCAGACAGAAAAAAAGAACAGAGTGATAATCAGCAATATGAGGATATGAATAAGAGCAGAATAAGATTAGGAATACAGGTAAGGGTGATGGCAGATGTGCAGGAATAGGCCGTTACCTGGCAGAGGAGAAAGCAATGCCTAGGACTCGGATGCCCTTTCCTTGGTTCTCTTCCATAAAGTCATCGTCTTCCTCTACCTGTTGATCTGGCCGGTAGGGTGCCACCCTCAACCAGTTGTAGAGCTTTCGACTACAAGCCTGGAGAGGAGACACACCGGACACTATAGCCATCAGGAACTCACCAAGTGTGCTAAGGAAACAGACGCAGGCACACATGTGCAAAGGTTGTATTCGTATGCGCACGTTCCTTGCATTTGGCAGGCTTATAACCGGAAGCATACCTTGCTTTTGGAAACTGGAGAGTATACAGAGGACAGCAATAAAAACAAAGAATGTTTGGGCCCTAACTGGTTTGGCTCAGTGGGTAGAGTGTCAGCCTGCGGACTGAAGGGTCCCAGGTTCGATTCCGGTCAAGGGCATGTACCTTGGTTGTGAGCACATCCCCAGTAGGGGGTGTGCAGGAGGCAGCTGATCAATGTTTCTAACTCTCTATCCCTCTCCCTTCTTCTCTGTAAAAAATCAATAAAATATATTTTTTAAAAAAAGAATGTTTGGATTTGGGGGTGGGGAAAGAGGCTCCTCAAGCAGGGAGGTCTTGCAGTGACCCAAAGCCTCTCAGCTTATGCTCTGCCTGCCACAGTGTTTCTCCATTAGCTACTATTAAGGGGTTTCTTTTTTTTGCGGTGGGAGGAAGGGAGAGAGAAACATTGATGTGAAAGAGACACATTGATTAACTGCCTCTCATATGCACCCTAATTGGGGACTGATCTCGCAATCCAGGCATGTGCCCTGACAGGGAATTGAACCCACAACCTTCCAGTGCACAGGACAATGCTGAGCCACACTGGCCTGGGCAAGAGGTTTTTTCTTTTTCTTTTTTGAAAATATATTTTATTGATTTTTTTTACAGAGAGGAAGGGAGAGAGACAGAGAGTTAGAAACATCGATGAGAGAGAAACATCGATCAGCCGCCTCCTGCACATCTCCTACTGGGGATGTGCCCGCAACCAAGGTACATGCCCTTGACGGGAATCGAACCTGGGACCTTTCAGTCCGCAGGCCGACGCTCTATTCACTGAGCCAAACTGGCCAGGGCTGGGCAAGAGGTTTTTTCACTCTCAGCTCTAGTTTGGGGAAGGCATAGAACTAAAGATCATCAGTTTCAGTTCTCACCTTGATGACATACTCTTTGGCTTCGACCAGCAGCTTGTTCTTGAGTTCTTTGGCCATCTGCACATAGAGGAACTGCTGCAAAGCTCGCTCGATGGCCATGGTGCGTTGCCGGTTCCACTCCTGTACTTGGTGGCTGAACTCATCTCGGTAGTAGAACTGTTTGATCTCTTCAAAATATGTCTGGTCATTGCCATAGCTGAGAAGAAACAACACTGCAGTTAGTGTTAGTGTTAGGGATGGAGAAAATGTGATGCCCAAATATGCACAAACACTGCAAGCAAGCCAGGGACAATGGCTTGCTCAATTCTGAAACTGTGCTTCACATTTTCTTTACTTTTTATCCCTATTGGTTTTAGAAAGAGAGAGGAAGGAAGAAACATCAATTTGTTGTTCTACTTATTTACACATTCATTGATTGCTTCTTGTATGTGCCCTGGACATACAAGAACCAGCAACCTTGGTGTAGCGATATGACATTCTAACCAACTGAGCTACCTGAGGGACCCCTTCCTCCCAAAGACTCATCACCAAGCCCTCCCCAAGAGTCCCTACCCCAGTGCTTTGCTTACCCTTCTACCCCCTTCATATCTATGCTGATGTCAATGGTGAGCAGTCCTTCATCTTCAGCCAGGCATATCTTGAGGAACTGGTCATCTCTCAGTTCCTTAACAGGCTTGTTCTTTAGGTACTTGAAGGAGTAAGCGTAGTGGGCCTCATCCACATCCTGTATACATCAAGGGGGAATTATCAGCCTGCAGATAGGCTGGCTTGACCTGGGAGAAAAGATTGCCTCTCTGCTCTCAGGAAGACAACTGAGCTATAAGAAATTCAGCTCAAGCACAGAGCTGGGCCACATGTTGGATTAAAGCCCAGAGCTCACCTTTCTACCTTTCTTGGTGGGGGTTATATTTAGTTTGGCTCTCTCCTGAAATGTTTGCCTCAGCACCTGCCGGACGAGGGGTTCTCGGGCAATCTGCAGGGCTACCATGTAGCGGGCACCTTCCAGCACAGCTTCTGGTGTAGGGAACTGGCTGTGGGGAAAATGGAAGAGCTCAAGATGCGGTCTCTTTGGCCTCAGGCCCCTCCTCCTGAGAGCCACCTGTTGCAAGCCTACCTGCAAACATAATCCTTGGCCAGCTCCAAGGGCTCTGCAGGAAACTGCTCTGTCTCGTGTCGCTGGTAGCTGTCCCGGAGGTTTTCCCCAAACTGCTCAGGAGTAAGCCCAAACTTCTTGGCTAGGCCATCTAAAGTAAACAGGAGAGTGAGAGGTAAGGTAATAGCTGGGGTCTTGACTCTTAAGAGTCTAGAGTAGCAATTCTCAGAACTAGACTTTAATGGGGTCATGAATGAGCAGGATCGGGATGTCTTACAAAGAGCAATGAAAAAACTGACTTTAAACATCTGATGGGTTGTTATGAGGCAGAAGAAACAGAAATTTTCTATGTAACTCCTGGGCTCAGAACTAAATCGGAGGTTACAGTTTAATAAAAGGACTTTCCAAAGATAGAATGGATTGGCTGTCTCCCTTTAACCGTGTTGAGTTTCCCATTCCTTCAGGAATTTAGGGAGACTGGACCATTACTGTGGGGTGAGCATGGCACATGGGAGCAAGTATTCAGAATTGGATTGGTGATTCACTCAGATGTTTCTTAAGTCCTCTTTCTACCCACCAGTGACTATCAGGGAACTTCCCTTGCTCAAGGCTGAATGCCCAGATCATAAGAGCTAGCTTTTACCTAGGCCAGCACTCTGGCAGATGGTATACATGTCTCGCCGGGAAGCCTGCTTGAGCTCTGGTCCCCTCTGCTCCTCATCTTCTGCCTCCTCACCTTCACCTGGGAGGGAAAATGGAGTTAGTGCTCAAGTTTCCAATCACTCCCAAGGATCTGACACATATAGAGAAGCCCTAAAGGGCACCCAGCCAAGGACATCCTTAGAGATGCCATGGCCATCAAGTTTCCTGGGTTTTCTTTCCCAGCACTCACCTTCCTCATCTCCCTCTTCCCTTACACGTTTTAGCTTCTTGCGGTTGGCCTTGGCGGCATTCTGCATCTTGGGGATGTCACGACCATAATAAAGCAGGAAATGGCTGTAGACATCTTTCAGCTCATCCATCGACTGTACATCCTTGAGCCTGGAGGGAAGGAACATAAGATCTCGACGGTTACCGAGGAAGAGTATACTACAGTTCTGCTACAAGAGGTCCAATACCCATGAGGCGAGATCCCAACTAGAATGGGTGCCTGTATTCCACAATTATTATAGACACCAAATGGCCCCAGACCATGGTTTAATTATAACCAATGTGTCTGTTTTTAAAAATATATATATTTCTTTTATTGATTTCAGAGAGGAAGGGAGAGGGAGAAAGAGATTGAAACATCAATGATGAGATTCACTGATCAGTTGCCTCCTGCACACCCCAAAATCGGGGATTGAGCTGGCAACCCGGGCATGTGCTCTGACTGGGAATAGAACCCCAACCTCCTGATTCATAAGTCAATGCTCAACCACTGAGCCACACCAGCCAGGCCAATGTATCTGTTTAAAAAAAAATCCTCATTCAAGGATATGTTTTTTTGACTTTACAAAAAGAGGAAGGGAGAGAAAGAGAGAAACATCAATTGGCTGCCCCCAGTATGTGCTCTGACGGGGGATGGAACCCTTAACCCAGGAATGTGTCCTGGCTGGGAATTAAACCTGCAACCTTTAGGTGCACGGGACTATGCTCCAACCAACTAAGCCACCGGGCCAGGGCATAACCAATGTATCTTAAAGGATGAATATGTCAAGCAAATGGTTTGTGGCTATTAGAAGTGAAAACAGAAAGGGAGAGGAAGACAAGGCAGCACGTCTCTAGCAAAGTTCAGAGTCCTTAAGACAGTCCTTGTCCCTCCTCCCCAGTTTCATGATGCTGACCGCTAAAATCACCTGGTCCCCTCTCACACCCCTTCTGATTCCAGGCTCACAAGCTACTTTCTGGTTAAAATTTGGTTTCCCATGTAACTTTATATACATGTACTGATAATTTTGCAAGGTTACTCTCTCTCCGGGGGGCCTGCCTTTGATCTAAGGGTTCCCTGTTGTGAAATAAATCCTGCATACGCTACCTCTCCATGTCGGTGGTGTCCAGAGCCCGGATGCCATCAGCTAGAGGTTTGTCAGGATCAGCAGAGATTTGCTCGTACTGATAAGCCTGCATCTTCTCGAACAGCCGCGTTAGGTTCTCTTTGCGGATTCTCAGCTGGGTCCACTAGGATAGGATAGGGCAGCAGTAAGGGCTGGTGTTCAGCCTTGGAGTCCCAAGGCTGTTCTGTTCCTTACCAGGAGACCC
Organism: Myotis daubentonii; assembly: GCF_963259705.1. Lineage (NCBI taxonomy): Eukaryota > Metazoa > Chordata > Mammalia > Chiroptera > Vespertilionidae > Myotis > Myotis daubentonii. Next base: position 25,238,354 of record NC_081855.1, read on the forward strand.
TGGGAAACTTGACAGGCCTGGTGGGAGTTTGGGCTGCTGAGAGAGGTTGGGCCCCGGTGATAGTGGTGCCCAATCCAGCCCTCAGCCCCTCGGGGGGCATGGATCAATATTACCTTTTCATCCCACTGCCACACCCTCCACAGGTCATTGATGTGCAACTCAGGCTCCACATACTCCTTCCGGTAGAAGGCAATAAAAGGCACCTAGGGTGGCAAGGAGACTATAGTCAATCAGAGGAGAAAGATCTGTTCAGATCCCCTTTGCCACTGGGATAGATAGTCCAGGATATTCATCAGTTTGGAAGTGTGGCCTCCCTCACAAGCCCATCCAGGATGCATGCTCTCCAGCCACAGGGGAAGAAACTACTGCAGAGAGGGTAGCATTGTTCTCTTGATCACTAGGGTCTCCTTTAGTCCTCACACTTTTTGAGTCTAGGGACCACTGCTGAGGACAGGAAAAGGGGGTTATCTTGACCCTCATCCTCTAGATGAATTTCTAACCACTGGAAATGGGCCACTAGAACTTGAGGTGCTACCTCAAAATGCTGATTTCGCATGAAGCCCAGGGCCTCTTTAATCTTCTGAATTGTACTGGGCCCTTTTCGACTAAAGCTGCTGGCTGGCTGCCCTCTGTCCAGGTAATCACAGCTTTCCTACAGTTGGAAGAAAAAAGAAACAGCAACAATACTGTTACCTGTTTTGTCTCATCAGTTCTTTCTGAAACTGCTTCATGTCACAGGATGATCCTGTCAGAAAAATCTCTCATACACCCACGTGTGGAGACACACACACACACACACACACACACACACACACACACACACACACAAGGGAGGAGCAGCTCAACTTCTGGCTCATGTCAAACATAAGGGTCTTTTTGGGCGGGTACCTGCAGAGAAATAGTTGGTGTGGCAAAAGCATTCCTGTAGATCCAGTCAGCCTCTTCTTCTAGTTCATCATCTTCAGCCACTTTGACTGGGATAGAGCGGAGCTGCAAGGAATAAGACAACAGAGTGAAACTGACTTTTTCTTATATCCTACATGGGAAAAACACACACCACTCTGGTCAAAAGTGTGCTCTGCAACACGCATTTCCAATACCTGGGAGAGTGTCACCTTGGCAGGAAGTAGGTAGGCACTTCATATTTTGCTAAAGAGCGAGTGCCATTTCAAGAACCACAAGCAGCACTAGAGTCTATCTTCCCTCCTACAAGAGCTGGACTCCATATACCTCTTATTCAGATGGAGTTCAAAGCTGACTTCTTAGATACCATTTGCTATCAGATTGTTGTTAGGTTGTTTCTCTGCTACCACCCTTGCAGCAAAGATGCTCAGGCAAGGTGATGACAAATCAGCAGGACAGAGGCTGGTGGTTTCTTACCTGGAACCTCTCGGGCAGGTCGGTGGCTCGGATTTCATTGTCCTGATCTGTGAGGTGACTGCTCTCCAGCTCGCTGGGCTCATACATCTCAAAGATGCTCCTGCGGCTCACACGTTTCTTGGTGGTCTTCTTGGGACGCACTCGGATCTCACCCTCGGCTTCATCATCCTCATACTCATACTCTTCCTCCAGTTCTTCATCATACTCATTGTATTTCTCAAATTCGTCATAGTCAAAGTCCACACCAAAAATCTCTTGGGCTTCTTGAAGGGCCCTGTGGGTGACAGCAAAAGGCCGTTGGCCCAGGTTCTGGTGAGAGGAGAGAAATGCAGCACCTGCACTGATCCTTTACTTGCTCCAAGGCAACTAAAAAGTTAAGAGAAAGGCAAATAAAAAAGCATATTCAGCCTGGCCTGTGTGGCTCAGTGGTTGAGCTTCAACCTAGGAACCAGGAGGTCATGGTTCCATTCCTGGTCAGGGCACATACCCGGGTTGTGGGCTCAATTCCCAGTAGGTGGCATGCAGGAGGCAGCTGATCCATGATGTTTCTCTCTCGTTGATGTTCCTATCTCAATCCCTCTCCCTTCCTTTCTTTCTCTCTAAAATCAATAAAAAAAGCATATTCATGTGGAATAAAGGCTTAGCTGGAGGATATTTCTAGGGGTATGATTTATGAAGGATAAAAAGCCCATCTTTGACAAATGCTAGTGACAGGAATCAAATAGCAACAGGGCAAATGGATTCCTAACCAGTTCAGTGGATCTGTTAATCCTCACCCAAAAATACTTTTTCCACTGTTTGTTTTGTTTGAGAGAGAGTGGAAGGGAGGGGGAGAGACAGAGAGAAACATCGACTGGTTGCCTCCCCATGAGCCCAGACTGGGGCAAGGTATCGAGTCTGCAACTGAGGTACATGCCCTTGACTAGAACTGAACCCGAAACTCTTCAGTCTGCATGCAGGCCAATGCCCTATCCACTGAGCCAAACTGGCTAGAGCTGACTCTGTCTTGACTGGGTTCACTCAGATGCCATATCACCACCTTGTAACAGACCCCACTCACGCATCTGTGTATCCAGGAAGCTTTTTCCTCCACTTAGGTTTCTTCAGAGGCTGTCCATCATCATCCACAATGAAGTCGTCAATGTCTGCGCAGGAAAGGGAGGGGTTAGTGCTCAGAGCCAGAAGATGAGCCAGGACTAGGTGGCTCTAGTTTCTATTATGAGTGACCAGTGGAGAAGAGTAGGGAGGCTCCTAAAAAGGAACTTTTTTGTGTCAAGTGTTGGGGCCTGTATCTGGTTTCCCATACTACTCCTAGGGGCTAGGAAATCCCAACACTCGCCCAGCATGGCTTCCCTGCCTGATGCCACATACCTGACTCTTCATCATCCTCCTCTTCCTCCTCTGCAGGAGCCATGGGGGCCTCTACAGCCTCCTGGCCTTCCTCCCCCTCGCCATCCTGGAAGATCTCCTCTGCAATGGCCTCCTTTTCATGTTCCTCCTTGCCATATTCCTCCTCGTCGTCATCCTCGTCATCTGACATTTTTTTGACACGGCGGTATTTTTGCTAAGGGTGGGAAAACCTGCTTCATCAAGGTCTGAGGGGACTTACATAAGGATGCCTGCTCTCCAGTCTCACTCACATTTCCCCACCAGCTCTGCTGACCAAGGGAGATGGGAGAGAACACATTAAGTGGTACTTTCAGCCCTAACGCCTACTCTTGAAATGCTGACAAGCCTTTTTCTAACAGACACCCAAATCTCAAGAATATAAATCTAGGCCTCACAGCACAGCACAATGTAGTGAGCAACTTTCTCTTCCCTGATGTTCCTCAAACTATTCTGAATGTGTCTCCTTCCCCTGGAGTCACTGGATTTAAAGGGCTTTTTCCTTCACCCCCAGGGAGAGAAACAAAGAATGACACTTACTCCTCTTTTGACTTTGACACCCAAGTTCTCCTCAATGAGATCAAAATCATCATCTTCCAGGCGGTCATCAAAAGATGCTGGAAAAAACAAAATGTTACCATGGTGACAGTGGGGCTCCCTTCTTCACTGCAACTTCCACCCCAGCCTCACTTCCCTTGAGGAGAGACTACTACTCACTGCGTTTTCTCTTTTTGTGACCAACATCATCTTCTGAATCACCAGAGTCGCTACCCTCATCCTCCTCCCCTTCATCTTCATCGTCATTGATAAAGCCTTTCAGGTTGCCTTGCTCATCCTGATCATCTGGGTTCTCCTCCTCCTCCTCCTCATCTGGAAAACATGCACGTTTGAGGCACGGATTTTGGGAAACACGCTGGGGGTGGGGCAGGGCCACCGGTTGAACTGTGATTCTCCATCTGCTCTGAACCTAATAACCTGGGTGCCATACTAACTCTTCTGCCTCATCTAAAGATGCAAAAACACTGACTTAGAACAGAAGCACCTGGAAAGGACTATCTCTCTTCTGTATTCACCATCTGTCTGTAGTCAAGATGATCTTCCTAATTACTTTGGTTCTTTACTAGAGGTTTTACGGCCACCAATAACCTTTGCTTTCCTCTTAGTTTATAAGAGCTATATTCCTTCTTTCATTCATAATTCTCTTGATGAGACTTACATTTCCCTTTCCGCCTTTAAAGCCATCTCGTGGTTCTACTCTGCCGATAACCCTAATGATTGGATTTGGAGAGAGAAATAGGAAACTGAGTGCATAAATACCAACATTACTTGATGTCTAAAGGAGGGTACCATTACATTACATATGTATTTATTTTGTCTGTTCTCTCCCCTTAATGTAAACTCTATGATAGCTAGGTCTTTATTTTGTATTCTTAGTTCTAGGAACAAGGCCTGGCATATAGCAGATACTCAGTAAATATTTTCTACGAATGACTGAAAATTCTCAAGCTGGTAATTCATGTGTGATAACTTCTGTGCTTGGCCTGAGCCTCTCCTAAGCAAGAATCCAACTATCCAAAGCTTAGCAATAATGGGAAGAAGCCTGAGGCTGGGGACTCCGCACCGTCATCCTCTTCTTCCACAAATTTCTTGGTGACTCGGGGCACCACCTCGCCTTCATCGTTGTACTCTTCTTCGGACTCCTCAGCCTCACTTTCTACAAAATCAGACATTGCTGCAGCTTCTCACAGTCTGCCCGAGGAAGACTAGAGAAGAAAGGGAGATGGTGATAAAAGAATGAGACATGTTATTTTACAGGGGGCCCTTTCCACAAACAGGCTTTTAGCTACATGCCACTGCTCTGCCAGCTCAATCAATTCTACCTGGGGAGGAAAGAGTAAGAATCAGATGGCTTCATCTCTTCTATTTTCTTCCTTTTTAAGGAGAGGGAGAGAGTGATAGAAACATCAATGATGAGAAAGAATCATTGATCGGCTGTCTCCTGCATGCCCTCTATTGGGGATCGAGCCTGCAACCCAGGCACGTGCCCTTGACTGGAATTGAACCCAGGACCCTTCAATCCACAGGCCAACGCATTATCCACTGAGCAAAACCAGCTAGGGCCATCTCTTCTATTTTCCATTCCTCCCGTGGTTGCTCCTCTCATATGTACCTTTAAAACAGTGATTACTCTAGACTTCTGCCTATACGTATCATTCTGGTTCCCCAAATAGTTTTATTTCACCATTTGGGGGCAGGAATGAGCAGACAAAGAAAGAAATTAGTGTAGGAATAACCATATAGATAGGGATGTGATAGTACTGAGATTATGTGACTGGCTCATCAAGAAGTTTGAAAAAGCCTGGCCAGCACAGCTCAGTGGTTGAGCGTCGATCTATGAACCAGGAGTCACGGTTCGATTCCCAGTCAGCGCACATGCCTGGGTTGCAGGCTCGATCCCCAGTGGGGGACATGCAGGAGGCAGCCAATCAATGATTCTCATCATGACGTTTCTATCTCCCTCTCCCTTCCTCTCTGAAATCAATAAAAATATAAATAAATAAATAAATAAATAAATAAATAATAAAAGTGCCTGTCATTAAGATGGCACTTACTATTTTTCAAACTTTTTAAAAAAAATATACTTTTATTCATTTCAGAGAGGAAAGGAGAGGGAGAGAAACATCAATGACGAGAATCATTGATTGGCTGCCTCCTGCACATCCCCCACTGGGGATCGAGCCTGCAACCCAGGCATGAGCCCTTGACCAGAATTGAACCCGGGACCCTTTAGTCCGCAGGCCAATGCTCTATCCACTGAGCCAAACCAGCTAGGGCGACAGGCATTTTTAGATACACTAGATCTGGCTAATGGCAGAGACAAAAGAAAAATACTTTTCAACAAATTAAACATTTCACGAACTTGTGCCCACTTGTTGGGTACTGGTTGGGAGCATTTGGGGGAGAAGGTTTTGTTTTTTTTAGAAACATTAGAATCATAATTCTATTTTTATCATTTACCTTCTCCCCCCAGTAAAACAATAACAACAACAATACTTTGAAGAGACTTACAGGGCTTACCAAATAAAGGCGACATAGTTAAATGCAAAGATTGCTAAGCTTAAGGGTAGAGATAAAATTCTGGTCCCATCATGTCTAGGTATATAAACCTACGCAAATGATGGAATGTATGTGAATATCAATTTCTCCATCTGGAAAATGGCAACAGCACTACCTACCTCGCAGGATATTACATGAGATATGGGAAAGAACCTAGTTTACTGTTTCAGTACATGTTAAGTAAGTTTGAATCACTGGCCTAATTTTCCTTAGCATTCTGTAATTTTGTATCAACCACTCCCAACTTTGTCTTCTACTTCCGATTTCAGATTCATCTGAAGCCTTTAAATGGCAGTGGAGAATGCCAGACCCAGAACATGGAGCTTCCTGGGCCTTGAGTGGGACTTTCAAAAATAGCACGTATCACAGAAATCACAACATCAAGATTCCATTCTGGAATCCTGAAGCTGGCTGCTGATAAACTCCGCTTCACTCCTCACCCTGTTCTGAATTATGGTCCATTGTGTAAATGTCTATTTTCCCCACTTAGACTACAAGCTTATGGAAGTCAGAGACCATCTCCAATTGAAGGGCTATTCAAAACCATGAAAACATAAATGGCAATAGGAGAGACATCACAAGATACTTTGTGATTCTGTGCCAGATTAAGTTGTATCCTTCTTTGTGCTCTGCACAAACCATGAACTGCTAAATATCCACTAAATAGTACTTCTTTTATCATATTGTTGCCATCTTCCCAGTGAAAGTTGGCAGTGGGAAGGGAGAGAAGACAATAGGAGGGTGGCTAAGGTCTACCTGAAGTGATTTAAGCTCTAGCAGGAGCTTTTCGTTCTGTGGCTCTAGTTCTCCAAAAAATTACCCTTACTGGTACCATAACCAATTAACTAAGCAGTAGGAAACAAAACTAAAGGTACTGAGTTCTGGTAGAAAGGGAGGGACAGTGATACTGTCTTATGTTCATTTTAGGCTGAGGTTTAAGATGCCATTCTTTTCAAACTTTATTGAATGCCTACCATGTACGTACGGTCTGCTAGGAGCTGGGGATTTGAATAGAGACAAGATTGTTTGTTCTCAAGAAGTTTACTTCTAGTAGGAGAGAGATATGAAAGCAAACAAGGACCACAAAATAATTTTATGTATTATGACATTTGAATAGAGTAGGCACAGGAAGAGAATTGCAAAACAAAGAAACCCATAACACCCATACAAAACCCAACCAAAACTAATAAAGACCTTACTAAGGTACTTTAAGCAATTAAAAAAAAAAAAAAGCAGCAGCCCCAAGGAATCATGTTTACCACACACCTACCAAGTTCTAGACACTTAACAAATACCTATTAACCCCTACACCGTCCTATTAGTTACAGCACACTTTTCTCTTCATTCAGCAGAAGAAACAGACTCAGATAGATGAAGCCACTTGTTCAAGGCAACACAACTACCAACTGTAAGCTGGGATCTGAGTTAAGATCTATTTGACTCCAAAGTCCCAGTTGTTTCTACTGTACCAGTAGTTCTCAGTGTAGTTCAGGGACCATCCCCTCCTTTCTCTCATGAGTGAACGGTGTTTTCCAGAGGTTAAATGACATGCTATATCACAACAGACTGAATGCAGAAACAGATATGAGAAATTCAGCTATATTCTAAGGCAGACATTAAAACAGAATGTCTTTGGAGTCTCAAATTATTTTGAAGCATATAAAGAGATCCCAAGATCAAAAAGTTTGAGAGCCACTATACTAGACTGGGAAGTATAGGAAATCTTGGGTTTAGGATCAATGATCTTTTCCCTCCTAAATCTGTCTCCTTAAGGTCATACAGCTTGACTTAAGGTCATACAGAGGGAGAGAGGACTACTGCCAAAAAGTATCTAAAACTTCTGCCAATTAAATCTGGTGCTCTAATTTTAATTTTTTTAAAAATATATTTTATTGATTTTTTACAGAGAAGAAGGGAGAGGGATAGAGAGTTAGAAACATCGATGAGAGAGATCGATCAGCTGCCTCCTGCACGCCCCCCAGTGGGGATGTTCCCGCAACCAAGATACATGCCCTTGACCGGAATCGAACCTGGGACCCTTCAGTCCGCAGGCCGACGCTCTATCCACTGAGCCAAACCGGTTTGGCTCTAATTTTAATTTTAACACTGCTTCCCCTTAGCCTTGAACTGAGGCCTTCAAAATAAGATTTGGGTACAGCAGCCCCCACCATAGTATGCTTTAATTAGGCTATCAGACACACAAATTTAATCTTGAAAAGCACCAACGTCTTCACATTAAATGCTAGCTACTGCAGACCAGATGCCCTACAGCCTACTCAACAGAGAGAAACAGATAGCCTACCTGATGAAAACAACAGCTTTCCTCTGTCCTGGAGGGGGGTTGGGGGGAGCTGGTACTGTGTGCTGCATGCAGCTTTCCTCTCATTCCCTACGTTAGCAATAAAGCACATACTGTGCTATAGCTGGGGAATGCCTCCAATCTAGCTCACTGCCAAGACTTCCAGTTAAAAGATGTGTGCCAGACGCAACCCTGACTTGCTGCAACTTGCAGGAACTAAGATGTGCAGAGGGTGCTGCAGCAGCATTGCAGGCTGAAATGGCAACTATTCCAGAACAAAAATTACTATATGATACCTTAGATGAGCCTAATATAGTTTGTATTTTGTATTTAGTACTTATGCTCTTGAATTTTCCCCATATTCAGACTGTAAGTTAAATTTGCTACTTAAACAGGTCTACAAGGGGAGTGGGGTGGTGAAGGGAGGTTTCTTCAGACAGAAGCACAGCTGCAGTAGAAGACGGGGCTCAAAGGGAGAGGCTGGCGGTTACCATGACATTCTCTGGAAGAGGAATGGAGCTGGGATCAGATTGCCACAGGGGAGGCCCTCAGCAGTCCCTCCCTTTGAACAAGATGATGTAGAAGGCAATTAAAAGGAGACCCGAGCAAGAAGAGATGTCTGTTAATTCCCTCCAATGGCAGCTTCAATTAACATTTATCTTTTTATTTTTAGGGTCAAACTCTGTGCTGGGATTTGGATATATAAAAATGAGTAAAATATGCCTTTTACCCTGGAGTTCACAACCTATCTCAAAACACTTATAAAGTTATGACAAACATAATACATGTTATATGATAGTTACATACCAAGATTATGAGAGTAACATGAAGAGGGAGGTCAGGAAATTCCTCAGAAAAGGTGAAGCCTGAGTTGAGAGGAGTTAATAAAGCCTGGAAAAAGGCAACACGAGCAAAGGCTTAGGTTTGGTCTGGGGAATAGCCCTAGAAGTCCGGTGTGGAGTTTAAACTATAAGATTTTCTGTATTTTTGTTTATTGATTTTAGAGAGAGAGGAAGGGGGGAGGGGAGAGAGAGGAAGGGTGGAGGGGAGAGAGGGAAGGAGAAATGCTTATGTGTGAGAGGAACATTGACTGGTTGCCTTCCATACGGGCCCCGACTGGGGACTGAACCCACAACCTAGGTATGTGCCCTCACCGTGAGTCAAACCTGCAACCTTTTGGTGTATGGGAAGACACTCCAACCCATTTAGCCACACTGGCCAGGACAAGACATTCTGTATTTTATGAGTGAGGGTCTAGGACAAGTCCAAAGATGTTCATGAATGACTATCCAATTTGGAATCCCAAAATGTAAAAATTTAATAAATAACAGTATTCAGAGTCCATGTAAGACAAAGTTCTTTTAAGTTTGGGACTCAGAACTCTATTATGAAATATTCTAATTATACCAAATCAAGATGTTAAAATACAGAAAAGGTTATTCCTACCTATAATCATTTTAACATGCACACACACCATATTGATAAGAATTATGCCCTGGCTGGTTTGGCTCAGTGGATAGAGCGTTGGCCTGAGGACTGAAGGGTCCCGTGTTCGATTTCAATCAAGGGCATGTGCCTCGGTTTCAGGCTTGATCCCCAGTCCTGGTTGGAGTGTGCGCAGGAGGCAACCAATCGATGTCTCTCTCACATCGATGCTTCTTTCTCTCTCTCTTCCCCACCCTTCCACTCTCTCTAAAAATCAATGGAAAAATATCCTCAGGTGTGGATTAATAAAACAAAACAGAAATTCAGAATCTTTTCAATGCCAGGGTACAAAAAGCACTATTGTTAATAATGGTTAACATAATAAGTGATTAAAAAATATTAGTTATCCCCTTTCTTTCCAAGTTTCCTTGGAGAACAAGGAAAGGGCAAAAGAGGAGCAGAAACAACGGAAATATGTAACCAGATTCAGAATCCCTGCAACACAAGGAGGGAGTAACAGCTACTGAGCCTTGTACCACAGCTGGGAAACACACATAGTACTGTAGTTTCTCCTCCAGCACAGGGACTGGCAAATTACAGAGGGCCAAACCTACTGCTCTAGCACAAAAGCAGACACAGACAACTTGTAATGAATAGGAATAATCTAAGTTGCCCCAAGAGATTTAGTTTGGTGACTCCTAATCTAGAAGTAGAGGTTTTTTGCCCTGGCCAAAGTTGCTCAGTTGGTTAGAGTGTCGTCCCGATACATCAAGGTTGCTGGTTTGATCCACATACAAGAGTCAACCAGTGAGTGCATAGATGAGTGAAACAACAAATCAATGTCTCTCTCTCCCTCCCTCCTCTTCTTTTCTCTCTCTCAAATCAATAAACTTTAAAAAAAAATTTTCGAAGCAGAAAGTCTTTAAAGAATTATTACAAAGTACCATGGGAGCCTGTAATAGAAGACTTTAACCTGGTTTTGAGGAAGTGACTTTAAATAAAGACTGTAAGTATAGAGGAGCTAGACTTTCTTGGCTATCAGTGGGCGCTGGGCCAGCCCTTTTGCGCCTCCGCCCTTCCTACCAGTCTCTATGTGGTCTCCACTTTTGGTCCTCGGGTATCAGGGTTCTCTCCTGAGAGTTTTCCATTGATTATTCAGGAAGTTTTTCTGTATTTTAGTTGTAATTCCAGTTTGCTCCTGGGAGCATGTCCATGCAGCATTCACTTACTCTGACTAAAAACTTTATACAGTAGGAATATTAGTTTCCGATTCTATGGGCCAGTATTTGTGTCCAAACAGCAATTATAACCCTACTGAAATGTGGAAATTAAACTGAAATGCGTGGTTTTCCTCTGGGCAGGTTGCAAAGGTGATTTCCTGGGTCCTTGTCCAGGTGGATTCAAGAATGGGTAGGATGTGATATGCAAAGTCAGGGGAAGAGACTCCCGGAAGAAAAGAGAGGGAAGAACTTGGCATATGATAGGCGATGTCCTTCACCAGAGAATGGTGAAGGCTGCAAAATGTGAGAGGGACGGGCCTCAAGTGGGGCTAGGAAGGCATGGAAAGTCACTAGAACATTTTAAACAGAGAAATGACACGATCTGACTTGACCCTGCAATATGGAAAACAGACCACGAGGGGATCTGAGTGGAAACAAGGAAAACTGAAGATACTCTTGTGGTAGTCCAGGCAAAATATGATGGTGGCTTGGAACAGGGTGTTAGCAGTGAAGATAAAGAATAGAAGACAAACATGAAACATATTTCGCAGGTAGAAGTGACAGGATTTACTAAAAGACTTGGGGATGGGGTAGTAAGGGAGAAGGATCCAAGATGATTCTCAAGAGCTCTGGCCTTGGTAACCATGTGGATGACAATACTACTACTTTAGTGATAGAGGGAAGACCAGGTGTGGAATGACAGGAAAAACAAAATTTTCTTTTGTTACGTTAGGTTTGGGATATTTACTGTGACCTTGATAAAAGCAATTTCAACGGAGTGGTCAGAAGAGAAACTAGACTGGTATAGGGTGAAAACTGAATAAAAGCCGAGAAAGTTGACACAGGGAGAAATCTGGCTATGAAGGGAAATAAAAAAAGTAGGATAGTAGTTGGAAGTGGATAAGAGAAATACCAGAAAGAACATAATTTGTATGTTGATGGGAACAGGTTTTTATAGAGAGGTAGGATTTGGTAATTGATTTTATTGGGAATAACAGAGAGGAAAAATCTAAGGACCATACACCCAGGATTCTGACTATGGTGTCATTATGGAGACCAAGAACATGGGAGCAAGAGCGAATTTATTTGCCTCCAAAGACCATATGCTTCCACAACACTGGGGAGGCTTCTTTACTTGTCAGTGTCTACTGAGGGAGAACTATAAACTGTTACTGAACCTCACCAGTCTGCACCAGTTCCTGATGTGATTAATCTCCTGATGAGGTTTAAACTTAGGGAGGAATAATTCTATGCTATTAGAATCTAGCAGCCAGGTGAACCAATTGAATAAGAATGGGCTTGTATTGGCTGAAGAGACCCAAGTTATGGAAAAGGGTTCTAAATTCAGAGCTGATGGGGAAGCAATCCTACTTTTGTAATCAATATAATGAAGACTTAAAAACTGGTAACTTTCAGATAAACAGTGGAACTAAGCCCCCCCTCCAAGAAATTAATCAAATCCCAATTTGTTTATACTCTCCATGTCTATTAATAGCAGTGGTGTAACTTACTACTCCCTTATTATTTCTGATATTACAGTGAATTCCCATGGACATATTTTCAGATAACTTAGGCCTCCCTTTAAAGAAATTAAGTATCAGTTCTTGCAACAACCAAGGGAAATGAACTACTTCAGCTAGTTCAAGGAAGTGCCTGGAGAGAAAGGCAGAAACTGCAAGAAAATAAAGTGGGTTTTTTTTTTATTTTTAAAAGATGTATTTTTATTGATTTCAGAGAGGAAGGAATAGAGAGAGAGGGAGGGGGAGGGGGAGAGGGAGAGAGAGAGACAGACAGACAGACAGAGACATCAATGATGAGAGAGAATCAGTGATCGGCTGCCTCCTGAATGCCCCACTCTGGGGGTCGAGCCCACAACCCCGGCATGTGCCCTTGACCGGGAGGCCAATGCTCTATCCACTGAGCCAAACCAGCTAGGGCAAGAAAATAAAGTCTTAACTTTATAGCCCATTCTGATGTTTGTGGTAGGCATTTGTGGATGCAGGTAGCCATTTACAGCAAATTCTAACTCTACTATTCAGCACTACGGAAAGAGATGGCATTGGGCATAACTCTCTAGGCCTAATGGTCGAGCTGCTGAAAGGTCCACAGTTATCACATCCTCAGAACAAACACTTCAACCAACTGATCCTGACTCAGAAGCCGCAGATACACTCCATTTCCAATCCTTTCGTGTGGCCCAGTTTTCAGAAGCTACGACAGAAGGACGGGATCCGAGGAAGCCTGTTGATCCCACAAGCAGCCCAATTCACGGGTTCTGGGTGGCACAGGGTTGGAAAAGCCTTGAGACTCAGAGCCACTACACCGCTTTCCTCCTCCTTCTCCCTCTTAGAGCTGGGAAGGCCGGGGGCCCCGTTCTTCCTGCATACGACTCCCCAACACCTCCTTCCTTGCGGGACCAGGCCCTAAGAGCCTGGTTCCCCACCTGCCCGCTTCGAGGAGCACGCTTTCCAGCCCGAACTTCACGCACCTGAAGTCCGCTGCTCCTCCGTCGCGCCAAGCCCCCACCGAGGAAAATGGAGTCGTCAAACCAAGACTGGGAAAAGACAGTAAGGACCCACCGCCCGGACCCGCGGCCGCCGCCGCCGCCGCCGCTGCTGCGTCAACGTGCTACGTCACTTCCGGCTCCCTGTCACTGGGAGTGGGCGGGCCGCCTCTTGCTCTCTTCTCCCACCCGACACTCCTCGGGGTTAGTCCGGGTTCAGGAAGGCCGCTTTCAGAACTGAGCGAGCCGATTGGAAGCAACCAGGCCTAACCGGTCCCCCGGGCCGCTCTGGCCAAAGGAACCATCAAGACCAAACTAGGACTTCTTCATTTCCTCCTCTCTATGGTTCCGCTTGCAGCTTCCGGTTCCGGGGCGGGGCCAAGTTACCTCAGGGGTTAGGGACTTGTAGCACCGCTAGGATGGCTGTGGTTTCGCTGCTGTTGTTCGGGGGATTGTGGAGCGCGGTAGGAGCGTCCAATCTGGCTGTGGTTACCTGCGGTTCTGTGGTAAAGCTACTCAATACGCGCCACAACGTGCGGCTGCACTCACACGACGTGCGCTACGGGTCAGGTACTGCCCCCCCACCCCCCGCCCCGGGTTCGGGTGGGCTAGGAAGGCTTGGTGGGCTCCGGAGGGGGCGGGGCCTGGAGAAAGTCTTAGGGCTGTGGTCTGGGAAGGTTAGGGGAGCCCTGGGAGGTTCTTGAGGCCTAGAGGCAGGGAGAATTGAGTTGTCCTAAGGCATTTTTTTTTAAAATTTAAAACTTTTATTGTTGACACTTGTAGATGTCCCCCATTTCCCCCTCCTTTGCCCACCTCCACCCAGTCCCATCCCCACACTGTTCATGGGCTATGCATATATGTCCTTTAGCTAATTCCTTTACCTTCCTTTATCCAGTCTCCCCATCCCTCCCTTCTGACATTTGTCAGTCTGTTCCTTGTATCCATGCCTCTGATTCCATTTTGTTGGTTAGTTAGGTTCCACATTAGTGAGGTCACCTGGTATTCATCTTTCTCTGACTGGCTTATTTTGCTTAGCATAGTAATCTCCAGGTCCGCCCATGCTGTTGCAAACGGTAAGAATTCCTTCTTTTTTATAGCTGTATAGTATTCCATTGTGCAAATGTACCAACCACATCTTGAGAAGAAAAGCATGTGTGTGTGTATATATGTATACATATATTTTTTAAATATATTTTATTGATTTCAGAGAGGAAGGGAGAGAGAAAAAAATCAATGATGAGAGAGAAACATCAATCAGCTGCCTCCTGCACACCCTCTCCTGAGGATGTGCCCACAACCAAGGTACATGCCCTTGACTGGAATCGAACCTGGGACCCTTCAGTCCACAGGCTGACGCTCTATCCACTGAGCCAAACCAGCTACGGAGATAGATATAGATATAGAGATAGAGATATATAGATATATATATATAAATATACATAGGTAGATATAGATATGTATACACATATACATATATACATATATATTTCAGAGAGAGGAAGGGCTAGGGAGAAAGGGATAGAAACATCAATGATGAGCCCTGACCGGTTTGGCTCAGTGGATAGAGTGTCGGCCTGCGGACTGAAGGGTCCCAGGTTAAATTCCAGTCAAGGGCATGTACCTTGGTTGCGGGTACATCCCCAGTTAGGGGGTGTGCAGGAGGCGGCTGATCGATGTTTCTCTCTCATCAATGTTTCTAACTCTCTATCCCTCTCCCTTCCTCTCTGTAAAAAATCAATAAAATATATTTTTAAAAAAAGAAAAGAAACATCAATGATGAGAAAGAATCATTGATCAGCTGCCTCCTGCACGCCCCCTAGTGGGGGATCCAGCCTGCAACTCAGTCATGTACCCTGACCAGGAATCAAATGTCATGGGTCCACCCTCAACTGCTGAGCCACTCGGAGTAGGCACCACAGCTTTTTTATCCACTCATCTACTAATAGACACTTGTGCTGTTTGCAGATCTTGGCTATTGTAAATAATGCTGCTATGAACATAGGTGATGCATAGATTCTTTCTGGTTGTTTTGGGATTCTTAGGCTATATACCCAGAAGTGAGATTGTTGGATCAAAGGCAGTTCCATTTTTAATTTTTTTGAGGAAACTCCATACTGTTTTCTATAGAGGCTGCACCAATTTGCATTCCCACCAACAGTGCACTAGTGATCCCTTTTCTCTACATCCTCACCAGCACTTGTTGTTTGTTGATTTATTGATGATAGCCATTCTGACAGGTGTGAAGTGATACCTCATTGTTCTAAGGCATCTTTTTAAAAAAATATATTTTATTGATTTTTTACAGAGAGGAAGGGAGAGGGATAGAGAGTTAGAAACATCAATGAGAGAGAAACATCGATCAGCTGCCTCCGTACACCCCCCCACTGGGGATGCGCCCGCAACCTAGGGACATGCCCTTGACTGGAATTGAACCTGGGACCCTTCAGTCCACAGGCTGACGCTCTATCCACTGAGCCAAACCGGTTAGGGCTAAGGCATCTTAATGGTAATACCAGTTTCATTCTGGTGAGCTATGCGCCAGGTACATACATTACATACATACTCTTTTAGATTTATAACATTCCTACAAGGTAGAAATTATTGTTATCCTCATTTTACAGATGAGGAAACAGACTCAGAAATAAATGGCATGCTCAAAGCCTTGCAGCTAATAAAAGGCAGAGACAAGAGTTCTATCCAAATCTGTCTAGGCTCTAGGTTCATAGGCTGCTTTCAACTACTCCAGGCCGGCACTAGTCAATTGTGGGAGAGACATACATGTAGGAAAATTACACTAAGTTCTGTATCTCTGAAGTTTAAAACTCCAAGAGCTCACTCTTTGACCATGACCCTCTGTTCTAGCTCTTTTGCATAGTAATACTTGCTCTTCAATTCTTTTCCTTTGGTCTCTTTATTCAAACTTTACCCTTGTAAAGAATTTAAACTGCCGAAACCGGTTTGGCTCAGTGGATAGAGCCTCGGCCTGCGGACTGAAAGGTCCCAGGTTCGATTCCGGTCAAGGGCATGTACCTGGGTTGCGGGCACATCCCCAGTAGGGGATGTGTAGGAGGCGGCTGATCGACGTTTCTCTCTCATCGATGTTTCTAACTCTCTATCTCTCTCCTTTCCTCTCTGTAAAAAAATCAATAAAATATATTTAAAAAGAAAAAGAATTTAAACTAAAGCACTCACTGGAATTGGAGAGGAAACTGTTTTGAGAGTTTTTTTATTCTATTAAATGAAAATGCTTAATTTGTGTTCATTTATATTTCAGCAATTACTTGTGGTTTCATTCAGTATAGATCAGTGATGGCGAACCTTTTGAGCTCGGCATGTCAGCATTTTGAAAAACCCTAACTTAATTCTGGTGCCATGTCACATATAGAAATTTTTTGATATTTGCAACCATAGTAAAACAAAGGCTTATATTTTTGATATTTATTTTATATATTTAAATGCCATTTAACAAAGAAAAATCAACCAAAAAAAAATGAGTTCGCGTGTCATAGGTTCGCCATCACTGGTATAGATTAATGAGCTCCTATTGTGTGCCTATTATTCTTGATACAGGAGATATGGTGCTCAGTCAGCAAGTTATAAGAAAACAAAAACAGACAAAAAGAGAAAAAATTAGTGAACTAGTGAGGAGAGAGCCATTTAAGGTGACTTTAGGTTTCTATCTTGGATGACTGATGATGCTAATAGCTAAGAGAGGAAGGAGTTCTTTCATGATTCTCAAAACCTGCTTGACCCGTTAGACTTGGAAAAGAACTGAGTTGTCATTGTTGGGATGTCTTAATCCTAGCAACCATTCAGTGAACACCTGCTATGTGTCTGCTTTATTACTTTGTTGTTGTTAATCCTCACTCAAGGATATTTTTCCTTTTTTTTTAAAAAAGAGAGAGTGGAAGAGAAGGGGGGGGAGAGAGAGAGAAACATTGATGCGAGAGAGACATATTGAGACTCGTTGCTTCCTGACTGGGGCCAGGGATCTAACCCACAACTCAGGTACATACCCTTGACCAGGAATTGAACTCGGGCCCTTTGGTCTGTGGGCCAACGCTCTAACCATTTAGCAACAACGACCAGGACCATGTTATTACTTTTAAATTTGATCTAATAACCCCTAGGAAAGAGAGGAGTCCAGTTAAACTTACCTCTTTTCTTTTTTTCTTTGTTCTTTTTTTTTTTTTGATTGCAGGTAGTGGGCAGCAGTCAGTGACAGGTGTGACCTCTGTGGATGACAGCAATAGTTACTGGAGGATACGGGGGAAGACCTCCACAGTTTGTGAGAGAGGAACACCCATCAAATGTGGCCAGCCCATTCGGCTGACACATGTCAACACTGGCCGAAACCTCCATAGTCACCACTTCACCTCACCTCTTTCTGGAAACCAGGTGAGGTGGCATCCTAAGGGTCATTGCTGTTTTGTACTTTACTCAGTTGCGTTGTTTGATATCTTTGTTCTTAGTCCTTTCTTTTCCATGTGTAGTAGATGTTCTCTCTTTTTAAAAAATATGGTTTTTTGTTGGTTTCAGAGAGAGGGAGCGACAGAGAGAGAGAAAGAAAGAGAGAGAAACATCAGTGATAATAATCATTGATCAACTGCCTCCTGCACGCCCCCTACTGGGGTTAGATCTCGCAACCTGGGCATGCGCCCTGACCAGAAATCAAACCATGACCAGGATCCTGGTTCATGGGTTGATGCTCAACCACTGAGCACACCAGCCAGGCAGATGTTCTCTTTTGTGCAAACCTGGAACTGGCTTTGTCTCATACATGTGAAAGAAATTGTTTCTGGTCAAAATGGAGACTTTACATCTAGACCAAATGAGGAAGAAAGACAGGATAGGTATATGTTAGAATATTATAAAGTTATCTTGATAAATCCTACAATAAAGAAACCTAATGGTTTCCAAACTTGCAATAAAAATTATTATTGTAATGATGCTGACTGACCACGTTAAGAAAATGAATTAGGTATTATGCCATTTTTTTAAGCCGTGAGCTTTGGGGGGATGTGGGGCCCCTTAATGACTGCTTCCTACTCCCACTCTGTACTCTGTACATAGTTTTCTCTATTAACATCTTATAGTTAGTATGATAGATTTGCTACAGTGAATTGATAATATTGTTACATTGCTATCAACCAAAGTCCATAGGTTATTCCAATTTTCTTAGTTTTTACTGCTATCCTTTCTCTGTTCCAGGATCCATCCAGGACACCACATTACATTTAGTTGTCACGTCTCCTTAAGCTCCTCTTGGCTGTGATAGATCTCAGATTCTTCTTGTTTTTGATTACCTTGACAGTTTTGAGGAGTGCTGGTTAGGTATATTATAGGGTGCTCCTTAATAGGAATTTGTTTGATGTTTTTCTTATGATTAGACTGGATTTATAAAGGTTTTTGGGAGAAAGATCACAGAGGTCAAGTGCCATTTTCATCACATCATAACAAGGATATATACTATCTACATGATTTATGACTGTCGATACTGATTACCTGGCTGAATTTGTGTTTGTCAGGTTTCTTCTGTAAAATTACTCTTTTCATTTTCCTCCTGTCCGTTTTGGACTCTAGAAAGAAGTCTTTGCATAGCCCACACTTAAGAATGGGAAGTTATGCTCTCCCTTTTTTTTTTTCAAACTATAAGAGAAAGTTTACTTAGAAAGTCACAGAGGTAGAAGAAGTGAGCTGTAGAAGAAATGGGCTGAGGAAACAAGTTTCAGAGGCAAGAGAAGGGCCTTTGGAGCTTAGGAGAGAGAAAGGTAAAGGTAACATGCCTGGGGGAATGATGAAGGGGAGGGGAAAGGCTCGGGCTTGCTCCCTGGAAGGAGCGCACCTGTGCTTCTGCTCCTTCAGGATGGAGTAGTTACATGATTTATTTGGAATTCTCCTGTATGGGAGATTTGTCTCTTTTTATTTAATCTTTTTTTTTATATCAGTATGAACTTATGGGTGTTTATATGTATGTATATTAAGTTAGACATGAGTTCTTAATCATGTCTCCAACTCTAATCCATTACCACATAGATCATTCTAGTCTCCTCCCTTTGCTTATTTGTAAATTCACACTCTAACAGTGAGTTATCTGGCTCCACTGTTATCCATTCACCTACTCATTCACTTCTAGTATACATACATAGTAGTAGAATTGTTAATTTTGTGCAGTTCCCTTTGCTTTAGTCTTAGTCTGACTGCTTTTTTTTTTTTTTAAATATATTTTATTGATTTTTTACAGAGAGGAAGGGAGAGGGATAGCGAGTTAGAAACATTGACCAGCTGCCTCCTGCACACCCCCTACTGGGAATGTGCCCACAACCAAGGTACATGCCCTTGACCAGAATCGAACCCGGGACCCTTCAGTCCGCAGGCCGACGCTCTATCCACTGGCCAAACCAGTTTGGGCAGTCTGACTGCTTTTTATCGTTTTACATTATATAGCTATTAGTGTATATTTAAATTACATATTTCTGAATTAATCAGTAACTTTTTTATTGTGATAAAAACTCTGAATATTTGGCTCTAAGGGGAATGGGATTAGAAGAGGAGTGGAAGATAGAATATGCTATAATTTGCTCAATATTTCTTATTTTATTTAATTATTACAATTATTCTGTAAGGTGATATTGTTATCATTTTATAGAAGAGGAATTGCATAGGAAGGGATAGAGCTGACATTCGGGGTCTGCTTGTCTCCAGCTTGTTTCTCACCAGGTCATTCAAAATCTAGTTCAGGGGATAAGGCAGGAATATTTCAAGTCAAATAACAAGAGCTATAAAGTGTTTTAAGACTATAATAGAAAATATAAGGCTATAAGGCAAATAAAGAGTTATTGCAAAATTAGTGTTTGGATCATAAACTTACGGCAATTGCTTTTGTATCCTTTGTGTCTTCTTATTTTTTCCCCACAGTTTAAATTATTTACTTACTTCTAAACAACCCTGGAAAGCCTCTCAGTTTTTACTTTTGGGTAGCCTTATTTTTCTTCCCATTGCCTACCTCCCCTTTACAAGCCTCTATGTATCAGCCATGCTAATGTTGCTACCATCTGTGTCTTCTAGGAAGTGAGTGCTTTTGGTGAGGAAGGTGAAGGTGATTATCTGGATGACTGGACAGTGCTCTGTTCGGGGCCCTACTGGGTGAGGGATGGTGAGGTGCGGTTCAAGCATTCTTCCACCGAGGTTCTGCTGTCTGTCACAGGAGAACAATATGGTCGACCCATCAGTGGGCAAAAAGAGGTGCATGGCATGGCTCAGGCAAGCCCGAACAACTACTGGAAAGCCATGGAAGGCATCTTCATGAAACCCAGTGAGTTGTTGAAGGCAGAAGCCCACCATGCGGAGCTCTGAGTCTGGAGGCTGTGAGCCACTGTCACCACACAGTGTTCATAGACACCTGCTGCTGCTTCACCGTGGGATCCCTGCCACGGGTTTCCTGGGCATTGGCCATGTCACCACTGAGATGAAGATGGTCGGCAGAAAACTGACTCTGTTTGGAGGCTTCGCCTTTTACAGTTGAAATGGTTGTTCTCTCAGACTTGGATCTGTTCTTTTTGAGTACAAGACTTGTTTGTGAAGGAGCAGGTGCTTTTAATTCCTACTGATAAACCAGAAACAGAAATTTCCTAGTTGGGAAATTTTTACTCTTCAAAAACGTGGCATCATGGATTATTAATGTGTGTGACTTTTCCCCTGCTCGCTTTCTCCAAAATGATAAAAAAGAATTTCATTGTTAGCCACTGTGTTGTCATTTATTAGGTGTGCTATTTCATGATCTGATTAATTTTTTAATAGGTCTCTATTTTGTGAGGCAAGTTATTCCATTGCTTTTATTTTTATTCATTTATTTTAAATAGATTTTTATTGATTTCAGAGAGGGAGAGGGAGAGAGAGAGATACAAGCATCAGTGATGAGAGAGAATCATTGATTGGCTGCCTCCTGAATGCCCCCTACTGGAGATTGAGCCTGCAATCCAGGCATGTGACCTTGACCGGAATCGAACTCGAACCTTCAGTCTGCAGACCGACTGCTCTGTCCACTGAGCAAAACCAGCTAGAGCCACATACTCTTTTTACTATACAATTATGTTAGCTCTTGGTAGATAATTACTCTTTTGGGGACAAATGTAGGGATATCTTTCTCTGAAAAGGTGGGTAGAAAATTTTTGTCCTCTGCTTACCTCATTTTTTCTTTCCTCTGCTGGTGAATTCCAGAAAGTTTGCTCCTATGTCCTTCAAGCATGCAGTGGTAAACAGGGGTTTCTGCCATCTACTGGAATTTTAGTGACTAGCAGGCCTTTTTATTTTTAGAAACTTGCAGATTTTTTTCTCCTTGTTTTGTTAGGGAGTTAAGGTAGCAAACATTTCCAAAAGTTCCTGTTATACACTACTTTCCTTTTACAAAGGCCCCTGTTAATATGTGATGACTTTTTGTCAAAGCAAAAATTCTCTTCGGTTTCTTTCCCTTAGTGAAAATAGGTACTAATGGCCCTGCGATGTGATTTGATCCCCAGGAGGTGGCGTGCAGGAGGCAGCTGATCAACGATTCTTATCATTGATGTTTCTCCCCTCTCTTCCTCTCTGAAATCAATTTTTTAAAAAAAGGTACTAATGAGAACTTTTGGAAAGCAGGGGATAGTTTACGCCATTTCAGCTTATGAAAGGTTTCATAGGTACACTCTACTTTCAGATAGCTGGGGAAACCTGTAGAGATCTGTGATAGACATGGATTTATGAGACATGGTTTCTTTGTAAGGACTTGTGTCATTAAGTTGAGACCATGAACCAGTTGAGCTTCATTTACACCTTCTCCCCCCTATTCTGATTCAGTTGCATTGATCCCTTAAGAGCTCTCCAGAAAGTAGACCAGGGGTCCTCAAACTTTTTAAACAGGGGACCAGTTCACTGTCCCTCAGACCATTGGAGGGCCGGACTATAGTTTAAAAAAAAACTATGAACAAATTCCTATGCACACTGCACATATCTTATTTTGAAGTAAAAAACAAAACGGGCCGAAACTGGTTTGGCTCAGTGGATAGAGCGTCGGCCTGCGGACTGAAGGGTCCCAGGTTTGATTCCGGTCAAGGGCATGTACCTGGGTTGCGGGCACATCCCCAGTAGGAGATGTGCAGGAGGCAGTTGATCGATGTTTCTCTCTCATCGATGTTTCTAACTATCTCTCTCCCTTCCTCTCTGTAAAAAATCAATAAAATATATTAAAAACAAACAAACAAACAAAAAACGGGAACAAATACAATATTTGTATTTGCATGTGGCCCGCGGGCCGTAGTTTGAGGACCCCTAAAGTAGACAAATGATAAAATGAAGGCTATTGAGATGATTGGGAGTAGAATGTTAACAGTCTGGGAAGAAAAAAGAAATGAAATGTTAGAAACCAGATGACTAGCCCTACCCGGTTTAGCTCAGTGGATAGAGCATCGGCCTGTGGACTGAAGGGCCCCAGGTTCAATTCCGGTCAAGGGCATGTACTTTGGTTGTGGGCCCATCCGCAGTAGGTGGTGTGCAGGAGGCAGTTGATCGATGTTTCTCTCTCATCGATGTTTCTATCTCTCTATCCCTCTCCCTTCCTCTCTGTAAAAAATCAATAAAATATATTTTTAAAAAACCCCAGCTGAATAAAGGGAACAGAATGGACAAGATGAATGAGAGTAGGGAGCTGTGTTGCAAAGTATCCCTCTTGGTTTGGATAGTTTTCACTGAGTTATTGGGTCTTCCCTAAAGGTTCACAGACAGAACATATCCTGACGGGAGGCTGCAGGTTACAAAGAGGATGGCAGAACTATAGTGCTTAAGGGATAAGTATGAACTATAACAGCGGTGGAGCCCTGGGGAAGGTGTGAAATTAGTGATGAGAGGACTAGATTAGGAAGGAAACCAGGTGGAGGGGTAAAAGCAACTTTGGGCAACCCAGGTGAAAGTTGAAATGGTGCTTTATCTGAAGGAATGGAAGAGAGTCTCAAGTAAAATATTGGAGGACGTTTACGGAGATTTGGATGTGAGAGCAAAGGTTTGTGAAGTACTTACTTTGAAATCCTCAGAATTTCTTCAGTTTGTACTGTATTAGCATCAGTGTAATAGAGTTGGAAGGGACCTTTGTCCAATTCCCTCATTTTATAGATAAGGAAAAAGACAAAATAAAGTTGACCTGAATTCTCCATTTCATGTAATTGTTTGAAGGGCAAGAACAATATCCTCTACTTCTGTGGTATCCACCCTCACCCCACACCCAATGTGCCCAGATTGCACTGTGCACAGTAGACATTGAAAAGTCCAGCCCTGGCCAGTTGGATTCCGGGTCAGGGTACAGGCCAGTGATGCTGGTTCAATCACAAGTACGGGGTGTGCAGAAGGTCCATGGATGTTTCTGTCACATGTCACACATGAATGTTTCCTTCTCCCTCTCCGTCCCTCTCTAAAAATAAATTTTAAAAATCTTTATATTAAAAAGAAAACTCTAATGAAGGGTTCAGAATTGTGCTGCCCCCACAGGTCAATACATATAGGGTGTCCCCAAAAATGTATACACATTTTAATAGCTGATAACTCACTTAATTTTCACTCCTTTTCAGATTTAACTGATTTGAAATAATGGGTGAAGCCAGACTAAGCTTTGAACAAAGAAAATTTATCCTAAAGTGCCATTAGACTTTTTTCTATGGAGATACATAAAAGATAAAGTTTACCATACAAAACCTGGCAAGAGTTGAGGAATTGAGGTGCACAGATACCAAAGGAAATGATTATTTAAAAAATATATATATTTATTAATTTCAGAGAGGAAGGCAGAGTGAGAGATAGAAACATAAATGATGAGAATCATGGATTGGCTGCCTCGCCCCCTAGGGATGGAGCCCACAACCCTGGCATGTGGCCTTGCCTGGAATTGAACCTGGGACCTCACAGTCTGCAGGCCGATACTCTATCTATCCACTGAGCCAAACCAGTTAGCACAGGAAACAATTCTTGATGTTTGAGATACTATTGCTTTGTGTTATCAGTTCCTGGACCAGAACAGTCATCAGTTTGCAAAAAGGCATTGACAAAAAAAAACTATTCATTTCTGTAGATTCTTTTAAATTTTGAAAATGAACTGTATGTTAATAAACACTGACATTATAATCATTCAAAATGTGTATACATTTTTTTGGGACACCCTATATTTTACACGTTCCCCCACCCCCCATTGATTTTCAGAGAGAGTTCAGGGGAGAAATATCAATGCGAGACAAAGACATTCATTGGTTGCCTCCCGTTGGCCCCCTGACTGGGGCGGGATGGAACCCTAACCCAGCTAGGTGCCCTTGACCAGGAATCGAACCCGGGACCCTTCCTATGAGGGCCCACGCTCCAACCATTGAGCCACACCGTCTAGGGCTGGGACACCTGTATTAACTGACTAACAAAGTATTCATACAATGAATGAATTAAAAAGTCATTCCTTAGTGAATTAAACACTAATTCCTTTGAGGCCTTACAATTAATTACCTCTTGGTTTTCTCAATGATTTCCAGACAAGGCTCTTGAATAAGACAGGAGAGCTACTTCGTATGACTCAGAGGTCTAACTTCTGCAGTATCCTCGGTCCAGACCCTAAGGTGGTCAAGCCGACTCTATAACTACCCCCAAGGAAAGTGCTTTGTAAATGGAACTCTGCTGCCCGCCAGATGCACTGCAAACCCGGGAGCTGTTCAGACTCCGACCCCACGCCAGGCCGTGGCTCCCATTTCCGGGCACCGAAGGGCGCGCCCGGAGTGGGGCGTCCGTATCAGTCCCCACGAAGTCCATTCCCCCGCTCTCTCCCGAGCCACGCCTGCACTTCGGGCTGGCTGCCGGTCGGCCCTGCCAGGGAGCGCGCACGGGGCGGGGCCACGAGACCGCCGCTGGCTGGCTGGCTGCGAGGGGCGTGGCGCACGCGCGCCAACGCTTCCTGGTCCCGTGCTGTCCCTGTGCGCGCGGCTGGTCGGCCCACGGCGGAGCTGCGGGGAGCCGGAGGCGGGGCCCGGCTGGGCGGGGGCCGGAGCCAGGCCGGGCCGGGGCCGGGGCCGTAATGCCCCTGTTCTTCGTCGCGCTGTTGGCCTTGCTGTTGGTTGTGCTGTTCACCCTCTTCCTAGGCCGGTGAGGGGGATCCCGGCTTCTGCGGGGTGGGGGGTGGGGGGTAGGGGGTGGGGGTAGGAGTGGGAGGGAGAGAGACTGAGGAGGGGGCTCGCGGGAGGGGGAGATGGAGGAGAGGGCTGGAGGGGACGGTGCGCGGCGATGGCGGGCGGCGCCGAGGGAGAGGTGGAGCGGGGGCGCCGGTCGGAGCTGGAGCGGAGCCACTGGGATTGAGGAAGACGAAGGGAGCGGCGAGGCCTGCGGAGATGCCGAGGCTGGGAGCTGAACCGGGGTGTGTGTGTGTGTGTGTGTGAGTGAGGAGGGGGGCCGGCCGTGGTCTCCCTTTACCCCTCTACACGCCCCGGAGGCACCTGCAGCCGCGCCCTGGGGAGCCAGAGCCGGTCTGACCGCCCTGGGGAGAGCAGCTGGCGAGCTGGCCGGGGGTGACCCCGCAGTGCCTTCTGGCGGACATCTGTCTGCAGGGCGAAGACACGGACCCTGTGGGGAGTATGTGATGGCACATCCGACAGGGATGCCGGTACTCCGACTCCTGTGGGGGCCTCTTCTCTCCGCCTCTGGGGTTCCTAAAGGTCTGAGGGGCTTTGTCTCCAGCTTAGAAGGTGGAGTTTAATTTGTCTGATTCCATCCGGGTGGCGGGGACAGGCCGGGGCCACGGTGCTGATCCTCGTGGCTCAGTGTTTGTGATGGAGCCGTGTGGTGGGAGACGGGAGAGCTGCCCGGAAGACCCGGCTTCAGGATGCGACCCTCTGCAAGGGCTTCTAGGGCCAGCGAGGCGTGAGGGAGGGAAGCCATCGTTGGGAGCGGGTCCTGTGAGCTCACG
The DNA here is from genome assembly GCF_963259705.1 of Myotis daubentonii. Classification (NCBI taxonomy): domain Eukaryota; kingdom Metazoa; phylum Chordata; class Mammalia; order Chiroptera; family Vespertilionidae; genus Myotis; species Myotis daubentonii. The sequence goes on from NC_081855.1 coordinate 25,264,642, forward strand.
GGGGTGTCTCTGCAGGTGGCTGGTGGTCCGGTTGGTCACCAAGTGGTGTCAGCAGAAGCTGCAGGCAGAGCTCAAGATTGGCTCCTTTTTTTGGATCCAGAATGTCAGTCTTAAGTTTCAGCAGCACCAGCAAACAGTGGTGAGTCCTGCGGGATTCCCTGGGTATGTGAGTGGTGTTGATCCAGCTTAATTTCAGCTTTTTTCTTTTTAATAAATTCTGGGTGGCTTTCCTAGTTTAACCCAGGCTTGTCACCTCTTTGCCAAGATGCTCTTGGTTTGGGAATGCTAGGACTGGCGTAAGTCGTTCGGTTAAACATGCTGATAAGGCACAGTGTCCGGGGCACATAAGAACGATACAAAGGTAAAGCACAGACCAAAGATAACAGGAAACAGAAGAGCCTACTGTTCTAATTTAAGAGGGGAAACGCGGCCACTTGCCCATAAAAGAGAAATGCAAACACCATTGTGAGGAGCAGGATACAGTGTGGCGGAGGGAAGCCGGTAGAGACGGGATGGAGAATAATTCGTGGAAGGGCTGTAGCACTTCCGCCTCTTAGAACCTTCCCTGACTTGTCAGGCTGCTCATGTCTTACCTGGCGGCTTTCTTCCATGATGTTTTAGGAAATTGATAGCCTGTGGATTTCCAGCAAACTCCTTAGCCATGATCTGCCGTGAGTACCCTGTATCCTCGCTCTTCCTTTGGGGAGTATTTGGGATTGGGGTTTGTAGGATGAGATTCTTTGACACAGGCCTCAAAGTTCAGGAAGGGAACTGGGTTCTTGGCTTGCTGTCTCCTGGAAGCGATTATCTCTAGTGAGACAGAGATTGATAACTACTACGAGACTATCCTCCACGATTTGAGCTACATTTTTTTTTTCTTTTGAGCTACATTTTTAGGGAGGATGGGAGAGCGAATGTGAGGGAGGGGAGGAGACTGCTATGGAAGGGATGGGCCTGATGGCAGCGAGGTTTCTCTTCCGGGCAGGCGCTATGTGGCACTGTGCTTTGGAGAAGTGCGTATCAGAACTGACCCACAGAAGGCTTCTGGCCTGTTTGCTCCATTCTCCCAGAGCACAGGAGTGCAGCAAAAAGAGCTGTCCTTCAGCCCGGCCTTATTGAAGATCATCTGTCAGGTGAGGCTGCTTCTGCCTTTTTCTTGGTCTGTACTGGGAATGACTGGCTTTGGAATCATGGGTGGGTTTTTCTGCTATTGGGGGGCAGGATACTAAGAGCTGTCTCTTATTCTCTTTCTGTTGGAAAGAAGGGGCAGTGCCTTGACATTAATTGCTGTTCTTTGTTTCTTCCTTCCAGCTATTCTCCATTCATGTAGATTCTATTAACATCATGGTTCTCAAGGTAGCTACCTCCGAGTCCTTGTGGCACATTCAGATCAGAGAAAGCAGCTTTCTTTTGGATAGTGATGGGAAAAGGTAAACTCTGGGTAGAAAAGGGTCCAGTAGGCCCATTCTTGCCTTACAGTTGTTTTAGGGTGGGTGGATGTCAGGGCCTTCTTATCAAAGTATCAGGTTCTTATTCTGTGCAATTTGAGGAGAGGCTGAGATTAGGCGCTTCTGCTTGCCTTGTCCCTTCCAGCCAACAAGGCTTGATTGAAGGTAAATGGTGAGGAAAGGGGCCAAGGGCTTTTAATTTTTTTCCTTTCTCAGGCTAAAATGTGAGGTGAGCCTAAGTCAGATCAACAGCAAAGTTCTAAAGAGTGGCCAGTTGGTGAGTATGCCATGGTCCTTCAGATGCCTTGTTTCCTTCTGGTCATAAGAAGGAGCTTAGGGCCAAAACCGGTTTGGCTCAGTGGATAGAGCGTCGGCCTGCGGACCGAGGGGTCCCAGGTTCGATTCCGGTCAAGGCATGTACCTGGGTTGCAGGCACATCCCCAGTGGGAGATGTGCTGGAGGCAGCTGATCAATGTTTCTCTCTCATCGATGTTTCTGACTCTCTGTCTCTCTCCCTTCCTCTCTGTAAAAAATCAATAAAATATATTTAAAAAAAAAAAAAAGGAGCTTAGGGCTTACCCCATAGATTCTGTGTCCTTATGGGGTTCTCTCAAGGTAGTGTTCCAGACCACTGAATTCTTGACCCCAAACTCCCAGACTCCTTACACATACACACCTTAGCAGCTTATTCTTTCTGTAGGAGGACACCTGCCTGGCGGAGCTCTCACTGGCCCTAAAGCTGTGTCTAGAGGTGGGCATCAGGAGTCGGCAACTGAAGGCAATTTCTGTGGATGTGTGGACACTCCATGCTGAACTGCACGAGGGCCTCTTCCATAGTCAGCTGCTGCACCAGGGCTCAAGCCTGGCACCCCAGCCTGTTCCCTGTTCAGGTAAAGCCCCAGTCAGTGAGCTTCTTGGCTGCCCTGTTCTCAGGTTATTTTGGAATTAGAAAAAAATAGTGGCTTCACTACTCATTTAGGTGTGATTTGTTAGTCACCTTGGCCTTGGACCCTGAGGATAGAGGAAATAGGACATTTGCTTGTGGTGGATAAAAAAAACCCAATGTTTAGTGGGTAATTATCATAAATTAGATCTGTATTATGAGCTTTATATATGTTCTCTCACTAAATCCTCAGCATTTCACCAGTGAGAACACTGAAGCCTAGGAAGATTAGAGGGGTATCTTCTCTTTCTAAATTATAAGAGAAAGTTTATTTAGAAAGTCACAGCGGTACAAGTGAGCAGTAGAAGAAATGGGCTCAGGAAACAAATTACAGAGGCAAAATTAGGGGGCGCTTGGAGCTGAGGAGAGAGAAGGGTAAAGGTGAAACCCTGGGGGAAGAAGAGGGAGAGGGGAAAGGCTTGGGCGTGCTCCAGGGAGGGAGAGCCACTAGATAGGTATTTTGACAGGTCACACAGCTAATTGATATTAAACATGGGGTTTAAATTATTTAACCCTAAAGTCCATATTCTTTCTATTGTACCAGTCTGTTCCCGATACTATTTTTTAGACTCTGGGGGACAAATTGCAGCACGTTCTGAATCTCTGGGCTATTTGCCTTTTGGCCTAACATTGAGCATTTGCTTAGTCTGTTTTTTATGGGAGCTTTTGGTCAAAGAGGACATGGCATTTTTGGAGACTTGAGGGTGTTAAGGATTGATGGCTTTTGTATTATTCATTCATGTTTTCAGACGTGACAAAAAATGTGGCTGAGCCAACTCTGCCTGGCCTCTACCTCCTTCAGCAGCTGCCAGACCAGGTGAAGGTGAAAATGGATATCACAAGTGTGGTGCTGTCCATGAACAGTCAAAAGAGGTGAGATCTCTTCTGCCACAGAAGTGTGGAGAGTGATAGTGGAGCTATATGCTGGGTATATGCAGCAAGTAGCTGCACTGAGCTTGTCTATACAGAGAATGGGAATTCCACATATTTCTGAGCTAGAGTTCATTTCTGGTTCAGGCATCTGAATTGGACGCTGAAGCTGTTGCATTTCCTGTACCACCGTGATGAGGATCAGCTGCCCCTTCGTAGCTTCACAGCAAACTCTGATATGGCACAGATGAGCACTGAACTCCTACTAAAAGGTTTGGGTGGGGATGCTGCTACTGAGAGAGAATGGGAGGACCAGACACCCTTTTCCCCCATGCGCCACATGGCCTTCTTAATTTAATACCAGTGGGGAGTGAGAGGAGGAAACCATACTGAGAGAAAATAGCCCCAACTCTTTTGAGTGTTGGTGACAACCTGTTCAACTCCTTGCCTGTCTCTGACCTTCTCCTAGTTTTACCTATTGCTCCCAGTGTCCTCTGATCTGTCCTCTGCCCTTACAGATGGGTTGTTGCTGTCCCAGAGCCGCCAGCGCATTGTCTGCCTCAACTCCCTCAAGGCTAGTGTGCAGGTATGATGACTGTGGTACCAAGAATTATTCCTTTCTCTGTTCTCTTCCTACATCATTGCCTTATGGGATAAAACCCAAGTTCATAGTTCTGGTGTTCTCTTTCTAGGTAACTACCATTGACCTCGCAGCCTCTCTGGTTGTGAACACTTGTATTATTCATTACCGGCACCAAGAATTTTCTCACTGGATGCACATGCTAGCACTTGAGACCCAAGGGTCTAGTTCATCTGTTCTTAAGCAAAGGAAGAAAAGGTCAGTGCAATCTTTTTCAATTACCATTTCATCAGATGGATTATTTTGGTTTAAAGTGGTGTCTTATGTGAAATATGTTTTTGACTGTTTGCTCTTTCTGAATTTCAGTTTCAACGTCCCAGTCTCAATAGCAATCCTATTTTATATATCTTCCCCATTAGAATAGGCTCTTTAGTGGTAGAATGAAGTCCTCTTTTTTTTTATGTCCTTAGTACCTAGCACAGTACCTTATACAAAATAAATGTTTGCTAAACTGAACTTAAATGATGGAGAGTATCTTGTCTGCCTCAGATGATAAAGTGACAGGTCATATTAGCAGTGCCATATCTCTCTTTGTGTAGTGCTTGCACTGTGTTGCATAGAAAACTTAAGGTTAATAGTTTGGAAGTGATGCTCCTTGGCTGTAGAAGTTTGAGTTCTGTGATATGCTGATGTTCACCATATTTGACCTATGAAATGGCAGTTTCATATGGTTCAACCTAATATCTCTCTGGCATTCCTGCAGACTAACTGTTGGGAGTAGCACTGAACTGACTAGTTTAGTTTTTTTATTTTCAAGTTGCATCAGTTCCTAAAAATCACAACAAAACTCACACTGATTTTTGAGAGCTTCCGTGATAGGAAGTTGCAATTCTTTCTTTATCAAACAATGATGTCTTATCCCTGTACAGAGCTTTCCCCCAAATCCTGGCTCCCATCATCTTTAGCACTTCCATCTCCAATGTCAACATTTCCATCCAGCTTGGAGATACACCGCCCTTTGCCTTGGGATTCAATTCCATCTCTCTGGGTAAGGCTCTGGGATGTAAAAGGAACAAGACCTGTGCATTAGTGGAGCTGGACCCAATTGATGGCCACAGTGGCTCCACAGAATGCTTCTCTCCTGCCTTCTTTGTTTAGATTATCAGCATCTGCGGCCACAGAGTATCCATCAACGGGGCATCCTAACTGTGGACCACCTCTGCTGGCGGGTGGGCAGTGACTCTCACATTCAGCGGGCACCCCACCCACCCAATATGCATGTTTGGGGTGAGGCACTTGTCCTGGACTCTTTCACACTACAGGTAGGTGAACAGGGGCCCATGCAGTTTCCTCATCCTGCCCTGCTTTACAGCATGTAGAACCTTTTTGGCAGCAAACAATGCGTTAGGGCATTACAGAACTGTGTCTGCATGCTCCTAATGGAGTCCCTCTGCTGCTTTTCCAGGGTAGCTATAATCAGCCTCTCAGCCTGTCCAGCACCCAGTCGGATACCCTCTTTCTTGATTGTACCATCCGAGGACTGCAGGTAGAAACATCAGACACCTGTGCCCAGTGTCTCTCTCGGATCTTATCCTTTATGGGCCCACAATCTGGGAAGTCAGTCTCTAGAGAATCTTCCTTCGGGGAGTCTGTGTCATTACTGTGGAAGGTGGACTTGAAGGTGGAGGACATGAACTTGTTCACCCTTTCTGCCCTCGTTGGTAAGTAGGACAGGGAGTCTATACTAAAGTGGGTAGTTTATAACCTAAGCACATTATGCAGATTCAATCTGTTCCTTCTAATTGAATGAAGCTTATTATTTGGAATGTTTCTGAATTAGAGGATGAAATGCTGGAATTATGTTTCTTGGTATTTCTTAAGGGCTTATAAAAGGCAATTATTAAGCAAGATATGTAAGAAAAAGACAGCCTTGATGTCTGATCAAGAGAATGAGATGCATGTAGTGTTTGTTTATTTGTTTTCTTTTTTTTCTTGTGTGTTTAGTAACTGATGTATTTCTGGGCAATTTGTAGGAGTTAGGGAACTTCTTTGGCCTTGCCAGAAGTTTAGGCTGAGATGGGAAAGGGAAATTTTCCCTTAAACATGAGAAATGAAGTTAGGGAGGTGTGGGGAATAAAGACAACTAGAGTGAAGAGAATAAATAACAAAGGAGAGTGAGGACTGAAGTTGCCGTTTGAGAGCTGAGGATCCAGGCTGACGTGGTTTCTGGATGTTAGGTGCTTCAGAGGTCCGACTGGACACGCTGACTGTCCTGGGAAGTGCTGAAACCTCCACTGTGGGTGTCCAAGGGCTTGTGCTTGCCCTGGTGAAGTCCGTCACAGAGAAGATGCAGCCCTGTTGCAAGGCTCCTGATATCCCTGCACCAGTGCTCAGCCTCTCCATGCTCTCCATCACCTATCACAATAGCATCCGCTCTCTAGAGGTAATGCTTCGGGGGGGGGGGGGGGTTGAGTTACATTGGGTTTTCCTTAGAGTTAGAGCATTGCCCAGTCTTTGGAGTCATGTAAAACTCATCTGTGAGAAATACAGCACCTGGTGTTCTTTTTTCCTGGCTTGTTCTAAAGATTTTTAACTCTTCATTATAAAATTTAAAGTCTATGTAAAACTAGAGAGACTATGTGGACTTTCGTGTACTCATTCCCAGCTTCAATAATTAGCAGCTTATGACCAACTTATTTCATCTACACTTCCACCAATTGCTCCTGCCCTCTGGCTCTGGGATTATTTTGCAGCAGATACATAATATCCACTGTAAATATTTTGGTGCATAGCTCTGAAAAATAAGGGGCTTTTTAAGGATCATAATCTTGTGTCATGTTGCTGAAGTTCTCAGCTCATCCAAAGGCTGGAAGATGGAAGTGCTGGTAAGTTTTCAGAGGCTTTTCACTACCTTTCTCTCAGGCTGTTAGATGGACGCAGGACCCTCTTAGGAGGAGAGTGGGGTAGCTTCCTGTTTGTTAGACTTCAACTTCCTTTGGAAACTGAAGTGTTTCCTTTTCAGAGGCTGGAACTCAAAGGAATTTTTCTGTCCTGGAATTTAAATTTTCTCTGCCCACTTAGATATTCAGAACCAATTTTATTTTTCAAGCTGCTCCCTTCTTTGAGGCATACTTTCACATAAGTCAGTTTGCTGTATTGATTTGTGTGTTCGTTACTTTATATACTAGAATTTAGTAAAAATGTGCATGAAACATTTTCAAATTGATTGTTGCAGTGGTTATGATACATTGTGGCAGTTATTGAAAGATAACTTATGAGCAGAAACAAAAAGTCAGATGGTTTAATGAGTGTGTGCTGTATATACTGGATATACTTTGGTAGGTGCCAAATAATTAAAACACATGGCCTCTGTTCTCAGACAGCTTAGAATCCAGTTGAGGAGAACTTTAGTGTGAGTGCTCTTAAGTGCTCTTGGTGCTAAGAACATGGAAGGGACTAATTAATGTGGTTACTCAGGAAAGACTTCTAGGTGGAGATGGTTCTTGGGTCATATGTGCATGTATGATAACCCCTGTCATCTCTCCTGTTCTGGGACATGGTAATTGACAGATCCTTTTCTCTTGCTTCCTAAAGGTTCAGTGTGGTGCAGGGCTTACTTTACTCTGGAGCCCCCCAGATCACATGTACCTGTACCAGCATATCCTGGCCACCCTGCAGTGCCGAGACTTACTAAGAGCCACTCTCTTTCCTGAGACTGTTCCACCCCTGGCACCAGAGACTCCAGGGGCCACTTCTGAGCGAGAAGGCCAACCTCCCGAAACATCTCCCTCAAAACGGCTGCTAAACCTGACACTAGAGGTGAGCACGGCCAAGCTGACTGCTTTTGTAGCCGAGGACAAGTTCATTACCCTGGCTGCAGAAAGTGTGTCACTGAGCCGGCATGGGGGTTCACTTCAGGCTTACTGCCCAGAGCTGGCTGCTGGCTTTGATGGCAATAGCATTTTCAACTTCAAGGAGGTGGAGGTGCAGCTGCTACCTGAGCTAGAGGAGATGATCCTCCACCGGAACCCCTTGCCTGTGCTCCAGACCCTCCGGAACCGTGTTTGGCTCCTCTCCTTTGGCTCAGTTTCAGTGGAGTTTCCTTATCAGTATGATTTTTCTCAAACTCTGGATGAGGCTGTGGGAGTTCAGAAATGGCTTAAGGGGCTCCATCGAGGAGGAACTCACGCTCAGGCCTCTCCAGGCCCTGCCCCACTCCCACCTGATCTACTTTTGAAAGTTCAGCACTTCTCATGGGTTTTCCTGGATGACATTTTTGAGGTGAAACTTCGAGATAATTATGAACTGATGAAGGATGAAAGTAAGGAGAGTGCCAAAAGGTTGCAACTGCTGGATGCTAAAGTTGCTGCCCTTCGGAAACAGCATGGGGAGTTACTGCCAGCCCGCAAAATTGAGGAGCTCTATGCCTCTTTGGAACACAAAAACATTGAAATCTACATCCAGCGCTCCCGTCGTCTCTATGGCAACACACCCATGCGCCGGGCATTGCTCACTTGGAGCCTAGCAGGGCTAGAGCTGGTGGCTCTGGCAGATGCTTCCTTCCATGGGCCTGAACGTGTGATAGAGCAGGTTCGAGAGCTTGATCCAGGCAGCCCTTTTCCTGCTGAGGGAGTAGATCATGTTATTCAGTGGTGTCGTATGCTCAAGTGCAGTGTCAAGACTTTTCTGGGTAAGTCTTTATTTGCAGAGCCTGGTGTTTGCCCTTGGAGCTCCAAGGAGCATTTTGAGTGATTACAGAGAAGCTTGGTTATATTGGGAACTGTGGCTGTTTTTGGATGGGTGGAGTGGGATGGGTGTGGGCTCTTCATACCTTTCTTTGTTCCTGAACTTCACCCTGAAACTACTAGGCTAACTTAGGTAAAGGAACAACTAACTCAGTCATCTTTAGGGTTAGTATAGCTCTTAGATCTCAGTGTTATTCCTCTCACCATCTGTTCAGGGTCTCAATGCCCTTTTTCAGCTTTTTTGCCATCTACTAGGTTGTTTTTTTCTCAGTTGAATTTGTAAAATAGGTGGGTAAAAGTAGTGGCAGGGGGGAAAATGCCTGAGTATGCTGACACTGTCCCCTGACTAGCCAGTGTGTATCTTTCTTATAATAACAGTTCGGATAAGAGACTATCCCCGGTACCTGTTTGAGATCCGTGACTGGCGGCTGATAGGTCGACTTGTGGGCACTGAACAGAGTGGTCAGCCTTGCTCCCGTCGGCGTCAAATCCTGCACTTGGGACTACCATGGGGTAATGTGGTAGTAGAGAGGAACATGCCCCCACTCAAGTTCTACCACGACTTCCACTGTGAGTAGAGGAGGGCAGTTGGTTTGGGATGTTGTGATGGCTGGGGTAGAAGGTGCGCTGAGGCCCTTCTGCAGTGAAGGAAGAGGAAAGGGATGAAGTTGTGTAACAACCTGTATCCTTTGCCCCTCTATCCCAGCGGAAATCTTCCAGTACACAGTGGTATGGGGCCCATGCTGGGATCCAGCCTGGACACTGATTGGCCAGTCTGTGGACCTCTTGACGAAGCCCTCAGCAGACCCCAGCCCACCCTTGCCATGGTGGGACAAGAGCCGTCTTCTGTTCCATGGGGACTGGCACATGGATGTTGAACAGGCAAACCTACACCAGCTGGCTACTGAGGTGAGGGTTCAGATGAGTGGTTTTCTTATTAGGATGGTATGGTTGGGGCTTGTACAGCATTTTGGGGAAGAGAGAAAGGTACTGATTTGGGAGATGAGGGTGATATTTTTATCCATGTCTGATCCAAGTTTTTGGGGGTGGTTATAGGATCCATACAACACAACTGAGAATATGCACTGGGAGTGGAGCCACCTGTCGTTTCACTGGAAACCTGGTCAGTTTGTGTTCAAGGGTGACTTGGATGTCAACGTGAGGACAGCCTCTAAGTGAGTGGAGAGATGGTGGGGCTTTAATAGGACTCAGGGTGGAGGGAGTGGGGAAGAGCCAGGGGTCTACAAGTGACTGGGGCACTGAAGATTGGGATTATTGTGGGGCAGGTATGATGACTGCTGCTTTCTGCACCTGCCTGACCTCTGCATGACACTGGACCTTCAGTGGCTATGCCACGGGAACCCCCATGATCACCATGGCGTCACTCTTCGGGCCCCAGAATTTCTGCCTGAGGTGCCCTTGGGCCAGCTCCATGACTCCTACCGGGCCTTCCGCTCTGAGAACCTCAATCTCTCCATCAAGATGGATCTGACTCAGCACAGCGGGAGTGAGGCTTGGGTCTGGGACAATGGGGAGGAAGAGCTGGAAGGGTGGGCTTTGACACTGAGGACTTCAGCTCAGTCTTCTGGGAAGGGGATAGGGAAAGGGCAAGGGAGGATGGGGTTAGCACCTTTTTGAAGAGGGGTGCTGAAAGCAAAGAAGTTGGATCTTTGAAAAGAGGGTGTTTCCCTATCTGGTTTGGCTCAGTGGATAAAGTGTCGACCTACGGACTAAAGGGTCCTGGGTTCGATTCCAATCAAGGGCACATGCCCAGTTGGGGGCTCGATCCCCAGTAGGCACATGGATGTTGAACAGGCGATTATCTCTCATCATTAATGTTTCTGTTTCTCCCTCCCTCTCACTTGCTCTCTGAAATCAATAAAAATAAAAATAAAAGAGAGGGTGTTGAGGATATTTAGTGTCAGGTTGAGTGCTATTTGGGTTTTTAAACCTAGAACTTGAGCTAAGGAAGGATTTTACTTCATCTCTGTGTTTTAACTGTAGCTAGGAAATGTCTATCCTTTCCTTTGCAGCAATATCCCAGCCCCGAATTCTGCTATATAGTAGTACCCTGCGCTGGATGCAAAACTTCTGGGCAACTTGGACTAGTGTCACAAGGCCTATCTGTAGGGGAAAGCTCTTCAATAACCTGAAACCCGGCAAGAAGAAACTTGGCCAGCACTACAAGCAGCTTTCCTTTACTGCACTCTTTCCCCAGCTACAGGTCAGGCTCTGACATCCCTGCTGACATCTTCAGTTCTGTTCCCCTTTCGTTGTTTACTTGTTTTTTTCTTTCCTGGTCTCTTAATCCTCTCTCCAGTGCCGTTTCTTCATTCAGGGTTAAGTTCTCTTGTTACCAGGTGCATTATTGGGCCTCATTTGCTCAGCAGCGGGGTATCCAGATTGAGTGCAGTCAGGGTCATGTCTTCACTCGGGGAACTCAGCGGCTTATACCTCAAGGTAAGGTAAACAACCCCTTTGTTTCTCCTAGCCTATTCCTTGTCCTTTTTTGCTTTCTCAATTCCCTTCCCTTTCTCCCTTTCTGTCCCACACTATTCTTCTGTGCTGGTCTGCATGGACTCTGTATGCCTCCTTTCCTCAGCGGGCACAGTGATGCGGCGCCTCATCTCTGACTGGAGTGTGACCCAGATGGTTAGTGACTTAAGTCAGGTGACTGTTCATCTGATGGCCTCACCCACTGAAGAGAGTGCTGATCACTGCCTTGATCCCTTGGTAACAAAGACCCACCTACTGAGCCTGTCCTCCCTCACCTACCAACGGCATAGCAATCGCACAGCAGAGGAGGTACCGCCTGAAACAGTCTCTTTACTACCTTTATTTGTATCAGTACCTGTCTTAGTCTGCTCAGGCTACCATAACAAAATACCATAGATTGAGTGGCTAAAACAGTACTAATTTATTTCCCACAATTCTGGGAGCTGAGAAGATCAGGGTGCTAGCATGGTCAGGTTCTGGTGAAGGCTCTCCTTCTGGCTTGTCGATGGCTGCCTTCTCTCTGTGTCTTCACATGGCATAAAAAGAGTACAAGCTCTCTGATGTTTCAAGCTCTCTGGGCACAAATCCCATCATGAGGGCCTCACCCTCATGACCTAATCTAAACCTAATTACCTCCTATAGGCCCCATCTCCAAATACCATCACATTGGGGATTATGGTCTCAAAATGTAAATTTGGGGGTGGGGGGCGCAATTCAGTCTATAGCAATACATTTTAGACTAAGTCCCTGGTAGTGTTCCTAACTATATTCCAAGCCTATATGTCATTACTTTATCATACACTCACTTGAATCACCTGTATCAGCATCGCTCTTTTTGAAGATTACTTTCCTTTCTCTCCTTCTAAGGATAGTCTATTGCCCTTCAGGAACTAGAGTACAACATTCCCTAGCACTTTATTTGTTCCCCCAACCCCAAATTAAGGAAGGATTTTAAGTTGAAATTCTTTGAGTCATTTAAAATACAGTGGGTATATCTAATGTACATGCTAAAACCACTTAGGTTTTCTTTATCCAGGCCTCCCCCCCCCCCCCCCCCCCGCCTTATCTTTCTCCAGGGCCTTCTTATCTCCCCCAGAACAGGTTTTTTTATTCAACAAGATTGTTTCCTTATTTTTGCATTTGTGATCCAGGAGAAATGGTGGGGATTTCCATGCTACCCTGAGGTTCTCTTCCTGTTTCTTAGGAGCTCTCTACTCGAGTTGGGGACCCTGCCTTTCATACACACCAGCTGCACTTGGTAGATTTACGGGCTTCCTGGACAACCACTAATCGGGACATTGCCTTTGGTTTATATGATGGCTACAAAAAGGCAGCTGTACTCAAACGCAATCTCTCTACTGAAGCCCTGAAGGGGTTAAAGATTGATCCCCAGATGCCAGCCAAAAAGCCAAAGCAGTGTGTCCCAACCAGTGCTTCAGCTCCACCTCCTGTCAGCAGTCCCAGCTTTAGCGGACAGCCTGATAAGGGGTCATCAGGAGGTAAGATAGGACTCCATTGGGTTAGGTTTAGAACAAGCATGTCAAACTCATGGCCTGCAGGGCAAGCTGCAAGCCTCATTTATTTGGCCTGTGTTAGCCTTTAAGTTTGACATGCTTGGTAGAATATGTACATTGGCTTGGACAGGAGTTTGAAAAGCGCTAAATCATGGCTGGTTCCATCTAGGTGTAGAGATGAAACCATTATTTTTCCATATCAGGCCACCCTAGTCTTACATAGCATTGATATGGGGCATAAAAGGGTGTAGTCCTATGGCAAGGAGGAAGATCAGGAAGAAATGGTCGCTGAAACCGGTTTGGCTTGGTGGATAAAACGTCAGCCTGCGGACTGAAGGGTCTCAGGTTCGATTCTGGTCAGGGGCATGTGCCTTGGTTGTGGGCACATCCCCGGTGGGAGATGTGCAGGAGGCAGCTGATCAATGTTTCTCTCTCATCGATGTTTCTAGCTCTCTATCTCCCTCCCTTCCTCCCTGTAAAAAATCAATAAAATATATTAAAAAGAAATGGTAGGGCCAACACAGGATGAATAAGAGAAAGAAGCAAAGAATTAGAGAATTGTTTTGTGTTTTGATGAATTATTTTGTTCAGTCAATAAATATTTATAACAGGCACAGAGCACTGTGCTGGGTTCAGATATAGAATAGAATGATAGATATAGAATGAACAACAGTCTATGTTCCTTAACAAGTTGTCATATCTGGATGAGCTAAGATTAGTTCATTCATTCACTCAATCACTCATTTATTGATAGGTTCATTTTAGTTTTATTGAAGGTTTATAATATACTAGAGGCCTGGTGCACGAATTCGTGCACAGGTGGGGTCTCTTGGCCTGGCCGGCAATCAGGGCTGATAGAGCCGTCTCGCCCAGTCCCATTCAGGGCTGATCAAGGCTGGCTGAGGGAGGGACCACAGGAGGTTGGCTGTGGGAGCACACTGACCACCAGGGGGCAGCTCCTGAATTGTGCCCTCTGGTGATCAGTGCACATCATAGCAACTGGTTGTTTGGTCAACCAGTCATAAAGGTCGCTTAGGCTTTTATATATATAGATCAGACGTGACCCTAGACTTTAGGGATACAAAAATGGGAGGAATCTTAGAAACTAGTAGATATAGAGATATGCAAATTATTATTTCATTATGAAAATGCTTTGTAAGAATGTTCAAGAAGAAAGTATTTAAATCAACATAGGGAAGTCTAGAAAGCCTTCATGGTGAAGATGATAATGAAGATGGGTCTTTAAAAAATATATAGCCCTAACCGGTTTGGCTCAGTGGATAGAGTGTTGACTTGCGGACTCAAAGGTCCCAGGTTCAATTCCGGTCAAGGGCATGTACCTGGGTTGCGGGCACATCCCCAGTAGGGAGTGTGCAGGAGGCAGCTGATGGATGTTTCTCATCAATGCTTCTAACTCTCTATCCCTCTCCCTTCCTCTCTGTAAAAAATCAATAAGATATATTTAAAAATATATATGTGTGTGTGTGTATATATATTTTTATTGATTTCAGAGAGGAAGGGAGAGGGAGAGATAGGAACATCAAGGATGAGAGGAGAATCTTTGATCGGCTGCCTCCTGCATGCCCCCCCACTGGGGGTCAAGCCAGCAACCCAGTCATGTGCCCTGACCAGGAATTGAACCGTGACCTCCCGGTTCATAGGCCGACGCTCAACCCTTGAGCCACAATGGCTGGGCTTACTCATTTTTTAAGATCCATCTCAGGGGTTGAGCGTTGACCTATGACTTATGCAGGAGGCAGCCGATCAAAGATTCTCTCTCATCATTGATGTTTCTATCTCTCCCTCTCCCTTCCTCTCTGAAATCAATAAAAACATATTAAAAAAAAAAGATTAGTAAGAGTTTGACAGGTGAAGAAAGAGAGGGGCATTTTAGGGAGAGGGGATAACAAGTACAGACAGGTGCAAGTTCATGGTGAGTTTAAGAACAAGATGAAAAATGATAAATGCCACAAGACAGAAATTAAAGAATATGGAAGTTGTTCTTGAGTGGAGTGAAGGAGGGAATGCACTCAGGGAAGGTTTTATTGAGGAAATAACATTTGACCTGGACCTTGAAGGCTTAGTATGGTTTAAACATGTGGAATTGGGGAGGAGATGAGTATTCAAGACAGAGGGAATATCTATCTCTGTCTAGAATACAGAGAGTGGGGTTGGTAAAGCTTAGTGTGTTCAAAGGAGAGTGAACAGTCTATTTGGTTGGCATAGAGAGTAGCTAAAAGAGAGGAGTGAGAGAAGATGCTGGAAAGGAAAGCTGGAGGTAGATCATCAAAGCCATTTTATGCAAGGCTAAGGAGTTGTGGGTCCTTATTCAGTAGACAATGGTGAACTACTGAAGGTTTTTTAATAAAGACAAGTCATCATTAGAGTTTTACTTTTAGGAAGATAAACCTGGCAATGGTGCAGAGGAGGACTGGAGAGGAAGGAACTGGAGGTGGGGAGACAAATTAGGAAACTATTGTGGTGTCTCAACAAAAGGTAACAAGGGCCTGAACTAGGTAGAGGCCGTGGGAATGAAGATGAGGGGATGGAAATATAAGAGATTTGGAAACTGTTTGGGAAAAGGAGTTAAAAGAGGAGGAAAGCGAAAATGAAGCTAAACAGGTTTGGGAAGGTATAGAGTTGTTGATTTAGACATACTGAGTTTTTGGTGCAAGTAGTATATCAAAGTATTGTTTAGCAAACATGGAAATGAGCGTTTAAAAGTGTAGGGCTAGAGATAGAGACTTGGGAATTATAGGATAGAGCTAAGAGTTCATGCAAAGGAGATAATAATAGTTGCTTACTGTGTGGCAGGTACTCTGCAAGATACATTTCTATTTTCTATTAAATTCTCTCAACAACCTTATGAGATAGTTTCTGTTATTTTACAGACAAGGAAACTGAGAACACAGGTTAAAGCAAGCTGCTGAGGGTCGCAATCAAGTAACTGGAAGAGATGGGATCTTAAACAGAGGCAGATTAGTCTAATTCTGGAGACTGCTTTTAACCATAACACTGTCAGACAGACTCATTAGAAGAAAGTAAGAAAGGGACAGGAACATGCCAAGGATAGACCTTAGGAGATACTTATTTCTTTTTAAAAAAATATATATTTTATTGATTTTTTACAGAGAGGAAGGGAGAGGGATAGAGAGTTAGAAACATCAATGAGAGAGAAACATTGATCAGCTGCCTCCTGCACAACCCCCTACTGGGATGTGCCGCAACCCAGGTACATGCCCTTGACCGGAATCGAACCTGGGACCCTCAAGTCCTCAGGCTGACACTCTATCCACTGAGCCAAACCAGCCAGGGCGGAGATACTTATTTCTAAGACCTGGGGAAGGAGAGGCTAGACCACAATAGCACTGATGGCAAGAGAGTGGTTTCATGTGGAAAGGAGTGGTCGACAAACAGCATTTCAAATAATTTGGAATTAAAAATAAAGGAGCAAAACCGGGGGCTGTGGAGATCCTAATCTAGAGGTGGATATGCTTAAGAGAAAGAAATGCTACCAATTTACATAGTTTCTCTTGGGAATCTATTATTTTTATTAAAATTTAGGGGGAAATGAAATGATAACCCTTATTTTACCCTCAGGGGTCAAGGGGCAGAGTGGGGTGGGCTGGAGTTGCAGATTAGGGAGAATACGTTCTAGCCCTTGCCTAGCTAGAGAAATTGAAAGATCAGTTTGGATGTTATCCCTTTGAAACTGTGACTTTTCCTGCTTCCTATATCTCTGCCAGGTGCCTACATGTTGCAGAAGCTGATTGAAGAGACAGATAAGTTTGTAGTGTTCACAGAAGATGAGTCAGGTGTGAGTGACCAGTTGTGTGGCATTGCTGCCTGCCAGACGGATGATATATATAACCGAAACTGCCTAATTGAGCTGGTCAACTGCCAGGTATCATCTTTTTACCAGAGCACTTGGACACTGGGTTAGGTCATAATCATGTGTTCACCTTCCCCTACCTCTAAATAAGAATGGGTGAATAGAACTCCAAAAAAATTATTCCTTCCAGCAGGTATCAGGGATAATCACTCACTACAATATCTAAAAGCCAGTAGAGTTCACTCAGTAGGCCAGAATTAGACCCAGCTGCAGTTAATGGTACACACCTCTAACTAATCTCATCTTTCCTGGTGGCTCTGGTGCTATGACTCTGCTTCTGTCTCTGATATAGATGGTTCTTCGTGGAGCAGAGACAGAAGGTTGTGTCATTGTGTCTGCTGCTAAAGCCCAGCTGCTGCAGTGTCAACATCATCCAGCTTGGTATGGTGACACATTGAAGCAAAAGACATCCTGGACTTGCCTGCTGGATGGCATGCAGTACTTTGCCACCACTGAAAGCAGCCCCACTGAGCAGGATGGCCGACAGCTCTGGTTAGAGGTTAGTCAGCAGGCTGGGAAGGTCCATTACATCCCTTTTTCCATAATTGCCCCCTTCCAGCAGAATAATTACAAGAATCTTGACAGTACCTATTGCTACCAGCTTAGCAGAAGGATGATTACACCTTAATGTAGGAACTGTAGCTCTGGTCTGTGTCTGTGAATACACAGATTTTTATTTTTATTTTTTAAAATCTCATGCTGTTCTTTTCATTGCAAGAGAAATTCTCATTGCCCAGCACTAGAATAAAATGGGTTGGAACTGTTTTTACTTTTGAAAAGGTTATTGACCCCATTAATAATAGCACACTAATCAGCAGGTAGCTTGAAAACAGGCAGTAAGTCAGAATTTTATTTATTTTTTTTTTTAGATGTAGGAATTTATTAATTTATTTTTGTAGAGAGCAAGGGAGAGGGAGAGAGAGAGAGAGGGAAATATCAATGATGAAAGAGAATCACCAATAGGCTGCCTCCTGCACACCCCCTACTCGGGACTGAGCCTGCAACCCAGGCATATGCCCTTGACTGGATTCAAACCTGAGACCCTTCAGTCCGAAGGACGATGCTCTTTCACTGAGCCAAACTGGCTAGGGTGTAAGTCAGAATTTTAGATAAGCTCTCTGTCTTTTCTCTGATCACACTATTTAAAAATACATATATACTAGAGGCCCAATGCACAGATTCGTGCACTGGTGGGGTCCCTCCGCCAGGCCTGTGGCTCTCTGACACCCCCCGAGGGGGTCCCAGATTATGAGAGGGCACAGGCCAGGATGAGGATCCCCACTGGTGCACAACTGGGCTGGGGAGGGACTGCGGGAGAGCTCCAGGGTGTGTCCGGCCTATCTTGCCCTGTCCTGATCAGGGCCGATCGTTGGGGCCCAGGAGGGACTGCGGGAAGGTTCCAGGTGTGTCCGACCCATCTCGCCCAGTCCCAATCGGCTGAACCCCAGCAGCAAGCTAACCTATTGGTCGGAGCATCTGCCCCCTGGTGGTCAGTGCCCATTATAGCTACTGGTCGAACAGTAGAACGGTTGCTTAGGCTTTTATACATATAGACTAGAGGCCCGGTGCATGAAATTCATGCACAGGTGTCCCTAGGTCTGGCTGGTGATTGAAGCGTGAGCATCTGGCATGGAAGGGCAGGTACCAGCTGACCTCTGGGTTCTGGGCAGCACCTGGGCCCCTGGGCCCCCACGCACCCCCCCTTCATCTGAGTCATGGCGCCCGAGTCCCCACACAGAGATGTGGTGAGCACGGCCAGAAGCCACGGGTTGGGGCGCAGCATGGGCCTCTGGGCTACCCAACAGCGCCGCATGGAAGCTGGGCAGGCAGTGTGTTCTCTCCCTACCAGCCTCTCAGACTGGCTCCTCGTGAACCCATGGGGAGCCCAACCAACCGGCCCCTGCAGTCCCAGGGGCTGTGGTCTGGCTCACCCGGAAGAGGCTGTGCGGGTGTGGGGCAGGCTCCTCGTGGGCGCCCCGCACCTGAGTGTGGGGGCTTCCCCATCGAGAGAGCCCTGGCATCCCGGGGAAGGGTAGCAGGGGCAGTGAGAGCGAGCTCGGTGGACATCCTGCATTCTCATCGCACCTCAGTCCCTGTCACCTCCACCCCCAGGTAGCTGGCAAGAGGTTGCAGTCCCCTGCCCAGGTGCCATGGGAGGTTGGGTGAACAGGGCCTGCCGGCCGCTGGTCACTGGCCACTGGTCGCCATCTGCAGGGCAGTCGGTCGGGTCTGGGCCCCCTGCCTGGCTCCCTCAGTGCCTGGGAGCAGTGTGGCGGCCCTGCCCCCCGCCACTGCCACTGGTCACCATCTGTGGGGCAATTGGGGCCCCCCGCTTGCATCTGCCTTGGCCTGGCACCGCTCGTTCACCTGCTCCACCATCCCATCGTGGTGCCACTCTCATAGGTGCCCATCGGGGCCGGCAGCGCTTCCACTGCTGCCCACTGCCAGCGCCATGTGACCCCTGGTGGTCAGTGCACTGGCATAGAGAGCTGTCGAACTCTTGGTCGAGAGGACAATTTGCATATTAGGTTTTTATTATATAGGATGATAGTGCTCGCTTCAGCACATATACTAAAATTGGAATTAACATGGCCCCTGCGCAAGGATGACATGCAAATTCATGAAGTGTTCCATAAAGATGTATATATCAACCAATATATGTATTGGTTCATTGATTTTAGAGAGAGGAAGGAAGGGAAACATCGATTAGAACCATTGAATGGCTGCCTCTAGCACATCCTCTATTGGGGATTGAGCTCGCATGTGCTCTGACCAATGAATTGAACCATCTCAGTGCATGGGATGATGCTCAACCAACTGAGCCATACTGGCCAGGGCTCTCTGATCACTCTTTAAAAAAAAATTTTTTTTTAATTGATTTCTGCCGGGGTCCAACCCCAGCAGGTCCAGGGGTCCCCAAAGGCGTAGACGGAGTCGGCGAAGAAGGAATGACATGGAGACAGCGTTCAGTTGATCAGCAGCCTGGCCAGGATCTCTAGCCAGGATCTCCAGCCAAGTTCTGGTTAGGATCTCCAGCCAGGTTCTGCAGGTTCTCCAGCCAGGTCCAGTCACCAGGTTCTAGTCAGGTTCTCTTGCCAATTTCTGTAGTCAGGTTCAGTCCAGTATCTTTTGCCATGTTCTCTCGCTAGGTTCTGTCTCTAGGTTCTGTGGCCAGTTTCTGTTCAGGATCTTTTGCCATGTTCTCTCCAGCGAAGTTCTTCTGTCTCTAGTTTCTGTGTAGGTTCTGTCTCTCTTGATTCTGTCTTCTTACATCTGTATTTATACCAGTTGATTCCAATCCTATCAATCTCTATTCCAAAGGTTAGGGCGTTTCTTATCTCCATTCCAGGGAGTAAAGATTATGTAGCTTAAGCATGATTGTTCGTAGTTAAAGTGATTAATTACCCGCCTGGCACTTAGTTGAGGGGTTTTATTCCCTCCCTAACTTCAGGGGAAAATCCCTACCTGGGGAAACAACCTTTCTCAGAGAGGAGACCTTGGTTAAAACACATAGTGCCAAGAAGGTGAGCAAACATTTTAAGAACAGTATGCCATATATGCCAGGTCCTGTGAAACAGCAAAGGTGTACCAGCTCCCGGCAGATTTCATAAAGGAAAGTGGAGGGAGAAAGATAGAAACATCGATGATAAGAGAGAATCATTGATCGGCTGCCTCCTGCACGCCCCACACCAGGGATCTAGCCTGCAACTGGGGCATGTGCCCTAACCAGAAATCAAACACATGACCTCCTGGTTCATCGGTAGACACTCAACCACTGAGCCATGCCAGCCAGGCTCTGATCGCTCTATTTTTTAAAAAAATATATTTTATTGGTTTTTTACAGAGAGGAAAGGAGAGGGATAGAGAGTTAGAAACATCAATGAGAGAGAAACATCAATCAGCTGCCTCCTGCACACCCCCCACTGGGGATGCGCCCACAACCAAGGTACATGCCCTTGACCAGAATCGAACCTGGGACTCTTCAGTCCGAAGGCCGATGCTCTATCCACTGAGCCAGACTGGTTAGGGCTCTGATCACTCTTAATGAAGATGACTAAGTGGTTCTTTAAGCAAGGCAATAAGTTTGAATAGAAAGACTGCTTGTCTAGGAGTCTGATTATGAGAGTTCTAATGCCACCTTTGCCATAATAGTAGCCTTGAGCCCTTGAGCAAGTCACTTTTATTTGTAAAATGGAATTCTAATACTTCATCTTAACAAGATTGTTGAAGGATTAAATGAGAAAGTATTTTGAAAAATATAAAGCTTCATTCAGATGGAAAATAGTCTTAACTTTTTTGGTCAGTATGTCTGGGGAGGTACGTGTAAGATAATCTTTTTGTTAGATGTTGAGATTGTGAGCAGTGGCTGTAAATTTTCTTTTCAGCTTCTTGGTAAAATTTGTACTATAATTTCTAGGATATAATATTACTGGGAAATCTAATGGTTATGTGATATACCTAGTCAATATTCTGCATTGTCATTACCTATTTAACAGGAGTTAAGTGTTCATGATGTGCTGGGTGTGGTACACCCAGTGAGTTACTAGATCTAGCTATGTCTGATAAGGACCAATGTGATAACATCTTTTGCTATTCTATTCATTGGGGTTAAAGCTTATCCCTTCTTTCTCCTTGGCTACTGCTTCTTCCTCCAGTGACCTTAGGGCTTAATCCAGGAAACCTCTAGTATAATTATTATAAGAAGTAGTAAGGCCCTAAACAGTTTGGCTCAGTGGATAGAGCATTGGCCTGCGGACTGAAGGGTCCCAGGTTTGATTCTGGTCAAGGGCATATACCTTGGTTGCGGGCACATCCCCAGTAGGGAGTGTGCAGGAAGCAGCTGATCGATGTTTCTCTCTCATCGATATTTCTAATTCTCTCCCCCTCTCCCCTCCTCTCTGTAAAAAATCAATAAAATATATTTTTTTAAAAAAAGAAGTAGTAAGCATTTCATCAGATGTCAAGCCAAGTAAGGGTCAAGTTATTGATAATATGAGAGGACATGCCAATATATTTCAGCTGTAGTTCAGGCAAGCAGTGCTCTTTACCAGTAGTCTCAGAAGGTATGCACAGAAGGTGTTAACTATTCACACAGCATGAGCTATGCAAGCTCTACCAACCTGGCATTTTCTGAGCCCCTGCTGCTTTCAGATATGCCTTCTTTTGCAAGTGAACCCTTCTTTTTCCCCTCAGGATGTGATGTTAATATTAGATAGGAATGTCCTTGGCTTAGATGAGAGGGCCTTTGATTTTGCTTTTTCTATATAAATTTTTGTGTGACTTGACAGATCTGCTTATGGTCTATATCACTCATTCTGTTATTCAATTGACTTCAGCTAGGCAGAGAGTCAAAATAATTCAGTCCCTTTCCCCGATGGCAATAGTGTCAGCGTGGTTGGTCTGAAGACAGAAAACAGCAAGAACACAAAAACATGAATACCAAAGTGGGTGGGAAATTTAGGTTTTGATGAAAATTTTACTCATAACATGATTTGATTTTCCCCCCAACTTTTTAAGTTGTGATAAAACACACATTAACATAAAATTTATCCTCTTAACCATTTTTAAGTGCACAGTCAGTGGTATTAAATACATTCATGCCAGAACCGGTTTGGCTCAGTGGATAGAGCGTTGGCCTGTGGACTGAAAGGTCCCAGGTTCGATTCTGGTCAAGGGCATGTACCTGGGTTGCGGGCACATCCCCAGTAGGCAGCTGATTGATGTTTCTCTCTCATCGATGTTTCTAGCTCTCTATCTCTCTCCCTTCCTCTCTGTAAAAAATCAATAAAATATATTTAAAAATAAATAAATAAATAAATAAATAAATAAATAAATAAATAAATACATTCATGATGTTATACAACCATTACCACAATCCATCTTCATAACTCTGTCTTTTAAAACTGAATCCCTGTACCTATTGCCTGGCTGGAGTTGGTTGAGTGTTGTCCTGTGCACCAAAAGGTTGCCAGTTTGATTCCCTGTCGGGACACATAATCTGGGTTGTGGGTTTGATCCCTGATCAGGGCCCAAATGGAAGGCAGTCAATCAATGTTTCTCTCTCATGTCGATGTTTCTCCCCACCCTCCTTCCTCTCTCCAAGCATGTCCTCAGGTGAGGATTAAAACAACAAAACAAAAAACTATATCTGTTAATAACTCCTCACCTTCCCTTTTCCCCAGACCTTGGCAACCACCATTCTACCTTCTGTCTCTGATTTTAACTACTCTTTTTTCTTCTTATTGTTGAAAGTATTGCATATGCCCCCCCCCCCCAAGACCTCTTTGATTTTAACTACTCTTAAGTACCTCATGTAAGTGGAGTCATACAGTATTTCTCTGTGTGTGACTGGTTTATTTCACTTAGTATAATGTTCTCAAGGTTCACCCATGTTATAGCATGTGTCAGAATTTCCTTTTTAAGGATGAATAATGTTCAATTGTATGTAAATACAATATATTGCTTATTTATTCATCCACTGATAGACACTTGGGTTGCTTCCATCTTTTAGCTATTGTGAATAATGCTGCTATGGACATGAGTGTACAAGTATACCTTTGAGCCCTCCATGGTTAGAGCATCAGCCTGAACACTGAAGGGTCTTCGGTTTGATTCCTAGTCAAGCAAGGGCATGTACCTGGCATGCAGGTTCAATCCCTGGCCCTAGTTGGGGTGCATACGGGAGGCAGCCAATTGATGTTTCTCTCCCCCCGCTCTCTTCCACTCTCCTGAAAATCAGTGGAAAAAGTATCTTTGGGTGAGGATTAACAACAACAATAATATATACACTATATCTTCAATATCCTGCTTTCAGTTCTTTTGGGTATATTACTGGATCATATTGGAATTCTGTTTTTAATTTTTTGAGAACTTCCATACTGTTTTCCACAGTGGTTATACTATTACATTCCCACCAATGGTGCATAAGTGTTCTAATTTCTAGACAATCTTGCCAACACTTGTTATTTTTCTTTTCTTATTTTTATAATTAGCCATCCTAATGGGTGTGAGGTAGGACATGATTTTATTTTAACCTAGCTTGTTTTTCTGGCCTGAGGCCTGTGGGCCTGGCAAAATGTGCATGTAACTCAGAATTTGGATGGTTTGGGTCAAGAGAGAGACATATATGTCTTCTACACTGGGAGATCTTTCAAGTTACTCCAGGAAGTGGAAATCTAGATAGATAGTGTAACTACTTGTATCATGGAGATCTGTGACCCAGTTGGCCAGAACAAGGTACTGATTCCCAGGAGTTAAAGGTGCATGTATCTCTGTCTTCAGGTGAAGAATATCGAGGAGCACCGGCAACGTAGTCTGGACTCTGTGCAAGAGCTGATGGAGAGCGGGCAGGCAGTGGGAGGCATGGTTACCACCACCACAGGTCAGCTCTCCTCTCTTCCTCATCATATGGTTATATGATTGGGTGTAGATGTGCATCCCAAAGGATCCTGATTTCCTTACCTACTCTTAATGCTGTAGTAGGACCATTTTGTGTTAGGCTAGGTTGAAAGCAAGTGTCTGGAGTTCCCTAGACATCACACATAGCTAGCTGGGGGGCTCCTACAATACCTCTATTGAGAATGTCTTTCTCTTACTCTTTCCTACCTCTTCACAGATTGGAACCAACCAGCTGAGGCACAACAAGCCCAGCAAGTCCAGCGGATCATTTCACGCTGCAACTGTCGAATGTACTATATTAGTTACAGTCATGACATTGATCCTGAACTGGCAACTCAGATTAAGCCCCCTGAGGTTCATGAGAAACAGGAAAAGGAAGATCTCCTAAAGAAGCATGAAGGTATTCAGGGCTTGAAATGCTTTTAGGAGGGTACTAAGGAACTTATAAAAGCAGTTATTTGAGGTTTTGAGGCAGTGTGTTATTAAAAGTCCTACTCTGCACCGAACATTAACATTTCACTTTGCCCTACATTTCGTAAATTCTTCTGAGAATAACCTGTATTCTTGGAGGGAACTGTGAAGAATGGGTATTTGTTTATTTTGAAAGAAGCAAATATGTTTCTACCCATGAGCATTTCTCACCAAGCCCTTTCTATGGGGTTAACTAATAGGAGTGGTTCCAAATATAGTTTAGGACATGGGGTAGATATTTAAGGAGAAACTTGAGCCTCTTATTTAGCTGCTACCAATTACTTAGGGGCTGTGGATACCTTCACCCTTATCCATCATGAGCTGGAAATCTCCACCAATCCAGCTCAGTATGCCATGATCCTGGACATTGTCAACAACCTGCTGCTCCATGTAGAACCCAAACGGAAGGTAAGCATGGGCCCTTGTAGAAGGCCAGTTATCTTCACAGGAACCCTCGGACCTTGTGCTTTAGAATCCATTAAGAAAAGCCGTGAACACCCTAGCCGGTTTGGCTTAGTGGATTGAGCGTCGGCCTGTGGACTGAAGGGTCCCAGTTTTGATTCTGGTCAAGGGCACATGCCAGGTTGCAGGCTCAATCCCCAGTAGGGGGCGTGTAGGAGGCAGCCAATCAGTGATTCTATCATTGATGTTTCTCTCTCTCTCCCTCTCCCAAATCAATAAAAGTATATTTAAAAATAAAAAAGAAAGAAAGAAAAGCCATGTTTCAGACTGAAAAGGGGCCTTGTGGTTGGTATGTCATCTATTAGTCAATAGCAGCAGTTGAAGTTTCACTTATCTAGGAAAGGTCTGAGTGTCCCTGAGACTCATTGGAGCTTGTTTACTTGTTTTTCTTGATCAGTTCTCTACTCAGTCACTTAAATACCTCTAAGAACAGTAACTGCTCCCCACTTCCACCATCCCTACCCTGGGGGATTGGCTTATTGTGAAATCTTCTGCATTGGCCTACCCCTTACTCTTGCTACTGATAATGGTGATAGGTAAAGGGGAGCTTTCCAGAGGAGATCCTCATTTATTTTCATTTCTCTATTTCAATTTACTTCAAGATTTGTCTATTAGAAAATCTCATTCATTTCCCTTTCTATTCCTTTAGGAGCATAGTGAAAAGAAACAGAGGGTCAGGTTCCAGCTTGAGATTTCGAGCAATCCTGAGGAGCAGCGCAGCAGCATATTGCATTTGCAGGAGGCCGTGCGGCAGCATGTGGCCCAGATACGGCAGTTGGAAAAGCAGATGTATTCTATCATGAAGGTAATCACCTGGGCAGTCTAAGGACAGGGAGGCCTCCTAAGATGAGGGAGATCTCCTCTCAGTTTCTCCTGGCCTGGCTCCCTAGTCTTTGCAGGATGACAGCAAGAATGAGAACCTTCTTGACCTGAACCAAAAGCTTCAGTTGCAGCTCAACCAGGAGAAGGCCAATTTACAGCTTGAAAGTGAAGAGCTTAATATCCTCATCAGGTGAAACAGCATTCTTTTCTGCCTTTTTCCAGTTCCCCAGCTGGAGTCGATTTCTTTGCCCACATTCTGATAGTCTTTACATCTAGTGAGTATTATCAAAGGTTGATGTAGCATCTCTTCCTGATGAGCCTTAACTGCACTTAGTCAAAAGGTTGAGAACAAGAGACCCCTTCCTTTGGATCATCAATAGAGTACCTGCTGGGAAAGGAGAAAAATGGCTAGTTGGGAAAGATCACTTTTATGGTCTTAATACTGTGTGGCTGAGCTGAAAATAAAATATCTTGAGGGTCAGCTTTAGCTCAAGCGGTTACTTCGAATTCTGCTTGTTGCAGACACATAAAATATCTTGAAGTGATTAGAAAGGAACAATTATAGACATAATCATAGGTGTTATTAGTGAAAAGAGATTACTTTATCAAGAAGCTGTAGAACTGAAAGATGGATTTACATTCCTATGGCAAGATGTGAGAAGCAATCCTTTGAAAAAAATGTAGATGATAGCTGTTCCAGAATAGATCCATCTCTGGGTTTATCTTATGCATCATTCTAGAGCATTCCATCCAACCCCCAACCCAAATGCTATTGCCCATATTGGCTTTGATCCTCCTGTCCATTTATAGGTGTTTTAAGGATTTCCAGTTGCAGCAAGCCAACAAGATGGAGCTGCGAAAACAACAGGAAGATGTGAGTGTGGTCCGTCGCACTGAGTTCTACTTTGCTCAGGCACGTTGGCGCCTGACAGAGGAAGATGGACAGCTAGGAATTGCTGAACTGGAGCTGCAGCGGTTTCTCTATAGCAAGGTATTGGGTATATACAATCACACAAAGGCAGCTGTATTGAGAGGCACTGGCCTATCTTAGGAGTCTAACTCACAAAAAGAGAAACAAAAAGGGGCTAGTTATTATATAACTACTAGAGACCCAGTGCATGAGTGTGGGAGGTGTCCCTCAGCCCAGCCTGTGCCCTCTCACAGTCCGTGACCACTTGCCTAAGCCCTCACCTAAGCCAGCAGGCAGACATCCCCCAGGGGTCCTTAGTGCTGCCGGGGAGGCTCCACAACCGCTGCTATACTCGCCAGTTGTGAGCCTGGCTTCTGGCTGAGTGGCCCTCCTCTTGCAGAAGTGCACTGACCTCCATGGGACAGCTCCTGCATTAAGTGTCTGCCCCCTGGTGGTCAGTGCGTGTCATTATGCCGTTTGGTCGATTCACATATTAGAATTTTATTATATAGGATTAATGATGGTATTAAAGGTTACTAATGAAACATGAGCAGAGTTTCCCTTAGATACATGAGAGTGATCAAATGTTTACCTCAGTGAATAAGATTATCCCTAGTAATGTGGCCCAGAGGTAGGTATTCTAAGTCCTGCTTGAAATAGAACCTTAATTCTATACTGGCATTCAGCTTCCTGTAATTACCCATGGCATAGAGGAGAGGACATTGTTCATTTCCCCCTGACCCTGCCTCTTTCCAGGATGTTTGGGAATGAATGAGACTATTTTTGAATGTCACAGTGACTGGGAAATACTACTGTCATTTAGTGCCCTGGCCAGTAGGTCCCATGAAAAACTTGGTATTCTATGAGTTTGAAAGAGATATCAAAGGTTGGGATTAGGCATATGGAGAACCTGAAAACAAATAGGTTATGTAGCAATTCTCTAGCAAGCTCCTAAGAAAAGGCTTATTATAATGGATTGGGGGTTGGGGGTAATCTGTCTTTCTAGGTGAATAAATCTGATGATACAGCAGAACATCTTCTGGAGTTGGGCTGGTTCACAATGAACAACCTCCTTCCCAATGCTGTCTACAAGGCAAGTCTTATTTCCCCATTCCTAGCCCATTCACATACTTTCTAACACAGGCCATTTGTAATGGTCCTTCCACATAAACCCACTATGGGAAACAGTGTGGTGATCTGAGATGGTGAAAGTTTGCTCATCTTAGAAAGACTATTGCTTCTCCTTTTAGTCTGCAGAGGACTTGTGGGTTGATTTATCATTCTATCCTACAGGTAGTCCTGCGGCCCCAGAGCTCCTGCCAGTCTGGGCGACAGCTAGCTCTCCGCCTATTCAGCAAAGTCCGGCCCCCTGTTGGGGGTATATCTGTTAAGGAGCACTTTGAGGTTAGTAAACAGTCCTTTGGAGATCCAGGAACAAAGGGCAGTCAAAAGCTATCTGTGTATTGTATCATGCTGTTAGGGGTAGGTAAACTGAGGGATGATGTCTGAACTTAATTGCTTCTTCAGCCTTTTTCCTCTTTAGGTAAACGTGGTGCCTCTCACCATCCAGCTGACACACCAGTTCTTCCATAGAATAATGGGCTTTTTCTTTCCTGGTCGAAGTGTGGAAGATGATGAGGTTGGTGATGAGGAAGATAAGTCCAAACTGGTGACTACTGGTGAGAACTTTTATGGTGGTGCTCCAGAAGACTGGGGTAGCATAGCAGCCTCAGAGACAGCTGAAGCTCCAGAAAGAAGGCAACAGCTGGTGTGCTTGCTTTTTCATAGGAATACCAGTGGTGAAGCCTCGGCAGCTGATTGCAACAGATGATGCAGCAGCACTGGGCCCTGGGAAGGGTGTGGCACAGGGCTTGAATCGGAGTTCTGGGGTCAGAAGGTCATTTCGAAAAGCCCCAGAGGTATTGGCCATGCCCCTAATGATAGAAAAATGGAAGTCCTAGGATACTCTGTTAAGCTTGGCTGGGGATTTCTTCTGTTGCCTTTGAGTTTTCTCCAGGGATGAAGGGAGATGGGAGATGTTTGGGGGTCCCAAATTTCTTCTGATGGTTTCAGGGGCTCATGCTCCTTTCTTGCCTTTCCTAGCACCCTGTGGATGATATTGACAAGATGAAAGAACGAGCTGCCATGAACAACTCCTTCATCTATATAAAGATTCCACAGGTCCCACTGTGCGTCAGCTACAAGGTCTGCTCCTCCCCAGCACTTTCTAGAACAGGGTGGGAAGGGAACCAGATAAGACCATCATAGATTAAAGACAGGGAAATAGTCTAGCTTGTGAAGTTGGGCCATGGGTGATGGCCCATTGTCAGACTGAGATAAGGGGAAATCCGTTATCTGTAGTTTGCTGCTATATGGGAAGGTACTAGACTTGGACTCAAGTACTGACTTGGACTAAAAGTGGCATATGGTATGTTCTTCTCTTCCTCTTTCTCTTCCCTCCCCATTCTTCTCTTGCAGGGTGAGAAGAACAGTGTGGACTGGGGTGACCTTAACCTGGTGCTGCCCTGTCTGGAGTACCACAACAACACGTGGACATGGCTAGACTTTGCCATGGCTGTCAAAAGGGACAGCCGCAAAGCCCTGGTTGCCCAGGTATCCCGGCAGAGTTCGTGGCTGTTTGGTTAGCAGGATCTGGAAAGCAGATCCTTTGGTCAGGAGCGTTTCATTGTAGTGTGTATTAACGAGCAGCCTTGGGATGGGACAGGTGGATAAGTGAGCAACTTTTATCCCTGCTCTCTCCATGATTTTGTTCAGATGATTAAATTGAATGTTTATGGTTTCATATGTTAACTATTGATTTTTTAGGAAACTGAGGGCTGACACAAACTCAGGTTTAGAATGGCTCTAATTAGACTGTAAGCTTCTTGAAAGCAGAGATCATTTTAGGATTTGAAGGACTCCATCCATTGTGCCTGTGTGTAAATTTAATAAATCTTGATTGAATTGATTCACTGTGACTTATTTTGTCTGTCCCACTAATATTTACCTTCCCTTTTACTCCTCTCTGACCTATCAGGTAATCAAAGAGAAGCTAAGGCTGAAGCCTGCAACAGGGTCAGAGGTCCGGGGAAAGCTAGAGACTAAATCAGACCTCAACATGCAACAGCAGGAAGAAGAGGAGAAAGCGCGGCTCCTCATCGGTTTAAGTGCGGGCAACAAGAACCCTGGCAAGAAGTCCATTTTTGGCAGGCGCAAGTGATCCGGCAATTCAAGAATGGCTGCAATACAGGATCTGACTCTGGCTCAGGCCCCAGGGACTTGTGGGGTGGGAGGCACTTCCCTTTATCCACCAGGACTTGTTGGGTAGGAGCCCACAGGGTACTGCAGAGAAAGGCACTACTCTTTAGCAGCTGACCTGTTCTCTGCAGAGTATGGTGGATAATAATGCTGAGTTCTACCTCACACTGATCAGCAGGCTGAGGGCCAGAGAGGCATCAAGAGAACAAGACCCAGGGAATGGCCCCAGGACTAGGATCTGGTTCCGTTGGGGTCAGCTGAAAGGGTGGGGGACAGTTCTGATCAAGTGTGATAAATTTTTATAAATAGACATATATAAATATATATATATATTTCTCTAAGTGTAACTGCTCTCCCCCTGTGTCAGAAAGTTGGGGGGCAGAGGGCTGATCTGTCCCTCATTCCACTGCCTTGTATAAAAGGTATTCGTGTTATGGGGGGAATCAGCCCCTCCCCCAATTTGTGCCAGACTCACTTGGGGAGATGACAGTAGGAGCCAGGGCTGGCCATAGGTCCCCCTGGAGAATGGTAAAATGATTTAAAGAGAAAAAATATATTTTAAATTTGATGCTGTTTTTTTTATGTGTGTGTTGAGTGCATGGGTTCAACCTGTATGTATCCTTCCCTCCCCATCAACCTAAGACACATCTCTAGCTGCTACTCTTATGAGAGGTTGGCTTCTTCCCTCCTGCCTAATAATGTATCACAGATATTTCCCATCCCAGCTCTGGTATGATACTGGCCCTATGCTGATAGTTCTCTGCACATTTTAGTTCTGGTTATAAACCTCTTCTTAACCAAGGATGATAGGATTTGGGGATAAAGGTGAGGTTTGGTTGCATCACTTGCATCTCTAGTTATGAACAGCAAGTAAGAGGCAGGGCTCATGTGTAATGTAGCACTGGGGGGAGGAACTGCTTATGTAACTGGGACAGCAGATTTAGTCAAAGGAGGAAGAGGCAGAGGCTGGGAATGGGAACAGTGTACTGTCGGCAGGGGCAACATGCCCAGGTGGCTCTTTCTAATAAGGTAGGCTGTGGGCTCTGGCAGCCTGTTTAGGGGAGGTGAAGGAAACCTGGGCTTGAGGCTGATGTGGAGCATGTTAGTGATGCCCACTGTGGGGGTTGGGAGGCTATACTGTGAAAGTATGCCTCCATACTGGGAGGTGCAGGCTGAATCTTTGATGCCTCATGGGGAAAATGTCCAAATACTGCTTTCCTAGAGGATGTGAATTATAGTCAGGAAACCTAGACCTTTCTTGGTCCAAAGCAATAGTAGTAGTGGCGATTTTGCCTAGTCTCAAAAATATATCTCTCGGGTTGAATTAGAGAGAGCACCTGCTGAGATGGGCAGAACCTGTAATGCCTGAGTGGCAGAAGGTTTAGAGTGGCTCCCTTGGTTCTCAGCAGGGTAGCAACATCCAGGGCCCCTGGGTCCGAGGCTGGAAGAGCCTCTGGTCAGGTGTGGGGACCACCAGGTCAGGCCTGGAAGAACTGTGGGGACTACGGGGGCATCTGTGCCAGCATCAGGAGCCAGCTTCACTGCTAGTAGAGAAGCCTCTGTCTGAGTGGCCAGTGCCTCAGTTCATCAGCCTCTTTCTGCCGGAGTTTCCCATTAGGCCCCTTAGGGAGCATCAGCAGCTAAAGGTAGGTCAATGGAATCACTGGAAGGGGTCTCAGTCTTGGTGAGAAATTTAGAAATAACCAGAGCCTCAATTTCCCTGTTCTCCATTTTTCTGTACAGGTTTTAGGCCTTGTGGCTAAAGGCTCCTTTGGAACTGTCTTCAAGGTGCTAGACTGTGGCCAGAAAGCAATATTTGCAGTGAAGGTAGGGACCTAGATATCCTTCCACATTATTTTCTAGTCCCTGCCTCCAGTTTTGGTTCCAGAAAGATTGGGAGGAATAAACAATTCAATAGCACTATCCCCCTCTAGGAGTCATCATTTCTATCCTTTTATAGGTGGTGCCCAAGGTCAGGGTCCTCCAGAAGGACATCCTGAGGCAGTGCAAAGAGGAGGTTAGCATCCAGGTACGCACAGGGCCCTGGGAAGGATCCTAGGAAGAACTAAGGTGGAGAAAGCACCTCTCTTGTCCAACTGTCCTGGTTTTCCTGGTTCTGCCCCTCCCTTGGCTTCCACCGAGTAGATCCTGGGAAAAGTAGCTATCAGCAGAGTTTAAGTCCTTTTTTTGTTTGTGGTTGGGAACTGGTTCCCACTCATTTTCTGAAGCCAATATAAGCCTGGCATGGACATTATCAGAGAAGGAAAACTATAAGCCAATCTCACTCATGAAAGTAGATATAAAAATTATAAACAAAATAATAAGCAATACATAAGAATGAAAATAGGTCACAACCAAGTTGTATTTATTCTAGGAATATGAGATTGGGTTAACACTTAAAAGAAATCATTGTAGGAACTAATGCTTCCAGTCAAGATGGAGTAGAGGGACTGGATTTACCCTCACCCATGAAACAACCACAAAAAAGAAACCACTTAATAGAAAATGAAGAAAGGAGCTCACAGACACTTCACAAAAGCAGACATCCAAGTGACCTGTATATATGTATGTATATATACACATACATATACACGAAAAGGTGCTTAACATCCTTAGTCACCAGGGAACTGCAAGTTCAAACCAGAATAAGATATCCCTACATTCCTACCAGAAAAACTAAAAGGCACTGGAGGGAGAAAAGATTATGTAATATTTTTATAATATGTAGAAAAAAATTTAGGATTTCCATCAAGGTTATTAACTATAATTCTTGATTTATAGTGGAATCATCAGTGTTTATTGTTTTGCTTATATTTTAAGAAGCTTAAAATGAATTACTGATTAACTTAAAATTTTATGTCAAATATATCTTGCAAAAAATTTTATGACAATGGTTATTACGATTTGAAATTTTAAAGAAAGACTACACGAGCACATGCAAACATACAATTATGTTAGCATATACAGAATTGGAATGTCAAATCATTCAACACTGAGTATGTAAGTACTTAAAACTAAAATATCTGCTAACATGGTTTGGCGATAAAATACACAAATAAGTCTATTAGACAAAAACAACTAAACAAACTTTAAAATGAAGATTATGATGAGTTTGACAAATGTTAGGTGACAATTTAGCAGTCAGGGATGGCACTTATGTGAGCAAGCAGGATGAATGAACATATACTTTAAAGTTTTAGGTGACATTCAGCTTTTACTACAAAAGGGGACGCATTCCCCCCATTAGAGGCATTGACACACTGTACGCTGTACCTGGCACATCCTGGGGGAGCTCAGATGCCACCTTCTTTACCATGTTACTGCTATCATGGGTTTCTGAGACACCGCACGGTGTCTTTAGAGGGACTAGTTTTTTCTGAAGAAGCATTTGTTGTGTTGTCACCAAGATTTGCCGACACAGTTACCTTTATCCCCAACTTCTGTTGGCATACAGTAAAATGCATAGTAAAATCTTTCTCCTCCCTACCTCCCTCTCAATCCTCCTCCTCCCCCTCTTCCTCCTTGTGCTGGGTAGGGGCCTCCCCCTAGGCAGGTGCAGCAGCTTCCTCCAGCATTGCTGCCCCTCCTGGGCGAGCTCAGCCTCATCTTAGGCATCACCTCAGCCTGTGGTGCCAGGGAAATCTCTCCAGCATGTCCGTGTGTTTCTTAGCATTATGCTGGTTCCTGGATTACCAGGTAGACATTGACTTCTTGGTTGCCTTGATCTTCAGTTATCCTGTTCTTCCCTAATTTCCTGTTTACTTTCTCCCTAGCGACAGATTGACCATCCTTTTGTACACGGTTTGGGAGACAGCTGGCAGGGAAAACGGCACCTCTTCATTAGTGAGTGGTCTCTCTCCTCATTCCCAAGGTCCCTCTACCGTTCTCCCCACCTGAGATTACCCATCCCTTTGGCTTGTTCTGCCTTTGTTCTGTTCCCTTTCTCACAGCACTTCTCTCCTGGAGAGGGAACATATAGCATGTGGCATCAGGTTGGGCAGGAGGCCTATAATGCCTTGAGCCCGGCACAGTAGCCCTCAGATAATGCCTAGACTTTTGGTACTTCGCAGTGTGCAGCTACTGTAGCACAGATCTGCACTCCTTGTGGTCTGCTGTTGGCTGCTTTACTGAGGCTTCCATCCGCCTCTTTGCTGCTGAACTGGTCCTGGTGCTGTGTAAGTGAAACGGGAGTGGTAATGGAAATGAGGGAAGAATTCATCGAATGGGGGCCAAAAAAAAAAAAAAGAATTCATATTAATGCTAGAGATTAAAGAACAGGGATAGGGATGGGGTGGGACTACCAGGGAAACTGGAAAGGACAGGAGCGCTTCAGCACACCCCCTGCTTGCTGTCATCCACAGGCTATCTCCATGACTTGGGCATCATCCATCGGGATGTGAAGGTAGGGTTAAGTGCTTTTTTCCTTTGTCTGAGGAGGTGCCTTAGTAAGTTCCACAGGTCCAAGAAGGCATGGGGGAGCTGAGAACAACTCACCTTGGGACCCTCTGGGTGCTAAAGATTTGGGCAAGGACCTTCCATGTATAGACCTGAATGTTGAGTAGGGCATCTTCTTCAGCTGGGGGGTATACACGATGAAAGAGGGTTGAAATGAGTAAGATGAATAATACTTTCTCACCTGTGATTTTTCAGATGGAGAATATCCTCCTGGATAAACGAGGTAAATCCTTTTCTTTTCCTAGCCCCGGAATGCGAGGTACTTCAAGTTTGGGAATGCGCCAGGGCTGATGAGGGATGGAACAGAGTGGTGCTGTTGCATTATCTTTTATATAGGTCATCTGAAACTGACAGACTTTGGCCTTTCCCGCCACCTGCCCCAAGGAGCTCGAGCCTATACTATTTGTGGCACTCTTCAATACATGGGTAAGAAAAAGGCCAAAGCAGGTGGGTCAGAATTGGGCAAGAGGATAGGCAACAGATGTCAATGACAAGTATCTTTCAAATCTGTAGCCCCAGAGGTCCTGAGAGGAGGGCCTTACAACCATGCGGCTGATTGGTGGTCCCTGGGTGTTTTGCTTTTCTCTCTGGCAACTGGAGAGGTGAGAGAATGGTAGAGATGCTGGGCAGAAAAGAGAGGAGTTTTGTCATGTGGTGGGAAGAAGGAAGACCTTAGGAAACCTTGCCTTTTTCTTACTAAGAAATGACACCCTCCCACCCCTCAACTTAGTTCCCAGTGGCTGCAGAGAGAGATCATGTGACCATGCTGGCAAGTGTGACCCACTTTGACTCTGAGATCCCAGCTTCTCTTAACCAGGGACTCTCACTTCTACTCCATGAGGTAAGGATGAGCACACTTTCCTTTTTCATTACCAAACTAACTATTCACTCTCTCCTTTCCCTATCAATGAAGTGGTATTTCCCCATTCCTGTGATTATTTGGGGGGGAGGTGGTGGCAGATGGCCAACTTCAACTTCATCAAGTACTACGTGTCACCACTTGCCCTCTAACCAGCATTTAAAATTTCATTCCTGAGTTCCTGGTCCTCCAAATATCCTAGCCATCCATAACATACAGGTCACTTTTGAGAGAGTGGGCCAGTGCTGCTTTCTTACCAATATAGCTCCTTTATTCCTGCTTTTGCCCCCAAAGTAGCCTATCTCCCTCTTTTACAAGTCCTTTCCTCTTTAGGGTTCTTTTTTCTGCCCTCCACAGCTCCATGAACTTCTTTTATTTTTTTTTATTTATTTTTTTTCTTTTTATTTTCCATGAACTTCTTTTTCCCTTTCCAGCTTCTCTGTTAACAGCCCCTTTCCCATCCCGGTCCCTATTCCTTGTTGCTCTGTTTCCCTTCAGCTCTTATGCCAGAATCCCCTCCAGCGTCTACATCATTTGCATCGATTCCAGGTCCACCCTTTCTTTCGGGGTGTGGCCTTTGACCCAGAGCTCCTACAGAAACAGCCAGTGAACTTTGTCATGGAGACTCAAGCTACCCAGCCTAGTCCCTCAGAGTCCATGCTGTTCAAGGACTTTGACTGTAACCTGGAGTCCTATCTGGTCTACCCTGGACTTGCTTGAGCCCCCTCTACTATAAACTGGGGCCCATCTGGAAACCTGAGCATCTCCTCCATTGCCAACTCAGTATGACCACCTCAATGATCCAGTTTGTTTTTACTTTGTAGCCTCTTATTGTTCTTCTAGGCCAAACATGTCAAACGTGGCTGGGCCGTGAGTGTGACATGCTTGTTCTAGGCCAGTGGTCGCCAACCTTTCAGACCTCATGGACCACCAGTGGTCCGTGGACCACCAGTTGGCGACTGCTGTTCTAGGCATTGTACCTGAGTTTAAATCTTGGGCATTCTATTATTGGCAGCCACGACTGACCTAGCTCTTCCCCTATTACACAACACACCTCTCAATTCAACATCTCAGATCAAAGTGTTGACTTTTTCCTCTGCTTTATTTCTCTAGTGCTCATACCCTGAAGCTTTTAGCCAGAGGCTTATTTCACTTTTCCCCCCTCCTTGTTTTTGAATCGTGTTTCTTTCCTTGAGCAATAATAACACTTGATGATTTTCCAAGGTGCTATTTATGTGTTTAACAGGCTTGTTAGAAGCAGTATGAATATTTTTCAGAGGTCTCAAAAGCTGGCATTTCAACCCAGGTATACACCTAAAGCATATGATTCTGGGGGCCAAAGCCAGTCTGTAATAAATTTAAAAAAAAAATTTTAAGTGAATTATAACAGCCAAATGAGAGGAAGAGAATAAATAGGGACTGAAACATGGGTCGGGTAAATGTCTTGAGAGGTAATTGAAATAGTTTTACAAATTTCTTCCAAATCAAAACCCCTTTGAAAGACATTAGGATTCTTATATCGATCATTGTCCTACACATCCCAGGATTCAGTTCTAATGGGCAAACCAAGGGATTAAGAGGCATGACATCAACCTTAAAATTTTTTATTTTAATTTTTGTTAATCCTCACCTGAGGATATTTTTCCATTGATTTTTAGAGAGTGGTAGGGAGGGGAGAAACACAGAGGGAGAGAAACATCGATTGGCTGCCTCCCGCACGTACCCAGACCAGGGCCGGGATCCAGCCCCCACCCCAGGCGATCGAACACATGATCCTTCAGTCCTCAGGCTGATGCTCTTATCTACTGAGCCCAACCGGCTAGGGCTCAACCTTAAAATTTAAGAACCTTTTCCCTTAGTGAGAAAAGTCATCTGGACCTTAAATTTGTATACATTTCTGGCCTTTATTCTGTAAATTTTTCTTTAACTTCTCTAAAGTTTCATTTTTATTATTCTTCAATTATATCTGATCTCTTTTTCCGAACCAAAAAGTCTGGCAGGTATTCTGTGTACTTCTTTTAATTCTGTCCCTGGATTATGCCAGATTTTCCCTGTACATTGCTAGTATTTTATCGGCCTCTTTAGAATTGCTTTTTCTGGTTTGCACTTTGGCAATTCGTATCAAATCCCCATGAAAGTTAATTGCTATAGAAACTGTAAAGGGTATTTATGACTATATTCATAATGTTCTTTTTAAAGATGCATAGGATAAATTTTTTCTGAATCCAGTTGTGCTTTTCCTGAATTGCTGTTTGGTTTTACCTTAAAGAAGCTAAATATTCTATTGACTGTATTTTTCTCTTCATGTTGATGCTAAACTACTTAGAGCCAATTGGTGGCTGCTTCCATCCAGCAAGTGTTTAGGACTTCATGTTATGTATATTGTAAGTTAGCCACATTCTTGGTTTCCTTTATTTTCCTATGTTTTAATTTTTTTATCTTACTATATTATCTGCATCTTTGTAAGCCCTTTGGGAATGAGGTTGGCATATAAATAAATAAAAGAATGTAATCTTTTTTATTATTTCATTTATTTCTCTTAGATACTTTTTAGCTTTTAAAAAACATTTATTATTGATTTCAGAGAGGAAGGGGGAGGGAGAAAGAGATAGAAACATCAATTATGAGAGAGAATTGTTGATCACTGCCTCCTGCATGCCCCACACTGGGGATCAAGCCCACAACTCTGGCATATGCCCTGACTGGGAATCGAACCATGACCTTCTAGTTCATAGGTTGATGTTCAACCACTGAGTCACGCCAACTGGGCTGGCTGAGCTTTTTAAGCTTTTATTTACATTTAAGTTGCAGTGACCAGACTGTACATTGGATAAAAACCATGAATACAGCTCGGCCAGTGTGGCTCAGTGGATTAAGTGTCATACCATACACCAAGAGGTCATCGGTTCCATTCCTGGTCAGGGCACATACTTGGGTTGTGGCCTCACTCCCCAGTAGGGGGCATGCAGTAGGCAGCCGATAGATGATGTTTCTATTTCTCTCCCTCTCCCTTCATCTCTTTAAAATCAATAAAAACGTATTAAAAAACAACAACCCCTGAATACTAGAAATAGAAATAATGATTTCTAAAATAGTAGTTAACAGTATTGGAATTTAGACCTGGTTCCTGGATCCACCAATACTATCTCGGTGTCTTTACAGAAGTCATTGTAACCTCTCTGGATTTTAGTTTCCTATGTATGAAATGACTGGTTTATAGCCACTAGTTTTTGGGGTTTTTTTAAATCCTCATCCAAGGACATGCTGAGAGAGAGAGAGAGAGAGAGAGAGAGAGAGAGAGAGAGAGAGAGAGAGAGAGAGAGAGGAGAGAGAGAGAGAGAAACAGAAATATCGATGTGAGAGAGAAATGTTGAATGAACTGGCAATCTTTTGGTGCACAGGACGGCACTCACCCAACTGAGCCACTCCGGCTGGGCTAGCCACTGGTTCTTAATTGTGGGGGATGGGTTTCAGATATCTGTGATGCTTTTTCAAAGGGGAGATTATTTTATGAAACTATGTGTCTGGCCCAGTGTTAATTAATGTTCAGGTCACCCAACATTATATAGCTTCTCTGGTCATGAAGTATATTGGGTTAAAGTCTTTAGGACACGGTTAACATAATGTCACTAGGTCCCTTTCCTAGGTCATATTAGATTGCTTAGAGACTATGATTATATAAGTGTAGTTTGAATAATTTCTTACCAAGTAAGGATATTATTATCATACTCTTTTCAATCGATGGTGCACTACAACAGTGATTTTCAGGGTAGTGTGGAGGGGATGACAGAAAATCAAAGTTTCAGACAGTATAATTTGAAAAGAGCATTGTGCCATGTGCCCTAGTTTTGATATGTTCATCCCCAGAAGACATTCTTTCCATCACCCTCTCCTGTCATTCAGAATCACTGACCTATAAATGTAATACCTTTATGTATTTATATTAAATTCACTTAAATTTTTAAAAATATACAACCTGAAATGATCTTTTAAGTTTAACGCTATGCTTTGATTTTTCATTACCTAGAAGAAAACAGATACACCTGTAAATATGGATATTTTACCCTGTACTCCCTTTTTTTAAAAAAAATTCTCACCTGAGGATATGCTTGTTTTTTATTGATTTTGAGAGAGGGAGAGAGAGAGAAACATTGATTGGTTGCCTGTCGTACATGCCCTGACTGGGGATTGAACGAGCAGCCTTTTTGGTGTACAGGACAACACTGCAACCAATTGAGCCAGCCAGCCAGAGTTCCCTTCTGCCTTTTTTTTTTTTTTTTAAGAATTTAAGATTAGCCTCAACACCAATCCTTATATTCCTGTTCTAGAAAAGTGTCTTTGTAGCTCTACTCAGTTTCTCACCTTTAAACTAAGTTACTTTATCATATATTGAACTGTTCATTTGTTTACTTGTTCATTGATTTTAAAAACTGGTAATCTCAATTCCTTGGTTACCTCTTTTTTTTAATCCTCATTTGAGGATATGTTTTATTGATTTTAGAGAGAGAGGAAGGGGGAGAGAGAGCAACATTGATCAGTTGTCTCCCTTACACACCCCGACCGGGGATGGAACCCAAAACCTAGGTATGTACCCTGACTAGGAATCAAACCAGAAAACATTTTGGTGTATAGGTCAATGCTCCAACCAACTGAGCCACCCAGCTGAGGCTCTTTGGTTACTTCTTAAAGTAGTTTTCAATGTAAAAATCTTGTCGAAGCTTTAAAAAAAATTAAATTAATGAAATAAAATAATACTCATTGTATTATTAACCTCTTGAATGTGCTGTATTATGTCTCTCCCTCAACTCACATGCTGAAGTCCTAATCCCCAGTACTTAAGAATGTGATTGCATTTGGAGATAGGGTCTTTAAAGATATAATTAAGTTAAAATGAGGTCATATGGTGAGCCCTAATCCAAGATGATGGGTGTCCTTATAAAGAAGGGGAAATTAGGACACAGACACACAGAGGGAAGCCCATATGAAAATACTAGGAGACAGACATCTACAAGCCAACGAGAGAAGCCTCAGAAGAAACCAACCCTGCTGACACCTTGATCTCAGACTTTCAGCTTCTGGAATTATGAAAAAATAAATTTCTGTTGTTTAAGCCACCCAGTCTTTGGTACTTTGTTATGGCAGCTCTAGCAAATTAGTACAGCCGCTACAAAGAGTTCTAATAGATTAATCAAGAATGATTTAAAAACAAAAAATACCTTCTTTCCTACAGGTTGGTTTTGCTTATATTCTGAGAACATGTTATTATTTCAGATTTCACTAGCCTCTCTCTGAGTTTTGTTGGTTTATAGAATTGTCACATTGCCTCCTTTGTTCAGTACTCCATCATAACAGTAGTAACTCAAGGATGGTTTCATCCTTGAGTTCACTCAGAAGAACTGCCTGGTGGATATTTCTGAATTGCTGATTTGGGTTATGGAATTGGATTTTTACAAAATAAGCAATCTCTAATCCTAAAATTTAAAGAAGTACAATTGTTTTTAAATAGTTGGGTCCCTACAAAACTTAATTCCAAATACATTAAGACTTTAAATGTGAACATCAAAACATTAAGAATCTCAGAAGAACATTTGGGAGACTAGACCTACATTCAGGGACTGGAGGAGATACCTAAACCAAGAAAAAATGAAAACACTATAAAAGAAAACGGAAAACATTTACTTAAAAAGTTGATGAATGAATCACTCAAGAAATCCAGATGCTCTGAAAGGAAAAACTTCCTGACCACATAAGTTTGATCTTTGTATGGCTCAAGATTGCATTAATAAAGCCAATGGACAGCCTAGCTGGTGTGGCTCAGCATTGAGCATCAACCCAGGAACCAAGAGGTCACTGATTTGATTCCTTGTCAGGGCACATGTCCAGGTTGCGGGCTCAATCCCCAGCAAGGGCTGTGCAGAAGGTAGCTGACTGATGTTGATGTTTTTCTCTCATTGATGTTTCTATCTCTATCCCTCTCCCTTCCTCTCTTTCTAAAAATCAATAAAAATATTTTAAAAAGTTAATAAAGCCAATGGACAAAAAAGTAGATCTTTAAAAATACTCACAATGTGATGACAGTTAATGTCTATAACACAGCCCGGCCACAGTGGCTCAGTGGTTGAGCACTGACCTATGAATCAGGAAATCACATTTCCATTCCTGGTCAGGGCATATACCCGAGTTGCAGGCTTGATCCCTGAGGCAGCAGAGCAATGATTCTTTGTCATCATTGATGTTTCTATCTCTCTCCCTTCCTCTCTGAAATCAATAAAGATTATATATAATGTCTATAACAGAGAACTCTTACAAATCAGAAAAGAAGGTTTTTTTTAAGGGCAAGGAATATGAAGTGACGAGTCAATCAGATCTATATCAGTTGACTTAGAGGCTCTATACAAGACATTGATAAAGAAATGCATAAGTGTAAGAAATTACGTTAAATTTTTGTAAAGAACTCAATGCCTTCTTTCCCAACCTTGTGTGTGTGTGTGAGAGAGAGAGAGAGAGAACATGAAAAAGAATGGAAGGAAGAGAGGAGTAATGCAAGTGGAAAGAGAACAGAAAAAATAGAAAGGCACTAGCTCTCAATCCAAGAGACGCCAGTCTGCATATCAGTTAATTTTGTGGATAAAATAAATGTGTGTGTGTCGCCCAGCTGGTGTGGCTCAGTGGTTGAACATCAACCTATGAACCAGAAGGTCGTGGTTCGGTTCCCAGTCAGGGCACATGCCCAGGTTGTGGGCTCAGTCCCCAGTATGGGGCATGCAGGAGCAGCTGATCAATGATTCTCTCTCATTGTTGATGTTTCTATCTCTTTCTCCCTCTTTCTCTCTGAAACCAATAAAAAAATATTTTTAAAAAATGTATGTGTATGTAAATGAAACACACACGTGTGCATATATGTTTATAAAAGTGTACACACTTTGGTTACTTCGGGCAGGGGAGCTTTGCCTTTAATACATCCTTGCATTTTATTGTTTCATTTGCTGTAACAAGTATCTATTTTTATAATGTAAAAAACATCAAATTAAAAAAAAATTGTACACCAAGAAATGAATTCTGTTTATGTTACCTATTTACAATGGTATTTTCTTTCTCACATCTACCCCTCCATATCCTTAATTTGCTGTTGGGAACACCATATCCTTTTGGCTATACACCTGGCATCAGACATACCAACTACAACAAGGGCTAAGCATTCCTATTCACGCATTTAAAAAAATAATTTTAAATATTTATTATTATTGACTAGAGGCCCAGTGCACAAAATTTGTGCAAGAGTAGGCCTTTGCAGCTGCGGCTGCCTGGATCCCTCCCTTGCAGCTGCCAGTGGCGGCTGCCTCGTCCAGAAGGACATCTGGTCTAATTAGCATATTACACTTTTATTATAGACTAGAGGCCCAGTGCACGAAATTCATGCATGGGTAGGGTCCCTAGCGGCTGCTGGCTGTCAGCCGGGGCCTCCCTTCCCCAGCTGCCGGCTGCTGACCAGGGCCTTCTTTCATTCCATGCCACCCCCTGGTATTCAGCACATGTCATAGTGAGCGATTGAACTCCCGGTTGAACTCTCGAGGGGACACTTTGCATATTAAGCTTTTATATATATACTAGGGGCCTGGTGCACGAAATTCGTGCACTGGGTGTGTGTGGGGGGGAGTGTCCCTCAGCCCAGCCTGCCCCCTCTCACATACTGGGAGCCCTCAGGCGTTGACCCCCATCACCCTCCAGTTGCAGGATCGGCCCCTTGCCCAGGCCTGACGCCTCTGGCCTAGGCGTCCGGCCCAGGCAGCGGGGACCCACAGCTGCAGCGGCCCCGCAATCGTGGGCTTCGCTTTAGGCCCAGGCAAGGGACCCCTAACTCCTGGGACTGCCAGCTTCGACCGTGCCCAGCTCCCATCGCTGGCTCCACCCCTACTTCCTGCTATCACTGGCCAGGGCGGAAAAGGCACCTGATTCTCCGATCATGGCTGGGGGTCAGGGCTGCCTTTGCCCTTCCCCCCAGCTCTTAGCTCCCCCCTGGGTTTCCAATCACTGTCAGTGGCAGGGGGCTTCTTCCTGCTTTCCCTTTCACCTCCCTGCATTGTGCCTACATATGCAAATTAACCGCCATCTTGTTGGCAGTTAACTGCCATCTTAGTTGGCAGTTAATTTGCATATAGCCCTGATTAGCCAATGAAAAGGGTAGCTCGTACGCCAATTACCATTTTTCTCTTTTATTAGTGTTGACTAGAGGCTCGATGCACAAAATTTGTGCAAGAGTAGGTCTTCCTTTTCCTGGTTGCTGGCACCGGCTTCCCTCTGGCGGTCCAGGCACCTGGGACTCTGGCTTCCCTTGCAGCCCCAGCTTTGTCCAGAAGGTCAT
Source organism: Myotis daubentonii (assembly GCF_963259705.1). NCBI lineage: Eukaryota > Metazoa > Chordata > Mammalia > Chiroptera > Vespertilionidae > Myotis > Myotis daubentonii. The sequence continues at coordinate 25,308,127 of NC_081855.1, forward strand.
CTGGAAGGATATCTGGTCTAATTAGCATATTGTGCTTTTATTATTATAGATAATTTTAGAGAGGAAGGAAGGTGGATAGAGAGATAGAAATACTGATCAGTTGCCTCCCACGTGCCCCCTATTGGGGATCAATCCCGAAACCCGGGCATGTGCCCTGACCAGGAATCAAACTGGTGACCTCTTGGTTCATGGGTCAATGCTCAACCACTGAACCACACTGGCAGGGTCCATTGATTTTTTTTTTTTTTTTAGAGAGTGCAAGGGTAGGGGAGAGAGAGAAATATCAATGTGGGAGACACACATTGATTGGTTGCCTCCCGCACCCTGACCAGGGCCAGGGATTGAGCCTGCAACTGAGGTATATGTACTCTTACCCAGAATCAAACCTGAGACCCATGAGTCCCTGGGCTGACGCTCTAACCACTGAGCTACCGGCTAGGGCTGTTGACTATTTTTTTTAAAATATATTTTATTGATTTCTTACAGAGAGGAAGGGAGAGTGATAGAGAGTTAGAAACATCGATGAGAGAGAAACATCCATCAGCTGCCTCCTGCACACCCCCTGGGGATGTGCCCGCAACCCAGGTACATGCCCTTGACCGGAATCGAACCTGTGACCTTTCAGTCCGCAAGTCAACGCTCTATCCACTGAGCCAAACCGGTTTCGGCTGTTGACTCTTTTTAAACCAGAAGTACATACCAATATACCTTGGGATTCGTTCTGCTGAGTCTTGGGAAATCCCAGACTTAAGTTGGTGCTCTAACGTTCTTTCTCCCAGTTTTCCATTCAAGCAACTGTTAATTATAGTGCAGTGATGGCAAACCTATGATACGCGTGTCAGAGGTGACATGCGAACTCATTTTTTTGGTTGATTTTTCTTTGTTAAATGGCATTTAAATATGTAAAATAAATATCAAAAATATAAATCTTTGTTTTACTATGGTTGCAAATATAAAAAAAAATTTCTATATGTGACACGGCACCAGAGTTAAGTTAGGGTTTTTCAAAATGCTGACACGCCGAGCTCAAAAGGTTCGCCATGCAGTCGGGGGCTATTATGTTTCTAGAGCAGTGCTGTCCAATAGAAATGTAAGTCGCATTAGTAATTTTAAATTTGCTAGTAGCTACACTAAAAAGGTAAAAAGAAACAGGTGAAATTAATTTTTTTATAATATATTTTATTGATTTTTTTTCAGAGAGGAAGGGAGAGGGATAGTTAGAAACATCGATCAGCTGCCTCCTACACACTCCCCACTGGGTATGTTCCTGCAACCAAGGTACATGCCCTTGACCAGAATCGAACCTGGGACCCTTGAGTCCGAAGGCCGACGCTCTATCCACTGAGCCAAACCAGTTAGGGCAGGTGAAATTAATTTTAATGTATTTTATTTAAACCAATATAGCTACAATATTTCAACATAAAATCAATATTTAAAAAATATTTTACATTCTTTTTTGATATAAAGTCTTTGAAACATAGTTTGTATTTTTATGCCTATAATATACTTTTCTTTTCTTTTTCCTTTATGCCTATAACATCTTAATTTGGGTTGGCCACACTTGAAGTGTTCAGTAGCCACATGTGGCTAGTTGCTACCGTCCTGGACAGCACAGTTCTAAGGGAACACATCCCCTGTGGGCCCTGCAGCTCCTAACATCATAGTTCCTCCTCTTTGGATTACATATTGCCTTTTCCAAATTCATTCAGACTTCAGAGTGTAAATAAGGTGCTGTAAGTGTTCAAAGGAAAGTACTTTATCATAAACTATTCTCTCTAAACTAGAGACCCCATGCACGAAATTCCTGCCAGGGGCTGGGCCCTTGCAGTCCCGACTTCATCTGGAAGCTAGTGGGGAAGGACATCCCGCGGTCTGGTCTAATTAGCATATTGCACTTTTATTATTATAGATACTTACCTTTAACTGTTCCCCAAACTCAATTCTACCGTCAATAGCTAGGCTGCATTTCCCACCCAGCGGGGACTGAAGTGGCAGGCAATGTAGCTGGTAGTTGTGGGCTGGAATCTTGACTGCCATTTACCACCTGCGGGGTGTGGGGCCCATGTCATGGTCTTCTATGACTCAGTTCCTTCATCTGTAAAGCGGGGATGTTTACAGCACCTCCTTTATTGATCCGTATGAGTATTAAAGGAGCTAATATGTGTAAAGCAACTGTAACAGTGCCAGGTACATAGTAAATGTTCAATGCATGTTAACTATTGTTCCAATCAACTAGGTGAGTCCCACGAAAACACTAGACATTTGAAGCGACGAAATTACTGCGCGGGTTGAGAGCTACGTCTCAGCCGAAGTAAAAAACGCTCCACTCACCTTTCCCTTCAAGACTCCAGGCCGGTTTTCTGGTCCCGGCTGAGGCTGAGGTAACTGAGGGAAACCAACTTTACTGACGGGGTGAGAGGGTGGCCCGCTGGCGGCCGAAGGGATGGGCTCCTTGACTTTCCAGCTACCTCCGTACCCGCCCCGAGGTGAGGCTGCGTACTGGCCTCAGGTGGGCGCGCGTCCGGCCCTCCCGCCCGCGTCTGCGGTGAGGAGTCCGCCCGGAGAACGCGCGCAACCCTGGGCCGGGAGGGGCGTGGCCTGCGCTGGCCCCGCCCTCCTCCCGCCGCCCACCAGTCTGGAGCCCCGAGCGGACGCGCCAGACTGACGCACTGGGGCTTCGCAGCCAATCCGGAAGCGCGGAGCAGTTTTAAAATGAAGACGACGGGTGAGCTAGCCGTCACCTCTCGGTTTGCGAGGTGATCGGTTCTGTGTTCTGTGTCGAAGATGTGGCGGGTGAAAGAACTGAGCCTGTCGCCATCGCCCCAACCGGTGAGCGGAGAGCCTCAAGGAGAGAGACAGCTGAGTCCGGCCTGGGGCGGGGGCGGGGGCCCGGGCGCGTGGAGTGTTTCCTGGGTCCTGGAGCTTCAGCGCCTCTTGGGTAGGAGCCCTGAGCTTCTTAGCGGGGAGGGTGGGGAGCGGGCTGAGAGCACAGGCTTCCTCACACTGTCTCATTCTTTCTTAGGGAGAACCACCTGTGAGAACGCCTCTCCGCGAGCTTAACCTGCAGCCCGAAGCTCTCACCAGCTCTGCAAAAGGGCCTGGGATCTGCTACTCGCTGACCCCATCGCTGTGCAAACTGGGGCTGCAGGTGAGATGCGTCTGGCCAGCTTCTCCACTGGGCTCTCTGCCGAGGCCGACAGCTCAGAGGAACTGAGGGCCAGAGCTGGAACGTAATTAATAACGATAATGAAGTCTTCTACCTTAGTGACATCTATTTACAGCTATCCAGGCCAACAGAGAGGTGCTCTGGGGTGGTTAAAGAAAATCCACTGAGAATCTGGACCTCTATTTAGCTGTTAGATTTTATCACCTCCTCCCCCGTTTAATCTTTACCAAGTTAGAGGAAAATGCTATCATTTTGATTAGTAGTCTTCCTCTAACACGGACTCACAGACAGAGAGCAGACAGCTGACAGAGAGGCAATACTATTTATGTACAAAGCTATTTATGTTAGCACTGTTTGTAGAAGCAAAGCAGAAATGGAAACAAATGACCATCTGTGAATGAATTATGATTCATGCACACCATAGAAGCTTATGGATTAGTTCTACACCAACTACTTAGTGCAATGATTTTTACATTTGTGTGCTTTTTGTTGACATGGAGAGATTTGCACATTGTTAAATGAGAGCAGCATGCAGAGAAATGGATATGGTCAAACCTCATTATTTGTGGATTCAGTATTTGTGAATTCACCTCACTAAAAGTTATTTGTAATCTCAAAATCAATATTTGCAACACTTTTGGACATGCAGAGAAGCAAAAAAAAAAAAAAAAGGAAGCGCTTTAAACACACATCCCTAGCTGAGGTTTGCCTTTGTGTTTTAGTGGTCATACTGTAAACAAATGTCTTTCTCATGATCTATTTTTGGTGCCACAGTTTTCGAATTTTGTGTTTTTTGTTGGTTATTTCACTGTTTTAAATGGCCCCCAAACCTAAGTGCTGAAGTGCTGGCTAGTGTTCCTAAGTGCAAGAAAGCTATGATGTGCGATATATGAGTTAGATAAGCTTCATTCAGGCATCGGTGATGTTGGCTGTGACTTCGATGTTAATGAATCAACAATATATATCAAATAAGGTGTTGTTGTTTTTTTAGTGATTTTTAAAAAAATATATTTTATTGATTTTTTACAGAGAAGAAGGGAGAGGGACAGAGAGTTAGAAACATCGATGAGAGAGAAACATCGATCAGCTGCCTCCTGCACGCCCCCCACTGGGGATGTGCCTGCTACCAAGGTACATGCCCTTGACCGGAATCGAACCTGGGACCCTTGAGTCCGCAGGCTGATGCTCTATCCACTGAGCCAAACCGGTTCGGCCAAATAAGGTGTTTTAGAACAAAAACACATAAAATAAGATTTGAGTTCATTGGTTAATGAAAATGTTTGCTAGGAAATTTGCAGGAACATACCCTATAGTTCCCCTAGGAGCAGCAGTTCAGTATTTGCTAATTAAGTATTCACAGAGACTTTATAGAACATAACTACTACACATAATGAGAATTATTTTGTGATCTACCAATAAAGTAATTTTGTATGTTGCATATTATTAAAAGAACACAGAGGAAAATATGAAAGGATATACATCAGGATGTTAAAATGAATTGGTTACATGGGAAGAGCAGGGCACGTGTAGGAGAGATTAATTCCAGAGGAAGGGCAAATTAGAGAGTAAAAGTGAAGCTAAGCAAAAAAAAAAAAAAAGTTTTGTCTCCCTTGTAGTTCAGAATTTTATTTTTCTTGTTAATCTGTTTGGAACTTGATGAGCCATTTCGATATGCAAACTCAGGTCTTTACTTTAGAGAAATTTTCTTCTAATACGTATTTGTTAATCAGTGATGCACCTATATGTGTTCTCTTTTCTCCTGGAATTTGTTTTATTCACATGTTAGACTTATTGGATTTATATTCCAATTCTTGTAGCTTTTCCCTAAGATTTACTTTTATTGCGGGGGGGGGGGGGGAGCGGGGGGGTATTTTTATCTTTGCTTTAAGGTATTTCTTCCATTTGATTGTCCAGGCCAGTAATGCCAGTCTCAACTCTGACCATCCTCTTCCAATTCATTTTACTGAAATTTTTTGTTTAACAATAGTATTTATTTCCAGAAAGTGTGTGTGTGTGTGTGTGTGTGTGTGTGTGTGTGTGTATGCGTTGTACTTGTTTTTATATACCCTTTTTTGAGTTCAAATTGTCATCTGTTTCTTCCATCAGCTGTGTTTTGTTGGGGTCTACCTTTTCTAATTATCTTAGGATTTGTTCTTTCTCTGGTTACTAGATCCACTTAAGTGCATGTGTATTTTCCTTTTCTTGTTCATTGAGTCTCAGGAGCAGCAACCCTGCAAGTGGTAGAAGGTGCAGTGGTCCTTGTGAACTAGCAGTAGGGAGGTTGTTAGTCTCTTATTAGGGCACTAGGAGGAAGTCTCTCTGCTCTTTATTCCCCTCTGCTACAAAGACTAGAGCCCTTCAAATCCCAACTGTTCAGTGGATTCAACCCATGTATTCAGGATGCCCTCAGCCCTTTGGTCAAGAAGACTAGGTTACTGGCACAGGTTGGTGTTGCCCTTTCTCCCTAGGGTCCATGGGTCTCTGGGGGCCAAGTGCTCTCTAACTCTGTTGGAGAAGGAGGAAAATCTTGGACCAACTCGAGATTCTAACAGAGCTTGAGCCTAGGAACCCCCTCTTACCTGTTCCCCCTAGAAGTGAATTGGAGTTAGAATTTAAGAGGAGTGGGGCCGCTTTGATATAGATAAATTATCTCAGCCCTGCTTTTTCTATAGGTGGATTCTCTTGGAAGGATCCAAAATAGCTTCCTAGCTTTTCTTTCCCTGCTATTGGGTCTCTGAGGGGCAAGGCTTAGCCAAGATCTTCCCTAAGCAGAGGTCATGAGAACTCTTACTCTTTTTCAAATTTGAACAGTATCTTTCACCTATCACTGTATGTTGAGAACCGGAATTGATTGCCTTAGTCAACTGCTTTTGTTTTCTTTGGCAGGAGGGCAGCAACAGCTCATCTCCACTGGATTTTGAAAATGCTAAGATGACAGACTCCCCATCAGAACAGTTCAGCCATCCCTCAAAGTGGCTAGAAGCTTGTCAACATGAATCAGATGAGCAGCCCCTGAATCTGATTCCCCAAAACAACTCTACTCCCAAAACATCTGAGGAAGCAGTAGACCCAGTGGAAAACAATGTGGTTAAAACCATGGTCCTTGTACCCTCTGCAGAAGGGCAGCAGCAAGACATCACACTTGGGGCCCATTTGAATACCATAGCAGAGACAGACAGGTTTTCTCTGGATGAACCTTTGAGGCCAGGAGATCTGCTGAGAAATGGGGTGGAACCCTGCATGAAAGACAGCTTTTCAGAAGTTGTTCCTGCTATGCCTGAGAAACTTACATTTCAGGACCCTCCAGCCCATCTGTTGGAGTATCCACCAAATCCCTGTTCTGAGCAACGGCTACCCTGTTCCAAGGAAAGTCCAAGGGACGGTAAAACCGAGACTGTGCCCGAGGACTTAGTGTCTTCTGAGAGTAATGCCTTCGTGCCTCCCTCCATGCTCTGTCTTCCCCCTTCAACTGCCTTTCCAGCGGATTTCCCTGTCAGTCATGTGGACTCGGGGCAGGATATTGTAGAGCACAGAGCTGTAGAGGAAAGAGAAGTGAGCTTTTCCATACTCCCCGAGGAGGCTGAACTGAGAGATCAAACGCTTGTCTCAGATACGCAAGATATTCCGTCCACATGCCTGACCCCAAATCCAGGAGAAATGGAATCCCAGGCAGCCCCGGGCCCAGCAGTAGAAGATGCTGGCAGGATTCTCATCTCTGACACAGGGCCTTGGATGTCCCCACTGGCCTGGCTGGAAAAAGGTGTAAATACTTCGGTCATGCTGGAAAACCTCCGCCAGAGCCTATCCCTTCCCTCTGCGCTTCAGGACGCTGCCGCGGGCACTGCTCCTTTCTCTACTTGCTCGGTGGGGACTTGGTTTACTCCCCCAGCACCGCCACAGGAGAAGAGTACAAACACATCCCAGACAGGCCTGCTGGGCACCAAGGACAGTGCTTCTGAGAGGGAGCATCTCCTATGGGGGAAGTAAGTGTCCCAATATCCTGCTGCCTCCCCGGCTTCATTAACCCGGACCTGCCACTTCCATCCCTTCCCCTGTCTTTTTTCTCCTCACGTTCTCTTTCTGCTGCAGCCACCCTCCAGATCTGACCGCCTTATCTCGACACGACCTGGAAGATAACTTGATGAACTCTCTTCTCATTCTGGAGGTTCTCTCTCGCCCGCTGCGGAATTGGAAGAGCCAGCTGACTACCCCTCACCCAGAAGTGCAGGATAGTAGCACACAGACTGACACAACTGACACCTCTCGCAGTGGGGTAAGAAGGTTACTTCCAAGGTGCGGAGGATCCCAGTGGGCCCTCTTTCTCAGAATTTAAACTGATAAACTGCCAGAGGGCAAAGGAGGCACCTTAGAATATGTAAAAGCTGTGGATCTGGAAAATTCGTTAAAGCTGTAGGTACTCACTATACCCCTGGATTCATCAGGACTTTCTAAGGGAGCGGTTCTTAACCTGTGGGTCGCGACCCCTTTGGGAGTCAAACGACCCTTTCACGGGGGTCGCCTAAGACCATCCTGCATATCAGATATTTACATTACGATTCATAACAGTAGCAAAATTACAGTTATGAAGTAGCAACGAAAATAATTTTATGGTTGGGGTCACAACATGAGGAACTATATTTAAAGGGCCAGAAGGTTGAGAACCACTGTTAAGGGAATACAAGCAAGGATAGTTTTAAAAGAATCGGTTTCTATATCTTCATCTTCCAAATGTATTCTGCTAATTTTTTGCTTTCCTATTTCTCCATTCTCAATTGCCCTTGCCCACTTAACTAAAGAAGACCATATTTACTGCCTATCCTGAATCTTACATTGTCAAGGGATAGCTATCGAATAATAGAAAATATTTGTGGCCTGGCCGGTGTTGCTCAGTGGTTGAGCGTCGATCCATGAACCAGGAGGTCACAGTTCAATTCCTGGTCAGGGGACATTGGCCAGGTTGCAGGGTTCCCCAGCCCAGGTAGGGGTGTGTGTGGGAGGCAACCAATGTGTCTCTCTCACATCTTTGTTTCTCTTTCTCTCTCTCCCCCTTCTCCCTCCCTTTCACTCTGTAGAAATCAATGGAAAAAAATAATCCTTGGGTGAGGATTTAAAAAAAATTTTTACTAGGTATGTTTGTGATTTTATTAAAATAATAATACAATGAGTAGTATACAACTGTTAAGAATATTTCTCTAAAGGACATTTTTTTCACATTAAAAGCTTATGGTCAGAGGAATTTAAAAGTAATTTAAATTTAGATGAACTTTTATTGTTGCAGATATATTGATTAATAACAGACTTTAAAGTATAGGATAAAATTCTGAGAGGAGTAAAAATACACATAAAGAAGAAAAAGGGATGATGTAAAATTTCTGACTGTTTAAAATGCTTGTTCATGTATTTTTAAAGGTATAAAATAGGTATTAAGTCATCCTGGTGTAAGTATTTATATCATTGGATATATGTAAGATTGATTTAATAGTTTTATTCAAAATGTCAATATTTATAATACTAGGGGCCCGGTGCACGAAATTCGTGCACTGGGTGTGTGTGAGGGGTGGAGGGGAGTGTCCCTCAGCCCAGCCTGCCCCCTCTCACATACTGGGAGCCCTCAGGCGTTGATCCCCATCACCCTCCAATCGCAGGATCGGCCCCTTGCCCAGGCTTGACGCCTCTGACAGAGGCGTAGACCCCCATCACCCTCCGATCGCCTGATTGGCCCCTTGCCCAGGCCTGATGCCTCCGCCAGAGGTGTCAGGCTTGGACAGGGGACCCCCATCTCCCCCCGATCACTGGCTCTGGCCCCTGCCCAGGCCTGAGGCCTCTGGCCCAGGAATCATGCCTGGGCAGGGGACCCCCATCTCCCTCTGATCGCTTGCTCCACTCCCCGCCCAAGCCTGACACCTCTGACCCAGGCTTCAGGACTGGGCAAGGGGACCATCATATCCCCCCAGTCCCCGGCTCCGCCCCCCACCCAGGCCTGATGCCTCGGCCAGAGGAGTTGACCCTCATCACCCTCCGATCACCAATCACCGGATCGGCCCCTTGACCAGGCCTGAGGCCTCCGGCAGAGGTGTCAGGCCTGGGTAGGGGACCCCCAGCTCCCCGCCTTGCAGGCTCCACCCCTGCCCAGGCCTAACGTCTCTGGCTGAGGCATCCGGCCCAGGCAGCGGGGACCCGCAGCGGCAGCAGCCCCGTGACCGTGGGCTCCGCTTTAGGCCCAGGCAAGGGACCCCTAGCTCCCGGGACTGCCAGCTTCAACCGTGCCCAGCTCCCATCGCTGGCTCCACCCCTACTTCCTGCTATCACTGGCCAGGGCGGCAAAGGCGCCTGATTCTCCGATCATGGCTGGGGGGCAGGGCAAAGGCCGCCTTTGCCCTGCCCCCCAGCTCTTAGCTCCCCCCTGGGTTTCCGACCACTGTCAGTGGCAGGGGACTTCTTCCTGCTTTCCCTTTCGCCTCCCTGCATTGTGCCTACATATGCAAATTAACCGCCAATCTTAGTTGGCAGTTAACTGCCAATCTTAGTTGGCAGTTAATTTGCATATAGCCCTGATTAGCCAATGAAAAGGGTATCGTCGTACGCCAATTACCATTTTTCTCTTTTATTAGATAGGATGGTGGAAATGACAGCCTTTATAACAATTTAAACTTAAGGGCACTCAGTCTTCAAAATTATTATAACAGATATGAGAAGAAAAAGTTTAAAGAACAGTGTTGTAGAGGACTCTAGCTGTGACAACACAGACTGAGGAAGGAAGAGAATGGTGTCAGGGGAAGGAATTGAGAGTCTCAGTATTGTGGCTGGAGAGATTAATAGGTAGTTGCTGCTAAAAAGAGATGTTCTCCAGGTGTGGGCTCCCTCCCAGGAGCATGCCTATGCCTTCCCCCTCCCCTTCTCCTTCCCCCTCCCCCTTCCTCCTCCCCCTCAACCTCCCCCACAGGCGTGCATCTCCTAAACTCTAAGGGACCCCAGGAGACTTGCAACCATTGCACCATTGGACAGTGGGAGTTGCAGCTCGTCCCAGGCAAACCCCCTGAACCTGTCCTCAAAGCCCCCTTTCCTCTGACTTCTTAATGAGCCAAAGCAGACCAGCCTAGACTCATTTCCCCAGCCCTTTCTTGTTTCACTGTCCCCAGCTTTAATAAAAGTACTCTAAAATAAAATAATAAAAAAGAGATGTTCTCCAAATGCCCAAAGATCTCCTCTGGGTTGAATATATCCTCAAACAATGACTTCACCTTTTGCCCAAATCCGGGAAATCATAGTCTTATCATTTCCTTAGCTGCTCCGTTTTTCTCCTGCGTTTCCTTATTTTTGTATCCTTTCCTCTTGTCTTTGACCTGGTTCCCTGTCCCTGAGTCAGCCTTGTACCTCTTCCGCTGAAGCTTTCCAAATCCCTTTGGAGGCCACTGAAGCAGAACCAAAGAGGAGGAAATGACAGCACCTTCAGCCATTCCCCATCACAGTGCCATGTCCTTGCCGCTTGGCTTCCTCCTTCACACTAATCTTATCACTTGCCTGACTGCTCAGCTCTGAACAGCTTGTGTGCCTTGTCCAGGGCTCATGGGGTTCTCCGTGCCTCACTGCACGACACAGGAGGGAATGATGACTGCTTTGCTGGGGAAAGGAGCGATGGACTCCAAGAGATCTGCCCCCTTAAGTCCAGACTGCTATAACATCGTGACTCAGCACTGCTCTTCCAGCAGTCGTTTTTTCCCAGATGATGGCTGCCTTCAGCAGTAAATGAAGGCTGCCCACTTTTCTGTCAGAACTTTTAAGTCTTTCCATAGCTCTGGTGTATTTGAGATCATACGTGTCTACTCTGCATATCATACTAAGATTTTTGTCTGCCCCAAGATAATGAACACTTATGGAATAAGGAAATAAAAGTGCTAATAAATATGTGAGAAGGTTATCATTACTGGTGATCAGAGAAATGAAACAATGATGCAATTTTCTTCTGACAAAATAGCAAAGAATAAAATAGATAACGCTGATAAGCATTGTCCTGCTGTCAGGAGGATATAAGTTGGTTCAGCCTTTTGTGAAGGACATTCAAGTAAGACCCTCAAAGCAGTTCAAACTTTTTGACCAGTAAGTTCACTTCTAGGGATAATATATCCTATACCATTCTGCAAAAATATGGTAACTTAAAAAAAATGAAAAAATATAATAAAAAATAATGGTGTATCCATAAGATGGGATATTCTTCAATCATTTAAAAGTATGTTTATGAAGAGTTTTTAATAACATGGGAAATGAAGTTTAACATAAGTTTAAGGTTTTTAAAGAAAGGAAATCAGAGTTCAGATAACCTCTGAGAGGCTTTGAGATGAGGTAAAATAAATTATGTAATGATTTCTTTTTCCATTTTAGTCACTTCTCTATTTCCAAAATTTCACAATAGACAATATCTTTATAATTAAAAATAAAAGTTACTATAAAAAGGAAATTTTTACCTACATCTGGATATTTTTCTGACTTGACTTTATCCAACTGTGACCTTGCTCCTGTTTTTAATAGGAAAGGCTCCTGTATCTCAGTGGGTAGGAGGGGAAACGAGGTACTGGTGATGCATGCTATCTATGCAAAAGGAACAACTCTGTTTCTCTGCCTAGATAAATAAGAAACTGGAGCATCTTCACGGAAACCGAGAGATTGGACAGACTTTGCAGCAGACCAGGAATGTCATGGTAAGTATTGATTGACCTTATACCACCACTGGGTCACCTGTGAAAATCTAGAATGGAGCCAGTGGTGGTAATCAGCCATGGAATGAAGGGAGGAAGGTCTCCAAACCTTTCTTAAGAATATCTTCTCCTTGCCCTAGCTGGTTTGGCTCAGTGGATAGAGCGTTGGTCTGTGGACTAAAGGGTCCGGGGTTTGATTCCGGTCAGGTGCACATGCCTGGGTTGCAAGCTCGATCCCCGGTGGGGTGCATGTAGGAAGCAGCTGATCAATGATTCTCTCTCATCGTTGATGTTTCGCTCTTCCTCTTCCTCTCTGAAAGCAATAAAAATATATTTTTTTAAAAAAGAACATCTCCTTCTAATTGGAGCTTGAAATTGGAGTTAGTGTTTTCCTGCTTAGTGACTTTATTTGATCTAGCCTAACCACCTGTTCCTCTACAGCAGTCATGGGTTCTGGTCTCTAAAGAGCTGATATCCTTGCTTTACCTGTCTCTGTTGCACTTAGAAGAAGATAAAACTACTGTGAGTCAGGAGGTAAGCAGTATGACGATGAAGGCAGAGGCCTCTGGTGGGACCGAAAGCCAAAAGAAGGAACCAGACAGCATCTGATTCTTATCTTGTAGTCTCGGCGTACAGAGACCTTGGTCTCCTGCTGTTTTGATGTGTTGAAGAAATTGAGGGCAAGGCTCCAGAGTCTCAAAACAGAAAGGGAGGAGGCAAAGCATGGAGAGGAAATGGCCCTCAGAGGCAAGGATGCGGTAAGGTGTCAGGCTTTTGTTCCTGGATGTGGGAGGTTTTTTCCTCAGGGTTCCTGCAGGAACACAAATTTACTTGAGACAGACATGAGGGGCCTGGGAATTGCCTGCCCTGGAGAATAATGAATTAAACTACTGATGTGCCAGATAGCAAGGCTTTTGGTGCTGTTTCCCTCCTCTGCCCACCGTATCCTCACAATCCCTTCCCTAAACAGGCAGAGTCGGTGCTAGAGGCTTTCTGTGCACATGCCAGTCAACGCATCAGCCAGTTGCAACAGAACCTGGCATCCATGGGGGAATTCAGAGGACTCTTGAAGGAGACCCAGACCCAACTGGTAATTTGAGTGCATTTTCTTTATTGAGATCCAGGCTGAGTCACGGGAGCATGGTCATTTACCCCCACTTTGTTGTATCCAGAGGAAGGGAGCCCTTCCATAGGCACTTCTTCTCGTATAGGTAGGTTTTCACACTGAGCAAGAAGAGGTGGCTCAGGAGACAGCAAGCTTTACCTCAATCTTGCAACAGGACTGGATGTCCATGCAACAGGATGTGAGTATTTGGGACCATCATACCACTCCTTTAGTCACAGCCAACCCTGTTAGGAACCTTGCCTCAAGAGTGCTTGACTGACCTGCTTGCTTCTCCTGGTAGTATATAACATGGACAGCTCTGCTGAGCCGGTCTCGAGAACTCACAGAGAAGCTCACAGCCAAGAGCCGGCAGACCCTACAGGAACGTGATGCTGCAGTTGAGGAAAAGCAGCAGGTACAAACAAGGAGAGGGGACTGCTTAGGCCTGGTTTCCTCCTTCTCTACAGAAGGCCTTTCTAATGAGTAGCCTCTTACCCTGGACTGGGCTTCCTACCCTGTGGGTTTGGAGACCATCCAGGTTCCTTCCCTGTAAGATGGCCTTGGGTCTAGTAATTTCCTTTGTCCTTCAGCATCTTCTTTAACAACTTTTCTCCTGTTTCTACTTTTTCCTGACGATCAGCCTTATTTGCTGCAGTGTTGTTGCAAGATGGTTTGCTCTTCTGTCCAGAAAGAGAAGCTGGACCAAGTTCTGGCACTCGACTCTGGAGGAACTATGGGAGGAAAACGATCTTTTCTTCCTAGGTTTCCAGGGAGCTGGAACAAGTCTCTGCCCAGTTAGAGGACTGCAAAGGCCAAATAGAGCAACTGGAGTTGGAAAATAGTCGCCTAGCAACAGGTGTGTGTGCATGCATGTAAGCAGTTGTGCCCTGCTAAGGCTTGGGGTGTGACTATAGAACAAGAAAGTGCTCTAGGACACTTGTTTGGAGCACAAGTGTGGGGAGGTTCTGGCCTGGTGACCACATGGTGTGATTAGGATACTTTTGGTTTAGATCTCCGAGCTCAGCTACAGATGCTGGCCAGCATGCAGAGTCAGCTACAAGAGCTACAGAGTCAGCATGCCCACTGTACCCAGGACCTGGCCATGAAGGATGAGTTGCTCTGCCAGCTTACTCAGAGCAACGAGAAGCAGGCTGCTCAGTGAGTTCCTATCAGGTTATTGTGGCAGTAGGTGCCCAGGATATAGGGCCAGTGGAATCTAATGTAAGGTCTCTGGCAGATGGCAAAAGGAAGAGATGACACTAAAACACATACAAGCAGAGCTGCAGCAACAACATGCTGTCCTGGCCAAGGAGGTGCAGGACCTGAAGGAGACTCTGGAGGTAAGGAATATGGCCTGGGGCACGGGAGCTGGCTGGAGTGTGACTCTTACCTGATGGTATTGAGGTGAGGTTTGAGACTAGAGACTAGAAAATGCCTTTGTCCCAAGGGCTCTAATAAGTCCCACTTAGATTCATTTTCTCCCCTCTCTTTCTCACACCTTTCCTTTCTTCCTTCTCCCATCTCCCATCTCCCCAGTTTGCAGACCAAGAGAACCAGGTCGCTCATTTGGAGCTGGGCCAGGTTGAGTGTCAGTTGAAAAGCACATTGGAAGTGCTCCGGGAGCGCAGCCTGCAGTGTGAGGACCTCAGAGACACCGTAGAGAACCTGAAGTAAGATGTCTACCTTTTTGTGCTTATCTTTAATTGCTTATCTTTCCCAGAAACCCTTCTAGAAGCTAAAGTCTCCAAGGATGGAATTGTCCAAGAGCCTTTTGTTTCCCTCTTTGAATGCAGTTCTATGTGGGATTTGGGAGAGGTGTTCAGAGAAGGTCACATGGTCTCTCTGTTCCTTCCTTATTTCAGGGCTAAACTGGCTAGCACCATAGCAGAGAACCAGGAGAAAGACCTGGAGAAGACACGCCAGTATTCCCAAGAGCTAAGGGTGCTGACTGAGCAACTGCAGAGCCTGACCTTCTTCCTACGCACAAAACTAAAGGAGACGGTAGGATCTGGGGGTTCCCTCTCTTCCCTTCCAATCATATCTTTGAATAAAGATGGTTTCATTTCTTCTTTTCCAATCTGCATATCTCTTGTTTCCTTTTCTTGTCTTACTGCATTAGTTAGAACTTTCTCTACGATGTTGAAAAGGAGAGAGAGGGGACAACCTTGCTTTGTACCTGATCTTAAAGGGAAAGCTTCAAGTTTCTTACCATTAAGTATGATGTTAGCTGTAGGTTTTTTGTAGATAAATTTTTTTTTTTAATTTGAGAGAGAGAGAGAGAGGGGAAGGGAGAGGGATAGAGAGATAGAAACATTGATGAGAGAGAAACATAGATTGGCTGGGGATCAAACCTGCAACCTGAGCCTGTGCCCTGATCGGGAATCGAATTGGTGACTTCTTGGTTCATGGGTCACTGCTCAACCACTGAGCCATACCAGCTGGGCTGTAGATATATATATAGCTTCCTAACAAGGTTCCTAACAGGGTTGGCTATGACTCTCTCTCTCTCTCTCTCTCTCTCTCTCTCTCTCTATATATATATATATATATATATATATATTTAATTTACTTCAGAGAAGAAGGGAGAGGGAGAGAGAGATAGAAACATCAATGATGAGAGAGAATCATTGATTGGCTGCCTTCTGCATGCCCCCTACTGGGGACTGAGCCCATAAAGCAGGCATGTGCTCTTGACCCCTCAGTCTGCAGGCCAACACTCTATCCACTGAGCCAAACCGGCTAGGGCATGTAGATATTATTTATCAAGTTGAGGAAGTTCCCCTCTATTCCTAGCTTACTGAGATTTTCCAGTTGTATCTTTATTGTATAGAATGATTTTCCTAAAACACTACTCTTGTTCCATCTCTGTGGCTTTCAGTGACTTTCATTTGGCTACAGGACCTCTTCCACCTGTCACTCAAACTTTTATTTATGTGTCTCCTACCTCCCTGTTATGAACCTTTTATTCCAACTCGATTAGACATCCTATACACTACCCATGTCCCATCTCCATTCACACCTAGACTTGGGCTGTTACCATATCCATCTTCTCTGTCTTCAAACTGGAAATACCTTTTACTTTCCGATTGAAATACTCTCTAGTTCAGCAGTTGCCAACCGGTGGTCCGTGAGGTCCGAAAGGTCGGCGACCGCTGCTGTAGTTCACCTTCTTCTTTGAAATGTTCCCACATCACATAGACTCAGTGATCTCTTGCACTTGTGTTAATTTTCCTTGGATGTCTGGTCTCTTCAACTACATTGTGTTTAAAGAAAGCAGAAATTTAGTCTTGCTTCTTTGGCTTCCCTGCAGTGCTCTCTAAACTATAAATGGTTAACATCTTGCAGAATACAGAGCTAATTAGCTTATTCAGCAGTTAAAGATACAACCAAAATCTTGAACTCTGAAGGTGCTTATGAGCTTATGATCTGACCCTCTTCCCTACTGTGTACTGAACGCAGGAAATGCAAAAGAATCCATAGTCTTGCAGGGAAGACAGGCAGTGATCATGATAGAGGTCTGCATGGATGATCACTGTGGGAGCACAGAGAAAGGAGCATTAGTTCTAACTTTGAGAGTTAGGATGTCTTAACTGTCCTTGGGATGGCTTAAGAAGTTTGTCAAGGGTGAGTATATAGGAAGGCCCACCAGGCAGAGGGAACAGTATATGAAAGTCATAGAGGCACTATGCATACTTTTTTTGTGGTGTCTACCCAAGTCTAACAAGACTTGGGTGAGGTGCTGGGACTATAGGTAAACAAGGCAAGGCACTACTCACATGGAATGGGGCAAGTTTGGGGACTTGGAAGTAGTTTTTTATAATTGGAGTGTAGGAGTTTTGGGGGTGAGAATGACAAGGAGACAAGGCTGCAGAAGTAGGCAGGATGCCAGATTTGAAGGATTGAACTAATGGCAGTTATAGATAGGGTAGAGAGGAGGGGTGGTTTGGATGAATCCAATTCTTATTTAGGAAGTAGAAGTAATAGAACCTTGTGACCAATTAGATGTAGGATTAAGGTGGAAGAGTGGATGATGATGTCTAGATGGCTGGAAAGATGGTGACACTCTCTAGAACTGGGGTTGGCAAACTTTTCCTTTAAAGTGAAATGCAATAAATATTTTAAGCTTTGCCAGCCATGTGGTCTCTGCCTTAACTACTTAACTTTGCCTTTGTAGTTCAAGAGCAGCCATAGACAGTATGTAAATGAATGTGGGAGGCTATGGTCCAGGGAAATCACTACCCTGAAAAGCAGCTGATGTTTTGTTGTAATTTTCCCTTAGGCTGAGCCAGAGACCCTCCTGAAAAGCACAGCCTGTGCTTCTGCCCAGGAACACCCTTCGTCCACCGACAGCACCTTCTTGGGAAGCATCTTGACAGCAATGGCAGACAAAGGTTAGAGGCCCTGGATATTAGGGATGGGAAAATTATGACCCTGCTGATATCTTCAGCTGTTAAAGATGCCCACCCACAGACCTCTCCCTGGCTTCTACTATGGCAGATTCCTAACTGGATCACCAGAGGGGCCCTATACCATGGTTGGTTTTTGTTTTAGAGCCAGAATCAGCTCCTGTGGCCTTGCTTGGAAGTGACAAGAGTGCTTTCACCCGAGTTGCATCAATGGCTTCCCCTCAGCCTGCAGGTTAGGATGGGCTCCAGGGATCCTGCCTCATTTCTAGATCAAGTAGTGATGATAAAGACTAAAGCAGTGAAAAGTGCTTTGCTCTAAAAACCTCAATTCTACTTGGGCTCATTTTATTTCTGTCTTTTGGGACCTGTGATGTTCTGGACACCAAATCCTATGGGTGGGAACATGGATAAGAGTTGCGGAAATAATGGCTACACACTCCTTCCTTTCAGAGCTAAAGGGCTCTACCTCTATCTAGGACTTTCTCTTTCAGAGACCCCAGGCATGGAGAAGAGCCTGGAAGAAATGAGTACTATGACTCTAGAGCTTCAGAGCCTGTGTTCCCTGCTGCAAGAGTCTAAAGAAGAAGCTGTCAGGACTCTGCAGCGAAAGATGTGAGTGGAGTGCAGTCTTGGTGAGAGAGGTCAGCCCCTTACATCAAGACCCAGCTAGCCCTCGAGAGGACAGGAATGATGCTGAATTCTTCTCTCCCCTAGTTGTGATCTGCAGGCTAGGCTACAGGCCCAAGAAGAACAGCATCAGGAAGCCCAGAAGGCAAAGGAAGCGGACATAGAGAAGCTGAACCAGGCCTTGTGCTTGCGCTACAAGGTGAAGGAGGGGCTTAGAAGTGGGGCGATGAAGAACTGGGGCAGCTGTACTGGCCCACTGGGAACCACTGTCTCTCCGGGAATCTGGGTGGTGGGGATTTTCCAACCACTGCCCTAGTTTTGCCCTTCCTGGGGTCAGACATTTCACATGTTTGGGAATTAGCTATGGGCTGACCCATCTCCTAGGCCGACCTAGAAGTCAGGAACTGTAGCAGAGCTCTCTCAACACAGATGTGCCTTGCCTGACTCAGCCCTAGAGGAAGAAACGTGTTATCAATTGGTAGCAACCTGGGCTGAGCATGGGTCAGGCACTAAATCCCATCTCCTGGCAAGGGCTACAAAGAAGCCAGCTCTCTCAGTGCCTTCTTCCCTCCCTTCCCTTCACAGAATGAAAAGGAGCTCCAGGAAGTGATACAGCAGCAGAACGAGAAGATTTTAGAGCAGATAGACAAGAGTGGCGAGCTCATAGTACGTCATCATGATGCCCGACCCTCTGCCTTCTGTGCCACTGGTAGCCGGATCCCAAATGTGGGAATTGGGTCCCCTGGTCTACCTTGTTCACAGCATGGGATAGGAATGATGGAGAGGACCTTTGAGGGCTACTATGTACCTCTCCATTCTCATCCCCAGAGCCTTAGAGAGGAGGTGACCCAGCTCACCCGCTCACTTCGGCGTGCGGAGACGGAGACTAAGGTGCTCCAAGAGACCCTGGCAGGCCAGCTGGACCCCAGCTGTCAGCCCATGGCCACGAACTGGATCCAGGAGAAAGTGTGGCTCTCCCAGGAGGTGACTTAGAGTTAACAGAGGAGCTGGGCAGCTGGTGGAAACCCTAGGCTGTGCCCCTACTGATCTGGACATACCTATAGGTGGACAAACTGAGGGTGATGTTCCTGGAGATGAAAAATGAGAAGGAAAAACTCATGGCCAAGTTCCAGAGCCATGTAAGAATTCCCATGCCACTGGGGGTCCATTTCTCACCACACCCAGCAAGAGCCCTGCCATATTCTCCTTGCCCCACAAGCTATGCTGTTCTTTTAAGCATAGGATTTAGGCAACTTATTTGCTTTCTAGAGAAACATCCTGGAGGAGAATCTCCGGCGCTCTGACAAGGAGTTAAAGAAACTTGATGACATTGTTCAGCATATTTATGAGGTAGAGGGAGGGAGGTGAACTAATGCAATATTGCAGGCTTCTCTGTGGCTTTTGTTTTCTCCCGGCTAACTCAGTGGGTGCTTCCTGGGGCTATGACTCTGAGCTGCCTATTCTGTGTGTCTTCCCAGACTCTGCTGTCCATCCCAGAGGTCGTGAGGGGTTGCAAGGAGCTACAGGAATTGCTGGAATTTCTGAGCTAAGAAACTAAAAGCTGGAGTCTGTTTCACCCCTCTCTACCTGCAATACTCCCCTGCCCCAACACCAGGACCGATTGGCATAGAGCCAGCTAGGTTTAATGCTATGTAAATAAAGTGTATTTAATGTATTTCTGCAAGCTCACTGAATCTTGTTTCTTGGGTGAGAGGGGGGTGGATTAAGTCAGTGGAGAAGCAGCTTGGCACTCCTGCCGGGCACCCTCCACTCACCCCTCCTGCTGCATCCAGGGCCAAAACCAGCTGCCCCTCCTCCCTTCTCTGGCTTCCCCAAATATGCTGGGCACTGACTGGACTGCTTGTTCCCTGGCTCACAGCTTGGGGGTGGGGATGGGGTAGACAAGGCCTCATTCTCCAGTAGGCCCTTCTGAATAAGGGGGTGAGGACAGAGAAACTCTGCCCTGGACTCCCACACTTTGTCGGTGCCTCTGCCCTGCTACCTGTTGTGACTGTTCAGGTGACTCTCCTTCATTAGACCAGGCTTAATCCCCAACATCCAGTACAGTGCCCAGCACATGGTCAAGGCAATTGTGACAGAAATGAGGGCAGGCCATTTCCTGCCTCTGGGGCCCTGATGGCAGGGCTCCACGAGGTGGGAGGGGGACAGTCCACAACAGCCTCCGAGGTCCTGGCAGGGTAGTCACTCCACCTCTTTGCCCCGCCTCTGTGGGCGTGGCCTTCCCAGGACACCAGTCCTAGGGAGGGGCGTGGCCCTGCGGGGAGGTGATGGCCCCGCCCCCCGGGGAGTCACGTAGCTCTGCGGCATCCTCAGCCTCATTTACAGGAGCCAGGGCTGAAGCCACAGCTGTTTCAGACCTGAACCCAGGCTGTTCTGTGCTGCTGCCACTTAACTCGCTGCTCACAGGTGAGGCCCGGGTGAGGCGGGAACTGCTCAGCGTCTCAGCTTCCTCTTCCTGACTCTTGCCCCTGCCATCTTTGTCCTGCTCCCTGTGCCCTTGGATGTGCCATCTCAGCTCTCTCCTTCAATCTCTCTCCTTCCTGTCCACTCTAAACCCCATGGTTCAGACCTCCCACAACACCCCTTCCTCGCAGCGCTCATGCTGGAACCTCAGCTTTTCCAATCCCAAATCTTCTTCTGCCTTCTGGGGTTTTTTCTTGGGGTCAGCCTCTTCCACCAAGACCATTTTAATCTCATCTGCTCCCTCTCCTTGGCTAAATTCCCTCTACAGTTCTTTTGCTTTCTCTGTTGCTCTGATCTAGGTCCTTCCTCCTGACTAGTTAGCCTGTCTCACTATCAGCACCCAACAAATCTCCTGCCTTCTCCTCCTGCATCTCTCCCTCCCTTTCTCAGCCTCTCTACTCATTCCTTTCTATCTCAACCCTCTGCTCCCATCTCTTAACTGCAGAGACAACAGGTTTGGGGTATGGAAAACTGGTTAGAGAAGCCTGCCATTCCTACTCCCTACCTGCCCCCCTCCTCCCAACCTTTTCCTCCACAAGCGGGGGAAAGAAGGGTGATGTGTCCTTTTGCCTCATTGTGATGGCTTGGAAGTAAGTGCACTTTCCCTAGGGCCCTGCTGAGGATGAGAAAAGGGAAGTTGGAAAGGTCAGGGCTTATACCTACCTGAGGAAGGGGCCAAATTCAAGGAAAGAAGGATTGGCATTTTCATTTGGGCAGTAGTATCATAAGAAGACCTGTAGCTTGAGGGCTGCTTAACTCCCCACCCCCACCCTGCATCTTTCTCCTGGGCTGGGAAGGGTGCCCATCAGAGACAAAAGGAGATGTGGGAACTGGGTCCCCAAGCCTGTTAGCTGTCAGATAAATTGGTGCCACTTTGATGCCCAGGACCCATGCCAAGGACTGCTACTCTGTTCCCAGCCCGGTGCTTACTGGGGAGCAGGGGGGAGGGCCATTTGGCCCATATGACCAGGAAAGGAAGCAGAGGAGATAGTGGGTGGGGTCCAGCTTTTATATCTTGTCTCCATTCCACAGAGCTGTCACCATGCCCCATTCACATCCAGCCCTTTCTGCTGAGCAGAAAAAGGAGTTGTCTGACATTGCCCTCCGGATTGTGGCCCCAGGCAAAGGCATCCTGGCTGCAGATGAGTCTGTAGGTAGGTGGGAGCCTGTGGTTGGTCAGGGTAGAGGTGGCCAGGAAGCCCTGGGAATGACCTTGTCGCCGCTCTTCATTTGCCCCCAGGCAGCATGGCTAAGCGGCTGAGCCAAATCGGGGTGGAGAACACAGAGGAGAACCGCCGTTTGTACCGCCAGGTCCTGTTCAGCGCTGATGACCGAGTGAAGAAGTGCATTGGAGGTGTCATCTTCTTTCACGAGACACTTTACCAGAAAGATGATAATGGTGTCCCCTTCGTCCGTACCATCCAGGATAAGGGCATTGTCGTTGGCATCAAGGTGCAGCCACTAGCCCTGGATGGGGACTGAGCATGGAAATAGGTGTGTGTGTGTATGTGAGGGGTGTCAAGGGGAATCCTGCCTGGGTTCAGCCTTCTGCCTTTGTTTTCCCTTCAGGTTGACAAAGGTGTAGTCCCTCTAGCCGGGACTGATGGAGAAACTACCACTCAAGGTACAGGATGGGTGGGCTTTAGGATTACAAGGTTGGTGGGTGGTTGATGCTGGCAAAAAGGGGCAGAGTGATGAGACCAGCACTATGCCCACAGGGCTGGATGGGCTCTCAGAACGCTGTGCCCAATATAAGAAGGATGGCGCCGACTTTGCCAAGTGGCGCTGTGTGCTGAAAATCAGCGAACGCACGCCCTCAGCACTTGCCATTCTGGAGAATGCCAATGTGCTGGCCCGCTATGCCAGCATCTGCCAGCAGGTGTGTGTATGCATGCGTGAGGGGTTCAGATGGGTGCCCTGTGCCTGGTGGAGAGAGAACTTTCTCCCATTCTACTACCGCCCCTGCCAAGCTACTCTTCTCTTACCTGCAGAATGGCATTGTGCCTATTGTGGAACCTGAAATCCTGCCTGATGGAGACCATGACCTCAAACGTTGCCAGTATGTCACTGAGAAGGTGAGTCCACACCTGGGGACAGACACATACCACAGGGACAGCCTGACAGGGAGCTTGTTCCCAGTTCCTGGTTCAGATGCAGGCACTTTCCCCAAGCACTTTTATTTTTTTTATCCTAGAACAGACCTGTGAGTCTGAGCCTGTACTGACCCTCACAGTCATGCCCACCCACCTCCAGACAGAGAGCATAGAGCAGTTAAGTGGCAGGGAGCAGACCTTAGTAAACCTCCTCTGCACCTCAGGTCTTGGCTGCTGTGTATAAGGCTCTGAGTGACCATCATGTGTACCTGGAAGGGACCCTGCTGAAGCCCAACATGGTGACCCCTGGCCATGCCTGTCCTATCAAGTATAGCCCAGAGGAGGTTGCCATGGCAACTGTCACTGCCCTGCGTCGCACTGTGCCTCCAGCTGTCCCAGGTACCACCCTGCTTCCTAACTTACTCCTATCTTTAGACTGATCCTCAGGTTCTTCTTGTGGCCTTCAGGGGTCCCTAACCCTGGAAAAACAGGGAGTGACTGATCAATTTGTCTTCTCTTTTTCTCTCTAGGAGTGACCTTCCTGTCTGGGGGTCAGAGTGAAGAGGAGGCATCGCTCAACCTCAATGCTATCAACCGCTGCCCCCTTCCGCGGCCCTGGGCCCTCACCTTCTCCTATGGGCGTGCTCTGCAGGCCTCTGCACTCAATGCCTGGCGAGGGCAACGGGACAATGCTGGGGCTGCCACTGAGGAGTTCATCAAGCGGGCTGAGGTTGGGAGCTAGGGGTGGTGGTTGGTTTGGGGGTACTGGTGTGTAGCTAGGCAGGGGGTAGCACCCAGAGACTACAGCCTTTGGCACCTGTGGGCTGGCTCAGTCAGCTTACTCCTTACCTCCTCTCACTCTTGCAGGTGAACGGGCTGGCAGCCCAGGGCAAGTATGAAGGCAGTGGAGACGATGGAGGAGCGGCAGCACAGTCCCTCTACATTGCAAACCATGCCTACTGAGTACTCCATTCCACAGCTCTTGGCCTGGCCACCCAATTTTGCCTGTAGTTATAGCTAGGGCCAAATAGCTTTGCAGAGCAAAGATGCCTCCATCCAGCACTGAGTCATCTTCCTTTTTTCTCCTCCCCTTCCCTCTCCCATTGCTGCACCTGGGACCACTAGATGGGAAAATAGGGAGCCCCTCATGGCTGAGGGCAGGAGAACTTGCTAGAAGTCAGAGCAGGATGCCCGGGTCTCTCCTTGCCTTTGCCAGCTACTCTTCCCCTTGATGGGGTAGCTTCTCCTTGGGCTCTCCTTGCCTGCCCTTTCTCCTGGGATCAGAGGGTAGGACACCGGACCTGACTTATGCTTTGGGTACATACCACATAGCAAATAAATGATAGCATAACATGCTACTTTGTCTGTCTGTTTTACACATCAAATCCCCACCTCTCAGTTTCTGATCTCTGCTGACTCTATCTGTGGGCCCTCTGACTGTGGAGGTGGAGAGGATGGGTTTTGATTCACTGGGTTTTAAGTTTATGGGGGAGAGGTACACCCAATCACCATTCCCATCTCAAGCTCCTGCCTGTTGCTCTCCAAGGCTAGAGCATGGCAATATAGAGGGCTGCAAGTCTTTCAGGAACTACCATATCAGAAGCACAAGGCTACAGCTGTAGCAGGACGGAGTGTTGCACGACCTGAGCAATTCCTGAAGGCAGCTTTTGTCCAAGGCCTCAAACTGGGACAGGAAGGGATGGGAGTCTCTCGTTTCTCAGCTGTGTTGAGCCCTGCCAGGGCTTGACACATTCTGCTAGGGGGAGCCACTGCAGGAGGAGCACCTGGGCTCCTGCCCAACAAGGGAAAATCCCAAGGCTTGGGAATGCCAGACTGAGAATGGTATCTAGGAGGTTGCCAAGGGCTATTGTCCACTCCCATTTGGGATAGATGGGAGCACAGAGGGGACCAATTGGAGGGTCTGGGCAAGGGCAGACCTGTGAGTTCTCATGATGAACTTTGACCACTTGGCTGGGATGTGGGGGGAGGTCAAACACCTAGGTCTATCTGCTGGATGTGTTCTGTGTGAACTAGGGAGGCCATACTATGTGTAAAGTGCACAACCAATGCTACATATCCCCTTGCAGTATGGGAATGTAGGTCCAGTGTGACCTGACCTTATATTAAAAATAGCTACTATTACCCTGGCCTGTGTGCCTCGGTGGTGGTTAGAGCATCAGTCTGAGCACTGAAGGGCTGTGGGTTCAGTTCTCAGTCAAGGGCACCTCCCTGGGTTGCAGGTTCGATCTCTGCCTCAGAGGGGAGGGGTGTGTGAGGGAGGCAACTAATGTGTCTCTCACATCATGTTTCTCTCTCTCCTCTTCCACTCTCTCTCTCAAAAAACAAACAAACAAACAAAAAAAACCAATGGAAAAAATATCCTCAGGTGAGGATTAACAACAAAAAAAAAACACCCAAAAAGCAACTAATATTTATATAGTACTTTCTGTGTGTTCCTGCCAGGCCCTATTCTAATCATTTTATGTTTATTAACTCATTTACTACAACATACAACTCTATATAAAGTAGATACTATTACAATCCCTATTTTATTTAATTTTTGTTGATCCTCACCTGAGTATATTTTTTCCATTGATTTTTTCTTTTTAAGAGAGAGTGGAAGGGAGGGAGGGAGGGAAGGGGAGAGGGAGAGAAACGTGTGTGAAAGAGACACATCGATTGGTTGCCTCCCATACACAGGACTCCCTCCCTCCCCTACCCCTTGCTCTGGGATGGGGATGGAACCTGCAACCCAGGTAAGTGCCCTTGACCAGAACTGAAGCCACACCCTTCAGTGCTCAGACAGACGCTCTAACCACTCAGCACACATGCCGGAGCTATCCCTATTTTAATATACACTTATCCCTATTCTAACAAGAAAACAGGCACAGAGGGGTTAATTTCTCAAGATCACTCAGGTGAAGAGGTGAAAGCCAGGATTTTTTTTTTTAATTGCTTAAAGTATTACAAAGAGTATTACATATGTCTCCTTTTTTTTCCCCCCGCCCTTGACAATCCCCTGAAGGCCAGGATTTGAACCCAAGTGATCAGAATACAGATTTTGTGCTGGTGAATTTTAAGTGAAGTCAAACTTTTATAAGTGAGAAGTGAATTAAAATAAATTTAAAAATACTGAATGAACCCTAGCTGGTTGGCTCAGCAGATAGAGCGTCAGCCTGCAGACTGAAGGTCCCAGGTTCGATTCCAGCCAAGGGCACATGCCTGGGTTGCGGCCTTGATCCCCAGTAGGGGGCGTGCAGGAGGCGGGCAATCAATGATTCTCTCTCATCACTGATGTTTCTATCCCTCTCTCCGCTGTCCCTGCTCTATCTCTCAAAATCAATCAATGAAAAAATTTTAAAGAAATACCGAATGAGCCAAATAGCTAAAACGGTGCTAGTACCGACTAGCCCGCCACCTCCAGGTTTGAGGCTTGAGAGGGTGCCTGGAAGAGGAGCTCTATGATAGAGATAATAAACAATAATGGCGATAGGTGACATTTGAACGGAAGTTCTTTGCATGAATGACCTCATTTTGGTAAATATCTCAATTTTTTCAGATTACTAGTAGAAGAGCTGCCCGTGGTCGCCCAGATTAGTGTTTAAGGACTGCAGGGTTGGCACTCTGCGCCCGCTTGAACCCCGCCCACCGCTCGCCAGACTTCTCCCGCCTTGGCGACTGTAGTGTCGCTCGCGATTGGCCACAATCGCGCGTGGTCCCGCCCCCGCCGGTTTCCGATTGGGGAAAGCTTGCGCTGCTCCGCCCCGCGGCTAGAGCCCTTGGCATCTAGCATGGCGGCCGCCGGGGCCGCAGCTACAGACCTAGGTGCGGTGGCAGACGGACTGAGGCCTGCGATTCACAGACGGGGAGGGAGGAATGAGGGGATGGGGACTGTGGGGCGCCGCAGGTCCAGCGGGCGGGATTCGGGGGCCGTTTCCGACAGGATCCCTTCAGCCTTGGGCCCGGGCGCGTCGCACGGGGATCCCTCGGAACGAGGGCCGAGAGCCTCTGCCTACGGGTGGCCGGGCTCCGCGTCAGGGAGGGGCTGGCACCTGCGCCCACCTCTGGCGTCTCAGTCCGTCCCTCCTTGTCTCCAGAGGTGGTCCGAGGCAAGCGCGCCGCCCTCTTCTTTGCGACGGTGGCCATCGTGCTGGGGCTGCCGCTCTGGTGGAAGACCACGGAGACCTACCGGGCGTCGTTGCCTTACTCCGAGATCAGTGGGCTGAATGCCCTGCAGGTGAGACCTGGAAGGGGGAGCGGGAGGGGACAGCCCCCCGGCCAGGGTCAGACTCGGGGGATGGCCCTGATGCGCCTTCCCGCAGCTCCGGCTCATGGTGCCTGTCAGTGTCGTGTTTACCCGGGAGTCGGTGCCGCTGGACGATCAAGAGAAGCTGCCCTTCACCGTGGTGCACGAGCGAGAGATCCCTCTGAAATGTGAGTTTGTGGGGATTCGGGGCTGCCCTTCCGGTCCGAGCCCAGCCCGGATATGCATCTGGTAGGGGTGTGGGTGTCCCGTAAAGGTAGTTAAACCCTTGTGAGGAGGCCTCTCTGAATGAACGGTGTGTTTGGTTGGAAGGAAAGCAACTTTAAGTTCGGTGTTCAGCATCAAGGTGACAGTTTCTTTCACAAGACAGTATGCTACCTGATCAGAAGTAGTTGATGCTCATTAGAGGGTAGGGGAGGAAATGGTGTGTAGTGGAAAGAATGCAGGATTTGGAATCAAGTTGGACTTGTATACAGACTTTGTTCAGTTTAACCTTAAACGCTTCACTGAGTGTTAGGCACTTTTCTTAACTTAAAAAAAAAAAAGAAAAGAAAAAAAAATATATATTTTTTCACTTAATTATTATTATTTTTTTGTTAATCCTCACCTGAGGATATTTTTCCATTGATTCTTGGAGTGGAAGGGAAGGGGAGAGACAGAGAGAGAGAGAAACATCAATGTGAGAGACACATTGATTGGTTGCCTTCCGCACATGCCCCACTGGGGCTGCGGATAGAGCCTGCAACTGAGGTATGTGCCCTTGACGGGAACCGAACCCACGACCCTTCAGTCCAAGGGCTGATGCTCTATCCACTAAGCCAAACTGGGTAGGGCTCTTTCCTTCTTTTTTTTTTTTTTTTTTAAATCTTCACCTGAGGATATGTTTTTATTGGAGAGAGAGGAAGAGAGACATTAACATGAATATTTGAAAGAGACAAAATAGCTACTTTAAAATATATATATATATATATATATATATATATATATATATATATATATATATTTTTTATTGACTTTTTACAGAGAGGAAGGGAAAGGGATAGAGAGTTAGAAACATCAATGAGAGAGAAACATCGATCAGCTGCCTCCTGCACATCTCCCAATGGGGATGTGCCCGCAACCCAGGTACATGCCCTTGACCGGAATCGAACTTGGGACCTTTTAGTCCGCAGGCTGACGCTCTATCCACAGAGCCAAACCGGTTAGGGCAATAGCTACTTTTTGAAGCAGTATAGTTATTTTCCAAGAAAACCAAAGAGAATCAATTGAAAATCTATTAGAACTAGTAACAGTTCAGTGAGATGACTAGGTACAAGAATACACAAGAATCAATAACTGATAAATACAGCAATATCTAATTAGAAAAGCAAGTATTTAAAAAAAATTCCAATCACAGTAATAATTAAAAACATAAAGATACTCAGGAATGAATGTACAAAACTATAAGAAAAGCCCAGCTGGCTTAGTGGTTGAGCGTCAACCTATAAACCAGGAGGTCAAGGTTCGATTCCCAGTTAGGGCACATGCCCCGGTTATGGTCTCAATCCCAGTGTGGAGCATGCTGGAGGCAGCCAATCAATGAATTTCATCATTGATGTTTCTGTCTCTCTCTCCCTCTCCCTTCCTCTCTGAAGTCAATAAAAAAACCATTTTTTTTAAAGTCTTAAAAAATTAATAAAATGTTCATATGCTTTTCCTCCTTTCACCTATTTGTGTAATGAATACTGTAATAGATTTCCCTGTGGGAGAGTACTTCAAATTGAAGGCAATGTGTACATTGTGTACATAGGCAGAGGCAGAAGCTGGGCAGGTGGAAGAGGTGGAGTGTCGCGTGTTTGATATCATCCATGTAGAAATCATTAGAATTGGCTGTAGCTTCTTGGTCTTTCTCTGCAAACAATCATTTTTCTGCCCTCATGCTTCTCCCTCTTCTTCTCAAGACAAAATGAAAATCAAATGCCGCTTCCAGAAGGCCTATCGGAGGGCTTTGGACTATGAGGAAGAGGCCTTGTCATTGGGCAGTATGCAAGGTACTGGAAGGGAGAGGTCACGCTATTTAACATGAAGCCCTGTTTTCCCTTCTGATCTCTGAAGGTGTAGTTTTCATACCTTGCCTTAACTTCAAAATCTCTTTGGGAAAGCTGTGAATGAGATGTGTTTCATCTTGGGCCACTGGGGGCCAAGCCTGCCCACAGCGGCAGTTGGGTGTCAGTGGGAGGTGAAGGGGTGGCTTAGGCACTCTGTGGGGGACAAAGGGAGAGGGAAAGGTGTTTTTGCTCCTGGTGCATCACCTGCTGTTGTTCCCAGAGGCAGAAACCATGTTAGCTGAGCCACAGGAGCAAGCAGAGGGCTCCCTGACTGTGTACGTGATCTCTGAACACTCCTCACTTCTCCCCCAGGTAGGGTGCGCAGAGATGCTGTGGCCTTGCCCAGTCCCGTCAGCTCTTCCTCTCCATGGTCACCTCCTTGTAGTATTGCCGTCCATTTCTTCCATTTGCTATGGAAAACTCTCCAAATATATTTTTTAAAGAATGCTAATAACAATTTTTTTACTGACTCTGGTTTTCTAAATCTAAGACTTGTATATGGTTAAAGTTCCAATGACCATTTAAAGTGGGGGAAGTAACCAGTAGGAGTAAAAGAAAGAAGCCGGTTTCAATGGGTTGTGAAGGTAACCTGGGCAATAATACATTGACTTTTTCATGAACAAAAAGGCTTGGTGGAAATGATACCATATACCATTTTCTTTATGAATTTATAATAAAATATTTAAAAATTTTTAATTTATTGACTTGAGAGAGAGAAACATCATTTTGTTATTCCACTTATTTATGCATTCATTGGTTGTATGTACCCTGACCAGGGACCAAACCCACAACCTTGGCAAATGGGACTATGCTCTAACTACTGAGATACCTGGCCAGGGCTAAAATGAAATATTTAATTCTTATAAAAAGAGAAAAGAAAATTTTAACAAACATCTATGTACCCAGCCACAGCTTATAACAATACAGCAGTATAGTGGGGGCTCCATGTATCTCCATGGTTACATCACCTCCTCTCAGCACAAGGTGACCATATTTTATCATATAATTTTCTTACTTTTCTTTCAAGTCTTATCACATATGCTGTGTCTCTATAAACAATATATTTAATTTTACATATTTTTGAACTTTATATAAATGGTATGTTTATATAATACAGTACATGTTCTGCAACTTTCAGTTTCCTCAACATTTATGTTGGAGAGAATCATCCATGATAATACGTGTAGCTAAGTCTAGTGCATTCATTTTTAATTCTGCCTAATGTTTCATTGTATAAATATACCACAATTTATCCATTCTGTTGCTGATGGGCATTTGGATTGTCTCCAGTTTTTTATTATAATAATGCTGCTGTGAAAATTCCTGCACTTGCCTCTTTGCCCTGTGCCATTTACTTAGATCAAACTGTCCAGTTGTTTGTTTATTCTGCTTTTCTTGTTCAGCATGCCATCTATTAGTTTCCAGCCTGAGAAGATGTATGTATTTCCTGGAACGATGTCTACTGGGAAGGAGAAGGGAATGGAAATGAATGAAGACACTCATAAATACCCATAGCTCAGAAATGCTGAGAGAATAGTTCACTATGGATCTAAAGAGAGGGGCATGCCTGTTGGTCAGTGCAAAAGGCCAGATTCTCAGAAACAGGAGTCAGAGTGCTCTCCTGCTTTCTCCCCTCAGCCATGGCCTTCTGTTCCTTGCTTGCCCCTCTTAGGACATGATGAGCTACATTGGGCCTAAGAGGACAGCAGTGGTGAGGGGAATAATGCACCGGGAGGCTTTTAACATCATTGGCCGCCGCATAATCCAAGTAGCCCAGGCCATGTCTTTGACTGAGGACGTGCTGGCTGCGGCCCTGGCTGACCACCTTCCGGAGGACAAGTGGAGCTCTGATAAGAGGCGGCCTCTCAAGTCCAGTTTGGGTAGGGTGACCAGGCTTTGCTTTGGGGCGGGAGAGGGAAATGAATTATGTGGGGGCATTGGGGCAGGAGGGGAATCTGCAGGCAAACCCTTTACTTCTTTCCCCTGGGGTTTCAACTTTTTCTAGCACTCAGTGTTTCTCATCCCACTTTTATCCCCATTGGTTCCATGATGGCAGTCAGCCCCATTCTAGAGGAGAAAGAGTTCAGTTTAGCCAGGGGCACAGGCTGTCCATTGACGGAAGCCTCTGGGATCACTGACTCCTGTTTCCATAGGCTATGAGATCACCTTCAGTTTACTCAACCCAGACCCCAAGTCCCATGACGTCCACTGGGACATCAAGGGAGCTGTCCGGCGCTATGTGCAGCCCTTTCTGAATGCCCTCAGTGTCGCTGGCAACTTCTCTGTGGACTCTCAGGTGAGACTGGGAGCAAGTTGAGGAGTCCTTTTCTTGGCTGCACTATCCTTTTCAAAGTCCATCCATATTTAGTGTTTACAAGTGTAGTCAGTTCTAGCTCTTTGGGCTTGCTGATTTGCTAGGAATTTCCTGTGTATGTATAAGGTTCTGGTGTCTCCTTTCTCTCCTTATGTTCAGCTCAGGGAGTTTCATCAATGCTTGTTAAAAAACTAACTTCCTTATGGCTTCCTCCAGAACTGTGTTCACCAGTTGTGCCATCCTTAAAGCACTTATTTAAACAACAACAAAAAACTCCCTGAAATATGTTAATGTAACAAAGATGTGAAGAATGTAGCTTTCTGTATCATACAGTGTTCTTTGAAGGAAAATGTGGGAGACATTTTTATTAGGTCTTGGTAGTGGGAGTAATTCTGAATAACTGAGACTTGATTTGATTTTGTGAACACTGAGTTCTGCTATTCTTTGTTTCCCTCCTTGTTTCGCTGTGAGAAAACCTGGGAAAATATGTGGTTTTCAAAGAACATAGTTAGTGTTTTAACTTTACCCGTGGCTTTGCTATTTTTTTCCTACACCTATTTTCTCTTAGCCTGCCCTGATATTTCATCCTGTTGTAATTGCAAGTTTTTAAGGCACCTCAAATCTTTTTTGGGACAAAGTGGAATATAAATCAATAAACAAAGTAACGTCCTCCTCTTTGTTCTCTAGATCCTTTACTATGCAGTGTTGGGGGTGAACCCCCGCTTTAACCCAGCTTCCTCTAGCTACTACTTGGCCGCACACAGCCTCCCCCATGTCATCAATCCCGTGGAGTCCCGTCTAGGTGAGCTTCTGAGGGTCTTTCTGCCAGGCCAGGGAGGGACCTGGAAGGCTCAGCCTGGGGTTGGAGATGGGTTGTATATAGTGATGGTTCCCAGGTTAGGTTGGTCTGAGGGCGTCGAGCATTTAGGCTCCTTTGTCATGATACTCTGTTGACATCTCCATCTCCACACTATTCTATCCAAAAGCAATTATTAAACATGTTTCCCAGCTCATTTTATAAAGGAATGGATAGGGTGTAGGAAAGATAACAGCAAAAGTACATGAAGGCAGAATGAGGAACCTTGAAGCTAGGTTCCTGTTTTTAATTTTTGGGGTGGTACCTAGGAAAAGTAGGTGTGTCCAAGAACTGCAATATAGGCAAACTAAAATGAGTATATCATTAGTTGTGGAATTTAAGATATCAGGGCTAGGCCAGGGTGGCCCAAGCGGTGTGGGAGGGGCAGTGTGGGAGACCTTGGTAAATTCCTCCTGTCTTCGTTCAGCAAACAAGGTTCGAGGGGCTGTTCTGTGGCAGTACTGGGTACAGAGATAGAAAGGCATTTCAGGCAAGGAATCTAGGAGCTTAGATGTAGAAGAGTAAGAGCACAGACTCTCAGGAAGCTCAGAGAAGTTTAATATGGCTGAATTGGGAGAGGGTGACCAGGATAATGTTGGCAAGACAGACAGGCAGGCATCAGATCATAAAGGACCAGGTTGAGGAGTTTGAACTTTAACCTAATATGAATGGCTAGCCATTGAAAGATACTAAGTGGGGAACTGACATGAGGTCGCATTTATATTTGTGCATAAAACGAGTTACAGTAATATGGGTGCAATGTGGCAGTAGCCACGAGAGCTGACGTAGATAGTTACGGGAGGCCTGTTGGAAGAGGGGAGATTCCAGGGGCATTTTGGGGCTAAGGACTGCACTTCATGTATATGGTACATCTTCAGAGAATGTTTAGAGGTTCTTTGCCATAGAAACCCAGGACTGGAGGATATCCTAGTGATTATCAGTTGGGAAAAATGAGACCCAGAGTGAGTGACCAGCTAGTTAGAGTTTGATTTGGAACTAATAACTAGACCTAACATATTTTGACATTCTGACTCCTCTTCTCTTTGTACCACAGGATCCAGCGCTGCCTCCCTTTACCCTGTGCTCAACTTTCTACTCTATGTACCTGAGCTCGCACACTCCCCCCTGTACATTCAGGACAAGGATGGTGCTCCAGTGGCCACCAACGCCTTCCACAGTCCCCGCTGGGGTGGCATTATGGTAATGGTCACACTATGCAGACTCCAGAACCCAAGCTTCCGGGACAGACGTGTTCCCTGAGACTGTTCTTCTGTTCCTCTGGTGTCCTCCATGGCCCAGCCTGAGGTGGGGCAGGCACCAAGGAGGGGAGGGTGCTGTGAGCTCGTGCCCCTCCTCTGCCAGCCCCACCGCTTTTATTTTGTCAATATTTTCTCTTTTTATTTATTTATTTTTTAAAAAATATATTTTATTGATTTTTTACAGAGAGGACAGGAGAGGGATAGAAAGTTAGAAACATCGATCAGTTGCCTCCTGCACACCTCCTACTGGGGATGTGCCCGCAACTAAGGTACATGCCTTTGACCGGAATCAAATCTGGGACCCTTCAGTCTGCAGGCCGATGCTCTATCCACTGAGTCAAACCGGCTAGGGCTGTTTTGTCTATATTTTCTATCATGTGACCCTTTTGCATGTAGTAGTTTGCACTTATTGAGGACTCTTCTGTGTACATCTTAGATCTTGGACCTGTTTGTGGAAGTCTTGCAAAGTTTGGAACTTTGTCTCCTATTAGACTAGGTGTCTCTCAAAGGTAGAAACTCTAAACTGGAATAAAAAATATCTCCTTTACAGGACTTTAGGACTTTTGAGGGGGTAATGGAGATAATTTATGGAAAGCTCCTAGTAGGTATTTAAAAAATATTAGCTATATCATCAGGTTTGTAATTTCTAAAGAGCACAGAATATGTCTTCCTTTTCTTTCATGGTCTTCAGAGTGTCTGGGGCACAGCTGTGTATGGTCCTGGCGTGATATTGAGGCGACCTCGTTTCCCCTTGCAGGTATATAATGTGGACCCCAAAGCCTACAATGCCTCGGAGCTCCCAGTGCGCGTTGAGGTGGACATGGTGCGAGTGATGGAGGTGTTCCTGGCTCAGTTGCGGTGAGGTCCTAGGTGATGCACTTGGGGACATGGTCCCTGACTCTGACCACGGTCTCCTGGGCTGCCTGGAATAAAATCTCACCTGGCAGGGATATCTTGGCTGTGCCTAGAGCCCTAGGAAGCAAGAGAGGTTGCCAAGGATCACTTCATCCTTCTCCTAAGAAGAACTAGCTGCTGACAAAAACTTTTAAGAAAAATAGACTCATGAATGTCAGGTCCATGGGGTGTGATTATGGGTGCTTAAGAAAATAGCTGTTAATTCTTATGCTAAGTAATCTATTTTATATATATGTGTGTGTGTATATATATATATGTGTGTGTGTGTGTGTGTGTGTGTATTATTGATTTCAGAGAGGAAGGGAGAGGAAAAGAGAGATAGAAACATCAATGATGAGAGAGAATCATTGATTGGCTGCTTCCTACATGCCTACACTGGGGATCAAGCCCACGGCTGGGCATGTCCCCGACCGGGAACCGAACCATGACCTCTTGGTTCATGGGTCGTTGCTCAACCACTGAGCCATGCCATCCCCTAACTAATCTATTGGTAGTGGCTGCCTGATGGCCCATGTTGAGGATTCTTTGTCTGGGCTGACCAGGAAAGAGGTCTGATTGATTTGCAATGCCTGCCATGGGTGCAGGCTTGGAGAGGCACAGCACACACATCTTGTCAGAGGTGGTCCTGGATCATCCCTTCACTAAGGCTTAGTGGCCCCATTTGTCCAAAGAGAGAGTAGACAGGGTGAGAGGATTAAACTAAGCCATGGAACCTTTTGTCAAGTAAGATCTTGGAAGTCCAATATAGAAACAGGTAAAAGCTAAAACACTGGTAAAAGCTAAAACCCAAGAGCCTGAGGCACTTTCCTGCAACCCTGTGGGTCTGGGAAAGATTGAAAATCTTAGTTATTCTAGGAATCTTCGCCATCCTCTCTCCCTTCTAGTCTCAGCCTTTGACCTTCTTCACTGTCCCTACAGGCTGCTCTTTGGGATTGCTCAGCCCCAGGTGCCTCCAAAATGCCTGTTTTCCAGGCCTAAGAGTGAAGGGCTGATGACTTGGGAACTAGACCGGCTGCTCTGGGCTCGGTCGGTGGAGAATCTGGCCACAGCCACTACCACTCTCACTTCCCTGGCCCAGCTTCTGGGCAAGATCAGCAACATTGTCATTAAGGATGATGTGGCATCTGAGGTACGTGGGCAGGGGATGGATTCTGGGGCCCAGGATCGGAATGGCCATTGAGGGCCAGGAGGTGGTGAAACTAGTGCCAGTTGAGGTCCAGGGTATGTGTGGGCCTCCCAGCCTTGAATGCCCCAGGCTTCCTCTAGAAGGCAGTGCCAGCTCCCAGCAGGAGTCCAGACGGGGGCAGGGAGGGGGGGTTGATGTGAGGTTTTAACCAGGCACTTGGAAAGTCCACCGTAGCCCTTTTATACTAGCTGCCACATATCCTGGGCAAACTCCAGGCAACCTGTCTGGTAGATGGTGGACACAGTACAGCTCATCACTCCCCCACCACCTTCATCAGTGCCAAGGACTAATTGGTAATCCCCTGCCCCCTTCCTAGGTGTACAGGGCTGTAGCTGCCGTCCAGAAGGCAGCGGAGGAGTTGGCCTCCGGACACCTGGCCTCTGCCTTTGCTGCCAGCCAGGAAGCTGTGACATCCTCGGAGCGTGCCTTTTTTGATCCCTCGCTCCTCCATCTCCTCTATTTCCCGGATGACCAGAAGTTTGCCATCTACATCCCGCTTTTCCTGCCTATGGCTGTGCCCATCCTCCTGTCTCTGGTCAAGATCTTCCTGGAGAGTCGCAAGTCCTGGAAAAAGCCAGAGAAGACAGACTGAGCAAGAGAGCATCTCAGTAGGAAGCCTTCCTTTATGGCCAAGGTGGGAGGTGTTAGATTGAGAGGCGCGTAAATGGGACCTGACATGAATGATCTATCTCCAGCCTCCTCTGTTGCCTCTCCAGCAACCAAAGTGTAACACTCCATGATGGGTTCATCTTCATCTTTCCTTCTCTTCCCATTCCTCTGGCTCAGGGGTCCCACCCCCATCTTCAAAAGATGCATCATCTGGGTCTACTTCTCTGGCTTGAACTTGAAGGTCCTTTCCTATCCCTCTGGGATAAGGGCAGCTTGTGCTTCTGCCCTGTTTCTCACAGTCCTCTTGCACTGAGAGGGCATTAGGGGAAAGCCCTAGGTTGTTTTCTAGCCCCTTCCCCTCCACGCTTCTCTCTACCCCTCAGGGAGACCCCAGCACTGCTCTTATGGAAGGGGCCAGGCACAGGTCGCCTCTGGGGTCTTCTCCTTTACTCCATTCCCTCCTGTCTAGCTATGCCTGTTGGGCATAGCCTGATGCTGTGTGGCAGAGGTTCCCTTCACCCTTCCACAGAGGCAGTGTGGTGCAGTGGAGAAAGTTCCAGACGTGGGATCAAACCTGCCTGAATTCAAACCCTGGCTTCTGTACTTATCATATGGGGAGTTCTGAATAAGCTACTTAATCTCTCTGAGCCTCAGTTTTTCATTTGTTAAAGTAACACTAATGATACCTCTCTTACAAGGTGGTTGTAAGGATTAAATGTGATCAGCATTTGAAAGTGGTATATTCTAGGCTCTCAATAAACATTGAATGTGAATTGGAATGATATGAAGTATGAGCATAGTTTTTGTTCCTCATTCATGTGTAAGTGATGTTTCCTAGTATCTGTTCTCACAGGGTCACCTTGCTTTCACTTGGCCGTGTGTCCTTCCTGCCTCCCTGTCCTGGAGGGCCCTGTGGTGACTTAGTCAGCTAGACAGTTGTCCCTCGGCATGATTGGGTTTGCCCAATAAGTCTGTTCACATCTACTTCTTTTTTAGCAAGGGGTCTGGGAGGGACTGGCTTGTACCAGTGTAAGACCTCTGATACTAACTCATTCATAAATTAAAAAAAGAAAAAAAAGAATATATTGCCTTGGCTGGGTAGCTCAGTTGGTTAGAGTGTTGTTCCAATATGCCAAGTTTAAGGGTTTGATTCCCCCATCAGGGCACGCACAGGTATCAACCAAATGAATGCATAAATAAAAAATTGGTTGGAACAACAAATCGATGTTTCTTTTTCTTTCCCTTCCTCTTTAAAAACTATTTTTAAAAAAAATTAAAAAAAAATATTGAGCACAGGTACTGTGCCAGGTGGTAGGGTATGATAGAGAACAAAAACAGGATCCCTGTTTTCCTGGAACTGTTCTTTTAGGGGGAAGAGTCAGTGAACAAATAAAACTAATTTTGGATAATGCAAGCTGATCAGATAGTGACTGGGGTTAGTACAGTGGATTCGGTGCGGAGGAGGGCCTCTGAGCAGATGACATTTGAGCTGAGACCAGAAGGACAAGAAGAGGCCACGTGGGAGAAGAGGATCCCAGGCAAAGACCTTGAGATGGGAACTGAGGGGGGAGCAGAGTGGCGGGAGCACCGGGGAGGTAGCCAGGACCCTTTGCAAAAATGAGTGCAGCCCAGGGCCAGCCCCCACCCTGCCCTGGGTGGGTAGCCCTGGCCAGCGAGTCTGCAGCCTTCAGCTGGGTGGGCTGGCGGTGGGCGGGCTCAGGGGCGGGCACACCTCAGGGGCGGGGCGGGGCGGTACCTGGGGCCCTGGCCGGGGGTGGGGCTGCGGACGCTCCCCCTTCTGGGCTGCAGCCGGCGCAGGCAGCCCCGGCAGCGGCAGCAGGCGAGCCGCGGCCCCGGCCCCGCGAGGCCATGAAGGTGAAGAAGGGCGGCGGCGGGGCCGGCACGGGGGCGGAGCCCGCTCCGGGGGCCTCCGGCCTGAGCGTGGAACCTAAGCCGGAGCCGCAGCCGCAGGCGGAATCCGAATCCGGGTCCGAGTCGGAACCGGAGGCAGGCCCAGGGCCCAGGCCAGGGCCGCTGCAGAGGAGGCAACCGATCGGGCCGGAGGACGTGCTGGGGCTTCAGCGGATCACGGGCGGTGAGCACCGGCGAGGAAGCACCGCCCGCGGGAGGGAGGGGGCCGTGGCGGCGCGCGAAGCCCCGGCTCCCGCCCCCTTTCCCATCCTCCCCCTGCCTGCCCTCCCCCACCGGGCACCCCTTGCCTGAGTGTTGTACCTTCTGCCTCCCAGCCTGAGGTCTCCATGTCCCCCCTTCCCCTGATCTCCTGTGCCCCTCCTCTCCCTTTAGAGATTTATTTCCACCCCCTTCCTTCCTTTTGGAGTCCGTCCCCTTTTCCTTTGGTGGATGGAGGTGGGGCAGCAGCTAAAACTGTGACCCCTTCCCCATGTAGTTTTTAGAACCTTTTAAATCCTTTCTCTGCAATAATGGGGAGGAGGCTGAGTGCACTCTGTCCTCCGCCCCCAGCCTCGAGGCTAGGTAGAGGCGGAGCCACTTAGGTGGCATTATCAAGGTCTCTCTGACCATTAATGCCCTCACCCTGGGTCCCCCAGGAAGTCTGGAACCACCCCCCTCCCCAGGAAAGGACCTGAGCAGGAAGCTTCAGTTGGTTGGGTCTGTGCCCTCTTAAGGGAGTAGGTTAACGCCCCCCCTTCGCCTGGACTAGGGCCAACCCTGGAGGCCTAGAGGTCTCCACTGTGGTTGAGTTTCTGGGCTGGACTGCCTGGGTCGTCCCAGCTTTGCAATGTAATTAATTGACTGTTTGGCCTTGGGCAAGTAACTTCACCTCTCTGAGCACGATCATCTGTAAAACGGGGATAATACCTCAGAGCTATTGTGGAAATAAATTCTCTGGTTTTGCACAGTGCCTGGCTGTGCAAGCTCTGTAAACAGGGATCTTTTATGAGTAGTGCTGAGGGCCCCCAGGACTGCTGATGGCTGCTGCCTGGAAGCAGACAACTGAGCATTCAGAGCAGGAGAGAGGAGTCACCCAAAGGCAGGGAACAAGGACTAGGAAGCCTCGTGGCAGAAGTGGTGGCTGAGCCTCAAAGAATAGAAGGCGTTTGGAGAGGCAGTGGCCTTCCACGCGGACCTCACTCATCAGTAACCCTGCCCTGGCTCCCTCTGTGAGCAACTCTTGAGGCCTCTCTGTGGGGATGGGGGGTGTGGGTGCTGGAATGGACCTGAGCTCTGGAGCTGTAGGAGCAGCAGAGCCCAAGGCTACCAGACAGAGCTGGGGACGAGACCACGCCGGCAGGTCTAGGCCTGTACATCTGGGTCCCTAGGGGACCAGCTTCTCTCTCCTCTCTGAGCCAGGCAGCAGCCATTCTTGGCTGGGCCCTCAGAGTGCTGAGCGGCCTTGCCCAAGCAGGCAGTTGTAGTGAGAGGGGGTCTGGACCACTCTGATGTTGGTGCCAGCTGGGCTATAATTGACAACAGCAGCATTTAGGATTCAGGTTAGCGGTTGGCTCTGGGAAAGAACTTCCTTATAGGATGATCTGTTCAGGTCCTAGGTAACTTTAGAGGTTAGTTTGCACCTATGGGGGTATGTGTGTTCCAGCCCACATACCCCCGTTTGTCTCCAAATTTGGAGGAAATTCATAGCCTTAGAGATGGGGCATCTGTGGGGGAGGGAGGGAGGGAGGGGCTTCATGGGAGCTCTTCCCTCTATAGAAGCTGAGAATAGGGTGCCAGGGCTTTCCATCCTGGCACCTCTGACCTTAATCACATAGGTCTGAGGTTTGTGCCTCCTGGATTACTGAATCCGGCTTAGGAAGCTATTTTGTGGCTGATGGGAAGGGAGCAGTTGTGTTCTGAGCCCTCGGCCACTCTTCCCCTTCTCTGGCCTGACCCTGGGTCCCCGGCCTCACCCTCCCCTGGCGAAGGGAGGGGGTGGCTGTGGTGCCCTGAGCCATTGGCATCCCCGTTCCTCACTCCCTCAGAGGGGTTGATAGATTGAATTTGCAGTAGAAGAGTCAGACTGAGGTCAGACCGCAAGAAGTTGTTTCTAAATGAGAGGAGAAGCTCCAAAAGTTGGAGAATAGAGGAAGGGGGTGCTGTGCCCAGCACCTTCTTTCTACACCTTTGGACTTTCTGTGACAATAAGGTGTGTACAGGGTGAGGTAGGGGCTGCCCACTGCCATTTCCTCTTTCTGCCTTCTCCCCGCCATGGGCTCTGGTGGGCTGTCCAGGGCTCAGGCCCCTTCCCAAGCCTATGTAGTTTCTGCTGGACCCCAGGGTGCCAGGTGGCTACTAGGAGGGCTTCGTGGAGGGGGCTGGCCCAGGCTTGGGGAAGAGAGAACAACTTTACATTTACTTCCTCTTTCTGCCCC
Organism: Myotis daubentonii; assembly: GCF_963259705.1. NCBI lineage: Eukaryota > Metazoa > Chordata > Mammalia > Chiroptera > Vespertilionidae > Myotis > Myotis daubentonii. The sequence goes on from NC_081855.1 coordinate 25,348,537, forward strand.
AGAGGAATAGGAGGTGCCCCCGGGGCCTGGAGGGTAATTTCCGGGCCTCTTGGGGGAGGATGTGATGCTGTGCAGGCTGACAGAGCCCCTCGCTGCACCTCTCTGCCTCTTCCTATCTGTTGCCAGGGCGTCCCTGAGCACTTGCAGTTGCTGCAAGCAGTGAGGCTTGGATGAGGCCCTGGTATTCCTGAGCTTCCTCAGGCGGGGCCCACCACTGTTCCTGGTTCCTCTTCTGGGTACTGAGGGCTCCCCTTAACCCCCCCTGCACACCCTCTGCTGCACCTGCCACACCCTCTTCCTGTCCTCCCTCATACTCTTCTCTCTGGGAGTGGCTCAGAGCCAAAGCTGGGTAAATGACCTTTGAAGGGGTTCCCTCTGTTTGCTAAGACTTCCTCTCATTTGGAGATCAACAGGGGATGGGAACAAAGGTGGCTCCCTTCCCCCCAAATTCCAGGCTCTGGGTTTGAGTCAGCAGAGCTTTGGCTAAGCCGCTTAGAGGAGCTGGGCTTGTATAAGCTGCTTATGGCGATAGAGGTGACCACGGGTGGGGGGGAAGGGTTGAGGAGGAACAGGGAAGGGGTTGTTCCTCTGCCCCAGCACTGCCCAGGTCAGGGGAAGTCTTGGCCTGACACACATAGATGTGGCACCAGGGATAGCTATGTGGTAGGGGTGGGAGTATCCAGAGAACGACTGGATCTCCTGAGGCCAAGTTGTGTCACTCCTTTTATTTATTTTTATTTTTATTATTTCAGAGAGGAAGGGAGAGGGAAAGAAAGAGAGAAACATCAATGATGAGAGAGAATCATTGATCGGCTGCTTCCTGCATACCCCTTGCTGGGGATCAAGCCCACTACCCGGGCATGTACCCTTGACTGGAATCGAACCTGGGACCCTTCAGTTCGCAGGCTGACGCTCTATCCGCTGAGCCAAACCAGCTAGGGCTGTGTCACTCCTTTTAGAGTGAGGTTTCCCAAAGCAGGGCTGTATCTTCCCTGTCATGTTAGGGGCTTCTTATGAGATTGGAGACCCGTTTGGCTCAGGGTCACCAAGCCAGCCCTGGCAGAGGCTGGAATAAGGGCCCTCAACTCCAGGGTAGGAGGGAAAATGTGGGGGAGGTAGCCTTGTCTGCCACCCTTCTCCGCCCTGCCCCTCCCTGTCCCCAGAGGCCACTAGTTGGAGATGTTTGTTTCCCATTAGATCCCAATGACGAGCTATGTCTCCCCCACATAGTGGGGTTCCTTCCGGGCAGGGGCTCAGTTCTCTCTTTTTGGAAGGCAGTGACTTTAGGGACCAGAGAAGTGTAGTTAGTCTGGGGCCCCCCAAAAGCTGAGCTGGAGCAGCCACCTGTCTCCCCTAGACTACCTGTGCTCCCCGGAGGAGAATATATATAAGATCGACTTCATCAGGTTCAAGATTCGGGACATGGATTCAGGCACTGTCCTCTTTGAAATCAAGAAGCCCCCAGCTTCAGGTGAGTGGCTGGGTGGGCCATGGACAGAGGGAGGTGGGTGCGAGCTGTGAAGTGGGCTGCCCAGGGACTCCTCAGGCCGCAGAGGGGTCAGAGCACAGCTGGGACTTGGACCCCATCACTCCCAGGAGTCATCTGGCAGGGGGCCTCTTCTTTCCCATCTGCTCTGGGATTGGACATTTTGGGACAGTCCTGTCCCTTCAGTCCCTGCCAGCCTGCCCTCTGCAGGCCTTCTTGGGAACTGCAGTCCTGGAGGCCCCAGGCCTTTGTGTCTCCTTTGGCCCTGGGAACCTCAGTTGAAAATTTTGACCTGTTGACCTAGAGCTCCCAGGTGGGACTTTCCAGCCAAAGGTCTGAACCCTCAATGTGCATCCGAATCTCCGGGGAGTTTTAAAACTTTCCGAGAGATGGGACCCTGGGGTGAGACCCGGGATGGGCACGGGCCCCAGTTGGAAGCCCACTGAGCCCCAGCTGGGGTGCATTACAGAGCGGTTGCCCATCAACCGGCGGGACCTGGACCCCAATGCTGGGCGCTTTGTCCGCTACCAGTTCACCCCTGCCTTCCTCCGCCTGAGGCAGGTGGGAGCCACGTGAGTCACTGGGCCAGGGGGGGTAAGGGCTGGGGGTAAGGGTGGGGTGGGAGTGAGCCCTTCCTGAGTTCTTACTGAGCCTCTCTTAGGGGCAGTCTGTCCTGAACCTGGCCGGTTGACTTCAAGGCCAAGCTCAGCCCTGCCCCCCCCTTCTCTCACTCAGGGTGGAGTTCACGGTGGGAGACAAGCCTGTCAACAACTTCCGCATGATCGAGAGGCACTACTTCAGGAATCAGCTGCTCAAAAGCTTTGACTTCCACTTTGGCTTCTGCATCCCCAGCAGCAAGAACACCTGCGAGCACATCTATGATTTCCCCCCTCTCTCTGAGGAGCTGAGTGAGTGGGCAGGGCCCTGTGGGCAAGGGGACTCAGAGACCAAGCTGGGGGGAGTGTGATCTCACCCCCTCTCTTCCCACCCTGGGTCTCCTGTGTCTGGCACCTGTAGGGACACTCAGGCTCAAAGAGGCTGGGGGGATTCTTTGAGGTGGATTAGCTTGTCCCTGTCCCATAGTCCCGAAGGGCCTGCAGTGGCCTGGCTCTGGCTCCTGACCTTTGCCCCGCCTGGCTGGGGCTCTCTTGCAGTCAATGAGATGATCCGTCACCCATATGAGACACAGTCTGACAGCTTCTACTTCGTGGATGACCGGCTGGTGATGCACAACAAAGCAGACTATTCCTACAGTGGGACGCCCTGACCCCCCAACTGCCTTCTTCCCCAGGAGGGTCCTGGGACCTCAGCTGTGACTTTCCAGTGCTCACTTCTCACCCCAGGTCTTCTGCCTGGGAAGTGTCCCAGGGGCCCTGGACCCTGAGTCAGTGTTGGAAGGGAGGGTGCCTGATGTCCCCAGCCCCAGTCCATAAAGCGCATGGGGCCTGGCATCTGGGGTGGGATGGGGTGGTAGGGGGCCATTTGCCTCCATCTCCAGGAAGGCCTCCTATGAGAGGAGTAGCCAGAATTTCTGGACAGCCTAATTGGGCCTCTTGGGCCCAAGTTTCAGAACAGGGTTCCCCTACCCAGGCTTTGATTGGGTCAGGCAGAGACCCATTCTTTGTTTCCTGCCCACCACTGACAGGCCGTTTAGATTTGTAAATTCACAGATGAAGATCTTGGCTGCCAAGACTCCCAAAGGGGTTTAGGCTCTGGCCCCAGCCCTAGCCTCCATCATCAGGGGCCAAGATACTGCCTGAGGTGTGGGAGGGATCGGCCCCGACTGCCACCTGTGCTAGGGGCTGGACCAACTGTATATAGTTTTCAATAAACTCTTTCGCCTTTTCTGTTCTCTGATTGTGGGCCAGCATGTGTATCTGTTGGGGCGGTGGGGAGGAGAGTGGAACAGGCTATAATGTGGTCGCCAAGTCCTCTTGTGCCCTAATCCTCTTGGTACCTAGAGTCAGCATTTAGTACATGTTGCAGCTGGAAAGGGTTTTTCCTTTGATAAAGGAAGGCGATTCAGGCCCTGAGAGGGAAAGCTTTAGGCCAAAGTCATAGCCAACCCTGACAGAACAGAGGATGGGACAAGGGACCCCAACTCTAGGATGGAGGGAAGGTATGGGGAGGTGGCCTTGTTCCTTACCTTACCTTCTCTGACCCCCTGAGACCACTAGGACCCCTAGGTTGTGCTTTTCGCCCTCATCAGAGAGAGAAGGTGGACAGGGCTGTGACTAAGAACTGGAGGGCTCTTGTTTTAAGCTGTCTTGGGGAGCCTCCTGGACTGGCCGTCCTACATATAACACTGCCCCCCAGACCTACCCTTCATTTCCTTAATGGAGAAAATTGAAGAACTGAGAGGTAGGTGGAGAACTTATCTCAGGGTTCACATCCTACTGTTCCAAGCACAAAATTGGAAATGCCTGGTGCTGAGGAGTTAAATCTAACCCCCGTGAGACCTACACGCACTGGAATTCAGGTGGTTCCTGTGGAGCCCTTGCTGGGGGCCAGGACCTGGGCTGGACTCTGGGAATTCTAAAATGAGTGAGACACAGGAACAAATACCCATCCCTAGAATAAGATGGGCTGGGCATATAGGGAAGCAAGAGCCGCCTGCTTGGAGGATTCTGGGGAGGAATCTTGGAGGAGGCAGCGTGGAACAACAGCTTGAGAACTCCAGACAACTTTGGCTGGAAGAGATGGGGAGAGCATGTAGGCACAGGGAACAGCATAAAGGAAAGTTCTGGAGGCAAGACTTACCAGGTCTGTTCAAGAGAGTGTATTCCTGATGTGAAAGGAAGACAGGCATGGGGGCTTCTCCGGAGGACGATGGGGGTCATTGAGGAGGATGACCTGGCCCGACTAGTGACGGGTGGATTGGAAAGAGTGAGACTAATAATAAAAGCTAATGTATATTGAGTGGCGAGCCAGGGCTGGGTGCTTTAGATGTGTTAATAGAATGCCCACAGTCAGGCCCAGAGAGGTTAATTTGCCAGCGTCACAGTTAAGTGCTGTCAGGATTTGAACCCAGGCAGTGTGACTCCAGAGTCTGCATTGAGGATGCGCTGAGGAGGGTGTTACAGGAATTTGGGTGAGAGAAGACTGAAGAATTGAAGGCAACCTGAATTAGGTCAATATCCACGGAGATGGGGAGAAATAGATGAAGTTGAGATTTTCAGGGCTGGCGGTTGATTCGATGAGGGACTTGGAGACAGGGAGGAGTCGGGGCTGCATCCCTGGTTTGTGACCTGCGTGTCAGGGTGAATGGGAGTGTTGGTACTGGGTGTGGGGACCCAGGTTGGATCACGGCGGGGGCTGGTGGGAGGTGATGAGTTCAGGTTGGGGCCTGATGAGGTGTGGCACAGATGTCCTGGAGGGGGTGATCTAGAGGAGACAGGACACGTGGGCACTGAGATGAGGAAGGGGGTGAGGGCTGGAGATGGTGATGCTTGGAGGTCACTGGTCACAAGGTGATTGCTGATGCTGTGATGGTGGCTGAGATGATGGGGTCTCCATCTGACCCTACTGGTGTTTAGTGAGCAGGGGGCAGAAATGCCAAATGTCCTTCAATTGACGGGGCACTCAGTGCTAATAGTCCACACCCCCAACGGAGGGTCACTGAACCAGAGCGTGTAACCCTAGGGGAGGCCAGGGAGCTTTTGGGAGCAGGTGATGGAGACGGGAAGAGCAGCCAGAGAGGTGGGCACGGGAGCCTGTTTAGAGGGAGTTATGTTAAAGCAAAGGGAAGAGAGAATTTCACCAAGAAGCAGATGGTCAGGAATTGTCACAAAGGTGAAGGGGTATGGTGGGGCCGGGGTGATTTGAAGATGTGTGGGTATAGAAGTATTTGGAGTTGGAGGTGTTGTTTATGGGGTTACAAGAGAAGTTATAAAAGTTATAAAAGCCCTAGCCGGTTTGGCTCAGTGGATAGAGCGTTGGTCTGTGGACTGAAGGGTCCTGGGTTTGATTCCAGTCAAGGGCACATGCCCAGGTTGTGGGCACAGTCCCCAGTAGGGGGTGTGCAGGAGGCAGCCGATCAATGATTCTCTCTCATCATTGATGTTTCTACCTCTCTCCCTCTCCCTCCCTCTCTCAAATAAATAAAAATATATATATTTTTAAAATGTTATAAAAAAGGGACTTTTAGGCCTACAGTGTCAGGAGGAGGACCCTCTCTTACCACCTGATAATAGTTCTCACTGCTCCTATTAAGTCATTTGGGTTGAAGTTCTGGATTGGGCCTGCTGCACTTCCACCTCCAGACAGGGAGGGAGGTCCCTGGGAGGGGGGTCCCCATCCCTGGAGCAGGTACCAGGTTGGCACTCACTCAGAGAAGCTTGTATCCCTTGGCCCCCTGTCTCCTTTTTTAAAAAAAATATATTTTTATTGATTTCACAGAGAGAGGGAGAGAGAGAGAGAAATATCAGTGATGAGAGAGAATCATTGATTGTCTGCCTCCTGCACACCCCACTCTGGGGATGGAGCCCACAACCCAGGCATGTGCCCTGACCTGGAATCGAACCACGACCTCCTGGTTCATAGGTCAACACTCAACCACTGAGCAACACTGCTTGGGCCTCCCTGTCTCCTTTTAAGTCTTCATGTCTCTGGCATTGGTCTGGCTGCTAAGGTGCAACTTGCTGCATTTAGTTCCTTGCACTTTCCTTAGGAACCTAGGCGATTCCTGGGCAGTAGGAGGAGGAAAAAGATGGGGGTGGGTGGGGTGGGGAGTGCAGCTAGTCTGATGAGTTGTTGACTTTGAAGGTTGATCTAGACTAGGCTGGGTCTGACCATGCTCAGATTCTGTCTCTTTGAAGTCAGCCAGAGACAACGCTACCACTGGGTTGAGCAGGAAAGCCCAAATACTAGAGCAGTGGTTCTCAACCCCCCTAATGCTGCGACCCTTTAATATAGTTCCTCATGTTGTGGTGACCCCCAACCATAAAATTATTTTCATAACTGTAATTTTCATACTTCATAACTGTAATTTTGCTACTGTTATGAATCGTAATGTAAATATCTGATATGCAGGATGTATTTTCATTGTTACAAATTGAACATAATTAAAGCATAGTGATTAATCACAAAAACAATATGTAATTATATATGTGTTTTCGGATGGTCTTAGGAGACCCCTGTGAAAGGGTCGTTTGACCCCCAAAGGGGTCGCGACCCACAGGTTGAGAACCGCTGCTCTAGAGGAAGACAGCCTGCTCATGCCACCCCTGGCCTGCAGGGTGCACTTTGGGACCGCCATACCCGCTGTGCAATGCTGAGAGGTTTCCCTTCCAGCTGATGAAGAGCTGCTGTCTCTAGGGCTTCCTCTCTAGCCTGGCCCAGCCCCCAAGAGCCACCCTCCATTTCCCCACCATCTGGCACCAAAAGTCAAGGGTACTTGACTTTCTTGTGTGTCATGGACCCCTTTGTTATTGTCTGAAGCATATGGGCAATATGGTTTTTATGTACATAAAATATATTGTAATCCTATATTTATGTATTGAACACTATATATAGACACCTCTATCTATATCTATTCTGAAATACCTGTAATGTAATATGAAAACATCTGTGGTTTCTCTTCTTAATGGCAAAGTCACAGCTTCTGCTAAAGCTACTGTGCTTTGTTGCTGACATTCATAATCAAGGGAAATGCTAAAGTTAAGGTAGAGAGGAGTAAAAACGAAGGTGTAATTTCTTTCATTGGACCCATGAATTCTAAGCAGTTTAAAACCAGGTGTAGAGCCCCTGAACAAAAGGGATCATTTCCCCCCAAGGGTCTTCCAGACCCTGCATCCATTCAGACCGTTGCTCACCCTAAAATGGTGGTTGAACACTTGGTGTAAGGTGGCCAGCAGAGGGCAGCATTTGAGCGGGAGTGTGGGCTCAGCTCAGCGAGGCACTGTTGCCTAGTTTTAAAAGTCTAAGGGCCAAGCCTTAGACTTTTTGTTACAAACAACAACGAAAAAAGAAACTCCAAGTCCCATCAACTTGCTGCCTGTCTTAGCTGCGTGGGGGCCAGTTCACTCGTAGGTGTGATGCATGGGCCCACGGGACAGAGGTCTGACTGAGGAGCTGTCCTCTGCTCACCAGCTAGGCTGGAGGTGTACAGTACAGTTTGTCTGAGGCCCCAGGGTTTGGAGTCTGAGGCAAGGAAGCAGGTCCCAGTAAAGTTCTCTCATGAAACACTTGCCTTGTTCTTGGGGGCTTGGGCATTCAGACCCAGGCCTAGGGTTGGTCAGAACTGGGGGGTACCATCACCTGGGGGCTTGACATTGAGCCTTCACCCTCTCCTATACAGCCACGGCTGGGTGGGCTGGGTGGGTCTTCCTCTTGGGTGTACGGACTGGCCATGCTTCCCCCACTCCTCACCCTACCCTATCCCTCTAGACCTGGACCCAGCCTTAGAGCCTCTTGTGGGAAGGTATTGGTGTGTCTCCGTATGAGATCTGCAGAGCTGCCCTCTGGGGCAGGCAGGCGATGTTGGCCGGCCCCCAGGCCTGGCCCCAGGAAGAGCTTTCTAAGCAGAGGCCCCACCTGTGGCTGTTGCAAGACTGAGGCTCATGTGAGTGCTTTTGGCTCCTACATCTTCCCATCTCTGTTCAGGCAGAGTGGGGGGCTGCCTCTCAGGCTGCCCTTTGGTGACAGCGGCCTGTCTGCAGGTGGCAGCTGGGAGGTGAGCCTGAAGTGGGATGGAGTAGGCCCCTGACCCTCCAGAGACCATCCTCCAGGGACCACCCTCCTGGGACCATCCTCCAGGGCCCATCCTCCTGGGCCCATCCTCCTGGGCCCATCCTCCAGGGCCAGCAGTGCATAGCACCCAGCTATGCTCTGATCATGTCACCTGTGGAACCCAGAGCCCAGCCAGGGAAAGATGGGGGGCAGGAAGGCACAGCCTGGACAGGGAAGTGACCCCTTCTTGTGTGAGGAAATGAGGAGAGTGGGTGGATCTCAAAGTGGGGACAAGGGGAGGGCATCCTCTCCCTCCGGGCAGGGCAGCTGCTTCTTTGCATCCCCCTTGAAAGTTCACCTGGGAAGACGCTCTGCCCACATTCCCCCTCATCCTCTCGGCTGGTCAGAAAGTCCTCCCAGATGCTTCCCAGTCCTGAATGAGGGTGGGGGGATGTCACAGGCCCAGGGCATCTACAGTCAGTGCGGCCTGACCGTTCTCCCCAGGAGAGAGGTCCAGAAAGGAAGGCTCGGAGCTGAGACCACATGGCACTTGCTTTATTGTTCCAGGGCAAGGACAATGGCAGGCCATCGAGGGATCTGCCTGAGCCTCCCCGGAGGCCAAACTCTGTGGGTTCTTGTCATCCCCAGGCCCAGGTTAGGCTGAGGCTCCCACGTGGTGGGGGTTGGGCTCCCAGGTAGGGCCTGGAGGGCAACAGGGCCACGCCCCCAACTCCAAGGGCATCCCAGGTCTGTCAAGCAGTCAGAGAGAGGGGACATGGGTGCTCCCCGCCAGCCTGTGCCAGGCTTCCCTTCCCTGAATGCCCAGGCTGCCTCAGGCGGTTGGAAGTAATCAGTAAGCTGGGGCCTAATCTACATGAGCTTATCGAGAAGGAGTGAGACCGCAGTGACTTGGAGGGGCCCTGCCTGTACCCCGGGCTGGGAGAAGAGGACACTTTCAAGTTTCCGAGGGCAGGGGCTTTTCCAAACACTTTGTGTTGGAATTGGGCTCAGTTTGGGCCTGGGGTGGACGTGGTCCCTCCTGTGTGTCACCCTGGGGCTAGACAGAGCATGTGCTGAGGATGGGCAGAGCCTGCAGGCCCCTGGGGAGTCCCCGGGCAACTTGGGGAGAGGGAGGCTCCGTGTCTCCTCCTCCCTCACAGGCGCTGGAATGAAGATGGGAGAATAAATACCTCGACTTCGGGGGAAGATCATGCCTGGAGGGGGCCAGGCCCAAAGAGAGTGTGGGCGTCAAAATAGTGGTCAGGGTGGTCTTGGGCCTGCATGGAGGTCACCGAAGCTCTCAGCTGCCCCCGAAAGCAAGTTAGGCTCTGTGACGTAGTTCCGGTTCCTCAGGATAGAAGGCGTGGGGGTGGGTGTATGTCTGAAGAACAGTGTGCGCGCACGGGCACGGGGCAGGGAGGCTGGAGTGTGGATGAGTGAGGGCGGGTGAAATTTTTGCCCAGACACTTGTTCTCAGGGGCTCTGAGTGAGGAGCTGGCCCACCGGGCAGCAGAAATGTGTGAGGGGTAGCATCCTGGGTGGCGTCTCCACCCCCGGCTGTCCGCTAACAAACAAGTTGGCTTCGTGGCAGAGGGGACGGGGAGAGTTTTCCTTCTTTGACCTTTAAGGTGAGCCCGATGTGGGCGGCCAGCGGGGGCCTCCAGGCCAGGCCAAGGCTGGAGCTGCTGCCGGGCATGGCTCATGCTAGGGCCATGGGCTTGGAGCTGGGGCTGAGGTACACAGAGGGGCCGGCGGGGGCCGAGGGGGGCGGGGGCTCCAGCTCCATGAAGGCTGAGTAGAGGGTGGTGAGGTGCAGGTCACCCAGGGCTGCCGAGCCCCCGCTGCCTGGTGATGCCAAGTCACCCGCCCCGCTGCCTGTCTCCCCCAGGCAGGGCCCTGGAGGGAAGCAGTGGGGAGGTGGCGGCATTGCAGATGATGTCGGGGATGAGGTCACCAGTACCAAGGGGTCGAGGGCCAAGCTGTCATCCTTCAGCTGTTCCCACAGGTTTCCTAGTGGGGGGATAGAACAGGCATCACTGGGAGGCACCCAAGGGGCCCGTCTGCCCCCAGCCCATCTCTCCCATGCTAAACAGAGCACAGTTTGGGTAACATTTGCTGGGGAACAGACCCTGGCACTAGCTGTGTGACTCCAGGCAGTTGCTGAACCTCTCCGATTCCTCCTCCCGCGTATGGTCTAAAAGCCACAGCCCGGATGACCATGTGTGGCTCTCTTTTGGGAGGTGGAGAGGGTTGAGGATTTGAGAGCTGCCTATTGGAGGGGTTGATGCAGGTACTGTGCGCTCCAGGGTTCACCCTGGCTGCTGCCCAGGCTCCAAGGAAGGAGGATCTGCAGCTCAGACCACGGACCTTCCAACAATGCACCGCTCGACCCGATGAGACGATGAGACGGCTGGACTTGCCTCCCTGGGCCTCCTCTACGGCAGGGCCCAGGGGACAGGAGCAGAGCCGGGAAGCGCACCTTACTCCGAGGAGAACTAGCGCTGCGGCCTCACAGCCTTCATTATGTCATGGGACCTGCATCCTGGCAGGCCAGGCCTCTTTCTAGCTACGTGACCTTGAGTAAGTTACTTAACCTCTGTGCTTCTGTGAAATGTGTTTAATCATCCCTCCTATCCTGCAGGCCCATATAAGGAAGCACCTGCAAAGCGACTAGCGTGCTGCCTGAGAGTAGGGGTCAAGTACATGTTCATGTCTAGAGCTGCCTCTGAGGCCGTTGAGCCTGCTTCCCACTTCTGGACGGGGGTGGGGGGAGGATCTAGCTTCCTAAAGCCCGTACCGTCTCCCCACCAGACGGGGAGCTCTCGGAGGGCAGCCTCCACCTGCTTGTGGATATCCCCATCCCAGCGTACGCAGGGGGTCGGAGGCCTGGTTTAGCACAAGCCACCAAACCTCCTCTGTCCAGGACCAGGGCCTGGGGTGCGCTGGAGTTCAGAGGGACACATCGGGGCTGGTCACATGCAGACGGAGCAGACAAGATGGAGCGGAATGAATAGAACCTCCCCCCTGCCTGGTTCTGAGGCCTTACATTCTTCTAGGGGGGAAGATCTCTTTCCTTTTTCTGCATTAAAAGATGAACTCAGCCTGGGTGGTGTGGCTCAGTGGTTGAGCATCGACCTATGAACCAGGAGGCCACGGTTCAATTCCTGGTCAGGGCACATGCCCGGGTTGCAGGCTCGATCCCCAGTAGGGGGTGCGCAGGAGGCAGCCAATCAATGATTTTCTCTCATCATTGTTGTTTCTATCTCCCTTCCTCTCTGAAATAAAAAAAATATATACTAAAAAAAAAATTTTTAAAGATGAACTCAGAAGATGCAACTGGTTCTGGGAATGTTAGGACTATCAGTCGCTCACAGTCAAGTATGGAATGAAACACCAGGCCCCTCCAGCCTACCCAGAGCTGAAAGGAGTTTGACGGTGGGGCTAGTGGGAGCACATTCAGAGGCACCAGGAGGGGGGCAAGGGCATTCCTCTTGGCCCCCTGACACCCCCTGTCTGCTTTGCTCCAGCCTCTCTGCTTCAGTGGCTGGACACCTGGCAGATAGCAGGCTGCAGCCTGGAGACTTGGAGGGGATGGGCCACACTGCCAGGTGGACCTCTCCAGCTTTGTCCCACCTCCCCTTTCCCACCCCCAGCTCACCCTGGAAGTCAAAGTCGGTGAGCGAGGGATTGATGGCATCCAGGTCAGTGCCGAGATCTCCGTCTGGCAGCAGGGTGTCATGCATGGTCCTGGCTGGGGAAGGCTCAGCCAGCAGCTTGGTGCTGTGGCTGGGTGGGGTGTGGGCAGGCAGAGGCGAGTCCTGGGGGGTGCCTGGCTGGGCCCGCAGCTCAAGGTGACCATCTGGCTGCGGGAACAATGGCTGCGGAGGTCCAGGAGGGCCCAGGCCCGGTGAGAGGTGTGAGTATGTCTGCCCATAGCAGGAGGGCGCGTGACCCCCAAGTAGGTCCTGCAGGGGGTTTTTGCCAGGAATGGGGCCTGGAGCCGGGTGGATTGAGTGCAGCGGCTGGGAGAGCCCAACTGGAGGTGCCAGGGGCTGGATGGGGCCTGAGCCTGCCAGCCCAGGGGGTGGGCAGCCCAGGAGTGGGGTGCCCAGCTTCTCCCTCTTGTCTCCAATGAGGCTGTCCAGCTCTTCTGAAAAAGCCCAAGAGAGAGGGATACCATGAGACCTCCCTTTCCCCACAAACCCTCCCCAGCCCTGGAACTGCACGCAGGCCCTCTCCTTACGCAGCAGTTCTCCTTTTCACTTTCCCTCTCCCTGTTTGCTCCTGGGAACCCTGGCCTTCCCTCACAGCCTGCCTGCCTCACCTGGCTTGGCCATGCTCTTGCGCACGGCTATGGGGTCTTTCCTCTTCCACTTCTGCAGCTCCTCCTGCATCTTGTCAATCTTGGCTGGATTGAGGGCCCACAGGCAGCCCTTGCGAGAGGAGCTTCCCGATTTGTTCTCCACCTTCTCGAAGCATTTGTTGAGAGAGAGGTTATGGCGGACAGAATTCTTCCATCCGTCGGGCGCCGTCTGCCGGGGCAGAGCAAGACAAGAAATGAGGCCAGGATCAGGCAGCCAGAGCTGGCTCCGGGTCTGGGCTCCAGAAAACTCCTCTGTGCACAGAACTGCCGCCCACTCTGGGGCTGGTCCTCCTCAGCACCCAGCCCAGGCTCCGTTCCCTTCAGTGGTGGGGGAAGGGCTGCAGGAACCTTGACTACAAGTCATTCTCACCTAAAACCTGCCTTTCTCCTACCCAATCCTGGCCGACCGTGGGGATGGTCCAGGTGACTCATAAGGGAATTGGACCGCTCCCCATGGGGCTTGGAGCCTGTGCTTGGAGCCCTTTGTGGAAAGGGAACTCACTGCTCTGAGGCCTCTGGTGCCAACTTAGGAGAGAGAATGAGGGGGAAGCTCTGGAATGTTCTCCTGGGTCGGCCCCATCCCCGCTGGGGCAAATGTGGGAGAGAAGAAAGCTGGGTGAGGTTGGTGTTTGGGTGTGTGCACTGTTGCACATCTGAGTTTTGCTCTGTGTGTGTATGAGCTCGCACATGTCCCTCAATGTGCCTCCCTGGTGTGAGCTTGTCTCCTGGGTATGAGTCTGTAAATTCCCGAGTGTGAGGATGTGTCCCTGAAGATGAGCGTGTGTGAGAAAGTCTCTGCTGTGTGTGGGTACCTGTGATTGCATGTGTACGTGGGTGTGAGTGTTCACATGAGTGTGCCCGAGGGGGTGTGCCCCGGTGGGGAGGCCAGGCCTCGGGGTGGTGGTGCTCGTGCCAACAGAATAAACACCCATTAGGAAGCCTGGTCATGTCACCAGTGCAGTCATTGTGCCCAGGGAGTGTTGTAAAAACCATTAGGCTGACTCAGTTGGGTGAGAGGCGGTGGCGGGGTGGGGGTGGGGGGGGGGCAGTAGGCACCCGCAGTCCTTCTACCTCCAGCTCAGTTCCAGGCTCTGCAGCCGGTCCTGGGCCCAGCAGGGGTGACTGTGGATAGAGATTCTGCCCTGGCCAGCGGGGCCCCTCCCCCTTTCAGGGCCCAGTTTCTGCTTAATGAGGGGCAGCCACTCCCTCCTCCCCGGCTCACTTGCCCCAGGGAGCAGCCAGGCTGAATCACGCCCAGCAGAACTGGGCTCTGATGCCAGTATCACTGCAAGCTGCTGGCAGGAGCTACAGAGTTTTTCTTAAGGGCAGCTGGCCTGGGCAGGGTGCTGGTTGAGATGAACCCCCAAGCCTCCTGGGGTCACAAGGAAGAATTCTTGAGCCATCAGATCAGTCATCTGGGGATTCACCTTCAACTCCCATGACAGTCCCTACTAAGAGTCAAGGCTGTGTTGTCTGATGGGCAGAGTTAATGGGCACTGGACCCTTTTATAGCCCCATAAATCTGTGAATTCAGATGCCAGGGCAGCTCCCACCCCAGCCGCTTCCTGTTTGGAAGAAGGATGGTCAGCACTAGCAATTATGTCCAGTGGCTGGACATGTCCCCAACCCCACAACCCTGACTCATGGGGCTACAGGACGCCCACCTCGGCTACCTCGGGCACGAGTGCTGCCCACTCCAGGGTCCCCTCCGTCCTTGCCTTCAAATAGGAAGTGAGAGATAGAAGGGCCAGGGGATCTTGGATTAACTCCTTAGGTGGGTCTGAGGGGAAGTGTCAGAATGGGAAAGAATCTATGTGCCAACTGGTTATTTTACAGATTGGGAAACTGAGGGTTAGAGAAGAAAGGGCCTCGCCTTAGATCACACAAGGAGGCAGTGACAGAGCCCAGACTCCAACTCTGTCCCCTAGTTAAAGGCCCTGCCCAGGTCACCCCATAGGGTGGCTTCGCCATCTGGGCCCGCCCCATCCTCAAAGATGCTTTCTCTCTGAAGTCAAATGTAAACGAGGGAGTGAGGGAGTGATGCAACTGCTAAGAACAACAACTAGAACCAAAAAAAAAAAAAAAAAAAAAAGCTGTTAGACCTCTTCACTCTTCAGCTCTATAAAACAGGGATTACACGGCTCCCAGGAAAAATAATTAAGCCAGGAAGATGAGATGCAGGGAGGGGCTGGGGACCAGGTGGGGAGTTAGCAGGGAGGAAAGACTGAGAGGAGGAGGGCAGGGCCCTCACTTCCTCTCTCTGGCCTGGCCCCTTAAAGTCCTAGAGCAGCGGTTCTCAACCTGTGGGTCCGACCCCTTTGGCGGTCAAACGACCCTTTCACAGGGGTCGCCTAAGACCATCCTGCATATCAGATATTTACATTAAGATTTCTAGCAGTTGCAACATTACAGTTATGAAGTAGCAACTAAAATAATTTTATGGTTGGGTCACAACATGAGGAACTGTATTTAAGGGCCAGAAGGTTGAGAACCACTGTCCTAGAGGAATCTCCAAAGGCTTTAGAGTTAAGGAGACTTTGGTTCCCTGACCTGCTGGGGCAAAGGGGAAGCCCTGGATATTGGCTTTCATGCTCCTCAAATCCCAGAGACAACTCTCTTTCCCCTTCTTCTTCCTTCCAGAACTCCTAGTAGATGGCTATACTTTTCCATTCCTGGCCAGACCACTCTGGCCATCATGCCCACTACTCATTTGATGGCAGCTCAGCAAGTACAAACTTGTTTGAATATCAGCCTCAAATTATCCCCAGGCAGGACAATCGGGAAGACGTGGGCCTGGGCATCACCCACTGGCAGGTGGAGCTGAGTTCTGGATTACTGGGGCCTCAGCTCCCGCCTGCTGCCTGGGTAGCAGACAAGATTGTATCCACCAGGGTGCAGAACTCCTTACAAGTTCTGATCTCCCCTGCACCCACCTCAGGAGAAACGGGGTCCATGCTCGGGGTGTCTGGGGGGCAAGCAGAGAAGGGAAATGGGTGTTGTGTGAAGCCAAACAGCTTGAACCAGCAACTAGTCCCACCGGCTGAGTGACCTTGAACAGATGGGTCACCCTCTCTGATGTGTTTGTCCATCTGGAGAGAAGGGCCTCTGTCCTGCCCCTAGGGAGGGAGCCTGGTAGAGGCCCCAGAAGCCCGTTTGGTGGGTGACGGGCACGAGATCCTGTCCATGGGAAGGTGAGGCGAGCCAGCCAGTTCCCTGGGACACTCAAAGACCATGAAGCCCACACCCCGCTTTTTGGCAGAACTGCAGCTGAGCCTGCCGCCCACAGAGCAGATCCTAATCTCTCCCTGGAAGGCAATGGGTTCTGCGGTCCCAGCATCCATGTCACCTTGGCTGGCCAGCTCCTACCCAAATTCCTCCAGCCCTACGGCATCCTGGGGGCAGGGATGGGGACAGCCTCTCCTTTCTTCCCCAGCTCTCTCCCCACTTGGGGAAGGTGGATGCTCCTTGAGGTCTAACAGGACTGACATGTCCACCTTCTGCCAGCATGAGGTCTGACTCCAGCCTGCTGTGTCACCTTGCGTGCATGGCTTGAGCTCCCTGTTCTCCACTCTGTCCTGCAGACGTGGAGACCAGGGGAAGCATGTGGGGGGGCAAACCTTCTTCTGGATTTCATTCTCACTCTTCTCCCACCTCCCAGCGGAGTCCTCTGGCTCCAGAGAGGCCTGGCTTGCTCAGCGCCGAGGCATGGGGGAGTGGGAGTGGGTCTTGGGCTCACCTTGAAGTATGGGAAGTGCTCCGTCATGAAATTGTAGATCTCGCTGACAGGAAGGCTCCCAGTTTTACTGTTCTTAAGGGCCATGAAGATGAGGATGCTGAAGGCAAAGAAAACCCTGAGCGTTTTAACCTCGGACCAGGCCCGGAGTCTCCCCCAAACCCTCTGCCCCCGCTGGAGTAGTTGAGGAGAGAGAACCTGCTGCAGAATTCATGGCTGAGAGGCTCTATGAGGTTGAAAGGAGAAGGGATGAAAACGTGTTTACTGAAGCCAGAAATTACAGATATGAGGGTCCTGTGGAATCTGAGAGGCCTGGGCTGCAGTCCTGGCTTAGCCACTCACTAGCTGTGTGACCTTTGGTGAGTGCCCTAACCTCTCTGAACCTCAGTTTCCTCAGCTTTGAAGTGAAGAATGTAATAGCTACCTCAGAGTTGTGAGGATTAAGGGTGATGCCTAGCACATAGAAGCACTCATTAAATGGGAGCTGTCATTACCAGTCAACCCTCAGCCAACTGCAGAAATGCTGGATAGATGGCAAGGGAGGGAATTAAGGTTTTTTGAGCCTCTACAATGTGCCAGGCATATTTTTGCACTTAATCCTTCCAAAGGCCCGCATATTGCTGCTTTTTATTTTTAAAACAAATAAACAAAGGTTCAGAGAGATTAAGTAACTTGCCTGAGGTTTCACAGATAGTACATTCCAGAGCCTGAACTTGAACCCAGTTCTGCTGGACTGCAAGGATTGCATGTGCTCCTCTCTGCATATTGTCCTACCTCCCCGCAAACTCCTCTGTGTTCTTGGCTGCTGTTTAAGTTCCTTTTCCTTCCCCTGAGCTCACACTGGCTAATGACCTGACCCCATGTGGGGCCTGGCACCTAGGAAGTCGAGTGTCAATGAGGTTGAATGAAGGAAAGTTCAGATAGACGGTCTCCCAGACAGGCTGGGTGCCGCTGGCCTGGCATTTACAACCCTGGCCCCAGAGAAGGGGCACCAGGTCTGGAAGATGCTGGATAACCGAGTCACATCTGCAGTCCTCATTCCTCGCTTATTTCCAGCAGAGCTTTGGGGTGGGGCTTCTCTCTGTATCTGGGGAAGGAGGGTGGGAGTAGGGGGCAAGCATCCCTCCTGAACTCTCAGACCCAGGCCCTGGGCCCCAGGAGTCTAGAACTGTGCAGGACAACACATCTGCTGCTGACCACAGACATGGCTTCCCAGGGTTAGACAAGAGGTCAGAGGTGACCTAGTCTATCCCCTTGTCCCCATGAAAAAAATCCCTTCTCCAACATACTCTGGAAGCCCATCCAACTATGCACCCCCGCAACACACACACCGTTACCCTTATACCATGAGGACTCCATGCCTCAGTTTCCCCAAGGGTCCTCTCACCCCTCTTTATTCCATCCGGGAGTGCTGGGAGACATACCTGTAGGAGTAGATGGGTTTGGGGAAGAGTGGCTGGTGCCCATCAGTGCTGGCCTGGGGTGCAATCCGCTGGTACGGATAGTGTGGGGAGCCCAGGTAGGGTACAGGGTAGCTGCCGCCACCTGGTGAGTACTGTAGAGGTCAAAGGAGGCAGAGTGGTTGCCATGGTAACCATCCTTCCCAAGAGGAGGCTCCCCTTCCCTCAGTCATGTACATCCAGAGAGAGAGCGAGCTGAGACTAGAATCTTCTCTCCCTGGTCCTAGGCTCCACCACTCATGGTCATGGGCTCCAGTGGCAGAGCTACCTGAGGGGCTTGGCCAAGGGTGTGGACATCTGAGTGCCTGTGAGGAGATCCACATTCTAGAATTCAGGATCTCAGAGGCCTCAAAGCTCCCTTGGTCCAGCACTTTTCTCTGAGGCCTTCTGGGTACTCTGGTTGCCAGGGTGATGGGATAGCAGCCTGGCCGCGCTAGAAGTGCGATGGGTAGTCCTGGCTTCCGCACCCTCCTGGGCAGGCGCTCCAGGCCTCCCTTGCATCTCCTAGGGCAGCTGGGCCGGAAGTGGGATGTCCAGCCTGGGCGTTTGCTGGGCACTGCCACCTTTTATGAGTTTCAGTGGCTCTTTGAAAGGGCCGGTCATGGTGGTGGGCAGGTGGGGGTAGGAGGTGGTTTTACAGCAAAGGGAGTGGCTGTGGTGCCAGGGATGGTGTTTTATGGGGGCGAGGGGGAAGGGAGACTCTGACTCCCCCATCTGCTCCAAGCTGATGTGCTTTTTCCAGGTCACCCGAGCGGCACGTAGTGCCTGAGTCACCCCCTCTGCAGTCTCCATAAAGTCCTGGGTGCGGCCATCTTGGAGGTTGGGGTGCGGAACGCAGAGGGCATCAAAGCAGGGCGGGCACGGTGAGGCCATTTAAGGTCTGGTAGCCCCTTAGCCCTGCTGTGTTGCTCCCTGACGGGCCAGGCTGCCTCAGGAACACCCTCTCCCCCCGGTCAGACCAGCGGCCTCGGGAAGGCTTTGACCATTCCAGCTGGGCCCCTCATGGGATGACCCCTCATGTGTCCCCTCTGCTTCCTTCCATCTCTTTCTTTTTTCCCACAAACCAAGCAGCCTGGCTACTTCCCCCCGCCACGTGCCTGCCTCCCGGGCTGCGCCAAGACCAGGGCCAATGCCAAAGGCTGGGAGTAGAACCTGCTCCACAGGCAGGGCCTGTCTCAGTGCCAGGCTGCAGGTGGATGGAGCTGGGCGCTGGGCAGCCACTTGCTCCGTCTTGCCCGGCGACTCCTGGGAGCTGCTTACCTGCTCTGGGGCTCTTTTCTTTCTTTCTCTTTCTAAAAACCTCCATCCCATGCCTGTGTGGGGCAATTACTTGGCATCCTGTACATCTAGGAGGAGCTGAAGCTGGGCAGTGAGGTGGGGAAGGGGAAAACGGCTGAAGGTCATGGGGACTTGGAGCCTCCAGGTGGGAAGGTCCCCTAACGCGATGCCTAGTCCCACCCTGTCTGAGCTGAAAGGAAGTTTGAGGCCAAGGCCACATAGGAAGATGGTGGCCGACCCGGGCGGCAGTCCATTGTTCCCTGCCCTGCTCAGCCTTGTGTGTCACCCCACACACTCCTTTTCTCTCGGCCTCGTCTTTGTCTGGTTCTCCTCCTACCTCCTTTTTTGGTTCACATCCGGTCCCTGCCCCAATCTCAGCCCCAATTCTCTTTTCTGAGACCTCTCAGGTTCTACCTGGGTCTCAGAAAAGCCCTGCCCAATCCCACAGAGGGGCAATTGCTTCCCTCCCCATGAACCCTGCCCCCACCCCCATTGGCCCAGCCTGAGAATTAAGGCCCTGCTGCCCACCCAGATGTATACACACCCCCACACCACACACCCTCAGAGGATCCTGAGACTCTGGGGAAGCATGCCCACTTGCCCCAGACCCACCTGGTGGAAGGGAGGCTGGGAGGGGCAGTACATGTGCTGCAAGGGGGGCTGGAAACAGTACATGCCAGGACCAGTCTCCAGAGCTGGGGGCTTGACCTTGACTTCCGACCCCTGTTGGAAGAAAAAGCAGATGACTGGGCTAGGCCTTATTTTTCTTCCTTCCTCTTGTCTGTGTCTTAAACCTTCCACAAAAACAACCCCTGCTGTGCCTCCCCCAGAACTTATTCCTGGAGAACAGAGAACAGAGAAGGACGGGGATTTTTCTGAGGGTACTCAGCAAATTAGTGGTGGAGCTGGGGCTGGAACCAGCAGTGCTCCCTACCTCCCACCTCACTGCAGGTGAAAGGCTGAGACTGGGCTGTCCAGAGGAGTGGGGGAGACTTGTCAATGGTTTCACTGAGGCTGGGGTAGGGCAGAGATCTCCCTGGAAGGGCACAAGGGTGCAGGGCCTGACCCCTCTCACCAAGCAAGCCGAGCCCAGGGCCTGCTTGCTGGTTCAGAGCCCCCAGCCTTTTAGAACAGGCCTGCAGAGGACACCACAGAAAAGGGCCCAGCTCCGCAATTACAACTGCAGAGCCATGGTGAGGGGAGCACAGGAAGTGACCAGAGAGGCTGGTCCAGCTGAGGCCCTCAGGCCTTGCCACTTTCTCTTTTGCAAAGCCCAAGGGAGCTCCAGCAGGCTCCCTGGAGGGGGCTAGTGAGTCCTCTGCTCTGTCCTCCCCAACCATCCCCCACTGAGAGCCTTTGCGCCCTGCTCCAGGGAGTCTGCTCCAGTGCTGGTCTGCATGCGCCTGTGGCACTCTCTCAAACTGGCCCAGGGAGGCTGTAGCTCCTGCCGGTAGTGGTGGCCCGACTCTGGCTTCCCATGAACTGTAAGCCCCTCAAAGAGTCCTCAGGGCCTAGCACAGAGCTAGGTCCAGGAAGATCAACAAGGTTGGAAGGTCAACAAGGCCTGGAGGAGGTGGGCCGTTGTTCCTGGGGTTATGAGGGAACCGGGAACCAGCATGTGGGCCCAGAGGGTCAAACCAGCTGAGAGCTCTTTCTGGGTGTGCCCTGGGGTTGCTGATGCATAGATAGCCACAATCATAGAATCTCAGGCCTGGAAGGGCCAAGAGCATTGTGTCCAACCCCCTCATTTGGCAGATGATGGGGCTAAGCCCATGAAGGGGAATTGATGTGCCCAGGTCACCTAGAGAGTCGGCCAGCGAGCTCTGGGGCTCTGGGCCTGAGCTTTTCTCCACTGTGCAGGGGCCAAGGGCGTGGGCTCAAGTCTCAGCCTCACCTCTTACAGGCCAAGGGACAAGTCACTTGGCCTCTATGGGGCCTCAGTTTACCCATCTGCAAAATGGAGATAGCGGGAGCTGTTTAGAGGGTCGTTGTGAGGATTAAATGGGGCTCTTGAAAGAAATCGCCTGGCAGAGTGACCAAGGGCAGGCGCTGAGTGGACATTGGGTGTGAGTATGATGGTGCCTCACGGTGAGCTGCTGTCATGTTCCATAGGCCTGAGGAGAAGCCATCAAAAGGCCCAGAACCAGAACAAGGTCCTGTCTTGGCCACACCTAGTAGGTGCCCAACCCTTTTCTCTATCTTCCAAGCCTGGGAAACAGGTCTTTGTTGGGGGTGGCCGGGGGGGTGGAATGGGAGCCTATTTGAAAGCAAGAGGTGAGGAGGTCTGGTGGCATCTAGAGCAGGCACAGCCCAGGCTGAGCCCGCTCAGTGCGCACCACCTCAGGGACCTCCAAAGCTGGGAGAAGGGAGCAAAGCCCCTTTTAGCTTTCTCTTCCCAAGGCAACAAGTCTCTGAGGCAGATACTATTAAGCACACTTTTTGAATGAGGCTCAGAGAGCTTAAGCGATTTGCCTAAGGTCATGCCACTTGAGGATATGGCCGTGAAGGACATGTTGACCTTCCAAAGTGCTTTCAAGATATTTCTACAAACATACCCAGGTCCCTCTCCGGGCAAAGAATGGGGCCAGGAAGTATCCCTTGAGAAGACTTAAGTCCTCTCTCAACTCTGCAAGCTGATGCCGGAGAGGGGAATATTGTATTCTGTGGCTCCTCCCTTAACCCTTTCTCTTGGTCTCTGGAATGTGTTTTTCTTCTCACATTTGCATATGGGCGTATCTACGTCTGGCTGGGGATTCTTGACACTTAAACAAACAGAGAGAAGTCACACACTGGGATCCTGACTCAGGAGCCACTGGGAAGCTGCCAGCTCGCTTCCTTCGCCTGACCTGCCTACCCCACCTTGTCTCCTCCACGCCGGACCAGGCCAGCGTGCCCTTCCTAGTTGACCTGGAGGCCCCCAGTCTCTGAGCTTGCTGCTTCCTTGATACACACAGAGCCTGAGTGGAAAGGTCTGGGAAGGGAAGAGGGGGAGTTTGATCTCTGAGGACTCACCTGGGCTGCTGGGAGCGGGCACAGAGGATAAGTGGGCTGTCCACTGCCCACTGGTACTTACCAGGACTTGGGGGCTGTGCTCATGGCTGGAGTAGGGGAGCCCATTGCACCAGGCCTCTGCTGAGAAGCCAGGCAGGAAGGCCTCAGCCTCCCCCACATCCACAGGGATCTCTTCAAAGGCCTCCAGCACCCCCGGGGTCTTAAAGGCGTGTCCATCGAGGGCCAGGGCAGTCTGGGCCTCGGGGAAGATGTCCTCTTGGAAATGCCGCTTGTACGGGTGGAAAGGCACGTGGCCGCCCTTGAGGAAGCGCCCGGGACTGCTGGCCGGGCCCTCTTCAAAGCTGAAGCCGGGGTACTTGTCTGAGGGTGAGAGCCGGAAAGGGCTGGGGCCAGGACCCGCTGCGCAGTGGACTTGCTCAGGGCCTGGTGATGCGATGCTGGGGCTGTGTGGGGGCAGTGAGGGTGCCCTCTCCGGAGGGCCATCGGGCACAAATGACGAGCAGCTGAAGCCGGCATGCTTCTGGGTGGACAGAGGGGAGAGGCCTGTGAGTGGAGGCTGGACCAGGATCCTACTCTGTGTTTGGGTAAAGGGGGTCTGGGGCTGAGCTCTTGGGGCCCCCATATGATGGAGGAGACCTAGCCTGCCCTTGGAAGCCCCAATACGATGAGGGCACACTGCTCTTAAACCCGGGGTGCCCCAGTAGATGGATGCAAGTCCCTGCTCTGGAAAAGCCCCAGCCTGAAGGAATGAGCCTATCTGAATACCTCTGGGTCTTGGAGCCACTGGGTCGTTGTTTGCTGGTGGAAGGGACAAGATGGACCCCAGGGAGGTGCCTGGAGGGTGGGGGTGATTGTTCACCTGTTTCCCATGCAGCCCTCAGGACTTGGCCTCAGCCCAGGCCTGGGTGCCGGGTACTTACGCTCTGTGGGGCAGGCGAGCCTGGGAGGCCTGGGGCCTGCATGAGGTCCCCTTGGGGCTCGCCCTCCAGTCTGGTGGGGCCCGGCAGCGTGACGTCAGACTGCGGCGGGAGGAGCGACACCATCACCCAGTCCTGGCCTCGAAGAAAGCCGGCTGTGATGAGAATGAGGCCCAGTGTCCGGGGGTGACCAATCCCAAGTCCACCACCTCCACTCCCACCCCATCCCTGGGCTGGGATCCTGACTCCAGCCTGACATCTTGATGAGAAAGACAGACAGACAGACAAAGAAACTGAGAGAACATTAGAAACAGAAGTAAGCAGGTGATGTGAGAGATAGAGCAAGAAAGACATACAGAAAGAGAAGCCTGGTGGGGAGAGAGCAAAATGAACCAGTGAGGAGCCTCCCCCGCCCCCCATGGAGGGAGAGCTTGGCTGCTCTAGACTCTGCAGCTACAGAATAGTGAACTAGGGAGGTTCCCAGCGAGACCCTGCCTCCGGCTCCTGCCACCATGAAGGTCCGGGCTAGGTGACTGTGGCTAGTAGTCTCTGTGCAGTGGCTGAGCAAGTGGGTGGTCCTGGGAGGAAGGGGAGCTGGAGAAGGAAGGAAGTGGGCCAGGCCCAGGTGGGAGTGACCCTCCCACTGCAGGTGACCAGCCCTCAGCAGAGGCCTGTGGTGCCATCCTCGGGCACCTTGGCCTGGCTCTCAAGACCAGGGTACAACTCGAGGGGACCTGATTGCTGGTGGCCCTGAGAGCCTGGCATGGCACAGGGGATGATGCCACTCGTCCACTGTGGAATGTCTGGCTGTTTTCTCCTGTGTTCTTCACATTTTGCTCTGGCCACTGCCCTTTCTGCGCTGTTGTTTCACTGTTTGAAACACTAGAGACTTAGACTACATGATATCTGAGGGCTTTTCCTGCTCAGACCTTCTAGAATTGTAAGAGAACTCTGTCCCCAGCATAGCTGTGTGGTTGAGGACTCAGCTCAAAGCCAGCCGTGGCCTTTCCTTGCTAACTGTGCCAGCGAAGCTCTCTGAACCTCAGCATTGTCATCATCAAACCAGGGAGAGAGCGAGGGCCTCCCTCGTGGGCATGCCGTATCAACGGAAATCATGCACGCGCAGTAGTTAGCACAGCGCCTGGCACATCGTAACTGCTCAATAAATGCCAGCTCTCATTATTCTACGGCTTTTTAGTGTGGCTCTTCCTATCGTTATCTCTCAGTTCTCTGCCTTCCTTCTCCACCATCTGCAAAGAGCAGTTTCTCTTGAATTTACTCCTCCTGACCTAAGGGGTCTCTGATAAAGGCTACCATTTACTGATGCCTGCTCTGGGCTGGCCACTGTCCACGTGATGTGGAGAATTTTCTCATTGGTTTGCTAGAACAGCTGTGAGGAAAGTACATTATTAATCCCACCTTTCAGACGAGGAAACTAAGGCGCAGAGGGGTTATGTGACTGGCCCAAGTCACATAGCTAATCCTTGATAGAGCCAGGATTCGAACCCAGATCGGTCTGACTCTGGAGTCTGTCTCACAGTTTCTTCATTTGGTGGGGGTCAGAGTGGGGCGAGCTGGGGGGTGGGCAGGCAACAAGAAAAGCATGAGGTTCGTACTTATCCCTCTTACCCAGGACCCACTCACGCAGAACTAACTGCATCTCCCAAGCCCTGCGCTCCTAGGGGCTCTGGGAAGGAGGATGGCCTTGCTGACTCTATGGTGCTCAGCCTGGGGTTAGCACATCTTTGCTACATTATCTCCTTTGTTTGATAGGAGGTTAGCAGGGATGAGGAAGGGAAAGCATTTGCCCAACCTCCCTCAAGGGATCAGTGGTGGAGAGGGCTGGTCGCTGGGGTCCAGGTGGGGGCCTGGTGGGAGGCTCTCCCGCCCCTTCAAGAGTCTCCACCGCCCCTTCTCCATGTCCAGGCGCCCGCTCACTCGGCAATGCTAAATGTGGCGTGACCGGGGAAGCGCCGAGCTGGCCGTAACTGGACACCGAGGTGGAGCAGGCATGGGGCCCAAGGGGCAGGGCAGCCCATCTCTGGCTCCGCATGACCGCCTGGTCTGGCCCCCGCTCCCTGGACAGCTCCTGGACAGCGGGGGCCTGCCTGTCACACCTGGCCCTGGCCCAGAGTTGCTTTCCCAAGGCGTTCTCCAGCTCCTCCAGCGGCCACGCTCGGGTGCCCCCCCCCCCCCCCTGCAGTGAGCGATGGTTGGTCCCTTCTGGAGGCAGAATAAAATGTGGTTGAGAGCAAGGGTTTAGGATTTCAGCTGCCTCGAGTTTGAATCCCAGTGGTGTCACCTCCTGGCTGGGTGACTTTGAACAAACTGTAATTCTCTCTCTTTCTTTGCTCCTCTGTCAATGGGGATTGTGCACCCACCTCAAAGGGTTGTCGGGAAGATTAGGTGAGATGATGGGTATAAGGTGCCCACACATAGAAAACGCTGAAGGACACATGTCACACATCTGGCCTCATTGGCCAACTGTGGCTGTGGTCTCTGACCCCAGACTGTATTTTCCCTGATGGTCTCACTGCTTCAGGCCTAACAGGCCTGGGGAGTTTGGCTTATGGCCCCATTCCCCAGGTGGCAGCTGCCCTTGTGAGTCCTTCCTGTCTGCCTGGCCTATCACTCAGCTTGGCCGTAAGGGGGCTCAGGCCCCATCTCTGCTCCTCTGAGGCATGAACTTCAGGAGGCCTCTCTGAGCCCCAGGTTGGGCCACACCGCCTCCTGAGGGTCTGGCCTTCCCAGAAGGACCCCTATAGCATCTGCCTCACCCCCATCCTTGCTTTAGTCCCTACATCCCAGGACATTGTCTGTAGCCCCGGCTGAGTTCCTGCATGTCAGAGGCCTTAGCTGAACTGAAGGCTTCAGTTCAGCCATGACTTTTATACCTTGGCTTGGTCAATCCACCCCCCTCCCCACCACACACACACACACACACACACACACACACACACACACGCCTTCCAAGCCCCCAGGCACAGGATTGGAGCCAGGGAGGCCACACAGAATTTAGAGGTTTGTCCCTTGACTTGCATTGAGGACGTAGAAGTCCCTGAATGGTCCTCAGTGCAGGGTTTCCTCTGGGAAGGTTTTATCAATAATGACCCCCGACTTGGTGACCACGGCACCCCCTTGGTTGCCTCAGTCAAAGCTCCGTTTCACAAATGAGGAAGGAAGGCCCAGAGAAGAGGTCAAGTGACTTGGGTAAGATCACATGATCCTGGAAAGCGGGGTCCTTCACCAACGGCAGCCCAAAGGACCCTCCTGCCTCAGGGGTGGGCTGAGGGGCGCTGATGGGTGTGTAGGGGGGCTCCTGTCAAGGGAGGGAAGGGCTCACTGAGAGGGATGAGGCTGCCTCGGCTCCTGACCACAGCCTGGAGTAGCTGGTGAAACGCCTGAAGTTGGGTGAAGTTGGATGATGGAGTTCAGAAGCCCTGGAATCAGGATTGGATTTGGATCCCAGTAACTGGGACTTTGGGTGGACAGGTT
Organism: Myotis daubentonii; assembly: GCF_963259705.1. NCBI lineage: Eukaryota > Metazoa > Chordata > Mammalia > Chiroptera > Vespertilionidae > Myotis > Myotis daubentonii. The sequence continues at coordinate 25,374,950 of NC_081855.1, forward strand.
GCCTAACTTCCTTCCCTGGGCCTCAGTTTCCTCATTTGTAAAATAGGGCTAATAATACGTATCTCTCTGGAGGGTTAGATGAAATATTGCTTGTAAAGAGCTTAATGCATAGTATGTGCTCAATAAATGATAGCTATTATTAATAATTAACAGTGGGACAGAGTTAATTCAAAGCATAAACTCTAGTTATAGGAGCAGGCAGAGCAGAGGAAATTCCTCTTCCTGCTGTCCACCTCCATCTCCCTGACATCCTCCTACCCTGTTTGCAGAGGCTAAACTTCCTTCCTCTTGATTCTCTGACCTCAGAGATCATTTTAGCCATTCCCCTAAGGTGGGATGGCTGTAGGAACTCCCAGGGATTAGCCCAGCTGGCGTGGCTCAGTGATTGAGTATCGACCTATGAACCAGGAGGTCATGGTTCGATTCCAGGTCAGGGCACCTGCCTGGGGTTGCGGGCTCCATCTCCCGTGTGGGGCGTGTAGGAGGCAGCCAATCAGTGATTTTCTCTCAGCATTGATGTTTCTATCTCCCTCTCCCTCTCCCTCCCTCTCTGACATCAACAAAAATATATTCAAAAACACAACAACTCCCAGGGATTAGAGTAAGGAGGGAGTGACTGTTGCTTTGGATCTCTCAGGAGGCCTCTCTGATGGCATCTGCATTCAGAAGGAATCCTTTCCTGACGGCTAACCTTTATCCCACCTGCTTCAGTTTCAGGAAGCACAATAGGATGTGTGTGTGTGCAAACACCAGCAAACCAATGCAGGAGGCCCAGTCAGCTTTCCGCCTTTCTCAGATCCCGGGAGCTACCCCAGATGGCACTCATCATCCCGCCATTTAGTGTGGGCACCCACAACCCACAATCCACAAGCTCCCCCTTCCTGGGCGGGAGCTAGGCCAGGGCTCTCAATATGCCCTGGGGTCCCGTCCACTCTCGGTTGATCCTCATCACCACTCCGCATCCATAAAGCGCTCCGTAGTTTACAAAGCACTGTTGTATCTAGCATCTCATTTTGTCTGCCCTTCGCCCCAGCGGGGAGCAGGCAGTAGTGTGCTGCAGCCAGCAGCGATGGGCTCAGAGAGCCCATCGTGTCCATCTCTTCCCAACTCCACGTTCAGTGAGATCAGCCCAAATTGGCCGCGGTGGAAGTATTTTCCCACAGAAATTAGCAAATACTATAAATTATAAATCAGAGCCCCCCTTTTTCCCCTCCCCATTTTTCAGGGGAGAAAACTGAGGCCCAGAGAGAAGTGACAAGCCCAGGACCCCAGAGCTAAACCTGAAAACCACATCTATTCATTCTCAGGCCTTGAGAGCCCCAACCACATCCCCAAACACACACACGCTCCAGGGGTACAACCCTGGCAAACCTTCGCTGAAGACCATTTCAGTATCTGGGCATTCTCTCTACCCTCCTTGTTCTGAACTTCCTTCCACGATCCTTGGGGAGTGGGAGGGCAGGGGTGGAGGTGAAAGAAGCAGACTTGATCTTCCCTGGGGTCAGAGGGAAGAAAGAAATGGCCCTCTAACTTGAGTAAGGAACATGACAGGTAAGAAATTTCCCAGAATGCATAAATCAGGCTCAACAATGAACCTTATCGAATGCCTGCTCTGTGCCCGTCTCACAAACAGCCAGGCCTGCACCCCCTCTACCCAGCACATTTTCCCATCTCTCAGACCATTTCCCTAGCGTGTCAGGCAAAAGGGGCCGTTTGGGTTGAGGGCCAGGGGGCACCGCGTTTGCTGGTTGTATGACTTTGGACAGGTTACTTCCCCTTTCTATACTTGGTTCCCTTGTAAGTAAAACGAGGCACTGGAATTACTTGCATCTAAAGATGGCGCAGCTGGTCCGGTGGATGTGTCTGTGGTCCACAGAGCTGTCAGCTGGGCCTCTCCCTGCTCTGCCTTCAGCGGGGGCCTCCCAGAGGGAATCCTCAAGGGGACTGGGAACGGCTGGGTGAGTTATTATACCCCAGAAGGGAGGTGCTGTATTACCACCCTCATTTTATAGATGAGGAAACTGAGGCTCAGAGAGGCTCACCAGACTTGTCCACGTTCACTCAGCTAGTAAATTATGCTCCCCAGGACTCAGACACAGGCTTCAAAGCCGGTGTGCTTAACCACTGTACTACACGGCCCCACCTGGGGAACACCTCAGCTTCCTGGCTCACATCTGGAAGCCAGAGTGGCAGGTGGGGGGCAAGGTTGGAGGTTTCCTTGGGAGGGTCTGCCCTTGAATCCCCTGTGGGCAGCTGAGTCACGGGGGACACTGAGGGCCCTCCACACTCCCTCCCACCTGGGCTGCATCCTACCCGGGTGCCTCCTACCCGCCCTTTATGAGTGAGGTGGAGACAGTGCGGTTCCGCCTTAATGGTTTCTGTTGCCGGCTGCGGCAGCATGTTTTACGAGGGGTGGGGCCCGTGCCCAGTGCTGCCTGTGGCCCCACCCGGGGCTCCGCCCGCCTAGCTGCTGGGAGGGGTTCCCTGGAGCAGCTTCGTAATTACTTACTTGGGGGTGGCAGGGAAGGGCCTAGAGGCTCTCTCCTGAGGCTGGGGCACCCCAGGATACTCAGAATCTGAGAGTGCCAAGGAGGAGGGGATTTCTAGCTCCTCTCCTCTCCTCTCACCCAGATTGGGGTTTCTGAGCCCAAAATTCTGGCCCCTCTGGCTCTTGACTCTGCCTGGGTTTCAGGAAGCTGTCCCTGCCTTTGAGAAGCGCTACAGACAGACAGACAGACAGACAGACAGAAGGGGGTGGAGAAGAACAAAGGATGATGAGCAACTCTGTCCTCCAAGTGATGCTTTCCTCAAATCTGAGCCCCTGACACTGGTAGCTGAGTTATTACCCCCTAACACCCCCCATCCCCCCAAATCAGGGCTTTCCCAAAGCCATTCCAGTCGTTCCCTGCCCTGCCTCTGGAAGTAGGCTGGTCCCGGAGCATCACTCAGTATGCCCATCCTGCAAGCACACCTGAGCCACCTTCCGTGCCCGGGGCTGACTTGGAAGTTCTTCCAGATATTTAACCTTAATCTCCCTTATAATCTTAGTCCTCTTGCTCTATCCTTCCTGCCATTCACCAAGGGACCCTCCAGAGGCTAGTACATGGCAACAGACTCACCCCTCCTCCCCCTGCTGTGGATGCCTGACTCCAACAGCTTCCTGCTCTCCTTTGCCTAGCAACCCTTCCTTTCCACCACCCCTGACCACCTCTGGGCACCTTTCCATCTCTCCAGCTGGTCCCCAGCCCCTGCCACCCAGCCCTGGTCCCAGTGGAGCTGAATCCAAGCACTCACAGTGGGCTCTGGGCCATGGCCACCATCACGGCTTCAGGGAGTCATCAGGCCAGCAACACCCCAGGAGCCTCCATGGAGGTATAAATACTCCCACATGCCTGGACCAGCCCCCTGCCTGAGGGCTGGGGCGGGGCTGCTTCCCCAGGCCTGGCAGGCAGGTCACATGCCCCATAAATGCCATGGGGCCACAGGCCCTTCCCAGCAGCTCTGGGGAGACCAACTGGGACCTGACCTCTCTGGATGGATGGCTGATGGATGGGTGGATGGCTGACGGATGGATTGGTGGGTGAATGGAAGGATGGATGGATGGAATTGACAGATCAATGTATGGACAGATTGATGGGTAGACAAATGACTGGATGGAAAGGTGGACACATGGATCAATAGACAGGCAGATGGGTGAACAAATAGCAGCTAGTGTGCTTGGATAAATAGAGACTGATGGGAACCCTTGACCTGCCTGTGGATGCTTATTGGTTGATGGGAAGGAGAGAATGCTTGGTTTCAAGGGGGGGAGGGGGAAGCTCCCATTCATCCCCTTTTAAGACATATCTACCAGAACCCCTTCTTTCCTCTGCTATGACCACCTAGTCTGAGAGATTGACTCTCCTGGGTTCCCCCTACTCCTTAGATGCCCCTTTCCAGAGACCTCCCACCTAAACACCCCCAGTCCCCAAAGGATCTTTTGCTCTTGGGTATCCTTCATGGTCTGCCTTTTCCTCCCTCCTGCCAACTCTGGAGTCCAGGCTCTGCAGCTGTGAGCCCACCTTCAGATCTTGCTCCCAGAAGTAAGGTCAGCTTGCCCTCCAAGGTCAGCAGGTGGAGGGGGAGGCAAAATTAAAGAAACATGAAACGCTTACTTGGGCAACTTAGGGAGAAGAAGCCACTAACCTCCCACCTTCCCCAGGGATTTTTAAAGGCATGACTGTGTCTGACAGCGAGAACAGGCCTGGCAAGGAACTTGTGGGTAGCCAAGGTGACCTAGAACCACTGGGGGCCCGACTGGATTGCTGGGCTGCTGGGGGTGGGGACTTCTTGCCCGCTTAATCCTCCCAGGAGTAATGCAGTGGTCTGAGGCCTTAGACCAGGGGTGGGCAAACTTTTTGACTCGAGGGCCACAATGGGTTCTTAAACTGGACCGGAGGGCCGGAACAAAAGCATGGATGGAGTGTTTGTGTGAACTAATATAAATTCAAAGTAAACATCATTACATAAAAGGGTACGGTCTTTTTTTTTTTTAGTTTTATTCATTTCAAACGGGCCGGATCCGGCCTGCGGGCCGTAGTTTGCCCACGGCTGCCTTAGACACTGATTTCCAGGGAAGAAAGTTCTTTCTAATCCTCAGTCTGTCCCGCTGTGAAAAGGACCAAAGGATAGATGGTAATGTAGGGAGTGACTGAAGGAACAGGAGGATTTTTCATAGATTATGAAACATTGCCTTCATCCTTCTTGAAAACAAGCTTCCTCCAGCCACATTGGCTGAAGAGGGGTGACAGAATGGGATAGGGATTGGGAGGAAGCTCCTTAACTCTGAGTACCCATTAGCTCTGCCCATCTGTGGTCCAGAAGTCCCTCCTCCATATGAAGTCACACAAGGCTGAGCCTGGTAGTCCCACCCCCAGCCTCCTGTGGGCTGCATTGGCCACTGGCTGAAGAATGGATTGGCTGTGGTGGTGATTGGCAGCTGAGCATTTGAACTGGAAGACCAATAGGGATGACAGAACCTTTGTTTCACCTCATACCCTCCTAACCTGATATTTATCATCTCAGAAGGCTCCCCTCCACCCGGGTGGCCCTCACAAGGAGTCCTCACCAAGGACCCCACAAGCATCCTCTCCCAGCCCTGCCATCAGTGTGGGCCAGTCACAGGAATGAACCTCATTTTCTCCTTTATAAAATGGGGTCCTCATCATTGCCCTACATACCTCACCTGGCTGTCCTGGGGACTGAATGAGAAGCAGAAAAACCGACACCATCTTGTCCGCTGCTCCTGCCTCTTTTATTGGGGTCCCAGGCTCGTGGCACTTCAGGGGAGGAATGGTGGCTAAGATCTTTCCCCTTCAACCATTTGCCCTTTCCCGGGTGCTCCCCTTGGGGGTGGTCAAGAATGCTTATATCCAGCTGCATGCCCATCTTAGTGGGGGCATAAGATGGCACAGGATTCTACTATTTCTTCAGTTACAGGCCTTTCACGCTTAGACATATCATTATCAGAAGGAATGCTCATTATTACCAATCTATTTTTAGGGATATTAATTCCGCCACCACTACTAATAATACAGATCTAGTGTAAGACAAACATATACCGGCAGAGCCCCGCCCCCCACACCACCCAGAGCGCGCGTACACACACACACACACACACACACACACACACACACACACACACACACGAGGCAAGCTTTACCTTAACAGCCTGGACTCATCAAACTTTGGAGTGAGAAGAGCACTGGGAGTCCCTCCCACCCAAGCCCCTCTCTATTTGAAACAGGCCCCACCAGCGGAACGACTGCTCTCTGCCATGCAGGTGCCTGCCCGCTGGCCCTTCCTCCAGGCACCTGGGCTGGGTGAAGCCAGCTCGGAGCACCTAATCATTTTCTTGCCCATCTGAGGAGAAGGATGGAAAGTGGAAAGATGTGGGGGTTTCTCTGAACCTATCCAGCTCCTGGGCTCCAGCCCCCTCCTTCTCTCTCCAACAACCCCAGGTCCTCTTGGCGTTGTCAACCCAAAGAATTTTTGCTCCAACACCCTCCCAGCCCTGCCAGATTGGACATGCTCATGGGAAGGCCCACAGAAGCCGAGCCTCCCCTCCAAAGCCACATGCTCTGTAAGACTCCACATGGGCTCCCCTCTCCTCCAAGAAGGGGCTGGGTACGCCTCTGACAGGGGACATTTCTGTGGCCACTCTGGCTCTGTTGTGGGGGGACCGCTAAATACAGAGTCTGATGATTGGGTTTTCTGATTACAGTAGTGTGTGTGTGTGTATGCGTGTGTGTGTCCTTGTGTGTATCCGATGCCTTCCAAGACTGATGAGCTGGTATAGTCTGGGACATGGCTGTGGAATTTACAAGTGTAGGTGGGATCTCCAACTGTCTCCTGGCAATCCAGTTCCAGAGACACACCCCATTCTGTGTGTGTGTGTGTGTGTGTGTGTGTGTGTTGGTGGCCAGGACAGCTGTAGTTTGTCAGAAGCAGTAGTTTCAGGAAGGGGGTCAGGGTTGGAAGCTGACTGACCATGCACCCTCCTATGAGCAAGAGGTAGAGGGTTAGGTCAGACCTCCCAGGGGGCTCTCTGTTGCAACCTGGGGATCTTGAGGGGTGCCCACACCCTGGAGCTTCCAGAGTAGTCGTGAGAGCATGGGATCCCTTTTCTCTGTGACTCACGGATGGTTCTCTAGTCAAGTTCCCTAAAAGATCACGATTCAGCTCATTCTCTCCCTGGCCCCATTAATCTGAGCTGACTAAGCAAGAGCTACAGGCAGGGTAGAGACCCGGGGATGCTCATGATGGCAGGCATTCCTAAACAACCCTGCAGGCCTCCTTGCTTCAGCTTCTGCCCATCTCCCTGCCTTGGGACTGGCCATGCTGAATAGATTGGTTACACTCCCAGCCTCCCAGGAAAGGTTGCCACTGCCTCCTTTGGGGGCCCTCTGCGCATGTCTCTCCACTTCCCCCCATACCTGGCACCCACCTACAGTGTAGAGAGATCCATCTGGACATCAGACCTCAACTTGTCTGGGTGGGAATGAGTTCATTTTTACTGTTTGGCCAGCATCCAGCCTGTAAGGTCCAGATAGGATCAGGAAGCCGAGGGCTTCTCCAGGGATGATTCTATCGCATCCGTTTTGTCCTAGCAGCATGGCCCTAGGCTTTTCCTCAACACTGGGAGAATGCGGAGGACAGACCAGGACTTGATGAGGGGGGCCTGATGGGGGATCTCTGCTGTATGGAAAGATCCATCCTGGGAGGTGGGGATGGTGTGAGGTGGGGAAACAGTATTAGGGGTGAAGATGGAGGTAGGGCTGAGGAAGTGAGGAGGAAAGAGAAGAGAAGGGTGGGGTTGTGAAGGTGGGGGTAAGCCCTGACTGGCGTGACTCAGTAGTTAAAGTGTTGGCCCGAGAACCAAAGGGTCTCGGGTTTGATTCTGGTCAAGGGCACGTACCTGGGTTGCAGGTTCCTGGCCCTGGTTGGGGCGCATGCAGGAGGCAACCAATTGATGTGGTTCTCTCTCACATCGATGTTTCTCCCTCTCTCCCTCCTCTCTTTCTCTCCCCCTTCCATTCTCTCTAAAATCAATGGGAAAAACAGTAAGGATTAACAAATTAAAAAAAAAGATGGAGGTAAAATTGAGGATGAGGAGTTGGATAGGAAGAGAGCTGGGTTGGGGTTGAAGACGGGAATGGGGATAGGGTTGGGCTGTGAAAGGAGATAGGGCTAGAGTGGAGGGGTGAGGGATGGAGTGGGGTTCAGGTTGAGGGTGAGCAGAGAGATGGAGGAAGGGACAAAAGGTGGGAAAGCGTCAATTGGAAAGACCAAAATTATTCAGGGACCTTTGATTGATGCTTCCGAGATGCACTCTCCTGGAGGTCATCGTGTCATTGCCCTGCTCCTGGGCATGTTGCCAGCCCGGCCACACCCATCCCAGATCAATGGCTGCTTCTCCACTCAGGAAACCACCTCCTGTGGTCACATAGTCCAGCCAAGTCAGTTTAAAAGATTGAAACATCTGCTGAAGCCTGCGGGGGAGTCCAACCAGCCGAGATTGGCTTCTGCAGCAGGAGAGACTGACATGCGTCTTCAGAGGAGGGATGGAGGACTGTGATTGGGAAGGAAAGAGGGCAGGGCCTGCCTGCGGGACCTCTGTCCCCTGAAAGGGAGGCAGGCAAAAGTGGCTCCCCACAGCCCCCTCCTCATTCGAGTACGGAGATGGAGAGACTCATAGAGGGGCTGTGGGCATGGGGCCTTCTTTCTGTCCCTTCTCGTACACAAACTCCCAGGCAATGGCCAGTCTCTGGCTGTGTGTTTGAGCCCTGTGCAGGCAGTGGGTGTGCTTCTGGTCCATGAAAACTCAAACTGGAAGGAGGGAGGCTAGACATCAGGAAGGACTTCCTGGCTTGGAAGGATGGAGAATGCACTGGAAGCGAGGGCAGAGGAGACCCTCCATGGAAACTAAAGGAAGGCGCTCCCTGAGACCAGGGAGGGGACACACGACAGCTTCCCAGAAGCCACGTGTCACCAGTCGGCTTTCCCCTAGTCTTGAACTGTATCGAGCCTTTTCCCCTCCTCACATGGGTGATGAAAGCTGTTGGCTGGGGTCACGGGGGGTCAGTGTGTGGATGAGACAAAGATGGGAAGCAGGAAGCGGTCCAAAATCCCTAGTTGTTTTTTTTCTTTTCTTTCCTTCCCAGGAGCAGAATCGAGAGGATTCTGGGGCTCCCTGAGCCCCTGGGAAATAAAACCCTCTGAGAACTCCCTGGCATTCCTGGGAGAACAGGTTCCTGGCCCTGGGAGGTGAGTGAGGCGCCGGGCCTGGGGGGGCAGCGTGCCTCGGCAGGCCCTGGAGCCGGGAGCTGAGCTCGGCAGAGGCAGGACGGGCGGGGCTGGGCGGGAGCTGGGAGGACATGTGCCTCTCCCCATGGCACCTTCTCCTCTGAGGATCCCTAGCCCTGCCTGGCCCACCACCAGAGAGGAGCCAGGCTAGTGGGGACGCCCTGCTACTGCCTGCATCCTGGGGGTCAGGGAATGACCAAGGTGTTGCCACCGCCTGAGCCAGGCACCATGGAGACCGGACTGGAGTGCAATGCCACCCTCCCCATCTCACCCCCCACTCAGCCCAGAGGAACTGGTATTGCTCAGTGGGGAACAGAGAAGGCTGTGAGGTCTGGCAGAGCCGGACCCTGTAGCCCTGGGACTTCAGACTCCTGGGAGGACTTCATGGCTGTGAGGGATTAGGAAAGCGAGGAGGGGGGCAGTCCTGTCTGGCGTGGGAAATGACCAGCTTAGAGGCAGGGGGATGGATGAGGTGACTTCTCAAGAGAATGGACCCTCTCCACCGGGTCGTTTTCCTCTGATCAGCTGGGTCTGGCATAAAGCACATACAAGCATATCCCCCCGCCCCTGTAGGTGCAGAGAGAAGAGGCAAACACGCCCACTTGGTAGAGTCTACACTTCATCTAACTTGCTCTTTGGACATTTAGGGAGGGCCTGGGGGACTCCACGGGGAATGCCAGAAGCTTACCCGATCAGGTAGCGGGTGGGGAGGAGATGTGGGAGCCAGAGGGGGCTTCCTGCTGCTCCGGCCAATTCCCTCCGGCATTCACTTCCCAGCCCCCAATCCTAGGTTTCAAGGGTCTGAGAGCTCCCTGCAGATCCCAGGTTTGCTCACTCGGCCCCTCGGCTTCAGGGTTCTCCAGGGAGACATGTTCCTAGACCCCCGGGGAGCCTGCCTCGAGCTCAGCATCAGGTACCGGCCACAGCACCTGTTTGCCACCTGTCTGCTTCCCCACCAGGTGCACTGCTCCTTCCTGCAACCCAGGCCTCCCCCCGGGCCCCAGGCATCTAGAACCCAGCCCAGGCTGCTCGAGATGTTGCCTGATCCGTTGGCCAACACACAACCTTGGCACCAGCAGCCCCCAGAGCTGGGTGCTCCCCTTTCTTCTTGGAAAAAAACACTAAGTTGGGAATATGCCTCCCTGTCTTTCAGCTCAAGTTTTTCAGTTCAAGCACTTCCGAGTCATCATCTTCTCCCAGCACAGGGTGGCTAAGTCCACCCTCTTAACACACAGAGGCTCACACAAACTCCAACCAAGACCAGAATGAAAAGCTCCGCTACAGCAAGAAGGATTGAAGTTAGACAACCTGAAACAGGAGCAAGAGGGAGGAGCATGGCGGAGAGGGTCCTCTTTGGCCTCCAGGCACTCACCCACTTCCTGAGTCTCCCTTGAGCTGCAGTGAGAAGATGGGGAGGACCCCAGTGCTCTCAGTCACTTCCCGGCCCCATTAAAAAAGCAATCCCTCCCACCCCATGCCCTGGCCGGCCCTGCTGGCCTCCACGGCTGACTTGGGCCGGGTCTCCTCTTACCTGCTCAATGAAGCAGGTCGGCGTGGGGCCCCGAGGCTGGGGGGCCAAGAGCTCAGTCCGCCTGTCAGTCCGTCAGCTCGCCCGGCCGTCCCGGGTCTGTGCTGACATCAGGTGAGGGGAGGCAGTTGCTGGGTGAGCCAATAATTATGATATCAGCTTCCCCTTGCCCCGAGGGGCTGCTGCCAAAACGGGGAGAAGAGCAAGGTGACTAAGAAGCTAGTTTGCTCCTTGGCTCTTGTTTGACAGGTACGGGCTCTTGTGCCCGCCCCAGCCGCGCCCTGGCCCCCCTAACCCCTCCCTCCTCCTGAGCCAGCCCAGGCCCCCTGTCTCTGCCAGCAGGCACAGCCTGTGGCCTGCGAAGGAGGGGGTTGTCCCGTGGCCCCCACCTGCACTCAAGAACGGGGATGTCAGCCCCCGTAGGTGGGGCACTGGCCTGTTGGGACATGCACACATGTGTCAGGAGAGCCGGGCCACCACATGTATGTTCATGGAGCCGGTGAGAAGGTTCTGGGGCGCAGCTCTGGGTGGCGGCCCCGGGGTCTCTGAGGCCCGGTGTGGATGAGTGGTAATTGTGGCTTCTCAAGGGCCAAGCACAAGTACAGATGTGCGGAGAATGCTCTGTCCCTGGGGTCTGGCCATCTGTCTGTCTCTCTATGATCCCTCTGCCACCTTCGGGGTGTCTCCTTGTGTGTGTGGGTGTGTGCACCCATGTGTACATGTGTCGTGACTCCCTGCGTGTGTCTGCGGGCACGTGTGGCTCTCTGTGTGTCTGTACGCTCATCTCCTGGTTGGTGTGCATCTGCATCTAAGTCTTTCCCCGTGTTTGTGTGGGAAGCCGTGTCCCTGTATCCAGGCTGTGTCCGTGTCCTCTTGTGTGTCCTCTGTGTCCATGCACATATCTGTGCTCTGGGTCAGCAGTCCTTCCCTGTGTGTGTATCTGTGTCACTGAGTGGGTGAAGATGGGCCCTGGTTCTGTGTCACGATCCGCAGCCACTCTTTATGGCCTAGCAGTGGTCAGCAAACGGCGGCTCGGCAAACGGCGGCTCGCGCGCCACAGACGGCTCTTTGGCCCCTTGAGTGTGGCTCTTCCACAAAATACTGGCTCTTCCACAAAATACCGACTTCTGCGCATGGGCCACGAAGTTTCAATCGCACTGTACATGCGCGCCCACACGTGGTATTTTGTGGAAGAGCCACACTCAAGGGGCCAAAGAGCCGCATGTGGCTCATGAGCCGCGGTTTGCTGACCACGGGCCCAGAGAATGGAAACAGAAGCCCATGTGGTTGTGGCCTTGGTCCTGGCCCCCAGAGTCCACCTCGAGAGTAGAGAGCCTGGTGAGCCCTGGAACTGGCCCCACTGCTCCTCCCTGGACTCAGGCCTGGGGCCTGCCCCTGGCTCCCTGTCAGCCTTCCCTGCTTCTGCCCAAACCCTGTCCCCACCACTTCCTCACTGCTTCCTTTTTCATCATCTTTGGCCGACCTGTCTGCTGTCCCTGGCCATTCTTTCCCGCCTCTCCTTCCCCTTCCTGTCCTCAAAGCTCACTTTCATGTCTTCCTGGGGCTAAAGGCTCCAGGGACCTAGTGGTAGATCTCTTGCCCAGCAAGACCTAGGATTTGGCTTCTGGCCTGAGGGTGTGGACAGGCTAGCTCCTCCCCTCTTACTCTATCTCATTCCAAGGAGGATGGTAACGTCAGCCTTGGCTAGGATGGGGGAGGGGGTGGTGGTCTTTTGGCGCCAGTGTGGAGTAGACTAAAACTTTTGGAGACTTCTCTGTCTAGGCAGGGAATATCCATTTCAGAAAAGAGGGTGCTGAGGCAGATAGCAACGCACCCATCTGCGAGTGATGGCTAGCTGTGTCCTCTTCATACACATCACTCCGAGCCTCCGTGTCCTCGTCTCTTAACAAGGAATAATATTATTTACCCATAGAGTTGTTGTGAGGGTTAAGTAAGATTATGTTTAAAGTTCTAGCACCATGCCTGGTATATACTAGATGCTCAATAAATGAATACGTGCCCCCTTTCTCTTCACCAAGCCCAGTGGTGCTGGGTGGGACATGAGAATGTGGTGGTTTGCCCAAGTGGGTATAGTAATTGTGTTCTGGGGCTAGAACAGGGGCCCTGACTCAATCCACCTTCCCCTGAGTCTCACAGCAACAATCAAAACCCTGCTCCCTTAACCTAATAATTGATGAAATTTCACAGCGAAAGAGCAGCTGTCGGGACCTACTAGTGTGTTTGCTACTAGTGTGTGCTCCCATGTGATGTGTACGGGGCTAATTGTTTCTTCTAGACTCCCAGGTAATTCCATATGGGTAATCTGGGCATGAAAGTTATACATTGGAGGCTGCTCTCATTGCTATCAATCAACATTATTCTGAAGGCCCTAACATTGCAATAAGATAAGAAAAAGAAATAAGGGACATAAATATGAGCAGGAAAGAGGCAAAACTTTCAAGAATTACCAGTGATGTCATTGTTTACTTAAGAAATCTAAGAGAATCAGCTGAAAAACTATTAGAACCAGTGAGAGAAATTATTAAGGTAGCAGAATCAGAATACATGTTAAGTATAGAAAAATCAAAGCCTTTTCCATACAACTAAACAAGTAATTGGAAAATATAAGGAGACATAACCTGTAATTCACAGTAGCAACAACATTACAAAATACCCAGGAATAAACTTAATAAGAAATGTATAAAATCTACAAGAGGAAAACAATAGAACTTTACTGACAGACACAAAATAAGACCTAAAAAAAACCCATAAAGGTATATCATGTTCTTGAATTGAAAACTCAGTATAATATTGTAAAGATGTCAACTCTGGCCTAAATAATCTATAAACTGAATATAATTCAAATCGTAAGTCTAATCCTGCCCTGGCTGGTATGGCTCAGTTGGTTGGAACATCACCCCGTACACTGAAAGGTTGAGGGTTCTATTTTGGGTCAGGGCACATATCTAGGTTGTGGGTTCAATCCCCGGTTGGGGTGCATACAAGAGGCAACCGATCGATGTTTCTCTCTCACATCAATCTTTCTCTCTCTCGCTTCCTCTCTCTCTAATGGACACATACTCAAGTGAGGATTAAAAAAAAAAAGTCGAACTCCCCTTCCCCCAACTTTATAAGTTGACTCTAAAGTTTGGGGAAGAGTACACACATGAGAATAGCTTAGAACTTTTTAAAAGAAGGCTAACAGGGGAACTTGTCTTGCCAGACTTAAAGATGTTCAATAAGCCTTCTGCTACTAAAACAGTGTGATTTGGGTGCAAATTAGCAAACAAATTAGTGGGAGATAATCGAGTTCAGAAGAAACTTGGGTATTTGTGAGAATTGGGTATATGATAATAAGGTGTTTTAAAGCAGCTGGAAGACAAAAATTCTTCAATAAATGGACTTGGGAGAATGGGCTTTCCATTTGAAAAAAATAAAGTTAAGTCTTACTTCTCACTCTACATAAAAAAATCCAGATGGACTCAAGATCTAATATAAAGTGGAAACCATACAAATAAATAGAAAATATATAAGAAACATTTTTATAATGATGGAGTGGAAATGGCGTTTTTAAAGCATGACATCAAATCCAGACGCCATAGAGGATTATATAACTTGGCTAAGGAAAAATTAAATATTTCATTGGAGTAAAATACCCCGTAAAAAGTGAAAAGACAAAAAAACAGCCTGAAAGAAAGTGTTGCAACACATATAACAAAGAGTTGGTATCCACAATATATAAACAGCTCTTCTAAAGAAGTAAGAAGAGAGACAACCTCAGAGAGTAATGGGCAAAGGATATAAGAAGCAATTTACCAATAAAATGCAAATGGCCAATAAACAAGTGAAAACACTCGCAACTTTATTAAAAATCAAGGAATTGCAAATTAATTCAGGGCCGGAGGGTCCCAGAAAGGTTGTGATGGGACATAGGACCGATCGTGGTTTGACCTTCCCACAGTGAAACTCGGCTTCTGATGGGTGAGATGAACTTCTCTCCCCGAGAGGATCCGCCTCCGCCCCGGGAAAGGGTGTGGGCCTGCTCCTGCTTTCCTTTGGGAAGCACTATTTCCTCGTTGCATGCCGTCTGGGAGCTGAAGCAGAAGCCTCGGGAATCCCAGAGAATTTTGGAATGAAAGGGGGCTGTGAGGTCCTTCTCGTTCTCTGCCCCCCAGCCGGACCACCGTCCCCTTCTCTCATCACACCAGCGCCTCAGAGTTCTCTCCCGGATCCAGAAAGTCTGTCCTGGTGCCGCGCTTTACCTCTAGCTGCTGTGGTGCTGTCTCTGCCCCCCTTGGAAAGGACTTCTGTCTGGCGGTTCGGTCCCCCACACTCCTGCACCCTCATTTCAGGGCCTGCATCTGTCACTGAGCTGGCTCTGGCCTGGATGGGCTGTAGCTAGGGCTGGTGAGACAGACTGGGGCTGGGGGGCTCTGTCTTTCTGGAGCCTGAAGGTCTAGAACGGGTTCACTGTCTATTGCTGGGCTCTGCCCAGGGCTGGGCGGCTTTGAACCAGGGGCAGCCCTGACCAGGGATGGAAACCCCGGGGACCAATGTCTGCCATGCTCCAGTCTGAGGCAAGACTCCAGGAGAAGGGAGAGCATGTGCCCACCCTTGGGAGCCCCCGTGTGCTGGTGGAGGCCCCTCCCTGTAACCCACCTTAGGACTGGCCATATTCTCTCCACTTCTGCTCAGTGTGAACCGGACTTGCCTTCCTCAGTGGGTTTCCAAGACGGGT
This sequence comes from Myotis daubentonii, assembly GCF_963259705.1. Lineage (NCBI taxonomy): Eukaryota > Metazoa > Chordata > Mammalia > Chiroptera > Vespertilionidae > Myotis > Myotis daubentonii. The sequence goes on from NC_081855.1 coordinate 25,390,060, forward strand.
CTGCTACTTCACAGGCCTTCTGTCTCACTCCATTGGCATGGAAGACACTGAGGAACATCTGTGGCGGCTCTGGGCCTAAGCATAGCTGCCATGAGCCTGAGGACCTCATGTAAAGGCTTAGAGCTCAGCCAGTGTGGCTCAGTGGTTTAATATCAACCTATGAACCAGAAGGTCACGGTTTGATTCCCCATCAGGGCACATGCCTGGATTTCGGGCTCGATCCCCAGTAGAGGGTGACAGGAGGCAGCTGATCGATGATTCTCTTTCATCATTGATGTTTCTATCTTTCTCTCCCACTCCCTTCCTCTCTTAAATCAATAAAAACATTAGAAACAAAGAGAGGGCTTGGAGAGGTCTGGGATTAATCAGGGTGGGCTTCTGAGGGGAGACCAGGCAGCTCCTTGGCTGTGGATGATAGAGGAGTGCTGGCCAGAGCTGTGGAGGGTGTGTGGCAGGGGCCCTGGGTTGGGAGGTCTGAGCCTGTTCTGGTTGGCTGACCCTCTGGGAAATCCAGGGAGTTTCCAAGCCCAGAGCTTGGGGGGTGGGGGGGAGGGTGTCGGGTAGGGAGGGACATAGCTAGAGTCCTGCTGGGTGGGGAGGGCAGGCTTCTCCTGTCTTGTCTTAATCTCTCCTGCTACTGGGAGGCAGGGTTGTGGAGGTGGGGAGGAGCAATGCCGGTGTATGTGTGTTCACTGTGCGTGAGAGTGTGTATTTACATGTCTGTTCTCATGCTCACATGTGCCACCATGGGTGTGCAGCTAAATTGTGGAGTTATAATGTGATGCTGGGCATGTCCATGCCAGAATCTGTGTGTGTGTGTGTGCGTGTGTGTGCGTGTCTGTGAATGACTGGGTGTTTGAAGGGTTGTGATGCCTGTGAATAACTGTACACACGAGTGTCTCTGTGTGTGTAACTGTGTATGCAGGTATCTATGTCTGTGTTTGTGTCTGTGAGTTGTTCTATGTGTACCCAAGAACCCATAGCTCTGTATATACATGTCTGTGGATCTCCCACCCTTAAGAGCAACTCTTCCCTGTCATAATCTTTTTAAAAAAAAATTATTTTTATTGATTGATTTCAGAGGAAGGGAGAGGGAAAGAGAGAAAAACATCAATGATGAGAGAGAATCATTGATCAGCTGCTTCCTGCACACCACCAACTGGAGATCGAGCCCGAAACCTGGATATGTGCCTTGACCAGGAATTGAACTGTGACCTCCTGGTTCGTAGGTCAACACTCAACCACTGAGCCAAGCAGCTGGACCTGTCGCAACCTTTCCAATCAGGCTGCTCTATTCCCTTCCCTGACCTCCATGCCCCCTCCTCTCCCCGCTCCCCTCCCTGAGGTTGATCCTGGGCTTTTGGAGGCCCCCAGACTCCCTGCCCCAGCAAAACCTCAGGACTCTGCTGACCTTGATTAATGGAGCCCAGACTTGGATGGAGGCTGTAGGGGGCACCCTCCTCAGCCTGGCCCCGACCAGAACCTCGAACATCCCATTCCTGCCCCACCCCTCACCCAGAACTCCCTGGCTGCACCACCCTCCCTCCTGCACAGCTCACCCACCCTCTTCAAGAAGCAACCTCCCCTCTGAGACTTTGGGGAGACAGGGAAGTCATGGCCTGAGTCCCCAAGGGGCCTTACTCTGGGGTTGTAACCCCAGCGCTGCCCTTCACCTGAGCTCAAATCAAGGTGAACCCAGAGAATGGAATCAATAGCCTACTCCTACCTTGTCCATCTCGTGACAAATGCCCCTTTTCTACCTGCCAGGTTTCTCCTGGAAAAACTTGGCCTGACATCTTTTCCCGGGGCACTCTGGTCGCCACAGTTGCCTCTGGGGCTGGTGCTGGCCAGCAGGAGGTGCGGGAGTCAAACGGGGCCTCTCCCAAGGCCCCAGGGCACAGGGCGGGGCGGGGGCGGGGGAACAGTAGGAGTTGGCTCAGAAACCTGGACCTATGCGGAGCCTAAGATGACATTGGCCCAGAGAGGCCAAGACATTGTCTGAAGGCCACACAGCAGTCTGCAAAGGGGCTCTGAGGGCAGCATGTCCAACTTTCCTCTAGGAGCAAGAAGCCCCCAGTGCTTCTGACACCTTCATTTATTTATATAATAATCGCAGTGCCAGGCCCTGTGCTCGGAACACACAGCTGCCTCAGGCAGACTGTCCTCTGGTTGTTTCTGGCCTCCTTGATCTCCTCCAGCGATGAGGAGCTCACTACCATAGCAGGGCCTGAGTCCCAGCACTGCCCACATTCAGCTGGTGGGAGACCCCAAAGTACCTCGACTTTTCTGGAAGCCACGAGGGAAGGGGTGTGGGTGCCCAGGCAGGGAGGATGCAGACCCTAGTCCCAGCACTGCCCCATCCACCTGCCGCAGCCCGGGGTATGTGTGCAGGAAGGCCGAGCTGCTAGGCTGCTTGCACAAACCTGACCTGGGCCGACAGGCCCTTCCTTCAAAGGCTGGCCGGTCCGTGCCGCTTTATTGCCCAGCTAATGACGATGATTAGGCTGACAGGTGCCGCCTGCCTCCCGGCAGCCCTCCCACCTGCTGAGGGGGATGGTTTCTGAGCACCTGGGGGAGGCCTGGCCCCCAAGCTCTGCCAGGGCCCCCGCCACAGCGGGCCCCTCCGCCCCCAGGCCAGCTTTTGTCTCCTTCCTCCCCGGAGAAGGCAGGGCCAGCTCAGTCTTTATCCCCTGAGACTGCTGTGTGACCTTAGTCCACATATGACCCTCTCTGAGCAGGACTGAGGGAGACGTGGAGAGGGTGGGTGGTGGTACGAAGGGTCAGCTGATAACAGTGGACAGGGCATGTGCCCCTGAGAAGCACAACTCTCTTCCCCAGCCAGGGCTGGACTAGGGTACCCACCAGGGTCTAGAAGAGAGTGGTGGCAGAGGGTCCTCCTCACCGTGGGGCGGGGCTGCTCCTTGGGGAGCCCTGCACTGGGGCAAGCCACTGGCGGAGCCCCACCATCCTGGGTCTGTCCCATTCCCAATGGTGGGGGGGCTTGGCCTGGGGCCTTGTGGGGGTCTCAGTGTGGGGCTGGGTGGGAGCCGTGATTTATGATGTGCTTCATAAACCAGGAATGCCAGCCTGGGGGGCTGGGGTGGGGGTGGGGCCACCGCCTGACACTCCTCTCTGTGCAGGATGCCTGGCATGTCCTGTCAGAATCCCCTGTCCCCTGGGGACAGCCATGTTCTCCTCACGCTGCAGCCCCTCCCATTGGCGCCAGCCCGCCACCCTCAAACCCTCAGCTCTGGGAGTATTGAATGAAGGCCCAGACCAGGGGGGATCCAGGCTGAAATCCTTTCTGGAATTCTCTCTTCACCAATCACCCCTCTCCTTTTATTGGGCATGAGAGTGATGATAAATATCTTTATTGTTTTTTTCTCCCACTGCAGCAGGAGGGAACTGGATGAGACCCTTAGAAACTTCCATCTATGAACTCAAGGCTCACATGGCACTGTCCTCGAGGAGAGACTTAGGACTGATACAAAGATGAACTTCCAGCCATCCTCACCTCCCCTTGCCAGACAGACAAAGCTCAGAGCTCATGGCGGCGGGGAGGCCGAGGAGGGACGGAGGGGAGCTGGCGGCAGAGTGACCCAGGGGGCTGTCGGGTCCTGAACTCTGAAGGCCGGGCCAGTTTTGAACCTGCTGCTGTGGGTCTCGCCGGCATCCTTCTTGCTGCCATTGCCCGCGAGGGTCCGGCTTTGCGGGCCCTTAGCATGGGTCAGCCTGCCTCCCTGGTCTGGTGGGACTGGTTTTTCCGGCTGGAGGAAGGGTCGGTGAGGAATTGGCAGGGGCAGAGGGTTTTATGTAAATACCCAGGGAGTGCTCTGGGAACCGGAGGCCGGTTTTCCCAAAGACACGCAGCGACTGGCAGCTCCCAATTAGCCCGGCCGGGTGATGTCACTGCTGCTTCCCTGGGTGGCTGCGCCCACTTGACTGGCCTTGGCAGGGGTCCCCGGCCATTACCTTCTCTCCTGGGTGGGAAGGGTGGCAAGGGGGGCTGCCACACGGGACAAAGTCAGGTCCCTTCCGACCATAATCCCCAACCTAAGGCCTGAACCATGTGGTGGACCAGCCCTGGAAAGCGCCGTGAAAAACCATCCCAGACTCTACTGAAAAAGACTTTAATGTACCTAGTATTCGAGCCCTTCCCCCTAACCGGAGAGGCTGTGGAGAGCTCAGCATGCCGGGCTGGTCCCCGAGGCGGTTGCCATGTCAACTGCTGGCAGGCCCGGCTGCCCAGACCACCCCAACCTTGAGTTTCAATAAATACAGTGTGAAGGGGTCTGGTTACCCACCAAGCTGGGGAGACCAAGACCTGGGGTGCTAGAAAGGGCACGTTACATTATCTGGGAACTCACATACATGCACTATTAAGCACACACACCTAAGATCATATGCACACACACAACCTCCCCCCTCCCCCCGCCCCCCGACATCCTCACGTGACACACCCTCCTCACACAGACACGTACATACTATCTACACATTTTCTCCAGACACAGGACTGAGTGCACACACACATTCCTCAGATACACACGGGGCAATGCACACATGTGCCCTTGTCTCATTGTCCGGCGTGGAGCCTGGGTGTCTCCTCCGACTCAGAGGAGTAGGAACGGCTTGGGTCTTCCTGGTCTTGGCCAGACTGTACCCCGGTCTAGGGGCCGGGCGCAGTGGCGTTCGCCAGGCAGTGGGTTGCGTTGGTTAAGGCCCAGGAGGGGAAGGTGTTCAGGTCGAAGATGGGGATGCTCCAGGTGTTGATGGCCAGCATGATGACCAGCACGCCCATGATGTTGAGCAGGAATCCCGCCCGGACCTGGTTTGCAGAGAGTCAGTGTGAGTGAGCAGGGCAGCTGCTGAGCTGGGCCAGCACCCACCCACCCCTTCGGTGTCCACAGGTGCCCAGAAGCTGTCACTAGCAAAACTCGCCCTTGGGAAGTCCTCCCTTGCACCTAACCTGCAGCCCCAGGCAGTGCCCTGGCCTCTGGCTTTACCCCCAGGGCTAAGAGGGGAAAGGGAAGCTCCTCCAAGAGCTTCCCTGATCTGGGGCCTGGTTCCCTCTGAGTCCATCTCCCTGTGAGTGGCTGCTTGGCACCTTGGAATCTTCCCTAAATTCCTCACCCCTTTCTCATCCTCTCACATGGCTTGGGCCCGGCAGGGCCTAAAGATGCTCAAACTGGGGGTCATATGCCAACCTCCCCGCGCCCCCGACCCCAGACAAGGTCCATGCTCAGCTGAGAGTCTCAGGGGCTTCTTGCCACTTTGTAGTCCACCGAGATGGGAAGACGGAGCAGAAGGCGGTGCTGAGCCGTCGGGGCCCTGCCACTCACCATATCAGACACTTTGATTCCTCCAAAGGAGAAGGCGATGGCATTGGGCGGGGTGGCCACAGGCAGCATGAAGGCCAGGGAGGCGGCCAGAGTGCAAGGGAGCATGACATAGAGAGGGTTGAGGCAGATGGCCTTAGCCTGGAAGGGGAGACAGTGGGCAGAGTTGATGGCAGTACCCATCCCAGAGGGAAAGGTGTGGCTCCCAATACTCCTGCTTCCCCGCTTTGAGGGACAACCCCCCCCCCCCCAACACATACTCTGGGCATGAACCCACCACTTCTGCCAGAAGGTACTGGGTGACCTGGGAAGGGCCCCTTGACCTCTCTGTTGGGAATGACTGTGTGGCCCTGCCCTGTGGGGTGTGGTGAGGGGAGGGGCCCATAAAACGGATCTCAAAGGGGCCCCGGGTGTCATCAAAGGCTGTGGGAAGGGGCTGGGGACGCTCCGGGGAGCAATTTTATCCCATCACCTCAGGAATGACCAGAACAGGGGCTAGGGTGTGGAGGTGGGGGAGGCCACCAGTGAGCCCATCAAGATACTCAAGGGGTGACGTCACCAGGGATGGGATGAGTCAGGGGCCTGGGGCCTTTGGGGCCCAAGGTAGCTGGAGAGCCCCGGGAAGCGTGGTCCTCTCCCGGCAATGAGAGGAGGCGCAGACAGGTCACTGTGACCCACGGGTGGGGCCCCTGAGTCGGGGTAGACAGGAGGGATGCCTGGAGGAGGAGTGTCTGCTGGGCCAACTCACCATGGAGGCCAGGATGGGCAGGAAGAGTGTGGTGGTGGCCACGTTGCTGGTGCACTCAGTGAAGATGGCAACCAGGAGGCAGAGGATACAGACAATGGCAGGAGGTGGCACGCTCTGCAGTGGGGTCAGCTTGTCCCCCAGCCACGCAGACAGGCCTGATTCCTGTGGGCAGAAGAGGCTGGTATGTGAGAGGGGGGGCTGCCTGGGGTCCCGGAGTCCCCTGCTGAGGCTCTGGGAGGGCCACCTTCCTGTCCACACCTCTCTAGGTTCTTCAAAATCAAGAGCAGCTTGGGAGGGAAGCAGCAGCCAGAACCAAGGGCCCCCTCTCCTGCTCTTGAAGAACAGTTGGGTGTGGGGAGAAGGGTCAGATGAGGAGCTAAGGAAGGGGCCAAAGGGCCTTCTTGGGAAACCTGGGGCTTGGTGGGAGTCAAGACTTCTCCCGACCTCTCTCAGGAGGTCTCTGGCCAGCCTTTGCCCTCTCTCTGCCCTCTCTAGCCCAGGGCTCACGCAGCAGCTCGAGGAGGGAGAGTGGGGAAGGGTCAGAGGCTGGGAGGAGGCTGACAGGCGCGTGGGGACTGTCCCCAGGGTCAGAAGAGCTCCGAGGTCTTGTCCTGCCCACTGTAATGCTAGATTGTGAGCCAATGCTGCCTACCCAGCACCCAGCACCCAGCACCCCGCACAGAGCTTGGCACAGTTGGTGAACGCTTGATGGGTGAACTAACCTTGGACTTAGGAGTCCCCAGCACCAGTCCCTGACCCAGGGAAGCTGCCTCCTGTCTTTGAGCTTAGTGGGAACACTGAGGCCCAGGTGTGCAAGTTCAGGGATTTCCCTCTTGGATGGAGGCCCTGAGAATGATGCCCTTGTCTCCAGAGCCTGGCTGGGTGTGATTACAGCGCCCCCTGGTGGCTGTAGCCCGCTAACCCTGTCAACCCGAAGCCAACTACTCTCAGGTGCTAAAGACATTACAGTATATCCTCTGTCTGGAAGGGGTGAGGGGGTGGAGTGTGTGTGGGGGGGTGTGGGGGGGGGTGTCGTGGAGAACAGTCCCTGCGCACCAGAGAAATCTGCCTCCCCTTTGGCTTTGAGAACCCAGCTGGGGAAAGATCTCTGGCTTGTTTCTTCCGCCTCTCAGATGACACTCTAACGACGTGGCCACCAGGGGGCGCCGAAGCAGGGGTCAAGTCTCCCCTCCGAGGGACTGAAGCCTGGCCCCTCTTTCCCTGCCGCAGGGTCTCCCTGAAACAGGCTGGGGAAAGCGCAGGGGTTTCTCACCGCACTGCCCTTGGCCAGGGCAAAGCCGCCACCCAGCAGGAAAACGATATTCCAGGGCATTTTCTCATTCACTGTCTTCCAGTTGAGGAGCGCAGGCGGGGCCTTCAGCTTCCCGGGTTTTTCTACTCCCCAGGCAGAAGAGGATGGGTTAGCGAGAGTCAACAGGCCTTCCCTCTCTTCCACTTGGGGCCTCCTGGATGGGTTCCTATCAGAGCTTAATGCGTGCGGGAGGAGGGCCCCAGTTTTGCAATATCCCAACTTTGTCCCTGACTCCCCGTGTCCTGGGTAAGTCACACCAACCTCTCAGGGCTTTGTCTAATCCCGCCAAATATGGTCTAACAGGCACTTGTGGCTGCCCGGAGGCCCTTCCCTGCCCCAGCCCAGGTGCTTACCTGGATTCTGAGTCAGCCCTGGGATCTTGGAAGGCACGATGAACATTATTATGCCCATGAAGATGGCCACTGTCCCATCCGACACAATGCTACAGGTGGGGCAGGGAGGGCAGGCTTAGCGGCTCAGGGCTGCTCAGGGATGCAGGGTGGAGGAGCTGGTGGAGAGGAGTCCCACCCACCAACGGGCCAACCCCTTCTGGCAAGTGTCCCCTCCCCCACCCTCCCTGTTACCTTCTGTTCTGCTCTTGGGGCCCTGCTCCCTCCCCTCCTCCTTTAGCTAGGGGAGCCCTGCAGTATCCCCTCCCCCCGGGATGCTCACCTTTCTCCCTGGTTATTGGAAAAAGCCAGGTTGCCCCAACCAGGGAAGAAGCCTGGCTCCCGGGTGAACCAGAGGATGACCAGGAGGACAAAGAGGAAGGTGACAGCCATTTCGGCGAAGGTCATGGGGCCCAGCCGCCTGTGCTCTGTTTGGATGACTCGGATGGCTGCCTGCTGTTGACCTCGTGCCTCTTCGCCCATGCCGAAGTTCTTCCGGAAGCTGCAGGGAGAGGGGCAGGGCAGCTCCTGAGGGCCTTGCACCAGGCCGGCCGGGGAACAGGGGCCTCTGAGTGATGGAGAGGCTGAGGCTGCAGAGGCCACCTCAGAGGTGTTACACTAAGGCCCTGACTCCACCCGTTTCTGGAAGAAGAGCAGAAGACTTGGGGGGAGGGGGTCCTGAGGAAGAGACAGGTTGGGGTTGGGGGCCCCCGTGCTTGGCTATTTGCCCCACTGACCCCGATCCCTCCAAGGCATCTGTTGAGCCACGCCCTCCCTTGCCCAGAGTGAGGAGGACCCCATGCCTCCTTCTGGCTCTGACTCACTGCTCCCCTCCTCCAGCAGCTTTTCAGGAAATCCTCCCCTCCCTCTCCGACCAGTTTCTGGGCATCCTCTGCCAGCCTGAGCCCCACCCTGATCGTCCCCAGACGCACAAAGGACTTTAGCCCATTTCTGTGGGCTGCTTACTTACCTCATGTTCACTTTTCACTTGGGCAAATCCCAATTCCCCTGTTGGATGGTGACTTCTTCAAGGGCAAGGACCATGCTTCGAATCTTTGAATCCCCCCTGGTGCCTGGCACTGTACTGGTCTCTTCGACTACCATCTTGCCTGTACCAGCCCCCAACCTCAATCCATCCTCCTCACACATGCCCACGTGATTTTTCCAAAGTATAGCAACCAGGCTTAAAAACTTTCAGTGGCTCCCCACTGCCTGGGCAGGAAGGGCAAATAACTCACACCACAGTACCACGCATATCACCACTCTTATCCTGTACTCATGGCAGGCATGACCAATCAATCACAGACCCTTCCTACTGAGCCCTAGCAAGGTCGCACGTGGTTTTCAACTCAGAACTCTAATGACTACAAGTAACGGAGGGTTGTTAGTAAGAATAAAAACTATTTACTACTCGGCCTCAAGGGCAAGGTCCTAACTATATGGCACACAAAATCATCCAAAATCCTACCCTCGCTTATTCTCTAACTTCATCTCCAGATATTCCTTTTTTGTTCTTTCGGTTTCAACCACAGGGAACTAGAGTTCTCCCAAATGTTTCACGTTCTTTCTTGCCTCTGTGCTTTGGACAAGGTGCCTGGGATGCCTTTACCCCATTCTCTACCGGGCTGACTTCTATTTTACAAGATTCAGCTCTGGCATCATCTCCTCCGGGGGCCTCTGGAACCCCCACTCACCTGGGCTGTGCTCCCACTGCACCTGGGCTTCCCTATGTCACGGCCCCCCCATACCATCACCCTCAGAGGGTGAGCTCCAAGGACAGGGACTGTGCCTTATGTCTGTTAGTATCTCCAGTGCCTAGCACAGGGCTAGGAATCCAGTTGGGGTGAACACATTCCCAGGGCGGTCTCCTCAAGCACTTACCAAAGGACTGTGGAGTGTTGTTGTGGAATGGGACCTGGCCTGGGCATCAGACCTGGTTTTCTGTCCCAGCACTGACAAACCTAGTTGTGCACCTCTTACCTCACGCCTCAGTTTGCTCATCTGCTAAATGATAATAATACTCTTGGTCCAGTAATTACCTCACATGGGGGAGGGGGGTTGCAAAGTGCACGGAGGGGCCTTGGGAGGCAGAGGCGTTTTCACTGGGATGGTGATTTTGTCATTTCCACAATGGCGACCTGGGTACCCAGGGGATAAGGGCAGGGGCTTGGGCCTCTCTCACCCATTCTGCCACTTACTTGAACCCCAGGAAGAGGAACTGAAGCCACACCCAGGCAAGCAGCAGCAAGATGATCATGGCGGGGAAGGCAAAACCGAACCAGGAGGCAAAATTCACCACATTGGCATTTTTGGAGATACTGAAAGGGGGAGGCAGGTTGCTGAGTGACATTGCCTGGCGACCACCAGGCCCCATCCCCCGCCTCCCTCCCAGTGAGAGTGCAGGCGCCCCATCTGTCAGTCACTCACATGTTGACCTGGGCTTGCAGCACCAGGTTGGGTGTGGTACCAGTCAGTGTGGCGATGCCCCCGATGCTGGCCGAGTAGCACACGCACAGGCTCATGCCCTGGGAAAAGCGGAGCTGTTCCTGGGTCCTCTGTGCCTTTGGCTCCAAAGGACCAGGTGGGACAGGGTGGACCTGCCCGTTATCTGGGAACAAGGGAGAGCTCAGGTTGCAGAGGGGGTGCAGGGCAGCTCCGGAGATCATGGCTGGAGCGCCCTGGTCCCTGGGGTGCAGGCGGGGTGCCTTGTCAGTGAGCAGCCCCCATTCCTGGGAGCAGAGGCCGCCTCTAGGCCTGCAAGTGCTCAGCACCCCCAGAGTCTCAGGTTAGGATGACCTCAGACACCATCTGGCCCAACCTCTCTCTCTCTCTCTCTCTCTCTCTCTCTCTCTCTCTCTCTCAAGAGGGAAACTGAGGCATAGAAAAGGGCACAAGATCATCAAAGCCACACAGGAAGAATGGACCCTGAACCCCTCGTGGCCCACCCAGACTCCAGCTCTCTGCTTGCAGGGTGACCTGGCATCTTGGTTTTCCCAGGACTGTGGGGGGTTCCCAGCACATGGGAAAATCCCAGGAAAACCAGAAGTTGACCACAGCGCTTCTTGCCTCCCTCTTTCCCTAAAAGACCCAAGACGACCAGCCCTGGGAAGGGATGTCCCTCAGACCCCTCCCCCCACCCCCCCAAGAGTGGAAGGGTTGGAGCAAGGTGCAGCCTCATCGTTCTCACCAAGTGTGTTCACTTCCTTCTGGGGGCTTGTTTCCTGAAGTTCGAAGGTTTGGTTGTCACTGCCCTTCTCGGCGTCCTTGTCCGCGGGTGCCTTGTGCAGCTGATCCAGGACAGCGTGTGCGATGGGCACCATCATGGCCGTGGTGGCCGTGTTGCTGATCCACATGGACAGGAAGGCTGTGACCATCATGAAGCCCAGCATCAGCCTAGGAACGGACAGACAGACACACTCGTGCTCCAGGGCCCCAGCAGGGATTGGGTGCCCAGAAGGCCACTGGCCTTGGTTTCTCCTGCCCTGGTTTGTGGGAACTCACAGAGCAGGCCGCACCCCGATGATGAGGAGCACGCGGAGGGCGATGCGCTTGTGCAGATTCCAATGCTCCACAGCAATGGCCACCAGCAGCCCCCCGATGAACAGGATGTTGGTGTCGTTGAAGTACTCGATGCAGACCTGGTAGGCAGGGACCGCTGAGAGGCAGGAAGACCCTGGGGTCTCCTGTGCCCCAGGGCTTCCGGGGTGCAGGCACTGGCATCCCCACAAACAGAAGTTGGTTCCTGGGCTCTTGGAACCAAATGGAAATGGTCTTTGGATTCCGAGTTATTTAATATTAACCAGGTTCCTCTCTTCCTGCCAGACTCCTTCATTCTCCCCTCGGGAGTGACTGGGGAGGCAGATAATCCAGCCTGATCCCACTCGTGTTTACAGCCATGGACTGGAAGATGATAATTTAGCGTCGCTTCTAGAAACTAGAGCAGTGGTTCTTGGAACTTGCTAGAAATGAAATGCTTAGGCCCTGCCCCAGATCTACTGAATCAGAAACTCTGGGGTGGGCCCTATGTTTTCACCAGCCCTCCAGTTTAAGGGCACTCAAGTTTAAGGGCCACTGAACGAGAGGAATCAAGCTCTTCAGCTGGACTCCAAGGCCCCTCTGTCACCAGGCCTTTCCACCTCCCTGGCTTAAGCCTCATCACTCCCCCTTTGGATTAACTCTCAACACCAGCCCCACACTTGGCACTTCTAGAATGTCCTGCCCCTTGCCTTCTAGCTGACTCCTCCCTCAGTGCTCTCTGACCTGCAGAGCAGAGACGGGGCGCCTCTGCTGTGGGCCCTGCCTATGGTGAGGCCTCCTGGGTCGGGAGCACCCTAGAGTACACCCCTCCCTCCCCGGGAACCCTTCTTCCTGTGGACGGGGGAGGCTTACCTCGGCGGCATCCATGATGCCCATCATGGGGAACAGGATGAGGGGGAAGAGGGCGGTGACAGCCAGGGGCAGGGCCTCGAAACACCAGAAGAGCGCCATGATGATGATGGCGTAGGCACAGTAGGCTTCCTGTGGGTGGGAGGAGAGGGGCAGAGTTTTCGAAGGGGCCAGGCCTGGATCCCAAAGTTGTCACCCCCTGCCCCCGGAGAAGACAGGCCATTTGTAAGGGTGTAGAGAGAGCCCGTGAAACCCACAGTCACTGATTTTTGAGCCCAAAGTCCCATTTCAAAATGGAAATAGAAACCAAAGCAAGGCACTCATCACTTTGACCTTGGGGAGGGGCTGGAGAGGCCCCACCCAGCCCAGGGGACTGTGGAGGCTCAGGGGAGGATCCCTAGATGAGATGGGGGCTGCCAGCCTGGTGCCTGGACAGTGGTACCCAGGCTTTATCAGAGCCTGGGAGAACGCATTTGTTTGTATGATGATTTAATTAGCATTTGTTCCCATTGCATCAGATCCTTGGAGCTCAAGCCCCAGCAGGCTTCAGAGCAAATCTATTCTTGTTTCTGTTTGTTTGTTTGTTTGGTAATCCTCACCCAAGGAGATTTTTAGGGAGAGTGGGAGAGAGAGGGAAAGACAGAGAGAAACATCAATGTGAGAGAAACACATCGATTGGTTGCTTCCTGCACAAGCCCTGACCTGGGCCCCAGGCCAGGGAGGAGCCTGCAGTCAAGGTACGTGCATTTGACCAGAATCGAGCCCAGGACCCTTTGGTCTGCAGAGTAATGCTCTATCCACTGAGCAAAACTGGCTGGGGTGAGCAAATCTATTCTGAATAAACAAATCACTGGAGAGTTTGGGGAATGGCTGAGCGTTTCCTTCCCAGCTATCCTGGCATGATCACTGCACTGCACAGCTCTAGGAGACGCCATTCACGTTTTATAGAACATATGAGAGGTCCTCCTATCCCTGCTTTGTGCAGGGAATTGTGGGGTAAACCCTGAGTCATAGGAGTGACTCTTTGGGTACCAGAGGCTCTCCTTTCTGTGACAAGGCCTCCAAGTCTAGAGAGGCCGGGCCTCAGGCCTGGAGCAGGAATGGAAGTCAGTCAACCCCTAATATCAGAGCCACCCCCCCCCCACCCCCCAACACACACACACTCATTGACAGAGCCTCTTTGCAGGGCTGGCAGGGAAGGCGGGGGAATCATTAGCCAGAAGGAAGCCTGCGGAAGCGGGGTGCAGAGAACGGTGCCCACATCCCAGCCTCCTCAGGGGCACCTGCCAATTCTTCATTTGCCAAAGGGAAGGGAGTGTATGCTGGGGCTAGGGGGCCTCTCCTCTCTTTCCTGTCTCAATTGCCCTGCCCTCATGTTTTCTCCACCTGCTACAGGCTGCGCTCACCCCTTTGTACCTCATGCCCTAGTACCCTGAAGCTTGGGCGTGGGGTGGGCGTGGGGGGGGGGAGAAGAAGCTGCGACGTATGGAGCAGTTTTTAGGAGCTGGTTGTTTTATGTTGTTGCATAAACTCAAACAGCCGTTAGGGTGGGTGCGGTGGTCCCTGTTAGAGATGAGCTTGAGAGGGCAAGTGGCTTGCTCTGGGCCTCAGAGCCAGGGAGTGGCAGAGGCAGCACGGGACCCAGGCCAGGTGTGCGGACTGTGTAGCTCCAAGAGTTCTCCCATCGTCTACATACTTGGCGCCCCCGGAGTGGTACTGCACTCAGCCCTGCTGGAGAGCCACATCTGTCTGATGCCAGGCTCAGTTTCTTTCCAATAAACCGCCACCACCTCTCCTTACCCCAGACAAGGACTCCTGGGCTCCAGGGATGGGACCACCTTGGCCCTTGACCAGAGACCCACTCCTCCCCCAGAGACCCACTCCTCCCCCAGCAGGAGGCTGATTCTGCTGAAGCTGCAGTTTTCTCGACCATTTTTTCATCTGCAAAGATTGTCCTGGCCAGTCACTCATCCTCCCCTGGGGCTAAGGGCAGGCCAGCCCCTCTGGTCCCTGGCGACCCCAAGGAGGGGGGCTGGGGCGGACCATCACTGCCAAATCAGAAGAAAGCTCTGCTAATCGCGACAGCAGAAGGACGCAGAGGACTACTTTGTGCCAAGCACTGTGCTGTGTTTCAGATGTGTTGTTGTTAATCCTTTGATTTTTTAGAGGGAGAGAAAGAAACTAATATTTTGGAGAGGGAGAGACAGAGAGAGAGAGAGAAACTAATATTATGGAGAGGGAGAGACAGAAGCACCGATGTGAGAGAGACACATCAATTGGCTGCCTCCCGCACACGTCTGACCAGGGCCGGGGATAGGCCTGCAACCGCGGTACATACCCTTGACCAGAATCGAACCCACCCGGGGCCCTTCAGTCCACAAGCCGCAGCTCTATCCACTGAGCCAAACCAGCTAGGGCGCTTGCAATGTTTTTTAATCGCATTTAGTTGCTCTGTGAGGTAATGACTATTGTTCTCATTGCACAGATAACAAGCAAATGCACAAATACATTAAGTAAATGTCTCGAAGTCACACAAGTAAGTGGAGAAGCCAGGCCATCTGGTTCTTGAGCCCCAGCTTTTACCTTCTACCCTTGATTCCTTGCATTTGAGGGGTGTCCCCAGCTTCAGGCTTGCTGTGGCCACTGGGGTGCATCGTGCCCTATGTATGGTGGGGCCTGCCGTTTCCTGTTGCCTGGCTCTGGGCAAGTTCCCTCACTTCTGAGAACCCATTTCCGCGCTCCAAAGGGAGCTGTTCATAGTCAAACCAGCCCCTGTGAGCTCCGGTGTGTTCAATCTATGGCTCCCTAACCCCATTACAACGTCTCTGTGTCCCTCTCCATGTCTGTCTGTCTGTCTCTGGACCAAAACCCAAAACTGGTTTCACAGTTCCATCCAGGAGCCTTCCTTGGCCAGGGGGCTGTGGCTCCGGGTCCCCCTCCCACCTTCCTGGGGAGTCTGTCCAGCTGTTGCCTCAGGACTTGCTGACCTGCCCCTCGTGGTTCATGGGGTTCTCCACTGGGGCGTGGAATTCCAAAA
Source organism: Myotis daubentonii (assembly GCF_963259705.1). Lineage (NCBI taxonomy): Eukaryota > Metazoa > Chordata > Mammalia > Chiroptera > Vespertilionidae > Myotis > Myotis daubentonii. The sequence goes on from NC_081855.1 coordinate 25,405,268, forward strand.
ATCCATCAAGTCCGATCGGAAAGCAATTTCACTTTTCTGCTAACATCTAACTGAGGTTGCGAACGTAGGCAACAAGACCATACAACTGTGAATGGCGCGATCGGTGATTTCGTCCCAGATGTTTGACTGTGGCTGTTAGCTACAGATACCCACACAAATCAGTTGCCACGGTTATCTCAAAGTGGCGTTGACATCCATCACTACTTTGAAATTATGGTGGTTATGACACCAACACTAGATCTTACTCCATGCATTCATGAAGGAGCACTTAAATTTCTAAATCGCAATGAATTATTTTCATATTGTGATAACTGGATTTCAAAAGCATTGCTTTCCTTTGTAATCCTGCGCATTTTATTTTGCGCATTTCAGAGCAATCTTCTGAGAAGGGCCCACAGTTGTCTCCAGACAACCAAAGGCAGTCATGGCCCGAAATGGGTTAGAATCCCCGAGGAGAGAGAAAGAAAATAATTACCTCGTACTAACCCCTGTGGTCTCCCTGAATCACGTTGGGAGTTCTCTAAACTTCCAGGCCCACCCCTATGTCAGAGGGCGCAGGGGTCTCTGCAAGTCCCCGCAATGCAGAGGCGAGGCGGAGGCGAGCTGGAGTGGAGGTTACAGTGTCCTGCAGAGCCTGGGGGTTGCTTTACATACATTTTCTCTAATTTCATTTTTAAAAAAATATTTTTATTGATTTCAGAGAGAAAGGGAGAGGGAGAGAGAGAGAGAGAAACATCAATGATGAGAGAGAATCATTGATCGGCTGCCTCCTGCACACCCTCTACTGGGGATCGAGCCTGCAACCCGGGCATGTGCCCTTGACCAGAATAGAACCTGGGACCCTTCAGTCCAGAGGCCGACGCTCTATCCACTGAGCCAAACCAGCTAGGGCTCATGTCACTCTCACATCTCCATGAGGCAGTGGTTCTCGTTACTCATTGAGAAGTGAGGAAACTGAGACTCAGGGAGTCCAGCACTGCCTTGTGCACGTTTACTGGCTGAACCTTGGAGCACTTGGGTTTGAGGTCAGGGAGCTGTTTGTGTGCTGAGCCAGGTGCCAGCCCCTTGGGTACCCACCGAGGAGAGCGCCCTGGGGATCCTTTTCCCTGGGTCCCACGTGTGTCCTATGTCAAGGTCACTATCCACACCTTAGAAGTGAGAACGTGGGGATCAAACCTGTTCATCAGACACTCACTCAATAAACACCAGCCCCCTCCAGGCCTCCAATCCCGCTGGATCGATGCCTCGGATGCTCCCCGTTACTCCTCTCCAGCTCTGGGCCCCCAGCCTGGTCCAAGCCTCAGCATCTCTCACCGGGATCCCAGCTATAGCCTCCTGTTCACCCCCTAGTTTCCCCTCTGGCCCTTGACATCTTCTCCTGCTGTGGTCAGAGTGATCTTGAGGCGCAAATCTGTTTAATCCACTGTCAACCTCCCACCCAACATGCACACACTCACCTCGAAGCAGCTCACATCCCTTCAGGGTTTCCTGCTGCCCTGAGGAGAAGTTCAGGGCTAATCTGTGCCTCTCCTCCTTGTTCTTCCTGCTGCAGCCACACTGGCCCTCTCCCAGCTCCTCAAATGCTTCACTCTCCCTGTAGCCACAGGGCCTTGGCACATACTTTCCGCTCTTCCCGCCCATCTTTGCCCAGCTGATGTCTACTCGGTGTTGAAATCTCAAATATTTCTTTTGCGGGAAGCCTCTATGGCTTCCAGGCTGGGGTATAGTCACCATATTTTTACGCCCTAAGCCCCTGTACATCCTCTGCATAGCACTCATCACCGTCTGTAATGAAACATTTAGTTTCATGAATTTCTGGATTACTATCAATCTTTGTCCTCAGATCATACTCTCCAGGGAGCAGGGTCCACGTCTGCTTCTGCTCCCCCAGGAGGGTGTCTGGCCTCCAGTTGGAGTTGACACTCCGAATGAATGAGTGTTGGACACTAGAGGTACAGACATGAGTCAGGCCCAGCCCTGGCCCTCAGGGAGTCTGAGTGTGAGCTGGCCCATAGGGCTGCCCTGCAAAGCCAACAGTGGACAGAAGAAATAAACCCTCCCGCCCAACATACACACCCTAATCTCAAAGCCGTTTGTATCCCTTCAGAGTTTCCCGCTGAACATTTAGTTTCACGAATTTCTTGATTACTATCAAGAAATGTCTACTCAGAGGGCTGGCGGCTTGCTTCTTTTGCAAAGGGAAACACAGGTCAGAGTTCAGAAAACCTGCGTACCCAAAACCAGCTTTACTGCTTGGGCAGGTTACTTAACTCCTCTCAGCTTTTTTTTTTTTTTTTTTTTTGATAAGCGACACTGAGCATTCCCAGCTGTACACACAAGTATCTCTTTTATGAGGTTTCCTTATCAACAAATCAGAGAAACAGCCACTTTGCTGGGTTATTATAAGGATGAGGGATGTGAATAGGTAGCTATACACTGTAAAGGCCTGTGGATGGCAGTGAGCAGGTGGCAGGGTTGGCACTGGGACAGAAAAGTGTTCTTGGGCTTCTGGGAAATCAGGGGTGAATGCAAGAGGTACACATGAAGATGAAGGTGCCAGGGAATCCAGGGAAGACTCTGGACCCTAGGTGTGGGCCAGGTGTGGGATATGCGGGCATTGCGGCCTTTACCCATTACGGGGACAGAGCGATCTGTGGCTGTTGGGCAGCAGCAAATATGCCCACAGTCTCAGAGGTGTCACAACTTATTTCTCCTGGTGATTGAAGGTTAACCTGGGGGTGGGGATGGGCTAGCACAGAGCAGGCCACTCCCTCTGCCCCTCTGCCCCTCTGCCCCTGGCAAGTAGGGATGCTGCTGGCAGCAAGCACTTCTGGGTCTAGGGAGTGAGGCGAGGCATTGGGTGGCAGCCTGCCAAGCATCCTTGCAAAGAAGAGACCAGAGAGTGAGATCGTAGGAGAAGGGGCCCCTTCCCTGAGCCTCCCTCCTTCTAGGCTGAGGAAGGCTTCCAGACAGGAGACACTGAGGGGTACTGAGGGATGAATAGAAGTTTAGTGGGTGGGGGAAAGGTGTTGGGGTGAGGAACTAAGCAAAAAGAGAACAGAATGAGGCATAAAGGATCAAGATGAATTCTCGGAAGGGCATAATGCCTGGGAAGATCCTTGCCTGCCCTGGGAGGGATCAAGGACTTTATCAAGAAGATGGGGTGGAAAAGGGAGGCCCTGAAGGGTTTTAAGCAGAGGGAGTGACATGGTGGGGGTAGTGTTTCTATTAAAAGATTAAACTGATGCTACCATATGTGATCTAAAAAATATGTGTACAAATATATATATATTCTTAGAATCATGTTTTTAAATGCATTAAATAAAATGCATACTGCCCTGGCCAGGGTGGCTCATTTGGTTTGAGTGTTGTCCGTGCACCGAAAAGTTGTAGGTTCAATCCTGGTTGGGGCACCTACGGGAGACAACCGATCAGTGTCTCTCTCCCTCTCCCTTTCTATCTCTAAAAAACAAATTTAAAAAATAAATAAAACACATAGGATTATAAAGAAAACCAACTATCTTGAAATACAGTGATTAAAATATGAAAAAGTGGGTAAGATCGTGATAGATGCGACTTTTTCCTAGTTAATAAGACCAGCACTGGCTAACAGCAATTGCGAAGTCAGGATGAACATAAACAATATTTCAAGGTACTGGCAACAGCTCTAGTGTGATGTAAAAATATGTGTGATTTCTACTTTACTGGTGGCAAAGTCAAAACTGTCCTTATACTATTGTGGTGTGTGGTCTACATTCATAACAGAAGCAAATGCTACCTTTCCTTTAGCGGTATGGACAATGAGATGTCATTTTTGCCATCCAAGTCCACAGATGGCCTGAGTTGTGCCCACAGATCCCCATGGGTGTGAAGTCCCTGCTCTGGAGCACAGACACCATGCTGGTCGCCGGGACTGCCCTCAGGAAGGGCACTGGGCAGAGGTGGGAGGGGGCCTCTCCTTCACTGTTTGTGTGCTTTGAATTTAGCATGACGTGCATGTATCATTAAATCAATCAATCATGGAAATAAGGAGTTCACACCTGCTAAGCATGGCAGATGGATCCGAAGACACAGGCTAGAGGCAGGGAGGCCACAGGAGGTAGTGCTAGGGGTCCAGGGGGGAGATGACAGGGCCTCAGAGCAGGTCATGGCAATGGAGATGGAGAAAGAGGATGGACGCTAGAGATGTTAGGAGGTGGAAGACAAAGGGTTTGGGTGGTGGCTGATGAGTCGGGTAGGAGGAATGGAGGAGGATACTCCCAGGGGCCTGTCTTGGGCGTCCGAATGACAGTGACCACAAGGAGAGAAGCCAGGCTGAAGAGACTTGCAGGGGGAGGTACAGAGTGGGCTAGGGGTGTGTGGTACCCTTTCTAGGAATAACAGGCCCATGCCAAATGCCTAAAACTGCTGGGAGACTGATATACAAAGGGGACAATGGCCAGTCCACATATAAAATTGCAACCTCTGCGGGAACCAGCCCCGGCAGCCGAACCACAGCCTCGATAGCAGTTGGCCCCAGTCAGGACTGGCTCAATGACCAGCAGCTTCCCTTATTTTTTTTTTTTTTACTTTTTTAAAAAATTAAATCTTTATTGTTCAGGTTATTACAGTTGTTCCTCTTCCCCCCCCCCCCATAGCTCTCCTCCACCCAGTTCCCACCCCACCCTCTGCCCTTACCCCTCCCACTGTCCTCATCCATAGGTGTATGATTTTTGTCCAATTATCTTCTTGCACCCCCACACCCCTTTCCCCCCAAGAATTGCCAGTCCACTCCCTTTCTATGCCCCTGGTTCTATTATAGTCACCAGTTTACTCTGTTCATCAGATTTTTTATTAACTTGATTTTTATTTTTATTTATTTATTTATTTATTTATTTATTTATTTATTTATTTATTTATTTTTAATTAAATCTTTATTGTTCAGATTATTACAGTTGTTCCTCTTTTTCCCCCAATAGCTCCCCTCCACCCAGTTCCCACCCCACCCTCCGCCTTCACTCCCTACCCACTGTCCTCATCCATAGGTGCACAATTTTTGTCCAGTCTCTTCCTGCATCCCCCACACCCCTTTCCCCCCCAAGAATAGTCAGTCCACTCCCTTTCTATGCCCCTGATTCTATTATAATCAACCAGTTTATTCTGTTCATCAGATTATTTAGTCACTTGATTTTTAGATTTACTTGTTGATAGATGTGTATTTGTTGTTCATAGTTTGAATCTTTATCTTTTTCTTCTTCTTTCTCTTCTTAAAGGATTCCTTTCAGCATTTCATATAATACTGGTTTTGGTGGTGATGAACTCCTTTAGCTTTTTCTTATCTGTGAAGCTCTTTATCTGACCGTCAATTCTGAATGATAGCTTTGCTGGATAAAGTAATCTTGGTTGTAGGTTCTTGCTATTCATCACTTTGAATATTTCTTGCCATTCCCTTCTGGCCTGCATAGTTTCTGTTGAGAAATCAGCTGACAGTGGTATGGGTACTCTCTTATAGGTAACTGACTGTTTTTCTCTTGCTGCTTTTAAGATTCTCTCTTTGTCTTTTGCCCTTGGCATTTTAGTTATGATGTGTCTTGGTGTGGTCCTCTTTGGATTCCTTTTGTTTGGGGTTCTCTGCGCTTCCTGGACTTGTAAGTCTATTTCTTTCATCAGGTAGGGGAAGTTTTCTGTCATTATTTCTTCAAATAGGTTTTCAATATCTTGCGCTCTCTCTTCTTCTGGCACCCCTATAATTCGGATGTTAGTGCACTTGAAGTTGTCCCAGAGGCTCCTTACACTATCTTCATATTTTTGGATTCTTTTTTCTTTTTTCTTTTCTGGTTGAGTATTTTTTGCTTCTTTGTATTTCAAATCTTTGACTTGATTCTTGCAATCCTCTTGTCTGCTGTTGGATCTCTGTATATTATTCTTTATTTCAGTCAGTGTATGCTTAATTTCTAGTTGGTCTTTTTTCATATCCTCCAGGTTCTCACTAAATTTATTGGCGGTTTCTAGAAAATTCTTGAAAAACCTTATAACCGTGGTTTTTAACTCTATATCCAGTCGTTTGCTTTCCTCCATTTCTGTCATTTGTGACCTGTTTCTTTGTCTCTGCATTTTTTATGCTTTCCTGCGTTGGTAGAGTGGCTTTGTGTGCTAGGTGTCCTCTAGAGCCCAGTGGCTCAGCCTCCCCAATTACCTGAGGTGGACACCCCTTTGTGGTGCACCCCTTTGTGGGCTTTGTACACAATCTTGTTGTAGTTAAGCCTTGATTGTTGTAGTTATCACTGAGAGGAATTGACCTCCAGGCCAATTGGCTGTGAGAATCAGCTGCATCTACAGTGGGAGAACTTCTGTGCTGAAGACACCCTTCTGGGGCAACACTTGCTTCATTGGGGCTTTGGTGCTCACTGAGTCTGCCCCCTGAGTGTGTCCCTTATGGATCTGAGCAGTTGTAATCTGGATGTTCCCACTCTGACCACTGGGTACACTGGCTCTTGGATCTAAGGAGGTGCTAATTTAGCCTCTACCTGAGGCTACCCAGCAGGAGCTACGAAGAGATATGCAGATTCCCCTTCCTTGTTTGGGGTTTGGAGGTGCCCAAATGAGGCCCAGCTGTGAAGCAATGCAAGCTGCTGTGGGGCCTTGGGCCTTCTCTTGGAAGTTCTGGGTCTGTCTGGCCCAGCTGCAATTTGTTAGGTAATTTTCAGGTTGCAAAGGGCCAGGGCATTCATATGCAAAGGCCTCTGCTGCAGCCTGGGTGGGGTGGGGTCTCAGGGAATCAACAGGGCGGAGCAAGCAGCTATGGCTGATCCTCAGCCCTGCCCTAAGGGGCTCCGAGTCTCAATGTCCCGGTAATCGGTAATCGCTGCAAGCACTTCTGAGAGAAAGCCGCCCTTGAGTTCCAAGTTCTGCCCGCTGCCAGACAGTCCAGTTTCTCCTTGTATGAGTCTGGGTCCCCAGAGACTCACCCGGAACTGGAGTTCAGAGCAGTCAGGGGCTTGTGACTCCCTCCCGATTCAGAAAGACAGCTGTGTCCTCAGTTGCCAGCCCTTGCAGCGTCCGCCTCCGTACCTCTGCACTTTACTTCCATACCTCCTCTGAGTCTCAGTGTGCTTTTCTCTTTTCTTTTAGTTGTAGAATTTCCACTCAGCCATCCTTCCTGTAGTTCTGGATGATGTCCGTTTTGTCTTTTAGTTGTATTTTTGAATTTGTTGTGGGAGGCAGCAATTTCCGCTGTTTACCTATGCTGCCATCTTGGTTTCTCCAGCTTCCCTCATTTTTGCCCTCCACTCTCTACCCCAACTTCCAACTCAGGGCCAACCAGTGAAAGCCAAATATGCTCCCCTAACCAATTATATAGGATGCCCTGCTTCTAGTTAGCAGCCCCCCCCCCCCCGCCCCAGCTTTCCCCTGCCAATGCCTCTAATCAGGGAACACCTGGGGCCTTCCCCTTTTCCATCCCAAAGTGTCCCCAGCCCCTGCCTGTCTTTGAGACTCTGCCAAAAGCAAGTGATGGTGGCTGACTCACTTCCTATTCTTTGCCTGATCTCATTTGGGTTGTCTTGTCTATCCCTGCACCTTAATGTTTATGAATTTGTTGCATCATCTTCTGCTCTAAGAGGCCAAAGGGAAACAATGGGTTTCTGAGGGTCAGAGAAAACAGAAGTGGGGAGAGTCCCGACCTCACAGTTTGAGCTGGCGCCAGGCCTGCCTATGTCCACTAAAGAGCCAAACAGCAGGCAGGAGTGATGACGAGTGAAGCGCTCCCACCCTCCTCCGTGCGTTTGAGCCTCACGACAGCCCTGCGCCTCCCTGCTGGATTACATCCAGGAAACTGTATAGTTGCAGATTCCTCCTGGCCTTCACTTCGCAGGTGCCAAAAAGCTTGCACACCATTTGGTAATCTGGGGACAAAGTTCAAGTTGGGGAACCTTTTCTCTCTATTCTAGGGATTCCCCTGGCCCTGGAAGCAGACTTCTTCTAATTCTACTCCCATGTACCCCAGAAGCCAGAAGATTCGACTGTGCAGAGTCCCAGTGCTGCTCGGGGTCACATTTAGGGACCACACCTCACCCTTCTGGTGGGAGTGACCAGAGACACCCGCCTTCCGTTTCATAGGAATCACCGAGGCCCACAGTGGCTTGTTTGAACAAAAGAAGTCATCGATGGAAAAGAAGTCATCTGCACAGGCATCTGCACAGGGCCTGAGACTAATTGTATATTCCAGGGGCTAGACATTCAGACAAGAGGCCAAGGGCACAGGGAGTCGTCCAAGTGCCAGATGCTCTCTGCATTCAGGTTATCGCATTTCATCCTGACACTAGGCCCTTCGGGGTGAGAGGCTTGGATAAGGTCACACGGCTGTACATGCTACCGAGTGGATTTCGACCCACAGCTGCCTGGCTCCCAAATCCCTGCCTTGTTCCCTGGACTCTGCCTTCTCAACCAAGAGCCAGGAAGTTTCTAAAGATAGCGGCAGGTCCCAGAAGTGAGGTCCAAATTCCTCGTACAGTCTTCATGCCCACAGTGAATCACCTGAGTCCTGAGTCTATCTCTGGGGTTCAGGAATAGCTTGCAGGAAGGGCATTTTAGTTACACAGGCTTCTAAGTGTATGTAGGCGGGCACACGTGCCGGTCTTAGGAGTACAGGTGATTCAGATTAAGGAATTCCACCTATTGTTCTCACCGTAAATACAATGTAGATTTTAGCTAAGCTCTGTCCTGGCAGACACTGTGCCACTGGGAGACTGTTCTTAGGCCCCCTTGGGTCCTGGGAGGCATTTGTATTTTTTAAAAATATATATTTTATTGATTTTTTACAGAGAGGAAGGGAGAGAGTTAGAAACATCGACGAGAGAGAAACATCGATCAGCCGCCTCCCGCACACCCCCCACTGGGGATGTGCCCGCAACCAAGGCTCATGCCCTTGACCGGAATCGAACCCGGGACCCTTCAGTCCGCAGGCCGACGCTCTATCCACTGAGCCAAACCGGTCAGGGCACATTTGTATTTTTTATTTGAATTTAGCTGATTGATCCCTGAGCAAATATTTACCCTCCGTGCGTAAAACTCTCACTTCCTTCCCCTAGCCTTGGAAGGCTGCCATAAGCTGATCTCTTCCCACCTCTCTAACCTGAACTTAAGCCATCTTCTCCTCACTGAGGCCCCCCATCCCACAGTGGCCCTGTTTATCCCTCCACCTTCCAAGTTCAGCCCTGGCCTCAGGCCTTGGCACATGTGTTCGGCCTGGACAGCTTTTTGCCCAGAGCAGTGCTTGGCTGGCTTTTCCTTGCCATTCTGGTCCTAATGTAAATATCACCACCCAGGAGAAATATCACCACCCAGGAGGCCTTCCTGGACCATCCCATCTACAGCAGTCCCTCCAGAAGCCACAGTCACTGCCTGCTGCATGGTTTTCACAGCATGGACAGTATATGCTTTCTGTGTGTCTCTCCACCCCCACCCCCCAAACCTAAACAGTGCCTGTCACACAGTATGTGTTCCTTAGGAAGTCAATGAATGGATGGATGGATGAATGAATGGATGGATGGATGGATGAATGAATGGATGGATGGATGAATGAATGGATGGATGGATGGATGTAAGGTTTCTGGCAGACTGATGATGCTTCTTCACTCTGCTTGTAGGGTTGGGAGAGTAGTGAGAAGGCCTCAGGCCCCACGGTCCCCCATCTACTGGGGACCACCAGGTGGCAAGCATTTCAAAGATTCTGTAGCTATTCCGTTAACACACCTACTAGTTCCAGCCCCTACACCTGTGTTCCTGCGGTCCCTTCACCTGGCCTTCCCTCTATAGATGCCCCTGACTGTTGGAATCTCACTCAGCCTTCAAGGCCCCAGTTCAAATGTCACCTGCCTTGATTCTCCCGTGTCTCAGTTGGAAGGATGTTCTCTCTCCTCTGAGCCCCTGCAGCCTCTGGCTGTACCTCTGTGTAACCACATGCTCCTCTACACTGAGAGCAACTGCAGAAGGTCTGTGTTCCTTTCTGGTAGCCTGCAGCACAGAGCGGGAGCTCAACAGGCATCCAGGCTGATCAACAGAGGAAGGTTTGGCTGACAGCTGGATGGACGTGAGGGTAGATGGCTCAGGACGTGACTCACAGCAGGGCCATCACCCTCATAGTCTCAGAGGCCTCAAGATCAGGTTCCAGTCCAGGCTGTGCCTTTTTCTAGCTGGGACTTTAGGCAAATCACGTTAATACTCTGGGCCCAAAGTTGCATGTCTGTAAAATGGAACTAATAGTAGTAACTTCACAGTAACTCAGAGGTTATTTTGAGAAATAAAAGGATTAGTGCTTTGAGAAATAAATGGCACAATGACTAGCATATAAAAAAACCCTCAAAAGATACCAACTATTATTATATGGACACAAGTCTGAGACTAGTGTGGAACTCCTTCCCATGCCAGAGGCCAGGGGCATGGAGGTAAGCTTGGGCCTCACCACAGAGAGCAGGGATGCAGCAGGAATTCAGGAAAGGGCCCTCTTTGTCCACATTCATTCATTTATTCATTCGACAGTTACTTGTTGAGCACCTACTATGTGCCAGGCACTGGGGATTCTGTATGAAAAAAGACAAAGTCCCTGTCCTCATGAAGCCTGCATTCTAGTATAGGAAGTCAGAGAATAAATAAAAAATAAGCAAATGCATCATTTCAGACAGTGAAAGTCCTGTAAGTAAAATCACAGCACTTTGTAATAAAGAGTGACTGGGTGTGGTCCCAGAAGGCTTTCCTGAGGAGGTGGATTTAAGTTGAAACCTAAGGAATGAGAAGGAGGCATCTGGGAGAAGAACATTCCAGGCAGGGAGATGAGCAAGTTGAGGAGCAGAGAGAAAGCTGGTGGGGCTGGAGCAGAGTGGACAGGAGGTAGGACATCGGGCATGGGGACCAAGAGGTCTGCAGGGGTGGAGCCCAGGGACTCGGGGCTGCCAAAGGAGGTTTGGATGTTAAGTTTGATGGGATGCCTGTAAGGGGTTGTAAGCAGGGTAGTGATGACCTTATGTTTTGAAAAGACCCGGCGGTGGAGTGAAGAATGGCCTTGGGAAGGATAAGGATAGGTGAGAAACAATGGTGACCCAAACGACAGAGAAGGCAGTGGGAAGTGATCGCATTCAAAGTATTTTTGAGTCCACAGGACCTGCTGGTGCATGTGGCAAGGACAGAAAGCGAGGAACCAGGAATGGCTCCAAGGGAGATGTTTGACTCTATATTGACGAGTAAGGCTGCAGGATGAGCCAAGTGGGGAAGATGGGGCACGAGGGCTTTGTGTTGGGCGTGTAAAGCGTGTGCTGCTCAAGAGAGAATATTCAGGTGCAAGTGTCCAGTGTGGGTTGGGTAACACAAGTTTCGAGGTTCGGGCTGGGGTTACAGGTTGGGGAATCGTCAGCATGAAGTCTCTTTTTAAAGCAGGAGACAGCGAGAGATCACCTGGGGGAGAGTATGTGAATAGGGAGGGGGAGCCAGGAGAACCAGGAGAAGGTGTCACCAAAGGCAAAAGAGGAGAGCATTGCAAAGAGGGGTGCCCAGCTGTGACAACTGCTGCTGGGGGGTGGAGGAGGGCGAGCATGGACAGGGCTTTGGTGCCGTGGAAGCTGATGGGGCCCTGACAAGAGCTCTCTGGGTGGGTAGTCTTGGAGACTGGAGCTGTCTGAGGGGAGACCTGTGCCCTGCAGACAGTCTCTGAGGCCTTCTCTGTGAGAGAGGGAAGACATATGTGGAGGGAGGCATATGTGGAGGGGATGTGGGGCCCAACAAGGGTTTGCTTGTTTTTTGTTCTTTTCAAAATATATTTTTAAATTGATTTCAGAGAGGAAGGGCGAGGGAACATAGAAACGTCAATGATGAGAGAGAAGCATTGATTGGCTACCTCCTGCAGGCCCCACACTAGGGATCGAGTTCACAACCCGGGTATGTGCCCTGACCGGGAATCGAATCACAGCCTTCTGATTCATAGGTCGACGCTCAATCACTGAGCCACGCCGGCCAGAGGTATGCTTGTTTTTTAAGATGCGAGATATTACAGCACGTGTGTATGCTAATGGGAGAGATCAGGCAGAGAAGGGGAACTCGAGGTAAGAGGGAGATAGGGTAATTACATGAGCAAAGTCCTTGAGGGGCTGGCCTCCCTAGATAGGACTGGGACAGTTAGAGTCAGGACAGGGAGGCAGCAGGGCTGGGTGCAGCCCAAGGAAGACAGAGGCTCCTGCCTCGTTGCACTCCCATCGGGAAGCCTGGCTTCTAGTACTGACCCAGGCTTTCCTGTGTGACCCTGGGCAAGTTACCGAATCTTTCTGGGCTGTGCTTTCCTGGGGGTAAAGCGAGAATCCCAGTGCCTGTCTGTCCTCCCTCCCGGGGTTCGCACACGTGGCCCAGCCTGTCTGAAAACCCATCTGACGGATTCCCAGTACAGAGATGCCATTGACTTTGGCCTGAGACCAAGGTCATCTCGAAGGTCAGCCAAGCCTTGTCGCTTAGCAAGTGTCAGGGGCCCAGGGGTTGTGCCCTTTTATCCCCAGTCTCTCACCCCTTTGGAACAGCAGGAATAAAAAGCCTGCCTCGCCCAGCTGCCGTGGCTCAGCGGTTGAGCATCCACAGATGAACCAGGAAGTCACAGTTCGATTCCTGGTCAGGGCACATGCCCGGGTTGCAGGCTCGATCCCCGGTAGGTGTGCGCAGGAGGCAGCCAATCAATGATTCCCTCTCATCATTGATGTTCTATCCCTGCCTCAACATCCCTATCTGTGACAAAAAGGAAGCCAGTGGCTCAGGGGGCAGTCCTGGGGCTGTTGTCTCAGCCTCCAGGAGGCAGTGGGTAGAGAGAAGGTAACACAGGCTTTGGAACTAGATCACACCCCAGCTCTGCCACTTTTTAATTGTGTGACCTGCCAGAGGGAAAGATTTACTGTGACGCTTGAGTTCTAGGCCCTTGTCCCCAAGCGCTATGCTAATTTTAGGTTTATAATTCTGTGTTCTTTTACTTATAAGAGCCCCCCACCCCCAAGTGCATAATATCTGGGGTGGGGGGAGGCAGGGAGCAGTGGCACCTCCCCCTCCACCCAGAGTGTCTATGATGCCCATTGGCAAGGCCCCACCCCTCCTCCTCAGCAGACTTAGCCCTTAGGATCACAGGTGAGTACCTTCTCTCTCTGTTTATGTTCTTAATGGAACACACTGCCTGAGGCCAGCTTCATCCCACTCCCTTTCCATCCCCTCCAGCAGCTAATTCTGCTCATTAGCCACTAAGCTTAGTCCAGGGCAGTGTGGGCACATAGTAGGCAGACAAGCCCATCTGCTTCCACTCGCATCTCTCTTACTGAACTGGCTTCCTGGCTCCCAAGGGAGTAGATGCCAAATGCACCTAAGCAATTCACCTTGGGCCCGTCCTACTGGGTGCCAAGCAAAAGCCCCCTTTGACCTTTTAACCCTCATCCCTCGGGAGGACCAGGAGATGATAGCTTCACTTCCAGGCTAGGAGCGTCAGTAGGTTATGCTGGTCTTAAGGATCCCCAGCCCTGGCCCAAACAGTCCCTCTCCTGCCCCCAAGAACCCCAAGTCCTTACCTTGGTGGGGATGAGGAGGGGCAGAGGCAACAGGATAATGGGCAGGAGGTATACAAACAGGTAGAAGCGATAGGCCCACAGGCCCTGCCAGCAGGTGGCCATGGTGTGGACCCTGGAGTGCTGCTGGAGCCACCGTCTCTCTGGAATCCAGGCAACTGAAGGACTGACTGAGCAGGTAGCCGGCTGGGGCAGGCTTATATAAAGCCCGTGGACTGTTAACCATTGACCCACCCTGGCAGTCAGAGTGTTTTTGGAGTCCGGGGGTGAGAGTAAGGAGGAGGGACTTGCAAGAGGTATAAAGATCAGGAAGACTTTGCAAGGAAAGGGAGGAGGGTGAGATCAAGGAGTAAAAACTTCAAGTTCTTTCAAGGAGTGAGGCCCAGAGTTAACCCCTTCTGTGCGTGCTGGCTGGGAAGGGCTGCTGGGAGGAGCTGGGGAAGGAAGGGTGCCTGGGAGGTTGCTGAGCTGGCCTCCAGAGGGCAAGTCCCCGAGCCGCCTCCCCAGCCCAACCTTTCCTTCCTCCTTCTATTCCTCAAAGCCAGGTTCTCTGAGAACTGTGTGTATCCAGGGCCAAGGGTAGGGCAGCATTCCTCTAGAGCGGCCCTGCCCTCTAGGAGTTTCCAGTCTAAGACTGTGGGACACCCAGGCCCGCAGCAAGCCTTCCTCTTCCTTCCAGGTGTCTAGGAAACCACGGGCCCTGACTGTCGCTTACTCACTTTGTGATGTTGAGCCACTGACTTAACTTCTCAGAATAGCCACTTCCTTGTTCTACTGTAATATCTTCCTATTCTGAGGTTCAAATTAGACAAGTTATGGTGTGTTGAGCCTTGATATGTGGTAGGTATACAACAAAGGTTAGGGTTGTGTTGTTGTTTTTAAGGGTTTTCCCTAAATTGCCATGGAAGACCAGCAAAGATTGTCTCATATTTTGGAAATAATCTCACCATTTATTCATCATCCACCCATCCATCCACCAAACAAGTAGTTGGTGCTGATTATATATTTAGCCCCTGTGGACGAAAGGGGCCACATGCTGACCTGACAAGCTCAGGGGAGGCCTGCATGGTGGTCTTGCAAACTCAGAAACCTAAAGTAACCACAAAGGATGGTCTGAAATTAAACTTTAACTAAAAGTAGTTATGGCGGGCAGTTACGTCCTAGGCCAGTATCTTCACTGACAAGATCAACCTTTACCTTAACTGAGCCTATCTGTCTATCTTTTTGCATCTATGATAACAGACCCTTGAAATGTCCGGGTAACTTGTAACTTCCCTTTTTCTGGAGCCCCTGGGTCACAACCAAATGTGCTGGGCGCCAGGACAGAGACCACAAATTCCTTCATTATCATGTTCATTGATCCTGCACCCACCTAAGTGTGTGTCAATCATTTTACTTTTAGTCCAATCCCAGGGGTTTCCCTGTTTTGCTTTATCCCTCCTCCTTAGTCGGTCACCAATGAATTTCATGTAACCCACCTACGTCCCTCCTTTGATTGCAAATGTATAAATACAGATGTAACCCCGCCATTCTCAGAGCGTTATCTCAATTCGTTGAGGTTCTGCTTCCCGGCATATGTCGACAGTTTGGTTCAAATAAACTCACAAAAGTTCTTTACAGGTTTCAATGGTTTTTACGTTAACACCCCATTCAGTGCTAAAATGCTGCTGATAGAGTTAACATTTGTTCAGCATTTAGTACACAGTGGTTAGTGTGCCGTTGGCATTTACTCGGTAAAACCACACCATGAGTTCAGTGTTACTATTCCATTTTATGGGTTGGGAAACTGAGGCCCCGGGACGCAGAGACAGCCAGAATTCAAGCACAGCGATGCGTCGTTTAACATCGGGGATGCGTTCTGAGAAGCGTGTTGTTAGGCGATTTTGTCGTTGTGTGAACGTCATGGAGGTACTTACACAAACCTGGATGGTCTAGTACAAGCTATAGCTCCTCGGCTACACACCTATACAGCATGTTACCGTACTGAATACCACAGGCAATTGCAATGCCTTGTGCTGTGATGTTACAATGGCTACGGCATCACTAGGAGATAGGAAATTTTCCGCTCCATTATAATCTATAATCTATGGGACCACTGTTATATGTGTGGTCTGTTGTTGATGGAAACATCTTTTTTGCTGGTGTTATTAATCCTCACCTGAGAATATTTTTCCCATTGATTTTTAGAGAGAGTGAAAGGAAGGGAGAGAGGGAAGGGAAGAGAGTGGGGTGGGGGGGGAGAGAAACATCAATCTGAGAGAGACACATTGATTGGTTTACTCCTGCACACACTGGGGCCAGGGCCAGGGATTGAACTTGCAACCCAGGTATATGACCTTGACTGGAATCAAACCCATGACCCTTTGGTATATGGGCCGTTGCTCTAACCACCTAGCAACACCAGCCAGGGCTTGATGGAAACCTCTTTAAGCAGCGCATGACTGTGCTTTATGAGTGCCCTGGGAGGTCCAAACCAGTGCCTGAACTCCAGGCGGAAGGAGAGTACTGGGAATTCAGAGCAAGGGCTCCTGGAGAAGGTGGCATCTAAGCTAAAACTTGAAAGTTGAGCCTAATTTGGCCACAAGGTGATGGAGGAAGGATCCCAAGCAGGCGGAGGAGTGAAACAGGCCTGGAGGATAGGGTGTGTGTGTGTGTGTGTGTGTGTGTGTTGGAAGTGACGGTTGGGGGTTGGAAGGAATTGCCGGTTGTCTTTCAAGCCAGAGCCTCTGCCTCTTGGTACCTTCACCCCTCCCCACCCCCAATACTGCACTCAGTAGAAGCTCAATCCATGTTTCTGTGGATTAGCAGAGTGGGATGATGTGTGTGCCAGGACAAGAAGGCAGAGTGCCAGAGCAAACGCTCCAGGAAGTAAACAAAGCGTGGAAGCCTGGTGACGTTCAGGGAACAGGAGCTTCGGTGTGGCTGAAAGGTGCGTTTGTGGGGGACAGGACTGAGAGCTGATCACCACATCTCCAGGTTACGCAATGACCTGGGCTGTGATGCCAGTGAGATCTGGAGCCACCCAGGTCTGTGTGAGACACGCAATGCCTTCTGCAGGGTGGGCAGAGAGCTATGGGGAGATCCAGGTGGCAGGACTCCTGGCACCAGGCTGTGGCCTCTCCACTCCCATGCCACCTACCAGCCACCCGCTAGGGGCAAAGGTGAGGAGGAGTCAGGAGGCACAGGGATAGACAGTGGGTTTCAGAAACCCAAGACAATACCCAGTTCTGTTTCAACCTGGACAAGGCCTCGCCCATGGCCTGAGGCTTTGGAGAAGCACTAAAGGGAGCATGGCTGGGCCTCCCCAGAGGAACAACATCCACTCTATGTGTAATCTGCATCCCAGTTCTCCCAACTCTACACCAACCTGTGGTGCAGGCTCCCAGCAATGCAGTTACTTGCCCAGGGTCACACAGCTTGTGAGTAACGGGGAAAACCCACATTCACCTCCAAGACTGTCCATGCTCTTTGCCTAGCCTTCCCTGGGCTCCTGTGATGGCAAAACTTGGTGTTTCCACATTAGATGGCTGCTCTTTTTTTTTTTTAATTGATTTCTTTACAGAGAGGAAGGGAGAGAGTTAGAAACATCGACAAGAGAGAAACATCCATCAGCTGCCTCCTGCACACCCCCTACTAGGGAGGTACATGCCCTTGACCAGAATCGAACCTGGGATTCTTCAGTCCGCAGGCCGATGCTCTATCCACTGAGCCAAACCGGTTAGGGCTGGATGGCTACTCTTTTACTGAGACACCATCCCTGCCCCCAGCTTTGCTTCTACAGCCCCCTTCTCGGTCATAGGCCCTTGGGACCCTGGCTGATCCTCTTTTGAGGACCGATGTTGGGGCGCTATCACATCCCCAGCAGCAGGTGCAGTCGATGATGACTTCCTAGCAGAAGCCGTGTCCTGAGGCCGGTGGGAGGTCGCCAGCCGTCACAGAGCTTTCCCCTTGCCAGTCACAGCCAGGGCCCCACTCTGCCAGACCTTGTTCAGTGCTCCTGTCGGCCTCACCCGCTTTTCTTTCAATTAACCCTGCAAATAACCGTTCCTTCTGTCATGGCTCCTAATGGACTGTGAGCAACACGTGGCAGGTGCTGAGATCGTCCTTCTCCAGCCTTGCTTGGGGTCTTTCCTGTGCCAGGTCTCTGCACTATCTCAGGGAGGAGTCATAACCAGGAAACGCCTACTGTGCACTTTGACCATTGACCCTCCTGGAGAGGGCCACCGAGAGCAGCCGAGAAAGTACTAGGGAGAGAGATGTTCCCAGCTTACAAGAACCGGCTTGTCCTCAGAAGCAGGTGGTAGATAAACTAGAGATAGAGCCGGGGCTGAGGCCCAAAGGTAGCTTTTAGGAAGTTCAGACCTGGACACATGAGACAGGCATCAGAGAGAGGCTCCTGAGGCAACCGGTGGAGCAGGCTTGGCCTGGAGCCCACAGGGGCACAGCCCAAGTGGTCCTGGAAAGACGAGAGGATTGGCTATAGCAGGGAGCAGGAATGAATTGTGAGACCGGGGATTGAACAGCCCAGCCTAGAGGAGAGAAGACGGGGTGTAGGGATGGCTGTGAAATCTTGATTGAAGAAGAGGGCAGGAATGTTCTCATGCACAGAGGGCCACAGGTAGCAGGGCGAGGGAGGCACCCTGAGGCTGTTTACCAGGACACCTCCCCCCCTCTCCAGGGTGAACGGTGACGGTGAAAGGTGATGCATTCCCCAGCACCCGAAGCGCCCTTCTTGGGTGGCTAGCTTGCCCTGAGACCGTAGGGAGAGGTGGAAAGGGGTCCCACACGGAGCAGGAGGGCGGGCATCTTGCTCACAGCTCTGAGGATGCTGGACCCAGAATCTGACGGCAGGGTTCCTGACTGCTCCCCGCGTCTGACACTGCCTCTCCAGTTGGGCCCACCCATTTTGTCTCATACCCCCCTCAGCACCTTGGAAGGTGCTCCGTAGGTGCTTAAATGACCCCTTCAAGACCTTCTCCTTGCCTTCCTCTTTTGCCTCAGCTCTCACCATTCCTGCCTCGATTCAACCGTGTTCAGATCCTCACCTGGCCCTGCATTGTCTAAAATCTCTAGGAGGTGGCCATGCTCCTGCTTCCTCTTGACATGCTTTCCCTGCCTCCCTTTCCCCACTTGATTGGTTAAGTCTTGCTTATCTTTCAAGTCAGCTTAAGACTGAACTTCCTTCCTGAACTCTCATCACAGACTAACTCAGGTTGCCTGCTAAGTGTCCTATACAGCCACAGCACATATCACAGTGCATTTCTCTCTCCTGATAACCTGCCCATACCCCCACCAGACTATCAGTTCTATTGGGACACAGTCTGTCTATATGACTGTCTGTATGCACCTCTTCAGCCTCGAGTTGATACCCAACAAAAATGTGTTGAAAGGATGGATGGATGGATGGATGGATGGATGGATGGATGGATGAGTGGATGGGATGCCCATATGAAAATTTATAAAGTCCACATCAGAGAGTCTCCTTCCAGCATGTTCTGGAGCTGGTCCCTGGTTCTTCAGCTAGGACAGATGAGGGCCATCAATCAGGTAACAAGGTAAATAAGTGAATAGGGAGGGGGGAGTGCTTCTGGAGAGGAATGAGGTGACCTGACTGCCACAGGAATCTGTGGCGACAGCAGCCATGGGGGCGCACCTGGCCAGGCGCTACCTGGGTGATTCCTCAGGGGAGCCAGACCCCCTGCGGATGCCCGCCTTCCCACCCATGGCTCCCCTGGGTGCAAGGAGTGCGAGATGGTGGCCACGCAGCAGCAGATGCACGATGCACAGCTGGTGGTTCAGCAGCGAGACTACTGCGCCCACTACCTCATCCTGCTGCTCAAATGCAAGCACGGCAGCTTCTCCAACTTCCTGGCCTGCAGCACGACTGGGGCTTCTGCGAGCACCTCGACTAGGTGATGCTCAAGTGGAAGAAGCAGCGGGAGCAGAGGGAGGTGGATCTGGCCAGAAACCAGGGGTCCAGCCTGGTGGCCATGTTGTGGGGTCCGCCCGCCACCCTTGAACGAGTGGAGAAATAGAAGCCTCCTGCCCTTAGGCCCCTCCCCCAAAGAAGAGAAGTGAATAGGTTTTCCCCACCATCAAGACTGTGAAGAGGAGATAGGGAGTAACCCTTCCCGAGGTGGCCCTGCCCATCTGCCTTGGCTGCTGGGGCTCTGCAGGGATCCAGCCAATGCTCTGATGCTGGCCATGAAGACTTGGAGGAACTGGGGACACACTTGCTGCTGGTAATGCAGGGAGGAGGTTCTCGGGCTGACTGTATCTACATCAAGTGGCTGCTTCCCACGCTGGCCCGACCAGGGCCAGGGATCAAACCTGCAAATCAGGTACATACTCTTGACTGGGAATCAAACCTGAGACCCTTCAGGGGGCGGGCTGACGCTCTAACCACTGAGTCACACGGGCCAGGGTGATAAACCTTCCATTTTGTATAACTGTTTGGAGCACAGATGAGATGCTGCCTAATTCATGAATTACTTAATAAAGCCAATTAGATCTTCAAATTCACTCCATTGAATTTTGTTCTTTAACAGATGTGGTGGCAGCATTGAGACCAAAGTAAACTTCTGATGGTTTTGGGGGACAAGAAACATAAGCATGGCCCCCCACAAGCCCCACTATCTTTCTCTCCGTTTCCTAGGGCTGCCGATAAGCCCCTCTAGGTTTGAGCTCCATCCTGTCTTGTGTTCAAGCTCCCGATTTGAATGACTTGCCTTTCCAGGGCAGGTAGGCTTGAGCTGGCAGGTGGTTCTGCCCAGAGCAACCCCCTAGACAGGCAGGTTAGTAAGAAGCTAGAAAAATTCCTTGGCAAGTGGAACTGGGAAACAGACAGATAGTTAAACAAGGCCAAGCAATTTACAGCCAGCTTATAAATCACAGTCTTATCTTCCCTAACCAAGGACACTTAGAAGCAAATGGTTTACACATTCCAGACCGTGCCAGGGGCAGACCCGCCTTGGTCCCGGGTCTTTTCTGGTGACAAGACCACAATTTCCCAGTGGAAAACCCCAGGCCTGAGCTCTGTCCTTGGATTCCACGATGGGAACTGCTGACGATTCAGTCCGCAATTCCCAAATGTTTGGAATCGGCCCCCAGATTCCACGCTGAGAACTGTTGGTGGCTGCTGCAGTTCTCCATTTATTTTGAAATCAGTCCACAATCCTCATTCCTTGGGATTTTTTGGTTCAATCCTTTTCCCCATTCAAGTTTCCATGGGAATTGGTGGTGGTTCCCAGCCGGAGTAGACTGGGTCCAACTTAAGAACTGAACTGGCTTCAATTTAAGAACCATCCGAAGTCGGTTTGGCTCAGTGGATAGAGCGTCGGCCTGCGGACTGAAGGGTCCCAGGTTCGATTCCGGTCAAGGGCATGTACCTGGGTTGCGGGCACATCCCCAGTGGGAGATGTGCAGGAGTCAGCTGATCGATGTTTCTCTCCCATCGATGTTTCTAACTGTCTATCTCTCTCCCTTCCTCTCTGTGAAAAATGAATAAAATATAAAAATAAAAAAAAAAAAGAACCAGACTGGGTCCAGGATTGGACTAGGTCTGATTTGAGCTGTACTGGGTCCAGCAGGAGGTCTCAGGTGAATATTAAGAAACAGGATCCGCCCAGCCGGTGTAGCTCAGTGGTTGAGCGTTGACCTATGAACCAGGAGGTTGCCAGTCGATTCCCTGTCAGGGCACATTCTTGTGTTGTGGGGCTCGATCCCCAGTGGGAGTCATGCAGGAGGCAGCCAATCAATGATTCTCTCTCATCATTGATGTTTCTCTCTCTTTCCCTCTCCCTTCCTCTCTGAAATCAATAAATCAAAGGAAGGAAGGAAGAGAGAGAGAGAGAGAGAGAGAGAGAGAGAGAGAGAGAGAGAGAGGAAGGAAGGAAGGAAGGAAGGAAGGAAGGAAGGAAGGAAGGAAGGAAGGAAGGAAAGAAGGAAGAAAGAAAAGTCTTTTTTTTTTTTTTTTAAGAAAGGTCTTTTATATCTAAAGAACCAAGTGTACCACCTTCTAGCGTACTTGTTTATTTTATGTTTAAGAACCACAGTCCTAGAAGCTGCGGATATTTGCAAAGGAGGCAAATCTTGCTGGACACAGCATAGAGTTGGCAATGTCCACTGCGAGGAGTATTCCAGTTAATCAAAATCATTTAAAAACTGCACTTAGCCCTAACCAGTTGCTCAGTGGTTAGAGTGTCAGCCCTTCGACTGAAGGGTCTCAGGTTCGATTCTGGTCAAGGGCATGTTGCAGGTTCCATCCCTAGTCCTGGTCAGGGTGCATGCGGGAGGCAACCAGTCAATGTTTCTCTCTCACACATCAATGTTTCTCTCTCTCTCTGTCTCCCCCCTCCCTTCCACTCTCCCTAAAACGAATGGGGGAAAAATATCCTCGGGTGAAGAGTAACAAAAAAAATAAAATAAAAACTGCATTTGAATGTAACAGTTTCCAGACGGAGCAAACAGAATGATATACTTATTTTTTAATTCACATGCAGAAGCTTACAAAAGCCTTTAGTATTCCAAAAGAGCTTTACTAAGAGTCATTACAAAAGGCTAATGAAAAATTAAAGAGGTATCTAAGATAAATAATAGGATAGATGTGATTCCTACTGCTCCCTATCCCTTACTTTCTTTAAAAAAAAAAAAAAAGATTTTTTAAAATTGATTTTTAGAGAGAGAGAAAGAGAGGGATAGAGAGAAACATGGATGTGAGAGTGAAACATCCATCGGCCCCCTCCCAGGGATAGACCCCTGACCGGGAATCAAACCAGGAACCTTTCGGTGCACAGGAGGCCGCCCAACCAACTAAGCCACACGAGCCAGGGCTACCCCTTACTTTTCTCCTGAGGACTCACATTTCACTAATTCTGCTTTTCCACTCTGAAGAGACTACTAGACAGTTACTGTTTAAAATAAAACTCCCTGAAGTTGAGGATGAACCCCTTCAGGTATCTTTTATCCCTGAGTCAAACACTAAGGTCAATAGTTAAAGAATTTCCTAAACCTAGGGAGAAACCCCAAAAGTTTTTTGAAGACTTTATTAAATGTCTAGATCATTTCCAAATAAGGAAGAAAAAAATTGGAATGTTCATTATAAAACTCACGGTTATCTACTTTTGGTTTCTTAGTGCAGAATTGGGTCTACTAGCAAACATGGTTTATGCCACACTGAGAAATTTTCTATGATAAAGCACGTTTCTATGCATGATAGAAAGTATGTATATGTTTGCAAAAGCACAGATTGCTAATATAAAAGACAGTTCATAATTGTTTATTTCTTAGTTTTCATTAAAATCGAGGTTTTTAAGGGTTAAAAATTACACTGTATGGAATTAAAACTACTAGAATAACAAGGAAACAACTTTGAATGTAAGGAAGTGTTTTCAGTAAAAGAAGATATAAGAAATGGAAATACATATTTTTTTTTTTAGGAAAAAGGAAATAAATGTGTCCTAGACAGAGGCAAAATAGAAGAGGAAAAACAGGACAAGATCTAAATGTAAGAGAGATATTAAATTAATTGGGCTCGTTTGGTGTGATAACCACCCTTGCCACTGCCTTCCCTCCATCCTGGCCTAAAAGCAATCCTTCCTTTTCTTTTGTTAATATTCTGTTGACCCATCTTTCTTCCTGTAAAAATCTTCCATTTTGTATGACCTCTTGGAGCACCCTTCTAGGTGCTGCCCAATTCATGAATCGCTTAATAAAGTAGATCTTCAAATATACTCATTTGAATTTTGTTGTTTTTTTAAGTTTCATTTGTTTATTTTATTGGGAAACCAATGTAGCAAACCTAGGCTTATTGAAAATGAAATCAGTAACTAAGGCTGCAGTAAATTTGGTTCTTTAACAGAATCAAACAGATCTGGGTGTGAACGCTAACTTTGTAAGCTTGGTGCCTACATGACCTTGGACAGAGCACCTCTCTGAACTTCAGCTCTGTAAAGTAGAGAAGAAACGGAAAATGGAGCCAAAAGGGAGGACTCGAACGCACCTTACAGAATTGTTGGAAGAACTAGAAACAGCGCAAAGGGCCCACCCTGGGTGGCACTCAATAAAAGGGAGCCATTGTTATTTCTTGTTGGCCAGCGCTGGGTGGGTACAGCCCTCCTTCAGGTTTCCTTGAGTCTCAGAATCAATAAACCAGTGTGCCCTCTGGGGATTCAGCTTCAGTTTATTTGCCCAAGGGATCATTAGTTGTGACAAATGTGGGCAGGACTCTGCCTGACCAAGCAACGTTTCCCTCTTGTCACGTGGACTGACCTTGAAGGCTGGGAGGTGGGGAGTGGGCCCTGCCTGGGAGGGAGCAAGGAGGCACGTGTTTGGAGCGCGCAGAGCCTTTTGCAGAAGAGCTTTCACTGATGACAGCAAGATTTAATCAGACTGTCTTGGGTGTGGGCGTGGTGATAAGGCTAGTAGAGTGGCCCCAGTGCTTGTTTGGATTATGGAACTCTCTGACTAGGAGAGCAGCTGGAAGGCTGCCCAGAAGAGGGACGCCCTCCCA
Source organism: Myotis daubentonii (assembly GCF_963259705.1). Classification (NCBI taxonomy): domain Eukaryota; kingdom Metazoa; phylum Chordata; class Mammalia; order Chiroptera; family Vespertilionidae; genus Myotis; species Myotis daubentonii. Next base: position 25,429,334 of record NC_081855.1, read on the forward strand.
GTCCTTCTCGGGACAAAGGGTCCTCCCCTCCTGCCACTCCTTGAAGCCGAGGAGCAGCTTCCAAGAGGTTTGAGGAGGGAGGAGGGGCTGGGGTTCTGGCCTCAGCTTCCCATCTGAGCTCTGCCCTTCACCAGCTGTGCCACCAGATCTGGGTCTTTCTGCATCTCAGAAATAGAATGAGCGTGAGAAAAACCCATGAGGAAGGATTGGGGTGAGGGTTGTGTCAGAGGATATAGGGTACACAGGAGGTCCTGGGGCAAAGGTTGGTTTCCTCCTTCTCCCTTTCCTCATAAACTGCTGGTTCCTACTCAGCTCTTAACCCTCCACACGTGGCTGCAGGTGTGCACCCCTCCTGGCTAAACCTCCTCAGGGCACCACACGCCCCCACTCCCACAAGGCCGAACGGAGACTTGACTTCTGTAATAGGCTGCCCGCCTCCGTTTCCACTCCACAGACACTCTTCCCCATCGCTCACGACCAGATTATGCCCGCCACCCTTGCCTGACATTATGGCCCGTCTTGACCAGAATACTTTCAGGACATACCGGTTACTCTGTTTTTTTAGTACAAACTGTACTTCTGGTGGTAACATTTGTCCCGGCCGGTTCTCACTGGACTGTGAGAGCCTGAGGAGCAGAGTGGGGATCTGATTGGCCCATCTTGGTTGGTAGCTCAGTGTGTAACCAGTGCTCTTCTCTCTTCTTCGAGCAGAGGTCTGAAAGCGATGGCTGACAGACAATATATGACTGACAGATGGACCCACTGGATTCCCTTATCCAGCACCCAGCACTCCCCCCATATACTCACCCATTTCCTTCAACAAGATGCCAAAGTGTTGTAGGCAGCGGGAAAGGCACTGAGTGGTAGACCCGCGGGGTCAGACTGGACTGGGCTCAGCAACCTCGGTACTTGGGTTCTGGCTAGGGAAGAATTCAGAGCCGATGGAGCTGAGTCCTTCGTCCTAAGGGTTTTAAGAGTGGGAATGTTAGGGGAGGTCCCAAGGGAAGATCTCAATAGAATATTCATCAGTTTTCCAGGTGTGTCCTTGCAAGGTTGTGGTCTCCACGGATTGATTGGCTGGCAACCTCGGCACTTGGCACCAGTTACACACTGAACTACCAACCACCCACACTGATTGACTGGCTGGGTCCCACAGCCTCAACCCAGGTCTGCACGCTTCCTACATTGCCATTTTCATCCACACTCTGTTTATTCAATAGAGCTGGTCCTGAGGGCAAGCACGGGATTGCTGGTCTGGTTTTACTGCTTTTCTGGTTCTGGAGCTGAAATTCAATTAAGGCATAGATATTATCTCTAGGGAGGAAAGGTCAGGGGGTGCATATGCTAGGGGAGGAAAGGTCCCCCTGGGGGGCGAGGTCCCACCCTACAATTGTTCGTTGCTAGGCACCTGGGGCCTTCCACCGTGGTGACCTTCCTACCTGGCCCATAGTCTTTGCTCTTCTCATGCCTGTCTAACTGCCTACCACAAAAGCAGCGCCCCTTACCATTTAACTTGCAAAGCATACAGGTCTCTAGGGTGGGTGGGGACGTCCTCCCTCTGTGTATCCCCAACTTGGACACTCTTCACACTCTAGATCAGCGGTTCTCAGCCTTCCTAATGCCGCGACCCTTTAATACAGTTCCTCATGTTGTGGTGACCCCCAATTTCACTGTTACAAATTGAACATAATTAAAGCATAGTGAGTAATCACAAAAACAATATGTAATGATATATGTGTTTTCCGATGGTCGTAGGCGACCCCTGCGAAAGGGTCGTTCGACCCCCAAAGGGGTCGCGACCCACAGGTTGAGAACCGCTGCTCTAGATGGATGTGTGCCCTTCAGGGATCAGAGGAAGATATCCTGACAGTTCAGATCCCAGGTTTCTGGAATAACAGAGCTGGAAGGGAGGCTGGGGATTATCCAGGTCAATTTTCTCATTTCATGCTGAGGAAACCGAGGCTCCTCAGAGAAATTAAGAGACTTTCCAAAAGTCATACACATTTGGCGCTTCCTGGACTAGACCACAGGCGTTTTTTTTTTTCTCTCCAAGTGTTCAGCAACATTAACCCCTAGAGTGCCAGGGATCGCGATCGCGCTCCTCCTGTCTTTCACCAAAAGTGCTGGGAGCGCTATCAAAGCTTCGAAATGGCGTCCAGTTCTAAGTCTGCTTTTATTAGTGATGATGATATTGCTAAATGTGTCAATGTAGTAAAGGTTTCCTTAAGTTTTTGAATATGTAACTTCATTTACTTGCGATTCATAATTTTTTTCCCTAAACTGCTGGAAAATCAGCAAAAATGCCTTGGCAATTTTAGCATAGTTCCTAGGATATTGGTTGGCACTCAAAGGGTTAACGAGTCCCCACTGTGGGCCAAGCCCTAGCTAAGCATTTTCCCATTCATTCTTACATTTAATCCTTACTACACTGCTTGAGGTGGCCATTATCATAATTGAACGGAGGGGCAAACTTGGGGGTCAGAAAAGGGAAATGACTGGTCCAAGACCTCACAGTTAGTAAGTGGCTGAGATAGAACTTGAACCTAGAACCTAGATCCTTCAACTGTCAACTCAGCTTTTCACCAAGCCTGTAGTCCCTTCTCGGCACAGATGATGGGAAGGGGCCAGAACAATGAACTTCTGGAAGAATATGGCCCTCCTTGGCATACTATGCAAACCAGGCCTCGCAGTCCTCAGGAATGCTGCAGAGCAGCTGGCTATAGTTGAGAGGAGGCCGAGTTCCTGACAGGCAGGGTTTCCTGCTAGCAGCTGGGTCCCACAGCCTCAGCCCAGGTCTGCACACTTCCTCCAATGCAAATATCATCCACACTCAGTCCTGGGTGAATACTTTTACCTCTTGTGGGCCTTGATTTCCTGGTCTCAAATGGGATGCTGATGATAATGATCTACATGAAGGTTATTTTCCTGAAACATCACTTCGTGGAGGCCAAGGCTCCATTTATATACCTTTAGTTCCCACATACCTCATAATAACAACAGTTTTTTGTTGTTTTTTTAAAAAATATATTTTATCGATTTTTTTACAGAGAAGGGAGAGGGATAGAGAGAAACATCGATGAGAGAGAAACATCGATCAGCTGCCTCCTGCACACCCCCTACTGGGGATGTGCCTGCAACCAAGGTACATGCCCTTGACTGGAATCGAACCTGGGGCCCTTCAGTCCACAGGCCGGCGCTCTATCCACGGAGCCAAACCGGTTAGGGCAACAACAACAGTTTTGAGTTGTTATTAAGCACCTAGAACATTCTGGAACTTACTCACATCTTTACAGCATCTCATCTTATAGAAAAGGAAAGGGAAGCACAGAGAAGAGGAGCCGCCTGGTAAAGGGCAGAGCTGTGATTTAATCTCAGGATGATCCAATTTCAAACCCAGGGCTCTCTCCATGACACCATGCCATTCTTGTTGTTTACTATTCAAAGTCCTTCCTCCATTACCTGCCTGAACTTCCCTTTCCAATCCCAGCTTCATCCACATAGGCCTACTCACTAGTCCCATTAATGTTTCCCCATATCTCCAATGGCCTAGATCAGTGGTCGGCAAACTGCGGCTCACAGGCCACATGCGGCTCTTTGGCCCCTTGAGTGTGGCTCTTCCACAAAATACCGACTTCTGCTCATGGGCCACAAAGTTTCAATCGCACTGTACGTGCGCGCCCGTATGTGGTATTTGGTCAGTCGCAGGCAAACTGGGATGGCTGGTCACCCTACTGGCCTGGCCACCAACAGGCTGTGTTCCATGCTGAACATAAACAATTTCACGGAAGATCAGTATTAGATGATGTTGTGCCGCGCCAACACAGCCAGGTTCGCTGAGCCTGAGAGGGGGCGGTGAAGGATTAAGAAAAGACAGACAAGAGAAGAAAGCTGGGGCTGGGTGGGATGCTGCCCTCTCTGATGGAGAGGCAGTGCCACGGCCTGCAAGTCAGGTCTTTATTTTATAGCCAGATTCCACGAGGCAAAGTAAGGGCGTGGTTACAACGTTCTCGTGGGTTTCCAATCTACTCAATTACATGCCCCTGACCAAGCTTTGTTTACTTGCTGCACCTCCCGCAGCCCGTGTCACTCAGCCACGTGGGAACACAGGTTCGGACCATCAGGTCAAGCTTACAACTGTAGCCTTTGGCTATAACTGCGCTGGGACTTGCACGTGGCTTTGCCACGAGAGGATCGTGCCCTCTCACTAGTCCCAGGCTTGAACCTGTCCCAACGCTGTAGCCGCTCTCCACATGACGTCGCTCTGTGACCATGATAGAATAAGTCAAAAATAAGGACAGCCACGCTCCCCTCACCGCATCATTGATCGGCTGCCTCCTGCACGCCCCACACTGGGGATCGAGCCCGTAACCCAGGCAGGTGCTCTGACCGGGAATCGCACCATGACCTCCTGTTTCATAGGTTGACGCTCAGCCACCGAGCCAAGCCAGCCAGGCTTCCCTGGCTTCTTGATGTTCAGCCCCAAACAAAACTGCCCTTAAGCACTCTCCAGAACTGCCCAGCACAGTCTCAAATCCTGCAACAAGCCCAGCCTGTCTCTTACTGAGATGTCCCCCCCTGTTCCCCATGGTGAGCGTGGCCCTGCTGCAGTGAGTAAATAAACCCAGCGTTGATGTCAGGTGTGCCCCTGGTGCTATTTAGGTCCTGAGCTTTTTCACTGAGAGTCTAGCAAAATCTCAAGTGGGGAGAATGTAAAAAATTCAACTTTTCGTTGCCCAACAAATACCTGCTGAGCACTTACAATGTGTCAGGCGCTTACAATGTGCCAGGCACTGTGCTGGGGCGTGGGAGCAAACCCATCCCTTGTCCTCATGGAGTTTACAGTGGGTGAGTGAGATAGACTATTTAACAAAGACAAAAATAACTACACCATTAAAGACCATGCCGAGAGAGAACCAAGATGGCGACATAGGTTAACGCCGGAGTTTGCTGCTTTGAACAACTACTTCAAAAGTGAAACCAAAAAACGGAAGGGACATCACCCAGAACCACAGGAACGCTGGCTGAGTGGAAGTCCTACAACTAGGAGGAAAGAGAAACGCATACGGACACTCAGAGGAGGCGCAGTGCTGAAGTCAAATTCTGAGGTGCGGAGTGCGCGGAGCCGGCTGGCGGCGGAGGGCGCGGTTGTTGTTTTCAATCGGGAGGGAGTCGCAGACTCTGAGCTCCAGATCCGGGCGAGTCTTTAGGGACCCAGACTCAGGCAGGAGAAGCGGGACTGTCTGGCTTCGGTCAGAGCGAGTGCAGCTTTCTCTCCGAGCTTTGCAGCGGGTGCTGGGACTCAGAGAGGCAGAGCCCCTGGGGACAGGACTGAGAGCCGCCATAACTGCTCTCTCCGGCCCACGCTGTTGATCCTGTTCGACCTGCCCTGCCCAAGCCCTGCACAGAGGCCTTTGCCGGATAGCCTCAGGCAAAGGCTAGATTAGCACCTCCCTAGAGGACAGAAGTTCTCTCACCACTGACACAGCTGAATCTCATAGCCACTTGGCCTGGAGGTCAAACCCTCCCTGGAATTAGCTACAGCAATCAAGATTTATCTACAAGACTGCGAACAAAGACCACTAGGGGGTGCACCAAGGAAGCATAACAAAATGAGGAGACAAAGAAACAGGACAAAATTGTCAATGGAAGAAATAGAGTTCAGAACCACACTTTTAAGGTCTCTCAAGAACTGTTTAGAAGCTGCCGATAAACTTAATGAGATCTACACGAAAACTAATAAGACCCTCGATCTTATATTGGGGAACCAACTAGAAATTAAGCACACACGGACTGAAATAACGAATATTATACAGACGCCCGACAGCAGACCAGAGGAGCGCAAGAATCAAGTCAATGATTTGAAATGCGAGGAAGCAAAAAACATCCAACCGGAAAAGCAAAATGAAAAAAGAATCCAAAAATGCGAGGATAGTGTAAGGAGCCTCTGGGACAGCTTCAAGCGTACCAACATCAGAATTATAGGGGTGCCAGAAGATGAGAGAGAGCAAGATATTGAAAACCTATTTGAAGAAATAATGACAGAAAACTTCCCCCACCTGGTGAAAGAAATGGACTTACAGGTCCAAGAAGCGCGGAGAACCCCAAACAAAAGGAATCCAAAGAGGACCACACCAAGACACATCATAATTAAAATGCCAAGAGCAAAAGATAAAGAGAGAATCTTAAAAACAGCAAGAGAAAGAAACTCAGTTACCTACAAGGGAATACCCATACGACTGTCAGCTGATTTCTCAACAGAAACTTTGCAGGCCAGAAGGGAGTGGCAAGAAATATTCAAAGTGATGAATACCAAGAACCTACAACCAAGATTACTTTATCCAGCAAAGCTATCATTCAGAATTGAAGGTCAGATAAAGAGCTTCACAGATAAGGAAAAGCTAAAGGAGTTCATCACCACCAAACCAGGATTATATGAAATGCTGAAAGGTATCCTTTAAGAAGAGGAAGAGGAAGAAAAAGGTAAAGATACAAATTATGAACAACAAATATGCATCTATCAACAAGTGAATCTAAGAATCAAGTGAATAAATAATCTGATGAACAGAATGAACTGTTGATTATAATAGAATCAGGGACATAGAAAGGGAATGGACTGACTATTCTTGGGGGGGAAAGGGGTGTGGGAGATGTGGGAAGAGACTGGACAAAAATCGTGCACCTATGGATGAGGACAGTGGGTGGGGAGTGAGGGCGGAGGGTGGGGCGGGAACTGGGAGGAGGGGAGTTATGGGGGGGAAAAAAAGGAACAAATGTAATAATCTGAACAATAAAGATTTAATTAAAAAAAAAAAAAAAAGACCATGCCAAATGCTAGGATCCACCTTTAGTGGGTCAGGGGATATTTAACAGCACCTAACCAGCCCTGCCAATCAAAGAAGTACCCCATTCAAATCTGGATTCTCCAGGCCTGGCCTTGCAGCCTCCCAAAGGGCCTCAGGTTGTTAAAGTTCTACCTGCAACCCCAGATTTGTTTGGGGTTGGAGGCATAATGAGTTAGAAATTTCCTTTCTCTTCTCAAGTTTCCCCCCTAAAATTAGTTTATCGGAGCCCAGTTGGTAATTCCCATCCGAGGAGGAGTTCCAGGTCCTTGTAGCACCTGGAGATTGGGAAGCGAGTCTCTGGTGAGGTGAACCCTGCTGGGTGTGTGTGTTGCGGGGAGGGGCGGGAGGGGTTACCACAGGGCTGAGGACCCAAGCACTTTTCAACAGTCTATGAAAACGCTTGAGATCTGAAAATAAACTCACAGTGACACCAACATAAAAAATCAAAATTACAAAATAAAATCAACAACTTAAATGTTTTCTCAAAAAGTGAATGGTCACCCTGGCCGGTGTGGCTCAGATGGTTGTAGCGATATCCCATACACAGAAAGGTGGAGGGTTTGATTTCGGTCAGGGCACATAACCAGGTTGTGGGTTTGATCCCTGTCAGGGTGCGAAGGGAAGATAGATGGCTGATTGATGTTTCTCTCTCACATCGATGTTTTTCTATCTCCCTTTCTCTCTCTCTCTCTCTCAAAAAAAAAAATCTATTAAAAAAAAGTGAACTGTATGGCAACTCAATTCAATGTGCAAACTTTATTTATGGGGGCTGGATGTCTGTAAGCTGCCTGAGCTGGGCTGGGCAGGACTCCATGGATCACTTCTTCCAGGTGTTGTGTTCCCCTCCAAGAGGAGACTTGCTTGAGCTCCAGGAGCCGCTGCAGGTTGGAAGGGTGGATCCTGGTATAAGATAAGATCCCTGGGACATGCTGTCACCCCATAAATCTCTGAGTCACTTCGAAGAGGCAGTGGCCTTCATAGGATTTCCGCCTAGGGCCGCTCAGGGTGTGGTGGGGTGTGGTGGGGCATGGTGGAGAGGCCAGGGCAGCCTCCCCACCTGACACGTGAGAGAAGTGCCTGAGGGGAGGAGACTTGCCCGCCCTCCATGCCCGCCCCAACCAGGACTTTCCTGAGCAAAGGCATGAGCTCTCTCCTGATTATGAATGGACTTGTGCTGCCCCGACTATAGGCATCTGTGGCTACGAAGTTGTCTTGGGGTTCCTTCTTTATATCCCACCACTAGTCTGTCTTGTCCTGGTCTTATTCTTCATTTAGCCTATGACATATTCTTATAAGCCCTCTAGGTTCTTTTTAAACAATAAAGAAACTCGGGATTTAATCTGTACTTACTAACAAATATTTAAAATTCTTTAAGGCTAAAGACTATAAACAAAGCTGACATATTGACTGGCTAGGAGAAAAATACATGGGACATCTATAACAAACACAAGTTTTACATAGAAAATACTTAAAACTACAAATCACTAAGAAAAAGGCCAAGCCCTAGCTGGTTTGGCTCAGTGGATAGAGTGTCAGCCTGTGGACTGAAGGGTCCCAGGGTCTATTCCCGGTCAGGGCACATGCCTGGGTTGCGGGCTCGATCCCTAGTGTGGGGCGTGCAGGAGGCAGCCAATCAATGATTCTCTCTCATCATTGATGTTTCTATCTCTCTCTCTCCCTCTCCCTTCCTCTCTGAAGTCAATAAATATATATATATATATTTTAAAAGGCCAAAATGTCCAATAGGAAAAGGATTTGGCCCAGCCGGTATGGCTCAGTGGTTGAGCATGGACCTATGAACCAGGAGGTGTGGGGTTGATTCCTGGTCAGGGCACTTGCCCCTGTTGTGGGCTCGATCCCCAGTAGGGGGCATGCAAGAGGTAGCCAATCAATGATTCTCTCTCATCATGATTTTCTCTCCCTCTCCCTTCCTCTCTGAAATCAATAAAAATATATTTAAAAGGAATAAAAGAAAAAAGGATTTGAATAAGTAATTTGCAGAAGAAAGCAAATGACCAACAAACATGAGAAACTACTGAATTCCAGCATCAGTCAAATAGTCAAGTAAAGCATTCTTTACCCAACAGATTACAAATTTTTTTTTTTTAAAGAATTAGTGTGACACCTTGGCCAGGTAGCTCAGTTGGTTAGAGCATCGTCCCCTTAGGCCAGTGATGGCGAACCTATGACACCCATGTCAGAGGTGACACGCAAACTCATTTTTTTGGTCGATTTTTCTTTGTTAAATGGCATTTAAATATGTAAAATAAATATCAAAAATATAAGCCTTTGTTTTCCTATGGTTGCAAATATCAAAAAATTTCTATATGTGACACGGCACCAGAGTTAAGTTAGGGTTTTTCAAAACGCTGACACGCCGAGCTCAAAAGGTTCGCCATCACTGCCTTAGGCCAAAGTAGTGGGTTTGATCTTCAGTCAGGGCACATCCAAGAAGCAACCAATTAATGCATAAATAAGTGGAACAACAAATCAATGTTCCTCTCTCTCTTTCTCTCCTTCCCTCTCTTTCTCTAAAATCAGTAATAGTAATAAAAATAAAAAAAGAATTAGTGAGTTGCCTGTAGGTAGGTGTTGGGACGTGGGGGTGTGGGGGATGCATCCTTTCCCTATCGCAAGGGCCTGGTTTCAGAGCTGGGCTCCACTGCCCGGGAGCACCCCACTTCCCCCATCGGTAGGGTCAGGTGCACCGAGGGCAGGGGATGGGGATGACCAAGCACAGAGGGACTTTGGGGGCCAGGACCCACTTGGCCTTCTGCGGGGGCCAGCAGGTTCCAGGCCACGGGCAAGAGATGGGGGCTAGTAACCGTTTTGGCCCTTTTGAGGTCTGAGGAAAGGTGCAGCCCAGCAGGGACCCAGCACTGCTGGGAGGATGGTGCGCATCTTGGCCAGTGGGGAAATCATGCAGGATGACGGTCCCCCTGCCCCACCGCGCAGTGGCACCCCTCGGCAGAGCTTGCTCAATAGGGGCCATGGTGCCCCCTCGGGGGTCCTGGTCTCCGGAAGCAGCAGCAGCAGCAGCAGCAGCAGCAGCAGCAGCAGCAGCAGCAGCGGGGAGCCAGGCTAGGTGCTGCTCAGTCCCCCTTCAATGACCTCAACCCGCAGCTGGTGAACATGGGCTTCCCCCAGTGGCATCGCGGACACCAGGCCTGGAGCTGGTGACCTCCATCCTGCTCCTCTTCCTGCTCATGATGCTCGGTGTGCGGCGTGCGTGGGCTCCTGCTGGCGGGCCTCCTCTACCTGGTGTCCCACCTGAGTCAGTGGTGACCTCTGCTGGGGGGCAGGCGCGGGGAGAGGGAGTTGCCAGGCCTTGGTGTGAGAGCAGGCACATGGGGAGGGGAACCTCGTGGTGGTCTGAAGGTGTGCTCAGAGAGCGCTGTTTCCACGCTGTGTTAAGCTTGATGCAGAGGGAGCCTCTAGTCCAGTAGTCCCAGAGTATCGGGTGGATACCCTCACTCCCTTGAGATGTTTTTTGGGCAGTATCGGGCCTGCATTAAGCACAACAAGCAAGAAAAGGATTCCCTCCCATCCTCTGGCAGTCCTTTTATGCCAGAAGACAGGCTCAGCTTGGCGCCCGAGATGTTCTCATGCCTCTGGAACCCGTGCTGATTTCCCCCGTAACCAGGGAACAGGCCGTGGGGTTAGGGCAGGTGGGAAAAGTTTCCAGACTTCTATAGCCCTGTTTTTATTGGCTACCTTTTATTTATGACAGGTGGTATTGGCATTCTATTTATTGTGGTGGTGTTTTCAATGCATAAATTTAGAAAACATGGACAAAATAATGTTTGGGAACATCTTATTTTATCTGTTTCAAATTTAGTGAGAGTGGGGGGAGATGGACTAATTTTAAAGTGTGAATATAAATTTGTACAACTTTTCTGGAAACCGTTTGTTGCCGATGAGTTTGGGTTCTTGACTCCTAATGGAAAATAATTTAGCTCAGATGGTGTGGGCCAGTGGTTGAGCATCGACCCGTGCACCAAGAGGTCTCTAATTCAAGTCCATTCAGGGGTCAGGGCACATGGTCGATTCATAGCAAGGGGATGCAGGAGGCAGCCTAGATGCTGATGTTTCTCTCTCATCGACGTTTCTACCTCTCTCTCCCTCCTTCTTCATCTCTCTCTAAAATCAGTAAAAACATATTTTTAAAAAAGAATTTAGACCAGGGACACTGACAAAAGCAAAGGTAGATTGATTGAGGCCCTGCAGAGGGTGAGAACACTGAGGTAGCTTCCCAGTTCTGCACTCAGAATGAGGACTTAGGGGTTTGTATTCCCAGGGAATACAGCAGTTGCTGGGGTTAAGCAATCGGGGTGTAGGTTGGCTGGCTTTTTCCTTTTTTAGAACACAGTATACGGAAACTGATACCCAACATATGTCAGCAGAACCAAGTGTCCTGGGATTGTACAGCACTTATTATGGGGTGCAGGACTTTCCAAACTAGATTTGAGTTTGTCTTTGGGGTTTGTGGCTTGGCTTTCTTTTTTTTCTTTCTTCTTTTTTTTTAAAAAATTTCTTTATTGATTAAAGTATTATATCTGTGTCCTTATCCCCCCATTACCCTCACCCCCCCCCCACTTTAGATCTGAAAAACAAACTTAAAGGAAGTCAGGGTAGCCCTAGCTGGTTTGGCTCAGTGATAGAGCATTGGCCCGCGGACTGAAGGGTCCCAGGTTCAGTTCCGGTCAAGGGCAAGTATGTTGGTTGCAGGCTCGATTCCTGGCCCTGGTCAGGATGTGGGGAAGGCAACCAATCGATGTGTCTCTCTCACATCGGTGTTTTTTTCTTTCTGTCTCTTCCCCTCCCTTCCACTTTCTCTAAAAATAAATTAATGGAAAAATATCCTCTGGTGAGGATTAACAACAATAAAAAATAAATAAAAAGAAGAAGTCAGGGTAGTTACTGGACCATTGTTTTATAGCTACCTACTAATAACTGCCTTAGTCCCAGCAGGGCATAATTCAATGGAGCAATTTGTTCCGGTAGGACTTGACTCAATTGAGCAATTTTGGGGAACATATTATTTTGTCTGTTTCAAATTTAGCAGCAACCATCCTAATTTTCAATGCAAATCCCTTTGACTCAGCAATCTTCCTTCTACGAAATTTATTCAAATGTCTAAACACTTTTATACAGGACATTCATAGTGATGACATATATAGGTTATGAAATATCCATATAATGAAATATTATGCAGCCATTACAAAGAATTACCTATATGCCCCGGCTGGTGTGGTTCAGTAGTTTGGCATCAACCTATGAACCAGGAGGTCACAGGTTGATTCCTGGTCGTTTTGTCCAATGTTGTCCCATTGTAATGATAAGGAGGAAAAAATATATATATATATACATATACACACACACACACACACACACACACATATATATATATATATATATATACTAGAGGCCTGGTGCACGAAATTCGAGCACTTGGGGGGTGGGTCCCTCAGCCTGGCCTGTGTCCCCTCGCAGTCCAGGACCTCTCAGGGGATGTCTGACTGCCAGCGGTTGGACATCCCTCTCGCAGTCCGCGACCCCTCGCTTCGTGAGCCCGGCTTCTGGCTGAGTGGCACTCTTGCTGTGGGAGCGCACTGACCACCAGGGGGCAGCTCCTGCATTGATCATCTGCCCCCTGGTGGTCAGTGCGTGTCATAGTGACTGGTCGTTCTGGTTGTTCCTCCATAATGGTTGCTGGGCTTATATATATATAGATTTTAAAATCATCTTTAATATTTAAATTACAGTTGACATACATTATTATATCAGTTTCAGGTGTATATCCTGGTGATTTGACACTATATCACTAAGTGATCATCCTGATAGATCTCATACCCATCTGGCACCATGCATAGTTACTAGAATACTAGAGGCCCAGTGTTTGAAATTCGTGCACGGGTAGGGTCCCTAGGCCTGGCTGGTGATCAGGGCCAATCGGGGCCTTCTGGCTGCCAGCTGGGGCCTTCCTTCATTCTGCGCCGCCCCCTTGTGGTCAGCGCACGTCATAGCAAGCGATAGAACTCCTGGTCTCCCAGTCAAACTCCTGTGGGGACACTGTGCATGTTAGCCTTTATATATATAGATTATTGACTATATTCTCTATGCTGTATTTTACATCCCCATGACTACTCTGTAACAAGCAATTTGTACTTCTTAACCCCTTCACTTTTTTCATGCATTCCCCTAAACGCCCCCTCCCATCTGGCAAACATCAAAACGTTCACTGCATCTATGAGTTTGTTCCTGTTCTGCTTATTTGTTGTTTTTTTAGGTTCAATTGTTGATAGATATGTATTTATTGCCATTTTATTCATATTTTTATCTTTTTCTTCTTCTTAAAGAAGACTCTTTAACATTTCATATAATACTTGTTTGGTGGTGATGAACTCCTTTAGCTTTTTCTTGTCTGAGAAGCACTTTATATATGTCCTTTGATTCTAAATGATAGCTTTGCTGGGTAATTTTGGTTGTAGGTCCTTGCTTTTCATCACTTCAAATATTTCTTGCCACTCTCTTCTGGCCCACAAAGTTTCTGTTGAGAAATCAGCTGATGGTCTTTAAAAATAATTTTTAATCCTCATCCAAGATGTTTTTTCCATTTTTCGAGAGAGGGAATGGGAGAGAGAGAAAAAATATTCATGTGAGAGAAACACATTGATTGGTTGTCTCCTGCATGAGCCTGGAGCAGGGCCAGGGATCAAACCTGCAACCCAAGATTGTGCCCTTGACTGGGAATAGAACCCGAGACCCTTCAGTCCAAGCCCTGACACTCTAACCACTGAGCAACTGGCCAGGGCTCAGCTGACAGTCTTTATGTTGAGTCTGGTGTGGGGCCTCTGGGTTCATCTTGTTTGGGACTTTCTGCGCTCCCTGGACTTGTATGGCGATTTCCTTCCCAAAGAGCCAGGCCACTTCCCCACATTGTGGCTCCTTTTGTTTTAGAGATCTCAGGTTGATTTCAATAACTGACCATCTAGGCCACTTGTTTTCTTCTATTTTCTCTACTCTCACTTTAAATTCCTGCGTTTACTTTTAAATTCACCAATAAAGAGTGAGCCTGCAAAAACCCCAGACCCCTTGCCCGAGCTGGTTTGGTTCAGTGGATAGAGCGTTGGCCTGCGAACTGGAAGGTCCTGGGTAAGATTGTGGTCAAGGGCACATGCCCGGCTTGCGAGCTCAATCCCCAGTAGGGGGCGTGCAGGAGGCACCCAATCTATGTTTTTCTCTCATCATTGATGTTTCTTTCGCTCTCTCCCTTTCCCTTCCTCTCTGAAATAAAAAAATATATATTAAAAACAAAACAAACAAAAATCCAGACCTCCACTTTTGACCCTAATAAAAGCAGAAACCCAGGCCTGTGCACTTTCTCTTTACCTGTGACCTTGCTGCATGGCTCCAGGTGTGCTGTGTAATTTCCAGGTCCTGTAAGTAATAAACCTTGATTTTTTTTCAAAGTTTCTTTATGGTTATTGCTGAGGTGCATCTTGCAATCATAATAAGAATCACAAGGGCTGGTCCAGTCAATAACATGGGTTATTAATAGGCTGAGACCAGCACAAAACACTTTGGCATAGTCGCAGGATTGCATGATTGCCCTTGCAATTAACTGAGGGGAATGCCCTTTACCTGCAACTTGCTTACTAACCACCTAACTCGGGTGTATAGCACCGTCCGGGAAAGGAGCCCAGCTTGCTGGCGGGGTCTGTTTCACTTTCATATATCGCCTCTGTCTGTATTGCCTATAGTATCCAGCCCTAAAGCCATGGTTTCACCCTAGCTGGTTTGGCTCAGTGGATAGAGCGTCGGCCTGCAGACTAAAGGGTCCCGGGTTCAATTCCAGTCAAGGGCACATGCCTGGGTTTTGGGCTCGAGCCCAGTAGGGGGTGTGCAGAAGGCAGCTGATCAATGATTCTCTCTCATCATGGATGTGTCTATCTCCCTCTTCCTCTCCCTTCCTTTCTGGAATCAATAGAATATATTTTTTAAAAATTAAAAATAAAGTCATGGTTTCCATAGTAATCCAACGACCTCCCCAGAGCAGCGTAATCAAGGCCATGTGTCCTAATGAGAAGAATAGACCCCTAGTTATATGACTATTCATGAGGGTAAATGTCATTCACACCTCAAGGCTAAGGAGAGCTAAGGACCTGGAATGCATGGCCAGGCTAGTGTCACCGCCCAAGTAGAGGCTCTGGGCTAAAGACACAAGGGAAAGCTTGCAGTAGGCGAGGAGAATGGTGACCGCTGTACTCATCAGGAAGAGTGTCCTAATCAGGAAGAGTGAAATAGCCTTGCAACTAGAAACCAATGGCACCACCCTCTGGCACAAACTGGTTCAGTGGGTGCAGCCATTTTCCCAGGAAGCCTCCCCCAGCCCTGCCCCCCACTCATTGTTCATGGGGTCCCTGCCTCTTGTAGCTGTGGGGTGTCTGGGCCTGCCCCATAGGATGGGGGTGTCCACAGGTCTGAGTTAACGTTGTTAAGTGTTTAATACAGTAACTACCCTCCTCCTCCTCCTCCTCTTCTCTTTGCAAATGACATCTAGCCTGTCTTCTGGGAATGCCTACTCCATGGGGGCTGCAAAAGGCAGGTGGTGGATCAAAGGTTGCTGGTGTCTGGAGAAGAAATGCTGGCAGACATGTCTGAAGGCAGTGAGAGGTCTTGCGTGGTCAAGGAAGCCCAGGAAATGGGGTGCGCGTGCTGATACGGAAGTTGCTGGTAGAAGGGCATGTGATGTGTTGACAGGCTGACATTTCAGCAGTGTATGCCTTTCTCCCAGTGTACGGCCCACGGAGCCAGGAGGGCCAGCCTCGGAGGTCCCTGCCGCTATGGTCTGACATTTGCCGCGTCCCAGGAGCGTCCTTGTGTCCATGCACTTCTCCTCTTTTCAGTGTAACTGACATGGAACGTAGCTCGCAGGATATAATCGTTCATGCTTTCGTAGGACTTGTAGTTACATCACTTCAATCAATCCATTGGGGGGAAAACTTCTGTCGACAATTCTTTGTTTGGAAAAAATGCTTGCTTAATCTACTGGGCCATTTTCAGGATGCAGAGCTAAATCCCTCTCTGCAGGTTGGGGACTTTTTAAAAAAAATATGTTTCTCATTTATTTATTTTTAAAAATTTTTTTTTATTGATTTCAGAGAGGAATGGAGAGAGTGAGAGAGATAGAAACATCAATGATGAGAGAGAATCATTGATCGGCTGCTCCTGCATGCCCCCTACTGGGGATCAAGCCCTCAACCCAGGCATGTGCCCTTGACTGGAATTGAACCCTTCAGTCAGTCCACAGGCTGATGCTCTATCCACTGAGCCAAACTGGCTAGGGCTTTAAAATATATATATATATATATATTATTTCAAAGAGGAAGGGAAAGTGAGAAATATAGAAACATCAATGATGAGAGAGAATCATTGATAGGCTGCTCCTGCACGCCCTCTACTGGGGATCAAACCCGCAACCTGGGCATTTGCCCTTGACCAGAATCAAACCCAGGATCCTTCAGTCCACAGTCCAACGCTCTGTCCACTGAGCCAAGCCAGCTAGGACCGGGACTTTTTCTTTGAGACGAGAGAGCACTGTCACACCAGGCATGGCCACTAGGGAGCAAACAAGAGCAGCAACTAGGGAAGGGCCTCAGAATTTTCATTAGGAGCAGGACCCAAGGAGAGAAGGAAGAAGGAGGCAGCTAAGGCTCCTAGTCACCAGAAAGCCGGAAAACTGTCCCTGGGTGTTAACTGCAGGGTGGTGAGCACTGAGCCCACAAACACTCCTGAAGTCCTAGCCTGCCCCTTGGTGGGGTCGGCTCTGGACCGACTGATGCCATAGTGCCCCAGGCCTGCCCGGTTACCCTCAGGATCACCTGCCACGTGCTCTGCTGGAGCCTGACCCCAGGTTACCCTTTGCATGCCGCACCGACTCTTCCCCGTCCTGGCTTCCTTTATCTCTAGAATCTGTGCAAGTTATAACAAAAGGACAGCAGAATGGAATCCAGTGTTTTCCCCTGACTAGCAACCAACTCAGCATCTGATGACAACATCTAGCTCTGCCTTCCCCACTGGGTGCAGCCTTGGAAGAATCCAGGTGCCTCCCTCCTTGCCAAGGGGTGGGCATGTGGCCCGGCCAGGCCAGCCAGCCTCTGCTTCCTGGGAACCAGAATCTTGAGAGTGACAGAACAGGGTTACAGCTGATTTCTCCCGACAGCAACGTCCTGTAAAGTGTGTCTGATGGTTCCTGCTACCTGGATTTCCGAAGTGTCTTGCTTCTTTGCCCTAATCGTGACCCAGCTGTTCAGCACTATTTTGTTAATTACACTTCCAGGGCCTCCAAACAAATTATTTTTAAAAAGAGGAAGAGGCAGTGTGAGGGCTGCTGCACAGTTAGCAGAGCCACGATCCAGGCGGCAGCGCACATTCCAAGCTCTCTGCCACAGCCCCCCCCCCCCACCCCCGCCTGCCAGCCAGAGGCGGCCTGAGCCCAGCCCATCGCCCCAACAGTAGTGCCATGACCCGGTGGAACGCCTACCTCAACAACCTCACAGCAGATGGGACCTCTCAGGATGCGGCCATGTGGGCCATCAGGACTTGCCCTCTGTCTGGGCTGCCATCTCCTGGAAAACCTTCATCAACATCACGCCAGCTGAGGTTGTGGTTCTAGTTGGCAAAGATCGGGTCAAGTGTTTTTTTCTGAATGGGCTGACAGTTGGGGATCAGAAATGACCTGTGATCTGGGACTCACTGCTGCAGGATGGGGAATGTATCATGTATATTCTTCATACCAAGAGCATCTGTGGACCCCCACCCCCCCCACCTTCACCATCATTATTACCATGACTGCCAAGATGCTAGTCCTGCTGATGGGCAAAAAAGGTGTCCATGGTGGTATGATCAACAAGAAATGTTATGCAATAATCTCCCACCTTCAGTTCCCAGTACTGACCTTGCCTTTCCCTTCCCAACCCCCCCGCCCCTCCACACACACACTGCTTCTGAACTCCTCTCCTTTCCATATACATACATACACCATGTTTATTTGGGGGGGGCGTTACCCCACACCCCTTATTACTTCCCAAAGCACACGGGCTGAGGGCCAGGGCTGGATAGGCAGACACCTTTTCCAACCCCACCTGTGTGTGGTTGGAAAACTTTTTTTTTTTTCTGAATAAAAAAGTTTCCACTAAAAAAAGACAGCCAGAATTTGTTTCTTTTCCTTGCAAACAGAGATTGCTAAGTGACATAGATGGGCTGAATCTAACAAGGTGACATTATATAGAGGGGATAGTTGAATGGGCCTAAAAGTGGGTCCACAACCACCTGTACGTGGGCCAGATGGTGGAAATGGAGCCAGGCAGGAGCAGAATGTGAGGTGAGAACGTGGGGCTCTCAGGAACAAGACAACAGGAGCCAGCAAGGCAGTGAAAGTGCCCTTTCTAGCCCAGTTATGGCTTCATTCATGGGGCCTGTGCCCCATTTGGGCAAGCCAGGTTATACTCACGTGGTGTCCCGTGGAATGCTCAGGAAGGCCACCACGGGGAGAATCTGGAAATCCCACCAATGGGGAGGAAATTGGAGGAGCAGAGTTGTTCAACCTTTAGTGGAGAAGGCTTGCTGCCTTAAAATGTTGCTTTCTCAGTCATCTGACAGTTATTCCTGGCACTTAAGTCACTGCTAGGTAAGGCAAGGCATATTCTCCTTCAGAGAACTAGCAGTCTGATCCCCCAATGGGGGAAGGACAGGGCTCTGTGATAGTGTGTGCTCCAGGTGGGGAATGGGCTGCCTGGAGGAGGGGGTACCTAAGGGGAGTCAAAAGGATGTATAGGCCCTAACTGGTTTGGCTCAGTGGATAGAGTATCGGCCTGTGGTCTGAAGGGTCCCAGGTTTGATTCCGGTCAAGGGCATGTACCCAGTAGGGGTTGTGTAGGAGGCAGCTGATCGATGTTTCTCTCTCATTGATGTTTCTAACTCTCTATCCCTCTCCCTTCCTCTCTGTAAAAAATCAATAAAATATAAATTTTTTAAAAAGGATGTATAGGAAGGAATTACTCTAGCACATTGGTAGGTTAGGTAGGCATGGGATTGGGGCCTTCTAGGCAAGGACAGTAGCAGGTGCCAGGGCTCTATGGGGGAGGGGGGGGCATACTGTCTTGGATGGAATGGGGAATGAGTGTGAGGGAGCTGGCACCAGATCACAAACACAGATGTTATGCCAAGGGAACCTTTGGAGGTTTTTAAGTAGAAAAGTGACAAAATGAGATTTGCATTTTTAAAAGATCACTATGGGTAAAGATTTGGTAGCAGAAGGAGACTAGAACATATAAGACAAGTTAGTTAGTTGGAATAGTCTGAGAAGGAAAGGGGTCTGGGCTGGTGGGTGACAGTGGGGACAGGGAAGGAGTTGAGGGGAGGGTAACTGGGGTGGTAGAATAAGGAGGAGAGGAAAAGAAGAGGTTACAGAGAACGTCATTCACCAGGGAAGACATTTAGTGGTGAAAGTGGCAGCTGGTCTTCCAAAGAGCCATCCTGGCCGTGGCAACAGAACCTTGGGCTGCCAAATGCCACTTCCTCAGGACAGCCAGACTGTGTCTGGTTTTCAGAGACTGGTGCACAGTAACCAAACCCATAAGGGACTGCCTCAAAGTTCCAAATACCACTGTGTTAACTCCCAGTAGAGAATCAAACTTGAAAAAAATCAAAACAGATCTTTCCAGAGGGACCAGACTACATGTGCCAGTCAACAGGCGCCTCTACCCAGGCATCAAGGGCCCTGAGGCTGGAAGGGTCATCAGAAGTTGCCACAGGAGACGGAACGAAGGTGTGTGGGTGGGTGTGTGGGGAGACGTAAGGCCATTCATGACGACCATGAGCTAATTTCGGGCAAGGACTATTGCCCACTGATGTATCCACCTTGCCTGAGTGAATGTTTTCTGTGGCACCTAGAAAACCCAGGTGTCCAGACCAACCATCACTGCAGCCTAGCACTGGAGGGGGGCCCGACTAAAAGACACTGCCTGATGCTACTCTCATTGTCACCCCTGAGCCGTGTCAGCCACAGGGAGCTCCCGCAGGGCCCCCCTCCCTTATTTGATCTAGAGAAATTAAAAATGAATACTTGCCAAGACAGGCTTTTGTAGTATAATTTAAACATTTACATGTAACAAATTAACACATTTTATTTGTGCTATTTCACTGTGCTATTCACAGGATAATTACATGGGCCTGCCTTTCCCATGGTTCAGAAAGACCTTATCCATTTCTCCTCTGTTCTGGTAACTCCTTTCATCATCTCATGCTTCAAAATTCAGTTCCTTGTGCTGGCTGGTGTGACTCAGTTGGTTGAACATTGTCCCATGCACGGAACGATTACTGGTTTGATTCCTGGTCAGGGCACATACCTGGGTTGTTGGTTTGATCTCCAGTCATAGTGTGTACAGTGAGCAACTGATTGATGTTCCTCTCTCAAGTCAATGTTTCTCTCTCTCTCTCTCTCTCTCTCTCTCTCTCTCATTAATAAAAACATATTTAAAAAAAGTTCAGCTCCTCTGCTGTGAATTTTTCTTTGATTTCCTCTCGCGGATACTCTGAACTGATGGAAGCGACTGTATACTTTTATTATTGTAAGTTTGGGTTTGTGGTGCTGTTTCCCACTGGCCTGGGAACTCCTTGAGGAAGGGATTGTGTAAACCGTTGTCTGTAACCCCAGCTCCTGGTAAGCAGTAGATGCTAAATGAATGGATGGAGGGACCGAGAGATGAGAAGGCCCTATCAAAAGCAGTGTTTAAACTGAGAGCAAGGGTAGGAGCCCCAAGACAGACAGTGGTTGGGAGAATCTCCCCTTTGGGGTATGTGGTTGGGGAGCTGCATCTCCTTGTGCTGGCTGGTGTGACTCAGTTGGCTGAACATTGTCCCACGCACGGAAAGGTTACTGGTTTGATTCCTGGTCAGGGCACATATCTGGGTTGCTGGTTTGATCTCCAGTCATAGTGTGTACAGTGAGCAACTGGCTTCTTTGGATTCTGGACAGCATTTTTCTCTAAGGCTCCCCTGGCCCTCTCTAAGGCTCTGTCTGACCCTCACTTTAGACAGCATTGCTTCTTTGTTTTTTATTGATGCCGCGTTTTTTGTGGTTTTGGGGTTTTTTTTGGTTAATCCTCGCCTGAGGATATTTTTTCCATTGATTTTTAGGAAGAGTGGAAGACAGAGGGAAAGACAGGGAGAAACATCCATGTAAGAGAAACACATCGATTGGTTGCCTCCTGCATGAGCCCTGACCAGGGCCCAGGCCAGGGAGGAGCCTGCAAACGAGGTTATCTGCCCTTGACTGGAATCAAACCCGGGATCCTTTGGTCTGCAGCCCAATGCTCTATCCACTGAGCCAAACCAGCTAGGGCCAGCATCCCTTCTTTGTAGTGAAATTTCTCTCCACCTTCAAGCTCAGCTCAACCGCAACCTGGACACGCCACAAAAAGCTCAAAACCACTTACATTTTCTCACTTGATGCTACCAGCACCTTTTGGGTAGATATTATTACTTCATTTTTCACAGACAAGGAAACAGAAGCCAGAAATGATTTCATAGCTGAGAAAACTGAGGCCAGAAAGGGACTTGGCTAAAGTCTCGCAGTGAGATGGATATAATCACAGCTTCTACTTTGGCACTATGAACCCCTTTAGTTGTGACATGAATGCTGCTTTGACTTTCAGAGTTGGCCTGTGAGAAGTGACAACGCAAGACAGAAAGTGGCTTTCCCTCCTGCTCTCTCCTCCCTTCCTCTTCATGTCGCTAAACACCATCAGCAGTTTAGAAGACGTAATTGGCCACTTGTGGGGAGGAAGCACAGGCTTTGGGTGTAAGCTGTTGCCAGATTGCCGTTTCAATGAGGAAGCCACGTGCAATCACGTCTCTCACAGAGGTTGTGCAGAAACTGGGGAGTGAAGAAACCACTACAGCTTCCGGGCACTTCCCAAAGCTTCTCAAGAAAACTTACTGAGCACATATCCCAGGTAGGACAGCACTGTCATTACTGCCAATACTTTTCATTCCTGAGCCCATGGCTGACATAACCAAGGGATCCAGGACTCCTTTCTACCAGGCCAGAGAAATAGCCCATCTCAATGCAGCAATCCAGGCAACTGCAATCAATTAACTGGAGTTGGTGCATGCCATCAAACCTATTTAATATTTCATGTTATTGCATGCCAGCCCTGCTGCTAGGAGATGCAGAGGTGAATAAAATATCATCTCTGCCCTCAAATCCGGAGGTAGAATATGGACATGGGTTGGGAGGAGACAAACCTGTAAACACATATTTATAACCAGGTTAAGTACAAATGTATGGGGTTAAATGTATGAACACAGTATGGTGAAACACATATGATGCAATAACTAATTCTGCCTAGAAGTATGACACAGAGGTGGGTCTTGAAGAATGAATAGGAACTGAATAGGCCAAGCAAGGTGGGAAGGGTATTCCTGGCAAAGGGACTAATATATACTAATCTTGGGATCCAGGAAACTGGGACAGGTATGAGGAGATAGCCTATACTCAGAGTGGGAAGGACCATTTTCCTGCATCTCTCTAAAACCATAGATACATCATCATAAGGTATGGTGAGGATTGAATAAGATAATGTGTGGAATGACCTTATATAGTGCCTGGTAATAAAGTCAGCTCTTACTGATATCTCCAGAATACTAAGGGGCATGAAATTGATCTTCAGTTGAGTCAGAATAGGTGTGAACTAGAGGAACATCATCTGACTTAAAACATTTTTATATGCTCCATGATAAAAAGACAAGTTTATATTAGAAGAGTTGGAAATATATATATACCAGAGGTGCACTCGGGGTGGAGGGGGGGTCCCCTCAGCCCGGCCTGCGCCCTCTCGCAGTCTGGGAGCCCATCAGTCAGATATCCTTAGCACTGCCACGGAGGCAGGAGAAGCTCCTGACACTGCCACTGCACTGGCCAGCCATGAGCCCGGCTTCTGGTTGAGTGGTGCTCCCCCTGTAGGAGCACACTGATCACCAGAGGGCAGCTCCTGCACTGAGCGTCTGCCCCCTGGTGGTCAGTGCATGTCATAGCAACCAGTCGTTCCTCTGTTCAGCCAATTTGCATATTAGCCTTTTATTATATAAGACTAGAGGCCCGGTGCACAAAAATTTGTGCACTCGGGGGGGGGGGTGAGGAGGGGTCCCTCAGCCTGGCCTGTGCCCTCTCGCAGTCTGGGACCCCTCGGGAGATAACGACCTGCTGGCTTAGGCCTGCTCCCGGGTGGCAGAGGGCAGGCCCAATCCCTAGGTGCAGCCCCTGGTCGGGCTCAGAGCAGGGCCGATTGGGGAGTTGGGGCGCCGCCCCCTGTCATGCACAGAGCAGGGTGGATTGGGAGGTTGCGATGCCACCCTCAGTCATGCTCAGGGTAGGGCCAATTGGGGGGTTGGTGCACCGCCCTCTGTCACACTCAAGGCAGGGTTGATAGGGAGGTTGTGGTGCCACCCCCTGTCACGCACAGAGCAGGGCTGATCAGGGGGTTGGGGAGCTCCCCCTTGTCACGCACAGAGCAGGGCCGATGGGGAGGTTATGGCTCTACCCCATCACACACAGAGCAGGGCCTGGGGTGTGGGGGGTGGGGCGCTGCCTTCTATCACCCACAGAGCAGGGCCGATCAGGGGGTTGGGGCGCCTCCACTGTCACACTCAGGGCAGGGCCGATGGGGAGGTTATGGCTCTACCCCATCACACACAGAGCAGGGCCGATCAGGGGGTTGGGGCGCTGCCCCCTGTCACACACAGAGCAGGGCCGATCAGGGGGTTGGGGCACCACACCCTGTCACACACAGAGCCGCAGAACGATCAGGGGGTTGGGGAGCTCCCCCTATCAGGCACAGAGCAGGGCTGATCAGGGGGTTGGGGCGCCTTCCCCTCTCACAAACAGAGCAGGGCGGATAGGGAGGTTGTGGCTCCGCCCCCTGTCACACACAGAGCCGCAGGGCAATCAGGGGGTTTGGGCGCTGCCCCCTGTCACACTGATCTGGGTGCCGGGAGGCCTCTCGGCTCCGCTGATCCCGGTGCTGGGAGGCATATTACCCTTTTACTATATAGGATAGAGGCCTGGTGCATGGGTGGGGGCTGGCTGGTTTGCCCTGAAGGGTGTCCTGGATCAGGGTGGGGGTCCCCACTGGGGTGCCTGGCCAGTCTGGGTGAGGGGCTGAGGGCTGTTTTCAGGCTGGCGAGTGACTGAAGCTCCCAACCGCTCCTTTTTTTCTTTTTTTTTTATTCTGGGCATGCTTTAGCTCTCAGGCTTGGCTCCAGCTCTTAGGCCTCCGCTGCTGAAAGCAGGTTTCAAACAATGTTGTGATCCTGCTGGCTGAAGCCCGACGGACTAAAGCAGGTTTCTGGGGTTTTGTTTAGCTTCTATATTTGTAACATAGTTGCTTAGAGTTGCAGCTCAGAGGCCGGCAGCGGCAGGCGGGGAACGTTGGAGTCCTCCGTCACTGAAGCAAGCAAGCCTCATGTTTGCTTTAAGCTGCCTGGCTGCCTGCGGCCATCTTGGCTGGCAGTTAATTTGCATATCTCCCTGATTAGCCAATGGGAAGGGTAGCAGTCGTATGCTAATTACCACGTTTCTCTTTTATTAGATAGGATAATTCTAAGATTTCAGCTGGGTACTCCTCCCTCACTGTAGCTGACCTAACTGGGCCAAACTTTTGTGTAGGTGGTGGAGAGGGGAGGGAGCCAACCCATGGTTCCTCATGTTTCATGTAGAATTTCCTATCTTTAGGAAGACCACAAGGTGGCAAGGGTCCTATGAGGAGCAGGCCACCATTCAGTGCACAGTAAATAGCGAACATCTACTCATTCTGAGCGTGGGACTCTTCCTGGCTCCCGGGAAGTGGAGGATTGTCAAAAAGCCAGCAACAAGGCCACTGGCAGTTGTGGTGGCCAGAAATGGAGCCCCGCCCCCCCGCCCCCAACAATCAGGGCCTGCCTCCAGAAATCCAATCAGCTGCCACGTTGCCACCATCATTCCTGGCTCTGCTCCCCTCAGACCAGGCCCAGCCTCCTGAATTAGCACCCTTGGAGCCCCACAATTCCTTTCCTTACAGCACTTGCCACAGTTGAAATCATACCTGCACTAGTAGGATTCTTTGACGTCTCTCCCTCGCCATTCTAGAAACTACGGGGCCTGTTTCCTTCACTGCTGTGATTCCAGAGGTTCCCCAGCATGGTCCCTGACCCAGACAGGGTACTCAGTAAATGCACTGAATGAGTGAAGAAGGGAGGAAGGCAGATAATACTGTTCTCTTTTACAGGCCATAAAACAGGCCTTCCGGCCCAATTCCTATCACATACAGAGCCACACCCCATAGCCTCCAAGGCCCTCCACCATCTCCTCCTCTTCCACTGTCTCTCCAACGACACCTCAGAACCAGCTTCCGGCCCCCAAACAAGACTAATTTCCCAGGAAAAGATGCTAGGGCAGGAGTGGAGCAAGTGACAGCCTACTAGTAACAACAATAGCACCTACAATGTACCAGACACCGTTCTCCCACAGCAACACTTTGAGGCAGGCTCTTCACCATTTTAAAGGTGAAGAAACTGGGGCACAGGGAGGTACTGGTTTTGTCCAAGATAGTAGCGGAGCCTATGTAACAGAACGGAGTCAGTAAATAGAGCTCCAGGCTGCACCCTAACCCACTCGGAGTTACAGCGCACATCTGCATAGGCAGCAGAAATCCTGTGTTTCACCACTTGGGCCTCGAGGGCCCCACGTCCTCGTTCCCTCTTCTGCGGATGAGGGTCTTTCATAGTGGCTAGTCTATATGGTTATTGGGAGGCGAAAGCACACAGTTTAGTGCAGTGCCCGGCACCCAGTGAACGATCAATAAATGTTAAATGCTGATGTTTTCCTTATTGTTCACCGGGGACTGGAGAGGAGGGCTGCAGGGCAGTATCCTTGTACAGTTTGCAGGTGAGGTCACCTGGGAGCTGGGCGCCCGCCCTCGTCAGCCCAGACAGGGCGGGGCGTGAGTGAGTGGATCTCAGGTCTTGCACACCCGCCCCCTCACCAGACTTTGAGCTGGAGACGCCCGCGCAGGCGCAGAAAGCCGCGTCATCTGCCTCGCGCCAGCTCGAATTGCACGCGCATGGAGCGCCCCGAGCGGAGCGCGAGCTCCGCGGGCGCACCCCGCAGCCGCCCCGCGGCGAAGGTGCTGTTCCGCGGCCCCGTGGGGCCCATCCTCTTCCTTGCCAACTTCGCCTTGGTCCTGCAGGGCCCGCTCACCACGCAGTACCTGTGGCACCGCTTCAGTGCCGACCTCGGCTACAATGGCACCCACGATAGAGGCGGCTGCAGCAACCACAGCGCGAACCCCATCATGCAGGTAGAAGCGGGGAGGTGGCACCGAGCGGGCCCTGAGCTAGCGAGAGGGGACAGACGAGGGGGCGGGGCGGGCGGGAAGGTGGGGCCTCCCAGGCGGTCATGGATATTGGGTGGTCGGCCTGCCCGATTACTGCAGTATGGAGGATGCGTAAAGTTCCTCTAGCTTTAAGAGTTAACAAAAGAGGGCCCAAAAGAAGGAAGGGGAAAGGACGTAGGCCCGTTTTCTATAACCCTCCTTCTAGGGCCAATTTTTGAGAG
This sequence comes from Myotis daubentonii, assembly GCF_963259705.1. Lineage (NCBI taxonomy): Eukaryota > Metazoa > Chordata > Mammalia > Chiroptera > Vespertilionidae > Myotis > Myotis daubentonii. The sequence continues at coordinate 25,455,833 of NC_081855.1, forward strand.
CTGCACTGAAATTCTCTGGAGTGTAGGGCTCCAAAGAAAGCCCGCATCCCCGCCTCTCCCAGGATGGTGGTAGTTTCAGGGAAGTGGGGGTGGAGGGAGCTCAGAGTGAGGAAGAACGCCCTGGTGAGACTCATGCCCCCACAGGAAGTGGAGACCCTCACCTCTCACTGGACCCTCTACATGAACCTGGGCGGCTTCCTGGTGGGGCTCTTCTCGTCCACCTTGCTGGGCGCTTGGAGTGACTGTGTGGGCCGCCGTCCCCTGCTGGTGCTGGCGTCGCTGGGCCTGCTGCTCCAGGCGCTGGTATCCATCCTTGTGGTGCAGCTGCAGCTCCACGTCGGCTACTTCGTGCTGGGCCGCATCCTTTGTGCCTTCCTGGGCGACTTCAGTGGCCTCCTGGCTGCTGGCTTCGCCTCCGTGGCAGATGTCAGCTCTCACCGCAATCGAACCATCCGCATGGCCCTGCTGGAAGCATGCATCGGGGTGGCGGGGATGGTGGCGAGCCTCATTGGGGGCCACTGGCTCCAGGCCCAGGGTTACGCCAACCCCTTCTGGCTGGCCTTGGCCTTGCTGATATTCATGACTTTCTATGCCGCTTTCTGCTTTGGCGAGACTGTGATGGAGCCAACACCTGCCCGGCTCTTCACGTTCCGTCACCACCGATCCATTGTCCGGCTCTACACGGCTCCGGCCCCGGACAAGTCCAGGAAGCACTTGGCCCTGTACTCACTGGTCATCTTTGTGGTGATCACTGTGCACTTTGGCGCCCAGGACATCCTGACCATCTATGAGCTGAGCAGACCCCTCTGCTGGGACTCCAAGCTGATTGGCTACGGCTCTGCAGCCAGACACCTCCCGTATTTCACCAGCCTGCTGGGCCTGTGGCTTATGCGATTCTGCCTGACGGACACCTGGGTGGCTGAGATTGGCTTGGCCTTTAACATCCTGGGGATGGTGGTCTTTGCGTTCGCTACCATCACACCCCTGATGTTCGCAGGTAATGTGTGTGGGCTCAGGGACAGTTTATCCCAGAGGTGCTGGGTGAAGATTGGGGGACAGCCACTTGCTGGTTTATGCCTTTGGAAACATCGTTATGTTCCTAGCTTGCACTGGAAGACAGACAACTAAGAAACCTCATAAAAATGGCATCTTTTTAAAAATATATATATTTTTATTGATTTCAGAGAGGAAGGGAGAGAGAGAAAGAGAGAGAGAAACATCAATGATGAGAGAGAATCATTGATCAGCTGTCTCCTACACCCCACGCCCCCTCCCCCCCCGCCCTACTAGGGATCAAGCCCACAACTTGGGCATATGCCCTGACTGGGAATCGAACTGTGACCTCCTGGTTCATTGGTCGTTGCTCAACCACTGAGCCGTGCCATCTGGGCTGGCATTTTTGTTATACGTAAAATCTTGAACTTCATTAGCCAAAGTAATTAATCCACATTATCAATCATAAATATTGTTAGTAAGACAGAGCAACGGACAAAAGTATGGCTCATGCACTAATTGCTTCATTCCTTGGCCTCCCATAGCCAATATTCATGATATTCTTAGACAAAGTCCATGCTATTACTGTCTTAATACTCACTTCTCTGATAATCACGGGACCTACCTCAAATATCCTTAGTCAGCTTCTTTGGGTGTTTTTAAAAGAGCCAGCCTTTCATACCACAGTTATCAAGTTCTTGCTTGCGTTAGTTCTTATGTTGGTGGGAGAGGGGCAGCTGGGAATGAGGAAGTTAACTTTCTTAAAGGGACAGATTTATTTTGATAAAGCTCTAAAGTTTAGAGTCTAAACTATGTAGTGTACAAAGTGAGCCATTCAGTAATCACAGATGTATTAACTTGGCTGCTTGCCTGGACAGTGAGGCTGAAGGGGACCCGGCACCTTTCTCTCCTGCCCACAGCATCTCCCATCGATTCGGTGCTGGGCTCAGTGATGATGAAGACGCTGTCATTGCTCTGGGGAGCCTCAGCAGAGTGGGATTTGGGAGCCTGACACCCAAAGGGGCCCTGTGGTGCCTCATCGTATACCCACTCTGAAGGATCTACTATCCAATCGGGCAGCCATTTTCAACCCTTTTCATCTCATGGCACACATAAGCTAATTACTAAAATTCTGCGGCACACCAAAAAATGTATTCTATTTTTTGCCGATCTGACCAAAAAAAAAAAAAGGTATAATTTTGATTCATTCATACTGGATGGCTGTTGTCATTTTTTAATTTGACAGTCTAAGGGAAAATAGGTCATGCCCCTGACTACATAGTCAGGTATTGCATGTTTTAAAAATTCTTGTGGCATCATACCAGTGTGTCGTGGCACACTGGTTGAAAATTGCTGCTCTAGGGGCTTGCAGTTTTACTGAGGAGGCAATAGTCACACAAGGGAAAGAATGGTTGTAAAGGAAATAGCGTACGCCTGTGAGTAACAGAACGCAAAGTGCAAAGGGACTTCCGCTCACTATGTGCTTCCTATGCCACGCTCTTCATGGATATTTTCTGATGTATCCATTTTCTAGGGCTGCTGTAACGAATTACCACAAATTTGGAGGCTTAAAACACAGAAATCTATTCTCTCACAGTTCTGGAGGCAAGAATCCATATCACTGGACCAAAATCAGAGTGTCAGGAGAGCCACATTCCTTTCATAGGTTCTAGGAGGGAATCCGTCCCTCATCCCTTCTGACTGCTGGGGGCTGCCAGCATTCCTTGGCTCCTGGCTGCATCACGGTGGTCTCTGCCTCTGTGATTACATTGCCTCCTCATTTGTGTGCCTTTTTCATTCTGTCCATGTCAGATTATTTAGGGCCCAACTTATCAGGTTGTCATCATCCAGAATCATCTCCTCATCTCAAGATTATTAACTTTATCTCGTTTTCTAAATAAGGCAACGTTTATAGATTCCAGGGATTAGGACCTCATATCTCGAGCCATTTTTCAGCCTCCTAACACTCCAGAATCATCCTGTGGGGAAGGCCTTGTTATCCTTTTACAGATGGGAGTCAGGCCCGGGCCACACAGTGATAACATCAGGTTTTGAACTCAGGACTGCCTCCAAAGTCTGGGCTTGTTTTATGTGCTCTGCCATCTCCCTACTATGTGGGACCACAAGAGGTGTTCTGACAAAAATGCCATTGGGTGGGAATCAGCGTTTATTCATAAAAGAGGTAGCAGGTAGGCCAAAGCTTGAGAAGGGTAGTCTCCATTCCTCCGTAGTCATTGTGTCCTTCTCTATCAAGGAATTTCTTCCTGTGTCTAACCTGAGTCCCATCTGGGGTGGTCTAGGAGCTCTGCTTACATCTTGCTTGGGCACCCCCCTCCCTAACCCCATCTTCCTGGTGTTTGTTTCTCCACAGGGTACGGGCTCCTCTTCCTGTCTTTAGTCATTACACCCATTGTCCGGGCCAAGCTCTCCAAGCTGGTGAGCAAGTCAGAGCAGGGTAAGTGTCATGGTCAACCAGCATCTGGTTCCTTGTGCCCAATGTTCTCAGAACAAATTGCCCAGAGCTGGCAGAGGACCACAGTGCCTTGGGTTTTCAGACCACAGAGTTGGAGTTTACAGTCAGCAGAGCACCATTTTGGTCTTTGGGTGACCCAAACAGGGGATTTGCCCTCTCCAGACCTCAGCTTTTCCATCTGTAAAATGGATGCGGTGATGCCAGCATGCCTGCTTCACTGGGGTCAGAGCGTACAAGCTCAGAGGGCGTGAGCAACTTTGTGGTGTAGGTTTCATTGTCCCTAAGATAAGGAAGCAGAGGCCCAGAGGGTTAAATTGACTTACTCAGGGCCACTCAGTAAGTGGTGGCGCTAGGATGCAAACCCAGGTCTGTTTTTAAGAGCAGCAGGTCTTGGGATCTGGGTTTTAGTCCTGGCTCTGTTACCCACCGGCTATGTGATTTTAGGCAGGTCCCTTTTCCCTCTCTGGGACTGTTTCCTCATTTATGTAAGAGTGTTGTTGTTTTTTTAATGTTTTTATTGATTTTAGAGAGGAAGGGAGAGGGAGAGGGAGAAACAATGATGAGAGAATCTGATCAGGCTGCCTCCTACACGCGTCCTACTGCGGACCAAGCCTGAAAGCTGGGCATGTGCCCTGACCGGTGCACAGGATGATGCTCAGCCAACTGAGCACACTGGCCTGGGCAAGAGAGGTTTGTTCTTGATGACATCTACGGGCCCTTCCAGCTCCGATGGTCTGACAGTTTAATCTCAACTTCCGTTGGATTATTGCTCATTTCACAAAATTTGGGTTCTGCTGGCATAACTATAAAGAAGAGCTTTTCTCTGGCCTCTGGGTCTTCAGACCCCAATCTAGAAACATCTGGCTCATCCACTTCTCCCCATCTGCCCTGGAAGGAGGACGTGGAGCCGTAGATAGCCCACTATCAGTTCTATTGTCCCAGGACCCAGGTGCTTTCACTCATTCACTCAATAAGCTTTTTATCCAGCACTTTCACTCTGCCCAGAGGTGCCAGGGGAACCAGAAAAAAGAACAGCCCTTACTAACTGGCTCCCTCCAGGGGCCAGGCCCTGTGATAGGAGCTTTACATGGGAATTCAGTGTTGCCACCAATCTATGAAGTAGGTAGTATCCTTATGTAACAAAAAGGGTGCAAGAACCCAGAAGGTTAAGCACTTGTTCAGTGACCACACAGCTAATTAGCGTTGGAACTGGGAATTAACCCCACGAGGAACCTCAAGCAGGATATGACTCTGAAGGGGTTAAACCAACAACCATTTTCCTCAGGCTTTTGCTCGAAGATAATCACATGTACTTTGGCTGCATGGATTTAACAACAGCCATTAGTTTCATAGCCCCTGTGTGCCAGGTGCTTTCCATGAATGGCCTCACTGAAACCTTATCACAACACATGACGTAGGCTTTACAGGTGAGGAGGGTGAGACTCCGAGAGATTCAGTGACGAGCCCCAGTTCGCACAGCTGCGAGGCAGTGGTGCCAGGATTTGAACCTACGTCTTCCAGACTCCACAGTGTGATGTTTCTTTCTTCGCAGGTGCTCTCTTTTCTGCTGTGGCCTGTGTGAATGGCCTGGCCATGCTGATGGCCTCCAGCATCTTCAACTCGCTCTACCCAGCCACCCTGAACTTCATGAAGGGGTTTCCCTTCCTCCTGGGAGCTGGCCTCCTCTTCATCCCTGCCATTCTGATTGGGTAACTTAGGACTCTGTCCCAGGCTCCTGGGCTCTTTATCCCAAAGGTTCCCTCTTCCTCCTCCTGCCGACCAGAAATGGCTGCCTGGACCACTTCCTGTGGGTGTTTCAGGCCCAGCCTGACTCTCCCTCTGCAGATGGCTGCCTAATCCTCTGGAGCCACTTCCCGAGGGCAGGACAGGGGGGCAGTAGGGGAAGGGTCAGGCCAACATTGCTTCTTGGCAAGGTTGGTCTCTCCCCTTCGTCCCCCTCCATCCGCATTTTACGGATGGAACTATGGCGACAAATCTGCCAAAGGGAAGCCGGAGAGCCTCCTTGGCTGGTTGTGGCTGGGCCACAGGCTAGCCTGCCCACTGACTTCTGCCCCCATAGCCTTCCGACTCCCTTACCAGAGCCCTCTTCTCAGGACATTGCCTTTCACCTCTCTGTTGGGAGGGGGGATACCTGTACCGGCCCACCCAACAAAGCCTGTGTCGCTTCTTCAGGAGTTGAAGAGGGTTCCCCCATATGTCAAACCTGAACCCTCTCTCTGGTCTCTCGTAGGATTCTTGGAAAGACTGAGCCTCGCTCTGAATTCCAGCAGTTTCCCCAGAGCCCCTGATCTGCCCAGACGTGAGAACAGAGGGCAAGAGGGGCGAACTGAGCACTAACCAGCTGGAAGTATGCCCCTGGGACCCCACCCACAGCAGCAGCAGCAGCTCCCCTCAAAGGCAGTGTTCACCCTGGATAAGGTGGTCAGGCTAGACCAGGGCCCCCACTTCATCCAAAGCTTGCCAGCCTATGACTCGAGGATCTGGAATTGGAACCCAGGCAGTCTGACTCCAGGGCAGGCAGTGGCGGGAGGGACATTTGGAACAGGGGTCTCTGTTCATCCTTTATGCAATTACATAAAACCCTCCAGGGGAGAGAGGAGGTCCTGATGGAGGTGGTGCCTCAGGGACCAGTTGAAGCACAAGGGGTGGCATCTCTGCTTCCAACCCAGACTACACAGCTCACAGTTCATCGTGAGCAGCCACCAGCCACGCCTTAATGATGAATATTTCGAGGGGAGGAAGGGTTGTGGGGATGGAGAGAGCGTGCTACGGACTCAGTGGAATCAAGCCCCTGGCTTAGCAGTGCCAACCATCATAATAAATCAGCACAAACACACTGACATGAATCGTCTGGTACCCAAGGCATTGGGCTGTGGGCCCTTTATTTTCTGTCCCGTCTGCCCCCATGAGTCACACAGCAGCTGCTGGGCTGGGCAGAAGCCCTTGAGCTGCCATGGGATTGGTCCTGGGCGTGGCCAGCCCAGACCTCATCTGACTGCCCATTCTGTTCTCCTGAGCTGCTGGGAGATGAAGGGCTGCCAGACTTGCATCAAGCCAAGCAGGGAGGCTTGGAGCAGAGCCCTGGCCGCTCATTCTGAGGGTTAGATCCGCTCCCTGAAGGCGCCAGTACTGGTCCCCCTGGCAACAACAGCCCAAGCAGAATTAGTTTTTATCACTCAGCCCTGCCAACACCTCCCATCGCCAGGGATTTCAGCCGGACCTTGTGCTGAGACCGTCCCTCAGCCTGGATCTGAGGTTGCAAAGGCAGAATTGGATTTGATATTAAGGTACCACAAGCCCCCAAGCACCCAGATCAGGTGGTACTTGTCTCTTCAAACCAGACTTGGCCACAGGGTCCAGCCCCCTAATGCCATTTCTACCCCATTCTCTCTTACCAGCCCTGCCAGTCAGTTTTCTGGCTGGAAATCACTCAAGTAAAATGGGTGCGTCCTAGGGCAAACCCAGGTCAATGTGGCCTTTACAGCCCAGGCCTGTCTCTAGATTCCCACCTCACTGTCCCCTCTGTCACTGGAAGACTGGAACAAGAAGAGGACAATCCACTGATTGTCCCAGCATGAGGCAGGAGGGGGACGGGGGAGGAAGGCGCTGGGCTGGGCTCAGGCCTGGGCTCTACTCCAGCCACTGCCTGGTTCACGGGTGACCTTGAGCAAGCCCATCTACGAAAGGCTAGATCTGATCATGGTTGGACAGGTTAGGAAACACTGGGTTAGAGGTAATATTCTGAGATCCTTTCTGCCTCATACGTTCTAGGATGAGATGCCTCTCTCCGTGGACCTGGGGGGAAGGATAAATGAGTTGGAGCTGGACTTTTGATCTTTGAGTGTCCCTGAGCAGTTCTCAGTCCCTGGGGAGGCGTGGGATGAGGTGGGGTAGGGACCTAGTTGACTTAGCTCCAACGTGGGGACAGCAGCTACAGTCCAGCCAAGCAGAAAACCCTGGCGCTGCAGACCTGCTTCAGAGCAGGCTTTGGGTGAAAGGCTAATTCTCAGCTCTCTGCTTCAGGGCCAGCCCTGTGAGGCCAGGCCTAGGTGGAAGGTGGGGGCCAAGGTGCCTGCCCTGTCACGGCAGGGAGGCAGTCCCGAGAACACACAGGCCTGGCTGGGGGGAGGGTCATCACTTCAGCTGCTGGCGGGTTTGGGGGGTGGGGAGGCTTGAGCTCTGATTCCCCAGAGAGACAGGAGGGGCAGCACTGGAGGGTGTGCCAAACAGAAAAAACAGGGCTGGAAACCTCTCTGAGCACTGTCCATGGGGGACCTCAGGAGGGAGTGGGATTGGGGACAAAAAGACAGAAAGCTCCTGGAGGGTCTTCGCCACACTGTATTGTTACTGTCTCTGCTCTGTGAGCGCAATGTCTAGTCTGCCTTAGTCACCATCAGAGCCAGGGCCCGGCAGCGGTGGGCCCCCTGTTGGCATGAACGAGGAAGTGCAGTCAAAGCCAGAGTTGGGGCTAGGGCCAGCTAAACAGTGTCTTTGGCAGGGAGGGGAGTGGGAGAAGTACCGAGGGTGGAGTGAGACCTTTGACTTCCTGACCATGTGGCTCAAGAGCTAAGAGTGACCTGGCCAGCACCTGCAGGAGGCACTCTGGGAGCTGAGCCAGCCTTGAGGTGCGAACACGCTACTCAAGAGGGAAGAGGCAGGCCTGGTTAGCTGGAGCCTTCCTACCCTCCTGGAGGAAGGGGCAGAGGGGTATTCCTGCTCATTTATTTCCGTAGAGCCCCTCGGTCAAAAACCTATCCCCACTTCTAGATTCTTTGGGGCGAGGAAGAAGCCAGCTGTCTGTGGAGCGGCAGCCCAGCCGGGTCTCAGCCTCCAGCATGATTCTCCGGAGGGCAGTGCCACCAGCAGTGGGCTGAGCACCAGGAGGCCAGGTCTGCATCCTGGGCTGCCACTCATGGCTTAGAAAATGGCACATCATCTGACTCCTCTGTAAAACGGAGATAACACCGGGTAACGTAAAATGGCTCTGATGATTGCGGAGACCATGGAGCGGGGTGCCGGGGAGCTGGTAAAGGGGGGTGAGGGGTTTGTATTTCAGAGCCTGGCTACTTAAAGTGTCATTTCTTGACCACCATCATGGGCTCAGCTGGGAATCAAAAAATGCAGAAGTCCAGGCCCCACCCCAGGTCGCCTGAATGGAATTGTAACAAAATTCCCAGGTGGTTTGAATGTACCGCCTGCCCTTCCTCAGGACACTGCCTCCTCCCAAGGAGCTGCAGGCTCTGCCCAGGCTACTGCTGGGAGGGGCTGGGGAGGCCAGCTGAGCCAGGGGGGGCAAGAGCCTGAGGCACAGCACCAAGGCATGGGAGGGTGGCTGGCAGCCCTTTGAGACATGGCCGCCCCTGCCCAGGCCCGAGCAGGGAGTGCCATGACCTGTGAGTGCTTCAAACCCAGCCGTAGCCGCAAAGCAGCCAGAGGAGGGGCTGGCTCAGCCCAATCCCGACCCAGGATGTGGCGAGAGAGGCTGTGCCTCAGGGAGGCTAGGAGGGGACTTGGGACCAGACCAGGTCAGCTAAGGACACTGAGTGATTTCAGGGCAAGGCCACAGGGCGGCAGGAAGTGGTGAGCCTGAGGACCAGCGCAGTGTAGGTGGAGAGCCACCAGTGGACTTTTATCCCTGCTGGTTCCCAGGCCCAGGCCGCTGGGCTGGGAGGGCTGGGCATTGCCTTAATTCCTGTCGGAGGCTGCCTGACGTCCCCTACTCAAGCTGGCTGATGTCAGGGCAGGAGAGGGGGTTGTGTGCAGCGAACCCTCGCTCTTCAGTGTCTCCAGAACTGATCTGTGACCCTCCCACACCTGAGACAGAGAACCTGGTGGCAGGGCTTAAGGGTGGTCTAACCCTTACCCAATGCCTCGCTTCCCCTTCTGGATACTGAGGAAGCTGGGTTAGAGGTGGCCCATGGGGGTCTGGGAGAGGGAGAGCCATTTCCTGAGAAGGGCCCAGGCTGTCTCAGCCCAGGGAGGCCGGTGTGCGGAGCTGCTCCTTCCAGGGAGACCATGGAAATGGGGGTCACAGCAGGACGTGGGGACTAGGGACTGGTTAAGTCGGGCCCATGGGTGTAACACCCTCCAAACTGGTGTCAGAGCCTGCAGACGAGTCCCGGGAGGAGCGGCCCTGCAGGAAGCGGATGATCTTCTCAATGGTGGCCTCCTGGTACTCGTGGGACCACCTGTGGGCACAGAGGCCGGCGGGTCAGAGGGCCAGGAAGAGGGAACTGCTGGCTGGGGGCCTGTGTACCCATCACCCCCTCCTCACTTGATGCCGTTGAAGCTGAGCACGGCCTGCATGTCCTCGGGCAGGGCCTGCGGTTCTGGCCACTCGAAGCCATCGATGACGGGCACAATGTTCTTGCCACAGCTCAAAGCAGTCACGATCTCCTGGAGAAAGGAGGGAGGAGGAAGAGATCCCTGACTTCTCGCTCGCCCTTTGTGGTAGAATAAACAATATTTGGTCTTTGTCCTCGGTTCTCAGCACAGAGCTCTTCTAACCTCCAGATATCTGGGTGAAGGTGCCTAGATAGCTTCAGGATGGGGACTGGTGGGAGGGGGGGAGATCAAGGTCTGATTAGAGGGTTGGAACTTACAGCTCCCTCGCCCCAACACACCCCCAGGGAGGGGAGGGGGGATGGAGATTGAGTTCATTCACCAACAGCCAATGACTTAATCATAGCCACATAATAAAACCTCCATCGGAGCCCCTAAACATGGGTTGAGCACATCTAGGTGCCGGGAGAGCGTCCTGGAGAGGACACGGGAGCTCTGGGCCTCGCCTGCCTGCGTCCTCACCCCCTACCTTGCCCTCATATCCTTTATAAAAATCCAGTAGGTAAAGTGCTTTCCTGAGCTCTTCACATCATTTTAGTAAATTATTGAACCTGGTGTGGAGTCATGGGAACCCCTGAATTTGTAGCCAAGTCAGAAGTGTGGGTAGCCTGGGAACCTGGGCCTTTCGACTGGCATCTGAAGTGAGGGCAGACTTGTGGGACAGAGCCCTCCTACCTGCAGAGTCTGACACTCACTGTGGGTGGTTAGTATCAGAATTGAATTGAATTGTGGGACACCCAATGGGTGGTGAGTTGGAGAACTGGTTATTGGTGTGGGAATAAACCCACACAATTTGGTGTCAGGAGAAAAACATCACAGCCCCCTGCATCCAAATCGATCCATCACAAGCCCTGCAAAGCGTATTCATTTTTCTTTCTTACTTTTCAAATCCACCCGTTTTTCTCTCCCTGTACCCCACCACTCTCCTGCTCCATCCTCCTCGCTTATCTTCATCCTCCTCCAGGTCTGTTCGCATCCATTTCTTGCTCTTTTCTGATTTGTTCTCTATGTTGCCCCGTCACCCAGCTACTCTGCAAAATGCAAATTTGAGCATGTCACTCCTTACTTAAAACTCCCCAGGACTTTACATGGCTCAGAAGAGAAGTTCAAACTTCTTAATGTCTGAAGGTCGTGCGTGGCTGGCCACAGCTCACTTCTCAAACTCCATGTCTGCACTGTCCTCCTGGCTACACAGACCTTGCAGTCCCTTAGATTTGCCCTCCTCCCTCCCTGCACAGGGCCTTTGCACATGCTGTTTCCTCTGTCTGGAATGCTCTTCCCTGCCTCAGCCAATCAACACTTTCCCAGGGAAGTCTTCCCTCACTTTCCTGACCAGGTCAGATTCCCCTATTATAGGCTCTCATAGCTTCTGCAGCACATGCTAGAGTTGCAAATTTAAGTTAATTAATGAGTAATTTACTTAATATCTGTCTTCCCTAGCAGATAAAAGGGCAGGGATGAGGTTATATCTCAGTATCTCCCGCAAAGCCATGCCCATAGTCAACCCTTGCTTAATACTTAATGGATGGCTGGATGAATAAATGAATGATACAACATAGCATAGCAGTTAGGGAGCGTACTCTAGAATTATCAGATGTGGGTTCACACTGAGTCTACCACACAGACTTTGTGACCTGAGGCAAAAACAGCTGGCTCTCAAAGCCTCTGCTTTCTCATATATAAAATAGGGTTGCCCTGACCAGTGTGCTCAGTGGTTAGAGCAGGGGGTGGGCAAACTTTTTGACTCGAGGGCCACAGTGGGTTCTTAAACTGGACCGGAGGGCCGGAACAAAAGCATGGATGGAGTGTTTGTGGGAACTAATATAAATTCAAAGTAAACACCATTACATAAAAGGGTATGGTCTTTTTTTTTTTTTTTTTTAGTTTTATTCATTTCAAGCGGGCCATAGTTTGCCCACAGCTGGGTTAGAGTGTCAGCCCACACACCAAAGGATTGCGGGTTCAATTCCTGGTCAAGGATAGTACCTGGGTTGCAGGATCCCTAGTTCCACACATGGAGCTTGTGCAGAAGGCAACCCATTGGTGTGTTTCTCTCACATCGATGTCTCTCTCTCACTCCCCCTCTCTAAAAATCAATGGAAAAATATCCTCAGGTGAGGATTAACAACAACAAAAGAGGGTTAATGACAGTCCCTATCTTGTAGGATCACTGGAAGGAATAACTACCATATCCCATGGCAAGTGGTTAGAACAGCTCCCAGCATGTAGTGCACTTAATAAATAATAAGTGCTATTATTTCCTCCTCGGTAAAGGGGATAATAAGCCTACTTCACAAGGTTGCTCTGAGAATATTACTATTAATGGGTGCTCTGGTAAGTGTTTATTGGATGGGTTTTTTCCCTTTGAAAAGGGAACCACAGGGATTGGATTTCCCTGAGTGCAGTTCACTTGTGGTTTTCCATATTGATTACCCACCAAATGCGGCTTCGGGGAAAGGAGTTTTAAAACCAAAGGCAATTAAGCTCTAAAAACTACCAAGGAGCGATGATGGAGCCTGTGTTACTGGTCCAAGGCAAAGGCTCCCACCACCGGCCTGCTGCCTCCCGCCTCCCTCCTCCCTCCTCCCTCCTCCCGCCTCCCTCCTTGCAGTCTGCTGGGTGCCAAGACCCTTGAGCACAGCCTTCCTGGGAAAGTCCCTGCATAACTTCAACCCTGACCGACTCCTAGGGAACCTCTCCATTGCACAAATGAGAAGGTTTGTGTTCTTAATTCCTTTGTGCCTCTCACTCTGCTCCCCTGCCCTCTTCCCTCTTGGAGGTTATATTTCAAAGAGTTTTCATCTCTCTCTGACCCTCGCAACAATCCTACCAAGTGAATAGGACAGGTAAGTTAGCCCCATTTTGTAGATGAGAGACATGGGTCCAGAGAGCCTAAGTGACTTGCTGGAGTCCTATTACAGTCAGAGCTGTGACTCCTGACTTCCAGCTGGGCCATGGAGGTTGCTGGGGTGTGCAGATGAGAAGGAACAGGAGACCCTTGTCCCTGGGCCACAGAGAGGGACCAGAGAGGCCAGCACCTACCTTGTGCACCCAGTCCTTGCAGTCATGGTCCTGCATGCACTTGTCCAGGGCCCCGGCTGACAGCACCAGCACAAAGTTGCGGGCACCCATGACACTCTGGATGAGCTTGTCCTCAAACTTGCCGGCTTCCAGTTTCTCCACATCAATGAAGACATTGAAGCCATGCAGCTGCAGGTGCACCTTCAGGAGGCTGCGAAGAGGCCATTGGTCACTGCGCTGGCCTCTCCCAAAGGCCTGAGGCTGCCTGCCTGCCCCCTCCTCCTCACCTGGCCAGCTGGGAGCCTGAGCTCCGGCGGTAGCTGATGAAGACATCCGGAATGTCCCCGCTCGGCTTGCAGGCAGTGCAGGGCAGAGGGGAGTGTAGCATTTCTGAGGGGGACAGGAGACAGCTTGGTGAGGGTGGCCCCTCACCATTACTCATAATGAGGTACATCGTCCCTTGGGGTCTACAGGAAGGAAGGCCGCTAACTCTCGGTGAGTCCCTCTCAGGAGGCAGGCGTGGTGTTTTAGGGACATTGAAATGCACCTCCAGCCCCGCCCTCTCTCTGGAGCTCCAGACCTGCACAGCCAGCTGCCCACAGGCACTCCAAACCTAACACATCCTAAATCCTTCCTCCTAGCTTCCCACCAGTCAGAGACCTGGGTGTCAGCTTCAACTCCTGCCTCTCATCCATTCACTCAACCATGTTTACTAAGCGCTCACTGTGTGCCAGGCCCAGCCTTAGTGCTTGGGGTACAGCAGTGAGCAGAACCAACAAACCCTGCCCTCATGGAGCTGATGTTCAGTGCTCAGCGCCAGGCACCATGCTCTGTGGCTTCTTCCTACTAAACAACTAGACTCCAGCCTCAGGGCCCTCCTTATGTCCCCCAACTCTAGCCCTCTCCGTGGTCTCCCCAAATCCACACTTGCCCAGCCTAATCTGTTGCACAGCTACCAAAGGGATCTTTCTAAAATCCAAGTCTGAGCATGTCATTGCTCCCTACTCCCTGTAGAAGAGAGATTTGTAAGCTATTTTCCCCCTGTAGGATCCTTTTTTTAAAAAAATGATTCTTAAGGGTTTCCTGAGAGCTGCAAAGTAAAAATGACCAAATTTGACCTGCTTTGGTTGAAGCAAAAGCATGGGACAAAGCTCAGTAAGTACTTGCTGAATGAATACATGAATGAAAAGAATCCATCCTATATAATAAAAGGGTAATATGCAAATCGACCAAACGGTGGAACGACTGGTTGGTATGACGTACACTGACCACCAGGGGGCAGACACTCAATGCAGGAGCTATCCCTGGTGGTCAGTGCGCTCCCACAGGGGGACAAGCCCTGCTGATGGCTGGTGCAGTGGTGGTGGTGGGAGCCTCTCCTGCCTCTGCAGCAGTGCTAAGGATGTCCAAGTGGTGACTTAGGCCCGCTCCCTGAGGGCTCCCGGACTGCTAAAGGGTGCACGCAGGCTGGGCTGAGTCCCCCATGCCCCGAGTGCAGGAATGTCATGCTCCTGGCCTCTAGTCTTCTCATAATATTCAGACTTAACATCCACAGATAACTTTTATCTGTTTATGAAGCAGGAAGGAAGGGTTTCAAATCCTAATTCTCTTATTTAATGGCTTTTAAACATTGGAAAATATTTTTAAATTCTTTAAATCTTAGTTTTATCATTTTTAAAATTAACATCCTTGATGGAAATATTCTTTATCTCTGATTATGATGGTATTTACACAGGAGTAGGCATGTTTCCAAACTCTTCAAACTGGACACTTTTAAGTTAAATTATACTTCTTTCATTCTTTAAACAGTTTTAAAAGTTGATTGAAAAAATTAACACCCACTTCATCAAATGGATGTAGAGATTAATGAGACAATGACTTTTCAAAACTTAAGCTCAGTTGGCTTGGCTCAGTGGTTGCGTCAACCTATGAACCAGGAGGTCACGGTTCAATTTCTGGTCAGGGCACATGCTTAGGTTGCAGGCTCGATCCCCAGTACAATCAATGATTGTCTCTCATCAATGATGTATCTATCTTTCTCTCCCTCTCCCTTCCTCTCTGAAATCAATAAAAAAAATTTTTTTAAACTTAATACAGGACCTGGCATATAGTAATCGACAATAAAGATTAGCTAAATAGTAAATTAGTAAATTAAATAGTAAATAAAGAGGGTTGCTAAAGCCCTCATGACCTCCCTAAAGTATCTCTAGAATCCATACTGTGCAAGTTGTTGTCTAATAGAATAAGCCACCTGTCTTCCCACCCATATCTCACATATGGACTCCCCATGCTCTGTCTCACCTGCACATGCGGCTCCCTCTGTCCTGCTGCTGCTACCCCAACCCCCACACACCCAGTATGTCCTTTAAGACCTGGTCAGACAGCCTCTAAATGCCTAGACCTGGGTCGACAGGGCATCCCTCCTGCTGTGGTCACCCCCCTTTTATATGCCTGCCTTCCTCCTACCCACAGCAGACTGGGAACTTCTTGAGGGCAAAGTGCAACACATTCATCCTCGCATCTTCAGAATCCAGTCTGACTCCGGGGGCCCACCACATGTCTCCCCTCGCCTCTCCAGGTCGCGGGCAGGCTGACCTCTGGCGGCCATGAGGATGCGCATGCGGTGCACGCCCAGGCGGATGCCGCAGTCCTCTAGCAGCTGCTGCTCGGACACGCGGTGCAGCAGGGAGCGGTCCAGGCCGCAGCTGACCAGGCCGTACGTGTACTGGCGGAAGCGCGGGTCCAGGCTGCCCAGCCAGTCAGCCAGGTTGCTGCGGTCGCACGTAGCGTAGTTGGCAAAGGTCTTGAGCTCCCTGAGTTCCCTAAAGAATCTGCACCCCAGGGAGGAGAGGTCACTGAAGTCCTGACTCAGACCCGCTAGTGGCCGAGGGGGTGTTTAGAGTGGGAGCGGGGGGGGCGGGAGGCAGGCAGGAGGCTCCATACCTCTTGCGGGTGATGCTGGATATCATGCCCAGGTCCGTCTGGAGCTCCTCTTCCGTGAGCCGCAGAAGCAAGTCGCCATCTACCTGCTGCTCCTGGGGTGGAGTCGGAGGTAAGAAAGAAGGAAGGGCTCCCCATCTCAGCCCTGAACCCCCAAGCACAAGATGCAAGGGGAGGGAACTGGAGACAGGGGTAGGGGAAGAGGATAAGACCCCGATTAGAGCCAAGTGACCCTGAAAATTGCTGAGTACAGGCTCTCCACCCCAAAAAGGCCGCGCTGGCGCCTCGGGCCTGCGGGACGGGAGGGGGCAAGGTCGCCTGTGCGCATGGCGCCCCAGGGGCCACGCGTCCTTGGGGATGCGCAGGCTCTGGCTCCGGGAGGCAGCCCTATGCGCCGCTATACCCGGAAGCGTTCGCAGTACTGGGAGAAGCCGATCTGCTGCAGCCACGTCTGGACCTCGGCCTCCTTCCAGCTGGGCACGCAGGGCAGGATGGGCCTCGGCACCTCCTCGCCCAGCAGGCGCAGCGCGCGCTTGGCCAGCGCTGAGGTGGTGCCATTGGTGGAGTAGGAAACCAGGCGTTTCAGGCTCTGGGTGGCACCAATGTCACTGAATACCTAGGGAGAGGTGAGGAGAGGGTGCCTTGTACCCAACTTTCCAGCCAGCCACCCCCAAATGTGCCCAGCTTCTTCTCACTGTTGAAAGTCCCACCGTCTGCCCTAGCCCTGCCTTCATCCAATAATCATGGAGCCTGAATTCCTCCTCCTGAAGCGCTCTCAAAGCTCTTGACGCTTCATGTCTCCCCTCCACAGCTTCCGTCTGTCCCGCGGATAAAGTCTGAGCTCTCAATATGGCGGCCAGGCCTGGCACAGTGCAGCCTCTGTCCACAACTCCAGCTCACCTCCCCTTTCACCAGCCCACACTTGTCTGACACCCCCCACAAAGGTTCTCCCACCTCTGGCCTTGGCCAAGGTGTTCCCAGGCCCTTGGTTCCTCCAGCCTGTTTGGGGGAGTCCTATTCATCCATTGGAATCCAAATCGATTCCTCCCCCCGTTTGGCCCGCATCTCCAGTTTGACCTTGTACCACACTCTGAATGCCACTGTCATTAGTTGATAATGCAACTGCCACTGGGTGATAAGCTGAGGTCATGTCTTAGTCACCCCAGGAGTCCTGTGCCTGGCACACTGCAGGCCACAGAGTGGGGGCTTACTGTGTCTTTACTGAACTGCACTCACTAGCTTGGCTGGGAAAGGGTGGTCATAGCTGCTGCCCAATACTTCCCTACTCCAACTCCCCTCAAGGCTCTTCTCCCAAAGCAAAATGACCCGCTCTATAAAGCCAGTCCTCCCATGGCCCATCTCTGGAGCAGGCACAGAGAGGAGAATCAGAAACTCCTAGAACACTGGACCTTGGAGGAGGCCTCAGAGACCCCCTAACACCAAGCATCTCCTTGATCTGTGAGGACACACACGATGCATGACAATCATCTGAGAGACACACTCCTCTGAGCAGCCCCAGGTGACAGCTGTGGTACAGACAGGGCGGTTCATGTGGTGTGCTCCGCTCCCTGTGCACCAGCTGTCACCAACCCCCCAAATTCCCAAAGGAACAGAAAGTAGGGAGGGTGACACTATAGGGATAATCTTGATTCTGTAATATTTTAAAAAATAAAATTTCAAACTTTTGATAATTTAACTACTACTAGTCCCATATCCAGGGTAAGAACTACTGCTGTGGTCCGTCCACTCCTTCAATTTTCCAGAGGATAAAAATGAGACACAGAAAGGCCCCGAGAAGGGAAGCCAGATATCCACGGTCACACAGCAAGTTAGAGAAGAGGGCAAAGGTTTCAGATCAGGCCTTGGGCACGGGGGCCTATGGGGACTCTGGTAGGAGTTCTCTGGCGGACACACTGACAACCTGCTCCTCTGTCTCTACACTCCCTTCCTTCCTGGACTCTAGACCCAAATGACAAAATGGCCCACGGGAGCTCTCTACCTGCTCATCTCTCATGCACCTCCAATCCGATCTGTCCCAGTGAACTCACTTTCTGACCCTCCGGAACTCCAGCCTGCCTCTCACACGGTTCACCTTATTTCAGTACCTGGTGCCACCATCCACTGGGTCGCCTATGTCCAAAGTCAGGAGTCACCCTGAGCTCCTCCCTCTCCTTCACCCGGCCACCCACCAAGTCCTAATTCTAGCTCTTCAGCACCTCTGGAATCTGCCTACTTCTCTCTGCCTCTCTCTGGACTAGTCCTGACCCCCACCATCCCAACTGCACCCCTGCCATGGCTTCCTATCTGGCCCCCTTTCCTCCAACCTCACCCTTGCCAATCCCATCTCCAGGCAGCACCTGGGTAATCTTTATAAAACACGTGTCCCACTGCTTTAAAACCTTGGTCTTGCCTTCAAGACCAGAATAACTGGTTCCTCATCCTTCTCCTTGCTTTGGGAAGCCTTCCCAATGCTGTCTAACACCTGATCCTCACCCCGCACCCGCACCCGCACCCGCACCTTGGTCTTGCCCTGCAGACTCTTGATGGCAGCTTCCGCGCACAGATAGAACGCCCCGATGCACTGGGCCTCCAAACGCGAGGAGTCGAGCAGCGGCACGAGGCGCTGCAGGTCGTCGGGCCCGCGGCCCTGGCTGGTGTCGCTGGCGTCCACCAGGCAGCGGGCGAAGCGGCCGGGATCCAGGGAGGCCACGAGCGGCTCCACGAGCTCCAGCGTGCCGGAGCGCTCCACCTCGCGCTCCACCTCCTTGTTGGTAGCCAGCACCGCCACCGCGAGGCAGGCGTGCAGCCGCAGCAGCTCGTCCTCTTTGGAGAAGGCGAGAGGGAAGAGCCACTCGGCGGCGCGCTTCTCCACCATGCGGCGCTGCGCCGCCTGGCCCCCGTGCAGGGCGCAGTTGCCCAGCGCCAGCGCGCAGTGGCGGAGTAGCGCCGTGTCTGTGCGGCGGCACCAGTACAGCACCGCATCCAGGCCTCCGGCCGCCACCAGCCGCTGGCACGTCTCCTCCGAGTGCTTGAACATGTGCTCCAAGATGCCGGCCACACTCCGAGCCAGCTCCACCGGCTCGCGTTCCTTTGCCAGGTTCAGGATGACGCCCAGCCCGATGCGCGCCACGCGGTCCCTGCCGGAAGACAGTGGAGGGGACGGTGGAGTTGCCGTGTCTGGCTTGCCCCCTGGTCACTAGTATATTCTGTGGACCTCATATAAGACATGAGGGAGAGCATTATTCTCCCTGCCTCCCCCCCCCTCCCCCCCCACACACCTCTTGCCTGGGAGGACCAGACTTCTCTGATTATAAGGGTGCTTTCTCCTGGCCTCACCCATTCCCTTTCCTATACCCTCCCTTGGAGAAGCTGTATGGGTCCTGGTTAAGAAACCTAGCTCTGGAGCAGATCCCCTGGGTCCTGCTTTCAAATTCTTTGCCATTTTCTAGTTGCGAGACCCTGGGTACCTCCCTTTATCTTTCTACCTTAGTGTCCTCATCTCATAAATAGGATTATAAATACCTACTCTATAGGTTTATGGTGAGAATGAATGTGATAATCCGTGTAAAGTGCTTGCCACAGTGCCTGGCACATAGGAAAGACTCAATGTTAACTTATCATCATTTGAAGTGTCACTTGAAGCACACCACTTCTGGCCTTGCCTTCAAACTTCTCTTCAGTCCATGCTGCACGACTGAGTGTATTTATTCATTCATTCAACAGACATGTATTGAGAACCTACTGTGTGCCAAGCACTGAGCTAGTGGCTGAAGTTAAACAGTGACTAAGAGTGACTCAGCTAATATGGAGACAAACAGTAAGCAAGTAAACAGGGAATGAACAGGATAACAGTGATATGGCCAGAATGATAGCAAAACCAGGTGACTGACATAAGGGAGAGTGCTTGGGTGCAGGGATATGTCTGAGGAGATGCCATCTGAGGGTTAAATGTCCAGAAAGCCCTACCTGCAAGTATCTGGGAGAACATAATAGGCAGAGAGGACAGCCAAGACAAAAGCCCTGAGGGCTGATGAGCCTGACATATTTGAAGAATAGAAAGCCAGAGATATTTGCAGTGTCTAAAACCAACAAGGAAAAATATAAAACCAACAAGGGATTCATATATATACTATACAAGTAAATATAAGTAAATATTCGAATCCACAAGAAAAAGGCGACAAATCCAATAGAAAACGGGCAAACGACACAAACGAGCAACTTACAAAAGATGAAATCCAAAATGCTGACAAAGAGATGCTCTAACTCATTATTAATCAGAGAAGTGAAAATGAAAACAGCAATGACTTTACACCTATTAGCCAGGCAAAAAGCAGAAGCTGGGCAACACGAAGGATTAGTGAAGTGTGGGGCCATGAACACCCTGAAGCCCTGTGGGTGGAGATACAGGCTGGGACAGTCCATTTGGGGGGCAGGCTGGGATGAGTGGATGAAATTAAGGTGACACACACCGAATGGGCCAGAAATTGGGGCTCTTAGATTTCTATTTCAAAGAGATTGCAACACAGATCCACAAAAGGACATAGCCAAGTTCATGCTCTGCCGTGTTATCTGTGGTGGGGGAACTGGGGACAGTCCAGTATCAAGCCTGGGAGAGTGGAGAGATAATATGGGCAGGTACCCAGTCTGGAGGACCGTGGAGCAGTTACAAGTAACTGAGCAGATGATAACATAGCACCATGAAGGATTTTAACATAACACTGAGTGGGGGAAAGTAAGAAATGGAATATAATTCAGCACAATTTGTGAAAATTAAAAATGTATGCACAAAACAAGAACAAAGATTTTACCAGAATACAGATAGGAAGATATGTATTATATGTTGAATGGTTGCCTATGGGATTAAGTCAGAAAGATGGTGGGGACATTAGTCAAGACAAGGGGAACTTCTGGTCAAGATGGCAGCATAGGATCAACCAAAGGACTTATGTGCATGCATATGAGCAAAACAAATGGACACAGACTGTAGGGGGGTGAGGGCTTGTGCTTGGGGGAGAGGGTGGCAGGGGAGAGGTCCATAGGGGGAAAAAGGAGACTCATGTAATACTTTAAACAATAAAGAATTTTTTAAAAACTAACATAGTAGACTGAAGGAAAATAAAAGATGGCAGCATAGGAAAACATGGTGGTACTCCCCTCATCTCAAAACCACATCAAAATTATGTACAACTAAACTACAGAACAACCATCATTCAGAACCACCTGAAAGCAAGCTGAATTAAAGTCCTACAGCTAGGGAATTAAAGAAGGTGACACATCGAGACTGGTAGGTGGAGTGGAGACAAGTATGAGCTGGTCCCACACCCATGTGTATCAGGTAAAAATAGGGAGGAATATCTTGGCTGTGGAGGTACTCCATGAGGAGTGAGGTGTCCCAGCTCCACACTAGACTCCCCAGCTCAGGGCTCCAGTGCTGGGAAGAGAAGACCCTATAATTTCTGGCTGTAAAAACCAGTGGACATTGAGGTTGAGGGAGACAGAGGCTGTTGGAGTCCCAAGCAGTTCCTCTTTAAGTGCACAGACTAACTTGAACTCACTTCTTGTGAGCTCCAACATGGGGGTTGAGGGGCAGCAGCTTGAAAGGCACCAGAGACAAATGGAACTGAATTGACCAGCATCAGGGCTGGGGGTGCAGCTTTCTCCCAGGCAGACGTCATTGTTCCTTTGATGAGCCCTCCCTCCACAGAGCCATATCTGAGACCCCATTAACCTGATTCCCTGAGGCTCTGGCCCACCCAATTTTCAGGCCCACCCAAGTTGTTTCTGGTGGCTTTTCCATATGATTGGCCTGACCTGGTTCATGCTTCAGACTTTGCTAAAATCTTTGAAACAAGCAGCATCTGGCCTCAGCGAGCCCCATACCTCTCACTAAGTGGCCCTAGGCCCAGCACTAGCAGCAGCCAACCTTGGTTCAGAGCTTGACCTCGCTGGGGCACCTCCAAGCCCATCATAAGGAGAAGCCATATGCAGATTGCTTTGTAGCTCATGCCAGGTGGCCCGGGGCAGAATACAGGTGGCGGCTGACTTTGGCCGGTACTTCCCAGGAGGCCCTAGAGCCATCACACCCAGTGGACAGCTTCATACCATGTTGAAGCACCATCCCCCAACCACCTTCACAAGCAACACACTCACAGGGTAGACTCAGAGGGCACCAGAGCCCTGCTTAAGTAAGCCCTGCTCTGTGGGGTGGGCCCTGTACAGCTGATCCTCCATGGTGGTTGAAGGTTACAGCCAGTCCTTGCAGCTGATCGGCCTGGGGGTAAATCCCTCCCATTGACATGCCAACAGCAATCAAGGCTCAACCACAAGAGGAAGCTATATGCAGCCCACACAGAGGGCACACCTTGAGTGTCCAGCTTGGGTGGTTGGGGAGGCTGTGCCACTGGACCCTACAGGGCACTGCTACATTAGGCTACTCGATCTAGCCTGGGAGACGTAGCAGCTCTACCTAACACATAGAAACAAACACAGAGAGGCTGCCAAAATGAGGAGACAAAGAAACATGTCCCAAATGAAAGAACAGACCAAAACTCCAGAAAAAGAACTAAACAAAATGGAGACAAGCAATCTACTAGACGCAGAGTTCAAAGCACTTGTTGTAAGGATGCTCAATGAACTTAGTGAGCACCTCAACAGCATAAATAAAGAACCAATAAGAAATTAAGGACACACTAACTGAAATGAAGAATAATTTACAGGGAATCAACAGTAGAGTAGATGAAGCCAAGAATCAAATCAGCAATGGGAATATACGGAAACAAAAAACACCCAATCAGAACAGAAAAAAGAAAAAATAATCCAAAAACAAACAAACAAGGATAGTGTAAGGAGCCTGTGGGACAACTTCAAGAACACCAACATTTGCATTGTGGGGGTGCCAGAAGGAGAACAAGAAATGGAAAACCTATTTGAAAAAATAATGACAGAAAACATCTCTAACTTGAAGGAAATAGACATTACAAGTCCAAGATGAATCCAAAGAGGCCCACACCAGGACACATCATAATTAAAATGCAAAAGGTTGGCTTAGCTGGTTTGGATCAATGGATGGAGTGTCGACCTGGGGACTGAAGGGGCCCGGGTTTGATTGCGGTCAAGGGCACATGCCTGGGTTGTGGGCTCGATCCCCAGTAGGGGGCGTGCAGGAGGCAGCCGATCAGTGATTCTCTCTCATCATTGGTGTTTCTATCTCTACCTTCCTCTCTAAAATCAATACAAATATACATTTTTAAAAATTAAATAGAATAAAATTCAAAAGGTTAAAGACAACAAGAAGCCCTGGTCCTGGTCGGGTAGTTCGGTTAGTTAGAGCGTAGTCCCAAAACATCAAGGTTGCACTTATCCTGATATTTGAGGTGAGGGAAGCTGACACCTGGACTCCTGGGAAGTGGGTGTGGCAGCATCTTGGGAAGGAGAGAGCTGCAGAACTGAGAATGGCAAAAGGTGTGGGAAACTGATGGAAGAGCCCTCTTTAAGAGGAAGTTGGTTGGCAGAGGAAGAACAATATTTCATAAACACACATCATCTGTGTGTCACTCCGTTCTTTCCCTTCCAGCCTCCTCCAGGCACAGTCCAGAGGAGTAAGTAGATTCTACCTTTCTTTGGAAGGACTCTGATCCCCAGCAGGCGCGCTGGGATCTGTCCTTGGTCCTGAAGTGATACCTGAACCAATGCCTCAACCAGTACGTGGTTTCTTGGGACCAAGGACACTGGTTAGTGTGATGCCTCTCTCAGTAGTTCTGAACCACGTGATAAATGTTATTTCCAACCTTAAAAATATCAGCGCTTTTTGCATCTTGTAGCCCTCCTCTTTCTAGGGTGCTCGCTGCACCCACTCTCCAGGAGGTCTAGTTATAGCTGCCCCATCCCACATACCAGGCCTACAGGGCACACCCACCAACATGGGCCCACACATCCAGTGAGCACCCACTCTGTTTGCTAGCCCTCTAAATTTATGGTCCATTCCCATAAATTTAGGGCACATGATGTTAGATGAGAGGTCAATGACTTGCTGAACAAGCAGAACCAAAACTTGGTTTCCCAATTTACATGTCTTCATTCATGCATTTTTGAGAGTTGCACAATTTCCATCCCCCACAAAGTTATTTTCACTTTTTGAAGATGGCAAGGAAAGCACCACTACCCTATGATCATCACACTTGTGAGAGCTGCATGAACTGAAAGTGACCCTTCCAAACCCTTCAAAACCTGAGGGGCCTGAGAATTCAGGTTGAGCCTGAAGTGTGACATCCTGATCTGCTCTGGCATCAAAGGAGAGAGAACGAGAGTGCTCAGGGGTTTTCATATTTTAGGGGAGACCTCAAGAGGCAGCCAAGAGAGTGGCAGCCGGGCCTCAATTGGACCCCACCTACTCACCTTGACACAACTTGGGAAAGGGGAGAGAACATATACTCCGTCTGGCCCTTGCCTAGCCCTCCACCTCACTTTCCTCTCCCCCCACCCATGCATCTCAGCAGAAAACCTTTTTTCCCCTCCTTCTTTCAGCCCAGCCTGTGGTGAGACCATTTCCTGTTGCCTTCATTGGGAATCCGTGTCTCTTTGCTTGCTGGTCAGGTAGGGTTAGAGGCTGTTTGAAACAGACAGGAACTCTGCTGAGATACCAGCACCCTCAGTGTCTCAGCAGAAAACCTTCTGATTCCTATCAGCAGCTGCAGGATGAGATCATGCCTGGCCTGTTACATGGACCAAAATGAAGGAGGAAGCAGGAGGGGGATTTGGGATGGCATGAGGAGGGTAAATAACCCTTAGACTGGCACTCATTTCAGCCTGGGGAGAGAGGAATGGGGGGTCCCATTTTCTGAGTATTGCGTTCTCTCCCTCTCTCAGGAGGAGGGAGATGATATAGGAGAGAGAAGGTAGAATAAAAAGGCATTCCGGCTTGTGGGGAGGAGGGCTATTGGTTTAGGGGAGCATTGGCAATAGGATCCTATCTCCATCCTCAGAATCAGGGACAAGTTCCTGTTCTACCATTCCCCCTCTCCCTGTCTCGTTCCTCACCTCACCAGCCCCGGGAGTGAATCCTGGCTGCACCATTATTTCACTGCATGACGCTGGGCGAGTCACTAAACTTTCCCATCAGTTTTCTCATTCATAAAATGGATACGTTGATCCCCACCAGGGATGTAGTAGGGTGAGGCAGGGAAGGAAGGCACAGTGCAAAGCGCACGGGCGACCCAGGCACCCCACAGCCCTTGCTGCCCCACACCACGCGGCGCTCTCCCCAGCCCGGCACCCTCACCGATTCTCAGCCACCAGGATCTGCTCCAGCAGGCGTGCGGCCTGCACGCGCGTCTCCAGCTCCGTCGCCTGCAGCAGCCGCAGCAGCAGGTCGAGGCCGCCGTCCAGGCGGATGGCGTCGCACAGACCCTGGGCTACCTCGCGGCCCACGGCCGGCAGCAGCCAGGCCTCCTCTACCAGATGGAAGACCTCCGCCAAGCCGACGCCGACAGCCCGCGCGCTACCCGCCAGCTTCAGCGCCGTCAGCGCCTGCTGCAGCTCCGGCAGCGCACGCTCCAGGGCGCCCTGCACCTCGGTGCCCACCCCAGGCGACACCTCGCGCGGCCCGCGGCCGCCCGCGACCCACCATGGCCCCGCGCTGCCGCTCCCGTCCGGCCCCGGCACCACCAGCCGGTCGGCGCCCGACTGTGGGCCTGACATGGCGAAGAATCGGCACAGCTTGTAGGCGGAGAGGAGCAGCGTCAGGACCATGGGTGCGGGGCTGCAGAGGGCATCCCTGGCCTGGAGGGGCGGGACCTAGCGGAGCGGAGCGACCCGGACCTTGGGGAAAAGGGGACCCGAGAGGAGGTCAGGGGGAAGAAGATGCAGGAGGGAGGGATGGAGAGCAGGGTACCAGGCAAGGGCGCTGGCCAGTAGTTTGGGAGAGGGAAGGACAGGATCTAGGTAGGACGAAGCGGTTGGGAAAGGGAATGCAGGCCCAGATACAGGGGATGGACGGGAGGAGGGAGCTGGGAAGCGAGGGGCCGACCCAGACGCCGAAGGGTGCAGGCAGCAGCCACCAGAACAAAGCGCGTCTCCAGCTCCGGCTTGGCTAGCAGAGATGCTCTCAGCAGCCACGCCCCTGAGAAGCCAGAACCCAGAGCCGACGCCCCGCCTCTGGGTCTCGCGGGGCTCCGCCCCTGCCTCCTGCGTAGCTCCACCCTCAAGTCCTGCCCCGCCCCGCCCCGCCCCGCCCCGCCCACGCCCTCGCCAGACCTCTCCCCCCTCATGGTATCCCCCAACCCCCGCCTCCCCTCCGCCCCCCCTCCTCCCCCGGGTGCTGCGGCAGCGGGTGGAGAGCGAGAAGACTGCCTCGGGTTTAACCGTGACACTGGTCATGTGAAGGCAAGCAGCATCCTTGTGTGTCCCCTCCCCCCTACTTGTAGTTAAAGCGATCGTAATAACGATCTGTACAACTCTAGAGGCGGTTTATGCCTGTTTCTCAATTCAGCCTTACAACCTGCCTCTGAGGGAGGAATTAGTGTTCCCATTTAATAGGCGAACCGACTTAGGCCTAAGGAAAAGAGATTGCCCCCAAGTCACACTCCCCTCTGATCAGAGAACAGAAAAAAAAATCAGCTGGAAACTCTCAGGGTCACTTCCTGCAGGTGGCGGGAGGACTACAGGAGTTCTGTGGACCCCTGAAAGTAGGCACAGAATCGGGCATTCTGTGCTCGTGGGCATTTTGTGGGTAGAGGGATCCTACTTCTCACGAGAGTCTTAAAGTGGGAGGAAATGGGGGGGGGGGGGACACGGACCAGATCACTCTTGAGGGTGGGGACAGGGAGTGGCCTGCTCAGGAGCAGTAAATTAGTGGAAGACTCAGGAATCAAATCCAGTCCAGAGGGTTAATAGTCACTCAATTTCCTGTGTTGTGAAGACCAGCTTGGGAAAATCAATGCGCCCAAGGGATGAACCCAGAAATGAAACTTTGTTCTTTCCTGATAAAAAGATTTCCCCAGGGTGCGTACCAGCATTCCGCCTCCCCTCCTCACTTCACTGCCCTAAATACACAATGAGTGGGTGTGCCTGGTCAAACAGATCATAGATCAATACCATGTATGGAGATTGAAGTCGGGGCTTCTCTAGGCATTGGGCATTTTGTCTGCTTAACTCATATAATCTCCCAAGTATGATTAGTCTCATTTTACCAAAAAGAGAACTAAGGCAGGTAAAGCAGATTGCCCAGGGTCACACGGCCAGTAAGTGGTGGGGTAGGCCTTCTTTCTGCCTTCCAGACACACTGTACTATTTTCCTCCTGAAATAACCCCAAGCTTGGCAAGGATCCTGTTTGCAGCTCTCCCAGGCCCAGAGTGTCAGGAATGTGACCCTGTGCAACAGCAACCTCTCAGGGTCAAGGCACTGGGGGCTGGGCCAGAGGTTGAACAAATAGAGCAGCAGGAAAGGCAGCTCCTCTTCTCTGGTTCCCTCCCTTTCTCTCCCACTGCTCCCTCCCTTTCTCAGGCATCAGAGCAGAGAGCACAGAACCCAGTAAGCCAGGCTCACGGCTAGAGGCCCTGCCATGGCTCCCCTTAGGCCCCTTCTAATGCTGGCCCTGCTGGCCTGGGCTGTTCTGGCTGACCAAGGTGCAGGAGGGTGTTGGTGGCCAGTTGGGCTAATGTAGGGTGGGCAAGAGTGGGCCTGTCTTGGCTGTGCCAACTGAAACTCCCTCCCCACAGAGTCATGCAAGGATCGCTGCACCGAGGGCTTCAACCCGGAAAAGAAGTGTCAGTGCGATGAGCTCTGCTCTTACTACCAGAGCTGCTGTTACGACTTCGTGGCTGAGTGCAAGCCCCAAGGTGCGTTCAGAATGGCTGGGTGGGTCTGGGGTCCCCTCTGCAGCCGGAGACTCACACCACCCACTCTGCCTGCAGTGACTCGCGGGGATGTGTTCACTATGGCAGAAGATGAGTACGGGGTTGATGGCATCGATTCGGAGACAGAAAATCCCAGTGTCCACACACAGACAGAGAGCACCCTCATTAACAGTGCCCCACAGCCCCCTGAAAGCATTCCTGAGCAGGGACTTGCTCTGAATCCTGAGGAAAAGGTCCCAGGACCAGAACAGGAGACCCCAGGGCCTGACATGGAGACCCTAAGGCCTGAGAGCAACCATCAAGAAATCTTCGAATCCTCAGCAGAGGAGCTGTGCAGTGGGAAGCCCTTTGATGCCTTCACTGACCTCAAGAATGGTTCCCTCTTTGCCTTCCGAGGTGACTCCAGGGGCAGGTCTCTGGGGCGGGGGTCTGCCCCAGGAACATCCCGTCCCTCACACAGCCTCCTCCACTCTAGGGAAGTACTGCTATGAGCTGGATGAATATGCAGTGAGGCCTGGGTACCCCAAGCTCATCCAAGATGTCTGGGGTATCGAGGGCCCCATTGATGCTGCCTTCACCCGCATCAACTGTCAGGGGAAGACCTACCTCTTCAAGGTGCCGGGCCCAGGGGCTGTGGGTGAGGGTCAAGGGTATCCAGGCAGGAGTTGAGAGCTGTTGTGCGGGGGGCCAGGGTGGGCAAGGAGGCTGAATCCCAGCCTTTGGTGTCTGGCTGAAGCTCTGGGAGGTGAAGGAAGCCCAAGGGTCCAGGTCCTGGGTGACAAGTCTAGAACCGAGACTGCTGCCTTGGATGGGGGAGCTCTGCCTCCGTGCCCAGCCAGCCACCTCCTCACCTCCCTCCTCCTTCCCTACCCCCTTAGGGAAGTCAGTACTGGCGCTTCGAGGATGGTGTCCTGGACCCCGATTACCCCCGCAGCATCTCTGAGGGCTTCACGGGCGTCCCAGACAATGTGGATGCAGCCTTCGCCCTCCCCGCTCACAACTACAATGGACGCGAGCGGGTCTACTTCTTCAAGGGTACTCAGGGGGTAGAGGGGAGAATGAGCAGGCAGTGGAGCAGTCTCAGTTTGGGGGGACTGGCCTAGATGATGCCTATGTCCATCCTCCTTCCACCCTGCCCTGGCCTGGAGCTCCTAACAGCCTCTGGGCTTTCCAGCCTTGCTCATGCCCACCCCTCCCCAGGACAACAGTACTGGGAGTACCAGTTCCAGCAGCAGCCCAGTCGGGAGGAGTGTGAAGATAGCTCCCTGTCAACCGTGTTTGAACACTTTGCCATGATGCAGCGGGCTGGCTGGGAGGACATCTTTGAGCTTCTTTTCTGGAACAGACCCTCTGGTATGGAGGGAGGGCAGGTCTTGTTTCCCCTTCAAGAGGGCTGGGATCCCAGAGACAAGAGGGAAGGCTGGGCTGGCCAGAGGAGGAAGTGATTGTAGAGCTATCCATCAAAAGCTGTTTGCTCAGGCCAGACTTTGCATCTGTTTTGACCTTTGGGGGGAAGGCTTGCCTCCACCTGGACCCCACACCTTGGACTTTGCCTAGCATGCCCAAAGGCACAGCCAGCAAAAGGAGGGGCTGTGGCTGAGGTAA
Organism: Myotis daubentonii; assembly: GCF_963259705.1. Taxonomy (NCBI): domain Eukaryota; kingdom Metazoa; phylum Chordata; class Mammalia; order Chiroptera; family Vespertilionidae; genus Myotis; species Myotis daubentonii. The sequence continues at coordinate 25,485,081 of NC_081855.1, forward strand.
ATAGGGCGGGACATGGTGGAGGGAGGCCAGGGGAAAGGGCATTAAACAGAGTCAGAAAGCCAGGGTGCTGGCCTCTGCCGCTAGCTTGCTGTGTCCTTGGGCACCTGATGAACTACCCTGTAGGGGGCGGGCGGGCGGGGGCGGGGAGGGTCCAGGCTCTCAAGGTTCCCCATTAACCCCTTCCCTGCTACAGGTGGTACCAGACCGCCCCAGTCCATCAGCGAGGACTGGCCTGGTGTGCCCGGGAAAGTGGATGCAGCCATGGCTGGCCGGATTTACATCTCAGGCTCAGCTCCCCGCTCCTCCTTGACCAAGAGCACTAAGTCTAAGCGTCGCAGCCGTAAACGCTACCGATCACGCCGTGGCCGCGCCGGTGGCCACAGCCCCAACTCCCACCGGAAATCCCGTTCAATCTGGCTGTCCTTGTTCTCCAGTGAGGAGAGTGGCCTGGGAACCTACAACTATGATTACGACATGGACTGGCTTGTGCCTCCCAAATGTGAGCCCATCCAGAGCGTCTACTTCTTCTCAGGAGGTAGGAGCCCTGCCACCCCTGCAGCGGGTTCAGCATGGCCCGCCCTGCTCTCTCTAGTTCCCATGAGCTGAACTCGGCCCTTGAGCAGCGACTCCGGAAAGCCAGGCCAGGAGTCCTGGCCTGCATTGTGATGTTCACTTACCCTTCCAGGGGAGACTGGGTTTTAGGGCAGGCGTGGGCAGGGCCAGGCTGGGTCTCACTCTCTCCCCCAACCTCTCTTCCAGACAAGTACTACCGAGTCAACCTTCGCACACAGCGAGTGGATACTGTAAGCCCTCCCTACCCACGGAACATCACCCAGTACTGGCTGGGCTGCCCAGCCCCTGATCACCAGTAGGAGTCGGAGCCCATATGTCTGGGCCCTCCGCTGCTTCCTCCTCTAACCTCCTCCTCCCAGCTCAATAAAGATCCCTTGGCGCTGAGTTTAAGATTACTGTCCTGACTGGGGTAGACAGGAAGGAGGCAGGGCTCTGCCTGGGTAAGGGAGGCGAAGCTGGGCTGCTAGGGTGGCTTGGAGAGAAGAGCCTTCCTCTGTCCAGCCCATGTTTGGCTCAGGGCCTCCTAATGAACCACAAAGCTGTGGGCTGGAGAAGGCCTCGTGGGTGCTAGCCCTCCTCCTGAGCTAAGCAGCCCCCAACAACCCACCAGTAGCTAAGCAGGAGCTCGGATGATGATAGGAGTCCCCAAGCGCCCCCTCTCAGCTCGGGGCTTGCTTTACCTCTTGGAGTTGACCCCTAGGGTCTTGGAGGACAGAGAAGGGGCGAAGGGGATGGGCTTCTGGTTCAGCTTTCTGGTCATCTTGAGCCTGAAATGTGGTTATCTCAGAAGACCTGAGTCCCTAGGGAACTGGTCACTGGTGACCCCCTAGTGACCCAGCTCCCCTAGTGACCCCCCATCTGTGAGGACTCTGTCTGGGGTCTGGGTGCAGGGCACTGAGGTTAGGAGAGATAGGAAAGGCAGGGACCCAATGGAAATTCAAATGTTCCTACATCTCTTAGTAAGTGGCCCAGAAGATTTCCAAGGACCAGTGCGCTGTATATACAAATATCTTCCTTAAAACCCCTCAGTTGTACCTGTGGAACCTCCTCTGATTTCAGGTTCTTGGACTCCAGGAAGCCCACCTGGGCTTTCGAGGGGCCAGAGAGAAAGGGTTAGATGAAAACAGAGCTCTAAAGCAGACCTGAGGGAGATCTGGTGGTGACAGCTGCTTCCCAGCCCTGCTGCTGTCCCGTCATGCTCTGCACCCTGCCCAGCCTCAGCAGGTACTTCTCCCATATCCTGGAGAAAGGGAACCCTTTCTGCTTTTTGGAGGCTTCAGAACTAAGTTCAGGCCAGCATCCAGGATGTGTGGAACAAGGATGACGGCTGACTTGTACACTTGGGCAAGTTCAGGCAGCATGGCCCACTTCCGGGAAGGCCTGGATTCTATTTACTCTCGATGGAAAACCCCAGCCCAGCAGTGCCTGGACTGGACTGGAGAAGGCAGACAGGCATCAGGATTAGGATCAGGTACCGACAGACCAGTTCTGTTCAGTTGTTAGAGTCTCCTCTGCTGCCCCCTCTGGCAATTGACAGAGGACTCCTATGGAGCCCAGTCCTCAGCTGGGGGACAGGACTGCACCCACTCTCCCCTGAAGGCAGCCAGCACCTTCAGGGCTGAAGTCCCGGGAACACTGCAGAGAGGGATTTCTTTGGCTTCCTGGAAGAAGCCCTGGGAGAATTTTTATGAAGTACCCGGATTTCAGACACAGACGGCCAGACTGTGCAGTTCAAGGAGTGGGGCTGGGACCAGCTTCCTTTGTGGAGCCCTGGAGGAGCAGGGGCCCCAAAACTTGTGCCCTACCTATACCCTGCCAAGCTCCAACACTGCCCCTGGCCACCTGTGTCTCCTCAAGCTGGATGATAAACCTCTATGCTCCTGGAGGTGGAGCCAGCCCTCTGAGCAGGATAAAACCCCAATCAGAGGAGTCTGGTGTGGGCACAGCCTGGGAATGGCCCTCTGGCTCCTCACTCTCTGCCAGCTCCATGGCCAACCCTGTGGATGCATTGCCAGCAGGTGATCTGATGGGAAAAGGGCTGGCAGGGAAGGATGTAAGGGAGGGTATGATGGGGGAAATTTGGGCAGGCAGCAGATGCTTCAGGGTCTCTTGGGGGCTTTGAGGTTGGGGTGGAGGCTCTTGAAGCAAGTCCTGGCTTGATCTCCACCTCGGCCCACAGGCCATGCCAGTGGGTTGGGTCCCCACCGGAGAAAGCGGACCACCTTCAGCAGAGGACAGCTGCTGGAGTTGGAGCGGGTGTTTGCAGCACGGCCCTACCCTGACATTGGCACCCGTGAGCATCTGGCCCAGGTCACCTGCCTTCCTGAGGCCAAGATACAGGTGAGCTGTGACCCCCCTCAGGGTGGGGATACTCTCACACAGCCAGCTTCTGGGCTTGACCCACAGCTCCTTCTGAGTATCCTGCCTCCAAGTTCTGCTTTCCCTGTACTTGGGGGGAGGGGATACTGGAGCCAAAAGAGACCTCTTCTTCTTCCCTTCCCAGGTGTGGTTCCAGAACCGGCGGGCCAAGAGAATCAAGAACAGGAAGCCAGGAGGCCTAAACTCCAGGCCTGAGCCCCCCCAGAGACCCGGTTCTCTTTCAGATGCCCTCCAGCAGTCTCAGGAGCCCCAAACACTAGGCCAGCTTCCACTCTCCAGCAGCACAGCTCAGTGCACCTCAGGGTGTCGACATGCCTCCTGTCCGGCTCCTGGCTTGGGTCCAGGGCAGGGCTGGGTGGGGGCTAAAGCTGTAGCTCCTTGGGGACCAGCTGGGGCTTCAGGGGTCCATCTTTCTTCAGAGCAAACTACTCCCCAGACCTCACTGGGCAGCCTGTCTGAACTCATCTATGCCTCGGCCATTGTCACCAACCTGGACCACTCCTCTAGCTCCTGTAGCCCACCTGCCCCTTGAGCTGAAACACATCACCCTCTTCTTTTACACAAGGGCATTCTCTTATGGGGAGAAAGTTTAGTTCAGGGATCCCTCCCTTCCACTGTCCTCCAGGCCAGCCTACATGCGGGACCTATGGAGTAAATGGGACCTGGCTCCTGCTTCCCAGCACCCTGCACCTCCTGAGGCATATGCCCATTGTCTTGGCAGGAGAGACCTTCAGAGGGATGAGGTATGGGGCCATGTTTTCCCCCCGTCCTGCCAGGCCCGGCCCCCAACTCTTCTCACCCAAGCAGAAGACACCTCCTCCCTCTAAAGGAAAATGGGCAGGAAGCTGCCTCTCACCTTCAGGCCAGCACCTCACTCTAAGTGAGCTAGGGGAGGAGAGTGTGCTGGTCCTAATTCTAGACTGCAAGGGACCAACCCTTTCATAGTCGAGGGTCTCTCCTGACCTCCTACCACCTGGACAAATTAATCAGAACCATGGATCTGAAGAAGCAGCGCTATTAAAGTAATAAAGGAGAAACAGGAGCTTGTAGCTTACACTGATTTAATTTTCATAAAGATCAGATCGGTTGCCCTCTGATCTGGGGGTGTGGAGAGAACCTGACAGATTTGAACAGGGTAGGGTGGTGTGTGCACGGCAGCGTTGGGTTTTGCTATCACTGTCATCTGTAATACCAACTAATCTCCAAATAAAACCCAAACTCTGTACCTTAATCTGGATTGCTGTGTGATACAAATGAACGGGGACGAGAAGGCCCTTTGCTTTTGAAATTTATCTCCATCACCTAATCTCTAAATGGGCCAAGTTCCACAGATTCTGGTGGGGGAGGTATTACCCAGGTTTCTGCTGGGATTAGTTAAGAGGGACAGTTAACTGAAGGGCTTAGGGCTCTCACTGACAGACTCTGGGGAGGTGGGAACCTCTGCTGGCAACTCCTGCCCTGACCCTACTGGTTCCAGGACAATCTGGCTGCCTCCTGTTCTGGAGCTGCTCTGCAATCCTGGCATTGCTAAGTAACATTGCAACTCTCTCAGTCTATGAGCCTGAAGATGGGGATGATAATACTTGCCTCCTCTCTGTTTTGGAAATGAGAGCCAGGAATCTCCACAAAGCTTTTAAAACTTAATTTTACAACAGTTTAGGTTGCCCGGCTGGCATGGCTTAGTGGTTGAGCACCAACCTATGAACCAGGAAGCTGAGGTTCGATTCCTAGTCAGGGCACATGCCTGGGGTTTTGGGTTCAATCCCCAGTGTGGGGCGTGCAGGAGGCAGCTAATCAATGATTCTCTCCCATCATTGATGTTTCTACCTCTCCCCACTAGTCTCCCTTCCTCTCTGTAATCAATACAAATATTAAAAAACAAAAAACAGTTTAGGTTGCTAGAAACACTGTAAAATGCCACCTACATTTTTCTCTTGTTTTCATTCCTGCCAACCAAAAACAGAGATCCTAGGATTTTTCAATGTGATCTATGGTGAACAGAAGGGCCTAAAACCTCCTCCTCTCTCGCGTAGAATACTGCGATGACAGGCTCAGACTTGTTATAACTGGCAAACATTGTTGAGGGAATGTCTACTCAGCCAATGAGTATATAATTTCTAAAAATAGAGAAATGCCTGGGGATGGGGTAGGGGGAGACCGCTGGAGCTTATGCAGTGAACAAATGGAAACATGGACTCTACCATTAGGAGCAGACTCTGCACAATTTTCAGAACTATACAAATCTTTGGGCTTTTGTGTTTTCACAGATTTGAAATACAAGTACACTGAATACAATAAATATTTATTATGCTTTATACAGATTCTATCATCACACCACTAATCTAAGTTCCAGAAGTTTAATATTACACAGAGACTTCAGGACCACCTAGGAGTCTTTGGCTCCATTTATCAGAGGAAGGAACACAGTAGATCATTTGATCTCTCTCGGCCTCAGTTTTGTCATCTGGAAAAGGGGCCTAAGACCATTTCCTTTTATAACCTCCAGGACTATTGTAAAGACCAAAAACAACTATGTAAAACAATCAACTGTGAGCATTTACATATTATTTTTCACACTCACCCAAACATGTTTAAGAACCCCACAGAAAACACCTTGTATTAGGCTCACATATAAAAATATGTATACATATTCACGTGTATGTTTATTCATAGTTAAATCTGAAAATCATCCCTGTCCCTCCCTTTACTAGTTGAGGCAATCTCACAGTAGGCATACTCTCCCCACAAACACAAACAAATACAAGGGATTTTGCAATTAAAAGCAGAAACACTGTTTTGCGACCTGAATTGTTTTCATTTTTGGAGACAGAACAAAAGGTGGTGAGAAGACAGGAAGTTTAAGAAGGTCTGGTGGGTGGTAGAGACAGGCAGAAGCATATAGAAACCCTAAAAAAGACAAGCAGAAGGAAGAAAATGTAGATAGAAACTAAGATTCCAAAAAAAATAGCTGCCTTACATCCAGTTCCGCCATTCTGTACAGACCCATCCTCCTCCTCTTCTTGTTTTATGTCCTCCGATCAGTTCTTCCCCATAACCTGGAGAAAGGGAATCCTTTCTGCTTTTTGGCAGGCTTCAGAACTAAGTTACAGGCCAGCATCCAGGATGTGGATCAGGTACGGACAGACCAGTTCTGTTCAATTGTCGGATTCTCCTCCTACTGTCCCCTCTGGCAACTGACAGAGGATGAGGCTGCCCACAGAAATAGCAGGTAGCAGGGGCGTGGCCCTGACTGACTAGAGCTGAGTACAAAGAACCTGATGGATTGACTGAGAGTCAGTGTTTGGCAGCTGGGGGCCTGGAGCCCCTCCAAACCGTCTCCAGACTTGGATGATGAAGCACCAGTTATATCTCTCCCAACTCGCCTTCCATCACCCGCACCATGACATACAGCTCAGCCAGACCCACCACAGAGGCGACGATCACTGCAGCCAGTATCCGCTGGGGAGGGAAAGGACCAGGCTCAGGGGATGAAGACCAGCCACCAGCCCTGCAGCCTCCAACACCTCTAATAAGGATGAAGAGAACCCCAACCCAGCCCATAAGTTGGGGGGAAAGGAAGAAATGAGGATCTGCATTCTCCAGAGGTCATTAACCACCCCCAAGACTATTAAGCTCAAATGCTCCTCTTTTTTTTTCTTCTATATTGATTAACGCGGCGGTTCTCAACCTGTGGGTCGTGACCCCTTTGGGGGTCGAACGACCCTTTCACAGGGGTCGCCTAAGACCATCCTGCATATCAGATATTTACATTACGATTCATAACAGTAGCAACATTACAGTTATGAAGTAGCAACGAAAATAATTTTATGGTTGGGTCACAACATGAGGAACTGTATTTAAAGGGCCAGAAAGTTGAGAACCACTGGATTAAGGTATTACACATGTGTCCTTATCCCCCCGTTGTCTCCCCACGCCCATCCCGCTCATGCCCTCACCCCCCTGGTGTCCGTGTCCATTAGTTATGCTTATATGCTTGCATACAAGTCCTCTGGTTGATCTCTCCCCCTTACCCCCACCCTCCCCGACCTTCCCTCTGAGGTTTGATGGTCTGATAGATGCTTCTCTGTCTCTGGATCTGTTTTTGTTCATCAGTTTATGTTGTTCATTATATTCCACAAATGAGTGAGATCATGTGATATTTATCTTTCTCTGACTGGCTTAGCAAACGCTCCTCTTGTTTACTGCACAAATATTTATTCATTGCCTAACTTATGCAAGGCACTTTCACATACATCCTCCCTTTCCCACTAACACCCGCACCTGGAGCACCCTACCCTGCCAGTGCTTACTCACCGAGGCCATTTCTGTGAAGATATACTGGCTTCCAAGGTAAGTGCAGACAAAGGCGGCTGCCACCGTGACAATGAAGTTGAAGATGGTGATGACCACAGCCTTCACTGACCTCACTTTGGGAAGGAACCCAGGGAAGAAACCTTTAGCTCAGCATCCTCCAGGAGGTCCTCTTATCTCTACAGCTGCCTCCCCCATCTACTGGGTCTCCCTTAACCAGCAAACCTGAATAGCTCAGGCTTAACCCCAGAGTACTGGGATGGGAAGGAGGATCATGACTGAGCCCTCGCAGGGAGAGACTTTAGCACCTAATATCTTAGTCTCTCACCTTCTTTGCCCAGGTCACTTAGAATCCCACCATGCCTTGAATCCTGGAAAAAAGAAAAAACAAATGATTTCAGAATGGAAGCAGATCAGGGGCAGCCCAGAGAGTAGCCATTTGTTAGTCTGGGCTCAGTCCTTTTTAATTCCCCGAAGCATTGTAACTCTTTCTTACGCATGGATTCTTTTGTCTGTGACCAGTTGGATTCTTTTCTGGACCACAGATCAACCATTTCAAAGAAAGGACACAGGCTCCCAGTACTCATCTACCCCTCAACTGTTCTGGGGCAGGAGCACGCCAGAGAACAGTAGGGAGCCCTGCTGGAAGAAAGGCTCCAATGCTCATTCCCATCTCTACAACCTTGAAGAATCAGTCACCATCTAAGCCCAGAGTCTCAGTGAATAAGTTGGGAATTATATTTGGTTTTTATGTAACACAGAGCTGCTTTGGTCCCTGAAGAGTATACAGACTATGTTGCTTCTTTCCTCTGTGCCTCTTCCCAGTGCAGGGCCCTGCTTTCTGGGGCTACTCAAGTCCATGTATTGAAGAGCAGGCCCTTACCTGACAGGTGACATTGCGGGTGATCCGCTTATATTCGTCATTGGCCAGCTGTATCTTAATTTTCTCCAGACGGGCCACTAGCTCTGGGTTCTAAGGCAGGAAAATCAAATGAGAAGAATGACATTCCCAGCTTGCTAGAAAACATGTCACAGTCACTGGTTTCAGGGGGCAAAGCACTGCTCAGGGTACTAGGAGACCCACGTACCAGTTCCGCCTCCATTGCTTTGGAAACTTTTAGGTCAAACATGGAGGACCACTATCTGGTTCCCCCACCCCAGCTCCCAAGGCTTTAAAAGACAAGTTTTTGAACTCAAAAGTTGACCTATAAACCTGGCTGTATCACAGATAAGCTCAATTCAGCCAATATCCACTGTCACAGATATACCCCTTACATACCCTAGGAGGCTTCACCACCTCTGGGAGATAGATTTCACTGCCTTCTAGGAGCTCATGAAGGTACAGTGTGGAATCTGGGAAGAAAAAGATTTCCACAAACATAATGATCCATAGAGCTGAGGTCGAAGGATTAAGATCAGAGAAGGATCTAGTCTTTCCCCTAAAATAAAGCATGGCCATTCCTATACCAATTCACCTCCAAGACCATTTTCAATTGGGAAGAATATAAGACAATTCCACATAATCATCTCCTACCGCTGCACAGCTGCGTTTAACTGTCAGCTCTCAGTTACCCTGGCCATGTCACTGCTAACCCGTAAGCCATTTACATTTGCCTGTATGTGAAGTCATTTCTGTGGCCACCACAGAACTGCCCTAATGAAGTCTAATCAGAGAACACTGTACTAGAGGATCGTTAAGGTCCTTTTTAGTTCCAACAGTCAAGCAGTCTATCCTTGGTACTTCCGGGGAGGCAATGTTCATTTTAGCAAAAGACCTTACAGGCCAGTGTGTCCTATTTCCTCCCTTTACAGTTAAGGAAACTGAGGTCCAAGGAAGAGAAATGACTCCTCCCATGGGAGTCAGTGGCAGAGCTCGGACTAGGGCTCAGGTGCCACTCCCAGTTCAGACATTCCCACACAGCTGTCTATCATCCTATCTAAAGTCAGATGTGCCTGGCCGGTGTTGCTGAGTGGTTAGAGCACCAGCCTGCAGCCTGGAGGGTCTCGGGTTGGATTTCTGGTCAAGGGCACGTAGGTGGGACCCAGTCGGGGCGCCTGGGAGAAGGTAACCAAACAATTGATGTTTCTCCCTCACATCGGTGGTTCTCTCTCTTTCCCTCCCTTCCACTCTCTCTAAAAATCAATGGGAAAAATATCTTCGGATGAGGATTAACAACAACAACAAAAAAGAGTCCGATTTGACGACTTTTACTTCTGAGATGGAAAGAAATCCAGGCTCGCAAACAGGACAAGCTCACTGTGCTTACTGTGGCTTAAAAGAAACTGAACCTGTGACATGGTACTGGGTCGGGACTTGGGACTTTTTCAAAGGTCAGGTGGTCCTCCTTGGGCCCGGAAGTGAAGTGGAGACTCTGCAGAAAGCAGAAACCGCACAAGTGCATGTTGCCATCCAGTAGGAACTCCGACGGAAGTTGTGAGGGAGTAGGTCGCCCTGGGATTTAATTATAAGGTGAGTCCTGGCTTGGCTCGGTGACCGCTCCGCGGGCGAAGGAGCGTGATGGCTAAAGATGCTTGAGGTGCGATCAAGGCCTCAAGAGGGAACAGGCTCTGGAGGAAAGGAGGCGACTCCGGACTGGAGAGTGGGCCTCACCCCGTTCTCTCAGGTGCTGGTGCAGGTCCCGGACCAGGCGGAAGGGAACCAGGCGTGCGGGACCCCGGGGGCGGTCCCCGCCCTTGTGCTTCTTCTCCACGGCGGCCTCCAGCTCCGCGCGCAGCTTGCGTGGAAGCTGCTCGGGCTCCAGCTCCCCGCCGGGGGCCAAGGCGCGCACCAGCCGCTCGCCGGCAATCAAGCAAGACGCCATTTCTGGCCCGCTCTACGGTCACGTGACCCCGAGGCGGGACTTCCGCCAGCCGTGCGCCGGAAGGAGCTCGGAGCGGGCGGGGCGGGCCGAGGGCCAAAGGGGCGGGGCGCGGCGCGGCGCGGGGCAGTGTGGGGCGGGGGCGGGACGCCGCCCGGCCGCGGGTCGGGACCTGTGTCAGCAGCACAGCAGACGCTCAGGGGGACATGGCGGGCTGTGTGGCCCGGCGGGTCCTGGCCGTGGGCAGCCGCTGGTGGTCCCGGTCGCTGACCGGGGCCCGGGGGCCAAGGCCGCTGTGTGCGGCGGGTGGACCTGGGGCCTTCCTACCAGCGGCGACCACGACGCGGAGGCACCTCTCGTCCCGGTGAGGGACCGGCCGCGGGGCAGGGGCCCGGCGCCGAGGGAGCGTGTTCCCGGCCGGGAAGGAGACCCGGAGGTCCTGCCCCCCGAGGGTGTTTGGAGTTCGACCCGGGAGAGGGTCCCGGCCGGGAGCCGACCTGCGCCGCGTGGGATGTGTGCCAGGAGCAGAGAAGGGGACGCGGTCCAGAGCCTGGGGTTGTGCGGGGCTGGCCCTGGGGGGTGGGGGGACTCGTAACCCAGAGTGGATCCTGCCTCCCCGAGCGGGGATCTTCGCGAGCCGCTGTGAGCAGGCAGCCTTTTCATGAAGCCCTCGGGCTTTTGACTTCGAACTCCCGCGGAAAGATGCTCGAAGTTGAAAACAGGACTCTTGAGTCTGAGCCCCGCACGGGTCCCCGGTTGCAGTGTGACCTTGGGGAGACTGGGTCTCTGTGTGCTTTGGGGAAGGGGGCTTGAGGTCATGGGTGGGGATGGTGTGAACGTTGTCATAAGCAGCTTAAATTCGGGCCAGTGAATCAAGTTGGGAGGAAACATCATGTTCACATGTCAACAATGGTAAGAATAACGGTGCTTTAAAGAGCCCCCTAGAAGAAGCACCTGTCCAGAGAGGTCGCAGGGAGAACTGACCTTTTAATGGCTGAGCTGAGACACTTACATTGGGGAGAGATGATAACTTTGCATTTTCAGACCCCGGTGCAAATTGATGTAAATCGGAACGAAAACTAGATTTCAAGACCACTAGGTGCAGCGTAGGGAGTACAGCAGGAAATCTAGAGAGGATGAGTAAGCCCTCCCAGGGTAGGGCGAAGACTGCAGTTTAGAGGGGGGGAGATGCACATGGACGGAGAACAAATGTTGTTCGGGCTCCTGGTATTCATGAGGCTTTGAGGGGCAACACAAGCTAATCAGGCTCCCAGGGAACGTAGTTTCTAATGGAGATAAGACATGGATACAGATAACTGAAATGCAAGGTGGGAAGGACAGTTAAAGTGCTGAGGGAGGTCATGAGGGTAGCTCAGGGAAGAAAGGGAGGCGGGGAGCACAGCTGAACAGGGTATGAAGGCAAGATGTGAAGAATGCTGAGAATGATGAGGAGGAAGTGACCTGGGAGCTCAGGCCTAACCTGGACACCAAGGCGGGGCCTGTGGCCGGACCTGCGAGGAGGACAGGCAGCTCCGCGGAGTGGTGATTTGGCAGGACCCTTACCTGTTTCAGCTGGCCCCACTGACCTGACCCTTCTCTGCCGTCGTTGCCGTGGCCCCTCCGTGTCCTAGTAGCTTTTTTTTTCTCTTCTGATGGATAAGCCCTATTACCTCCTCAGCTGCTCAGTGGCTTGTTCTGTTCCTTCCTAATCAGAAACCGACCAGAGGGCAAAGTTTTGGAGACAGTTGGTGTGTTTGAGGTGCCAAAACAGAATGGAAAATATGAGACTGGGCAGGTGAGTGCTGGGCTGGGCCATCTTCCATGTTCATGGTGTGCTCTGCTTCTGAAAGGGTCAGAGCTGGCCGTAGGGCCGCATGTTACCGTTTGCTGCCTTGGGGTTTGGTACCAGACCAGAATCACAAGTGTTTAAAGGTGGGTTTCTTGTTTACCTGGATTTGAATGCATTTCATGTATCAGTGGGTTCTCTCTCCGAGTGAGTATGGACAGAGATGGTTTGGACTACAGTGAGGAGAGAGCCGAATTACTGAATAGTCCTCTAACGTAGTGGGTGCTGGGAAACCAGTGGAGGGAGCTTTCAGAAAAGCAAACCTGCCTGGGTGGAGTGGCTCAGGTGGTTGAGCGTCGTCCTGTGCACCATGAGGTTCAATTCCCGGTCAGGGCATGTTTCTGGGTTGCAGGTTCCATCCCCGGTTGGGATGCATATGGAGGGCAACCTTTTGAGGTTTCTCACATCGATGTTTTTTTCTCTCTCTCTCCCTCTCTCCCTCCCCCTCCCTTCCTCTTTCTAAGCATGTCCTCTAGTGAGGATTTAAAAAAACAAAAAAGAAAGCATACCTTTGGCGTTTTGTCATAATTGAGCTCTTCGCAGTGCAATAAGCTCTGGGTGTGGGGTTCTTTTTCTGTATCAGCTTTGTGCTAGATCCACTAAGATGGATTTAGGCTTCTTGTAGGTAAGGATGACTTTTGTTTATTGAACATTTGTTTTCTGTGCCCACAATGGACCGGGCATTGTGCATTGGCATTAAATCAGGAAACAATGCCTTTATGGCATTGACAGTTTAGAAAGGAATTATGATATGCAAATGGTCAATGGCTATGCATTGTGCTAAGTGGAGGGGGGGAAGGGGAAGTTAGGGAACACTTTCTAGAGGCCAACATTGTGGCCTAAAGGATGAGTAGAAGTCCGCCAGGTGAAGATGGGGTAAGAATGTTCCCTAGTTGGGTAGATCACAGAGTTCAATGAAAAGGAGTGGCCAGACCAGCCATGGGCAAACTACGGCCCACGGGCCGGATCCGGCCCGTTTGAAATGAATAAAACTATTGAAAAAAAAGACCGTACCCTGTTATGTAATGATGTTTACTTTGAATTTATATTAGTTCACACAAACACTCCATCCATGCTTTTGTTCCGGCCCTCCGGTCCAGTTTAAGAACCCATTGTGGCCCTCGAGTCAAAAAGTTTGCCCACCCCTGGGCCAGGCCTTGTGCTGGAGTTGGCACACCTGTGTTGCTTTGTGGTCTGGGTCCCACCTGGATGGCCTTGCTGGATTACAGACTCACTGAGGCTTCTCTTTCCTCCCAGCTTTTCCTTCATAGTGTTTTTGGCTACCGTGGTGTTGTCCTATTTCCCTGGCAGGCCAGACTATATGACCGGGATGTGGCTTCTGCAGCTCCAGAAAAGTAAGTTGCCCTGCATTGTGCCTCACAGTGTTCTCAGGAGGGGGCCTGACTCATGGCAGACGTAATTAGGATCCTAGGAGTGAAGATAGCATCCTCCTGGCCCTTAGAAGCAGCCCCACAATACTAATACCCATGGAGACAAAAGTGCTGAGAGCGGGGATATCTGTAATACTTTCAACAATAAAGATTTAAAAAAAGAAGAAAAAGTGCTGAGTGCCAGGGACAGTCTTAAGCCAGAGGGTCCCTTTAGACCTCCCCAGGATACTCATTCTCAGTTTGTATTATAATTACCACAGAAGGCATTGGGAGACTAGACTTCTTGATTTCTTGACGGGCAGTTAGAATCTTTCCGTTAATCTCTTATCACCATTAGAATACATTAATAAAGAAAAGGCCTGCCTGGCCAGTGTTGCTCAGTGGTTGAGCCTTGACCTATGAACCAGGAGATCCCCGGGAGGGTATACAGGCTTGATTCCCAGTAGGGGGCATGCAGGAGGCTGCAGATCAGTGATTCTCTCTCATCATTGATGCTTCTTTCCCTCTCCCTTCCTCTCTAAAATCAATAAAAATATATTTAAAAGAAAAGAAGAAAAGTCCCAATCAAAAAAACAAAAAAGAAAAGGCCCAATTTAATTCAGTGATCATAGCCCTGGGATGTAAGAAGAGTGAGGTACTTTGGGCTCTAGGGTCTGAAGCAGCAATTTGATTTTTTTCATCATCTCTTTCTAAGAGGCAGCCAGAGAGTAGGGCAAATGATACTCCATGCCATGGTCCTCCACATTCCATTGTTTGCCCCTGACTGGGGAGTGGAGGGCTGCGTTTTGCTAAAACCTTCAGACCAGGTACCAGTCAGTTTAATTAATTAATTTATTTATTCGAGGGGATTTTTATTTTATTTATCTTTTATTTTTACAACATAACCAAGTGGGATTTACTCCAGGGATACAAACTTGATACAATATTCACAAATCAATTAATGTGATACATCACATAAACAAAATGAAGGATGAAAATCACATGATCATGTCAATAGATGGAGAAAACAAAATCTAGCACCCAGCCCTGGCCAGTGTGGCTCAATTGGTTGAACATTGTCCCGCAGGCACCAGACAGTTTAGATGAGGAGGGGCTGGGGTAGGGACCTGGGGCAGGCACTGATTCTATTTCTCTCTGGATGCTCTTCGGCTTCTCCTACCCTGTAGAGCAGAGAATCCTGCTGGCCACGGCTCTAAGGAGGTGAAAGGCAAAACTCACACTTACTATCAGGTGCTGATTGATGCCCGAGACTGTCCACATATAGTAAGTACGCAAGAAGGCTGGACCTGGGGTTCTTCTCCATGGGAAAGGCCCGAATCCCATAGGGCACAAAGGGAGGGAGAGGACTCAGACAGCCCAGATCAGCACTGGGTCCCAAGTCCTTAGGACTGGATAGTGACTAAGACAGTCTGACTCGCTTCTTGCCTTAGTCTCAGAGATCTCAGACAGAAGCTGTGACTTTCTTGGCTAACCATGATGACAGCCGGGCCCTCTATGCCATCCCAGGTGAGTAGAGCATTTGAATGGTGCCTGTCAGTGAGGGGTCTAGTGTGTCTCAAGGAGAGGATTCAGATGCCTTTCTGATGCCCTTTAATCTGCTGGGAGGGATTATAGATGCTGAGAACAATGGGACCAGGGTTATGCCACCCTGGGACAAGGCCAGGAATTGTATTTCTTCTCAGCCCTGTTCCTCCCCTCACCTACATGAGTTTCACTGTCTCTTTGCCTCTGTGTGCCAGGCCTGGACTATGTCAGCCATGAAGACATCCTCCCCTATACCTCCACTGATCAGGTTCCCATCCAGCACGAGCTCTTTGAAAGATTTCTTCTCTATGACCAGACAAAAGGTAAGCTGTCTCAAGAAGAGAAGCTGGAAAGGGAGGGCCCTTTCTTCAAAAACAGTATCATAGAAGTAATTTCAGAGCTCTGTTTCCACAACCTTGTTCAGCCTCCCAGTAGACCTGTCAGGTGGATGGCTATCATCTCCTCCAGATATGAAAACTCAGGTGATGAGAAGGGACTCAAGATTGCTAGTTAGGTCCAGCCGGCATGGCTCCGTGGTTGAGTGTCGACCTATTAACCAGGAGGTCACTGTTCGATTCCTGGTCAGGGCACATGCCTGGGTTGTATGCTCAATCCCCAGTGTCGGGTGTGCATCTCATCATTGATGTTTCTCTCCCTCTCCCTGCCTCTTTGAAATAAATAATAATAATATTAATAACATATACACTGAGTGGCCAGATTATTATGACCACCTGACGTTTGTAGGCAAATTAGCTATAATTTCGCGCTGAAGTTGCTAGAGGCCCAGACCATTATAAATAGGGAAGCAGGTTGTTTACCACGACAGAAGTGATTTTTTTTGGAAGATAGGGTTTTAATAGCCCTATTTAACAACACGATTTAATAGCCTTTGAACATGGGATATATGTATGTATGTGTATGTGTGTGTGTACACACACACACACACACACACACACACAGAGTGGCCAGATTATTGTGACCACCTGACGTTTGTAGGCAAATTAGCCGTACACTGCATCGTATGGGATGTGGAAGCTGAAGGCCTGTTCGAACACCTTTGCTGTCTGCAGTTACCAAGATAAAACATCTTCAATTCGCACAGGAACACAAGGATTGGACAGTCGAGCATTGGAAAAAAGTCATGCTGTCTGATGGATCGTTTCCAGTTGCATCATGCAGATGGCAAAGTGAGAATTTGGCGGAAACAGCATGAAAGCATGCACCCCACATGCATGAGTACAACCCTTCAAGCTGGTGGGGGCAGTGTTATGGTTTGGGGCATGTTTTCCTGGCACAATCTGGGCCCTTTAATTCATGTGGAACAACGTCTGAATAGCACAACATACCTAAGTATCGTTGCTGATCAAGTTCATCCTATCATGTTGATGGCGTATCCCAATGGAGATGGCTTCTTCCAACAAGACAGTGCGCCGTGCCACGGTGCTTGTATTGTGCAGGAGTGATTTCAAGAACATGAGGGAGACTTTACCTTGCTTAGGCGGCCCCCACAATCACCAGATCTCAATCCAATTGAGCATTTGTGGGACGAAGTTAAAAGAGCCATCAGGCAGCTGGTTCCACAACCATCAGATCTCACAGAACTGGACAGTGCTATTCATCAGGCATGGTGTCAGATTCCTCGCATCACCTTTCAACATCTCATGGAGTCAATGCCAAGAAGAATCGCCGCAGTATTGAAGGCAACAGGTGGCCCAACGAAGTACTGATGGGGTGGTCATAATAATCTGGGCACTCACATTCAAATATATCCCACATTTAAAGGCTGTTAAATCGCATTGTCTACCCATATCTTCCGGAAAAAATCACTTCTGTTGTGGTAAACAACCTGCTTCCCTATTTATAATGGTCTGGCCCTCTAGCAACTTCAGCACGAAATTATAGCTAAGTTGCCTACAAATGTCAGGGGGTAATAATAATCTGGCCACTCAGAGTGTGTGTGTGTGTGTGTGTGCGTGCGTGTGTGTGTGCGTGTGTGTGTATTTATTTACTAGGGGCCCGGTGCACGAAATTCGTGCACTGGGTGTGTGTGGGGGGGAGTGTCCCTCAGCCCAGCCTGCCCCCTCTCACATACTGGGAGCCCTCAGGCGTTGACCCCCATCACCCTCCAATTGCAGGATCGGCCCCTTGCCCAGGCCGGACGCCTCTGGCCTAGGCGTCCGGCCCGGGCAGCGGGGACCCGCAGCTGCAGCAGCCCCACGATCGTGGGCTTCGCTTTAGGCCCAGGCAAGGGACCCCTAGCTCCTGGGACTGCCAGCTTCGACTGTGCCCAGCTCCCATCGCTGGCTCCACCCCTACTTCCTGCTATCACTGGCCAGGGCGGAAAAGGCACCTGATTCTCTGATCATGGCTGGGGGGCAGGGCAAAGGCGGCCCCAGGGCCGCCTTTGCCCTGCCCCCCCAGCTCTTAGCTCCCCCCTGGGTTTCCGATCACTGTCAGTGGCAGGGGGCTTCTTCCTGCTTTCCCTTTCGCCTCCCTGCATTGTGCCTACATATGCAAATTAACCGCCATCTTGTTGGCAGTTAACTGCCAATCTTAGTTGGCAGTTAACTGCCAATCTTAGTTGGCAGTTAATTTGCATATAGCCCTGATTAGCCAATGAAAAGGGTATCGTCGTACGCCAGTTACCATTTTTCTCTTTTATTAGTGTTGATTTAAAGGATTGCTAGTTAGTGGCAGAGCGAAGTCTGAAAACCAGGGCTCTTAATTCCCAGTCCAGTTCTCTTCCCACGATGCTACATACCTCCTCGGGGCTTCTTGGAAGCAGCTCTGTGCTTTCTTCCAGCCTGTGCTTTGCTTCAGTTTGGGTGTCTTGTTTATCTGAGCCACCACCAGGAAGGGTTTTCTAGGAGGGAGAGTTGGAAAGTGGGTATAAAGCCCTGGATTCTGGCCTGGGCTAACCAGTCATTCTCTTGCCCCAGCACCCCCTTTTGTGGCTCGGGAGACACTAAGGGCCTGGCAAGAGAAGAATCACCCCTGGTTGGAGCTCTCTGATGTCCATCGGGAAACAACTGAGAACATCCGTGTCACTGTCATCCCCTTCTACATGGGCATGAGGGTATGTGCCCGGCGTGGGCCCCTTCCCTCAGAGCTAGGTCCCCAGATTCTGTATGGTCTTCCCAATGTGACTGCTGAAGCAGGTTCCAAATTTCAACCATGTGCTGGTGCTTCTGCTTCCGAGTCCTCCATTGCGTGGGGTTGAGCAGCCTCTTGACAAGGGCCGACACCAAGACCAAGAGCAGGGAAACCTTTGGGTCCCAGGAGAGTCCTCTAGGCTGACTCCTCTCTTCTGACTCAAAGGGAGCTGTGTTTATGGAGAACATACACATACTTGTCTAAATTGTAGGCTGATCTTCATACTTCTTATGCATTAGTCAAACATTTATTGAGCTATTTCTTGCCTGGCTGTAAGCTAGGTCCTGGGGATACAGATAAAAATGAAACATTGTCCCTGCCTTCCAGAGTTTGTGATAGTGAGGGATGTCAATATACACCACACCAAGTATTGTAATAAGGTTGGGCTATGGTAGGGCCGAAGAGGCGGGCAGTGGCCTGGGCCAGCAGTGAGGGGTAGGGAGCAGCAATTGTCAGGGAGGGTGGTCCAGAAAAAGGGACGAGTCCTGTGGCCGATAGGATAAGAAGGAGGAAGGCCAGCGCCAAGCCAGTGCTCAGTGGTTGAGCATCGACCTATGCCCTAGGAGGTCACAGTTTGATTTCTGGTGAGGGCATGTGCTCGCGTTTTGAGCTCGATCCCCAGTAGGAGGTGTGCAGGAGGCAACTGATCAATGATTTTCTCTCATTGATGTTTCTATCTCTCCCTCTCTCTGAAATCAATAAAAACATTTTTTTTTTAAAAAAAGGAGGAAGGCTAGGGATGGACCAAGGGAAGGCTGCCCCCCACAGTGGGCTTGTTGGCCATAGTTAAGTCATCATCATCCACAGATATTCGCAGCATTATCTGTCTCTGCAACCTTCCTGGAATACATCTATCCCATTAGAGAGATGTTGAGTGGAACAGACTTGGTCCTGCCCTCTGTTCTGGGACTTAAATTCTTTCTGTTTTTTCCCCCCAGGAAGCCCAGAATTCCCACGTCTACTGGGTGAGTGTCTCCCTCGAGGAGGAGGAGCTCAGGAGGGGTGCATGGTGGGGCAGGTTGGGAGGTGGGGGAGTTTACCTCTGGGGAGCAGGGGCCTGTGCAATGCAGGTGTCAGCCTTTTTTGCCTTTTGGTCTCAGAATTCTGGGCACACTAGCCCAGAGTTTACTTTCTCAGATGTGAACTCTCTCTCACTCCCACAGTGGCGCTACTGTATTCGCTTGGAGAACCTTGACAGTGACGTGGTACAGCTCCGGGAGCGACACTGGAGGATATTCAGTCTCTCTGGCACCTTGGAGACAGTGCGAGGCCGAGGGGTGGTGGGCAGGGTGAGCATCATCATTCATTGGGCCAGTAATGCCCAATTCCTGGTCCTGCACAGCAGGCTTGGGGGCTTAGTGTGTGGTTAGGGACAGAGGCTCTGGGTGTGAATACATTGGTGAGAAATCTTACAACAACCCTGTGAAATAGGTTTCTTACAACCCATTTCACAGATGAAGAGAATGAGACTGTGAAGTTTAATAACTAGCCCATGGTCCCATAGCTAGCGGTGCAGGGCCTGGATTGGAATCCAAGCGATCTAACATCAAAGCTGATGTAGCCGTGGCTGGTGTGGCTTAGTTGAGCATCATCCTGTGCACCAGAGTCACATGTTCGGTTCCTGGTCAGGGCACATATCTAGTTGTGGGTTTGATCCCCAGTTGGGGCATATACGGGAGGCAACTGATTGATGCTTCTCTCTCACATCAATGTCTTTCTCTCCCTTCCTTTCTAGAATCAATGACAATCATATCCTTGAGTGAGGGTTAAAGAGAAAAGCTGGTGTAGAGTTTTTTGTAGCTAGCACAGTGCCTTTTTAAAAATCTGAATTTGAACACCCTTGGATGGGGCATGCTCCCACTACTCCTGTCCTTCCTTTACCTTTTACATGCTTGCATCTTCTGCTGATCCTTGAGGAGATCTGATTTTGCAATTCCTGTACTACCCCACCATTTTCTGAGAAATAAAGTCACAAGAAGTGGCAGAGGTCACATTGAGCAAGCATTTATCCAAGTTAGCAGGGACTTGGGGAAGCAGGGTGGGATAGAGAGTAAGAATAGGGCTTTGGAGTTAGTCTGGTTTCAAATGCCAGCTGTGTTCTTTACTCACCACATAACTTGGGTAAGTTATTTAACCAAAATCTCAGTTTCTTACTCTGAAATGGGGATTACACCTTTTCCTTATGAGTACTTGGAGACTTGAGTCAGCAAAGGTCTGCAGAGCACTGCCATGGTGCCTTGCACTTAGGCACTCAGCAAAGGGACACTGGAAGGGTATTTACAGAGTAGGCCCTGTGCCTAGCATCTTTGCCCGGTGCCCTCGGACATTTAGTCTACGATGATCTTTCCCAGAGGCAGAATAAGAGGCCCAGGTCCATGGCTGTGCAGTGGAGGAAGCACTGGCAGGCAGTCATTGTGGGAGGCATGAGGAGGCATCCAGTCCTGATGAACTGGCATAGCATCTGGCCCCAGGGTACAGGGAACTTGTCTGGCCTGACCTATTTTGCCTGAACCCTAACAGGAACCGGTGTTATCCAAGGAGCAGCCTGCATTCCAGTACAGCAGCCACGTCTCCCTGCAAGCTTCCAGTGGGCATATGTGGTAAGTGAGGGTGTGCTGGGGCAGGGGTAGGGGCAGGGCAGTTTAATTCCACAGACACAAGCTGCAGGTCAGAAAAGTGGGGGCTCATAGCTTTTCAATTAGTTCTGGGCCAAGTTTAGTCCTGAGATGGAGCCTTGCCTGCTGTCCATTGTTGTGGGACTTGTCTGATGGTTTAGGACCGTTTTCCAGTTCCCTGTGGCTCTGTGGAGTGAGGACTTCAGCCAGAGAGGCCTGGTGCTCTGATGGTGCCATGTTGCCTACGTAGTTGACTTCCCTCCCTCCCCTCTCGGTATTTCACTCCTTAACCTGAAAGTGTAATTGGATTTTTAAAAATACATATTTTTATTGATTTCAGAGAGGAAGGCGAGGGAGAGAGAATCATTCATCGGTTGTCTCCTGCATGCCCCCTACTGGGGATAAGGCCCGCAACCTGGGCATGTGCCCTTGACCAGAATCGAACCTGGGACCCTTCAGTCCACAGGCCGACGCTCTATCCACCGAGCCAAACCAGCTAGGGCTGTAATTGGGGTTTTTATGCAGTGTGCATCTAAGGGCCAGAATCAGGACAGCTGTATTTTTTCTTTTCATGTAGGGGCAGGAAGGACTCTGGTTCTCTGGACCAGTGTTAGGCTGGCATGAGCCAGGCAGAGGAGAGCCCAGCCTGTCCTCTGCCTTGCTTCTGGAGCTGAGGACATAGGGCTATCCAGATCCTCAAGAGGGCTTCAGCCCTCACTCCCTCTAAACCAGCTTCTCTGACCCACAGGGGGACATTCCGCTTTGAGAGGCCGGATGGCTCCCACTTTGATGTCCGGATCCCTCCCTTCTCCCTGGAAAGCAATAAAGATGAGAAGACACCACCCTCAGGCCTTCACTGGTAGGCCAGCTGAGGCCCTGGATGGGCAGGCTCAGTCCTTGAACAGCTCTCATCCCACAATTGCTGCAGAACTCTCTCCATCAGTGGGTCTCTTAATTGGTTGCGCCATTTGAATGTGGGGTTCTTTCTCTGGTGGGTGGGCTGTAACTTTTCTCCCGAAGACCTATGTAGGACTCCTCCAAGGCTGGCCTCCCCTGTAAGCCCCGCCTACACTGTGTTCCAGTAGCCCTTTCCACCAGGAACTCTGTCCAGCTGCCACAGGCTCGGAGGAGTTTCCTAGTCGGTCACACAAGTTGTTTGGAATGTGAGGTTTGGTCAATAAACCAGTGCACGCTTGGCCATCCTCGCCATTTCTGCCCCCAAGGTCTCAGGCTCCCTTTTTGACCCAGTGACAGCCCTTGATTGCTTCCCTTTCTAATAGGGTATGTATGTTTCCCTCTGGAGGCTTGGGGTTGGCTAGTCATCTCCCAGGATCACTATGCCTCTCAGTGGGGTGGGGCTGGGCTGGGCTGGACTAGTTCTCTTCTTTACCTTCTGCCAAGTGCAGAGTAGGAGGCCAATATCAGGGTCAGAGGAGGGCCTGGCTCGTAGTGCTGGCCAACCATTGGCATCTCTGGCCTCATTGGGCCTGGGAGAGAAATGAGGCAGGCCAACCAGGTTTCCTGGAGCAGTGGGCCTGCCAGCCTTGAGCACAGCTCTGTCAAGCCTCCAGACTACAAATGCAGAAATTCAGCCGAGGAGCTTTGGGTACGGGCGGTGACTAAGCCAAGCTACTTTGTGAGCTTTTCACACATCTCCACGAGCCAGAGATGAAACATGCTGCATTTTGCCCTGATTCTTAGGGTTCCTGCTTCCCCCACTACCATAGTGATTGCTAAAGCAGTCGTTTTATTCTTGAATTAATATTAAATCTCAGTTCTGGCCCTTCTTAGTGTTGTCCTTAATCCTCCACCAGGGGGAGTCTGTGTTGCAGGACTACTGAGTGCAGTTGGACTTTAGGGAGAACATGAGGTCAGGTGGTGAACACAAATACAAGAACAACATCCATAGCAGCGAGCTGACCGAGCTGTACTCACTGTAAGCATGGCTCTGTGCCACTGCAGTGTAACAA
Organism: Myotis daubentonii; assembly: GCF_963259705.1. Lineage (NCBI taxonomy): Eukaryota > Metazoa > Chordata > Mammalia > Chiroptera > Vespertilionidae > Myotis > Myotis daubentonii. The sequence goes on from NC_081855.1 coordinate 25,507,662, forward strand.
TTTTATTAGAAATTAGTGTTTGTTTCCATCACCTGTGCAGAACAACAAAGAATTGTAGTTGTATGATACAGAAGAAGTTCCCTCATGCCAGGACCTGTGCCATCCATTAGGCAGACCCTGGTCAGATAACAAACTGAATAAAACCCAGTATTCATTCATGTCCTTAACAGCAGGCTTCCAGTTTTTGGAGAAACTGATGAGAAGGTTTGACCTTCATCCACACTTTTTGTTTACATTTCCCCTGGGCTGCTCAGAGTTGAAAAATTCATACAAATAGTGTTTTCTGAATGGGGCTAGGAAATGCAAAATTCTCCAAGTCCTTACACCACACAGTCTGATTTAAAAAGCTAAGATTACTTAATTGAGCTTAGTTTTTCTTAACAAGGAAATATTTTCAATCAGGGAAAAGTGTCTAGAGTTCCAGGAAGAAAGACTAGTCACTGAGCAGAGAATCTGAATGTCAGAGCAGTAAAGAGGTTACAGGAGCTGTGAAGGTCAAAGGACAATCATTAAAATACTTCAGTGGGGACCTGGGACTTTGAGTATTAAAGGGCATCAGGAGGACAGTTGAGGAAGTAGGCCAGTGGCCTCAGAATTACTTTCAGGCCAGTAGGCTCTGAAAAAGCCAAAGCCCGAATCTGGCCAAAGAAGTGGATTTGTCTTCATCTTATTATTTCACTGAGGGCTGGAAGAACTGTTTATAGCTGATCACGAGGGTGCCTCACCTGAAAGTCTTTATACATTGTGACAAGTGTAAAATACCTGATTAGAATCACATTTCCCTGCCCCATCATGTCATTTCAGGTCCTTGTTGAGTGTCTATTAACCCTGGCCTGGCATTTGCCCAGAGACTCTGTGGAATCAGCCTTGAACAGCCACTTAAGGGCTTATTGTAAGAGTATTTGAGAGCTGAACTTGATAACTTATGTCCCTTCCTGAATGAGTGGGTACTGCTAAGTGGCTGTGCTGCTTTGTTATTTGTTAGGCTGGCTGAACATTCCTTCCTGATGGCATTCCTTTGGAAAAGAATTCAGATAAGAGCCTCCCAAGGGCCAAGCCAAACAGAATGAAAACCAAAGCCCTGAAAGGAGCTCGCATCCTTGCCTAAGAGCTGGTGTGTGGCATCTCCATGGCTAAGTTACCCAACAAGAAAGAAAGGAAGAAACCTTTAAGGGGCTTAGGCTGCTCACATTATCCTGTGTTAGAGACTCACGCTGGGAAGAACCCCCATCCCCAACCAGGACACAAAACCAACAGCATTAATTGGGGGGTGCGGGGGGCAGTGTACGGCCAAGCACATGCCATTTCTGCACAGGGCTGCAGAGAATGCAGGACTGTCCAGCGGTCATGGGCTCCACAGCCTTCCTGCTGTGGTCATGCTCCTGGCCCCTAAAATGGTTTTAGCTTTAGAGTAAGGACATCATTCCTTGGGGCTGACAGCAAGAGAATCAAAAAGAGCAATCATGTTAGCCCCGAGGGGTCAGTTATGTGACTCCAAGGTGTTGGGGCAAAGCGTCCTTTCTCACAGGGGCGTTACTAGGACCACAGGTCCCATCTTACACATCCTTTCTCAGCACTGTCTGGGCAGGCTGTTTGGCCAGCTTGGCAAAGCCAAAACTGGTCAGTGTTTTGCTGCTTCTATTTCCTCCCTCAGATTGATACTGCGGGAAGAGGGGACTAGTGTCAGAAAAAGACAACATAGGTCAGGAAAGAATACAAATCTCCTGAACAAAGAACAAAGTGCTTTAAAGAAATAGATCCCAAAGGCATCGAGACAGGTCCAGGGTCTTAGCATCCTGGAGGGGTAGCAGGAATACCCAGTCCCCTCATTAGACCTATAACTATTCATTTCCTAGATTATTTAAAAAAGACACCTCATCAAGCCTGTGCTTAAACATCTTAAGAGAAAAGGAGCCCCACCTTCCAAGAAACTGGGCCTCCACAGCACCAGCAGCACCTTCTCCACAGAATGACCCCACTTCCCATGGGCCTCAGCTAAGCAAAGGGGCGTTCAGCAAAGGGCCAAGGGGATGCTCTTAGCAGGACGTGGGCACATTAATCCACTCAGCCCGGGGGCAGAAGCAGCTCCCTGTCAGACAGGAAGGGAGATGCTGAGCAAAGGGGCCAGGACTCAGTCATCTGGAAGTGCTCAGGGAGCAGGGCAAAGGAATGTGGTTCCTCCCCTACTCAGGCCCTCTGACCTCGCAGGCAGGGCCTATCATGCCTCTGGGTGCTGGAGCAGAAGCCCAGCCAGCAGCAGCGTGGGGTGGCCAACGGGGCAGGGTTCCACAGGAGGGGAGACAGGGTGTCCCATGCCCTGACTCCCTGAGGGTTTTGTCAGTCGCGATGGGCAGACTGGTGGCCGAGCTGGCGGTCATCATAAGTGCTGTAGCGTTTGACGTGGATGCGACGGACACGGTCCCGTAGTTCAAAGGTCTCCTCATCTTCACTGGGGGAAGCCTGGCTATGGCTACGGCTTGTAGCCTCCAACAAGGAGTTGTCAGGGACTCGCGGGGTCTCGTAGAGTAAGACGTTGAGTGTCTCCTCATAGATTCGGGCCTCGGGAAATTCCACCTAGGGTGAGGGTGACAAGAGAACTGACTGAACAAGATTTCATCCCAAAGAGGGAGCAGCATGTCAGGGTCCCTGACCCTGTGCTGGCTCCTAAGGCCTCCTGACCTCTCTCAGGAGACAGCTGGCTTTCTGTTTCATGAGGCCGAGGCAGGTCTCCCACGGAAGGCGGTGTGAGGTGTACCCTATGCACACAAGAATGCAGAAGACTAGCACCATCCATGTCCTCCCGGGTCCCAGACCAATGGACTAGTATGTGCAGAGGTTAGGGCCTTGGCTTTGAGGTTAGCCTAGGTACAAATACAGCTCAAGTACTAAATAGCTGTGGGGCCTTGGGCTTCACCTTGCTACACCTGAATTTCCACCTGTATAAAATCATGGTTAATATCTACCTCGGAGAGCTGTGAACATTAATTGAAAGATGGATAGGCATTCATTCAAGGCTCCTGAATTCTAGACTAACTTGTGTCATCTTGAGCTTCTGTTCCCTCATCTGCCAAATGGGGAGAATGGCTCTAGTCTTGCCTCTCGCAGATGTGGTATGTGAGTCAAAAAGTTCATGGAAGAGAGAGCACTCAGGAAAGTAACAGGTGCTGTTGCCACTCCCACAATGTAACCAACCCTCCCAGAGACTGCCCCCTGAATCCTCACCCCATTGCCATCTGCACTTGGGAGCTCCCAGTCCAAAAAATGACAGGAGGAAGCAGGGCCACCTCCTTGAGCTGTCCTTCTCTGACCCTCTAACCGCCCAGCTGTAGGCATTTTAGTAGCCTGGGGGTCAGAAGGTAATACGTGAGCGTGGCTGCTTTGAGCCCTTCACATGCACATGACTCCCCCAGAGCAGCTGCCCTTCCACACCAGCAAGGCCTGGCCGTCTCCGGAACATACACTCTGGTGGGCAGCTACTCTCTGGGGAGGACACTGACCCTCACAGGGTGGGAGAGCGGGGTTAGCTGAGCTTATGATAACTGTCACCTAACACATCCTTCACGCATGCCTAGCACTCTGTTGTTACTGCAGAGGCTAAGCTGACTGAGCAGGAAACCCAAGTAGCAGGGGCCAGAGAAGAGATCTCAACAGTTATTTCCACTATACTGCACTGCTTCTCTTAAGAATTGTCTGATTTTCATAATAACTCTTAAATTTGCACTATCATTCCCCTGTTTGCAAATGAGGAAACTGAGGCTCAAATGGTTTAGATGGCTTATCTAAAGTCAGAAAATTGGTAAATTGTGGCGCCAGAATTCAAACCTGAACTGGGCCAACTCCAAAGACCCGGTCCTTCCCAGTAGCCCCTTCCCAACTGACCAGAACAAATAGTTCCATGCCATTCCCAAGCCCCCTTATATTGTTTTTTATCCTTGCCTGTCACCATCACAGAGAGCAAAATGGATGCCCTTTCACCCCCTGGTGTGTGTCCTGCCCCACCCATGCAGAGGGAAGCCCCTACCTTGGTCTGCTTCTTCTCCGTAGCATACACAATGGAGGTACAGCACACCTCTGCCTGCTTGCGACCCTGGCCATAGAATGACCAGCAGCAGATCTCATCACCGATGACGTCCTTGATGAAGAGCACACGACCGTTGAAGCGCAGGGAGAGCTTGTCAAACAGCTCAATGTTTTTCAGTAGGTGGTCGTCGGAGTTGCTGAAAAACCCAGGGGGGCCAGCAGGCCTGGAAATGAGGTTCCGCACAGGGAGGACACTAGCTGGGCTCTCCCGCCCCTCCCCCAGCATGCTGAAATGAGGAAAAGTCAAGATGCCAGAGGGCACAGGAAGAGAAGCGTCAGGGCACCATCTGAGTTTGGGGGCCTGCGCAGAAAAGCAGTCGAGTTGGTTTTAAGTTAAAGCAGAGAGAACTGAGGGAGGGAGGTCTCCTCTCATTAGGCCTGGGAAGGAGGAGGCTTGCTGCTATCTTAGCAGGATTCTTCCCTTGCTGTGAGGGTGATGCTGGCAACAAAGAGTCACTGGGAAGATTTGGGACTGACTCTGAGCCTGCAGTCTCCTACAGTCTAACTGACCTGTTGGGGGGGGGGGGGGGGGTGCGGGGAGGGGCAAGGGGGAAACTGGCCTGGGACAAAGGTTGGCTTAGGAGGAGTCCCAGCCCACTGGTTTCCCAGTGTCCCTCCCCCCCCCCCACATAGGATAATGCTGGGAAAACACCTGGCATGCAGCCTGACATGACAGATGTTAAAAGGGTGTTACATGCTCAGTCTCGTCCATTCCAGCCAGGGCTCTGCACCAAGTTCCAAATGCCTCTGCCCTGATCTCCCTTCTACTCTGTCCTTCCCTCCTTAGACCCAGACCTGTGCCAGCCATGCCAGGAGTGCAGGTGGCTTCCCTTGGTCTGCTGCCAAACTCCCACTCTGACTGCTTGTCTCTTTTAGCTGCTTCCGCCGCCCTCCCTCAAGGCCCTCCCCGCAACCCCACCCACGCCACCCGCCACTGATGCCCACCTCACCTGGTGTAGGAGTACTTGTTGTTGCTCCTGTTGTACAGCAGCTTCACCACAGGCTGTGAGGGAGGAGAGTGTGAGGGCTGGGCCGAGCCCCGGAACCCCTGCCTGAGCCCTCAAGTCCCTCCGCGATCCCAGTACCTTGGTGGAAGATTCGATGAGCCTCTCCTCCTCCTTCAGGGAGGTGATGATGGGGATGTTGCACACAGGCTGGTAGGAGTCCTTCTTGTCCTGGGTGACACAGTGAGAAGCCTCTTTGAGGTCTGTTTGCCAGGCTTAGCCGGGCTTTCCCCAGGAACTGTCAAAGCCCCTCTGCCATGGCCAGCCCTGCTTGCTGAGGCATCAGACAGATTAGGAGCCCCTGGTCATAGAAACTGCCAGCTGGCAAGCAGACTCCCATTTCTAGAAAAGCTAAAATGCAGGTATCTAGGCTATAAACTCGCAGCAGGGCCTAGTCATATGGCTTCAGTGCACCACCTTACAAAACTGACTGGCTGCCCACTTGCTTGGCCTGGGCAACACTTGGTATGTATGTGTGTGTGTGTGTATATATATTTTTTAAAATATTTTATTGATTTTTTACAGACAGGAAGGGAGAGGGATAGAGTTAGAAACATCGATGAGAGAGAAACATCGATCAGCCCCCAACTGGGGATGTGCCCGCAACCAAGGTACATGCCCTTGACCGGAATCAAACTCAGGACCTTTCAGTCTGCAGGCCGACGCTCTATCCACTGGGCCAACTGGTCAGGGCAACACCTGGTATATTTAACTAGGTTTGGACTTGTCAACCATACCTGCCACACAGCCTTCCAGGAACTGGACTCTTATGTCCCTGAAGGAGGGGGCCAACTCCCAACCATGTCAAGCAGCCCCAACTCTGCGCCATACCTGCAGGGCACTCTGGCACATGTTCACCAGGCCCTGAATGAGGTAATATTTCGCTTCAGCCATCAATTCCTTGATTTCTTGACGGTTCTGAGGGAGGGTGATGGTGTCATCACGGAGGTAATTCAAAATGGTGCCGAAGTGCTTTCCACATCGGTCTATGAGGATCCAGCCTAGGGATTCAAATGGGCCCCAGAGGTGACTGTTTGCCCCCAGGTACCTCAGAAGCAGGCAGTAGCAAAGGCCACCTGACAGCCTGGTGACCGGTGGCGGAGAGCCCACAGCATAGGGTAACAGAAAACAACCTCAAGCTCTTCAGGCCATTGTTGCTCTCACTCCTCCCCCTGAAACCAAGAACTGGCACATACTGTAGGAGAGACAGGCCCCCAGGCTCTGTGGAGGCCGGCAGAGGTCGAAGCACAGGAACGCTCAGGCCCACCTCCTGACAGCACAGAAACCACCAGCCCTGTTTGCCTCTGCCCACTGCCCTGCCGCTACGGTGATGCTTCTTATGAGAATCTAGTCCTATGTGAAGAGAAAAACAAAGTATGGATAGCCTCTCTGGGAAATGGGTGCGTAGCCATACAATAATCTATGTGCAATGCCAAGTAGAATTCTGAAGCTTGATTAAGGATGCCAGGTGGAGTCCTGTACTAGGTGAACTGGAAAAGTGAACCTAGAGTCTGTATATGCCAGGCTTAAGCCCTGCCCTGAAGTCACACCCCCAGGAACGCCTCCTTCCCTTCCCACCTAGCCCAACAAGCCCTGATAGCTCACCCTCCTTGTCAGTCAGCACCTCCATGCGCCCGCTGAACATGGCCTTGAGCATGGTGTCGTGCCGGGTTAGTGCCCGCACCGTGGTGTAGTACAGCGAACCGCCCACGTTGAGCTGGACGTATTTGTTGCCCAGGCTTCCTCCCTTGAAGCCGCTTAGCTTGGGCTTGGCCCCTGAGGCTGGGCACAAGCAGGTATCCCCCGACATCTCCCGCTTCAGGTAGATCACCACACGGCAACAGGTGGGCTTGGAAGGTTCCGCCGTGGTGAAGGGTCACGAGTGGGTGGCCAATGGAGGTGAGAGCCTCATACTCTCAAGGCTGTGAGCAGGAGATGGGAGAGAAGAGAAGAGTCAGCAGGGGACAAAGGGAAACACTGACCATCCAGTCATTCTCTCCTTGACAAGTCGATTCCCTGGCAGAGATGACGGCCCTGGGCCAGGGTAAGAAAGACGCTCCTGCTGTTCTTTATGTACCAGGAACCACATGCCAGAGCCCAGAGCGGGTCACGTCACCAGCCTCCCCGAGACTCAGCTCTGGGCGGCCAGGAGGACAAGCAAGCCCTTGGAGCCAGTCAGGAACAGACTGGGCAGAAGTCCTTACCCTGGGGATCTGCCAATCAGAGTCCAGTTATTTTCTTCTCAAGATTCCCAGGATTCAAGACTTCCAGTCAAACCCACTGGGAATTCAGCCTGCTTAGGAGTTTCCAGGAGCCTGAGGGACAGGGTGCGCTGCCTTTGAAAGGTTCCAGACCCAGGAGCAGCCTGCACCAGTGCTTGTTTTGAGTAACACCCGGAGTCTGGCTTCAGGAAGGCAAGTAGAAGCAGCTCAGGAGAGCATGAAGCGAGTCGGGCTGGAGGGTCCCAGCACTGTTCCTGGCAGAGGTGGCCCTGGCTCCAGCAGGCGCTTCCTGACCTTCCCGTTTCTTGGCACCAGCCCTATCCTAAGTTCCTGAAGTTGTCACCATTTTTCAGGATTGAACAACTACAGGATGGCTATTTTTGCTGCTTTTCCTGAGGGGCCCAGCCCTATCTCTTCCTCAGTTCCCTTCCAACAAGAATGGGAAGAAAGGCTTAGAAAAGACCAGATGATAAATCTCAAATCAATTAAGTGATTTGGAAATTGAAAGTAAAGCTAGGTCACTTCTTTTGATTTAGATTTTGTTATATGTTTTGGTTTTCTAAAGAATCCATACACTGAAGAAAAAAATAATAGGAAACATTCATTGCATTAAGTGTTGCAGGCATTTAATATTAACTCACTGAATTCATTCAGCAATAAAACAATATTGAGTTCCTATTAGGTTAAGCAGTAGGGATAGAGAGATGAGAAAATATCATCCCTGTTTTCGAGGAGTTCAAAGCATCATAATGTTAACAAGAATAAATATGGTATTTCCCCCTGCTACGTGCCAGGCACCAGAGATACAGAAGAGAACACGGAATGGCCTCATGGAGTTTACATTCTACTTGGTGGTTACAGAAAACAAGAAAACAAACAAGCAGGTAATTCCAGAAGTGAGAAATGCAATAAAGATAAAACAGTATTTTTTAATACATATTTTTTATTGATTTCAGAGAGAAAGGGAGAGGGGAGGAGAGAGAGAAACATCAATGATGAGGAAGAATCATTGATTGGCTGCCTCCTGCAGGCCCCCTAATGGGGATCAAGTCCACAACCCAGCATGTGCCCTTGACTGGAATTGAACCCGGAACCCTTCAGTTCGCAGGCCGATGCTCTATCCACTGAGCTAAACCAGCTAGGGCTAAACAGTATTAAGAAAGTGACTAGGGAGATGCACTAATCTAGATAGGGGACCAGGGAAAGCCTGTTTG